>NW_026623157.1:1200000-2400000 GCF_028827525.1 Penicillium daleae | reverse complement strand
CAACGGCCCGCTCACTGAAGAGCTCACCAAACATCTGCCGCCAGTATTCAAGAGAGATTGGTGACAAGGGAATACCAGCAAGGCGAGACGAGAGAGATTGCTCAACAATGAGTTCGGGGGAGGGAGAAGCTTCAGGTGTAGGAGCCACCGGGATAACAGTGGGCTCCTCAGCAGCCTTTGCGTCAGGGGACTCAATAGCAGCAATCGAGGACTCGACGGTAGAATCGATGACCTCAGGGAGAATTGCCGTTGCTGCTGATGAAGAGACATCGCCGTCAATACGGTTCAGATTCTTCTCCTTTTCCAGTGCCTCGACGACCTTGTCCTCGAAACCCTTAATGAGTCGACGGCGACGCCACGGTTCTACAGCAATCTGGAAAATCAGGAAGAGGAGCACGTTCATTCCCATCAATCCCCATGTACCCCAGGTACTCATCCGGCGGATCTTGTCCGACCAGACCTGCTCTTCGTGGTAACGGGAGAGAATGTTCTTGTTAAGCGATGCGGCAGCCTCTTCGGCTTCACGCTCGGCGCGAGACAGGGCCTCTTGTGTCTCTGTCTCGGCCACTTCATTGGCATGGTCATTGCGGTAGAGCAAAGTGAAGCGCTCCAGGTCTGTGGGGGACCAGGCGTGCTTGCGCTGGAGCAGTTCATTGACTTCCCGTTGGGAGGTGGAGCGGTTGTTGATTGCAGCTGTGTAGTCTTCCTTGGCTTGGCGGACGTGTGCGCGAGCTGTGCGGAGTCGGGCTTCTATAGAGAGAGAATAGATGCCATGTTAGTGGGTGTATAGGATGTTGTATGACAAGTGGGGTGTCCTTTCCTACCTTGGGTTTGAATGTCCTTCTTGAGGATCTCGATGGCGGAGTAGCCAGTCAGGTCATTGAGACGCTGTCCAGCTACGAAGATGTTGGATTGTAAGTTATCCATCATCGTAGTGAATTGCTTCGACATTTGTGACCGGCGGTTCTCCAAGTAGGACGGTAACCCTCCGCTCTGCGCACCTTGAGCATTTGCACTCTGTGCCTTCGCTTGTCCTTGCTCGGCTTCAATCCCTTCCAGTAATGTTTTATCATCTAGTTTCGTCTGTGTCTGTCCTGTTGGAGCCACGTCGGTCTCCGTGGAGCTTGCACGAGGACTCCCCGCAGCCGCATCTGGGCTGGGCACGCCATCAGGCGCAACACCCTCTCTCGAAGCCTCAACAATTCTCTGCACCTCCGCCGCAGTCTTATCCTTCTCATGGAGCGGGGAGTATGACCCCGGGAGCTGACGGAACTGGCATTGGAGGCAGACAGAGAAGCTCCGGACTGTCGGCCTCGTGGGAAAAGCACTCGGAGGTGTTGGGCGGAGATGAGACGCTTGCACCGTTCGGGCGGCTGTGTGCGTGAGTTGTCGGCTAGACCGAAGCGATTGCCGCAGAAGCAATGGTATGGACTGCATGGCCGGTGTAAGGGCCGAGGACCTGGAGGAGAGGGGTGGTCGGTTGGGGTGTTGGAGTCCACTCCTTCACGGGCGGAAGAGGATTGCCTCGGAGCAGATTGGAGTCCGACGCTTATCAGATGGGGCGGTGGGAATCCGCCATCATCAGGTTACCAATTCGACATTGAGCTCGAATTCTTGTATTTTCGAGGTTTGTTGCGAAAACATCTTCAATGCATCAATAAATGGTATTAGTTGGTACCTGTTTGGGAGATCCCTGGGTGGATAGGTGAACTTCCATGCGGTCGAGTTCCACGCAGATGCAATATATATCTCGGTTTTGCGTGACTTCCGCGAACTCTGCACTCTACATTGACACAGGTTGGACCTTAACGCGAGCTGAAATCCACGAAGAATCTACCACATAGAGGTTCGAACGGGATAATAGACAGCAGTCGCGGTTCAGGCTAGCTCGTGGTGGACACAACTGTGGAGTTTCTCTCTACCTACGGGCAATGCCCTTAACATGAACCCTGCTTGCTGTAATAGGAATACTCGATGAAAAAAGACCGAGAAAAATAAGCTAACCCTGGAATTGCGTGCTGATAACACAGTTAATGAAACTATAAGAACATATCCTTCGTCAAAGTCATAAGAAAACCACCCCATCCAAAATCGGACGGAGCTTTTACGAGATACAGGCCAAGCAGATGCGATCTGTTACGGAAAACAGAATCAAGCAGTCGTCATCCCAGCAACACCCCTCGCCCACCTCTAATCCTGGGACTGAATCTTGTTGTCGCCCCTCACAGCTTCGGCATAGGTAGGTGGCGGTCGGGCCTCAGACCGTCCCTCGCCACTGCCAGCTCCAGCACCGTGCTGCGAGTGATCTGAGGGCTTCGGCGCGTTCGAGGGATCATTCCCCTGCTGGCCTTGCTGGTTGACGGTGCCGTAGGATGGTCGCTGGGAGGGGTGCTGAAGAGGCTGGTGTGAGACATAGTAGTACGTCACGCGACCGTTCTCGAGATCACGGCGCTGGCTGGAGCCGCCCGAGATGGGCTCGTAGGCTACGTCGTCGTAGTCGGGGTCGGGGTCGGGGTATTTCATGATGATATACCAGGCATGGATGAGGCCTGGGATGTAGCCCAGCAGGCAGAGGGCGATGTTGATGATGGAGTCGGCGGTGCAGATACCCGCCTTAATCCAGACTGTAGAGGAAGACGGTTAGATCGGCCGTCTTGGTTGTATAGTTTGTTTGCATAGTCTGTGTCGTGCAGCGGATGGATAGGATCGAGTGCAAGGGCTTCAATGTAGTGTGGGGTGTGAGATACTTACCAGCAATGGGTGGAAAGAAGACGGCGAGGACCGCCAGGAAGATATCGGAGCTGCACATGGCTTCCGAAGGGAGGGGTGGTTAGGTTGCGCTGTATGTATCACCTGCAAGAATGAGAGGATGGTGGACAGGTCAAGGTCCAAAATCAGGACAGAAGCTTATCAGTCCTCAAAAACAGGAGGTGGAAATAGTTTCTAATCAAATGTCCACGTCGTCTGGGATGAGTCGGTTTGCAGTTTCTACATTTCCGTGGCAGCCTGCTTGGACTTCTGGGGATCAGATGACGTTGATCATGTGACAATCTGATGCCGTTCTTGTCTGGAGGTGAGGTGAACAGTCTGGCCTTGAAAGTGAGGCATCAAACTTTGACTTTCTAGTCGTTGCCAGTCGACGCTTTTGGCACTTGATCGGAGGTACTGCATGTACAGACTGTAGGTGCTGAGTTGACAGGTCAGCTCAATAATGTTACCAAAGCTAGAGCTATTAGATGCCAAGCACTCTGCATCAACTACTTTTGCATGATCGTCATATTTGTACACAGAGGAGAACTAATGAACTTATTGGTCTTGCAAACCTTGACTAACTCTGCAGAGTATTTCGTAGGATATCCTGATCGTATAGGCGGGGGCCAGGGTCTTCACGCGAGCGTGGTTTCTTGGTTCTGCGTGCTTAGCGCTCGGTTCTTAGTATAAGAACTTGGTGTACCCGCTTGATGCCGGAACGCTATCGACAGCCGTTCTCTGTCCATTTGTACTCCGTTCTCCGTACCCGATGCGATACCATAGTTCTCTCGACACCCAATCATGCAGAAACCAATGTCGATGCCCATAGTCGTGTGTATAGATCGTCATCATGCTTGACGCATGGTCTACATCGTACAGCCGAAAATCCTCCGTCCCTCACATTCTCCCAACCCCCGCGCGGATAGCTCACATCATTTCTTGCAGAGTTATTGCAGGACGCAAGGCGAGCCTGGGGGAATAATCCAATTGCCCTCTCTCCTGTACGCCGTACTGGCCTCGTACGTGTATTGATTTCACAAGTCGAAAAATTTGCGAGGCGGGTGGGTGATAGCGATCGGCCCAAATGGGTCCATTCAGGGGTCCTCTGAGTGGTGGATTGTGACAACGCCAGGTCCCCCTCGGGACTAGCCAGCTCTTAGACAGGACTAGAACAGGTACGCTCGCTTTGCAGGCTTCCTTTGCTGCCAATCAGGCTAGACGCTGAGCGCCGTTACTCCCGAGTTGAGTCGAAGCTCTGGCTCAGAATTTTGATACGCGACAAAGTTGGGAAAGGTGAGGCCGAAGAAAGGTGTAAACAAAGCGATACGCTTGGCCTATCCTCCCAGTGCTGGCATGCTTCCTCAAGAATTCTGTAATCTATGTATAGAAAGAGGTAATTAATCGGCTTTTATCCCCGTCAGGCTCGGCCCTCGTTTCAGATGCTTCCAGACCAGTTCGTCTCAGAGTTCCGGCCCCCCCCTTTTTTATCAGTCCAATTTGCCCAGCACTAGTAACTTAGTACTCTTGGACATGGTACTTCGTCCAGCACTGCCCGAGTACAGTACCTCACAGTCTCCACGTCCCTCCCCCCAAACCCCCCAAACCCACGCCCAGACCAACCGAAGTCAGACCTACACACCTCACAGTCACAAGCGTCTCTTCCTCTTCTCTTCTTCCCTCGTCTCTCGATTGGCCATCCTTTCTCTTCGTCTCCCTCAATCGTGGCCACCGCGGCCCCTCGATTGATCTTTCCTTTCCTGCGGGTCCCACGTCCGTTGTTGGCGCCCGAGTCACTCGTTTATTCTCATTCCTTCTCACTACGCTTTTTCGTTCTCCCTTCCTTTCTTTCCCGAGCTAAAAGCGACTCATTTCGCCTGGGCAATTGACAATCACCGACTGCAATCATCCCGGATCTCCTGAGCAGCAATTGGAACCGACATGCGACGCGTGTAATTTCGACCATCTCTCGATAACATCTGACACATTCCACGGCAGCATTCCTCGGGAAACCGACCTGGAGGAGCGACTGCGGCCGACAACCATCCCGAGATGTCGTCCTGCCTGTCCCTGTCGGGGTCGACAACCTGTTCAGCATGGAGTGGCTCCAAGATCTCGTACAATTCCAGCCAATATTCGAGCTTGTGAGTGGGATTACACCCAGAATGTATCGGGGATCAATCAACTAACGAAGACTGGCAGTCCGTGGCTCGATGGTGTTTCTAATCTCACCTCATTCGATAAAGCTCTGAGCAACTACGTCGCAGACACATATGTCACTTCCAAGTATGTTTGTAGTTGATCATGGAGAGCGATCGCGTGCGATGATTGAAACTAACCGCCTACCTCCAGATATGCCGAGCTGTTGGGCTGTGAGGGCCTGAATACAAGCGCTTTGAATGATTATTATGCCCAGTATACTACCAGTGTCATCTGCAGCGGTCTCATCCAGAGCTCCAAGGACGATTGCAGCCTGTCTACCGCCCAATCAGAACCACTCTGTGCCGAGACGTGTGCGCTCATGGCCACGAGCGAGCAAGAGATTATGGTTAACAAGCAACTCTGCCCGAAGACCACCAAGGATTACATGAAACAAATTCGTTCCGATTTCACCATCTGTGCCAACCCAGCCGACTCGCTAACCGGCAGCTGTGTGACTGGATCCGACAACGAACCTGACAACTGTGGTTTCTCGTCCAACACAATCGGCCTCTGCACCTACTGTGCCTCCAGCTCGCCCAACTCGACTGATACGTGCTGTTCCGGTTCCAATGCCACGAACCGCTGTAATGGTGTTGTTATTCCAAGCTCCACCGCGACTCTACAACCCATCGTCACGACTACCGCCGCTGCTGGTACGGGTGCCGCCCACCGCGGTCTCTCAGGGGGTCAGATTGCCGGCATAGTGGTCGGATCGGTTGCAGCAGCAGCCATTATTGGTGCACTTCTGGCTTTCCTCTTCATCTGCACTCGACGTCGCCGCAAGTCGCAAACGGATGCTGCACTTAATCAACCCAACCCACAGCGCAAGGGTGCCTCCCCACCTATGCAGCAGCCGGAAAGCCCAACAGGATATAATATGATCCCCGGTGGCCGCGTTGCACGCATGTCCGCCTTGCGTGAGGTTCCCACCTCCTCGCCAGCTTACTCTCGAACGTCTGCTGCGATGTTCGGCGGTACCAAGTATAGCGACTCGTCTGATTCAGAAGTCATGGGTGCCAGCCCCGGGGCCATGTCTCGACGGATTCCCCCAGTCACCGGGAAGAGACATGGCTCGCTTTCGAGCAGCTCTGCCCTGGCTGGACTGGATAGTGACAGCTCACCTCTGTCCGGCACTGCAAACCAATACTCATCTCCCGAGGGGGTGACCAGCGGCCAGTCCGAGCAGCTGTCATACTTCCGGGACTACTACTCGCAAGACGACATTCAACCCGGCGACAAGGTAGCTGCCCTGTGGGCTTACTCTCCCCGGGCAGGTGATGAGTTCGAGCTGGATCGCGGTGAGATGTTGAAAGTGATTGGTATTTGGGACGATGGCTGGGCCACGGGTGTGCGTCTCCCCGAGCGAGCTGAGGATTATGACATCCGTCATCGCGAGCAGCGTGATAGTGGAGTCTCTAATGGCTCGCAGCGGCCGGGTCCGTCACCGGCACCCTCCGGCGAGATCAAGGCCTTCCCCTTGGTGTGCGTCTGCTTGCCACAGCACTGGCGGAAGATCATCGACGGTGGCGTCCAAGAGGACGATGATGAAGTCTAAGCGCGGGAGAAGACCTTGTTCTCTCCTCCCTTGTTTTCATGCGAATATTACGCCTTGACGACAGCGTGTGCAGCATTCTCATTTCGTCGCGCCAGCTTCGCGAGAAGTCATCTCACCCGTGTGCTTTTGTTTCTTCCTGAATCCCTTCCTCAGGCTGGCTGCCCTTACTATCTCCAATCCGAATGATCCAACCTCCCATGGGGGTCGTCCGGGGATGCGCTGGTGGGATGATTTTGTGTGTGCAAGTTTTTCTATTTTCTTATGCGTATTCTATATACCCCCCCATTTTACGGTGATCGATCTGCTCGTCCGCTTTTTTTTATCTTCTTTTCTCTTACCTCTCTCCTTTGCTTTCTGTCTATTCTTCCCCTTCTCTTCCCTTCATTGATCAAATCAATGTCCTGTGGAACCGAACGCTGGCGCAACGGAACTCGGGGCAGAATGAGGGCCACCCTTGCATATGATGGATGCTGGTCTTGATTCTTGTTTCGTCTTCTTATGTACATCGGTACCCCATCGTTGAGAGACTCTACGCCGCGTGTCCTGCGGTGATTGTTTTGGATTTCAGGATATCCGGATACATATAGTGCAAGGATTAATGTATGTACATAATTAGACTCGAATCTCATTCAAAAGTTGGCCTCAAAGTGCAGTTCTTTCTTTGTTCTAAACCTTGCTATACATTGTAGTACCAGTACTTTATGCTTAGAAATGTACCCGCCTCCACCACCCGACATCCAAACCCCACATCTCGTACTCAGTACAGTGATCCTCATCAGTACTTACCCGGCTCGGCGTTAAGGAGAACCCCGAGGACCTCGATTTCGCAATCTTGCTTTTACTAATCCCACCCCTCCTTCTACCACATTCCGTGATAACATTAATAATGGCGTCTTCCCCGGGTTTTCAGAGACCTGGGTATCTATAAATCCTTCCACCGGACCTCCCGGGTTGACTGAACTTATCTCTCGGGTATCCTCATTACAAATTCACACCATGGCCTCCCCAAAGATCATTCTCTACACCAACCACCGTTGCCCCTGGGCTCACCGTGCCCATATCGCTCTCAAGGAGCTGGGCCTGCAGTATGAGGAGGTCATCATTGACTTGGACGTACCCCGCGAGCCGTGGTATCTTGAGGTCAACCCGGTATGTACACGCAAACCAGCAGCTCGCAAGCATGTAGCAAAGTTACTGGCTTAGCTTCCGATAGCGGAGTATCCAGCTTTACGCACCGTCCTCCTAGAAACAGAGCACTGATACTTTCTGTATTTAGCGTGGCCTTGTTCCCAGCCTCTCGTACAACGGCAAGATCATCACCGAGTCCGGCATCGTCGCGCAATTCCTTGCCGACGCACACCCGTCTCAGCTCCTGCCTGCGTCCGGCCCGGCAGATAACGCGCTGTACCGTGCCCGCCTGGCTTTCTTCGTCGATGCATTCTTCAGCAAGGTTGTCCCGCACCTCACTGCCAATATCAGGTCCGCCTCGGAGGCAGACCGCGATGCTGCGACGGAGCAATTGGTTGCCGGCGTCGTGAAGGAAATTGAACCGCTCCTTGCTGATACTGAGGGCAAGGGTCCTTTCTTCGGGGGCAGTGACAAGCTCACTTTGGCCGAGGTATGTTCTGTTTTCAATCTTCTGGGCCCCACTTCGTTTCTCGTGCTTGAAGAAGCAAGAAACAAGTCGCAATTCTAAACAAGGCGCAATTCGTATTGATGATTGAGTGTAGGTTCTCTCTGGCTCTTTCCTGCTTCGCATCCTTGGCTTCAGTAAGCCTGAGCACGGTCTCGTCAGTACCAAGCTGCCTGCGCTGCTGGAGCAGCAGGCTCCACGATTCAAGCGCTGGGCTGAGGCTACTACTGCGCATGAGAGCGTTAACTTTATCTGGAACGAGAAGGATGTTGCGGATCGGACGCGGGCTAGATTTGCTCCTAAGTAACAGTAGGCTGCTGTATTTTGAGGATAGGTGATTATGAGAGCTTGTGGCTGGATCAGATGCTCAAATTATGACAATTTACATTTTATCCATTTCTGGTACTTGGTTTGTTTCAGAGCTGGAAAACATAAGAGGAGGTCTAGCCTTATATGGGAGATTCCAGTGTAGGCCATGATCCCATAGCGTAGGGCATCCATACTTCTCGGCGGAGGGGCAGCCAGTGACGTGTACGGGCCTTTGGTCCCATGGTTGAGGGCCACGTCCAAAATTAGCGTGTAGGTACCCTCAGTTCCATACTCCTTCTCTTCAAGATTCGAGAGCCTCCCTAGCGTAGGAATGCACTACCCGGAGCAAGTATGCCGTGCAGGGCTTATCCATGCTCGGTGGTGTAATCTTCAACAACCCTACTGCGTGGCTGTGGAGCTACATAGATGGATGGGTAGGAAAATGTATGTCAAGTGCAGTCTAGGCTGCCGGCATACCTAATGGATGCCTGGGCGAAAGGATTTTGTAGTGCAAGATCCCAAATACTGTAGAAAGGACTAGCGACCAGAGCCTCCTGCTCTAGAACATATATAGGCCGGCCACCATATCATCACCTTGCCCGCACTTTGTTTATTTCCAAAATAGGTGTACCGGCATCACGTGCAGCCGCCCCCCCACCATCGCAACACCTGGGCAACAACCCCTCCGCCTCATCCCCCCCGATCAACTCCCCCATCCTCCCCCGTTAATCTCGTGAGTATCCCCTCGTGTCTGGTTTTGCGTAAGCTGCTCTCTATAGCTGTTGCTCTTGGAGCGTCGTTCTCACCGCCCTGGTCACTCATGCAAATTGACCTCGAGATGAGACTTCCCCTGTTCCTGACATCTCAGCCACTGACATCGTGTGCCACTTCTTAGTCGACCGGTCATTCTCTCCCCCTTTCCTCCTCTTTCTCATCTACACAAAAAAAATCATGTCGGTACGTATAGACCTCAGCGCGTCTTCCATATTCTATTGCAATTTATATACTAACTTGATTTGTTGTCCAGCTCGCATCCGGGTATGATCCTCCCCTCCCCTCCTCCGTCAGCAGCAAAATCGCCTCTTCTCCCCCACAGGATTTCATATTAATCTTTCGATTCGCAGTGTTTCCGTCCAGGATGAGTGCCTGACGGCATTCAACGAGTTCCGTTTGAGCAAGGGCAAGACCAAGTACATCATCTACAAGATCTCCGATAACAAGAAGGACGTTGTTGTCGACGCTGTCGGTCACGACCAGGACTACGAGGTTTTCCGTGAGCAGCTCGCTGCTTCCAAGGACAGCCAGGGTCGTCCCGCCCCCCGGTACGCCGTCTACGACGTTGAGTACGACCTCGGCGGCGGTGAGGGCAAGAGGTGCGCATCCCCCCATTCAGGCATCCGCCATATTTTGTCTTAAGGAGGTTCATTCCACTCACCTGTTCCAATTACAGAAGCAAGATCATCTTCATCTCCTGGGTCCCCAGCGACACCCCTACTCTCGTAAGTTCTCAATTGCCAATTCTTGCGAGGATTGTCTTGGAAAGTGCATTTCCCACCTACTAACACCTGCTATCTAGTGGTCCATGATCTACGCCAGCACCCGCGAGGTCCTGAAGAACGCTCTCAACCTCTCTGCCTCCATCCACGCCGATGACAAGTCCGACATCGAGTGGAAGACCGTCCTCAGCGAGGCTAGCGGTGGCAAGGCTGGTAAATAGATAACGGCGCCGGCTGGGTCCGGGCTGCGTGATCGATCGGGGGTTTGTTTTCCCATATTGACGGTGCTACGGCACGACCAAATCCATCCGCTTCTCTGCACACCGTTCTCCTCGTTTTCTCTCTTCTCTTTTTTTTTCCCCTAGTTGCAATGCAAAGACCGTTACGACTTTGGCCGTTCTTCTCCTTTCTTACATTCGTGGAACAGTTATGATCATCGTTTGAGCTCTTGTTCCTTTGTGCATCTGTGATCATTTGTCTCGTATCTGGTCATCAGTGGGGTTCCAAATGCGAGGGGTGGTTGTTTTGGGAGACAGATTGTCCGTATGAATTGATTGATATACAAAGTAGGATATGTGGTAGGATCGACAATTGGGGGAAACTAGGGATTGACCTGCTACTGCATATGGAAGAGGAGAACTCGAGGCCAATCAGCTGGTCTGTGATCTTCCAATTTATTGTTCTGGCGTGGTTGTACAAGCCCCTCGTCTTCCTAGGGTTGCGACTAAGTTCGTACGAGCGTAGGTGGCTGTGGGTTGCCGACCGGTAAGAATCGTGTAGAAAAGTGTTGAAAGTACAATTCTGAGTAGTTTCAAGATATGCAAGCCTTTCATAAGAAGTTAGTACATTTCTAATCACAGCAGCCGACCAATTCCCATCGTATGATGCTGCTGAGAATGATGATGATGCTCACTGGCGGCCGGGCAGGGCAACGGCCCAATCAGCGAGCGGACAAACCCAGGCCAGCGCTAGTCCGGAAACCTCGCGACTTTCCACCTCAAACCACCAGAACAACTTCAATCCTTCCCCATCCCCCGACCCTCCCCCTCCACTCTCTTCTCCAGCCGAGTCCCCCTCGCTGCCAGACTGTTCTGGTCCCGGACTCCCCTCTCCACCATCAATTGACTCGTTTTCGACGTGGTGCTCCCACCTCCCACCTGCCGCACAATGTTCCTTCGCTCCATCGCTCGCGCTGCTCCTCGCAGCCCGGCCGCCATCCGTGCTGGCCCATTGGCCTCGCTGAACGCCCTGCAGGCCCGCGCTGCCTCCGACCACGCCATCTCGAACCCTACCCTGGCCAGCATCGAGAAGCGTTGGGAGGGCATGCCCCCTCAGGAGCAGGCCGAGCTGTGGATGCAGCTCCGTGACCGTATGAAGGTTGACTGGCACCAGATGACCCTCCAGGAGAAGAAGGCCGGTATGTACTATCCCGTGGATATCAAATTCCAGTGTCGGAAATGGTGACTCGTCTACCCTGTGGTATCCGAGGCTGAATTTTATCGGCAATCCTTAAATTTCCTTTTTCGGCATCCGCTGATATTCTCTTCTCTCTCTCTCTGTTATCTAGCCTACTGGATTGCCTTTGGTCCTCACGGCCCCCGCGCCGAGACCCCCAAGGGTGAGGGCCTGAAGATCTTCCTCAAGGTCACCCAGCTCACCGTCGCCTCCTTCCTTGTCTTCTACGCCATCCACTACTTCGCCAAGCCCCAGCCCAAGACCATGTCCAAGGAGTGGCAGGAGGCCTCCAACGAATACGCTCTGGTATGTCTACTCTCTCTGGATGCGAGCGAGTCCTTGAGATTCTTGCGCACGATGCCCGTTGAGCTAGATCGGGATATGCTAACCTATTTTCTTCCCCAACAGTCCGAGAAGATCAACCCCATCCACGGCATCAGCAAGGAGGGCTACGAGGGCAAGGGCTTCGTCCAGAGCCCCCCTCTCGAGAAGTCATAAGTGGGCTCGGTGCCCGATTGGGGATGAGCAGGACTCAGAGATCGGTGTCGGACGGAGTGGGCTTTCGGTTTCGCAAGCCCATCCAGACTCGGGGACAATCTCTCCGGGTCATGGGTTTCATGTTGCTCGCCATGTCGTTGACGATTTGACCGTTGCTGGGCCTTCGATCGACACCGCTCTGAGCTGTTCGTCATTTTTTGTCCTTTGGCCCACAAGCATCCAAAAATGCGTGTATCCCGTACTGTGCTATAGTCAATGTATCTCTTTTGTAGCCATAGAGAAACAAGTTGGACCGTTTCGTTGTTTTTTATTATTATTATTATTATTATTAAAACCATGCTGGTTTTTTTGATCTTCATCTATGGAGTCTCTTGGGGATTGATATATTGGGATGTCAACCTCCCGGTCTGGTACGTATGTAACCAGGTTCCCTCTGCGTCTTTTTTCCCGGAGGGATTCGGAACCTGCAGAGCTTGGTGCGGAGAACCCCTGTCCAAGCGCACCCCAGCGAAAACGGGCCATTGCGAGGTGCAATGTGGTCATTTGGGACTCTCGAGGAGAGGAAATTGTAGCTGTGATGGGGTTTGGCAGTTTTATACCATTTGCGATTCTAGCTAGTAAGCCCATCAGTGGTTCGTAGGAGCTTGGAAGTTTCTATGGTTTCTCCTACCAGCACTTGGATGGGCGGTAGACGAGTCCGAGTTACACGTCAGAGATTTTCCATCGGAGAAATAGCTAGGAGCTGGGAGCACCGGACACCACCACCACCCCTCGAGGTCAAGGTCAATGGCTAGAAATCTTGTGATAGAATGTGGTTTCTAGACTGCTAGTTATTTTTATGGAATATTTGAAACGGCTGTGCATGCTGCTGGACAGGTGTTTATACATCGTTGCAGCGGGACTCCCCTGCATCCGGACGCCAAGCCGACCGGTGAGGAGGACGAGGATTGCCAGGCAACGAGGGGAAGTGTCAACACCACCACACCACCGAGGGGACGATGGTAGTCAAATCAGCGCTAGAGAGAGCTATCATACATGAAGATAAATGTTGGGGAAATCAATTTCGGTGTTCAAAGTCATTGTTGTTCTGTCCAGTCTGTACCTACTGCTCCGAGGATCGGTTCATCACGGGACCATCGGCAAAACCGCCCCGGAAAGGCGTAGTGCGGCCCAGTTCCCGTGCCAGCGAGAGAGCCAGCGAGAGAGTCCACCAAACCTCTTCCCATTCCTCTTCTTCCCTCTTTTCCCTCCCCCCATCCACACCTTTCCTGATCCCTACACCTCGCTCTTCAACACCTCCATCATGTTCAAGAGGTACGTCACCCACTCCATCCCATACCCTCCTTCAACATCTCGTCCTTCTCATCTGGGAATTGTCTCCCCCCCTAACTCGATTTTTCTTCTCTACAGCGGTCTCGCCCGGACCTTCGGGAGGGCTGCCTTCGCCCGGCCGACCCCCGTCGCCCGCGCCTTCAAGCCTCTCCGCGCCAATGCCCTGCCCGCCCTCTCTGCTCGCTTCGCCAGCTCGGATGTCGCTCAGTCTGGCAAGATTCACCAGGTTATCGGTGCCGTCGTTGACGGTACGTGGTTGCTCCTCGAACGCCCTGGCGGGATCTGGGGGGACACGCGCGAAAATCTTTTCCTCGGCCCCAATCCATCTCCAAAGCCATCGCAATCGATCCCAAATCAACCCCAGGGATACTCGCTGACCTTGCTATTCGCCATATCACAGTGAAGTTTGAGGGCGAGAAGCTCCCTGCCATTCTCAACGCCATTGTGACCGAGAACAACGGCCAGAAGCTTGTGCTCGAGGTTTCCGTACGTGCCCTCTGATTGGTCCTTCCCCGACCTCACTCCCAACATCTCACCCCCTTCTTCCAACCTCATCGCATATAGCTAACCCTGCTTGTCTTTTTTAGCAACACCTGGGTGAGAATGTCGTCCGTACTATTGCCATGGACGGTAAGCTCCCCCCTGCACCCTCTTCCTGTCAACCACCGTGTCGTGCCCTGGATCCCTCCCCCAAAAGGGGATGAAGGGGCCCACACGGTCGGCCCGGTATGCTGTCTGCTTGAACCTCGCCTTGCTAACGCCCGTCTTCAGGTACCGAGGGTCTCATGCGTGGTGCTGTTGCCCGCGACACTGGTTCCCCCATCACGGTTCCCGTCGGTCCCGGCACCCTTGGCCGTATCCTGAACGTCACTGGTGACCCCATTGACGAGCGTGGTCCCGTCAAGGCCACCAAGTTCCTCCCTATCCACGCCGACCCCCCAGAGTTCATCGAGCAGTCCACCTCTGCTGAGATTCTCGTCACTGGTATCAAGGTCGTCGATCTCCTTGCCCCCTACGCCCGTGGTGGTAAGATTGGTCTGTTCGGTGGTGCCGGTGTCGGTAAGACCGTGTTCATTCAGGAGCTGATTGTAAGTTTTTTCTTTTTTACCCCGGTCGCAAGGGAAAGGGAGATTCGGTCAACTTTTTGTACTAACTTCCTGTTTCTCAAATTAGAACAACATCGCCAAGGCCCACGGTGGTTACTCCGTGTTCTGCGGTGTCGGTGAGCGTACCCGTGAGGGTAACGATCTGTACCACGAGATGCAGGAGACTGGTGTCATCCAGCTCGATGGTGACTCCAAGGTCGCTCTGGTCTTCGGTCAGATGAACGAGCCCCCGGGTGCCCGTGCCCGTGTCGCCCTGACCGGTCTGACCATTGCCGAGTACTTCCGTGACGAGGAGGGTCAGGATGTGCTGCTCTTCATTGACAACATTTTCCGCTTCACCCAGGCCGGTTCCGAGGTGTCTGCCCTTCTGGGTCGTATCCCCTCTGCCGTCGGTTACCAGCCCACTCTGGCCGTCGACATGGGTCTCATGCAGGAGCGTATTACCACCACCCAGAAGGGTTCCATTACCTCCGTCCAGGCCGTCTACGTGCCCGCTGACGATCTGACTGATCCTGCCCCCGCTACCACCTTCGCCCACTTGGACGCCACCACTGTGCTGTCCCGTGGTATCTCCGAGCTGGGTATCTACCCCGCTGTCGACCCTCTGGACTCCAAGTCCCGTATGCTCGACCCCCGTATCATCGGTGACGAGCACTACAACACCGCCACCCGTGTCCAGCAGATGCTCCAGGAGTACAAGTCCCTCCAGGATATCATTGCCATTCTCGGTATGGACGAGCTGTCCGAGGCTGACAAGCTCACCGTCGAGCGTGCCCGTAAGCTCCAGCGTTTCCTGTCCCAGCCCTTCGCTGTCGCCCAGGTCTTCACTGGTATCGAGGGTCAGCTCGTCGACCTGAAGGACACCATCTCCTCCTTCAAGGCTATTATCAACGGTGAGGGTGATGACCTCCCTGAGAACGCCTTCTACATGGTCGGTGACTTCGCCTCCGCCCGCGCCAAGGGTGAGAAGATTCTGGCTGAGCTCGAGGGCTCTGCCTAAATGTAATTTTGTCCATTTGCTTAGCTAGCGGCGGGGGAGGATTTTTTTCTCCTCATGTTCAACATCCCTCCGGTCAAAAACTTTCGCTGCTTCTGAAATCTTCTTACCTGTTTGTATCCTCTCTTCCTCTCCCCCCCATTTTCCCTTGGTCTGGATCTGGTCTTTCTTTTGTTCCTTTGTCTTAGAACTCTTTCGAGTCTTGTGTGTGTCTCGTCTCCCACTAGACGTCATTTTCCCTTTTCGATTGCGTGTATACTACTCCGATCTAAAAGAGAGAAAAAAGAAAACCAGAATGGGATTCTGACTGTCACAATTCTCGATTCCGCTATCTTTGTGACGTGATGTTCTTTTGGGAGACTGTCCATGCAGTCGACTTTTGAGTTCAATATTCATCGGATCTCGTCACCGTGAAAACGAAGACGAAGATTGTGCCAGATCTACCAGGGAGTGGAGGGAGTGAAAGCGATCTGTCTACCTGGATCAGTTGCATTCGGGGGTGACTGAGCAAGGCCCGAGAAGAGAATAGGAGGACGGATGAAAGGATGTTGGTTGGATTGGGTGTGTTGGATGGTGAGAAACAAAGAAAAGTTTTTCTCCGTCTTGTCTAACGAGCGAGTTGATGAGATTTGTTTCCCTTGGTTTACTCCCCTTTTTAAAGCCTGTCTGGACGCACCCTGGCCTGGCTTGTGTTTCATTATTGTGTATTTAGAGTTGAAAACCCATGGCCTGTATGGCGACCCTAAATATCCTGGTGTCCAATTGTATTTTCTTTTGTTGAAGATTTAAGCTCTTTTTGTAGTTGTGTTTGTAGGTGAGATGCTTGGGGATGTTTTGGGATTTGGAGTGCAGGCTGTCTTAGTCGTACCTGATATTTACTCCTGTGTATCCTGATGGCTGCACACGGCATATGGCGTAGCTTGCA
The DNA here is from genome assembly GCF_028827525.1 of Penicillium daleae. Classification (NCBI taxonomy): domain Eukaryota; kingdom Fungi; phylum Ascomycota; class Eurotiomycetes; order Eurotiales; family Aspergillaceae; genus Penicillium; species Penicillium daleae. Next base: position 2,383,744 of record NW_026623157.1, on the reverse strand, counting down.
AGGTTGATCTACAATGCCTGCACTTACGATCTACCCCTGTATGAACCTCGAAGAGAGCACGCAATAGCCGTACAAAATGAACATTACTGTCTCGATTAAAAGCACAAATACACTAGCTGAAGATCAAGTTCAGAGTAAGACGATGACTCTTCGTGTGTGGTTGGGTTGAATCACGACGCAGAAGATTCTTGTTGCTCTACACTGCCCTTCACAGAGTCTCTTCCAAGGCAAGAACCTATATCAGAAAACCAGTTAGCCAAGCTCAACAAGCACGTACACCAGACAGAATCCAGGGCAAAACTTCTCGAAAAGGGTAGTCGAATCAAACCAGGTACTTACCAGAGCAGTCCTCGTAGGAATATAAACTTGCGTGAAATTCGCCCGCCCATTCCACGGCATATCCGTCGTAAAGAACCTCGTCTCCTTAACGTTCCTCCCCAACCCACCAAACGCCTGATCATCCGAATCAAGCACAATCCGATACGTCCCCGGCACATCCACGCCAACCCGATAATCAGTGAAACTATCCGTAGGATTGAAATTGAAAATCCACAACAACCCCGCCCTCTCAAAGACGAGAATCTTGTCGCTCTCATTCTTCAAGCTAACGTACGCCTGCGGTGCATGCAGCCAGCCATACTTGGCCTCGGTGAGCTGCATGGCCCGGTCGAATTCGTTCAGGAACTTGTACCGGAGGAGGGGGTCTTCGGTTAGGTTGAGTTGGCGCCGGGCGTACCAGAAGGAATTGCCGTTTCCTTCGCGTGGGAAGTCGAGCCATTCTGGGTGGCCGAATTCGTTGCCTTCGAAGTTGAGGTAGCCTTCGCCGCCGAGGCCGTGGGTTACTAGCCGGACCATTTTGTGGAGGGCCATGCCGCGCTCGATGATGGGGGTGAAGTCCGTGAGGACTGACATGTGGGTGTACATTTCTTTGTCGCAGAGCCACATCATAAGGGTTTTGTCGCCGACCAGTCTGTTTAAGGGGGAAGTTGTTAGAGGGGCTGTGAAGGGAGGTGGTGTTCTTTGGGGGCTTAGGGACTGCTTACGCTTGGTCGTGGCTCTCGGCATAGGCAATGGTCTTCTCGCCGTGGCGGCGGTTGGTTAATGTGAAAGCAAGATTGCCAATATCCCACTCGTTGTCGGACTTTTCTTTCAGCAGCTTGATATACATGTCGGGCACGGCCATGGCGAGTCGGTAGTCGAAGCCGACGCCTCCAAGGGAGTGCGGGAGGCATAATGCGGGCATGCCGGAGACATCTTCCGCAACGGTGATACACTCGGGATAGAGTTCGTGGAGCATTGTATTGGCGAGGGCCAGGTAAGTGATGCCCTCCTCGTCAACCGCAGGGCCAAAGTACTCGTGATAGCCACCAGAGAAGCCTCTATTTGAGATAATTAGCTTCCACCAATGGTATAGTAGGGGGTGAAGGATGACATACGTTCCAATACCGTGGTGTGTATAGAGCATGCTAGTGACACCGTCAAACCGGAATCCATCAAACTGGTACTCTTCCATCCAGAAACGCAGGTTACTCAGAAGGAACCGCAAGACTTCGTGATGCCCATAGTTGAACAAGCGACTATCCCACAGCTCATGTCGACCCTTTCCACCCTCGTGGAAATAGAGATGGTCAGATCCATCGAACATGTTCAGACCATCGAGCACGTTCTTTGACGCATGGCTGTGCACCACATCTAGCAGCACCACCAAGCCCATACTATGCGCAGTATCAATCAGCTCCTTCAGATCCTCGGGGGACCCGTAGCGACTGCTCGCCGCGAAGAAGTTGTTCACTTGGTACCCGAAGCTGGCATAGTAGGCATGCTCCATGATGGCCATCAATTGGATAGCGTTGTAGCCAAGGTATTTGATACGCGGTAGCATGTTCTTGGTGAACTCCTTGTATGTCGCGACCCGCGTTTCGGGCGACGAGATACCGACGTGGGCCTCGTAGATACGCAGACTCTCGGGCTTCTTGGGCCGCGGGTGCTTGAAGGTGTATCTCTCGCTGGCAGGTGGGTTCCAGAAGACGGCGTCGTAGTCGGGAGAGACGTCGAGGTCCTGCACGACCCGTTTGATCCATGCTGGGATGCGATAGATGCGCTCGCCGCCGGGGAGAACCATGGTGATCTATAGTAGTAGGAGCTATGTTAGCTTGGACTTATTCTCCGAGGGAGAATATGGGCGTGGATCGGCTTGCCTTGATCTTGCTGTCGTGGGGAATCGCCGGAGTGCCCTGCACAGCGGGCACGGTCACTTCCCACACGCCAAAGCTGTTCTTCGTCATGGGGTTGGCTTTGTTATCCCAGTTGTCTGCTAGTCTCAGTAATGCAATTCAAGGGCCTCTGGATCCGGTCTCCACCTTAGAAGCACATACTGAAATCACCGACCAGCGACGCCTCCACTGCATTGGGCGCCCATTCCCGGTATTTGATGTCGCCATTTGGCTGCGCATTGAGACCGAAGATTTCATAGCCCTGGAAGAAAACACGATCGACGATAGTCAGTGCTAGTTCAATCACAATGGGTGCGAAGGAACTCATTTCCCACCTTGCTAAACTTGTCCAGGCCACCCTCCGACTCGTTGATGGACTTGGCCCATTTCTCCACCAAACTGTAGCGATGCTTCAGCACATCGCGATGAGGTTCCAGCCACGGGTCAAGCTTAAGGACACCTAGATAGGAGGGTGTGAATCAGCTATCAATTCATCAGGCTTTCCTAGCCGGCGACCAGCTAGCTCCTAGCTCAATCTGGGCTGCAGCTTCAGCAGAGCTGTCACTTCAGTGACGTACCTGTTCCGTCGGCGGGAGTTTCGGTAATGGACGCCATATTTTGCATCCGATTTTGGTTTATGATTTCAAAAAGTTGGAAAGAAAGGGGAAAGGGAAAGAGGCGACAGTCGGGACCCCTCTCTCTCAACGTTTATCGCACATCCCAGTGATTGCCAGAGGGTTGGAGTGATTGGCTGCGGGGGGTTGAGCTGTGGTTGTCGAGTGGAGATTCGGTGCGGGGAGCTCGGGCCTCTGGTGGTTTGGCTCGACCTGTGAATCCGGTTTTTGGCCGCTGGTCTTGGCAATTGTTGGAAGGAGGGGGGGGGGTTGATCCTGGGCAATCTGGTAGATTCTATTTACTCTAGCTGTTAATCATCTACGGAGATACTATCTACTATTTGTGAGCCCATCGTCACCACAATTGTTCTTATCCATCTCTCTCACCGGGCTACTGTCGCCGTTCCTAGCCTGGCGCGGTACCACCTCAACTGCTTCGGGGGCCTCTGCTCCTCGCCTTACCAGATGCATCTCGGTGAAACTCAATCCGTTCTCAACCCCCCTGCCTTTGCAATTGGGACGATCTCAGAATTTTCAATTGGCCCGAGACTCAATTCCTCTTTGCTGTAAAGTTCGCCATTAAGCTAGTTCTTTTTGAAAATTAATCATCATAGTTATTTCAAGAGGAAGCAAGAAGACGCCACCAGAAAATGCAGGAATTTGGATTCAATTTAGGCAAATTTTGGTGACCTAGACTCGTAATGCTGCGTGAAACATCTACATGCATAGATACAGGTACCCAGGTTGACATGTGAGTTAAGAATCGACTTGTCCTGGCCTTCCTGTGTTGAGCCAGTGGCACATCCTGATCAGGGCCTGGTGAAATACTACTGGCCGTCAACATCCATGAAAAGTCAGCTCCATTACAAGAATCAAGTCAACCTCAATACTGGTTTTCAATATACAAGATTTGGGAGATATGACAATTTTGCAGACACCGAGAGAAAAAAAAACCCCCGAATGTCGCAAGCCTGACCTATTAATAGAACCACTTGCGGAGACAGATTCACCATAGTCTAGAATTCATGAGACCTAATGATCTTGTCGTTCGACTTCTAAGTCTTTGTTATTATGAATCAACTAAAACCAACAAATGATATATCCGCTCAAATATTAGAAGTATGTACAAATTGTCAAGGTTAAAGCTGGATGAACAAAATCGCCGTTAGAGTTGATCGATCTCAAGTCGTTTGTGCTACTTGATGCTCGAGCTATTTTCTCCTCAAGATGATACTGAAGCACAAAGACACAATACTGAAGGTAAGATGATACAATGTTGTTGCTGGGCATTTAGTTAGTGAGGGGCCTATAGATGACTAAGAATGATTGATCACTGGAATGTGTTAGCAAATGGGAAAGAAGACCGTTCAAAAGTCCATACCATTATCCGGAATCAGGACCACGCGACATGGATTAAGAGTCCACCCAACAACCAAGATAAACAAGAACGATTGGTAGGTTGATACGAGAAACTGCGCGCTGACATTCACGAACAAATGCTAATCCCCGAATGCGAGAATAGAGGCCAATGCATCAGATGCAAGTATGTACTATATGATATGCTATCAACATCCATTCGATCCACTATGATGCTGGACTCGGCGGCAGCTCGCCGGTCGTCCAATTCACGGCAGTTGAACCCAGTTCAAACTCAAGTGTGCCCCCATTGGCGAAGATATCATCCCAAGTCAGCCAATTCTTCTTCCACGGCTTGCCGTTGACTTTCAAACTTTGCACGTAGAAATCCTTATCACCGTTGCCATCACCACCCGTCGAGGTGACTTTCAATTTTTTGGTACCGCCAAGATCGATGGTCATTGACGCAAACCAGGGCGAGTGAATGAGGAAAGTAGTTTGTCCGGTGATCGGGTACAGACCGATCATATTCCATAGCAGCCATGTTTGCATGGCTCCGGCATCGCTGTTGCCCGGGAGGCCCGACACGCCGGTGGAATAGTCACTTTTGGCAACTTTTCGGGACTGAGAGACTGAGAGGTCCTGGCGACCCACGTAGTTGTATAGGTATGGGATGTTGAACATTCTATCGATTTCTGTTAGTTTGTCGTTCAGTGTTGCGGGTCCATGAGGGTATTACTTACGGTTCGTTGGTAGAATCGAAGATAATGCCACTCGATCCACTCGCACCCTCGGTGAACATGGTATTCAGCCGGTTGACCACTGTCTCAGCACCTCCCATCAATTTAATCAGATGCTGCATATCATGCACATCCGCCCAGGAATAGGCCCACGAGTTCGCTTCATAGTATGGATCTCCCCAGTAGCCACTATCTGCTAACGGATCAGTCTCGATGAAGCCGGTGGAATTCCGGGGGACGACGAAACCCGAGAACCCAAGCGAGGTTTGCTTGGGATTCCAATGGTTACGCCAATTGCGAGATCGATTGAGGTACTTCTTCGCATCTTGCCCCTTCTTCAATCCAGACGCAACCTGGTACAGACTAAAGTCATTAGCAGCGTACTCGACAGCACGACTGACAGCACGGCTGTATTTCGGCGTTATGTATCCAAGACTGATCCAGTCGGGCAATGCACCACGGCCATCGTGTGTAGAAGAGTCTGGCGCCAAGGGGTCGACGGGGTTATTTGGAGGCGTGACTTCGGCATCTTTGACCATGGCTTTGTAGCCGTCTTCCCAATTCACGGACCCGCGTACCCCCTTGACATAAGCGTCGGCAAGAACATTGTCGGCATTGGAGCCGCCTTGTGAACGGCCGTTGTAGTTGGATGACCGTGCATCAGGAAGATAGCCATCGTGTTGCCAGATGTCGATCAGAGACCGGATTTGTTCCTCGTAGGCAGTTGGTTGCAGGACTTGCATGAGAGAGGTAGAGCAGCGGAATAAATCCTGCGACTATGAGTTAGACTGCCCTGCACCCAAGGAAGGAAATCCAACCACACTTACCCAGAATGTGAAGATATCCTGATAATATGGCTCTTTTGACTCCCAGCCGGGATTCTCGCCTGTTTGGTTCGTGGGGATGAGATGCATAAAGTAGAGAGATGTGTAAAGCAAACTCAGGCTGGTGTCATTGGTATTGGTCGTGGTGATCTTGGATAGAACCTTTTCGTTCCATTCAGAAGCGGCTTCGCTGACAACCGAAGCGAAGCTCGTGCCCGTTGGAATCTCCTGATTCACGTTGTCGCAGGCTTGCTCCGTGGAAATCCATGAGATCCCGACACGAGAAATGATTTCTTCTTCACTGAAGGTGAACAATGCACCAATTCGAGTGGAATCCGAAGTGGAAAAGACAGAGCCACCCGGCTTCTCGATGCTAGGAGCAGCACCTGTTGCGATGTATGTCTTGTTGCTTGTTGCATCGGATTCGAAGTAGCCGCCTGTTTACATTAGCATTTGGACAAGGCCGCATATTGGTCTAGCACACTCACAAAAGTAGATTTTCCAATCAGGAGCCTCGTTCCATCCATTGTTGTAGGTTCCAAGACCTTCATAATGCCCATCGGCAAAGATGGTCAAGTTCCCACCTTCATAGTTCTGACCAAGCCCTTGGCCACGGAACGACGGCAGTACATGTGAAACATCCACCAAGATGTTGTTTTCCGAGTTACTCGGGAATGTATACCGGTAGATTCCTGCCCGAGCAGAAGCACTCAGCTCAACCTCAACACCATCTGCTGTCTGGGCCCTGTAGTATCCAACAGAGCCTGCATCGGTTCCAGACCGAGCGACAGTGATGTTAGACAGAGGATCCGTGACGTTGCCTACCAACGGCAACTGCGAGACAGTACCGTACTTGGGAGCACCTCCAGTACCCTGTTCGTGCATCAAACTGAAGCCGGAGAACTTGCCATTGGGTAGATATCCCGCATATGAATCTGTACCGGACTGGAGAAGATCAGGGCCCAGTTTGACCATGCCAAATGGTCTTGCAGCTCCGGGGAAATCATTGCCCCCACTTTGTGTTCCCATGCTATAACAATGTCAGGAATCTCCGGGCTTTTCATGTGATGAACTTGTTGTGACACTTACAAGACATCAACATGCTTGGTCAAGTCTTCTGCCGCAGACAATGCCAGCAAAGTGAGGCCAGTCAGCATCCTGAAGGACGTCATGATGGAAATGAAATCAGAGCTTCTCGAACATGAACTTCAAGAAGCTGTATGTTGCACAGAACGCCTTATGCTGTACGGTGATCGTTGCTCGGATGTAACAAGCTGTGATCAACCCCGCGCAGGAGAACTCAATGCTTCCTGCTGTACGAGTACGAAAGAGAGAAGAAAATCAAGTCTTATGTAGCGCTCACTGCCAGTTTATTTGAGAGAAATGGCTCCTCCTTCAGTCCGCTGCAGGGCCCCTGCCAGACGATCCTGCGACTCATTGCATGTGCTGAGTACCGTGGACAGGATCAGGCACCTTCCCGCTCACACAATCACGCTAGATATGATCTTTACACGGTAGAGATGGAGCCGGAAATCATCTTTCTTTACTATTGTGGCTGGTACTAGGCTGGCTAGGGTTAGGAATGCATGGCCCTAAGCAAATCATCAAGCCCCTTCATGGTCCATGGTTCCATTAGACTCATATTATGACCAGTCAGCTTACATGAGAAGAGCTACCTCTGAACACTAGTAGAAGAGAAGAAGAGGTAGTGGTAGTAAATACAAAATATGTTATGTAGCGGGGAGGAGATCTATGCTTGAAATTCCAATCCGGGCCAGGATTAGGGCACCTGGGAAGAGAGGGAGATGTGAGTCGTTGAAGATATACCAGTGGTTTAACCAGTTCAGGCAGACAGAATGTTTATAGTTGCATTTTTCAGTGTAAACAGCGGCCCAGGAACAAATGAGGCGTCTGTAAAGTATGGGCATGCCAGGGCATGACCAAATCAGCGGTACCGGCGGGTTCACATGCGACGATCAGGGACTACGGCTCCACGTGTGGCGCTGGTTGGCTGGCAAGGGAAAGGGAAAGGGAAAAACCAAAATCAACGATATTGCAGTATCTACGGAGTAGTATATACATTGACGTTAAGTTTCAGATGTAATATCGCAATATTAGAACAATTCGTCATGTTATTGAAGGGCGAAATTCAGATAAGATGAGAGTATAGGGACTTTGAACAGAAGAAAAATGCAAAGGTTGTTGCCTAAGAAGGGGCCATAACAAGGGGAGTCGTGTTCCATGGTCGATGAGCGGGTACGAGATGGAACCATGAGTTTGGATGGTATCAATATAGAGCGTCTTATTTTGTAAATCGTAGCTTAGGCTCATGCTATTTTATTCTAACAAGTTTCGATGTCGTTGATTACTTTCGAGTAATCTGGCGAAGGTATACTTCGGCAGACAAGCATTGATGCCATACCGATGAGGCACCATATTTTACCTAATCAGGACTAGCGGCTTGGTCGGATCTAAGCTCATTCTAACCCAGACCCCCCCAGCCCAAAACGACCTGAAATGTCACCAGAACGCTTGACCATGCGAACACTCCCCACAACGTGACACGCCATGCCGTGACTTTCCAAAGCCACTTGAGCCTGTCTGCTAGCTCGGAGAATGGCGCCTCGGAATCGTCCGAAACCCCGGATCACCTGGTGGATGCGCCTGCGGAGATTCTTCTACAATCTCGAGTCACCTCTCCAGCTTCGGGGTACCCTCACGCGTCTCAGTCACCGGCACAGACACCCTTTCCTAGCCCTGCTCCGTCTATTGCTCCCGTTACCGACATGGCACTTCCGCCTCCCCGACCCGGTGCCCATCAAAACCATGCTGAACAATGTCGCGCTTCTGCAGTCCCGGAAGGCGGCTGCTGATCTCACCAACATGCGCTCTGTACCATTGTGGCGTGCTCGAGACACGCCCCTGCGTGCTTTATATCGGATATATGAAGCTGTGGCTGCGCGTGAGTTCTATGCTGTGGGATCGGAAGTAGAGTACTTCTGGTACCAGTCGGGCGGGGCTTGGGCAGCGCATCGGATACCAGATCCCTGTGATGTTGACCCCGTGCGGTATGCCATTTTGGCGTGTATCGCGGAGGAACTAGCGCGAGCATTCAACTGGCGCATGAGCTTGGGCTTGCGACGCGATAAAAGCAAGCACATATATCGGAAAACCTTCGAGGACCCTCTGCCGTCTTTCACCCCGGAGACTGCCCCGAGCTGGACTAGGAGGGTGGCTCCGATCGATGTGGAGTGGATCGCCAACCTTCCAGCGAATTTCCTAGACTCTGCAGGCCGGCTCGTGCTCGAAGAAGGGGGTGAGAATCCCATCTTCGCGCAGAGGAATATTATCATCGACACCGGCCACTTCTACACTGTCTAGAGCGAGCGTATAAGGGAAGCGCCGTGTTTATATCAGGAAAGGGCCTCCTCATTATATTGCTCTCGATAAGCAGTAGCGATTTCATTCATTGTTGTCTGGTCGGGTGGTGTCTCAAATGAGCAGATATTCAGGGTTCGGATATACTCTCTATCCAAGGGCGCTTCATTCTGCGTCCGCAGATGCTTCAGGATCGCCAGCACGTCGGCGATATCAGACGCTCGCTTTGTATGTCCGCTGCTGTTATGGATGCGACGTAGCTTCCGCTCGAGCGCCCATTCCAACGGCACCGCAAGAACCCTGAGATGTGTCCCTTCCCACAGAACAATATTCTGCTCCTCGGCGCGCTCGAACAGGAGTTGCCGGAACTGATCCGGCACGAAGAAGGCGAGTTCCTCGTTTACCCAGTCGTCGATGAACCCCAGGCGTCGGGCCGCTCTGGTGACCGCATTCTGTAAAGGCTTTTTGATGTCATTATCATGCGCCCATTGCGGCTCTAGGAGATAGTCTATGTCGCCAGTGCTTTCTCGATTCCGGAAAAAGTTTGTCGCGAGGAACCCCCCAGTCGAGATGAGGGTAATAGGTGCGAATGCAATGAGCCAGTCATCCTTGCCCATCTCGTTGTCCAGAACCTCGAGGCCTAGTCAAAAGCCAACTTTGGTATTAGTATTTGTCGGTTGTCAGATGCTATCGAGGAATTTCCACACCTTGCCTAAAGTCTTCAGCCCCAAACCTGTCCTTCTCCCTTTCCATGGGTAATCCTCGGTTGTTGGCCCTACAAATGCAAAAACAGTACCCAGTAAACTTCTAACCTTGTATACTCAGGGATTCGGGGTTATATCCTCACTGTCAGGACAGGAGATTGATAAACAGGTTCTTGTCTTCGCATGATCTGCCGTGTGCAGGATGATTCTCGACAGTTCTAGGCTGCTTCTTGCAGATAAGCCTCTCACGGCCGAGACCTTCCAAAGATACCCCGCCCCAACCCTGCACTTCCTGCACGCCGCTTAAATAGTCATCCCACAGCTGGCGTGTTTGCCTGGTGCGTCTAGGTGTGGCTATTTGTACTGATGGCCCGTGAAAGAGGGCCTGGTTTCGCCCCAAGGGTCAGATGATGGGGCCATTTGGCTTGTTCCTATGCTTGTGTCCTTGTTCCGTCTATCCTTGGTATACCGTTCGACCCATTAAGCCTGGCCGAGACGATTAGACAAAGATACCTATTCCATTTCCAGTCTCATTGTTAAAGTTATCAGATTATCAGACTGGCAGGCCTGTCATATGAACGTGCCTTCAGCCATTACGGTAGCTGTGCAGATCCCCGTCCGACATGAACTTCTTTCGGCCCCTCTGTGGATTTCCCGCACTGCCGGGCCCGTCCGTTCAGCCAGCTCTGTTTAACCAAGCCCTCTTGGTCCTAGTCGTATGCGACAAGCCTATACTCGACCGCCGAAATCCTGTCTGCCCATTGCACATGGTAATGAAAACGGGTGAGGTGCTGATAATACAAAAGTCCAGCCCGACCGCTCTTTCATATTGAACGTTGACACCCCGAAGCCGGGGGAAAATGCAGAACTGTATTCTGTTTGAAGTGGAAGGTAGAAACTCGAGGTTACCTAGCTACGTAAAGCTGTGATTTTATTAGCAGAAGCCGGTTGAATGAGGGAATTACCGAGTCATTTCCAGTGGTGAAAATGTTTTCACCCAAGGCTATCAAAAGTACTACACCCCTACAACAACCTTGGCAATCATAAGTAACGATAAATTAGTGATCAGAATAAGGACTAGCAGATAGTCACAAACAGCAATTTGGCTATGTGAATAGATGTCCCTCATCTCAGAGATCTTTAAGAATGGAATGAATCCATCTCGAAATGACATGGATTCCACTTCAAAGGCTTTGAAACGAACCCCCTGGTCACTCTCGACAGCAAGTTCGAGATTTCTGCCACCTTTGTTTCATGTAGACAGTGTATAGCTGTACATGCTGAGTCCAATCGCTGGTGGGGCTCCATTGATCGTTTATATTTTTTGCGAAGTCTTCTTGTTGCAGATCACAGGCAGCGGATGTCGTACCAATCCCACCCTTCCTCCCATTCCCCTATTTTCTCATTTATTCCTCAAGCTTTCTCACTGTTGGATCCCACGCACAAGGACTGTATTCATCTGTCTCCAGTTCCTGAACCTCCTCGGGCGTCAGCTTGAAGTCATAGACATCCGCATTAGCAATAATGCGTGATGGGGTAACACTCTTCGGCAACGGAATAAACCCCTTGTCCAGACTCCAACGAATGAGAACTTGGGCAGGCGTTTTGTTATACTTCTCTGCCAACTTCTTGACCGATGGCTCTTCGAAGCGGGCTCCGCGCACAATGGGTGCGAAAGCTTGGAGAGCAACGCCATGTTTAGTACACCAGTCGACGATGTCTTTCCGAGCAAGCCAAGGATGCAGTTCGACCTGGTTGATACTGATAACGCCTCCTTTGCCCTTGCCGCCACGCTCGGCTTCAAGCTCGCGTATATGTTGCTCGAGCTCGTCCAGGTGATGCACGCCATAGTTGCTGACACCGATCGAGCGCACTTTACCAGCCTCAACGGCCTCGACCAACTTAAAGATCCATATGTCAATAGGGGTAATTAGACTCATAATGAGTAAGAGCTTGCGTACCGCTTTCCATGCACCCTTGCGATTCTCGGAGCCACCCATTGGCTTGTGGAGAAGCATCAGGTCAATGTACTCGAGCTTTGTCAGGTTAAGGGTCTCCTCGACGGTTGCCTTGGCTTCATCATAGCTAATATTGATGACTTTGGACGTGAAGAATATCTGATCGCGTGGGATGGAAGAGCCGCGAATCGCGCTGCCACAGCCAGCTTCATTCTTGTACACCGCTGCAGAATCAATCTGTATCGGGCGTCAGCAATTGGCAGATGAGATTGGGCACTTCAATTTCGGTCCTCATCGGAGTACCTACATGGCGATAGCCAGCTTTGAGCGCTTCGAGGCAGCATCGCTCCGTCTCTTCTGGGGGACTGCTCGGGATCGCGTTAGCTCTGGTGGGGTTCGATAATGTGGAGGTTGCCAGGTTGTTACGTTTTGTAGACCTGGATTCATTTAGCTTTCAACGCTGAATTAATGATTGAAGATTGAGGATTACTCACTCCAAAGCCAAGACGGGGAATCTCGTAGCCGCTGGCTAGCTTTATGGTTGAATTAATTGTGGTGGCCATCCTTCGCATGGATTCGGTCGATGGAAAAAGTTGATATGTGAAAAAAAGGAGTGACGTGATGGGTTGTTTGGAGACCCTTTATAATTCGGCCCACATACACGTCAGCGACCATATTGGTCGGGGATAATCCAGTTTCCTCCGTTTAACTCCTCCAACATTTTTGTTCCCAAATTATCGTATCTGTGGGTGGTTGATTCCTGTGCTGTTCGGCGGTTCGAGCACTTTGCGCACAAGGTTTGGTGCTCGGGATTAGCAACCAGCCTGCTTGTAAAGGCAAGTCCGAGGTTCAAATTGAAGTAACGCCCGGACCTTCGTTGATTATTATCAACAAATTGCGTCTTGCTGTAAAGCACCGGAAGATAACGATTTATTTTTTCTCTTGGGAGTACGGAGTATATACTTCCCTCCTATAATTTTTATCAATTGCGGACTTTCATTTTTCTTGAGCTGTTCGCTGGTTGGGAGACTGTCGCGTTCTTTGCCACAAACGAACAACAGTACGGAGTACAGAGCTTAAACACGCTTAAAAAAGCTTCAGTTGAATTGCCCAATTAATGGCTTAATCCACCATCTGATTTGGCAAGCTTCCTGCCAGGTACAATGTCGCAGTCAACCAGCCATTATGAGGGGACAGCATCAAGAAAGTCAGGTCTTCAGGCTTGTACACCCCACTGGGCCCACAAGGCTCGTATGGGTGGGTACTGTACAGTAAGTGAAGTACTACAGCTGGGTTGGCGCCTACAAGCCACCAAACTTCAGCTTTGGGGGCCAAATATTCCGTTACAGGCCCGAAGGCGTGGCGTGGTACTGGTGGAGTTTGTTGCTGGTGAATACTTTACATGGATTTTGTAGACAAGATCATGGCCTCGAAATTTATTCTACGGCTCTGTCAGCTATGTGAGCCTTCTACGTCTTTTGAGGCCCTGGATAATGGATCTCTTGCAGACCATTCTCTCTAAGAGGAAAAAGACCCGCCTGGTGCGCCACGACCACTGTTCGTGGCCGACGAAAAGCAACAGACCGAACACTCTAGGCACCTGCGAAGTTCGACGGGCACTTTGGTTGGAGTCTGACTGGACTATCAATCTCAACGGTTCTTGCTCTAGATACTATCAAGACTCTGGTCTTGTTAAACTACGGGTCTGGCTGCCAAGCTCGTCGGCAGTTTAATATCTAACCCCCTCAGTATTATGAGCTTAAAATCTCACCCAGACAAGGCAGTTTGAGACTTGGGGATGCGAGGAGTCATGAAAGAGGGAAGTGGACCCTTAAGAGAGCTTGAAAGGGTCAGGGAATACGACTGGGTGCATTCTTGGCATAGCCCGAGCCGCAGCTCAAATACCCATAGCCTCCTCGCCTGTTCTGCCTTGTACGCGGGCTGCACGATGCGCCTAGGGACGCAGAGCTCATTATCCAAGAAATGAAAAGAGAATAATTGTAAATTGTATAGGTGAGTGCGAAAGAGTCTAAAATGACCGAACTAATCAACTAAGAATTGTTGACCCATAGCTAGCTACATACTTCCTTTGAAATACTCCGTACATCATCAGTACAACGACCCAGCACCCTCTCAGCCTCAATTCAATCCGCCGTTTCGAGGGACCTCACTAGGCGGGATCAGGCAGTGCACGAAGACATAATACTGGCTCAATGGTCAAAATGATTCTCCATAGCCTGTATTTTTGACGAGTTTCGTACGCCGTACAGGTATCAGCCATAACTACGGACACACTATTTATGGTAAAGTTCAAGAACCATGTCCGACTCCGCAGTGAATTTTATTTTGAGCTTCCAATAATAATAAAGTGGAAGGCTGCCTGGTCGCGCGACGCAGTTCCTTTCAGACTTTCTCCCAACGCACATTTGCGAACACACTTCATACAAACAAAGCTGGTAGCATCACCAGTCAAACAATCCAGTCATAATGGCAACGCAAACTCCCGATAGCGAAGGTAAGTACATACCTGCCTCCCTGCGAGTTTGCGATCGAGTCAATTAACCCTTGTAGGTCTCATTCCTGTTGAGCACCACCCGACCAGCCCACAAGTCAGCCCGCTTCCCAGTTCGCCAGTCGCTCAGCCCTCCCATCAACCTCAGCAAGACACTATTGCCCAAATTAGCCCCGAGCCCATTGGCATTACCCCTTTGTCACCCCCCTCAGAACATTCAGGCACTCTGCTGCCAACCTACGAAAAGTCACGACAGGAACACGAAGCGCCTATTCCCGTTCATAACCCTCCTATCGCCCCTGAAAAGGAATACAATGGCCAGCCAGTCGAGCAAATCTCAGGGAGCTATTTCAACCAAGCTCCGGCTCACCATCCTTCTGATGTAAAGGCGTACCCGGGCCAGGCAGCCCCCCAGCAGATTCAGCAACATCCTCAGCAACAGATGTACTATACTCCCTATGGCCACCCCAGCGGATATGCGACTGCGGTTCCCTTGCATGCTCTTCAGTCGGCGCCCTGCCCGGTGGACTGCCCCGCCTGTGGTCGCCGAGAGATGACTCGAGTAGAGCCAGTGACTGGCTTGACTACACAGTGAGTTGAAATCGAATTCTCGGTGGTGGGAATAATTATGATGCTAATTTTGTTCTATAGTGGATGGGCTGCCGTTCTGTGCTTCTGCTGCTGCCTCGGATGTATCCCGTATTTGATGTCTTCGCTCAAGGATGTCGACCACTACTGTGGCGGTTGCGGTACTAAGCTTGCTTGTTGGCATAACAGCGGGCGCATTCAAGTCTTCCAAATTCCAGCAGGACAGATGCCCCCTGGAGCACCTGTGCCACAGGCTGACCAGAATGCTCCTCAGTCCCCGCCAGTTCCTCATACATACCAGTAGAGCTGAGAGTGGTGCGCTCTAATCTTATTCTTTCTTCGAAATGTTCTGTCTTTTTGTATTCTGCGCTTCCAAGCTGATACCACTCTTGTTATATTACCATCACGGCGTTTGATTGGAAGGCATTTTGCCTCGTTATTCTGGTTGAGTCCATGATTTGTTCTACATCATTGTCTTTACTACTAGGACTCATGACTTTTCTTTCGAAAGCCAATAAGTAAAGACCAAAATGCATTTAATTTAACCTTTCGTTTGTTATAGCATGATAGGGCAGGAAAGGGATTCCATGTGTTCGCGTGTGTGGCGCATGACGCCAAGACAATCCTCGTGTTCGGGGGTTGCTCAGATCCGATGATGCGGTCACCTTACCAGCCAAAATTTCTCGACACCCTATATTGCCCGACTCTTCTCACTCCGAGAGCCTGGGAATTTGGGATTTGAGGCAAGAACCCAAAGACTCTAGACACTATGATGCGCTTCATAGTCACGGCGAGCGCCGTCATCACCGGCGGCTCGGCGGTATACTTGTACCTCTTCCACCAAAGGCTGTCATCGCGCATCCAACACAAGTCGCATAGCGGAAAGCTTTCAGCGCCGTCTCCGAAGCCGGTAGAGATCGAGTCCGTTCCTGAAACTATATTTACGGATCAATATTTTGCACTCTACGATCATTCATCAAAGTCTGTGTCTCGCGACGCGCTCCCCAAGAATGTCCCCACGGACGAGCTTTTCACCAAGCTAGTCCGTCGCAACATGAACGCTTTTACTCGGTTCCCTCAAGCTTTGATGATTCGGCTTATTAGTCGAGCTCCAGACGAACAGCGGAGCTTCAAGTCGTCTCATATCTCTTCTCTGGACTTCAACCAAGGAGATCTGGTGGCTGGCGTGTATCGCGTGGTCGCGCGTACCAAGAACAAGGTGGAATTCGAGATCACGATGAAGAACATGGAATTTATCAACGGTCGGCTTGCTCTAAGTTTTCGAGAAGCTGAGAGTGAGGTGGTTTTCTCCAGTGAGACTTTGATGTGGAGACGGTCCGATGAGACTCAGGCTATGCCACTGGAAAAGCCGTTGTTGCGCTGGATGCATGAGACCGCTGCTTGGTGGTTACTTGACTCTGGTGTGAAGTACCTGATGGAGATTGAAAGTTGAGGTATTTGGGTATGCCAGTCATTTCTTCGAAGTCTGAAAGCGTGTCGTTCTCTTCCCCTTTGTTTGTGTCCTTGGCGGCCTTGCCATCAACCCTTGAGAATGACTGGGGCACTCTCAAGCTATTATTAGATCTCTTCTCTTTTTATACCATACAATGCCAATGTATTCTCATCACCTGCTTTGTCAAGGATTTCTTCTCAAGTCTTTCTAGTCATGAAAGCGACCTTTATCCTTGGTCTTTGTTATAAAGTTCGAATCAAAGACCTTGGAGAGGATAATACAATTGCTTCGTTAGCAAAGACCGCAGCAACTCTTTGTCCTCAGCTAAAAATGCCGTTGTCAATGGCTTTATACTCGTCTTTGAAAGAGTAACTTTTCCCTTCACGCCCAACGGTCGTGGTCTACTTAAGATCCAGAAATCGCTCCTAATCAACCCACAACTTTCCTCTCCATACCATCTCCAACCCTATTCTACCACAAACAAGCAATCATATAACTTCAACGCTATTTGGTGAATCCACCACAATCAACCGCTACAATGTGTCTGTACACATACCACCACTATCCCGTTTGCGGGCACATCGCTAACTGGACGATGACCAGCTGTAAGGAGTACACTAACGCTCTCCGACTTCTGAGTCGGAAAGGTCTTTCAGGTCATTGCAATCACATCCAAACCACCCATAATCTTTTTGTACAAGGTGAGTCTGACACTTGCGGTCAGTGCGATTTTGAGGTGCGCTGTGCAGCGTTCCGTCGAACTCACGACGCTTCCTCGTCCAAGACGCATCGCGAAATCGAAGGCCTGACCTCCGAGGTCCCAATCATAGAACTTTCTGGACATATGAATGTCAGCATCAGTGGCAAAGAAGAGGAGAACCACCGCCCAGTGAGCCCTCAGGAGTGTTGCAGCTGTGAATTCTGCAGTTGCTTCGCATCGCCGCTCGGCTCTGGAGTGAGACATAATGACAAGACTCCTCCCGCTAATAACGTGTCTGATATCCCGCAGTATCTCGATGATTCTTTTTATATTCCAGAGACTCCAACACATAACGGTAAAGAATTTGAGACTGAGACCATGCTCCAAATCCTTCCCAGTGAAGAGGGGGGAAACGCAGACCTTTACAAAGTTCTTCGTCAAGCATCCTCGGCAGAGGATATTTCCCCTTCTTGGGCCCAAGTAGGTGCCCGGAGAACTCGCAATTCCCTGCATGGCGTTATCTCCATTGGCATTGACAGAGCCGCTTACCCTCTGGAGCGTCTTGACACCAGAAACCCTTACGCTACAAGCTTTTTGGATCTGTCCGATGAGTCGCCGATTGACGTTCAAGCTCAACACACATACAGCCGTCCTATCAATTTGTCCTCTTCGGTCTACTTTGGCAGTGAGCCTGAGCAGACTTTTATCGATTGGTCAGATGATAGCTCCTACTCTGACCTTGAAAGCGAGGTACGGAATCCAAACAATCTCACTTTCCTTGATGATGATTCAGATGCCGATGACGATCTGGACGGTGGATGTGAACTACCAGATAAGTTTGATGAAGAATATGCGAGCACGTTCTCACCTTTAATTTTCCCTCTAGTATCCGGCAATGTTGATATGGCACTGCCATCTGTGCGAGACTCTGCGCCAGTGGCCGATCGACCAGCCACACCAATCCTTTGCCCAGCGCCTCTGAGAGTTACCAAGGGCCCTCAGTTTCTGTCTCTGAACTCCATCATTGAAGATACCTTCTATGAGGAGGCCCTTGATGAGAATACCCTCGAATTTCTTCATGCCAAGACCTATTCGACCCCTGGTGGATCTAGCCAAAGGCCCTGTGTAAGCATCAAAGAAAAAGTACTGGGTTCGCTAGGCTGAGCATCTGGGCATCTGGAAGTCATTGAATATTTTTTTTAATTCTTTTGTCAAACACATATTGATGGGAGGCATGTTCTGATTTCAATTCCTTCTATCCCATAGGTTGTTTCTCGTACTAGAATACAAATGAATTGTGGCTTTCACACAAAAACGAAGTCCTTTGTAGCTTCCGCCGTAAACTCAAAAATTGGCCCACAGTGCTCTATTATCTTGGACTCCTGTAAGAGGATTACTAGAATCCACCCGTGTGATTTGACGTTCTCATGACCTAGAGCTCTTTTTGAATGTGGGCGTCTACTCTGGGGTTCATGAGTGCCCATGCGGGTAGTAATTAACCCGAGGGAAAAGAAATTGTCGTGGATTAATGTCAAAGATGTGATTTAGTCTTTCCATTTTAGCCTAACTCTTTAGCCGGACTCCCAAGCAGCTTGTGTCCTTGGTAAACCCCAGGATGCCAAGTGTATTCCGCCACTCGGTCCGGGCGGGCAGTCGTTGTCGGACTTGGGCCGAGCATCCCACGCGGAGTCTTCCCCAGAAAAGCCCCTCATACCCCCACGTCCTGTTGTATTTCCTGTCTCTTCTCTTAGAATTGTCGCTCTTTCCTGGAAAATTCTTTTTCAGTTCAATCGTCGCTTTACTATCATGTCTAAGCCTGCTGTTGGATTTGTCGGCCTTGGAGCCATGGGCTTCGGCATGGCCAACCACCTTGTAAAGGAAGGGTACCCTGTTCACGGCTTCGACGTTTTCCCCGCTTCGGTGGAGCGCTTCAAGGCCGCTGGAGGAATTCCAGCCTCATCCCTGAAAGACTCCGCGTATGGGAAAGAGTACTACGTTTGTATGGTGGCTTCAGCTCCCCAAGTACAGAGTGTACTCTTTGGCGAGGGTGGCATTGTTTCCGGTATGTAATGGGACCTTGCGTTTGAAAATGAGAAAAGGACTGACTTCGCCTAAAGCTCTCCCTCAGAACGCGACCCTCATCCTCTGTTCAACTGTCCCTGCATCCTATGCCCAATCTGTCGCGGCTGAGCTGCAATCACTCGGTCGTGGCGACATTCAATTCATCGATGCTCCTGTCTCTGGTGGTGCTAAGCGCGCTGCTGATGGTACTTTGTCGATCATGGCTGGTGCGTCTGATGCTGCTCTAGAGAAGGGGAAGTTCCTGCTTGAAGCTATGTCCGACGCGAACAAGCTGTACCTCGTCCCTGGGGGGATTGGCGCCGGAAGCAACATGAAGATGGTTCATCAGGTGTTGGCGGGCATTCACATTCTCGGAGCTAGTGAGGCTATGGGCTTTGCTGCTCAGCTGGGTTTGGATGCGGTAAAGACTGCAGATGCTATTAAGTCGTCTGACTCATGGACGTGGATGCATGAGAATCGACTGCAGCGCATGTTGGAGGAGGATTGGCACCCCGGTGCTAGTGCTTTGACCATTATCCTCAAGGATGTGGTGAGTTTTTAAATTGGTTACTCTGTCTGTGGGGTTTGCGACTAACCCAAGGATTTCAGGGAATTATCACTACCTCTGCCCGACAGAACCAGTTCCCCACGACACTTTGCTCCACAGCCGAGCAAGTATATCTCTCTGCTTTGCTCCAGGGCTATGGCCCTGTTGACGATTCGTCCATGGTTCGCCAATACTATTCAGAGCCAATCACTAAAGTTACCAACACCAAGTCCACCGAGGACAACGCCGAAGCCCTACAGCTCGTGCTTGATGTTATGCAATTGACCAACCTTGTGGCCGCAGCAGAAGCTATTGCATTTGCCCGCCACCTTAATGTTGATCTTAAGCAATTCTTCACTCTTGTCAGCGATGCCGCAGGTGCTAGCCGGCAGTTCATGACTAGGGGTCTGGAGATGATCGAGGGTCGCATCGGACAGAACTCAGAGACTGTCAATGATGTTATCAGCCGCCTGGAGAAGGGTGTACAGAAGGCACGCGACCTGCACTGCCCATTGAATCTAGGCAATGCGGCTATGAATGTCCTTCTTATGGCTAAGCGGGCAGGACTCGGTGCTGAAGGCAGTACTAGTGTGATCAAGGTGTTTGGAATTTAGTGTAGATATCCCCCATATATTGTCTATAGTCATTCTTTGCATACTCTCAATTTCATTTGGCTCGTTAAATCAAATCCTTCATCTTCCAAACTTGTACCTCCTCCATTGCGTCCACCCTCTGCTCGTTTACCTCTTTGCAGCCCCTTTGCGGCCTTGGAATCCACTCATCCGGGATCTATGCCCGGACTGACCAGAAAGCTCTCGGCCGATCCCTGTTTCGGCTGAATTGGACCCTGAAATAGTGGGGGTGGGGGTAATTTGGCCGCGGTCAACTTGACGTAACGCGCCCATCTCGGGCCTTCGCCGAGGGCTCGGACAACATGCGATTTCCCCCCAACACTCGGACTGAACGGCGACTCGTATATAACAGCGTGGGGGAAATTCCTGCTGTAGTTCTATGATAGATTACCCCTCATTCATCTCTTCTTCCTAATCCTCCTCCTCCATCCCACCCCTCCAAGCCGCAATGCCTCTCACAGACAACCGCGCCCTGCGCATCCTCGACCATGCCGCTGACAACCACTATGGCGTGCCCGCAATGTGCTGCTACAACGTGGAGGGCATTTTGGCAACGGTTCGAGCAGCAGAAGCCAAGCGCTCACCGGCTATGATTCTTCTCTTCCCTTGGGCTGTGCACTATGCCGACGGTATTCTTGTGCACGCGGCTGCAGAGGCCGCTCGCAACGCCTCGGTCCCCGTCACCGTGCACATGGACCACGCCCAAACTCCCGAGATTATTCGCCGGGCAGTCGACCTCGGTGGGTTCGACAGTATCATGGTGGACATGTCCCACTACGAAAAGGCCGAGAACTTGGCATTGACCCGCGAGTTGGTGGAGTATTGCCATGCGCGGGGTATCGCGACGGAAGCGGAGCCGGGGCGCATCGAGGGCGGCGAGGACGGAGTGGCCGATACGGTGGATCTTGAGGGTCTTTTGACGACACCTGAAGAGAGTCAGGAGTTTGTGGACACTGGCATTGACTGGTTGGCTCCGGCTTTCGGTAATGTTCACGGTGAGTACGGGCCTCGCGGTATCCAGTTGGAGTATGACCGACTGCAATCGATCAACAATGCCGTGGGCAAGAAGGTGCGCCTGGTGCTGCACGGTGCAGATCCGTTCACCAAGGAGATCTTCCAAAAGTGCATTGATTGTGGAGTGTCCAAGATCAATATCAACAAGGTTTTGAACAATGAGTACATCAAGGTACAGCAAGAAAAGGCCGGCAAAGTTCCTTTGACGACTCTGTTGGAAGAGGCCACGAATGAAATGCAGAAGGCGGTTGAGAGATGCATGGATATGCTGGGCGCTACTGGAAGATACCCCTGAAAGATGATGAGACCATGTTGAACAACGAGTGTTTATTTGAAATAGAATTGTATTCAGACTATTCAATCTGGCTATATTTAAGGAATAGATGCCTGTGAACCCAGTTCCAACTCCAACTCCGACGCCTTTTCAATTGAAATTTCTTGGATATCAATAACCCCCCGAGAAAAGTAAGCCCTTCCATATCCTTTCATGGATATGTTCAAATACAAGAGATGCAGAGCGAGGTGAAGCATAAGCCACGGAAGTTTAGAACAGGCCAGCAAGTTTGGAGAAAATGCCACCCAGGACGGGAACCTGGTTCAGCATGCTAGTAGAATCGTCGACGGCCTGTGCGCTAGGCGAAGGGGTAGCCGAGCTAGATGGAGTAGCATGCATAACGCTGGAGCTTGCAGCCATGGAAGCAAGATGCTGCTCGTGGATGTTTGCAGAGTGGGTTTTAGGCTTGGATACCGTAATGGAGGTCGGGGCTGGGGCCTTTACGCTGGGGCTAGTCACAAAGCTAGAGGGCTTGGTGATGGTCGTCTGCACAGCGGATTGCACAGGCATGGGGTTGATGGTGACGGGCGCCATCTCAATGGGCATAGACTCGATGACGGGGGTGGCCTGAGAGATCAATGGAGCCATGGACGAAGAAACGGGCATGGATACCATGATTGACATAGAGGACGAATACTCATACACTGCAGAAAATGCTGGGCTTGGCTTGACATGTGCAATGCCCGACGACGTGGACGATGGAACACCATACTCGGTGATTTCAGGAATGAGATTGTTCAGAGCAGGGTCTGAGGGCTGCGACACGGGCGCATCAAATTCCTGATTGTCGTCGCTTGCAGGTTTGGGAGCGGCAGGCTTTGGCTCAACGGGCTTAGGCTGAACAGGCTGGTTGTACGCACCAGCCTGCGCCGATTCGACAGCTTGCATAGCCGCCATATAAGCAGGCACTGGATTGGACATGCCATCATCATCTTCCACACTGGAGCTTCCAGAGGGCATGAAAGGGAAGCTGCCTTCAAAAGGGTTGCCATCTGCCTTTGGCATATTCGGCACGGCAGCGGCGCCCATGGCGAAGACCGCCAGAGAAACGTACGAAGTGTGCATAATGAAAGACTTGAAAGGACAGGAATAACCTCTCTGACTGGGAAAAACCAAGGAGCGTAGAAGGTCGGAAAGAGGATTTGCAATCAGGAGTGAAGGGCGTGCAGGCTTTTATGTCGCGTTTGCCGAGAATGGCGAGATTGCTGATCGTCGTTTTGTTGTGATCTTGTGTCGACAGCGTTCTCCATGCCGGACACAAGCGCATTGATAAAGATCATCGTCGCGTCTAAAGGATGACGAGGGCAGCATAGCATAACGAGGACAGCATAGCATAAGGGGCGGGCAAGCCCTCCCGGTATGGAGAATTAAGGACGTGGTTGGAATTTAGAGACACGTCCACGAATCACAAGCGATATCTCTGGAATGATCAACGATAAAGGTTACCTGTCAAGGCTCCGTGGTGGTTGGAGCTTGGTATAAACAGCGGGCTTTCTTCTTGACAGGACGCCCGCATTTCTGGGAGTCGAGTTCTTGGGTGTGGATGGCGAGCACAATGTACACCAAGCAGCAAGATAGTGGAAAAGGAGACTGGATACTGGCGAAGACGCATAGTTCACACAAATGATAGCCACATGTAACACCGATCGCTGTTTCCTCGCGTGGGAATCACGAAGTCAAACTTTGTAAAGTTCTGAACATAGTCCGACCTATATAGCGGGCCCCGGAAGGGTGCCTGACGGAGATATCTCATCCTGTCTTGACATTTACATTAACTCACTGGACTCCTGGGAATGTTTACTCAATTATTGGTACAATAGCATTTATTGGAATTAGGGTTAAGAATATTCAGGCACGACGGGGCTCATTCTTCCAGCAACCCTGGGCAACCCCTTGCATTGCCAGCCTCCCTAGCTTGCACGCCCGTAGGTTATTCCGCGAGAAATTTCACTGGCCATACGGTACTTAGTAACTAACTATGTTAGTTACTAACTAGTCATTATTTGTCTCCTGCCGCCTTCATCTTTTCTGTGTTTTGACCTGGACAAATTTGCAATCCAATCCGGTCAAATCCAGATGTGACAGCGCGGCGCCCTTGATTTAGCGCCTATCAAAGTGATGGATTATTTTAAGCATTTTCGAGGAATCTACGGATTATCTAAGCCTCCCTTAGCCATTTTCAAGGCAAACTTGGCAGTATGAGCTTGTCAGGCATTCTGAACCTTCTCTTATCACAACCGAAAAGTAAGTAATTAAGTGGAAATCGCACCATTGCGCTTCTAGTCCCAAAGGAAGCAGTTGTAGATGAGCTGACCAGGTCTCATTGTAGAAGCAATACATGGAAAACCTAGGCATGGAAATAGCAAATATTTGGATTCAATATAGACTTTGATTCCAATTACCGTCCTGGTTTTTCGTAATTGTACGAAGCTCTATGCTGCACTATGCAGAAGTAAAATTGAATTAACATGATTAATCGAGTAAGCCACTGTAGTATCTAACAGCTGCTGACTATATGTGCTTTATAGAGCTCGACCATGTTCAGTAAATGTTAATTGAAGAGATTGACTAGCCGCTGTGAGGTACCTTCTGTAGGTAGTGTTTAACGCGTACGCAAGTAGCCGGGCCAGTTGAATATATATTTCCTAACCGGAGGGACTGACCTGTATAGAGCTCATACCTATGGTACTTGATTATTGTGAAATCACATGTGATTTATTGACATAATGGAAATTCACACATACTAGACCCAGCTTGTTAAAGCAGAATCATCTATATTCCTGTTTAATCACAAAGGAAAGCAGTGTAAAAAATGATTGCAGACTCCCCTCGGACGATGCGGCTAATGGACCTTCGGCAAAGCCGGCCCTGATGCTTCCGAGACCGATGGATTACGTGACCAAATCCTTTCTAGGGGAATCCACTGTCGACTGTCGACTGTCGTGTCGCGGTCGACATACATCATGTTCCAATGCTCGCAGTGCGATAAAGCATACCAAAGAAAGACGCATTTGTTGCGCCATGAGACCACACGTAAATCGCCCGAGATAGATTACCCTGGAGCTCTGAGCTAACACAGTAATAGATAACTCCCACCTGACTTCCAGCTGCCCTTTTTGCAGTAAATCATTTCAGAAACCGTAGGTCGATCTATTTCATGCCAGGCTAAAAAAGCATTGCTGAATCCAAAAAGGGAAGTCACTCGAAGGCATAGCAAGATATGCGCCAAAAAAAAAATCAGCCGCTGCCTCCTCCAGCTCGACCTGGCAGGAAGCGGCTGTCTTGTCAGGCATGTTTCTCAGCAAAAGCAGCTTGCGATCGAGGCTTCCCATGCTCCCGTTGCAAGTCCTTTGGGAGGACATGCAGCTTCGAAGTATCTCCTGACACTCCTTGCTCTGCACTCGTCTCTCCTTCAACGACCCCTTCACCATTAATCAAAACTCCGCGGAAAATGACAAATTCAGGGGCACCATTTTCATTTCTTCGGCACTTTGCCAGCCCATCGGTTCACAAAGATAGGCTTGCAATCGGAGAGACCGCAAAATACTCCATTCGCAGAAACCTCGATAGTCTGTATTCGCAACTTGAAGATGCACTGGTGCCTGCAGATCCGCTGGCGGCGTTTGCAGAGAATCTTCCGATGCCCGAATTCTCCACACAACCTGCGTCATCCACAGACTACCTTCTCTTTGAATACCCGTCTGAAGTTCTATTTCCATCGAAGCTGTCCAATCAACTCACTCAGTTGATAACTGAGCTGGCCGAAACATCAAAATCAATGATTAACGAACCAGATAATTTCCAGCAACCACTCGACATCATGGAGTTGACTGCGATGCTGAGCGTATCTAATATTTCAGCTTTCATATCGGCTTTCTTCCAGTCTCTGCACTGGCACTTGCCGATCGTTCATTTCCCAACATTTGACCCCGGCAATATTTCGAATCCACTGCTGCTGGCTATTTCGTTGGCTGGTGCTGCGTATAGCCTCCCTATGGACAATACGAATTTCTCCCCGTGGATTTTTGACGTGGGAGAGGAGTACATATTCCGGAAAATTGCGAATTCGTCGACTTTATCCTCTCCGAAAGATCTTACACATCTAATGCCTACCGTGCAGTTGATACAAAGCGCTCTTATCATGGAGATGCTTCAATTTGGACGAGATGATATGCAAACCAGACGTCGCATTCGTATCATCCGACACCCCTGCTTGGTCTCGGCGATAAGATCCTTTGGAATTCTTAAATTGAAGCGAAGCACGGCTCCAAAGATCTGTGACGACCGGACATGGCGAATGTTGGTGGCGGAGGAGATGTGCATCAGGTAAGTCTCAATGTTTGCTTCCCTATTCCGCATTTTAAGCTTATTATTCTCGAGAATTGCATGTTGGGTCTTCCTGGCTGATGGTTTTCTCACTGTATGTTTCAAAAATCATCCATCATTATCGGTTTTTGAGATGGACTGTCATTTCGCCTGGAGGGCTGAGCTATGGGAAGCTGAGGGCGCCTCGTCTTTCAGTGCGATTGCCGCGTCCCATTCAAGAGACACGCCTCTCCCTCCTCTGTGTGAGGTGGTGGAACAATTACTTGAAACTCCCGAAGACGCCGGCCCAATACCCTGGAGTTCATCTCTATCTCCCGAAGATCTTCTAATTCTCATATACGGTAAGTAAAGTATCTTTCCTAGAAAGGCAACCTGATAGCTGACGTTATTGTCCTAGCTATAAACTCCCTCGCATTTCAGGCCAGGTCGGGTCTACTCAAATATCTCTCACTGGAAACGATCAGTCGAGCTTCCAATAATTGGAAACGAATTTGGGATTCGGCCGTTGGTTCATTGGAAAAAGAACAATTATTACACCTCGGCTACCCTAAACATGCCGAAGAACTTTGGTGGCTTTTGAATGCTACGCTGGAAGTTGCCAACAAGCATGACAAGAACTTTCCATATCTTGACAACACCGCGACTGATGAGCTAGGGAGCTTGAATGAGTTCCTACAGTGGTGTTATCGGAGCGCCCCGTGAAGTTATGAATTAATGATTATTGCGATCTAAATATGTACAGATCATAACCGAACCTAGACTGTTGATTCGTCACATCCTCAGTCATCTTTGCCAACGATCTTCCCGGTATGATTTTGATCCCGCATGAATGTATCTTCCTCAGGCTTCCGGTATGTACCACCAAGTCGATCCCAGATGGTGATGTATTGGCCATAATTATAGTTGAAGTAAAGGTGGTGCATTGTGTGGCACGCTGCACCGTTGATGATCTCGGACGTTGAAAGGTACTCGGCATCGTCTATTTCCTGTTAGATGGGACTAAGGAGATCAAGGATGAGAGCCACTCACGAATTAGCACAGTCCAAACAGTGACGAATATGAAGAGGCCCAAGTATGCAACCTTCTGTAAGGGAAAAAGGAAGGGGAAGATATGATATGGCAGACTTTGTGACCATCCATCCAGAGGATGGAATGCATAGCTCGCGAAAGGAGTCGGAACTACCCATTTGTGATGTGGCTTATGTAGCCATCGATAAACAAGCGGATGATGCAGCCCACGGTGGATCCAATAGATCCCACTGTCCGTAAAGCAGATGAAGAGCGGGTATTGCAGCCAGTTGTATCCAGGGAATGGAGCCTCTCTGGCGAAATTGTAGAGTTTCGACCATCCGCGCACCTCCGCAAGGAAAAGAGGCGCTGTGAGGATTGCCATAACAGGCATTGCTGATAAGCCTTGTTTGATCTCTTGCTGAATTTGGTTGGGAAGGTATCGGGGGTGCTGGAGAAGGCGCTTGTCATACACTGTGTGGTACATTATGAAGCTGCCGATAAGGTACATTGCTAGACCGAAGAACCTATGAAGAAATTCGATTGTTAAATAGTGTATAATTTCCAGTTCGCGGCTGATACTTACCAAGTCATCAGAAATAGCGATACTGTTTGTCTCGCCATGTTGTCTCGCTTCAATAGGCTGGCTTCCGCCCAAGAAGATGGCTCCAAGGGAAAATAAACCTTTACATGTTGGTTCAAGAAATCTGAATTGATGGACCCAGCACCTGCCTTGCCATCAGGTAGTATTGCTGCATAGAGTCGATCAAATACGAACGTGTTGAGAACATCAAGTAGAACGTCCATGACAAGGAATGGTGGTAGTGCTGTTCAGTGCTTTCATTCAAGCCCTCTGGAGCCCGGATGATTGATCCGTCTTATATACACACAAGATCGACAGGCGGGAAAACCCTACATGGGCTATACCTACCAATAGTCTCTCTATGAGAATAAGACCTGCTCAGGGAATACCCACCCGCCCCTGATGAGCAGGCGAAAGCCTACACGGGCAAACCCTACCCGGTCGGGATATACCTACACGGCGAATACCTACCTCAGACCACGTTGGTTTACAGGACATGTCTTGAAGATCTAATATCAAGAGGATCAAGTGAATCCAATGTCCTACATAAAGTACTGTTAGGGGCTGCTTGTGGTCTGCCTCGGACGGATCGTCCGCCTTCCAAGTGAGTCGACCTTCTCGTATGATTCACCCATGAAAGAGAGTAAGTGGTATGATGCATTAGCCAATATTCAGAAGATGATCCCCCCTCGCTAGGAAATACATCGAGAGTATTCTTCTCCTTGGGTGTCGTTACTATCTCACCATCTGTACCCTGAATTTCAGCAACAGAAAGTGATCGTTCAGCGCAGCTTGCACGCCGATCCCAAAGAAATTACGACATAGTCTCTATATCCGTGTCTTTCGATATCTACCGGCTTATCCCTCGGCAATTTAGTAACTAGAAGGGCTCCAAGGGAATTGTGGTAACAAAACTGCTGTATGTATCAGATATCGCCAAATATCATATTCACCTCGGTCAACACTGCCGCATTCCTAACTTTCTCTGTTTCTTTCAGGTGCATGATTGAAGGCGAAAGCCACATCGGTAACCATTATTACTCAATTATTTAATCCTCCACAATACCGGTAATGATTGCTTTCACCCCGAAGTACCCAGATTTGGGTAAGCCGACGCCCTGTTCACGGTAGACGGCCAAGTCCTCAATGGTAGTCTCGAAAGGTACAAAGTCAAAGCGCCGCACAATGTGAGCCAGGGTCATATAAATTTCCGCATAAGCAAGACTGGACACCAATTAGTAAATTTCGACAACACTAGGAGAATGAAAATGTGCAAACTCACTTGATTCCCAAACACTGCCTACTGCCCTTGGTAAATGCGACAATGAATCGGCCAAGATGCTCGCCTTTCTCTGCAGCATGAACCCACCGCTCTGGAGCAAACTTTTCAGGGTCAGGGAAAAGAGTCGTGTCCATGTGTACAAAATAGTTTGACTGGCTGACAGGAGTCTGAGGATAGTCAGTATATTGAATTGAACCTGAAGTGTAATACTCGCATCCTCTCAGAAAAACTGCTAACTTACCTCAGCTGGAATAACCCAATTCTTGTAGAACATAGGCTCAGTAGGTGAAATCCTAGCTAGACGAGCGGTCATGCCATGACTGAGACGGAGACCTTCGTTAACGGCACCAGTCTAAAGCAACAATTAGGATGAATGTACTCCGTACCCTCGAAAAAGTCCTCGGGATCATCGCAACTCTTACCAGATACGGCAGCTTCTCCAGATCAGTCCATGAGGCCTTAGACTGAGGAGTCTTCAGCACAGTTCTCAACTCCTCTCGCAATTTCAACACCATCTCCATATTATTCGTCAGATGAAACATAGACACTGCAATAGCCCGGGCAGTAGTTTCCGTGCCGGCCCCGAGTAGCAACGCAGATTCGTCCTCTAACCGATCTAGCGTTTTTTCATGAGGCGGCACATTCGGACTCACCAAGGCGTCGAATATAGTATCGTCCGTAGACGAATCGGAGTTTTTAGCCGACTTCTTATGGAGAGCATCCTGGGCTTGCTGGCGCAATCTAGCTTTGACGTCGAACAAGCTCGCCATTTGCGGTTGTATCCAGAGAACGACTGCCGGCGGGGCGGCTAGGAAGACGGTGATCAGGAAAGGGAAGAAGCGGTTAATATGGAACATGTTCATCAACCCGGCGACTGCATCGACGAGGTCATTGCTCTGTGCGCTGTTAGGGTTATCTAGATAGCCGTAGCTCCAGCCGTAGCAATAATACGTGATCACGTCTGCGGTAAGGGCCGCGAAGTCCAGCTGTAAGTGAAGGACTGTCGATTGACGGTAAGCGTTTTCGAATCGGTGGACCAATTGATCCACTTTCTGATGAATGTACGGTGTCAGATTGGCTATAGACCGCTTTGAGAAGTAATTGCTCAAGTAACTTCGACGTAGACGGTGATGGTCATGATTGACAGTTCCGACTAGAGAGTTCGGTGCCTCGAAGGCTACGGCATACATGGGATCTTTGGCTCGTTTACGGGACGAGCCAGCGTGGATGATGTCGTAGTAGGATGGATCTTTGATGTGTAATTCACGGGGGTTGATGCGGACGATGGGACCTGTACATGGGTGTTAGTCGCTCCCAGTCAATCTATCTGCGATTGATAACGCAGGTTCTTTTTCATTTGATCAGCTGGCTTTGATGTACCATATTTTTCATGCATGCGCTCTATTTCCCAAATATACATGCCGCCCTTGATAACGTCATAGTAGAATTCGTAGAGAAACGTGGCTGCTGCTAGCTTAGGACCAGGGAATCCTGCCAGCGGATGGGCGTACAGTCGATGGATGATTGTGAGCAAACCCAGAACTAGGGCAGTTGCCCCAACAAGAAAGACAAGGACTGAGTTGTCCATGATACTGCATCTACACCTGTCCCAAAAGCTTCGTGGACAAGACCTGCTGGGGCCAATATCACGGATGAAGTGGCAACGAAGATTGTAAGGAGAGTGAAGAAAACAGAGGAATGAGGAGGGGTATATCCATCGCCCATAAGATAACCCACAGGGGTTTGGACCAGACTCGACCTGATGGGACTATATGGAGTCTCTGGCTGTGACTGGCTACATGCCTTCGTGATATTGCATCTGGGGGCTGTGGACCCATCCCTATATGAAAGCAATCATTCTATAACACAGCAATCACGAACCCGCACGAACCCTGCAGACCCTGTACTAGTCCCTGGAAAGAGACTACTGACTCGAGAAGCGACTTGCATGTCAAATAACCCTTCGTACAGAGTGTTTGCTTTCCATGATCACGGCTAGTCCCGCAATCAAATTTGGAGCGTGTGATGGGGTAAAAAGAAGGCACGGCCAATCATGCATACTGGATCCACAGCTGATGGACTGGTTATGCCAGTCACCGAGGCGCCGTTGGCTATAAAAATCATGTGAGCGAGCGAGCACTAGTGACCTATGCAGGGTGACCGATATTTAGAAAAAGCAACGCCACGAGGAGCATTTCTTTATTGACGCCGAATGATAGCTGATCCTTGAACCCTTTGCGGCCTAAAGGAACCGATTGACTCGTGGGTAAGTAAGCGGCCCCTAACAGATCACGTGTTGATTCATCCTCAACCGTCAGGCCATAAATGGAAAACAAATAGCCGCGGAAGTCGCGTGGGTGGGCAAGCTGTTGCAACAATAACGGCGGCCAGGGGAGGTTAAACGACAGGTAAAATTAAGATCTTCGATGATTTCTAGATCTTATCAGATCGACACTCGCCAATTGGTGGGGAGCAAGGGTAGTTATGCTAGGCGACAGAGAACAGAGAACCGGCAAGGCCAAGATTTCATATAGCCGAATCAAATGTTCTGACCACCCAAGTTTCATGCACAAGCCGATCAATCTGAATAATCATGAGTGCATTCATGTAAGAATCAAATTTCCACAATATACACCTATTGAGACATCCGGAACAGATCGAGAGAGAAAAAAAATGGTTAAGATAGTAAACAAGGATAACAGATGAAAAGAGGCTGGCAAAGACATAGGGACAGAAAGGAAAAAATGAGGATCTCCAACTCCGTTTTTATATCCAGATCTAAGCGGCCAGGATCTTCTTAGTCTCGGCGATGGCACGGCCGGGGTTCAGACCCTTGGGGCAGGTCCGTGTGCAGTTGAGGATGGTGTGGCAACGGTACACGCTCATGCTGTTGTCGAGAGCGGCCTTGCGCTCGGCGGTCTTCTCGTCACGAGAGTCAACCAGCCAGCGGTAGGACTGGAGCAGGATGGCGGGGCCCAGGTACTCCTCGCTGTTCCACCAGTATGAGGGGCAGGAGGTCGAGCAGCAGGCGCACAGAATGCACTCGTAAAGACCGTCGAGCTTCTTGCGGTCCGCAGGACTTTGGCGGTTCTCAAGACCCTACAGAGTCCAATTGATTAGTATCACAGGAAGGAGCACGGAGGCAGACCGTTCGGAAGGATAACTCACGTCAGGGCTGGGGGTATCACGCTGGAGGTAGGGCTTGATCGACTTGTATTGCTTGTAGAAGAGGGTCAAATCGGGAACGAGATCCTTGACGACGAAGGTGTGAGGCAGAGGGTAGATGCGAGACTCCTTGGCGGTGTCGGTAGGGATACGGCCTAATTGTGAAGTCAGTCATTCTGTGCGCTTACAAAATCGAATTGGCCTTGAATTGGCCCGTGGGGATCCAAGCACATACACAAGCAGGCCAAGGTGTTGACACCGTCAATGTTCATGGCGCAAGAACCGCAGATACCCTCACGACAGGAACGGCGGAAGGTCAGAGTCGGGTCGATCTCGTTCTTGATACGGATGAGCGCATCCAGCATCATGGGACCGGTCTTGTTGAGGTCGAGCTGGTAGCTCTGCATGGTGGGCTTCTCGGTCGGGGTGTCCGGGTTCCAGCGGTAGACCTTGAAGGTCTTCATGTTGGGGTTCTCGGAGGCGGCAGGGTCGACAGTCTTAGCCTCAACGGTCGCATAGGAGCGAGCGAAGCTGGCGGGCCGGAACAGCGGCCGCGACGCAGCGAAGAGGCGGGAGGTAGTGCGGAGGGAGGCCATGGCGGGCGAATGGAGAGAGTGTGAAAATGTGAAGTTCCGCCCGTGGGGGACTTGGGTCGAAGCAGACGATCTCAAAGCACGTCGGACAATAGCGACGTGAGAAGAGAGGAGAGGATCAAAATGGAGGCGGGAGCCGGGGTTCAGGCCTGGAATCACCGTAAGGGAAGAACTGACGATGGCGACAAAATGAAGTCAAGGAGTCCGGCATACTAACCTCGGGTTTGAGGGTCGGCAACGTGCTGAGTCAGCTGGCATAGGCCAATCACGGCGGGGCTAATTGCAAGCGTCGGGCGGACACGGCGTCGCCTGGATTTCCTCATGGCTGTGAGTATTGCCGCTGCTCAATTGCCGATCGACCAAGCAGTTCAATGAAGAGGGTAGAAGTAAGCAGAGGAAAGAGCATGGTAGGGAGAAATGGGAACAATGGGTCTTTTCAGGTATATACATCATCGTCTTATACAGTAGTATACGCTGTTCTCTACGAATTCCTGCGTCTTCCTCCAAATCACCGCCTCAGGCTGCAAGGCAGCAACTCCCGACTCGGTTGCCGAGCAAGCAAGAAACGCTTTCCCCGGCCGGACCAACCGTCAGTCCCTACCTCGGTGCGGCTCTGCCCTCCACTGGCACTCACATGCAACAACACAACGCCAGCATTGACACTCCGATGTCTTTGTCCTCCAGAATCATCCATTATTCCATACTGACTATTACCACCATACTAACCCCGATTCACATAGTTCTGATGCCACTCATAGTCGCGATTCTCCTGCAACAACCCCCGGATGGCCTCTCGGGCCGGGGTGGGTTGTCTGCCCAGCAAATCCGCCATCAGCGGATCCGTCGTGGCAGCCTCTCCCTTGCCAATTGACTGGTGCCACGACACCAGCTTCTGGAAAAATGCTTCCGGTTTCCCGCCTTCATCATCGGTAGTCTTGAATCGCACGAATTCCTCCGGGGAAACGAACTTGACCTGCACGTTTCGCCCCGTGGTCTCGTTGATAGCGTCGATAATCTCGGAGAAGGTGATGGTTTGCTGAGCTGTCAGGAGTACGATCTCCTTGTCATGGCCTCCTCGGATCATCAATCGGGCGGTGGCTTCGCCTAGCTCAGTGCGCAGGGTAAAGGCAATTGGCCCGTCGGTTGTGAGATGCATGACTGAGGTGTTGGGATACCAGTTCATGAAGACGGGGAATGCCTCGGTGTAAAGGCCCTCGCGCATGGAGGTGTAATTGATACCAGACCTAGCTGACCGGTTAGCGGTGCTGTTGCTTCACTTGCCAGCTCGGGAGGGCTTGCTCACTTGCGCAACATCTCCTCAGTCAACAAATGAGCCCGTTGCACATCTGCCTCGGAGGACCCGAACCCGCCGAAGGCGAGGGACGTATACCACACCTGTCGTCAGGAGGTTAGATGTAACCTTTCAAAATCACGGCAGCAATGCTCTTTCGGACATACATGCTTGACATTCATTTTTTTGGCCGCATCGACGAAGTTTTGATGTTGTTTCTCCCGCTTCGCGACGTCGAAGGTGTTGGTGCTCACAAACAGGAGATTCTCGACATCCCGAAAAGCAGTCTCTAGGCCTTGGGGATCATCGTAGTTGACCACGCGGAAAGCAATTCCCTGATCTTCAAAACGCTTGCGGTTTGCTTCGCTCGAAGAAGCGGCTGCGTATTCAGATGCGGGGACATTGGCAATAAGGTAAGACAACACTTGAGAGCCAAGGCCACCCGTAGCGCCGGTGATGAGATATTTCAGGGTCATGATGAGGATTCAATTGAGATGTCAATTCAAAGTTGTATTTCAATTTCCAATAGCAGGCTCGTTCGAGGGTAGGCGTATCACAGGGTTTGATTGTCGCGGGCTGGATGTAGCTTGCAACACAAGGTACTCGAGAGCAGCTAATCAAGCCCTTTTATAACTATTGGAGATCAAATCGAGAAGTAACAGGAAATTACGGGGTCCAGCTATAATTGACCCCGTTGCATGAGGCTCCGTAGCCGAGTATAGGTTGGTAAGCATGCATATTTCTAAGCAGCGATCCTGGTATTACCTAAATGGGCGTCGCTGATTCGGTCGCTGGGAACAGTCGCCATGCAAGTTAAGTCCGAGAGGCCGAAATATGAAATTTACTGGCATGGTATTTGGACATAACTTCGAGCAGGCCAAAATCAAGTAGAAAATAGACTAGACACCTAGTGATCCTCATTATGTGTAGAAAGGATATCTCGCTGATTCTCTTCGGTACTGTCCCCGCGTCGTGAGAGGTTTGGGCGGGGTTCGGCTTGGCGGACACCCAATGCTCGCGAAATCGACGCTTCGATGGGGCATTCCAGTTGTTTATGGACGTAAATGGGATTTTAAACGAGTAAAATGAAGAACGAGTTTTTTTTCCGGCCTGATTGAAAACAGATTGCCCACTCAACCTCATCCAAGGCGATTTCCAGGTGGGAGCCCACCTATTGAATCCAGATGTATATATCTTCCACTACAATGACTACCTGATGACCGGGGCCGTGATGGATGGTGTTATCCGCGCCTGGATACCCCTAAATGAGGGATGATGATCAAAGAAAACTTTTGGGGTATTAGGTAGTGTATATATAGATATGCATGCAGGAGTCTATGTTGCTCGTGGAGAAGAAGCAGAAGCCCTCGACGAAGCCTGCGACGGCGGCCTATCATGCTCCGCCCTTGTGATATTCACCTCATTCGTGACACGAATACCAGGTGTCTTGACAATAGAGCCTCGACTGTGTACATCACGAGCCACCGAAATCTCAGAAGGCATCATCTCATAGTCGTCGTGGCCGCGCTTAGACCAATCCAGAAGCCTCTTGTCATCCCGAGTGGATGAGCCGAGCTCACTCACGGGCTTCGATTGGCTTCTTAGTCGGCCCCCGGCGGATCGGGAGCGAGTATGACTGGAAGTGTACTCGGTCAAGTGGTTGAAAATGTTTCCAAAGACGGGCTTCAGGGCGGGGACGGAGAGCGCGATCAAGGTACTTGAGATCTCGGCGTTTTCGACGCATAACATCGGGTTGTAGGCCCAGCTGCCGTCGGAAGCCCACTGTCCGACGACGACCAGCCAGACGCGGACGGCAGAGATGACAATTACACTGCGCGATTGGTTAGTTGAATATTCACAGAGTTGGAAAAAGGTGGAGATGCTCACAAGACACCGGGGAACATGACGATGGAAAGCTTAATCTTCTTTTTGAAGGAGACGTGCAGTTCTTTAATCAGGATGCCCGGAATGACGAACATCATTACGTCGCAGGAGAGCGAGACGCCCGAGTTGACAGAGTAGACCAGTCCCCAGGAGAGACATTTATAAGTGATGGGCTCAACCTGCCATTCATAGGGCCAGAGACCAGTCACGGGCTTGCAGTGGAAGATCAACAGGAAAATCTGGGGCAAGTACGCGGCGGTGATGATACCAGTGACGATCATAATACCCAGTCGTAGCTTGCTGGAGCGCGCACTAATGCGGAAGTAGAATGCAAGACCGGATAGTCGACAAAGGAAAAGAGCCGTTGTATAAAGAATGTGGGCGACGAAGTCGAGAACTTCGGTTTCGCGGACGGTGGGCATGGAAAGGACATATTGAATATACTCGATATGGCGACCACTGCCCAGGTTGATCAGGACGATTGAGAGAACGACAAAGACGATGTAGACAATCTGCAAGTTGGTGAACCCGTCAGTTGTCAATCCTTGATGCTCGGATCAAATGGATTTTTGCATCCATGTTGATCATCCATATGCTCCACCTGGGAAAGTACTAGGCGATCGCGGGTTCATTTTTAAGGGTGAATATTGCTTGCACATACCAAAGTGAGAACAGCCAATGCATCATCCAGACCAAGTTTCTTCACCAAGAATAATCGCGCATACAGGCGTACAAGCACGACCAGACCCGCGAAGCAGACCATGAACAAGATGCCCACAATGGCAGAGTGATCTCGCGATTCTGCGAGATATGACAGAGAGACGCCATCGGGGATTCTCCCCGTCGCGT
Organism: Penicillium daleae; assembly: GCF_028827525.1. NCBI lineage: Eukaryota > Fungi > Ascomycota > Eurotiomycetes > Eurotiales > Aspergillaceae > Penicillium > Penicillium daleae. The sequence continues at coordinate 2,347,135 of NW_026623157.1, read as the reverse complement.
TCGCAGCGAGGATATCTTCAGGAATTGTCATGGCTGATCGTTCAATAGGATGTCATGGCACGGATTCGACGACTCAACGAGACATGGCACACAGTCCCAGGAAGCGAGAGTGCAAGTAACGAGCGTTTAACGAAGGGCATTCAAGCTATAATGAACGCTCGACCTTGAGTTTGACCTCGAGGTTCAGACGAAAAGATAGTTCTTACATATGTGCTCTACGGAGAGGAAAGTGGAAGCGTGAGCGGGGCTTTCGTGTTCGATAATGCAACTCTTTTTGGAATGAGTAGCCAACGAGATCGAGGAGGAGGCTTTCCGAGGGTCTGCCGAGACTTCAAGAACAAGGAACCGGTGGAGCTTTGATTTGTGTTCCAGATCAATCAAACCCACCAAAGCATTCGCAGGCTATTCCGCCAGTCGTCTGGTCCGTGGTTCTTGACGAAAATCTCGGGTTCTCCCCGGGCACGAGTGGTGATATCATCACTTTCTTTCTAGCAGCAAGAGTCTCAAATCATGCCCAGTGAATCTGATTGTCATTGCAATATTGTGAATATGCAGGTACGATCTGGAAACTGTCCCTTGCTCGTTAGGGTTTGTCCAAGGAGTTCTCGTATCTTAAAGTATACCAAAAGCATATTAATACATGCCAAGCCTGAAGGATCACCAGCTATGACAAGCCTATCAGATATTTCCAACGCGTAATTCCCACTCCGCTCATGCCATCACCGGCATTCTAGGCCCACACTAAGATTCGACTTGGTCGCACTGGCAGACCACTGAAAGGGAAGGAATGGCAGAGGGTGGACCCAGATAGCTGGACGCGATCGAGGCAAACCAGGCAAGATCCGACTCCGACCGTGATCCGACTCCGACCGTGGGTCCTTGACTCCTAACTGTGGACAATTAGGAAGGAGGTTCGAACTTTTCGCACAAGGTTATTCTCTGTTCGGGCTCCATTCGGTCGCAGAATTATCGGAGCGGACGAAGATAGCGCCGACGGGCGCAGGGGACGCGTCCTGGTTGGCCGATGAAGTTTTTAACTCCAACGCCCTCGCGAGCGCCTCCTCGATCAGTATCGACGGTATTGACGGGCCTTCCGAGGCTTCCGCCCGGATACCTACTCCGACTGGGACAAAGGAGGGCCAATGGGGGAATCGGCAACACAGAGAGCCTCCATACTGAAGAAAGACTATTGATTTGGTCCTTTCCTAGACGAGCAAAGCCAATGTTCTCGAGGAGGAGGAAATTCACTAAGAAAAGATTCAACTTGGCAAGAGTGGGCCAACATTCTTCGATTAGTCATGAATCCATGGCTGTGTAGGGCAGGGGAGGGCATGAAAAGGTTTCACTAATCTTTTCGGTATATGAAGCCAAGCTCCCCTGGGATCGTCGTATTCTCGTGCCACATGGTTTTCTGGTGGGGTTCCTCCATTCGATTCATCTGTTGATCCAACACCCTCCGCCATGTCGCTCATGCTGCAGGCTCTCGTGAGTGGTCTTGCCCTTGCTGGCTCGGCCATCGCAGTTCCCCAGGGACAGGATGTCGACCCTCTCGTCGCGTCCCAGATCTTGACGGATCCCTATGCCTGGGACTTCCCCGGCTGGGTGCCCCTGGCGCCTCACTGTTCCCCATGCGTCTCTGCCACGGGTTCAAGTTGGAGGAGGCCAGTGTGGACGATCTTCAAAAGCGCATGAGCAATGGCTCTCTCACCAGTGTTCAGTTGTTGGACTGCTATCTTGACCGTATTTACCAGACTCAGCCTTATTTGAAGTGAGTGCAATTGGATTGTTTAATCTCGCGTCGTTCGGACTGGAACTGACCTTGACCCACGCAGTGCCATCCTGCAGTTCAACCCGGATGCCCACGCCATTGCTAAGACGTTGGATGAGGAGCGTGCCAAGGGCAAGGTCCGCGGTCCCCTGCACGGCATTCCCTTCATTGTCAAGGACAACATTGCCTCCAAGGACCGCATGGAGACTACTGCTGGTTGCTGGGCTCTGATTGGTAGCGTTGTGCCTCGCGACTCATTCGTTGTCCACGGCATGCGCAAGGCTGGTGCTCTCCTGCTGGGTAAGGGTGCACTGAGTGAGTGGGCGGATATGCGCTCCAACAACTATTCTGAGGGTTTCACTGCCCGAGGTGGTCAGTGCCGTAGTGCCTATAACTTCACCGTCAACCCCGGCGGTAGCAGCACTGGTCCCGGCGTGGCCGTTGGTGCTAATCTGATTCCCATTGCCCTTGGCACGGAGACCGATGGAAGTGGTATGTGATACCACCTGCTCAATGTGTTCATTTTACCACCGATCACTCACACCATTCCAGTCGTCAACCCCGCTCAGAGAAATGCCATCGTTGGTATCAAGCCCACCGTCGGTCTCACATCTCGAGCCGGTGTCATCCCCGAGTCTCTGCACCAGGATACCATCGGTACTTTTGGTAAGACTGTGCGTGATGCGGTGTACACCCTCGATGCCATCTACGGTATTGATACTCGTGACAACTACACCCTCGCCCAGAAGGGTCTGACCCCCAAGGGCGGCTACACCCAGTTCCTGACCAACAAGGATGCACTCAAGGGTGCCGTCTTTGGTCTGCCCTGGAAGTCCTTCTGGGCTCTCGGCGATGCCGAGCAGATCTTTCAGCTGGAGGAGTTGCTTGATCTGATCAAGTCTGCCGGCGCGACCATCATCAACGGCACCGAGCTCCCCCACTACAAGGACATTGTGTCGCCCGATGGCTGGAACTGGGACTACGGCTCGACTCGCGGCTTCGCCAATGAGTCGGAATACTCCTACATCAAGGTCGATTTCTACAACAACCTGCGCGACTATCTCGCCGAGGTCAACAACACCAACATCAAGTCCCTTGAGGATCTCGTCAAGTACAACGAGGACAACTACGGCTCTGAGGGTGGTTTCCCCAGCATCCACCCCGCCTTTGGCTCCGGCCAGGATGGCTTCATCGCCTCCCTGGAGAGCAAGGGTATCATGAACGAGACCTACTTCTCCGCGCTGGAGTACTGTCGCCGTACCACCCGCGAGGAGGGTATCGATGCTGCTCTGAAGTACGGTAACCGCACCCTGGACGGCCTCCTGGTTCCTCCCGATGTTGCACAGAGCATCCAGATCGCGGCCCAGGCTGGTTACCCCGTCATCACCGTCCCTGCTGGTACCAGCACTGTTTCTGGCATGCCTTATGGCCTGGCTATCTTGAACACTGCTTTCTCAGAGCCCACTCTGATCAAGTATGCCAGCGCTATTGAGGATCTCCAGAAGACCTCCGGCACCAAGTGGCAGCGCACTCTTCCCGAATGGCGCGGCTACCTCCAGCGCAACCTGCCTGTGATCATGTAAATGATTCTGCTCGAGTTGTTAGATGTTTTGGAGATTTATAGAGGGGGATGAGTTTATTGCATATAGACAACTGTATAGTTGAGCGTCATGTATGAATACGATTTAATTAATATATGATACAGAATTTCCAGAGAGCGGGTTTACCTTGTGAAGCACCCCGACCAGCCATCCCATCACTCATATCCTCTCTGGCAATTGACTCTCTTGGCAACACTTAACCATGGCTCGCTCTCCCAAACTACGGTACCCATATGCAAATTAACAACTGCTCTTTTTTTGAAATTCTTAAAGGCCGCAAGCCAATTCTGACTTCAGCGAATACGAAATGGCGCCCATGCGGCGTTGGTGTTCGTATTCCCCGCTCCTTGATTCGCATAGAAGCAAAGCACCCGCAAGAACACGCAGCTCACCACCATAAATAGAAGCTCCCATTGAAATATTTGAATGAAAGTTTCTTGTCCCCTTCACACAAGCTCCAGCGCCCGTCGATCTATCTCCCGCACCCTTCACCTCATACCACATCCCACCGCAATGACACCCCCAATCCAAAAGATCATCATCGTCGGCGGCGGAATGTGCGGTCTCGCCTCCGCAATAGCAATCGCCCAAGCATTCTCCTCCCACGAAATCCAGCCCCAAATAACCGTCTACGAACTCCGCCACGCACCCAGTACCTTCGGCGGCCCGGTAAACCTCACACCCAAAGCCCTACGCTGCCTCGACAAGCTGGGCGTGTTTGAGGAGTTAAAACGGATGCGGGCGGGCTGTGAAGTAGACGCGATCCAGATATTCTCCATGCGAACAGGCGGCCAAATTGCTGCTATTGACTATGCGGGTGCCGATGGAAACGGGCTTGGCGGGTATAAGGGATGGAGGGTGATGCGGTTTGAGCTTTTGAAAGCTCTGCTTAGTGTTATCGAAAGGCTGGAAACGGTGCAGATTCACTATGGAAAGAAATTGATGCGGATCGAGGAGAGCGCGGATCAGGTTTGTGTTTATTTTGAGGATGGGGGTGTTGAAACCGGGGATATGGTGCTGGGGTGTGATGGGATCCATTCTGCGACGAGGAGGTTATGGGTGGAGGCGGATCGTAAACCGGATTACTCGGGATTGGCGGCGGCTTATGGGTTTGTCGATGTGAAGGAATTGTTTGAGGATGAGGAAAAGCCGTTCTTTGAGGATACTGCGCTTGTGATGTCGAGGTATGGGTCTGCGCTGACGACGTTTTGTGATGATGAGCGGAGCATGATCTATACGGTTATTCTGATGGAGATGGAAGAACAGGGGTCTCGGGAGGGATGGAAGTCTATTGGGAAAGATCAAGAGAGGGTTCGTTTGGAAGGGGTCAGGAGGACGCAGGATTCTCCCATTTCGAAGATCGGGCAGATGATTGACAAGGTTGAGGATTGGACTCTGTATCCAATCCATGTTTTACCGCCGAATGGTCGGTGGCATACGGATCGAGTTTTATTGTTGGGTGATGCTGCTCACGCGGTAAGTTGTTTCGTCCTCACCTAGCTTATCTCAAACTTACGCTTAAACATGGCTACTTTACAGATGCCACCCAAAGGAGAAAGCATCGGTCATGCCTTTGAGGATGCAATCAAGTTTTCCCTTATACTGTCTCACTATAAGGGCGGCCCTCCACTTGTCTCATTTGAGTTTTACGAAAATCTTCAACGCAAGAAAACTGAGGATCTATACAAAGTCTCATCAACCGGGTGGAAGTCCAATAACGATATAGGGGCTATTGGTGGCCGTCTTCTTGAGTGGCTCACGCCGCTGTACCTCTGGTGGATAAAGGGGGACTCGGAGAAAGATCTACTAATGGATCCAACTGATATTCAATTTCCATAGGGAATGAGAGATTCTACAGTGATTCCTCTCCTGCACAGGGCTTAATTAAGGTGGAATTAGTGTACCGGGATTATTTCAAGATATTCAACTCACAGCCTGTGATCTCAGGTAGATTTAGAGTAGGCAATTCCTTTTGATGGACTTATACCTTATCACAACATCAACATTTGATTTTCTAAGATGTTGACGACGAAGGTTGTCTGTAAAGAATGACCACTGGGTCCAAACAGCGAGAGTATGTTTAGGCATGTGCCTTCCTAGCGTTCTTTCTCTGCATATCACCTGTTTCCATTTTCAGCTCGTTGAACAGCTCACTTGTTTCCCCATATTGCCTCGCTCTTTCCTCCGGCAGACTCTTGTTCGTCTTCGGTTATCCCCATCTGCATCCTACTTGCAATTTCGGAGCCTCTCGTCCTCACGGCATTTTGGTGGGAACTTGGATATTGCATCTTCAGCTCTTGCTCCTTATGGTTTAACTCATGGTGAGTATAAATGACTGATATATGAATGAGACCGTCCGCTGCTGACCGCTCCTGTCAGTCGCATCATTCGGTCCGTTTACCAAAGTCTGCATTTCCATATTCGGACATTACATCCGAAGGTGGATCGAGCAGACCTTCCAGAAGCTAAAACCTTTTCCATATACCAATCTACGAAGACTAAGCAGAATTTGTATGAATGTCTAATCTCCGGTGGAAATTAAGTCATCTAAGGATATGAAAAAGTAGAAAAAGAGGCTAATGGTGGACCAGATCCATTTGATCCATCTGATAGACGTGGGTGGAACCACATTTAACAGCATTAACCGTCCACCGCGCCACGCTAACCGAAATTCGGTAGAGATTGCAGATCACTTGAGAAAGACCTGACGGTCGCACTGCTAGCATCTGATATCATTGATGCGAAATTTCCCTACGCAGAGTCGCAGACCCCTCATTGATCTACAAACTTTGATTTGCACGGGGAGAGTCCCGTGTTGTGAAGGCTGATTCCACGAGATAATTCATGTCCGTCAGAAGAGATGCCAAGACGGAGAAATTCGTGAACTCATTCACATCAGAATTGCAAAACGCACCAGCGATGAGGTTTCATACCGGAGCCTAGCCGGAAGAAATCAAGGGGCTGTTGAATAAGCTATCCAAGACATGGCCATAAGTATCGCCGGAGATGTTCCGGACCACCCACCTCCTCTCAACCTCCTTGAACACATCGTCTTTACCACCACTGACTCAACCTCAAATTAGAGCGAGGACCGGGCTGTCCGCGGAATCAGTACTGCATCGAGGAGAGTGGGGCACCGCCGATTCTCATGGTGAAACATCTTCACGCACCGAGCTGATCCTCCAACGACCCCCATGTGGCGTCCCCTGCGACCGCACCGGCGCACACTTTAATCAATTTCGAGTTGTGGAATTATTATTCCTGGTCCGCCATGCCGAGCCAATTTGCTTATTCGCCGGCTTCTAGAGTAGCGCCCTTGGTGGAATACACTTCGTACTCCATCTTGGCTTGATCATGTTTGGACCGCGTGGTACTGATCCTCACCTGGTGCCAATTCTATCGGCGCCGAAGCTTTGCCCAGCTTTGCCCAGCTCTTCAACTACGTGGACTTCCTCACTCTCCACCCTTTTTCCTCCCCACCGGCCGGTCGTCCGAATCAAACTAAACTGCCTCTGGTGATTACTCCGCAATGGCGGCTATGGTGGAACATGTTTCCCTCCCTCTTGGTGGCTCTTTATCAGTGGGCGAGGCTTTGTCCCTATTAACCGATTCGACGACCGCATGACCGGCGTCGCTCCAATAACCCTGCGGTCCCTGGGATTCGGAAACACGAGAAGACTAAATCTGGACCAAGGAGTGCATGGTAGGTAGCTGTGGATGCTGAAGCCAAGAACTCTTGCGGCACTACTACTACTGCCATTGTTTGAGCAATTATGTTCGTCTCATCATCGAGTACCTTCTCTGGGGGTATATAAGATGTATGGTGCATGCCCCGATTGAAAGCTTTCTCGTACCATACCACCCCTTTCAACCCTTTTCCTTGGGCCCTCGTTGTCGTCATGAAGTATACTGCCTTGCTTGCAGCTTTCGCTGCCCACGGTGCTGCTGTCGGTGTTTCTGGCGCGGCTGAGGGGTTTGCTAAGGGGGTTACTGGTGGTGGTTCTGCTACTCCCGTTTATCCATCTACCACCAGCGAGCTGGTCTCGTACCTTGGTGATAGTGAGGCTCGCGTCATTGTCCTCAGCAAGACCTTCGACTTCCGTGGTACCGAAGGTACCACCACCGGCACTGGTTGTGCTCCCTGGGGAACTGCGTCTGCTTGCCAGGTTGCCATTGACCAGAATTCCTGGTGCGAGAACTACGAGTCGAGTGCTCCTTCTGTCTCGGTTTCATAGTAAGTGGAAATGCCCTGTCATCCAGAAGCTCTGACATTCACTGATGGTTCATTAGCGACAATGCCGGTGTTCTTGGTATCACCGTCGCCTCCGACAAGACCATCATCGGTGAGGGTTCTGCAGGTATCATCATGGGCAAGGGTCTGCGTATCGTCAGCGGTGCGAGCAACATCATCATCCAGTATGTATTCACCGCAGAGTTCTGCAATTGGAAGTTTTGACTAACAAATATCTTTCTAGGAACATCGCCATCACCGACATTAACCCCAAGTACGTCTGGGGTGGTGATGCCATCACCATCGATAACAGTGATATGGTCTGGATCGACCATGTTACCACTGCTCGCATTGGTCGTCAGCACATTGTTCTGGGTACCGATGCCTCCAAGCGCGTGACCATCTCCAACAGCTATATCGACGGTTCCTCCAGCTACTCCGCCACCTGCGACGGCTACCACTACTGGGGTATCTACCTTGACGGCTCCAACGACTACGTCACCCTGAAGGGCAACTACATCTATCACACCAGTGGCCGTGCCCCCAAGGTCCAGGGCAGCACCCTCTTGCACGCCGTAAGACTGCCCATTCTACCCTCATCCAAATTAACGAAAGTTTATCAGACTGACCATTTATCTAGGTCAACAACTACTGGTACGACAACTCCGGCCACGCCTTCGAGATCGGCTCTGGCGGCTACGTCCTTGCCGAGGGCAACGTCTTCCAGAACATCGACACCGTCGTCGAGTCCCCCATCAGCGGTCAGCTGTTCACCTCCCCATCGACCACCGCCAACCAGGCTTGCAGCAACTACCTCGGCCGCGTCTGTCAGCTCAACGGATTCGGTAGCTCCGGCACCTTCAGCCAGTCTGACACCGGCTTCTTCTCCAAGTTCTCTGGCCAGAACATTGCTTCTGCTACTGCTTACACCTCCGTGGTGTCCAGCGTTACTTCTAACGCCGGTCAGGGTAAGCTGTAAGCTGGTCTTATAGTTTCAGTAGTATGGGTCTGTAGCACGGCTGTAGCTGATGTGAGGGGTCTTTGCTGTGGCCAGGGCGATGTGAAGGATGTTCCTCGTGTTATCATACAAGATTTAGTTAGTCATAGTGGGATTTCTACTTGAGAATCTACCTTGCATTATAATAATATTAACCCCCTAACAACCAAGGCGTCGTAGTTCAGGTCTGTCCTGAAGGTTTTTTTCGCAGGCCGCTCATTTTTGGGGTCAAAGTTTCTAGTAGTCGTCTTCGCAGACTTGCCATAGTGCCCGCTAGAGTGAAGTATCGCGCACAATTTACGGTACTACATTACTGGGACAATTCTATTAAAAATCAAGAAAACTGCTTTGCTCATTATTATGCACGCTCATCGGAAACTAACAGATAGAGTGATCGTTCACACCGAGCCATGAAGTTCACACGTAACAATATCAAGCAAGCGCGCGCAATTGTCAATTAATAAAAGGTAGCCCAAAAAACAATCTCAAGAAAAAAAAACCATGCAAACCAAGTTTAGTTGACGATGATCAAACCGGGTCCAGCAAGTGTCGCCTTAGCCACAGCGTTTGCATTAGCGAATGGACCGGCAGAGTTGGTCACCGCGGCGATGCTCAGGCCATTCATCTCATTAGCGTCGAATGGGAAGAGCGCCTCGGCCTTGACCCACTTGCCATCGTGACTGATGATGTGCAGGGGCTCCACGATCGGCAGGTTCTGCTGGTTGATATAGGTCAACCACAGCGAGTGGCTAGCATCATAGTTGGGATCGTTGAACTGAACAGTGATGTCCTGGCTGTGAGGGCCAGGAGGAGTAAGAACAGTCAAAGCCTCGAAGGTCTGCAGGGGGATCTCGTTGATGTTGGGGCAACTTCCAGGCACGATAAAGCCTTGGAGGGCAGTAAAGGCGAAGTCACGCACGCCGGTAGTCAAGAAGGGCAGTTCACTGGGGATCTTGTCCTGGAGGATGCGGAAGAATCCCTGCTGTTCTCCTTCCTGGCCCACGACGGCGGTGACCCCACGGGCGAGACCGTGGTCACCACCGACAGCGAAGATATCCACCACGTCTTGAAGGGTGGCCAAGACCAGGGGGGTGAAGGTCGAGGCCAGCGTGATAGCAGATTCGAGGTCATGGACGGGGAAGATGTATTCGCAGGGCAGGATCCGGTCCTTCATGAAGTGAGCCAAGGCATTGTTGGCATTGAGTTCATGAAGTTCCTCTTGCTACAGGACGAAGAGTTGTAAGTCAACGGGAGGCCTGAGAATAAGCCCGGTTAATACATACAGCAAGAATTGCCTTCAAGGCAGCCAGTATCGTGGTGTACTCCTTCTCATCTTTGATATGATAGCCGTCGACTTTGTTCGTAATGTTGTAGATCAGTTGATCAAAGAAAGCGACTTCGGAGTTTTCGTTGAAGGCAATCAACTGCAGATTGACAATGCCATCGGCGCTGATCGATGGTGGGGGAGGAGCATTTGACAGAGTGCCATGGGCGGCTAGCTCGATCGCCTTTAGCTGGTCGGGGTTTGGAGTAGGCAATCCATCGGGCAGCTGAGTCTTCCCATAGGAAGCCGGAGCCGCCATGGCGAACGATGCCAGGCTCGAGAGCACAATGGTAAGGTCGGAAATGCGCATTGTGCTGATGTACAAAAATCGCTTAGAATCTGAATTGGTAAGGCTGGGGAAAACCAAGAAGCGGTCTTGAGGAGAATGAAACTTGAAGTAAAGAGATGAAAGCAGACGAAGATGTGTGGAATGATGAGAATGAAGATGCAAAGACGAGGGTATCACGGCCTTCAAATAGTCGATCGGTCGGCTTCATCGAGGAGGCTCGTCGCTCTGAGGGAAGGTGCTTTCCCGCAGGCGCAGCTGGCCGCATTCCGAAGGTGGTGATTTGCGGTCAGCATCATCGTGGACATCGCGGAAGCTCCAGGAACTTGGTTGTGTGAGGCGCTGTGTGACTGCGGAAATTACTGGGATTGCCATTCCCCACTTCAATCTGGATGATTCGCGATCTTGGAATAGTACGCCGTTGGATCTCGATCCACGAATGATGGACCAGCCACCACTAGGCTATTCTTGCGACCTCTTTGTCATCTTAGTATCCTATTATGGCGGGTGCGGCTGTGCACTAACCCGATTGCGCAAGTGCACATTATTGTTAGTAAGAAGCTGTGGAGGCGAGGGCTTATTGTTATTAAGCCTCGGGCGTCAGCGACCGGCCTAAGAAAAGTACATCAGCCTAGTGGGGGCAGAAATGATTTGGAAATAGGTCCTCTTGTCACGAGCATTGTCAGCAACCATAATAGAATAGATAGATTATTTGGAATGCGTCAAGACCTCTACAAAGACATCCCATTGAGGCTTATACAATGCCAAGATATGAGAGAAACACTTTGATTAAACTGCTACAATAAAGTTGGGTATACATAATTAAATCGGTAAGCTTCGGGTCGTGAGCCATCGTCCACGTTTGGCAAATGCATTCAGGCCGCAGAGCAATTATACCGCCCGCTCATCATGCGTGGTGTGGATATCTTTCTCAACTTCGTGTAGGTCAACATGGGCCACAGCTGCATCCTCGCCGTCGAAGATCTTGGCCAGCTCTTCAAGAGTAGGTCCACGGGTTTCGACGTAGAAGAAGTAAACAAATAGAAGCTCAACGAAGATCCAGATCTGGTCAGGTGTTAGTTAAAGTCTTACATAAAATAGCAGAGTCTATTGGATAATAGGAACACGTACCGTGTAGATGAGCGACAAATTCCAGTGGTGGGGCAGATTTTCCCAAGCGATCGGGTTGGTATAGCTAGTTAGAACAAATCAGTCAGGATGACAATTTTCAGCTGGGGAGGCGGGGTTGCTTACTTTCCAAGGACCAAGCTGGCCTGGACCGTCAGATTCATAATCATGATACCCTTGGCACGGAGTCGGTAGGGCAGAATCTCGAGGGAATATGCGACCAAAAGTCCAGACCATGCGATAGCATAGAAGACCGAGAAAAGCCAAACAAAGACGACCTGAGGATATCCAGAGGTCTTGACGTCCTGGGTCTTTTCGTAGACCGAGGAAGTGACGGTCCATGCAAGGAACATGAGAACCATACCCACGGTGGAGATCAGGAAGAGGGGTCGTCGTCCAACTCGGTCAACAAAGAACGCACTGCTGACACTGACCACCAAACTCAACAGGGTTTGACCGCCGTTCAGCTATGAGAAATTGTTAGCCCTTCCATCTTTGAGTATAGATACGGGGTTAGGAGAAGTCTATTCACATACCGGAATCTTCTTGGTCTGCTCAGTAATACCCATGCTGTTATAGATCAAGCTGGTATAGTTGCTAAACAGTGCATTGCCACTGTACTGCGAGATGATTCCCAAGGAAACCAGGAGAGCCAGACGATAACGGTTGCCTCGAGTTCTCATAAAGTCCAGATAGCTGCTGTTCTTCTGGTATGTCATCTCCAGGCGAATGGTCTCCTTGATTTCGCGGTACTCAAATTGAACAGTCGCATTGTGCGCATCGCCATTGCCGTGGTAGTAAGCCAGAGTGTGGAGAGCCTCGTCATATCGCTCCTTGGAGATCAGCCAACGGGGAGACTCCGGGACCCCTGCAGAACAATTAGATATATTCCAATCGAGTATCATTAGCGCACTTACACCAAATGAGGCAAATCTGAATCACGGCGGGGAAAACCTGAAGCAGAGTCAAACTCCGCCAGGACCAATCGTTGTTGATGTACATCGTGCCCCATGCGATCCATGCCACAACTGCAATGAGGTCAGTAGTGTCACTCATAACCAAGGTATCGTTACATACCCAGTGCGCCAAGGTTCCACAAGCAGTTATAGATGGTAGTGACCTTGCCACGGTGCTGGGGATGGCAGATCTCGGTCAGGAGAACTGGAGAGGCCATCTGGGCCAGACTGTTGCCGAAGCCAAGGAACAGGCGACCGGCGACGTACACTGTGAATTGAGGTCAGCGCTATTTATGCGGTTCAACCTAATAGCAGGCACGTACTTCCGTAATCCTTGCAGAATGCGCCGAGGAATCCACCCATAATCATCAGAACACATCCGATGATGATGGGCAGCTTACGGCCCCAGCGATCGGCCATGAAGGGACTATACAGAAAATTGTGAGAAGATGTCCCTCTTTCGAGAGTATTCCGGGTCATTGCTCCACATACACGAAGGGAAAACTGGCCAAACTACCAATTTGGTAGATCGCATTCATCAATCCCAGCTTGGAGCCGGAAGGGGTATTGAAAAAGGTCTGCCATGAATCCAAATTTTGGGAGGTGTTCAGCATCATTCTGCAATCCGCAATTAGCTTCCATTTTTACTACACCACCATTGCAATTATGCAGCCTTACCCATCGTAACCAGTAGTCGCAGATGCGACGCAAAGAACAGATGCCCAAAAGTAGAGCTTGCGCAGACCGGCTTCACGCCACCATGTGACCTCTTCAAGCTGAGGCACCTCAGCCTGGGCGACCTCGACCTCCGACTTGAGAGCGGACTGTCCGACGGCGAGAGGCATGTTGACGCCTATAGAGTAGTTTCAGCGGCAGGATAGGTAGTACCGACGAGGTGAAGTCTTGGACGAGACTACTAGACAAGCGGCAGAATCTCGCAATGTCCCCACTGAGAGCCAGGGAAATTGTCCCCTCGTGGGATACCCCAGACCTTTAAGCGGTTGGCATCCACCGTTCTAAATCCTTGGACTGGGATATGGACCGGCTAATCTCGCGTGGCGTTCTGGAACCTTACCCCAGCTTTTCTCAATCGAGACTAGGCCCTCCCCTCAGAAATTAAAATCAGGAGAGAGTTTCATCTTACGAGGGGCGAAAGGCTGCCCAGCGTGCAACGCTAATCATGACTGGGTATCGCGTACAAGTTGCCATGCATAGTCGGGGTCGAGCGGTCCTAACTATTGGTGTATTTTTTGGCTAATTTAACTTCTCGGCAATGCCCACCTTGCCCTAGAGGGAACAATTTGGAAAGAAAGGCTGGGGTTCGCTTGCATCAGAAGGAGTACCAAGCCCGGCATTCCTCCCTGCCAAGGGATACCGACATGGACACTTCACCCGAGGCGTGCAGATATTTGAGTTCGCTACTGTTGCTGGTGGTGATGCGACGAGGGGGAGATGACTCGGTAGAATCTGGTTACGGGATATGGATAGGCCTGATCTTGTCAGAGTTGCACTCTGAATACGGAGCGTGGGCCTCCCCCACAATCCGTTTTAGCACGGTCAGTCGGCCCGAGGCCCACTAGGCGATCGATCCTCCACAGTCCATATAGTCTTACTGTTGCAGTCAACGGACCAGCCCCGTTTTCTTTTCGGGAGGAGATCAAACCAGAGCCACTGGCGTTCAAACGTATGGAACTTGATGGTAATAAACTTTTGGCATGTTTGAAGTTCTTCGACACTGTAGTCTGAGAGCGAAGCTTTGGCAGGCTTCAATTACTTATTAGAGAAGCAAAAGTCCCACTGGGCACTGGAGCTAATGCCGTGGCCAAATGAGCCCCTAAAGAGGTCGTTGGGTCTGACTCGTGGCACTCGTCTGGGCCTCTAGGGGGGGAGGGGGGCTTCTCATAAGCGAAGGCGAAAGTCATAGCTAAGACTGCGAAGGAGTCTCACGAGGTCAAGGCGTCGAATCAGGCCCCACACGATTCCGGGGAGAACCCCCGACCCGCGGTTCGCTGCGCTGGACAACGGCCCAATTGCGGGGAGGCACGGAGGAGTCGAGGACCCCTTCCAGGTCAAGGGGGAACTGTCCATTTAGCCGGAATTCCCTTCTTGGCGACGCGATTGAGTCACGGGAACCCGGTGAGGAGAGTTGGACAGTGTCAGTGTCAACATGATTTGACTCGCCAAACAGGCAAAATCAGCCTAACTCGGAAGAAATAATGGAGGGCAAGTGCAGTGCTTTGTCAGCGTCAGGACACCCTCCCAGCTGGAGGTCACCGTTTACTTTCTCCCAAGCTGGTCCTCAAAAGACAACCGCAAACATCGACAGTGTGGAATAAGACACATTGGATTTTCTCTAACCTTGGATTATACGACAAGATGGGTTCCAACAATGAGTGGAGTGACTACAAGCTCTCCCAAGACCAGATCGACCACTTCATGCGGCATGGCTACGTGCGCCTAACCAACTGCTTCTCTCGGGCCAAGGCAGCCGAGTGGACGGCAGGCGTGTGGACGCGACTCGGCTACTCCCCTACAGACAAATCAACCTGGACCACTGAACGCATCAATATGCCCCAACACAAGTCGGAGCCCGTTCAGACTTTCGCCCCCAAAGCATGGGCCGCCATCTGTGAACTGCTCGGCGGCGAGGATCGCGTGGCGGCTCAGTCGGCCAACTGGAGCGATGGCTTAATTGTGAATCTTGGCACGCAGGAGTCGGAGGGCAAATGGCCCCATCCTGCTGAACTACCAGGATGGCATGTTGATGGCGATTTCTTTATGCATTTCCTTGATTCGCCCGAGCAGGGGTTGTTGGTCATCCCCTTGTTTACCGATATCGTGGAGCATGCCGGTGGTACTATGATCTGTTCGGATGCCATCAAGAAGATAGCCCAGCATCTGGTAGGCTCACCCGGCTTGGCATTTTTATTTGATCCTTGTGCCTCTTCTAACCTGATCTGGCGATAGTATGATCACCCGGAAGGCGTGACCCCATACATGGTTCCACGCGGCAAGCCTGATGAAGGTCGGAAACTTGAATTCTATCACGGCATTGTCAAGCAATGCAATGAATTCCATGAGATGACTGGCAACGTGGGTGATGTGATCCTAATGCATCCGTTGATGGTTCATTCTGCTTCAGTCAACAGTCTGAGGATCCCACGCATCATCACCAACCCGCCAGTCTCGCTGAATGCACCTTTCAACCTTGACCGTCAAGATCCGAGCAAGTACAGTATTGTCGAAAGGAAGACCCTGCAAGAGCTTGGAAGAGATCGTCTTGAGGGCTGGGCTATTAAAGGTGCTCGGGAATCTGTGATTCCCGCCAGACTTAAGGCCCAGGCACTGATGAAGGAGCAGGAACTAGAACGTCTCAAGACAACCCCTATATCTACTGGTTCGTCAGCCCCCACTCCCCCCTAAAGTCCCTTTGAATACGAAGCCCGGTCGCGCTAGGCGACTGCGCGATCAATGCAGTCTCATGTGAAACTGGGATCCCTGCACGTCGTCTCTTACTTCTTTCAGCCTAAATACCCATTGCCGTTCTCACTCATTCGCATCCTTGCTTCTTGCTGCTGTGATGTTATGTCAGTCTGACTTTGTTCACAACACTATTATAAATATACTTTATCACTAGCCAGTCTATTTTACCAGAAAACATGGAGGGAAATCCCAAAAAAAAGTGTGAAAAAAAAAGGAAAACTTCAGAGAACCCCACAAATATGACATTCAGAATTCTGTTATGACCTTTTCTTCCACAAAAAGACCGAGGAGAGGCCACCCACAGCACTAATTCCTGTAGTAAGCTCCCACACAATCTGCAATGCCGTCGCCGAGGCATCCTGAATAGCTTTTCTCTGCTCATCTGACATCTGTACTTGATTCATCAACAATAGATATCCGTTGGCAGTATTGACCAGATCCCGCTTCAGTCCGAGAGTCTGAAGCTCATCGCCGAGCAAGTTTAGGAACACCACACCTCCCATCGGTATAGCAGCTGCCATTCCCCACGCCCGCATGAAGTTGGAAATAAAAATTGGCTTGGTAGCGAATGAGTTGCCTTTCCCTCGGGGCATATTGTGAACCTCGATGTTATAACTTGCCAGGAGGAGTCCGTGACCCAAACCAGCTGCGAAGCACAGAAACACCCATCCAGCGGTAGGCGTCGTGCTGTCTAGAAGAATGGAACAACCAGATGCGAGAATGGTTAAGCTCCACCCGCCAGAGGTGATGTATTTGGAACATTGCGGCTGACTTGCAAGCACAATTCCTACCACTGCTGCAGGAGTAAGAGCCAGACCAGTGAGAGCTAGAAGTGACATCCCTGCCACGGTTGCAGAATAATACTTTGTCGCTAGGAAGAAGAACGAAAAGTACTGCATTTGACAGAGAATCTAGATGTTACGGTTAGTCTTATCCACTGCACACAGGAACAAAGTTCAACTCACCACAAAGCCATGACAGAAGCAGCCAACATAGGTCATGATGGCCGCTGGGGACCTGAACATCTTTGCGCCGAACTGCGGGCGCAATGCCAACATCGACTCATACAACACCAGCGCAATGAGCGTTGCAACACCAACAGCGATGGGCATCAAGGTCCGCCACGCAAGCCATTGATACAAGACCCCACCCCAACTTAGACCCATAAGAATACTCGACGGACCCAGCAAACTCATCATGGCTCCAGACCAATCCAGGATTCGAAGCTTCCGGAGCGGAATATTCTTGGAGACCCGCAAATCCATGGAAACAGGAATCAACAACAAGCCCAACCCGCAGAAGACAAAATTGAAATAGCAAGCCCACGTCCAATTACCCTTGTCAATGAAAAGTCCGCCCACGGCGGGGCCTAGCATAGACCCCATTAGTCGTGTCAGCAGGATATAGCATGAATATCGCGAGTGGATGTACTCCGGGGTTGTATCTGCCATTATAACAAAGCATAGTGCCGTCGCACCACCTCCGCCGATACCCTGAACCAACCGACCGATGATAAGTTCGCTTAGGCTCATCGAGCCACCGCAGACCCCGGAGCCGATCGTGCTCAAAACGCCGGCGATAATCCACAATGGTCCGTGGCTGAAGACATCACACATCATTGCGAAGAATAGTTGGCTGGCAGCACTGACAATGAGGTACATGGTGTTGACCCAGAGGGTGCTAACGAGAGGCTTATCGAAGGTATTGGCAAGTTCCTTGACGCCAAATAAATTAGCTCGATATTGCACACGAGTCATGGTGATGTGTTGCTTACCGGCAGGACTGGTATCATCACCGTCGCATCAAACGTGTCCATCATCGCGAAGATGAGTATGTTGATGAATACCAGCCAGTCTCGCAGATCTGGAGTCCATTGCTGCTCCTCGGTTGAAGGTTGAGTCTCGAATAGTTGGAGTCTGCTCTCCTGCGGTGGGATGGGCGTTACATCGTCGACACTATTGCGGAGATCGAGAGTTGTTTTTGACTCATAGCCAAATGTATCTTGATATATATCAGGATGTCCCATTGGGTTGTCTCTCGGATTAATCTTAGCGGTTCTTGATTCGCGAGCTATTCCTTCGTACTATTCAGGCGGCGCGTAGGCATGAGAACATCTCTTGGGTTTGACATGAGACCTTTTTCTACGATGGGGATCTAAATGCTTAAGAATTTTAGTGGAGTATCAATTAACAAGTTTCATTGCAAAGGGAGCACCCTGTTCTAGGGGATCGCGAGCATTCAAAGGGCGTCTGTGCTTTATGGAATTCCTGAGGTTTAAGGGATGCTTGTTCAATCAAGGGATGGCCCTGGAGGATCACAACAAGGGGCGTGTGATATAATGAGGAGGTATCTACAATGAAATTTATTGGATAAATATTAGCTTCCAGTGGAATTGTACTTTATTCAAGGTTGTATGCTCCCGTTGTCTCGCAGGCATGTGCTCCCCACTTCGGGAAGACGTCAAGATCCAAGGATCCCGAACACCCCAGGTGGGTCAAGGAACAGGTTTCCGTTAATTCGAGGTCTATGTACCTGTCGATTAAGTAATCCTGTTATAGAGAGAGAAAAGGCTATGGTCCAATGGTGAGGCTGATCGAGAAACACGGGCCTATGTAGCGTCATAATGCTGACCTAAGGTTGGCTACGTTGTAATGGCTTGAAGAAACCCTTCATCTCAGTAGAGTTTCCGTATCGGAAAAGCACAAAATCGCGTGGTATATCTTACATACAACGCAGCTCGATACATATATACAAGTTTTGTATAGATAAATGGAAGCCCTGGAAGGAGAGAACCTCCCTAGCCCCTGGAAACTTTATGAGTCTACATGCCCTCACGATCCTAGGTACATTCAAGGGGTGATGGAATGCTATGACGTAGAGTACATTATTTCTCTTGCACTTCTACAGTGGAGCGAAACATCATTCCTCCCTCAATTTAGAGGGTAAGGATCAGAGGGAATCAGTTGGCCGGCTTTGAAGCCTCAAGTGCTAAGAAATCCCATGGAAAAGTTTCCTATTTATCTGAGATAAAGAGCACACCTCCCTTGTTGCTTCGAAAATTCAGCCTGAGCCAATCGTACAGTCTAGCAGATGCTATGATTATCCGTCCTATCGTCGTATATGAACAACCTTCTACTATAGCTTCTCCTTCCCGCCTCCTTCAATATGCCAAGTCAAGAAGATTTATGGAGGTCAACTCCGATGAAATTTGAATTTGCTTTCGACTAACTATTGACCTCACCATTTGACTCGTGGCTCAAACATGGACACTTTTCAGGAATAGCAGGCACAGAAAGGAACAAGCTCTAAGAAGCTATGTATGCATCCACGATTGATTCGCGATTCACGATGGGGGACCCCGTGAGTCCTCATCCCTCGCAGCCTTTAGCCTTCCATGCATTTCACATCAGCATGCACTATATTTAGAACCGTCTGCGAACTTCTGGACTCGAGGCTCTGCTTGACTGGATTGCTTGCTTGGAAGGCTTCTTCCAGCTCTTCCAGTGTCCTGTCCTTGGTCTCGGGCCAAAACAAATAGATGAAGACAAGCTCAAACACGTCCCATCCGATGAAAACGATATAGAAGTAGTATTTGATGTGTTGAAAAGCTGGACCGGATGCGTATTGAATAATGGCGGATGCACATGTGGTGAAGAATTGTGCCATGCTGTTACCCTTCGCGCGAGTGTTGGTACCCAAGCATTCCACAACATACATCGGCGAAAGTGGAGTCCATGCAAATGAGAAGGTTACACCAAACAGGTAAATAAATGCGATGCTCGCATTTGCTGCGCTTGAGTTCGATGGATCTTCATCTGCCACCTTGGATAGAGGTGTGATGATAGTGAAACAAGTGATACAGCCGATGAGACTGCCCAGAAGCAGTGGTCTTCTGCCCGCCTTGTCGAGGAACATTGATCAAGAAACCGATGCGACTAGACAAAGAGGAGTGTATATACCGTTCAGGAGCAATTTCCTGCTCTAGGACGTGATACCTGTATTTTCGAGCATGACCGGAAGATAGTAGCTAGTTGAGGAATTCCCGGACCACTGACCAAAGATCGCCATTAACAGCACACATATCAAGCGATTACGGTGGGCTCTTGTTTTCTAAAGCTCTCTGTAATCCCACTATCTCTTATCAGATCCTTCTGTAGAGATCTGGTATTCTATCTTGGAAAGCTGAAGTTTGACCAGAGGATGTTCCCGGTCGCCTTCCCCATAGTATCGTGCCAGGACGTCTCTGGCTGAATCAATGCGACCGTGGCTAACGAGCCATCGAGGAGATTCGGGTAGCCACCAAGCAAACAGTACGACAATACCGCTAGCAATGAACTGACAATAGAGGGGAATGCGCCAGCCGTTCTCCTGGTTCTTGGTGCCATAGACGACCCAGGCGGCGACAATAGAGCCAACGTACCTGAGTTGGAGTCAGCTAGTAATCTTTAGTATACGATAAGCCATCCGATATACTCACCAGAAGCAGTTATACAATCTAGACAAGGGACCGCACCAAACGGGGTGAGCCATCTCACCCACGTACACAGGCCCGCTAACATTGACGAAACAGACTCCAAAGCCGAGGATGAATCGTCCGCCCATGAACATCCCATGATTGATTGCCCGAGAAGTCATTGCAGTCCCACCTAGGATGATCAATCCTCGGAGGAACATACCAGCTCGTCTACCCCAGCGATCATTGACAGGTCCAACGAATGGCACAGCACAGGCAGTTCCTAGATATCAAAGTCAGAAACCAAAACAACAGAGGTGAAGTTAAATAAGTCATGCTATACCAATACTGTAGATTGCGAAGATAATGCCCGTACTCGATGATGCAGACGTCCTAGAACCATGAGCCGAGTACACCGAGGGTATAGGGCTTATTTACTCACATATGGAAATACTTTTGATAAGAAGTCATAGCATTGATTCCACTGATGATGATTTGGTTAGAATCTTGAGAAACCAGACAGCGGCCGATACATGCCCCATGACTGCACCATCAAACCCATTCACGGTCGCGCATAGGTATCCAATTAACAAGCAGCCGTACAAGCGGAGCATACTCAAGGTCCAGAGAGAATATTTTTTCCCGTATGCTCTCGTTGCTATCTCAACAGCTTCCTCGACATTAAAATGATGACTCGCTAAAGGGTGTTCGACATGTTGCGCACCCTTTTGAGACCCAGCGTCGGATGATACCATAGTGCCGTATTATATGGAAGATGGAGAAGAGAAGCTATGGGGCGAACATTGCATTGGACGGTCCAACCATATATACTTCAAAATGTACAGTGCTTCACGGTGGGAGTAAAGGTTTAATCACCCCGTGGGGATTTCTCTGACTTCCCCGCCCTCTGGGCCCAGGAGCTAGAACGTAGGTTAGATCCAGGGCAGATTACTATTTCCCTCTCTAGACTCCAATGTAACAGAAGTTCAACTCCCAAATTGAGAGTCGTCCCTCTTCCGGAATACTCAAACTGTAATGGCGGATAGTCCCATCGCATGGAAGTAGGAGATAAGGTCCTGAGCGATATAGTCGTTTCGGATCAGCCCTGTGCATTCATCCAAGAGAAGAAGATCGGTTCCGTTGTAGGTCACCGAAGAGCCTGCCTTCAAGGGCCTAGAATACAAATTAGCTTTTTGGCAGCCCAGAACATGAAACAAGTACCACTATGCTGGCTTGAACTCACGTGAGAAACAGTGTAAAATTTGCCCCAAGTACGCCGTTCATCTTCCATCGGACAGCAATCGAATTCACATCGTATAGCGAGTGGATAGGCTCAAAGGTATATTTCTCCCATCCATTTCGTGATCTCTGGACAAAGGCAGAGAATTGGGATCGATTGGTCACCACCGTGAGGTCGCTACCATTGCCACTTGACGAAGGGAACCGGTCAGAGGACAGGACGACGTCGGGATGAAACGTGGTATTCATGAGTGATAGATCTCCACCCCAGATAGCAAGATAGTTGCTTAAGATGGTCTCTTGGTGACGACCATCCTTCGCATAGCCCTTGCAACAGGCCGAACTCGCATGGGCGTTGGAAAAGGCAACAAAGGACGAAATAAAAGCGTGAATAGAGTACTAAAGGGCGCCATTGTCTGACACTCAATGCCTTGGAATGGTTTAAGAGAAGCGAAGGTAAAGAGTCAGAGAAAATTGATTGATGGGATTTAACCAGAAGTTCGGCATGGAACTGTCTATTTATACTGCTTCAATGAAGCTACTGGTCTTCTGAGGAGCCATCAAAGATTGATTCTTCTTCGGAGATTTGGCCCCCAAATTTATCAGCACTATGCAGGTTGCGCGCAATCTTCCTTTTTGGGTTTAGCCTGTGGCTTGTGGCACTGCTATCTCCCGTGCGTATGGAAGCTCTGTTGTCGAACACAGACGGGGCATAATACCGCTAGACTAAAAATGCTCCATGGGCGACATTCTTAGTCATACGGGCTGTTTCTTGTTCCGACATCTGTTCTAACTAAACACGATCCACCCCAGGCTGAAAAATCAAAAATGCCAGGGAAAGAATACATTGCAGGTTCTTCTTGGCAGGAGCTGCAACGAAGAAGCGACCTAGGTAAATCCAGCCATTGGAGGGAGTAGCCGAGAAGAAGGCGTGAAGTGGACCTGGTTTTATTTCCGCTGCGTCGGCACTGTCTCGAGTGCCGATGGTTAGTGTTCCAGGACGCTTCAAACCTAGCATATCGTACCTGCAGTTGGCGCAAAAAAGGCCCTATACTGATAGGCCTCGCGTTTGGATGAAGGGATCCTCCAGCCTCAATAATAACAATGGAGCCGTCAGTGCGGCTTACAGCAACCGTAGTGTGAATAATGCAGGGAGGCTTGTACCTTTCCCATGCTAAGGTTATGCAACATGATTAACGATACATCGTTTTTATGTAACTAGACAAGGATTGTATACTTCCAGTGGTAAGGGGAACGACGAAACCGCGGTAGTTACTTCGAGCTACGAAAGCAGGCGCCTTTCGAGTCAGGTACGATTACCTTCACTAATGACTATAAAAGAACAAGTTTCCCTCGTGCTGCTCTAGATTCTGCCTTTGAAGGGATATTCTGGAACTCCTACTCACTTATGGATCCCAGATGGGGTATTTTTTTTTCCGTATAGATATGGAATTCCAATAGGAACTGCGGTCCAGACGTAGCGGTGTCATGAATCTAACTAATGAGGCCTGAAGTTAGGCAATAGTTGGACACCCATGGTGGAGGCAGCTGAAGGAATTATTGAGTTTGATCAGAAGGTTCAGAGTTCATGAGACGAAGTTTCTTCACCGGGTCGCTCGAGGTCCTGGAGCTAGACCGTTTTGAAGGTGATATAATAGCGCCCCTTCTTTGGGGCAGTTTGGCAATCTCTGGATAGCGTGCCTCTAAGGTGGCCTAGAGAGCGTTGCTGTATTAGCCACCCTGCGTGTTGACATCCGCTCTCTTATCCAAGAGCAGTTTTACAATCTCTCGATGGCCATTAAACGAGACGGCCTAGAGCGCGTTGCCGAAGAAGCTACCCTGGGCGTTGACGTCCGCTATCTCGTCTAAGACTAGCTTAGCGTACGGCAGCGGCTAAATTACAAAAATATCCCCTCAAGGTTCATAGTTAGCCGTACTCAGGGCCACCATTCTGTAACTAATTGCCTGATAAATATTAATAGTACAAGGCCAGAAAGCAGAAGTATACATGAAATAGTAGCAGTTCACAAACACGAGCCGAGGGATTAGAGAAGTGATCTAGCTTGATACGCTTTAGTCTTATCCCTTTCGAAAGATCTTCACGCAGGTCCTTCGGATGGTCGTCCCAGATAGCTGAGGAATATCTCTTGATCCATTTTTCAAAGGATCATTAGTAAGTTCAACTTCCAGAATACCCAATAGTGTCATACATCCTGACTCATTTAACCATGTTGTTCATCCGATGCCGGTTCCACTTGATCTCATTTGCCAATATGCATGCTATCAAATTCTGTATCTCCTTGTATTCACAAAAATTAATAGCTGTAGATCCACGTATAACGTTGATCACCCCTTCTTGCCGTGCTTGATTCTTCCATCGCAAATCGGGCTTGGTCCCAGCTCGCGATTTCTTTTCGCCTACGCCGATTTTCCAACATATAGAGTCCTCGCATGCCACAGAATCCGACAATGCCGACAGCAATCAAGATCATTGTTACGATCAGCGGGTAGTGATAAGAAGGCGCGTATGAGTGCTTGAATAGTTGTCCAGCGATCACACCTGCAATGTTAGACCAGCCATTTAGACCGAGAATTATTGCTCTCCCTCCCTATAACTGTGTCAGTGGATAATTAGTCCAACGGGCTTGATCAGTACGTACCTTCCATGGTGTGTTACCTGCCAGCCATACTGCGATCAGAGGCCCCCCAGCAAATACCCCAGAAAGACAAACATGAGCAAAGCCATATCTTACTCGTGGGTTTGACGAAGTTGCCATAACCACACACCCAATCAGACCAAGTGCCATCCCGAAGCAAGTATGAAGGCTGCGCTCCTTGAAATGGTCCGATGAATAGACGATAGCCAACAGACCAGCGGTTCCCACAACAAATGGTGAAACGGACATCAGCGTGGCTTCGATACCTTCATAGCCCATACCCTGGACGATAAGAGGTAGGAAGGTTGTAAAAGCCGTGACAGGCTTAAGAGACTCATCAGTAAACCCAAAAAAATACAAAGAGAATAAG
This sequence comes from Penicillium daleae, assembly GCF_028827525.1. Classification (NCBI taxonomy): domain Eukaryota; kingdom Fungi; phylum Ascomycota; class Eurotiomycetes; order Eurotiales; family Aspergillaceae; genus Penicillium; species Penicillium daleae. The sequence continues at coordinate 2,322,642 of NW_026623157.1, read as the reverse complement.
GTCAAATCTCACCAGCACACTGAGAATATTGAACACAATAATCAGTAACTTCTTCCAATCCATGAATACGTCCTTCACATCTTGTAAAGTGATTTTGTGGTTATCCTTTGCGGTGTATAGGTCGCCATCACTGTCAATGGCCTCCCCGATTCCGGAATCAGAGCTCGTCTGGAGATCTCTCTCCATTCGGCGCAACGCGTGCCCTCTCTCCACTTCCGTCAGGAACCAAGCGTTAGAGATGTCTGTCGGCAGTACTGCAAGAGCAATCAAAGCCACCGCCACCGTCATGACACCTTCCACAAGAAACAGCATCTGCCATCCTCGTAGGGATGATGTCTCCGAATGGAGAAGGCCGTACGCAAGAAGGCCAGCAAATGCACCCGCCACTGAATACATGCCTGAGAACATACCCATACGGAATCCCAAAGAAAATTTCGGGTAAAAGGTTGACATATAATAATATGCAGTCGGTGTAAAACCCGCTTCCGCAACTCCAAGGAGTAAACGCAGCGCATAAAAGGTGGAGGAGCTTCTAACTGCCATGTGTGCAATACAGATGCTTCCCCAGGCAATCATCAAAGCTGTAATCCACCATTTTGCTCCCACTCGGCGACCTATTATGCTTGATATGGGCTGGAGAGGAACATATGTCGCAGAGAACTAATTGAGTGTTAGCATTCAACTCGTAGCTGCACCAATGCAAACTAGAAACCTACCAAGGACAAAGAATTCGGAATGTCGTTGGGATTCAGATGGGCATCTTTGACAAATGTGCTAGTCGCAACATATCCGATATTTGTCTTGTCAATACCCAAAAGCTGTGATCTCCTGGTAAGCAGCGAGTACGGGGATGCCGGAAAGACAGCGCGTAACAACTTACAATGAAACCCAAGGAGAGAAAGACAATGATGCAGAGATCAAACTTCAAGTTGACTCTTCTATCCAAGGCTTTCTCTTCCTCGGTAGCCGGCACATAATGAGTTACTGTAGAACGAACAGGGGCGGCTTCATGCTTTGCAATCTCAACCTCGGCGACGGAAGTCTTGTCGTTATTTGCTGCCAAGCTAGTCGTCATAGCTGAGAAGATATTTGAATAACTGGGAGCCTGAACCGATGAACATCATGGGACTTTCTGTTATTTATGCTGATCTGCGCGCCCATCGAGCCGGAAGTGTGGGGAAAAGTTTGGTGAAAAGTTTGGGGTTTGGGAGAAATTGGAAAGCGTGGTTCGTGGTTCCCCACAAACGTGACCCCGCAAAGGCCCTCGAGCCCGAATTGTCGAATTTTCCCCACCGCTTTCTGGGGAACATGACACCTCCTTGCTAGTTAATCTCAGCACATTGAGGACACATGCTTGACGTGCGTCTAGCCTCTATGGTTGTATGTATCTCGATATCGAAATGCCTCCATCCCTCCCCCGTCGGCGCAAGAAACTTGACTTGGAATGCAATGACTGTGGGAAAAGGTACACAAAACGAGAACATCTCCAGGTAAGACACTAGCCTCACTTCTTCAAAATTCAGAGCTGAGAAACCTCTGTAGAGACATGAACGAATCCGTAAGTTCTAAATTCTGAAAGCGAGCAAATTCATAGTAACAGAAATTCTAGATAGCGGTGACAAACCTTTCATATGCCCCCTTTGTGGTCGGTGCTTCGCTCGGCAGGATGTACTCAATCGACATGCTCGCGTCCATCGGGGTGATTTCCATCCAGGTCTCGGAGCTGTACATACCCCAGAAGATATCTCGATCTCACCGCTATCTTTGCAACAACAGCCAGTTGAGGCTTCGTACGTGAACCAGAGTCACGATACCCTATCCCTTGAAGATTGTTCTTCCCTACTCTGGCCCGACTCCGAGGACCTGTTGCAGAACATCCTGGCAATTGATCCTGGCATCTGGAACCAACCGGCTTCCCTTATGCCGCAGACGCTCAGCATTCCTCCAACTCCTTTGCAAACCACTACAGATGGGCGAGATGTCTCACCATCAAATCGTAGTAGCATCGCAGAAGATGGGGAGCGAGCGATCCAGTCCTTGAGCGGACTCATCAATGAGACGGTAATTCATATCATCACCAAGTGAGATAATCTAACAGCCAACTAATTACCGGTTAGTTCTGCAATGTGACGGCTCCATCAGCCTTGGCAGGGCTCACTTCGCGGTTTCTGGATAGTAGTCTGCATATGTTCTTCAGATTCATAGTTCCGATGTTTCCAGTGATCCATCAGCCAACATTTGTCTTCCGAGATTGCCCTCCACCTCTGTTGCTGAATGCAATTGCACTGGGTGCCTTATTTTTGGGGACTCCAGACGCAATTGTGAAGGTGAGCTGATCCCAACGTCATTGATAGAGTGGAGGTAACTCACAAGGACAGGCGGATGCTCTCTGGCAGCTCGCTCACACCGCTGTCGCAACATCATGGCACACAATGATTCAGCAAAAACGACCATATGATTCATGCAATGGAGTCTGCCTTGTCCAAACAATGCTACTAAGTCAAATATATGCTGCATTGTCAAAAAGTCGGACTCTGCGAACCACTAGCCAAGTCTTTCATGGGTTGGCGCTCTTCTGGGCTAGTCACTGTGGCATGTACGAAGGGCTAGATCAACCTGCATTGCCCTCCCCAGACGCGCATCCCGACATAATCCAACGCACTTGGCATAGTTGGATTGTTCAGGAAACCAGACTTCGCACTTTGCTAGGACTATACATCGTGGATGGCGTGGTGTCTCAATTCAGCGGTAATCCGACGTTCGCACGACACATGGCCAATCCCCTCACTCTACCCAGTGATGAGTCCATTTTCAATGCTGCCACAGCCCAGGAGTGGATCCACACAAGTCTAAATAGCCGGTTATTACCGTCGAACAATGTTCGGTTTTGTGACGTGTTCCACACACTTTTTCACCAGGCGACAGGACGCGCACGAGCATGAGGCCGCAGTATGGTATTTCATTGTTTCATCACAAGGTTGTTCTCGAAGGTATCCGGTCTCTTGTTGCAGATGCAACTCGAACGAAACCGGTACCAGTTGGTGTTCCGTCAAAACAAGAAATTGGCAATGCTGTCATAAGGTTACGGGAACAGATAATTCAAAACCAACATCTCTCCTCGTCAGACCAAGCAGTCGCAATGCTGCAGTGGCACACAATATGTCTCGATTTGGTTGTTAACACAGCACGAGGTACCCGCCGAATGTGTTCGTTGCATGGGATTCCACAGCGCATCTTTGGAGGAGACAGTCGCGACGAGCAGGACATAGATCCACGCCGCTGGGCACAAAGCAAGAATGCGCGCATTGCCTTACTGCACGCATCTCAACTTCAAGAGCTTGCTACAAATCTCCCGCTCGGAATGGCCTATGATATCAATGTTCCCGGTGCTGTCTTCGCTGCAGCGACCACGTACAGTGCCTTTGCTTTGGCGGGAGCTGGGAAAGTGGTTCTGCCTTCTGCAATAGACTGGGTGGCCACCGTTCAGGCTGCTACCATGGATGAGCAAGTGGGAAATTCAAGGTCGCACATTACCTCCAACGAGACCCTGTCATTTGTGACTGACGGGGCTTTCGCTAGGGGCCCGCTGCGAGATCTTTCTTATGAGTTGACATCTATTCGAAGCTTGTTGCGGTCTCTCTCGTTGCAGTGGAGCGTTGCTGAGGAGATGGAACAGGTTGTTGGTGCTTGGATTGAGCGCATGCAATGAACCTTTTCGTGAGGAATTTCCACTGCGAATAAACCTAATAGTCTCTGGTATTGGTAGTCATATAGCAAAGTACTACTGGACAAGAGAGTACCGATCTATGCTCCTTAAAAACTTATACTATCGAGTGAAGCACGCCCCTTTGCGGCTTTTTTAAAAGTGAAAAAGCTGGACCCCTATCCTGCTGCCGCAAAGCAATATTTCACAGCATAGTAGCAGACTATGAAAAGTTGAATTAAGTGTTATAGGAAGCTAAGATGATATGGCTTTGTATCGATTTATGGTGCTGGGTGTATCAAGGCAAACAAATTAAAGAGAAATAGATAATGCTCTCCACCATCAACGAGAGCGTGCTGGCACTGCACGCAACGGACAACTTGTGATTCCCATCTCCGGCATGGCCGCATATTCAAGGGTCCCATTGACTTCAAAGTCGTCCGTCCGTTGTAATATTACTCGAAGCGCGATCTGTAGAGCCCTATCTGACATTAATATATCTGCACCTCTCCCCTCTATCGAGTGTAGACAATCCAAAGAACTCACATTCTTGCAAGAGGCATCCCCGCACAACGATGTCTCCCCCTTCCAAATCCAAGATGCGAGCTAATATTCTCCCGGTTGAGGATGAATGAGTTAGGATTTTCAAACACTTCCGGGTCACGATTTGCAGCTGCATATGTCATGGTCACTGGCTGCCCTGCTGGTATCGTACGGCCATGAAGATCAATATCGTGTTTTGGAGTACGACAGAATCCCCGATATGGCACGTAGAGGCGTATGAATTCTTCTACAGCAGCAGGTATGAGGGCTGGATCGGCTCGAAGCTGGGCTTGTAGTCCTCGGTCTCGGGAGAGATGAGCGCAGATATCGCCCAGTAGAATTGGAGGGGCAACCATGCCGACTACAAGCGACTGGCGAAGAGCACCACTGCGTGCGACGATTATGTTATTAGCGCATATTCTACAGGGCATTCTCCTTCGTCATATGCTATGATCAGTACTCACATAAGAAGCTCGTCATCCAACGGCCGCCCATCTGGTCCGACTTCGAGTAATAGTGAGGACGCTGGATCCATCTCTGGATCCCGGTTTGACTTCTTCCGGTTAGCAAACAACTCCCTTGCTAGATCATACAGCTGCGCAGAGTGTGCGCTTGTCTCTGCGGCGTTCTGCTGACGCCACGCATTGACCCATTTGGCCGCCGTGCTCGCCAGAACAGGTGCAATCTCATCCTCGAGGTTCAACCACGCCACCTCGACCCATGCGGCAAAGGACGCACCAAACTGGGCAGAGATATCGATTTGACAAGTCTGGGACTCATTGCCGTCGTCTTGATCGTCCACATTTTTTGCCTTCAGAAGAGCGTCAAACTCTCGCTGCGCGTGTCTCTCAAGTATCGGAGCAAGTCGCTTCAACCGCGCAGGTTTGAGCGTCCGATCAAGCGCTGTACGATAAGGTGTGTGAGCTGGTGGATCTGTATTAAGCGGTGGACGGCGAATGCCTCGTGGGTCGCTTGGAATGACTGCTTTCACAGACGAGATAAAAGTATCCGTGTCGGACGCGGCACGCTTCACGTCGTCATAGCGTGTCAGAAGCCAAAAGCCCCCAGTTTGGGAGGTATGTGCGACTGGGCATTTACTGCGCAATTGATCGAACTGCTCGTAAATTTTGTCCGGGTTGTTGTCTTCGATGAGGGTGAAGTCGTCGTGGACAGAGGTGGTGATGGTGAATGACATTGTGGGGCTATCTGTATATTTGGATGGAAAGTGGCAAGACAAATCATCGGCTATTTTGGTATTTATGTGAAAAATGTTGAATGGAAATTGAGGTAGCGACTGCTCGGTTCTTCGTGCCGGGGATTAATATTCAATCGGGACCAGGTCAACCAAATCGTGTGGGGAACATGGGGACACGATGGGGACACACAATTAGGTACCTCGGGTTGGGGTATAATCTGCTAAATCGATATCATACTATTCTAACCTACATTACAGGTATTCTAGTATTCTGGTTAGACTGTCATTAGTGTAGAGATCTGAAATTGAGATTACTGCCTTGCAGTCGGATCAATAAGCCTGATACAAGCTTAAGCTCATGGATCGGGTGGCATCGAGACTAACTGGCCGAATATCCACCTCGGCCTTCTACCCTGGTCTACGCTCTCAAACCATTGCGCGATGTAATGGTGAAATGCAGTAACTTATAAATTATATTCATTATTCATCATTCGATTATTCAACCCGATAATACCAACGGACCATCAGAAATATACCATCTAGAACTGCCACTGCTCACACCACCGCTTCATCAACTCTGCCGTCACCGGCTCCATCCGCCGCATCGTCTCGCTCGCCTGCTCCGTCCGCTCCGTCGCAAAGCCTGCACTACCTGCCTCACCGTACGTCGCCTTCGTAGACGCAAGACGATACGTATCCAGAAGCTTCAGGCCCGGATTCTGTTCCAGATCCACCTCGCCAACTGCGCTCTTCTCTAACGCTTCCACCCACTCCTCCAAACTCACAACACGCTCAATCCGGCTTCCATAGAAATCCGTTACTGTAGGGACAATAACCCCCTTCCAGTCCGGAAGGTTCGGATTCACCGCGTGAAAGTACCCGCCATTGCCATCTTGGTCAGCAGTAACCTCCATAACAACACCCGCAATGTCCTCCACAGGTGCCCATCCCATATTACCTAGTAGCCCAAGCTCGCTGGGCACCAGGCCCAGGAATAGTGAGCTCCGAATAAGACTCGGAAGCCACTCGCGCGGGTTCCATTGGCCCTGTTTCGCCCGGGGGCCGGCGACCTGGCCTACGCGAACTACATTTCGTGGCACTGACGATACTGTTGCTGCCGCATCGAGTATCAGGCTTGCGGCAAGCTTTGACTGGCCGTAGCCCATCTGGGAGGCGTGCGTGAAGTCTGAGAGGGGTTGTTCGGGAATGAGGGCTGACTCAGTCCATTGCTCGACCGTGCTTACGGACGAAACAAACGTGATAGGGATACGTTTGGCAGCGGCAGCGGCGAAGTCGATGAGGTGCCGGACACCACGAAGGTGTGGTTCGAAGGACGCGATGGATTGATTGAAGTCAACGGGCCAGGCGTTGTGGATTATGCGGTCGACTGTGCTCGCGAGGCAAGCTGTGATCTCTTCGGGCAGGTTGAATGTAGCTGAAGAGGAGAGGTCGACGGTTAGGAATTCGATGCGGGATGGTGGGAAGTCAGTGGAGAGGCCGCGGGCGCTGCTTGCAGCGATTTGGCGCTCGCGTGCGTCGGGCGTCCGGTTGAAGCAGATGATCTTTGTGATGTCCTGGTTTGCGAGGGCAAGGTCAAGGAGATAGCAGCCTAGAGCTCCAGTTGTACCAGTGATAATAATGGTTTGGTTTGTGGCGGCGGGAAGGGGTTTGTCGGGTGTTGGGGAAGGGAGGTTCTGCGTGTATTTTTCGACAAGGGCCGAACATAGGGCCAGAGTGTTGGCCTCGGTGCTGGTGACTGTAGTTCCATTCGAACTAGATCCGGCTAGAGAATTGATGAAGGAACTGAGCTTGGCGATGGTTGGGTACCTATAGATACTCCTCGCCTCAATAGTTTCCTTGACACTAGCGCTCAACACCCGTGCCAGTTGGAGAACCTGCAGCGAGTCGACGCCCACAGTAAAGAAATCATCATCAACGCCGAGTGCAGGCAACTTCAGCGTCCGTTGCACCAAATCCTGGATTCCATCCGCAAGGGATGTTTCTGAGCTAAAATCGAGCTCCACTCCTGCGGCTGGGACACCGTTGGCTTCAGAGCTAGATTCAAAGATGCGGCGAATATCGTCTGCGTAGAGCTTTACAGCCATGGCGCGCTGGATTGTCCCCTTGCCGGCCCGCGGAAACGGTCGCGCTGGGTCAGATACAAAGACATAGTCACGCAAGATGCGACCATGCGCGACAGTCTCCTCATTGACCTTCTCGATAACCGGCCAAACCTCGTCGAGGAACCGCTGCTTCTCCTGCTCATTTGCCGGATGTTGCGCCGGCTCAATCAGCAGCGCAGCATGAAACTGTCTCGAACCCACTACTTGCGCGCCTAGAACCCCCGGATGTCCGATTACCGCTCCTTCGATAGTTGTGGGGTTGAGTTTCTCGCCGGTGGAGAAGACTATAATGTCGTCAGCGCGACCCACGTAGGTCCAGTGGTTTGGTAAATTCGGATGCGGCCGGTAGAGGTCCTTCGTGCTGTACTCGTCTAGCTCAGGAAAGACGTAAAAGCACCCCTGCAGACCCGGATGCTTCTTATTCTGCCGAATGAAGACTTGCTCGTATGTGTCCTCGCCAAAGGGCCGCCACTCGATACCCAACAATTCTGTCGGGACGATAAACCACTCCCAGAGGGATGAGTCTGGTTGCGTGTAGTACGGCATGTAGATGTACTCGGTTGCCCCGATGGCATTGACTAGCTTGATCTCGTTGCTGAGCAGTGAAGCCGCTGCAGCGGGGGCGATTGGGCCTGCAGATAGGGCTAATGTTAATATCGGCACGCACTTGGATTTTTCGCTCACTTACCTCCTCCAAAGGCCACAACTTGCAACCTCCTCAGCTCATCGAGCGCGGCCTGTGACCGCGACATCTGCTCCAGGATCGCCGGGGGCAGGACAGTATAGGTCGCGCCGGAGTTCTGCAACCACTCAACCACGTTATCCCCCGTGAGCGGAACCGACGGATCGCGAAATAAAACCGGAGTGTTGTAGTAGAAGCCCGACAAAACCGTAGGCATAATGCCTGCGGTATGGAACAGAGGACAGGTGCAGAGGTACCGCGGATTATCGAATTTCCCCCATGTCGGCAACCACGGCAGGTTGCCCTCGTACTCGGGAACATAGCGATGCAGGTCGTTCAGGGCCAGCTTGCCCTGGGGGATAATGACTGGCTTGGGGAGACCCGTGCTACCGCTCGTATGAAGAACCACAAACGGGTCCCACTCGGCCTCGGCGAAGGTCTTTGTATACGGGAATGGGGCGACCGGCGTGGTCACCCACTCTTCCCACGGAGGGATTGCGATGCTCTTCATCCCCGAGCGTCCAGCGACCCATGGCCTCACCATTGATGCCAGCATCTGGTCATGGTATAGGAGATTGCAGTCAGTCTTGTCAAACAGGTTAACCTGCGCCTCGACGGAATTCCGCGGCGAAATGAACAGAGCCTGGTACCCTGCCTTAATTGCGCCCATGATAAAGAGCACATAGCGTGGGTCTTCGAGCCCGATGTATGCAATCGTGGGGAAAGAACCAGGCGTTGGTGTCCCAGCCTGCTTGATCAGCATGTGAGCCACGTAGTTGACGGCATTTGCGACCTGCGCCCAGCTCACAGGCTTCCAGCCGTCGCGGGGGTTGCCATGAGTCCGGGGAACGGACAAGCATTCAACGTCTGGCGTCGCGATGGCCGTTGCGTCGATGACATGGGGCATTAAGCGTTTCCCGCATTCGCCCCCATGGAGCGGATGATTATCCGAGTCTGTAATTGTACCGAAGACGTTCATATTCTTGGCCATCGTGTGCGACGCGTCGCTGTTGCGACTTACGAACTCTCCCATTTTTGCGACACGATTGACTTTCACAACTTAATGCGAGGTCCATCCCCCCATTATATCCACTAGACGCCTTTGTCCGCTGTAACGAGTCTCAGCTCAGCTACGGCGACTCCGTGTTTTGCCTATACCAGTTGAAGCCAAAGTGGCTACCTGGAATTCCGGTGGGCCCCCGTCATCAGGCTCGAACTGGTGTTCGGGCACGGCGACAGACCAACCAGGGTTAGGCTGGCAAAATATGTAGGTTGTGGCGCGGCTGAGACCCGCCAGCTCAGGCCCTCGGGGCGAGAATAACCGAACAGCCAAAGCATCTCTATTCGCTGATGCCCGAGAGTGATAGGTTTGACAGCACAGACAGCGCAGACACGTTTATCCATGACTCGCGTGGGCTGTGGATACAACTTCGAGTGTTCCGCGTCCACGTGCCGGACCTAGGCCGAACTATATATCTCGGCAGCCGGACCAAGCCGGACCCATAACGGGGCGTGGAACGAAACATTTAGAACCGGATTGCGGTCCATGAGAGAAGGAAGTTGGGGCACAGGTTAGCACTATTCGATCAAAACAAAGGGTGACTGCATTCGGCTTGGCAGGAGGGGCTGTAATGATAGAGAAGATCGTCTAATGCAGGGTGCTCCCATCGTGTGTCTGAATCTCGCAAAACCATCATTTGGTGGGACATTCCGCTTGTCCTGGAACTTTACGTAGGCGCGCTTGGCCTCAATGACGAGAAAATGATTCCGTATCACTTTATTCGGTCTTCTGAGGATATCTGTAACATCTTCTTCCTCTTGAACCTATCCGAATTCTGTCCACTGAAATCGTACTGGATGACTGCATCACTGGTAATTACGTAACCTAGGAAGACGCCGTAAGCGTTGCTATATCGGCGTTGTCTGGTATCCGTGCAGCACCTTCGCATACGCCAACAATCAAAGCGATTTGGATCTCGGTATAGCTGAATCCGAGGTTTGTCGCTACGTCGCTACGGCCGCGGTTGACCCTTTGCCTTTATCTGCCATATAGCACAGGACCACGTAATGTCGTCCGATCCTCCCATTGACATACGCGTTCGTATCCCCGCGCTCTTTGCCGTACCACCGCCCTGGCCTATCGTCAGTTTCGTCGAAAAGAGCTTCGACATCGTCAGCTTCCAATGTAAGCGCGCAGGCGATTGCAATTATGCAATAGGGGCCTGAAGGGGCTGAATGGTAAAGCGGCACTAGGATCAAGCCTCACGAATTCTAGTCATCAACAAGCAACAAAAACAAAAAGATACAACAGCCATACTATGGCCATGCTCACCTAGCGCTATCGTTCGGTACTGGGCGGCTCGCCGCTTTACGCAGTCGGCCTTCACGCGAGTGCGGGCGGCTTCAGGGGGAAGTTCACCCACCTGAATATTCCTCACCCAGAAGGGTGACGCCCTGCCCCAAAATGTGCCTTTCTACAATTTGATCAAGGGAAATACCGCGATACGGGATTAGACTCTATGTTCTTGCCTTCGAGGCAGTTGCCGCCAGTTGCCATTACCCTTTTCCACTTCCCTTTCACCTTAATCCTATCCCTCTGCTATTTCCCTCTTGCTTTAAGTTGGAGGCAATTATAACAAAAAAAGACCGACTGCTAGCTTACACCCGTAACGTGGTAACCTAAGCGACTTCGATAACTTTGAAATTAGATGGCTAGTCCTGTCGCGTACAGCGAACGGCTATAAGCGTGCCCTGAGAGTCTTTGATAAGTTAGTGTATAGTTCTCTATCGAATTCTATAGATTAATCCTCGTCTAGAATGAAAGACCTAGAAGATTATAATTCCTAGGCATATTAGAATATTAGAACGAAACTTAGACAGAAAGCGACCGAAACACTACCGGCACGCTATACATGCCCTAATAGCTATATAGTATTAACATTAGTGCTTCTTGAAGAAGCACTAATGTCATTACCCAAAGCTGGAATACGCTCTGCGAGGTTTTCGATTCTGTGTCACAACATCACTACTGCTAAAGTCACTCTTGCTACTATGGGACCTTCAGAATAATAAATTGTGATTTTTAGTATCTCAATTAATTTTCCAGGGCATAATCTGACCCTGGAAACTAGCCCCTATGGTGCGATTGAACCCCGCACCTTGTAAAGCTATTTGTCCTACATGCCAGAAGCACTCCCTAACAGTTACAGTGGCAGTGTTAGAAGTGTCGTCATGGCACTTCACAGGGGAAATTTGCAGCGTCCATTCCCCGCCAACCACAGCTTGTCGAAGAAACAAGACTTGGTCGTAAGTGGTGAGTACCCCGTACTTCAAACTCAGCAGATCCATGTACTTCGCAACTTGACCTAGAACGGTATAAGTGCAAGACCACGAGTAAACACAGCGAGCCCAAAGATATTACCTAGCATATTGCGCAAGTGATTGTCACTAAGTCCCATTTGCCAGCTATGGACCGCTCTCCTAATATCATGAGCGGGTACCCAGGGAGTCTTGATCTCGCCAACTATGATCGAATTACCAGCTCCGTTCATTACGATAAAATCAGGCGTCTTAGATAGAGCAGTGGTCGCAACACATTTCGAATCGCCAAACTCAAAGGAAGGAGGTTGGTGATTGGAGATATGGCTGAGCACTTGCCCAACCCTCTCTTCAAAACGCCCTTGGACACCATGCTCGTCACCCACATGTACATACTCTGAAGTCTGCACATGGGGGACGAGCACGTTCGCCCATTGTCGATGGTCGACAGCCTGGCGTACGGAGGCCTCGAAGCCACTCCACACGCCAAGCTTGCCGACAAAAATGGTGTCATGTATCGCCGAGCTTGTGGTCGTATGCGGGCCCTTTTCGAGGGGAGGAAGGGGTTCTTGGAGAATTTGACTTGCGCTCCGAGCCTGCCGGGGTGCGCTGCGAGCTCGCTGAGCAGCACGCTGCGCAGCGCGTGGACGTGCCCGGCGAGTGGGCGCCATGTGGATTGTGATGATGAACGCGTAAACTGTAAAATGGGACGAAAGCGAGGTCAGAGATGCTGTAAACGCCGTGATGGTAAGCAGTGATGAAAGATACCTTTAGGACTTGGTGCATTAATCCGTGTCTGGAGCTAAGGCTGAGAGTGGGAGAGGGGGAGGAGTGATAAACGCGCAAGCTAGCCTGAAGTGATTTTTTAACTCTTTTATTAACATATGAGAGGAAACTGCGAAGGATCTTTTTCGTATCTTCGCTGCCACTTTGGGAAGGCACGTGGTATCACCATACGGACGCTGAGGGAGATGTGTTCCAGTGACGGCGTAGACGTAGAATGCTGGAGATGTATAACACTAATGTGTAGAAAGCTTCTAGATAGCGGGATTGATGAGATACACGAGTGGTAAGGAGCATCATTCGGCCACCAAAGTCTGGCGTGTATTCTATTGTTGATATGGCCAGTCAAAGTATTCGCTCAGCTGATTGCCAGTGCGGCGCCCAAGACTCCAAGCCTCAAGTCCAGGACCTGCCACTAAGAGAGCCAACGCGGCTTCCAAATTACTATGAGCGGCAATAACCGGATCGTCCAAGAGATGGAAACTCAAAGTGCCTTGCAGCAGGTACCGCCAGACAGTTTGAGAGATCTCCTGCACTATCTGGCTCAAGTGTGAGCAGACATATTTACAAACTGCTGAATTAAAGCTACAGTTACAACGTCGTCGACAGCTACAGCCAAAAGTACCTAGGAGACGAGAACACCTGGAAGACGAGTTAAGTTCGGAGACGAGCTAGCTTGGGAAACCAAGAGAGCCACGAGGGAGTACAGTATGTGTCATATCACCGCAAGACGAGGACTCTCGCTAACGAATCAGGTCTAAGGCGAGGACAGACTGGTTCACGGTGATGAAACACCTCTAAGGGAGAGTATGTTTCTCACACTACAATGGCAGAGATAAACAAGGTGTCTCGGTGGTGTCAGCACACAAGCACCTGCATGGGCTTTCGCAAACCACCGAGAGGCCTGCGAAGCCAGTGACAGCTGGATATGCTCGAGGTGCAGGTGGAGCAGGGAGGTCAAACGAGGCACGGCTATCGGGAGGAGAGAAAACAAGGTATGTGAGCATCGCCGGTGTGACGAGACTCGCTAACTTGGAGAGCACCTAGTCCAGGACAGAAATACATGCATGAAGTTCACGACCTACATCTACGAAACTGAGCACGATCCTACACTGCGATGGGCGGCAACTACCCTGTTGCCAGTGATGCCAGCGCGATGGACCATGAATGATCACAGCACGCGTTCATTTACTGAGTGGAGTCACAGCTTCAGGCCCTACGCCATTGACAGCGCAGTACGACGGGGCCGTGGAAACTGAGGGAGGCACAAAGATCAGGTCAAAAACACGGCACGCGAGTCTTCACGCAGGGGAGAAACTCTACGAGTCAGTGTGCTCTGAGGCCAGAGCCATGAGCGTCACGCACATCAGCTGACTCTTCAAAAGTTAGCCAATGCCCGGGCTACCACAAAATAGGCGAACAAAGTGACCCAAAGCTAACAGCAGAATTTACGCAGCAGCGCTTTAACTGAAGAGAGAGCCGCTACCAGTACACTGGACGGGACAACCTGTGGTACTGCAGAACCAGCCATGGGCATGCCGACTCTAACCACTGCCGCTGCCACTGCGCCGTTCACATCTCAGCACAACTAAGATTCCGGGCAGGTTTGATTGGGCACGCTGGGTGAGAAACACGGATGAGAAAGAGAGCCCGACTCATCATTTCAGCAGAGCAGACCTGCTAACCCAGATTTTGCTGAAAGCAGGACCACGAACTTCCCATACACCAATTGCCTTTACCAGAGCGAGCGCAATCCCTACACGATCACAGGCCGCGACGACTGCGAGAGCCAACGACAACACCACAGAAGCTCCTGCAGCTGTGTTTGCGCACGTACACGCAACTCCCATATTCGTATGAGCACGAGTGACACCGAAGAATCCTGCGATGAGTCTACAAACCGAGGCGGAGCAAAAGTTCGGGGCTTTGGCAATGCACGGGCATAATGGATGTGGCTACTTACGCGGTCATTACAAACGAATGCCGCTGGAGAGGGATATATGGTGTGCCTGTCGAGGTCTCTGGTAGCAGACTCGTGGTTTTGGACGTGGGCGGATGGGACCATCCATCCCACAGATATTTGTGGGCGGAAAGCTTCCTTGGGCATACAATCGATGTGGCGGCTCACATACAACTAAGAGTAGAGTACCTTTGACTCATAAATTGCATCTTTAGCTTGCTCATATACTTCCTGGTCGTCCAGAGGCACAACCTGTCACAAAAAGCATTAGTTTAAAGTCTGATCATCACGGGTCTTCTCCCATACTCGAAACACCCACAATCCAATAGATGCACTTGTATCCCTCGATCTGCAAATCTTTCCAGAGGCCCTCGACTTTGTCCTAGTCCCAGCCACACTCGTCTCGCTGCTTAATAAGGCACTGCCGGTGAGTCAGGGACTGCGGATCCCAGGGAATCAGAGCCAATCTGATTATTAGGGCCATATCGAATCACCTGATTACCAGTGAGAGCTACCTTTCACTGAGGTGTCGAGTTTGTTGAACGGAGCAAGAAAGAAAAGGAGAACGAGGCTGCGCGGCGCCGTTAAATATGGAGTCATATCTAGACTCCGTTAATGTAAACATGTCGGAGGAAATAGACCCCAGGCCAGTATCTACTACGGAAATCTGTACAAGTGGACTTGCCGCCCTTCTCTCCGCTCGACACTTCACGCCCGAATTCTCGACAGGAGATTGACCTATCAGTAGGTGTAGACGAGTAATTATCCTCATTGTTTAGGGACCATGATACGGTACTGAGCAGTACCAGAATTGCATTGAGATGTTTCAGGCAGAAAGCATGTCGTCAGCGCTCAATTTCCTGCCTGATTCATTCCTTAGAAATTGGGTTTGAGGCTTTGTAGCCTTGCAGGCCTCCCATAGAACCGGAGATGCCTGGAGGGCCGAAATGGGTTTAGTGCAAATCACCGCTCCCAGTTCAAGCCACAACTATTATATCAACACCACTCACATCTTTTACCTGCCACATTTTGGAGCTCCACCGTTTCCTAACCATCATCAAGAATGACATCCCCGAGATCCTGGTTCGACCAGGGACCCATGCGTGGGCGCTACGAGCGCGGCAGCATCATTACCACCGATGACGGAACCGAATGGGAAATCGTCGGACGCCTCAAACAAGACGACCTCCAGACAGAGGGCAAGTTGGTCACCCGACCCAGCTATGCCGCCCTAAAATTGCACTGCATGAAGGCCAACGTCGACCCGAGCGAGAGAAGCGCAAGCGAATCATTTGCGCGGGTTTATGTGCAAGTTCCCTACCTTGGGACGGAGTTTGACGATGCACAAACTCGCGCCGCGCAAGCCGATCCGGCCTTTCAGCCTGACGAGCTCGAGGCATATCGCACCCTCAGCGACCATACGGTGGTCTCGACGTTCACACCGAAGTTCCTGGGATCTAAGGTGTCGGTGCAAGAGCTCTCAGGCTTCGTGCCAGGCGGGTTTCTTATCCTCGTTGTATGGGAAAGAGTTCCCGGGATTCCCCTCGGCGATACAACCGGACAAGCAACTGGATATTGGACACAGTCTAAACGCGAGCGCAAAAAGATCCGAGAAGCTTTTAAAGAAACCTTCAAGTAGGCCAGCTACTCTGAGCGGATTCTGAATGTTTATTGACTTTGGTGATCAATTTAGGGAAATCTCCTCTACTGTTGGTATCTGGCCAAGGCCTACCTCTCCCCACCACTTAGTCTGGAATTTCCTGACCGAGACTTTGTGAGTTTATCACAGCGAGGAGTGCCCATTCTTGGTCATCGTTAATAGTCTAATCTGTTTCTTCTAGATTCTGGGTTGGGTTCCGTCAATTCGATCGGAAAAAGGACATAGTCTGGAGTGAGACCTGGCTCCCTGCATATGACCTCGTCAAAACCCCGCCGGGTGATAAGTGGGCAAGAATGGACTGGGATGGTGATACTACGTGCTGGATAGGCTAGCGATTACATTGTACTTCAATAGCTAGTCTAGCTTTCGCTGGATCTTGCTACAACAGAAAGATTGATTGATTAATTGAAGAAAGCAAAGACTCGAACGAATGGGAAAAGGGGCTAATAGAGTATCTAGTAGAGGTCTTTACGCGGTATTGCGACGGGTTTCGTAGGAAAATATATTCATAGTGCGGTCGGCGTGTACGGCGTCTCTCTTGTGCATCCCCAAACGCCGCTAAACCAAATTTGGTACCATCTAACGAAGTACTCAGAGATGCTTAAGCAAAAACCTGTACATATCCTCCAACTGGACATGCTCATCGAGATCAAAAAAATGAGATAAGCCATGCACACGCTTGTAGCCTACCTCCATATTTAACCCTACCATCACACCAACTACCTCATCACTCTGATCAATGCCAACATCTTGGTCCCCGTCCGGATGCACAATATACGTGGGCGGCAAGCCATATTGAAAGATGCTCTTCGCAATGCGGAATCTGTCTCCGGACCCGATGCGTAGGAGTGCACCGAGGTTGGCTTTCTCCAGCATATAGTTGTACATTTTGTTCCGGTTGCTTTCGTCGCCGGGTGCAGTGTTAGTAATCGCGTCGGATTGAGGATCCAGGAACTCAGTGATTGATGCGGAATCCGTACGTGCTGTGCCCAGATTGTGTAGTTGGGATGTTGTGAAGAAATTCCCTAGTGGGTCTGTGACGGGGTAGATGCAAAGTATGACCTTCGGTTTAGGGTTGATGTACAGGCCAGCAAGGAGGGATAGGTATCCGCCAGCTGAGCTTCCTGACACCGCAAGGCGCTGGGTATCCAGGACGTCTGGACCCGTGTGTTTGGCTAGCTCAGTTCGGATGAAGGCTATACAGTCTTGGACATCTTCAAAAATATCTTGAACACCGACTTGAGGGGCTAATCTATAATCGGCAGAAACAAGTGCATAGTTGTATTTTCTGATACCCCTAGTCATATGCGGCGGGATATTCGTATCTCGTCGACCCTGGCTTTAAAATGACATGTTAATTATCAAGTTTCAGTGAATATACAATTGCCATCAGGGACATACACAAGGCCACCACCATGGAACCAAAGAAGGACAGGTACTTTATGGGCATTAGGAGGGAGGGTCAAATCCAGATGTATATGGGAGCGGGCCAACTTTCTTGTAGGTAATTTTGTGCGGTTCCAGAGTGTCCATATTTGATGAAATGAAGTCGCAACTACTATTCCTGCGCTGAGGATTCTTTCGCGCAGATTTTTATATCATGTGCGGGCTTGAGAGAGGACCAAAGGCGTTGAAGAACTCCCTCGACGAAGAATATGATAGAGCACAGAATTTCAGCCTGCACAAGCACAGTCATGGGCCAATAGGGTCCAATTTTTAGGATTTGAAGACTTGCATTCCGTAGAGCCGTCCACTCGTAGTTATACTGTAAGCCAGATTACCTGTATTGTCATTCAATGCTGAATCTGCTGTCAGCACCTCGTGTCTGAAATTTCCGGCTCGTATAGCACCGTCTCTAGGCAAGTTAGGGCATTAAGATCGACAATGACTCATACATGGTCAGTGTTGATAATGTGGTCGAAACTAGTCCGTGCGGAGATTTTGTGTCCGGCTCGGTCGCTGGTCCGAAGTAGGGTCTTGAGGACGGGTTTTTGAGTAGCCACACCCTTCGGTATCCACTCTTGGGTAATGACCATTTATCTATGGATTTATTCATGGATTGAAAGGTGGTGTTCAATAGAGAGTCACATATGTCCGCAGCCAAATTTGTTTCACAGCAAAGCACAGCATATATATTTAAAGCGCATTAGAGCTGTCGGCAGGAGAAGGGGCTTGGATGTTGTGACTCCACGCGAGCGGAACCCTCCTTCGGTTGGAGCGTAAGCGTGTGTCAGCACAGCAGACCTGGGGACGGGAGGTTCGTATCGGCGTGCCAGATGGATGACTCAAAGGGCTCGTGCGCATGAATATGATTATTCTTAAAACGCCGACTTGACGCATATCCAAGTGCAATCCGCATCAACCATATTAGGACATCACTGGCAGCTATTCAACATCACACTGTGGCAACAACCATGGAACACAATAAGACCAGCCAAAAGCTCTCTGACGAAGTGCTTGAATGGCTGCCCCAGACAGATATATGCAAAGCCTCTTTGGATCTGGCCCAGCGAGCGCTTCCCGAGCCCATTCTTAATCACGTTATACGAACATTTCTCCTCGCTCGGTGGCTTTCAGAGAAGGAGGGGAGCGAATGGAGTCAGCCAAACAACCTCACACTATTATATGTCGCCAGCATTTGTCACGACCTTGGTGCCAGCGATCTATATAACGGGAGCCAACGATTTGAAGTTGAGGGCGCGGATGCTGCGAAGACTCATCTATTATCGCATGGTATGTCAGAAGAGTCGAGCCATCAAGTCTGGATCGCAATTGCGCTACACACCACTGCAGGTATTGCTGAGCGTATCTATCCGCTATCCCGCCTGGTGCGATATGGAGTCATGATGGACTTCTCACCGGCTACCCGCCAGGCCATGGGGGCCGTCGAATACTCGTCGGAGATTGAGAAGCACCTACCACGGCTTAATATTGAGAAGGTCCTCGGCGATGCAGTTGTGGGTCAAGCAGAACACATCGACCAATCTGCGCGCTCCACTTTACCCAACACCAAGAAGCATCCTAAGGCAAGCTGGCCAGGTATACTTCTGCGAGCACACCTGGAAAACCCACATCAAGATGGCGTCAATCCAGCCTTTTAGATATTTCTCTCCTCGGAGATGATATAAGAAGATAGGTTTTGGCATCTCAATCCTCGCCGCTACGCGACTAGTAGTGACGAATCTAACAAGCATAAGTAGAAAGCAGTCATGATGTCGACGACGTAGGCCCGGAAATTTGAAGACCACACAACCTATCCCAAAGACATGAAGAGTAAGAAGAATTCCTACAACGAGTCCCCTGGGATTATCTGATTGGACCATCGTCGTTCGCGAATCTAAGCGCCAACAATACGGGTATCATGTCGAAGCGTGAACGTACCTGGGCCTCGGCTGTAGTGAAGCGATTATGAGCGGAGTCTAGGTAGTTATGGGATTTCCCTAGTTCAATGAATGAGTAAAAGTGTTATGTCACAAGAAGGGGGAACTTACTGAAGAAGGCAAAGAATCCAGGGAAGTGTGAGAGATATTGCAGAGGGAAGACTTACCAGGCAGTCGGCTTCCAGCCTATATCAGGCCAACAATAGGCCCTACAGAAACTTGGTATATCGGCTTTCTAGGTAAGAATAAATTTTAATTCAGTCTCACTTATTATTTACATAACCATGAATTAGTTAATGATTCACTACATTAAGCACTGTAATTGTTACAGCTTGCGGCCGGACTCACTAATCGAACAAGCCAAAAGGCTAAATATGTCAGAACACTATGGTCTCAAATGACTGGGACCGGTATAAGTAGCGCACATAACGTTAGGGTCGCAAGTCCTGAGGATAGCGCGCTTGAATGTAGCTCTATCTAGGCCAGAACGCTAGACAGGAGAAGGTATAATAAAATTGAGCTTAAAAGGAATTACGGTAAATAGAAGAGAGGGTGAAGATGCCTACCATGCCATTTTTATATAACGAACTCTATTATACTACGTCTATCTTAAACAAAGAAAGGATTCAGAGAAAAGATACCAGATACAATACAAACATACAACCGTAATAGTGCTGAATTCGACTCTAATCAAAGACATGTAAAAGAGAAGGTGTTGAAAGGCGTGTTGAGTTATTATTAATAAAGATATCCTGGATATTGGGCCTAGCGGGCGATAAATAGAGCGTATAGGGCTAAATACATGAAGATTGTATTAGGAATAATAATTCCAAATGCATAACCTTCCAACCCGTCTGAGCCTACGGTGGCTGAGGGGAGTCAGAAATATGGGAAATCGGGATTTCTGACCCCTCCCAGGCTTAGTGTGGCTATCCTGAACTGGAACCCGGGGTAGTCCACCAGCTTCTAATCTTCGCCTCCTATTCAAATTCCATGCCTTTGGAAGCGCTCCATTTGCATGAGTTTCAGGGTAAGCGAGCCTCCGTGGTGTGGACCGATACTCCGGTCCCCGGAGGCTGGCTGGACGATTTAGGGGCATTATTTAAGTGCGCCAGCCCCCATTCTTTAACCGCCCCGATTTTCGTCCGAGTCAGCTGCAAAGCATTAAGCCGCACGCAGTGTAACCTGCTCACCTGAAATAGACCATTCTAGTAAATGGTATGATGAAAGTAGGTGGCTGTATATTCTATAATTGTAGTTGAAAATTAGTGATCTTCGATCCCATTGATCACTTCTAGTCGCTTATCTCATTTGAATCACATTGGTTTTAGAAGATTACATCAGACTGCGATTGTTCTCTAGAAATGGACTAGTTCGATATCATGTCTCTTCAAATGTTGGATGAAATCTACTAAATCGGGGGTTGGGGCAGTATGCAAAGCTCATGGACTGCAGTAAGATTCTAACTTCTTCCATGATGCTGGTAGCCACGTGTGGCTTAACATGCGCTGGGGAATCATCAGTTGGGGGCCTCTTCGGTTTTGGCGGCTTACAACAGAAATCCTAAATAGATCGTAGTGGAACACAATGCCTTTAAATGGAAAAGGAGTTTCGTTCCCATATTCTCGCTATGAATCATTGAAAAATGCAGGCTGAAAGGCAGACTCGGCGCAAGCCTATAAAGTCTTGTTTGAAGTGCAATCGGCGAAAGCAAAAGGCACGAGCGCAATCCCATTATCCCCAATGAAAGCACAAGTACTGACTCTGACCTAGTGTAATCGGCAAAAAGCCATGTAATCACTGCACCAGTCGAGAGGTCGAATATCTTTGTATCTACTCTAATGCTCCTCCGCGGCGGGGCATTGGCAGAGATTATACCGACTGTCACCCGACCCGTCGACCAAGTTCCACGCTTGACCACAGTGAGGAGCGGGAAACATCGGCGACATTATCTTCATATGAATCTGACTCGAATGATTTGTCCCTAGAAACTCTGGGATATGGGTCAAGGATTGGGTTTCCTCCCCATCGCCTACGAATCACGGTTTGTTTCTCTAGTTCTCTAGCATGATTAAATTTTGGCCATCACGTTGATTTCAAGCACCCAGGGACCATATTAAAACTATGGGATCATCGAGACCCCAGAGGACCTGGCCAGATAGATCAATCACAGACTTTCTGGTTGGTATGTTCCTAAATGAAATCAACCGAATATACGAAGTTATCCATCCTCCGTCATTCTAGTGCAGATACGACACATGGTGCAAATCACAAGAAAGGAATGACCACTTTGGAGACTCCATTCCGGAAGACGATATTAATTTTGGAGTGCTGATTCTCCGGATTTGCCTCCTCAGCATTCAGAATCTACCACATTCCAAATATCCCACCTTCGGGGTATTGAGCACTCACCTCGATCACCTAGAGCATTGGTTTTGTACACTTGCCGATGAACTCGGTAATTTGAACGCCCTTGAAAGAAAGCCCTCCATTATCACAGTTCAGCACAGATTCTATCACGTCTGCTACTTGCAGAACTATGCCAAGATTCGGCCTAGCTGGTCGGTCTTGAGTGCGGCTGTTAAGGATGCGCGAGAGCTAGGACTAAATCTGAAAAATCCGGGTATCCCCATCAGTGACTTGGATATGGAGCTTCGACGTCGAACCTTTTGGAACTTTTACGTCTGGGATCGGTAAGTAGACAAGATGGATTCTTCAAAGTTGGTGATCGTTCACTCTGACACGCTACCTATCGCTCAGATATATGTGCACATTTTTTGGGCTCTGGCCTCTCATTCCTGAAGGATATTTTGATATCGACCCGCCCCACGATAGTCTCCAGGCCCTGGCCATCACGCCCTACGTCCTGACTCCATTCACGGACCGGGTATTTCACATTAAATTGGCTCGCTACCTCACTGCATTCATGAGCCTACCTTCTTGGAAAGATGATCAGCATACTCCAGCCGTGGTAGCCGAGTTTGCACAACGGTTTCAGGGGGGATCATCGATCAGGTACCTCCAGTATATTGGCTGGATAACCCAGATACAACGTGGGATGCAGTGGACCCGGCAATCCCTCGCAAGAGAGAATATCTCCATCTTTCTATCCACAATACAAAGGCGTCGCTCTACAGGGCCTTTGCTGATCCATGCAACCATCTCCATCAGGAGACGAATACACCACCCAAGCACGGCACTGACCTGCTCACACTTTCCCACCGTCGAGCGCTGATGGATGCTACGTGTAAGGCGATCTCTTCCATCACCAAGCTCTACGCATTGACAGATGACGAAGCAGACGGCGCCGGAGAAAGGATATTTATGCTACCAATCTGGCTCGTGGACGCTTTAGCGTGTCTCGGGGTCTGTCTGCTGTCTGTCCAAGCAGACGAAAGAAGACTTGCAGAAAAGGGATTGCAGATCAGTCCTGACCAAGGGCTACGATCTGCTTTTGCTACATTCTTCGATACCTTTCGTCTACTCTGCCAGCAGGCTCTTCGGTACGGCTTAGCAAAGAGAAGTATGAAAATACTGGAGATGCTACATAACATTTTGGATGCTTCGCCCGGTCGCGAATTTCTGCCTGGTACGGATAATTGTGAGACAGTCACTCTAGGAGCCTTTAGTATGGCTCAGACTGGAGCGACAAGCTTCCAGCTGGAGCACGCACTGGTGTCCCTGCATAGTCGCGGCGGCGAAGAATCGCACAGTCGCAATTCGACATCCTTGCCAGAGTGGCTGCCCAGTTTCTTGCAATCGCCTGGTCGATCCTGGCTGTTTCAGGATGGGGCGGTTTTTAGAAATCTGTTAGCCTAGAATGATGAGTGAAGCGATGAGTATACCCCGCATTGCATTGCGTATTCATGGTATTTCCAGCGGTATGATTGGGAGTTTGTATTTTTAGGTTTGTGGGCCAGGGTTGTGTGATGTTGAACTACTATTGGTTGGATGACAATATGCATATGAGGAGAGAATTGAAATGCTGCTTTCAAGTCTTATTTGCGAGACATGTCGTTGTGGACGCGCAATGCGCTGTAAATATTACTCTAGATTTACTATGTGGCATGCAGGTGAGCCAAAGAGATATGACGGAGAGACCCGCCATAGCCTCCTTTATGGGCAATGATGACATTAGGGCGGTGCAAGTGAGACTAAGTGTGTCGATCGGTTGCCCTTTTGGGAGGATTGCACAGGAGTTGGCCGGTAAAAGCATCCTTGGCTGGCATCATTCGCCTGGGTGGATTGGGAGTAGCGATCAGTCAGGTTGTGGTAGGCAAGAGAGTGCTTATGTAGCTTGATGAGCTATTTTTGTAGTGGATTTTACTGTCTCCTACACAATGTAGACCCTAGCTCGGTTGCGATACCTTTGTCAAAGGCTATAAAAGTCGAGCGTCTCAACTACGGGGCTTCATGGTCTGGGCGGAATGGAGAACATATCTATCTTTTTATTAGCATTATATTGTCAATTGGCGAGCCTTCATGCAGAGGACTAGCATTTATGTACTGCAGTACATAGTCTCTCAGGGTCCTTGATCCATTGCCCGAGGTGCGTTCTGTATTTACAGTAGCATTGGCACGGAAGAGTAATGACATAGATATCGATAACTACATACAGATATACTCGGTATTTTAACTACGAGGAATTGACCCTGATGCAATTTTTTTTTAGCTCTCGATAGGTAAACAAAATATGTCAAAACTAGATCGGCATCGGCAATTGAGCGAACTCTCGATCCTACGGCAGTGCTGCAGTACTGTAGATTGCGGTCGGTCCTCCACCAGAGACTTTCACCTCCAAAGTATCCTTAGCTCCACCCACGTCAAGCAGTTTGATTGAACCCTGCCCGACCCAGTTTTTCAGATCCCATTCAGGTATCATTTCCTGTTCCGGAGGGTCCAACTCGGCGAGAAACTTGGTTCTGCGCGGGATGTGGCTGCCTGAGGCAACATTCCTGGAAGCCGAAGTCGAAAAACTCAAAAAAAAAAGTTGGCATGGCCGGAGAGACATTCCTGGGCGCCAGTCAATCATTTCTACGCCACGGAATATTGTACAACTTCAATTAGCTCAGGGCTACCGCGTCAAAACAAAAAGAGGGGGGAAGTAAGAACCCTGATTGCGACGCTTGCAGCCGTTTCCTGCGCGACCCTCGTCGACGTCATTCGGGCCGAACAGAGAAAAATAGCGCCAAGCAGAAGAGAGCGAGAGAGCATTGACTTCGCACCACCCAAGAGGTCACCCTCTCAGCCTTATCGCCGTCATCCATTTCTTCTTAGATCCTCTCCCCTCCCAAGACAAATCTTATTTAATTTTATTTTTGCGACCCAAAGACCTTTCTCCCCTCTCTTCTCATCTCTGCGCGTTGGCGCGTTCTGCTCTCCTGAGGTTCAAAGTTGAACTAACTCTAGGCCCCCGTGAAAGCCGAGACATTGGCCCCAAAACCACCACACCGGATCCCTCTCCATGGCATTCAAGGCGACTGTCACGAGTGTCTCTTGGTTCTCATAGACGCCCTCGCATTATCATCGCCAACGGCCTCCGGTTCCGACCGGTGATCGTGGATGATGCGCCCAGGGCTGGATAAACCGGGCGCGCTCCCTCTCCTGGCGCTGATTGTCTTCTCGTTGTTGACTCTCGTGCCGTCGTTGTCGAGTATCTACAATATCAAGTTCGTGGACTTTAGCTACTTCACCGGCGGAGCTCGCAGTACGTCCATTGGCTTTGGTCTCATCGAGAAATACTCCGTTTATGCTAATCGTTGGTGCCTACAGAGCTTCCCCTGATTCAAGATGGCGCCGCCGCATTCCCTCCGGACACACCTCCCATTGACCCTCAAAAGTCGTGGGTGATGACTGCACAATATCGTACGCGTGGAAGTCGCATATCACGCTCTTTGCGATCCAATGGCGCCGCGACCGTCCCCGGCGAAGTCACCCCGGTGGAGAATAAAAGTCGACTCTCCTATACCGCTCCAGAATCATCCTCATTTATGTTCGGCCGACGCGCTCGCGCATTTCGGACATACTTTATCCAGCAATTAGATGACTATCAGCTATTCACCTCCTTTTCCAATCGGAGTCTTCCAGCTGCGCCTACGATCCTCAACCCCGCTGTCACGCTCTCTAATGCCTCTCCTCTACCCACCTCAACTGACGACAACCGCTCCGAAACTACACATCGTCCCGATAATAACTCTTCACCTCCATGTATATCTCCCACGGAGGGTGCGGGACTGCAGATCCCGATCTTGTGCAACAAGTGGCAGCAGGCCTGCCGCATGACAATTGACCTTTGGGAGTATGCCAAGCACACTGCACTCATCTCCCGGGTGCAACCCCTAATTCAGCTCGGATCCAAATACCTGGAATCGATGTTTACATTTCAAAACGCACCTGACGAGCAATCGACAACATTGGCCCGTTCTGCAAAAGATGCGCCGGCTGCGACCAACTCTACTCCTGGTTCCACGGGCCAGATGCAAAAGCTACAGACAACATCGAGTGATCAGACCACAGATGCTGCTGGGCACACGGCAGAATTGCGGGGCAGCTGTATGGCCGTGGTCATCGGCTTGGTAGCAGGGATCATGTGGTTCTAAACTGATGTACTTTCTTGTACATTCTTTCCAGTCGAGGTCTTACAATTTGTTGGTATTGTGAGGCATGTCAAGTTCTACATGTACGACCTATTTTTCTCCTCTGCGATGAATGGCGTTATTGTCTTGGAAGTTTAGATCACCAAGTATATTCTATGCTTGGTATTGTGAGGAGTATGCGCTTAGGTCTATCTGACCTCGACATGTGATGGTTGGAACTTTGTATGGATGGCTCTGGTTTAGCCTCCAGTGGATCTTAATAATGATATTTACATCTTTCTACATATGACTCTCTAGTTGAAAGCATAAAGGGGAGAAACCCCTTGTTCTTCGGAGGCCTAGCAGGGCGAGTTCTTAGGCAGTGGTCAATGTATAGTTTCTGTGATGGTCAAGATGCGCGTAGGTGGTGAGAGCTTCCGGTCCTTCGCGAGGCCATTCAACCGGTAAAGATCATGTGCAGTTGAGGAATCTTTTGTCTCAACCTGGTATCTGACTTCGCTTGCTCTTTTCCATTCACCATTATCCTATATCCGTGCTCTCAGGGCTCTGGCAAACCGCATTCCAACCACGATGATGTATACTTCCTGGGACACGACTCCGGGTATTACTGAGCTGCTCATTCCTTTAGCTGGGTGGCTTAGCAGGGAAGAGTATTCGTCACGTTAGATATCTCTACTTGAACCTTCAGCTGTGCACTGCCGTGAAAGATTAGTGGAGTATGGTTGATCTTCCTTCGTCCTTATTCTTCCCGAGTGTGTGCCGAAGAATGAATGAATTCGGGTCTTTACTCTGCGAGAAGAACCGTAAGACTCAGTCAAATTAAAACAGGAAATCCAAGAGGACTGATATACGGCTCCAATTTGACTTTGGTACTTCACAGTGCCGATTTCGGGCGCGATGCGCCCAATGGGCCAATTCAGCCTCACTTAGCAGGTGGGGGCTAAACCATTTCACTCCAACTCAGTCATCCGTCACCAGTTCCCTCTAGCTCATGTTCGTGCCTGATTCATGATATCTCGATAACCAGGGCTCTACTGAATAAGACCAAAGTAAAATCGTTTTCGACCTTCTAGATCAATGGCTCAAGCAGTGCCAACAATTACCTGCAATCCATCACCCCCGCTTTCTACTGGCGCCACCATCAGACCAGGTCTCGCCCTTCCAGTAATTCAGAACAATCAAAGTCTATGGGACAACGCTGTAAAAACCGTTCCGGAGACCGAACTTTCTCTGATCGATTTCAAGAATGCTGAGAAACGAGACATTCTTGAGGATGTCCTTGCCCTTGCGAAGCAGCGAAGAGAAGAATGCTTGCGGAAAAGATGGCGCATCAGAAGGAAGAATGGCACGATAATCATCCTACGAGATGTATTTGAAAAAGTAATTGTCTGGATCAATAAATTCAAGGAAATTGGAGATATTGCAGTGCAATATGACCCGACCCACGCATCGCTGCCCTGGGCTGGTATCCGGATGATTCTTCAACTGACAATCAATGACTCAAGCATTTTCGGTGCTATGCTGCAGGGTGTTGATGCTATAGCAAAGATGATAACCCGATACGCCATTTTTGAGGGTATCTATCTTGCATCTCGCGTACTCACTCCGGCTGAGACACAGTTAGCGCTATCGCTTACCAGGTTGTACGCTTCAATCTTGTTCTTCCTCGGAAAGGCACTTCATTACTATGCCAAGAATACTGCCAAACGCTTCGCGAAAAGTGCAGTGTCTTTCTCGGATAACAATATGGATGACATATTGAAAGAGGTCTACGAAGCAGAGAAATTCGTCAGCCAGGACGCACATCTAGTCGATGCGGACAGACAGCAAGCTATGGCCTACATTATAAAGCACACGGAGAGCATGACACTCAACATGAGTCAATATGCACAGTCTAATTCAGGAGTGCATCCAATGTTAGATAGTACATCTCAGGCACAGATGCAGCGTCTAACCTCGGCGCTTGAAGGACTGGAGCAACCCATTCTACGAGTATCGGAACTGTTGGTCGATTGGCAAGACCAGCTTGATGCTACACACCGATCAGGGGTTCTGAACTGGATATCGAATGTTCCATACATGCATCATCACCGAGCAGTACGAAAAGGCCGTCTTAAAGACACTTGTCTGTGGCTGTTGGAAAAACCAGTATTCTCTGACTGGCAGACTACGAGCTACTCCTCTATTCTCTGGTTACATGGTATTCCTGGCTCGGGGAAGTCAAAACTGATGTAAGTTTTGTTTGATCACAAAGATAACTTGATCTGACGAGCATTCTGCGCTAGATCTTTGGTGGTGGACGACCTCATTCCCCAAGGGGGAAACGTCTCATCATCAGCCCCAGTTGCATATTTCTACTGTGCCAGAAATCCGAACGAGCAGATCCCGAGCATGTGCTCTGCGGTATTGCACGTCAGCTTGTCTGCAAATCAGTGAACCAGTCGATACATCATTTCGCATTGGGAAAGTACCAAAGGTTTGTCAAGGACAGCCCGCAGCCGGTGAAATTGTCGATCGAAGATGCGATTGCAATGATTCTGGCCGTGTTGGACGATCCCCCGCTACTATCGTAATCGACGCTATTGATGAGGCGGATGCCACCAGACGGCACGAGCTTCTGGATGGCCTCGAAAGTATCATCCAGCAGGCTTCGAATGTCGTGAAGATATTTGTTTCAAGTCGTGACGAGGTGGATATCGTTTGGAGACTCGAGCATTCACCAAATCTTTATGTTCATGCAGCCGACAACTCAGATGACATTGAAAGGTTTGTTATAACCGAAGTGGATGTGGCTATTCGGACCCGTCGACTTCTTGGGGGTGACGTCTCTGATGGTTTGAGGGATATGATCGTCACTCGTTTGACCAACGAAGCTCACGGAATGTAAGAAACCACGTGTTGCTGTAATGATTCCTTAAGGTCACTAATACCTACCAGGTTTCGATGGGTAACTTTGCAGCTGCAAAACCTCTGCGACTCAAGTCGAATCAAATGCGAAGAGGACATATGCCAAGAGCTTGGTAGACTGCCCACTTCTCTGGCCGAGACATACGATATGATTTACAATCAGATAGCACAATCAGGGCCGCGTAGTAAGACTGTCGGGGAGCGGGTTCTTAAATGGCTCCTCGCCACACAACGGCCCTTGAAGATTGATGAATTGCGAGCAGCAGTCTCGGTGGATGTCAATGGACTTTACAGCGCGCTCAGTAAGCGTGATATACTGGCAATGACCTGCAACTTGGTTGTCGAAGATACGGAGCTGGGAATTTTTCGCTATGCACATACTTCAGTGCTTGAATATCTGGAGACACGGCCTGAATTCAATGCATCACAGGTGAATATGCTTTTGCTGGAGCGATGCATGGATACTCTTTTGCATAGATCCATCCCTGGCTACTCACACTGTTTCAAGGATATGGGGATCTGTGTCGAAGAAATATTCAAAGACTATGCTTCTACATTCTGGTTGCAGCACTGTTTCAGTTGCAACGATCAGGACCGAAAATGGGAGGCCCTATCCAAAATCAAAAAGTTCCTTTTCAGCGGGCTCCAAAAGTCAAAAGCTCTCTGCGATTGGGAGAAAGATACGGAATACTGGATTTTATATGGGCAGGCAGATCGTGTTCGAAAGACAATCAAACTATTATATCGGGGGACTGGCCCGGATGTGGACAGTCCTACCCATTGGTATCTTACCTGTGCAGTTGGCTTGACGGAGATAATCGAGGAAATGACAATCGAGGAGATCAATGTGCTGAACACGAATTTTCGCTGTCTCGTTGATGACACGGATTCCCGGCCGAAATCCGTAAAGCCAATGGGTCTAGGGATGAATGGGCTGCAAATGGCTATCGTTCGCTCAAATGAGGCGGCTGTGGATGTTCTATTGCGGAAAGGCGCGAGTATCTTACAACGGACAGACAAAAATGAAACTTGTTTGAGCCTCGCTACAACTCGCAACAATCCCGTGGTTGTCGACCTCCTGTGTGAGGCTGGGGCCGATCCAAACGAGAGCTGTCCTGTTCAAATGAAAGACCCTGGCGGTACGATGCACCAGCTTGACCTTGATCCAGGAACACGTGAGTTTAATCCAAGGCCTGCGACTGCCATGGGCTTCCGTCAAAATACACGAACGGTTCTTCTCGATGAGGACATTGAGACGCCCCTTCATTCTGCTTCATTTCATGGCAACGAGCGTACTGTTGTGGCTTTACTGAGATGGGGCGCTGATATCAATGCCCGAAGTTGCCTTGGGTCAACTGCGCTCCATAAGGCGATGGAAGGAGACCATCAACATGTGGCGATAATTCTGATTAAAGCAGGCGCAGATGTATCCACGCCATTGATGTACGGTCGGACACCACTGCATCTGGCTTCTGCCATGGGTCAACACAGATTAGTAGAATGTATTCTCCAACACGGTGGAAATGCGCGGGCCCGTGATCATTTTGGAAAGACCGCACAAGAAATTGCGCGGCGGTATGGTCATAATCGCATTGTACAGATGCTGGAAGATGCCGGTGCAAATATTTCAGCTGACGAAGTTCCACAATCTTCTTATCTTCTCGGTGCCACGATGGAAGAGTTTGAGGCCGCTGGGCGAGAGGAATTAGAGCTCAGACAGGCACACCTCGGGGAGAATGAGCTTGAAATCTCAGATACCGAAGAGACTATTGAGTATAAACTCCTCTTGGGAGCCACTTCGAAGGCGGATACTTAGGCCAGTATCTGGTTGGTTCATCTGGGGAAAGGATGTAGAGAGGGTGCAAACGTTGCCACAAATTGCAATTTCTTGCTAGCAGATTTCACAGCTTTCAAGAATGAATGGTATTTGGTATTCAGGTAGCTGCATGTCAATCCTTCTGAACTGTGAACGCTCGCTAATCGATTAATGGATATTCCGACTGGGCATTAGCTTCAACTTCAAAATATTGTCATTTAAGAACTCTCGAAACATTTCCCAGTTGACGAGATGAATAGCGTTTATTCAACTGTGAATCCCTAACAGTAATAACGAAAACAATCTAACAACTCAAACCCAAAACCACGATCCAAATTCAGACCGAGACAGGAGACTTCCTATCCAATCCGCTAAGCCATAGGCCTAGGCTCATACTCCATCAAAGGAACCTGCCCCGAATTCCTATCACCTGCTAAGGGCTGACTGAAGTCGACAACTTTCCGCGCCCGGCGGGCCTTCTTAATCAGCAGTCCGGGATGGAAGATGATCAAGACAAGCATGGTTAGAAACATGAGAAAAGCATCAAAGACGTAGATATACGCCTCTTTCGTGTTGATATCAGCCGTTCTCTTGGCGCCGAATTGAATCGTTCGAACAAGATTACGGACCATCAGAGCCGCACAAGCAACATAAAGCGTCCACATATACCGTCGCCACAAAAGGTCGGGGTTCATTGTGAGAATAGGCGTGGGCATTTTCTGAAGTCGTCGATGAAAAGTCACAGCGATAGCCACGAAAAGGGCAAAGACGAATAATGAAAAGATCAATCCAGCAAGGACGACCTTTTTGCCAATATCCATGACCTTGGGGTCTCCGGTGACTTGGACACCTGCACCACCCAGTTGTGTACAGAAACATATCACGTCGTTCATGACGAAGACGAATGTGAGCCATTTCGGACGCATGCTTGACAAATGCTCGGCGTCGAAGGCGCGTATCATGCGACCGAGGACCATGTAAACGGTTGCCGCGAGGAGCGGGGGTGCACATAGAATGAGCATTTCTTGAAGTGCCCAAGATTTGATCTCGGTTCGGGATTGATGGGACCATGCTCTGCCATAGTAACCAAA
Source organism: Penicillium daleae (assembly GCF_028827525.1). Classification (NCBI taxonomy): domain Eukaryota; kingdom Fungi; phylum Ascomycota; class Eurotiomycetes; order Eurotiales; family Aspergillaceae; genus Penicillium; species Penicillium daleae. The sequence goes on along the minus strand of NW_026623157.1, from coordinate 2,290,885 downwards.
TGTTTCGCCTGTCGATCTTGGTTAGCCAACATTCGTGTTTGCTGAAGTCGGAGATATCGTACAGACTCCCCCTAATACAAAGGGTATGAAGTATGCAGCGCGAAACGGACACATCAAGACGAGATGAATGACTGTCGCGATGCCGAAGACTGCCATAAAGGCATATCCGGCTGTTGCAGAAGGTGTGTATGGGTAGAACTCGACCCAGGGACTTGAGCCATTGGTGCCATTATGGTAAACGATATCCATCTCGATTCCTTGGTGGAAAGAAGTTTGATAAAATGCTTAATTTCTGAACGACGAGGCAAGTATATTTATTCTCAGGCCATTTTGGTCCGCACCTTAACGATTTATTGGTATTACCGAATCGGGAAATATCAAGAACGAATACGTGTGGGTCTGGGTGGGCACTCTCACGATGGACCCGCGCTTAAGGACTGATACCAAGCATTTCCCCTACTTAATGCCACTAAACCCCCAGAAATTGTGAACATGCAGGCAGAGAAATTGTCATTTTTAGGATGATCATTGAAATTTCTATAAACTATCTCCACCAGTGATGTCAAAAATCAGCATGGGAAAAATTTGACCACAAGTACGGAGTGCTCCTACCGCCACTGTCCATGGAAAAGGCCACCAAGTGGTTGGGCTACGAGGCGACATGAAAAGTCTCAATTCAACACGCACACAATTCATTCGATTTGGGTATCATATCAATTCTCCTGCCACACCCGCCGCAAAGGCCACTCAATCCAAGGTCGATACTCTTGCTGAAGGCACGCCGATATCCCCAACAATACATGCTCAGCCCAGCCCTTCATAAACCAAACACTATCCATATACTTCAACATAACAGCCCAGTATGCCAATATAACGAGGGCCCGCGGCTCTTTATGTTCCAACAAGCCCACCAGCTCCCACGGCAAACGATATAGCCAGCCAATTAGCAAATGCATTAAGCCGACGCCGGGGTCGCCGATTGATCGATTCTCATAAACTTCCCGCATTATCTCAAGCAAGTTGTTTATTGCGTGTCTGTACATGGTGCGCGTACTTTCGTCCGTTATCTCCTGATCGATGAGTCGCTGTAATGCTTCCACGTGAATGGTATGTTCGTGTAGCTCAATACGCATAGCATCGCTCAAGAAGGGTTCCATTTCCTCGGCTTTTGGCTCCAGAATTCCACTGAATACCTTGGCATGATAGGATGAAACAATTGTGCGCACACCTCGCATGAGCACTTGCCATTCCGCTGCACCAGCATCGCTGAAGATAAGATATTCACCCGGTCGAGGACCACGGCCAAAGTAGATGAAACAAACCAGCACCGCGGCCATGTAAATCTTCTGGCAATTTTCGGCATTCAGTTGTGAGAGAACGCTTGTGACTGTGCGAACACCGAATGTGAAGTGGTTATCTGCTTGTCGGATGTATTTGTCGCGTGACTCGGGATTTTTGTATGCGAGATGAAGAGCGGAGAGAGCGAGGATGAGGTGTAGAATTGAAGGGAATTCCATGCCCCACTGAACGAGGTGGTTCTGCCAGATTCCATTCCGGTCACCGTCTTCAACCATTGTTTGGTAGGTTGAGATGGTATAATTGTGGAATAGATGTAGATCGGCTAGTGAGATGGATTCGAAGGGTAAAAATTCGACTGGAGGCTCCGTTGATTGAATCGGTGATGGACTTTGATTTTTGGGCTTGGACAATTTAAACGTCTGCTTCAGTCCCCCACTGGAATATGCATACGGTCGAAAGCGTCGAGGGCGTGATTTCGAAGGCTGTTCAGGCGATGTTTCGCATATACTTGCACTCGGCGACAGCGTTTCTGAAGCTGGAGGTGTCGGAACAATGACGGAGAACGAGCATTCAGCCCCATGGTTATCGCAATTGGTGCAGATTGGCTTCTTCTCGTCGCACTGCAACAGATCATCCCCGTCATCAGTTTCTGCAATCAATGTAATTGATGAATTCCATCGCGGGAAGCAAAATAAGCCTCGCAAAAACTTCAACATTTTGACCAGGACGCGAGCCCGAGATCCAACAGTGTGATACGAGGACCCCAGGAGGTGCAATGCATGATATAAACCCACCTTAATACGCCGCTTCTTACAATTAACACAACCGAGTCGTGACTTTCGGTGTGTTCGCCGCGATCTAAATGGCTTGTCACCCAAGAGATCCATATTTCGTCCAGCTTCAGGAATGGTCGTATTCGTTCCTTATAATGTCGCTAAAGGCTGTAGCCTGCTGACAACCTTAATGCATCTATCCAGGGGCCGTGAACACTAGTGTCAATCGAGAAAATAATTACCGGGGGCGAGACAACGATCGACGAGCTTTCAGCTGGCTTGTCTGTTTCTTCCTGTTTCATGGGTGGGTGCTGGGTGATATCCGTGCCTTACTGCCCACCCAAAGCGGGTAGCACGGATACGGATACGCAGAAATTTCCTATCTGGATTTGGTCGCAACGCTTTATTGAGTAAGGATGGTGATTGGTTGGAAGGTAATTAGTGGGGCAAATGGTGGCTTCGAAGGATAAGAATAGCTAACGATCACGACTTAGAATCGACATGCCGAGAGAACAACTCAAACTACAAAAAAGAAGAACACAGATAGAGCGGAAGTAATTCATTATTCACAATCTTCGTTATTCAAATTGGATACATAATGTAAGCAGTAGGTAGTGCTTTGTCCAAAATTAAATATCATCAACGTCCAGGCATTTCAACATTTAAAGACGAGCACGGCCCTGGTTGCCCCCGTAAATGACATCAAAGCGGTCCAGGTTCATGACCTTATCCCAGGCCGCCACAAAGTCGCCCACAAACTTGGTCTGGCCGTCGTAAGAGCCGTAAAGCTCAGCCAGGGCACGCAGCTCGGCGTGGTGGCCGAAGATGAGGTCGACACGGCTGGCATCCCACTTCTTGGCGCCGGTCTTGCGGTCGAAACCCTCGAAGGTCTCGTGTTTGCTGTCTGTGGGCTTCCAGACGGTGTTCATGTCAAGCAGGTTGACGAAGAAGTCGTTGGTCAGCTGGCCAGGGCGCTGGGTGAAGACACCCAGGTTGGAGTGGTCGTAGTTGCCGTTCAGGACACGCAGACCACCGACCAGGACGGTCATCTCGGGGGCGGTGAGGGTGAGGAGTTGAGCGCGGTCGACAAGAATCTGTTCGCTGTGGATGCGCTTAGAGGAGTTGCCGTAGTTGCGGAAACCGTCGACAACGGGCTCGAGGTAGCGCATGGACTCGACATCGGTGTCCTCCTGGCTGGCATCCGTACGACCGGGAGTGAAGGGGACGGGGATACCGGCGGCTTTCTCCAGGGCGGCGCAGCCGGCTAGAACGATGAGGTCGGCCAGCGACACCCGCTTGTTGCCTGTCTGGGAGCTGTTGAACTTGCGCTGGATCTCCTCCAGGGCGCTCAGGACCTCAACGAGTTGGGCAGGGTTGTTGACCTTCCAGTTGTTCTGGGGAGCAAGGCGGATGCGGGCACCGTTAGCACCACCACGCTTGTCACCGCCACGGAAGGTGGAGGCAGAGGCCCAAGCGGTAGAGATGAACTTGGTGGGCTCAACACCGGAGCTCAAGATGTGGCGCTTGAGGTCAGCAGCATCCTCAGCATCGATCAGAGGGTGGTCAACAGCAGGGACGGGATCCTCCCAGAAGAGAATTTCCTTGGGGACCTCAGGGCCGAGCCAGCGGGCGCGGGGACCCAAATCACGGTGGATAAGCTTGAACCAGGCACGGGCGAAAGCGTCGGCGAACTGGTCAGGGTTGGCCAGGAAGCGGCGAGAGATCTTCTCGTAGGCGGGATCAAAGCGCAGAGACAGATCAGTGGTCAGCATCTTAGGCTTGTGCTTCTTGTTCGCGTCATAAGCATCGGGGATGGGCTCGTCGTTAGTCTTGGCCACCCACTGGTTGGCACCGGCGGGGGACTTTGTGAGCTCCCAGTCATACTTGAAGAGATACTCAAGGAACTGATTGCCCCACTTGGTAGGAGTACGGGTCCATGTCACCTCCAGACCAGAAGTGATGGTATGAGGACCCTTACCAGTGCCGTGAGCGTTGGTCCAGCCAAAGCCCTGCTGCTCAATGCCGGCGCCCTCGGGCTCCTTGCCAACGTTTTCAGCGCTCGCCGCACCATGAGTCTTACCAAAGCTGTGGCCTCCGGCAATCAGGGCGACGGTCTCCTCATCGTTCATGGCCATACGACCGAAAGTGATGCGGATATCACGGGCAGCAGCAACGGGGTCGGGGTTGCCATCGGGACCCTCGGGGTTCACGTAGATCAGACCCATGACGACGGCAGCGAGGGGGTCCTCGGGATCACGAGTGCGGATGTCACTCTGCTTGGCGGCATCTTGCTCGTTCTCGGGCTTGTAACGGGCATCATTGGTGAGCCACTCCAGTTCATTACCCCAGTAAACCGACTCATCGGCCTCCCAAGCGTCGGCACGGCCACCGGCGAAACCAAAGGTCTTGAAGCCCATGGACTCCAGGGCAACGTTACCAGCCAGGACCAACAGATCGGCCCAAGAGATCTTGTTACCGTACTTTTGCTTAATGGGCCACAACAGGCGGCGAGCCTTGTCGAGGGAAACGTTATCGGGCCAGCTGTTGAGAGGAGCAAAGCGCTGCTGGCCCTGACCGGCACCACCACGGCCGTCGAAGACGCGGTAGGTACCAGCACTGTGCCATGCCATACGAATAAAGAGACCACCGTAGTGGCCAAAGTCCGCGGGCCACCACTCCTGGGAGTCAGTCATGAGGTCATTTAGGTCCTTCTTGACGGCATAGTAGTCGAGGCTCTTGAAAGCAGTCGCATAATCAAAGTCCTTGTTCATTGGGTTGGTTGCCTCGGTGTGCTGGCGCAGAATATTGAGCTTCAAGTTCTCGGGCCACCAGTCACGGTTGCGAGTGCCGTGGCCAGCCACATTGGCCGACTTGTGTACTGGGCATTCACCCATTTTGGAATGTATAATATGTGTGGGATAGGGATCAGGGAGAGAGGAAGGAGGTTTTAGAGACAAAGAAACGAGAGAAAGAGAGAAATCGTCCGGGGGCGAAGAGCACCCCGCACTTTATAATGAGCGAGGGCCAATCCAACAGTCGCGTCGCACCGCCAAACCCACGGAGCGAATGACGGGAAACGCAATTAGCATGAGAGAGCTCTTGGGCCAAATCCTCGGGAAATGGCCCATCTTTGTCAGCTCTTTGGTTCTGGGCCATCTGCTGATTCCTAAGCTCGAGGTTGCGATTGGACCAGACCACCGTTGTCCGGAAACTGTGGAGAGCGGGGGGGGAAGAGAGTCCGTTTGGTGGTCTGCGGGGGGGGAAGATCACTTGCGAATCACAGTCTCCGGCCAGTCCCGTGACTGTGGTTGAGACTAAACCAAACATTCCGACTGTAGAGTACAGTAGTACGTTGGTTCGCAGCTGCACGCCTCGCCCAACGCCTCTCGAGAGTCCAATTGACTCTGCATTTACTCTATTTGTGCTGCTATCATAGCCGATCGCCGCCGGAGATCCTTGCATTTTGTTCCGAGCTCTCCTCACTGGCTGCTTGAGCCCCCTCACCCTTGGAAACGGGCAACCTCGGAACTTGCTAGCGCCCCTCGTTCCGTGCTCAATATGTACAACCTTGCACGAGCATATAGAATAATCTATTAGCTTCCTGCTTCATGGAACAGATAACGCTGGAGCGAGGTAGTGGGTGTCTAGGTTTCCGTGAGCAGCCCACAATCCTCGTACCTTATTTCAACATCGCTGCGAGATAATAATTATTAGGTCGATGGAGAGAACCATCTCGATACAGCTATATCGGGCAAATCCATCGATTTTTTGCCCCGCTCCTTGCATTCATCATATGATCTACCAGATCCTTACTGTTTGCATTCCGGACTCGCTGACGCTGCGATGGAGGGGCTTGCTGATAGCACGACTGATCAATGACGTCATTATCTACCTAATCTAACCGACGAGTTAGTTGCTAGTTCTTAGGTAAGATTCCTAGTCTTTCGAATTTGGCTAATTAGAATTACTGTTCTAGGACACGGGCATGAGAGACGAGCTTCTTGCTCAATTTTTGAAGATTATGGCATCATAGAATGTATACAATAACAAATCTGTGCGTTCGCGCAGTGTCGAATCAAACGTAACCCTGCCGCATGCAAAGTACCAATTAGGCAGTCAATTCCGAGCAGACCCCGATCACGTTGAGAGTGGGGACGGCCTCAACCGCTTTGGCTTCCATTCATGTTCCGATTAAGTAATCAGACTAGTTCGGGACCACTAGCTTACAACTGGCCAGGACATCATTGTATTAATCATTCGACCTGGCCAGCGCTACGAGAATCGATCCATGGTTGATCAACCCAGAATTACCCCCGACGGGAGATTTCTTCTCCAGGTATGTCTGCTTAGCTGATATTCCCTGGTCACCCAGATGATGGCTACTTAGTTTCAGCCATTTCCATTTCATCTTCCTGCTCACCTTTATCATGTGCTCCAACAAACAATGCAGACACCAATCCGGCAGTAGTAAACGCTAACGCCAATTGGAAAGCTCCATGTAGAGCATCCAGATAACACTGATCCCCTCCAAGCAGCTAGACCCCGTGTCTAGCATGCTCTGATTCATCCGGTGCTTGAACATCACACTGGCAACCGAAAGTCCCACGGTCGCCCCAGTCGACCGAAAGGCATACAATGCAGATGTGGCAGTAGCATGTCTCTCATGTGGTACCGAATGCAGCAGAGCCAATATCAACATCGTCAAAGCTCCGCCCATGCCGAAGCCTTTGCACAGGAGATATACCTCAGGAAGAATCCATGGGGTGTGAACTGAGGTAACGGCAAAGCCTAGCGATGCCAGCAGCAGCAGCAGAGTCATGGTATAACGGAAAATTCCGTATCTACCTGTGACTCGGATGACTAGCCCGACGAGGAAAGACCCAAGTCCAGCGCCAATGGAGTCGGGCAGAAGGCGAAGCCCAATTTCACTGGTGGAATGGCCCAGCAGTTTCATGTATAATGGGACATAAAAGGTGAGTGCATAGAATGCCATCGACATGAACCAAGCAGTCAGGCATGCGGCCACCACCGTCCGTCGGCGGAAGAGAGACAGTGGAATGATCGGCTCCCTAGCCCACTGCCATTCAATCCAGACGAAGCCTGCCAAGAGCGCTATCCCAAGCGGAACAGTAATCGCAAACAAGCCAGTCACAAGCTCGGGTCCGTCATGGTTGAGTCCGATAAGAAGTAATACCAAGGACGACACCAACGTCCCAGCACCAGCAAAGTCAACACGACCCAAGAGCTCCCGCCAACTCCGTGTATCATCGGTATACCCCGGTACAAACATGGCAACTCCAATCCCAGAAATCAGCGAGACAGGCGCAATCCCAATAAACGCCCATCTCCAACCAACCACATCATTAACAGCACCCCCAATAACAGCCCCAAGTCCCATCCCCGCCGTATACACCACAGCCCCCGTCCCCTGCCATATCCCACGTCGTTTAAGCGGAATATTATCCGATGCGATAAACGTAGCAATCGAGATACATCCCCCACCACCGATACCAGTAACAACGCGCGCAGCAATGAGCACGATCTTCGATCCGGAAAGCCCGCAAACAAGATTCCCAATCGTAAACATACAACACGAGCAGCAGAAACTAGCCCGCCGGCCGAAGATATCGCTCAATTTGCCGCTGAGTGGTTGTGTAGCCGTGAGGCCGATTAGGTATCCGGAGCCGAGCCATGATATGATGCTGACGGAGTGGAACTCGTTTGCGATCGTGGCGGAAAGGGTGGATGTGATGGTGCTGTCTGCGGCTGCGAGGAAGGTGGCGATCCAGGTTGAGATTATGCCGGCTATGATGGGTGGTCTCAGGGATGTGTCGTCGTCGTGGAGGGGTTTGTATCCTGCCGTCGTCGCCATGGCTCTGTCATTTCTTGAGTGCGTGAGACGGTGTTTCCTTCAAGAGCGTCATTTAGGGATGTAACACGGTTCTTGTCGGATTTGAGGGAGGCTGAGGGGGGGATCTGGGGGGGTGGTGATCTGCGACAGGGATGAGGAAAAGCATTCATGCCTCGAACGCGGATCCCGAGGTGTCCAATAGGAGTTGGATATGTCTTACGATTTGCATCAACCTGCATTTAAGCGGCTTTACTAGTGGCTGACATCGCATATATTGCTTTTTCTTCAGTGTCGCAAAAGGCGCTCTATGAAGGCCGCTCGATGCTGGTGCAGGAAATAATCGATTATTGACTGCTTTCGGGACCGCCTCTGATGGGTGCCTGACACTTTTGGAGTAAACATGTTTTGAGTGAAGAGTTCGATACTGCTTGCGAATTGATTCATTTTTTGAAGAGCCTGGGGGTGAGTGTTCTCTTGAAGTCTTCAGACATGTCTCTTAAACTCTCCCATTCATTCTCTTCTGAGGACGCTTCCGAGTTTTGCCAGGTTAGATCTACGGAATTATCAAAGTCTACTTCATCAAAAATTAGCTACATGGGCCGTATCTCTTAGGTAAATGATGTATAGGCAATGAAAGTTTTTATTTATCTCATGTTTCTACCGGTTCAAGAGTTAAGAACCCTTTTTCGGTCGGATGTTATTTGCCACCTCCTTAGTTCCCCCGTAGAGGGCCATGACAGCGGTCAAGGTTGATGTTATTGATCTGAGGCAATCAGGCTCCAGTTGGCTGTAGCGCAAATTCATGGAGAATACCTATGCTATTATTACGGAGGCAGTCCCTACACCGAGCCATAGTAGCGGCGGGCACCCAGTGATCTCGATCGCCAACGGCACAAGAACAGACTGCGTGGAGTGAGTACCACAAGCCTCGTTTGATGAAATATGCTCATCTGTAATAGATATGCTTGGTTTGACGAAACCCAATTTCCGGGTCAAGAAATGGAATTAGACTGCTGGAATATTGCAATGTTTTACGAAATCACTGGAGAGGTCAGTCCTTGCCCTCCGCACGCAATCCCCTTCTTAAAGCTGACAGATCGACCAGGAGTTTGTTCTATGGAACCCATCTATAGCCAAAAATGGTACATAAACTAGCTCTTCAAGCAAGCTACTCATTGCGCTTGCATCGGCGACCCCGAGTGCTACCCCGACGGCGCTACCATCTTCTTACGATTACCCATGCACAGTCTCACAAGGCATATCCTACTGTATAGCTATATCAACACCTACTTCAACCTAAGGTTGGGGAGTGGTGTATCTATCAATAGAGCGTTCTGAGATAGCTAAAGGTAAAACTAGTCATTTGAAGCTTATGGGCCTGCTTATCTTCCTTTGAAGACGAATTCTTCACTTGTTATCACAGCTTGCGCAACTTCCTCTTATAATAACCCGAGGTGTCTCATTAAGAACTATGGCAAGCACTCTCCCTGCAGACTTAATACTTGGTGAAAGATCCTCAATTCAAATAAGTCCTTGGCGTGCCTCACTTCACTTCGTCCCGAGAGGGCTCTCTATAAGATGTTTCAATGCCTGGCTGCTAAGCTTTCATCTTGTTAATGTACAGCCTCGGTCAGTGCAAGAGAATAACTCCAGGCATAAAAAATCAACCATATACCGCCAACTTTATATGCCATGGTTCGAATAATACGATGGAACTGATTAAACATCAGGATCAAATACATCCTTGACTACTCCGAAAGCCTTTTTTCCTATATTACGAGGAGGATCATAGAATGGATTTTCCCTACCCTCGTATAGGAAATTATCTACCTGCTTTCCGTACCAAGTAGCACCTCCTAGATAATAAAAACCTCCCTCGTAGCCGATAACAAGGTTTAGTCGACAACCCTGCTAAAGACTTTTTTCACAGATCTTAGTTCGTAACTCTAAGAGGAAGATATACTAAATATTGCCGTTATCAATAAAGACTAGAAAACTCAATTTCACGGACTGAATTGTGGACGGTAGCTTCGAAAGAAAAGTGATCAGATCAGCCTAGCTAACGATAAACCGCGATAATACAAAATAGCAAAGCTTAGGCTATTTCTTAATAGGGAAGATACTATCTAACAATACAGGGGCGGCGTTAATATGTAGCACTTTCTACTTATAATAACCGTCTAGTTCTATAGTATAGAAGGTAAACTCCTCTAAGTCTGTTATATTACTTAGTATTTCGCGGAGCCGTCCGTTACGGAAGGTTTTCTAGTTCTCCGTAGGTCCTCTTCTACTAAATATTAGTAGAAGGTCTAGGCGACGAAAGCCTAGTTTTTTCAAAACTACTAGAAAATAATCGTATTCTACGCAAGGATTATCGAATATAGTATAGTTAATCCCTATATATAGCTATCGGGTATCTAGAGTAAGTTCCACTATATTATTTTTCTATCGTGCTAAAGCGCGTATAATAATACGAAATACGCGGTACTTCTCTCGGTAACGTTTATCGACTCTTTACTAGGGAAATATAATTATATCCTCTAGCTCTTCGGTGGTTAAGGTTAGCTATCCCCGGGGAATAGGATAGTTAAACCCTTACGGGAATGCTCGGATTATAGGACTAGGATATATTAGAGCAAACGGGATACTATAGGCTACGGCTGTAACCGTCACTCTTTTTAGTACTAAGAACCGCTCGAGGCTATACAGAAATACCTCCTCGTCGTAGTTCCCAGCTAAAACATCGGCTTATTTGCGCAGTAGCCCCCGGTAGATAGCCCAACACTCGCTTATTAATAGCCCGGACGAACCTAGCTTTTTCTCGGTTTTGAACTTTTGGTACCACGACTCTACTATATTAAGCTTGCGTCGCCGCATAAATAACTCTTCGATGTTTGTGATATATACGGCCTTGAACTAGAGTAGAACATTCTATCCGCGGAAATTCGCACTATTCCTCATCTAATAGACAGAATCGCCATATTCCTCGTCCTCCCTGTAGGTATAGTCGAAGTCGTCGTCGTAAAATTCCCAGTCTAGCAGCTTACCTCGGCCGTCAAGTTCACCGTGACGTCGTCTCGATTCGAACGACTCCTCTATCTCGTTGTCACTTGCATCGGATTCTGGCACGTATAGCCCGCACGCAGTATTGATATCCCCCGCTAGTATTCCTGAATTACAAAATCAAAGAATAACTAAAGAAGATTTATATATTAGTTTTAAAAATACTTTAAATACTAGTTCGTTAAGGAACTATAAACTTGAGCTGGGCCCCTTGCAAATCGTGCATCATCCTAAATGATCTCTGTAATCTTGTGTCGGAATTTCTCATGATCTGCGATCGCACGAAAGACCTTGATATTCAATGGGTTCGCCGACAAAAAGACTCGTTGCAGTCTGAGCTCCACTGAATTGCAGGATTGTTTAGAGACAAGGCGGAGCGTTTTGATATCGCGGTTCGGTAGATATGATAATATTGCGCTCCAGAGCTCCACGGGGAGGCCATAGAATTGAGTCATGTTGTGTTGGGCGGTTGCATGAAGGTGAGTGGTAGGGAGACTTCCAAGGAGAAGTGGGGTGGGCAACAAAGCCTTCAGGCCATCGGAGAGGTGAAAGATCCAACTTCAAGCTAAACTAATCTGAACTTGGATGTGCATGATCTGCATCCCCTCGTGGTTTGTAATTTATTTGGTAAAACACGGTGCCCCATTTAAGTCTCCAGCTCATTTGGCCAAACTTTAGCGTTGCAACATAACCCTATCTAATTGAATTTACCGCCTTCGAAGGTTCGCTCCTCTTTGGCAAAGTGCTCAACCTTATAACTATAACCCTAAGTTGATTTACGTTGATGACAATGCGCTAGCCTAATCTGGTAATGCAACCGGGGAACCGATCCGACATCGTGATTCGTCCGAGTGGAGGACAGCCATGGCAGTTGCCTTCTCTTGTCCTCAGGTTATGGTTTTATATTTCGGCATTTCTGGGAGATGACAAAACGCTAACTCAATAAGGCAGAGATATGACCAACGCGCGGAGTTAGATCTTCAGTAACCCCAATGCTTAGGTCTCGGGCTTATGGCTGTCCTCAAGTCCAGGTTTTCCGGTCTGAAATGAAGATATAAATACGACACTTGATGTTCGTTGACTTTACTTTAGAACAAGTTGTCTTTCAACCCTTTCTAAAGCTCTTTGATCTCAACCCTTACTAGCTGCAATGTCTGCTCCCCAAATTCTTCGCTCCGAGGACGTTTTGGAGAAGTATGGCAAATCACTTGCCGGAAAGACAGGTAACCTTCAATTAATGTATCAGGATCATTGATATTTACTAACATTTGGCCTTGGAACAGTTCTTATTACTGGTGTCTCCGAGCAGTCCATCGCGGGTGAGCTCGCCATCCAGCTGGCTGCCGCTGATCCCAAGCTCCTCATCCTGAGTGCTCGCAAGGAGTCTAATGTAGCTCCTATTGCCGAAAAGATCAAAAATTCCAAGCCCAATGTCGAAACTAGGTTCCTCAACATTGACCTCAGCGACTTGAGCAACATCCGCCAGGCAGTTAAGGAGGGCCTGGCAGATGTGCCCAAGATTGACCATGTGGTCTTTGTGGCGGGTGTGATGATCTGCCCTTACGGCAAGACCAAAGACGGGTTTGAGATGCAGCTCGGCGTCAATTACCTCGCAAACTTCCTCCTTGTGAAGCTCCTTCTGCCGAAAATCCAGGCGGCTGGCCCAGGATCCTCGATTATCATCACGTCGAGTGGAGTCATGAGACAAGGCAAGGTCAATTTCGAAGATATTGGGTTCAGCGTTAGTCTCCAGAACTTGAAAATACGGTCCCCATATTGAAAGAAACATTGGAAGTTAACTCTCTCTATAGGATGGAAAGACCTACGAGCCATGGACCGCCTATTCTCAGTCCAATGCCGCACGCACCATGTTCGCGAAAAGGCTCGGCGAGAAGTTGAAGAGTCAGGGCATTCGTGTCTTTAGCATTGATCCTGGTTGTACGTGTGCCGTTCCCTTTGGACGTAGTAAATTCAAGACTAACCGTAATAGCTGTCAAAACCGGCTTGCAAAGACACTCCCCTCCTGGCTTTTTTGACATGGTCGAGGAGTGGAAAAAAGCTGGCCGTAAGTGACTAGATTTACCTTGACCTACGGATTCATACTCATATTAGAACAGCTCTTGTGGACGCAGATGGAAACAAGTTTCTCATACAGCCTTGGACGACTCAGTCGGAAGGAGCAGCGACAATGATCACCGGAATGATTGATCCTACTATCTCCGGTAAGTGCTGACTATTATTACTCGAACCTAAGCATAACGCTGACTCGGTCTGATCTGGTAGCTGACGATAACGGATCGTACTTGTGCCAAAATGCCGTGGCAAAGGATCACATGCACTCCCATGTTCGGGATGAACAGAATATCTCGCGACTTTGGAAGATCAGTGAGGAGATGATCCAGGAGAAGTATGACTTGTAGGAAGCATTTTCGATTTGGTACAATCACACTCTTGCACTATTATTATTCAATTTCGTGAATGAAATGCTCGGACGGCTCGGGCAATCTTAACGCCTTCTCCCCTCGCTTTTTCCTCCAAAAGTTTGTAGACACTAGAAGCTCTGGAGAGTCCTTCAACATCCAGCTCCATTTCTGCACCACTTCCTCTGATAATTCATACGCTCGGGGATCCCACGACTCGCCCCAAACAATCATCCCCACTTGTCCTGAATATGCACGCAGGCCATAAAGATCTGCACAAAGTTCCTCGTCGTCGTATTTTGACATCTTCAGAATCAAGGTATTTCGAAATGAACGAATGGGTAGGAGATCAATCCACGGATGATGGATAATTTGCTTTTGCGTCGAGCTTGGTTGTAGGCTTGGCGGTAGATGGAAAGTGATTGGCCCAGCAACATTAAATAATGAAGCGATATCTTCGCGTAAAGCCTCCATCGTCAGATCCATGGTGGCAGCATTCTGAAACATCGCTCGTATGATATTGAACTGTGTCACGGAGTGAATAAGACTGGGAGAAGGCGGTATTTCGCCAGCGCCCTCGACCAAATGCCTTCTTAATCGATGGAAATATTGCGCTGGGGAAAGCGGCGAGTTACTACATGAGAGACCGTTGAGGTCTTGGCTTATCGGGGAGTCTTCAGACACTGGGGATGGTTCCGGCGTCCCGTTACCGCGAACATCGTCTATCGCGGGAATGCCCCGTGTCTCGTTGGTATAGATAATCCAACGGTGCTCTCGCTGCTCTTTTTGTCTTTCTGCCTGCTTCCGCTTACCTGCCTGGCGGTCAGCCGGAGGGCGGAGGAGAAGAGGGTTAGCGTCACTCACGACTGGCACGTTGGTTGAGGCGATTCTGCAGCCTTCGCTTGGAAACAGGATCTAGTTGCTCCATCGACTCTTCTGTCTTGAATTGTCTCTGGGGTCGTTTCTGGATCATTGTTCGTGATACTGAATGTGGGATGAGGAAAGGGAAGTTTTGGAGGTAAGCGGCAATAAGCACAGATTGCCACCCGGAAATAAGCGCCTAAACGCCGCCACGCACGTACATCTGTGGCCAACGTCGTTTTACGTCAGAAATGCCCTTTCTTAATTACTAGAAACGGAGGGTTTTGCCTTTCGAAGAATAAGCAGAGATTGAAGCGGTAGATTCCGAGACGTTTGGGGATTGAGGTAGGCTGTTGGCGGGGAACTCCAGGTGGGAATCTCCCGGAAATATTGCTTCTAGACTGAGCCTGCTGTTGACAACAGCTAAATGAATTGTTTACTGTTAGCCGAGATTGAAACAAAGTATTGCACAATGAAAAGGACTTAGCTTTAACTGGGGAATTATTTTAATGGAAGAAAATACGCAAAAGCATGTTTATTTTCTCGACTACCCTCCCTCTCAAGTTCCTCAAGACCGTCCACAGAGTAGAATTTCGTAGTCGGGAGCATAATTCCAAGTTCGGACGTTGAAGAAGTGGAAGGATCTCTATTTAGGTACATTCATGCAAGTTCACGAATTTTGGACACTGTAGCTTTTTGCTTCTTGTTCTATCCATGATAATCCCATACAGTAGGAGCCACTAAATGTTGCCCCCTTGAAGGCGGTATCAAGCGACAGAAAGTATCTATTCCAAGAGGCCGTCAGAAAACGCGACCTGCGGTTGCTCGGCCTGTCTTTTTTTATATTGCGATTTCCTCTATGGCTTCTCAACATCTTGCTCGCTTAACCCTTTTCACCCGTGCAGGGTGTGGTTTATGTGACACTGCCAAGCATACAGTGACCCAATTGCAAAAACGACGGCCCTTCGAATACGTGGAGAAGGATATCATGGATGCCCAAAACAAGCTCTGGAAGAATGTATACGAGTTTGATGTTCCTGTTCTGCACGCCCAGTCTGTCAAGAACGGTTTACCCAAGGAGGCCGAACTTTCCGACGCACGAAAGCTGTTCCATCGATGGACCGAACAAGAGGTTGAGAAGTTGGTCGACGAGGCCGAGAAATGAGCTTCACCACCGGTCCATCTATAAGACGTGGCAATCTCTTCAGACTTTCCTCCATGAGCTTTCAAGCTTTGTTTTCCTCTGGTCGGCACGATTCTTGTATCGATAAAAAACACTGTCTTCAAAATCAACCAAACATCCCGACTGTGATGTAACATAGTGATGACATGCATACTCAACCCGACTTGGTGCAGCTAGTAGCATGTCAGTGGCTCTTTAATCACGAGGGAGTTAATTACAATCTGCATCGTATATTCATGTCTTGATTTATTTTAGAATTGATGAGAGGCAAAGCAAGCTTCAAGGTTGGTTCTCCCCGGTGTAAGGCATAGATAGAGTCAGCATGAGAAAAGTAGTGATCGTAGGATTGCTGCGACCAACCTAGTAAACTCCATAGAAGACTAATCTCAAATAACTTTATCGCTATGGGCCTCATGGAAGCCATAGATGTAGATATACAAGATAGCCATTGCGAATAGTGTACGGCTTAAACCTAGCTTAAGAAGGTATGGTACACGAAACGTCTTCATAGTTTAATTCTTGCGAAGCACTTAGGGAACCTTGATATCAGGAATGGTTCCCTTTCGTCATCAGATATTATGCAAGCGGTCCCTCTTCCATCATGACACCCCCTTGTTCTACTGGAAAGTCGGTAGGCTAACAAACCTCGCCGTTCAGCTTCCGCCGAACGACGGCGAGGAGAGATGGCATGAGCTGAACTTCACATAGCAAGAACTGGGACAATAGATATAGAAATGTTCAAGAAACGTTCCATAGCAAAGCTTGTGTGATTCTGTGGTGAAAGCGCTTGACTGCCAAAATTACAAAAAATCAAGAGATCGTCGGTGCCTGGATCTCGAGTAGAACCCCCATTTTAGTGCAGCCTTCTTAGGAGTCCGTCTCTCCATGATAAAATCTCGAATTATCATAAAATCAACATCAACCTCTCAATGTCGAGTCATAACGAAGTTGGTGCTGACTACTTCCATTCCAAAATTGGCGGTTGACTTATCCCAACTGTTGTCTGATTGGATCATCGCCCCACCTTCTCCGGTCTCCAAAGTCATGGAAGCAATGGAACCTTCGAGCTTCACTCCGGCTAAATCGTGCGGGCCCTGCTTTTATTCGGCATTCTCGCGGATCTGAACATACTGAGCCCATTCTACTTGTCTCGTTACAGGTCCGACCGTCTCTTTTCGCGCAGGTCACGACCCTGATCTTTGTCTCAGACCCCGACACCGTCTTCTCCGCCAATCTTCGCCGTTACCCACCATGGCTGGCAAATGCGTTCACAAGGGATGTGGGGAAGACTTTCGCCAATCCGGAGGAAGCCTGCGTGTATCATCCAGGTCCACCAGTGTTCCACGAGGGGCAGAAGGGTAAGGACCTTGGTGCTACCCCGTCAATTAGAGGCTAAGACTAGAGCTAACTCTACCTAGGCTGGAAATGCTGCAAACCCCGCGTCCTGACCTTTGAGGAATTCCTCGCCATTCCGCCCTGCACCACGGGCAAACACTCCACCGTCGATGATACACCTGCTGCAGAGCCTGTAAAGGCTACTGAGGAACCCGCTGCGCCTCCGACCGAGACTGCGCCTGCGCCCGAACCCGTTGAGACGAAGCTACCCGAGCGCCCTACCAATACCCCCGCAAAGCCCGTCGTCGAGGAGCCCGACTCGGATGACCCCGATGCAGTGATTCCTGAGAATGCGACATGTCTCCGGAAGGGTTGCGGTGTTACATATAATCCCAGCGCCTCTCGCGATGAGAAATGCGTGCACCACCCCGGAGCGCCTGTTTTCCACGAGGGCAGCAAAGGATGGTCCTGCTGTAAGCGGCGGGTCCTGGAATTCGACCAATTCTTGAAGATCCCGGGATGCACGGAAAAAGTCAGGCATATGTTCGTTGGCAAGGCCAAGCCGGCCGGCGAGGAGAAGGTCGAAACTGTTCGGTAAGTTTTGTCGACCGCAATTGGCATCGGCCGCGCTAAAGAAGAACTTCCCTAGCAATGATTTCTACCAAACTGCCTCCTCCGTGAACGTCGCTCTGTACCTGAAGAAGATCGATAAGGAGCGCGCGCGCGTCGACCTCACCGAAAATACCATCACCTTTGACCTCCCAACTTCCGACAACAAGCGCTTCCAAGATACATACAATCTTTTCGCTCCCATTGACCCCGAGAAGTCCTCGTTCCGTGTGCTGGGTACTAAGCTGGAGCTGACACTGGTCAAGGCCGACGGCACCAGCTGGCCGGTTCTACGCAACGACGATAAGTGGAGTGGACAGCGCATTCAGATTGGTAATGCGGGTCGAGCGTGAGGAGAGCTAGACTAGGTCGGAATATACCTCGAGTAGAAGGGTGGATCCAAAAGCTGAGGTCTGGTTGTGATTTTCCATTGATGCCGTTTTATGATGGTGATGCATTGATGACTAGGGTCGAGTCGAAGACTCGAAGACTTGAAGACCTATATGGATAATATTGAATGAACATGTCTTCGTGGACCTCGTGCCACGGTCGACCAGGCAAGATCATCGTAAGCAGCTCGTTGAACTCTGGTAGAGATATATGATAAAGTTGACTATCATCCTCGTGGGTGTACGACCAGGTCTGAACTACCTCATGAATTGTATTGATATCATATTCTGCTGCTCAGTAAAGTGGTGGACTTTGCTTTTCTTGTTTGCCTTCTTATCACGCCGTGTTTACATGTTTTTCTGCCCGTGGAATATCCTGGGCAGATTGGCTTGACCTCACTTCTCTTCGCTCCAGGGGAATATCCTCCTCTTCCTCTTCCTCCTTGACACTTTCCACCTTCTTCCCTCACTCACCTTCCTACTCATTCCGTACGCAAGCAAGACTCACCAAGAGAACAAGCAACATGTCGACCCTAGCAGAATTCAAGGACTGGAAGCGTGAACTGCTCTTACACGGACACTTCTCTGACATGGAGATCATCTGTCAAGGTGTTACCTTCAAAGCTCACCGGGCTATCGTCTGCACTCAGTCACCATTCTTCAACAGTGCATTCTCTCGCGGATTCAAGGTGACTTGGATATACTCTCGCAGCGGCCTCGGTTTGCTGACATTTTCAGGAAACCACCGAAAAAGTCATCGAGATACAGGACGATACTCCAGACACAATCGCCTGCGTCATGTCCTACCTCTACATCGGAGACTATGATGACGGTGGAAATGAGCTACGATCCCGTGCTCCAGATCCTGTCCCCTTCAATCGTCCGTCCGTCGCAGCCAGCCCTGAGGACAAACCAGGCGACGCAGAGCTTATGAAACAAGTTGCCTTGATGAACATTCGGGTCTTCGTCACCGCAGATAAATTCGGAATTCTCCCATTGAAGACCCTGGCAATGCAGAAGTTCTCTCCCTGGGCATGTCTCAATTGGGATTCCCCCATGTTCCCCGAAATCGCCGAAGCCGTCATGACAAAAGTCCCTGCCCATGAACCAGGCCTTCGAGTGATCCTCGCCAGGACAATCGCAAAGCACATTCTGGAACTGGCCCGCAAGCCGGCGATAATGAGCCTCCTGAACTCGTTCGGATCCCTTTCAACACTTGTCATTGCGGGACTCATTCGTGATGGACGAATCCAGGAAGAACGGGACCCTCTGGAAGAATTTGCTTGGAGATTCCACGCAACCCGTTACTGTCTCGAGTGTTCAGCAAAGCTCAGTGTGGACCCGGGAAATGCAGAGTTTCATGCGAAGAATTTCCACTGTGCGGACTGTCTGGCTCGACGTAGATGACCGCGCATGTGTGTGTGACCGGTTGTCCACTTCGATCGTTGTTTCGTCTGTTTCTCATGGCTTTGTATGGTTATTTCGATAGCTCGGTGAAATGCCGGCAGGTTATGGTGTTTGTGGGGTTAATCTAATTAGTCTGCTCGTTATTGTTTTTGAATATGAAACGCAGTCAGTGCCTACGGGCCTTAATTCCACATGTTTTCAGGACGTCCGAAATGAAATATACATCACCCAGCCTTAAGGGGTGTGCATACCTTGGATCAATGGCGTAAAGAAACCCTAGGTAACAGCAGGATATATATATATATCTTAGCCCAAGGGACAAGCAGTCTTAGGTAGCTGGCATGATTCAATATTGTTGGGCATTAGGTTCAGAAATAGTTCTTAAGTAGATGTAAACAATTGACTCGGGTCTAGCGTCTTATAGCCTGAGATCGTGAAGACTCCCGCCCAGGTGAGTCGTCCCTCGAGGCCACAGAGACTGTAGCATCTCGCCCGGGCAAGAGAGCTAAGCTATACCTGGAGGTCTGATGGAGAAAGCTACTGCCACGGCTGCTCGAAGGAGGTACCTTGCCCAATCCGTAGTTCCCCTTTCAGGCTAGGGTTCTAGCCTTGAGGCTAGTCTTGGATTGGTGACCATCCACGATACGAAGGCTTTGAGCCGCATCGAAAATAGATGCCCGGAATGGCTAGCCATGCCGCGGACATTTGTCTACTCCATGCCAAGCATGACAGGGTAGGCATTAAACGCCAGTTGCCAAGACATCGCCATGGACCACAGCAAACGGAAATTTGCATGGCCGTGACTTGCGGCTTAAATTTTACACAAGCTACGTGTGGTCCGAGGCAGAGCATCTCCACCAATTGGACCAACACACCAACCCAACCAACCGCGATCAACACAACCAAGAGGTTGTAAACAAAGGGATGTACCGCCCCCTCCACAGCTAAAGCGCATGGAGCTCCCAAGAAGGGAACCCTTGCCAAGCCATAATTTGGAAGGGAAAAAGAGAGACGAACTATTCTCCGGAGCCGGGAACGGAAGGAAACCCATAGAGCAAAAGCCACAAGGATAACCCTCAGCAAGCCATCTGTGATGGAGCCACGGGATTGTTTACATATATTGTAGATATAGTAAACCTCTACTGATGATGAAGAAGAAAAGAAAAAAACATCAAAGGGCGGCGGGCGGAAGCTGTATTTAAAGCCAAAATTTGGAAAAGGCGCTAGTGCGGATTGGGTGGGCCTGGAAAATAGATGTACCGGTGGCCGAGCAAACTCGATTTAGCGCTAGCTAAAACAGGAAAATAGGGCACATTTCTGCTAGGGCTTGGGGCGCTCAGGTGACATGGCTGGTCTCAGGAAGTCCAGGATCGTGGACTCGCATGTGAAAAAGTCCCCCCCCGGTCCAGCAAAAGCCAAGTTGGCTTAGTCGGCGGTCAGCCGATTCTTCGTGATGGCTGAGGGAGCGGTGAACTGGCCATTTTTTCCCGATCTCCTCCGTTCTGTCAGAATCTAGATTGATCAGGATAGTATTGTATATTTTGTTTTACTCGATAGCCCTGTAAGCCCGATATATCTTTACCCAGGCCGCTTTTCCTATGTTACATTCTTTGTATACCCATCGCGTTCTCCTGTCCTCCTGAGCGGGACGGAATGTGGGCGGGACCTGGCCCTTAGCCTTTTCCAGATGGCTTCCATGGAATCACGCTGCAACCTTACGGGGGCCCGCTTCTTCCAATCAAGGTACCGAAGCACGAGACCAGATCGCTTTGTCTCATCTTTTCCGGTCCAAACTTCCAAACGTTGAACACTCGGCAGGTCAACCAGTCACTCGTAACCCTTCTTCCAACTAGCTTTTTTGCCCCAATCCTGTATATCCACTGGGTCCCCTTTGAGATCCTTCCCATGCGACCTCTTTCCCCATCCAACAAATCATAACCCTCGTGGTCACATCGCATTCCGTACCTGGTACGTGTTGCCCTTTCTAGTCTCTGCCCCCCCCTCCTCTTTTCCACTGTGTAGATCCCCCGTTTCCATCTGTCTTTTTCGCCAGGCTACTACAGAGAATACTTGTCTCAAAAATCAGAGCCTAACGCTGTCACAGTCCCCACCAGACCCTGACTTTTTTTTCGGCGCTTTAAAGACCGTCCCCGCCCCAAGTGACCCTCTCCCCCCTGTCCGAGTCCACCTCCTGTCGGCACATTCCTACCACCGCGACTGCTTGACTTCCACTTCAACCACGCTTACGATCACACCTACAACCACCTCCTCTCCATCCTTCCTCTCCGCTGCCCATCATGGGTTCCTCCGACACCACCAACGGTGCTCCCGCCCTGCGCTACATTCCCCTCACCTATACCCCGGCCGACTCCCAGGCCTCCGCATTGCGCCTGATCTTGACCCTCTTCCCCCACTGGGAGGGTCCTGGCAACAAGATCGAGTTTGTGCGATTCACTGATGGCATCACCAACACGGTACGTCCTGAGCCCGACCCCAGATCCGCCCTGCCGGAACTTTTCGCTGGGTCAACGACTGACCTAGACCTCACAGCTCCTGAAAATCATCAACCGCAAGGCTGGCCTGACGGATGAGGAGATAGACAATGATGCGGTACTGATGCGCGCGTACGGAAATGGCACAGAGATCCTTATAGACCGTGAAAGTACGCTATTCCCAGGACATCGTCCTAGAATCCCCCTTCTGCCCTGACTCTGGCCCCATGCGACAATCTCCATGGCTCGCCCGCTGCTCGTTCTCCACGGCCCAGTACGACATTCACTAAAAGTAGATTTCTTTTTGTGCCTCTAGGAGAAACCACTTCCCATGCCCTCCTCGCCAGTCGTGGCCTGGCCCCTCCCCTCCTCGCCCGCTTCAAGAACGGCCTCCTCTACCGCTTCATTCGCGGCAAGCCCTGTGGCCATGAAGACCTGGTCACTCCTCCTATTTTCCGTGGCGTAGCACGCAAGCTCGCACAATGGCACGCCGTACTCCCCAACACCGGCGCAGGTTCAACATCTTCAAATGCAGTCAACGAGCACGATACCGACTTGACACCAATTCAACCTCGCCGCGCAGGCTCCTCTATGTGGGCAGTCCTCCAGCGATGGGTCATGGCTCTGCCCGTGGCAACCCCGGAGCAGAAGGCCCGTCGCTTGACTCTGCAGAAGGAACTTGAGTGGGCGGTGGGCCAGCTGGATGACGGTGTAGGCATTGGTGAAGACGGCGTACGCCACCCCCCTCCCGCAGACCCATTCCTGCGTACCCTCTCCCCCCTTCCTACAAGTCGCACAGCATCACTAACTTTTTGTCTTTTTACCGGTTGTGTAGCTTGTTTTCGCTCACTGTGATCTCCTCTGCGCCAATGTGATCATCCTGCCTGATGACGCGGGTGTGCAGACTGAGGATGGCATTGCCCCGGTCAACTTCATCGACTACGAGTATGCCGTTCCCGCCCCGGCGGCCTTTGACATTGCCAACCACCTGGCCGAGTGGATCGGCTACGACTGTGACTACAATATGATCCCCACCCAGTCGGTCCGTCGTCAATTCCTCACCGAGTACACCAAGAGTTACTGCGAGCACCGCGGGCTCGACGCTTCTTCGCAGGCCGAGATCGTCGACCGCCTCTACCAGGACGTGGACCGGTTCCGCGGTATCCCTGGATTGTACTGGTAAGTAGCCGTTCTTACACAGCAACTGCGAGGAATTCCCACCTACGGGAGTCGACAAAAGCTACTCGTGCTAATCCAGTTCTCGTTCACAGGGGTGTGTGGGCTCTCATCCAGGCCCAGATCTCGCAGATTGACTTTGATTACGCCGACTACGCGGAGCAACGACTTGGCGAATATTGGGCGTGGAAGTGTGAGATTGATGGCAGCAGAAAGCAGGCCGGCGAAGAGATGCCCCTCCGTGAGAAGCGCTGGGCGCAGGAGGCATGAAAGCATGACGCTGGAAAATGTCCCCTCTTACCCCCTCGTACACCTTCCTCTTCCTCTCCCCCCCGAATGGCCTGCTTCATCCCTTTCTCCTCCGTCGCTCCACCCACCCCCCTTTTTCTCTCCTCGCTCCCTCCCCCACAGCATTTGCAGGCCTTCCTACCTTGACGACTCATTTCCCTCAGCCTGCTCCTCTTTCTCGCATCCTGCATTTGCATTTGCATCTTCATCCCACCTGGCCCAGCGGCATAAACGCCCCTTCGCAACCGCCCTTCGCAGCCGGCCTCTTCGCTCGCCACGCCCCACATCCATCGGGTTCGATACTTGTCACAACCTGCATAAGGTCTCGCTAACCTGACGCACGGCTTTTTGCCGCTGGGCCAGCCTTAGCTCAGCGGCAGCCCAGTGCCCCCGTCTGGCACTGAGACTAGCTGCTCGCGACGACGCCAACTGTCTACATAATCCCTCTCCGCCCGCGGAGAATTCTGGTGTAGCTACTAGTCGCGCTTAGCGGTGTAGTACCGTTATCCTGTTGCGCTACTGTCATCTTGTTCCCGATATCGGCAGAGCCAATGAGTGCGGTAAAGGGGAACCACGTGCTTGAGTGGAGCGAACAAGGCCCGCTACGGGCGCGTAAGCATTGCGACGTCATTTGTGGTCTTCAACGACGGTGTTGGGCTCTTTAAAATTATGGTTATCGCTTTTTATTTATCTTTGTCATATCGCTGTGTTTTTCTCATGGCCCTTCAGTCTATTTTCATTTGCGTTCTGTCTTTGTTCCACTGCACAATACTGCTGGCTTGTGGAGGTATCTGATGATCTACCCCGCTGAAGATATAGCAATACACGGAGAGCCATTGAGTTGATTAGCTAGGTTAATGATAATATGGTGTTTGAATGTTTTGCTCTTGTCTATAACCTTTGTTTTACCAAGTTACCTGATCCCAATTACTCTGACTCTTACTACGCCTTTAGGACAACTTGCAGGCCGCACAGCGCCTGACTGGGACCAATCACCAGGCCCGCTGGTCTCTCATCCAATTATCTAGATCTAGTAGTAGAAAAAGACACAATATCAAAGTCAAACTCACACCCACCTCCCTCTTATACATCAAACTCCACCGCCTGATGCTACCTACAAAACACCGAAAGGTCATATGGAAAAACCGGTGGCATCGCAAAAAACACATCAACCCCAATCCACCATCATCAGACAGCGACGGCTAGCCAGTGGTTGTTCAATTTCGTCGTCGCCAAAGCCACCTCCCAGCATGTTCGCTACCCTCGAGGTTAATTGGTTTCGGAACATGTTCCGTATATGGATCGTTCTGTCTCGTTATGGTAACCTTCACCTGGTTCCTGGTTCCAGAAACAAATGGTGAGCATCGTATTCTCTAGACGTTGATTGACCTGACTAACTTTGCTCTAGGGTTGTCTCTGGAAGACATGAACGAGCTCTTTGCTTAGGATAACATTCGGGCTAGATTAACACCATTCAGGTTGTCTACCATTGAAGTAATTGAAGCAAGCGAAGATCTTAAGCTAGATCTAGGAGTTGAGAATCCTACTAAGTCAGGTTCAGTCTGGGATAGACTACATAGTCGCACTGGTGTATTGTTCGTCATGGGAACCTACCAACATTTTTTAATTTATTTGACTCTAGCCAATGGCAGTGTTAGGTTGTGGTCTAAGGCTACACTCCACGTGAGGTTGTAGACGGGGATACGAGGGGGCGACAAAAATCAAGAGACAGCATCAACATGATTTATGGGAAAACTAACGCAACCAAAGAGAGAATAAGTCACAGGAACAGGTAACAAGAATCTCTCAGTATTCAACTCCTTCATTTGTGATGTATGAAAAGAGTGTCTGAACGAAGACCTCTCCTATTTCTTGATCGCAGCTTCAGTAGCCTCCTTGAGCTTAGCACCAAGATCTTTATCAACACGAGCGAAGAGAGCTGAAACCATAGTTAGTAGAGCACTTTGAGAAATCCACAAGAAGAGTACCAACCGTATACGTCGTTCCGCAGGCTACCCGATTTAACTCCCTTCAGGCTAGACACAATATTTGCAATGGTCCGATCTTGGTGTCCAGGTTCCCGACCAAGGACCTTCCACAGAGCAGCAGGCTGAACAAAGTCCTCGTCGGTGATGTGGCTCGTGTAAGTGGCGACTTCTCCAATCCACTTCTCATGCTCTGTGTGCAGGCTCAATGCCTGGGGTTTGACCCCCTTGACCTCGGGATAGTATTTGGTAGGCTTGAGAGTGGAGTTGACGTAGTTCGGATCTCCACCGTAATTGTCATCGAATCTCATCTTGCCGTCTCTCTGGAATGGGCAGTACACTGGGACCTTGGCTGCGTTAGTCGGGAGCTGTTGATAGTTCACACCGAGGCGATAGCGGGCAGCGTCGGGGTAGGCGAATAGTCTTGCTTGGAGAACTAAAAATTCATGAGTTTGAATGCGTATATACTATGGTTGCAGAAGTTATTGACATACCTGGATCGGCAGACGCCGCAAAGCCAGGCACCATGGTAGATGGAGAGAAGGATGCTTGCTCGATATCGGCGAAATAGTTGTTGGGCTAGAGTTCGTCATCATCCACAGAGTCAGTAAAGCGATCCTGCAAAGGATGGGTGCCAACTCACGTTACGATTCAGGGTGAGCTGGCCGATTTGTCTCAATGGGAAGTCCTTGTGCGGCCAGACTTTCGTCATGTCGAAGATGTTCCACTGGTACTTTTCCGCCTCGGACGGATCCATGACTTGAACGTAGACATTCCACTTGGGATAGTCTCCTCGATCAATAGCCTCGAACATATCTCGGATCATGTAGTCTGGGTCTTCGCCTGCAATTCGAGTGGCCTCCTCGGCAGTGAAATTCTTGACTCCTTGCTGAGTCTTGATGTGAAGTTTGATGTACTTGAATGAACCATCCTAAACACGGGTTAACAATGAACGATGTGGCTTGGGTATTCTTCTAACCTCTTTAGTGAACTTGTAGGTATGTCCACTGTATGAGTTCAGGAACCGAATCGACCGAGGGGTTCCGCGATCACTAAAGAGAACCAAAAGCTGGTGAATACCCTCTGGGTTACCCACGTGGAAGCTAATATAAAGTCAATAAAGGCTATGAGAAGGAGCACTACCGAACATACTCCCAGAACTACAGACGACGTCAGCTCATGCGCAAAATAAAAGAGTCGCCCAAATCTGCTTACCATGTTTGGGTCAGGAAGATGAGTCTGCGGATGTCTCTTATGCGAGCGATTCATAGAAGGAAACTTGATCGGATCCCGAATGAAGAAGACGGGCTTCGAAAGTATCAGTCACGAAATGAAAATACACAAGCTTGGTACCATGCATACCGTGTTGTTGAAGACCCAGTCCAAGTTACCCTCATCGGTATAGAGCTTCATCCCCCAACCGTGCACATCTCGAGTTGTATCCGCCGAGCCTGACTCTGGACCCACGGTTGACACACGCAAGAGAACCGGAGTCTTCTTGCCAGCCTGGTTGAGGAAGCTAGCTGAGGTGATATCTGAGCAATCGGCCGTAGCTTCAAATTCGCCATATGCGCTAGACGTAACATGTTAGACCAATTTAGAGACCGCAGAATGGGTACAATTGAATCGCAAGGATTGCTAATTGAGAAGCCGATGATTCATAGAATGATTGACGTACCCGACGGCTTTAGCATGAACAACTCTGAGGTACAAGATTTATCAGCCTTGTTTTTGCTTTTATTTTAGGACAATTGGACCATACCGTTCCGGAATTCTCTCGCGAGAGAAATGTGCCAGTGTCTCGATGAGCTGAGTATCCTGTAGAAGACCAAGACCCCCACCTCCTTGCTGGCCGCGCATCAGGACAGCGGTGCTGCTGCTTGCGAAGGGACATCCTGGTTACTGTCAGCCGAGTTCTGAGCATTGATTTGTATTCTGAACTAACCCTCCGCTAGGGTGTAGTATTTCTGATCAGGCATGTCGAAATTCCGATTGACTCGCGCGCAAGCGAATTGGAGTTCAAAGATGTTTAAAGATGGAGAAGTACTCCTGAGCAAGAATTCACTTCTTTATGAATACTCACCTCATTCCCGCTAATTGCTTTTGGTTATACTAGTCAATTACATCAGAGTTGTGCCTCGACGCGTGAGTTAGAATCATCCGTGAATCTATTGGTTCCGCTAGTATTTCCCAAAATGGAAGGGGTGGCATCTGAGAACAGTAGCTTTCCTCATGACGTCATCCGGTTTCGATCGGAAACTTTTTTTTAACCTTTCTAGGCCCTCCTTGTATGGCTATTCAGTATCTTGGAGAGGAAACTAAGTTTTTAGCGGATCTCAAACATGCAGATGCTTCTTGAAGGGGAGAGATCTCGAATTAACCGCTGCGGGGTCCTGACCGTCCAAAAAAACGGAGCTGCGGGACTACATTGACAAAAAGTACGCAGTATCCCCAAAAGGGTACACCGACTTTTTCTAGCAAACAATTCGATAGCAGTTAGGCAATGAACCCCAGTTGAATGTCATCTTTGAGTTGCTCAAGTTGAAAATCAAGAATCTCGACGGTCAGGCTGATTTGTCTTCGCAGCAATTCGTTTTCTTGCTTGTTTCCCGCAAGATTTACTTTTGGGACTGACTCCACGACTCGTCCATACAATTCATATGCCGAGATTGGCTAGATCATGCCACGGTTTGAAAGACAAAATAGTCTTTGCCATGTCTAACAGTGAGCGGCCATTATGACTGGCGGACTAGGTGGACTCGAGGTCAGCTTATCAGTCTGAAATTTCATGAAATATGATCTTATCATAATGGCCAATTGAATGAACTAGTGTACTGGGCGTCTTATCCAGGCCATTGAACATGATAATAGCGACGAGACCGTAAATTCGAACTCGATCATCTGTTGTCTTTAGGTCTATGTGCGGCGGCCAATGTCTATGCATCTAGAGTTTATTGTACTAGCAAATAGCTATCAATGACAATCGTGAAACATGAAACTATGTACAGGTCTCATATAGACATGAGCAAGAAAATATTAACACCAGCCAAATCCGGCAACTACAGACGGTGCTGGACAGGAGAAGTAGGCTCCGCAAGGCACTCCGGAATAGAAACGGTGTTCTTCTCCACCTGGCCATCCCACTGCAGCACACGACCCATCTTATAATAAGACTCAATTCCACGGCGAGCGTGCTCGGCCGGAGTGAACGGGTCAGGGTCAGCGAGGGTACGGCTAAAGAGCTCCAAAGAAACCCAGCCACGGAAGCCAAGGTCATCGAAGAACACCCGCGCGATATCCAAGATGGGCAGGTAGCCGCCGCGGTTCTCTTCGAAGGGGAATAGACGGGCATTGCGAGACCAGTTCATGCGGACAGGCTGACCGGGGACGTGGAAGGGGTGGTCTTCGTTCAGAGGGGCAGTGAGACGCTCACCATCGACGAGCTGAACATAGAAGATCTTGGCGGGGTCGATGTTGGCTGTGCGCAAGCGCTGGAGAGAAGCAGCCAGGTCTGCGGCCGCGTTGGGCGTCTTGCCTGATGGCGAGGCAGGGTCGGCATATACACGACCGGCGATGTTGAAGGAGTCCAGGCACAGGCCGAAGTTGGAACGGTCAACATCGCGGACGACTTCCCATGAGGCCTCCCAGGTATCGACGTGGTCGCCCCAGCAGAGAGCCTCGTACACGAAGCGGAAACCAGCGCCAGCACCGAGATCAGCCAGACGCTGGAGATCACGAACAATCACCGTGCGATCGCCCGTTGTCCGCGGGGCACCGGTTGTAGGATCAGGACCCAGGAAGTTGGATGGCACTTGGATCATGTCGGTTCCCAGCGCCCGCGCCAGGATGAACCATTTGGGAAGCTTCTCGTTGATTAGGCGATCAGACTCGGCGCGGTCGATCAGACCTTCGTACATGGAAAAGGGCTGCAGGCAGATGATGGTCATGCCGAGTCTCTCGCACAGCCGCCGTGTTTGGCGGGCGGCTTCCATGTGGTCGCCATTAAATGTGCGCTGGGCATAGCAGTCTAGATCGTCGAAGAAGAGCTCGATACCCTCGAAACCGTGGGCAGCAGCTTGCATCAACTTGCCCGGTAGATCATGAATCCAAGGTCTCCCTAGAGACATGGAGGCAATGCCGGGGCGATTGAACATCTTGGCGACCGGATGGAGATTAACCGACCGGGCGGCGTTGAATGTATCCGAGGAGAAAGAAAGGAGGCAGGGGTGTAAGGACAATAGCGGTATGGAGATCGAAGTATAAAGTTCAATATACCCGGTGACCTTTTGAAAGAGGGAAGGCAGGAAATGCTTCATGCAATAGTACAGTCGGCAAGGTGCAAAGGATGTATGGAGTAAGCACAACGTTGAAGGACCAACGGACTAGATATCGAAATGCGAAACAAGCAGACGGGTATCCACGGGTCTACTCTTTTCTCGCGATAAACAGACTGACGAGAAACCATTACCCCCTGACCCCATCTTTGCTCGAGAATATCACTTGCATATTATGATTAGCAGACCTCGAGGGCGAATGATGAGTGCAGACCCTCCCAAGTGAGAGCGGCTAAACGAAAGAGAAGCAAATCATTTGGCGGGTCAGTCGAGGTCTCTACTCTATAGAGTTAGTGCGGTATCCGTAATACAGTGGCAAACCATTATCCGCTCTGCAGGACGCCCACAAAGCTCATCGTATGATTACTGTCTGTAATGAACATACCATGCGACCTCTCTCCAGTATAAATCGAGTTTGCGCGTCCCTTCTTTTTCGTTTACCCGGCCCAATCATCTCCGTGCTTTACGTTCATCCACCTCCACTCACCTCGTCGACCTCTTCGGCAGCTGCAAAGCCCATTGCCAGAATCCTCAGCCCAGCTCACCGAATATAATCCCCGCGGCTCCCCGGTTATATTCTCTGACCCTGGATCTCTATACGGCAAGAACTTTTCCCTGCTGACGTGCCAAGGCCCCTTCAACCGAGGTGCCCAAGCAATACCATGACTCTCATCTCAAGGTCTCCGGATTTAACATATCCGAATGATTCATTCATGCCACCCTGACCTTCTACAAGTTGCAACTGCTCTGAATCTCTACAACTTTCTACTGTGACCCATTTCTACCATGTCCCTCAAAGTTGCCATCATCGGCGCTGGCCTCATCGGTCCCCGCCATGCTCAATCCGTCATTGCGAATCCAACCACCGAGCTGATTGCCCTGGTCGATCCAGCACCAACAGGCAAAGACACCGCCACCAAGTTGAACACCAACTTCTATTCCACCGTGGCAGACCTCCTAGCCTCCCCACACAAACCCGACGCAGCAATCGTGTGCACTCCAAACCACACGCACGTCCCCGTGGCCAAGGAGCTCCTCGCAGGCGGAGTCCACGTCCTCCTCGAAAAGCCCGTCAGCGACACTCTCGAAACAGGCCGCTCCCTGCTCGAGTTCGCCCGAGCCCCAGAACACGCCCACCTCAAGCTCCTAGTCGGCCACCACCGCCGCTTCAACCCCTACGTGCGCGCCACAAAAGCCGTCCTGCAGTCCGGCTCCCTGGGCCGAGTCATCGCCGTCAACGGCCTGTGGACACTATACAAGCCAGACGCGTACTTTGCCGCCCCAACCGACTGGCGCGCCTCTAGCGCTCGCGGCGGCGGCGTCATCCCCATCAACCTCGTGCACGACATCGATCTAATGCACCACCTCTTCGGCCCAATCGTCCGCGTACAAGCCGAAAAGACCCTCCCCCAACGCCCCAGTCCCCCCCATGACGCCGACGAAGGCGCCGCACTAACAATGCGCTTCGCCTCCGGCGTCGTCGGCACATTCCTCGTCTGCGATGCAACGCCCTCCGCGCACAACTTCGAGTCCGGCACGGGCGAGAACCCGATGATCCCGCGCGCGAGCGACGCCTCGGACTTTTACCGGATTTTCGGCTCAGATGCCTCGCTGAGTGTGCCTGATCTGACGCGGTGGAGTTATGGGGCTGCGGCGAAGAGTTGGTCGAGTGCGTTGGTTGCGGAGAAGATTGCGTTGCCGGATGAGGAGGCGCCGTTTGATTTGCAGTTGGCGCATTTTGTGGATGTTATTCGTGGGGTGGCGGAGCCCAGTTGTTCGGGGGATGAGGGGTTGAGGGCGTTGATTGTTTGTAAGGCTGTGCAGACGGCGATGCAGACGGGGTTGCCGGTGGAGATTCCTGTTCATCCGTTGGCGTAGGATTGAGATGTGGTGAGCTGAATATAACGAAACTTTTACTGTGTGCTTTGAAACGTGTGTGATTACTACCTGAAGAATTATAGCTAGGACTGTGGACAGGGATGGCCAATTGATCTCTTTCTTCCGCTTGACTTTTTTCTTTCTCTCGATTCCTTCGCCGAATGATTCCTGCAAAGTCTGCAAAGTTCCTTTCCGTCTTGACTATCTCGGTCGATCCTTTGAACTTCTAGTTCTATATTTCTACGGATGGATGCAAAATGGATATTCGATCATCAAATTATGTTCATTCAAGGTATATATATCAACACAATAGGGACACACCCTATTCGATCCGACTCAATAGATCAAGATCAAAACACGATTCTACAACGACAACGCAAACACCAGAAACATGATTCCATCTCCAAAATATACACCACGTATCTCATCAAGCATACGAAGTCTTGGGCTGCTGCGCAGTATCCTCAACCTGCACGGCATTCAGCTTAGCCTCAGCGAGACCCGACTCTTCAATGTCATGACGGAAACGCTCCTCGTCCTCGCGCAGAGTGGCAACGATCTGCCCGTGAGCACGCCAGATAGGCTTGATCTCGAACAGACGGTCCATGCTCTCGAGAGGAATACCCTTGGTCTCGGGGATGAGGAAGAAGACAAAGAAGACGGAGCAGATCATCAGCGACGCGAAGAAGAAGTACACGCCATAGCCCATGGTGGTGAACATCTGCGGGGTGAAGCGCGAGATGAGGAAGTTCCACAGCCAGTTGGAGGCGGCGGCACAGGCCTGGGCCAGGGAACGCATGTTTGTGTCGAACATTTCCTGTGTGGGCAGTCAGTATTGGGGTTTTCATCGCAGTGCTTGTTTGTTTGCATGTGTCAACTTACCGAGTTGAGAACCCAGGGAGTACCGTTCCAGGTAGGGGTATAGAAGACGGTCCACAGGTAGAAGAAGAACATGGCAGCAATACCACCGCCATCCATGGTGGTCTTGGGGTGAGCGGCTGGCTCGGCAATCTTGATGTACGCACCAACGATCCACAGGCAGATGGAACCGCCAACAGCACCGATCAAGAGCAGGTTACGGCGACCGACGTGGTCAATGAGATACAGCAGCCAAATGAAGGTAACGACGGTCTTGACAACACCGAAGATACCGGTGGTCAAAAGACTAGTGTTGGTACCAGTAACGCCAATACTCTGCAAAACCAGGTTAGCAAATACCCTCCACTTTTGCTCCTGATTCAACTAACCTTGAAAACAGTAGGTGAATAGTAATTTATAGCGTTAATCCCCGAGCCATTCTGCCAGAAGAAGAGCATGCTGCCCAGGAATAGACGCCACATAACACGCTTGTTGGTGCCGGCAGCCTTGAAGGGCTTCCAGAAGCCAATGCCGATGGTGGAGCGCTGCTCCTCCAGGGCCTGGTCGATGGCGCCGATCTCCTCGATCATGTAGATATCATCCTCGGGCAATTGACGGATCCAGCACAGGTTCTTGATGGCGTCCTCGCGGCGGCCACGGGAGAACAGCCAACGGGGAGACTCGCGGATGAAGGCACTACCGATGAGCAGGAGACCCGCGGGGATCAGCTGGACGGCGAAGGGGATCAACCATTGCTTGTGGCTGGGAGCCATGGTCTCGGAGACACCATACTAACGATGATAGATTAGCGCTATTGAAAGATAGTTTAGTGATAGTTTTGGCGAGAAGACTTACGTTGATCCAGAAACCCACAAGACCACCAATCTGCCATCCAAGTTCGTAGACACCGACCAGGCGACCTCGAATAGCAGGGGGTGCCAGTTCAGAGATATAAATAGGGGTAATATTGGAACCGGCACCGACGCCAAGACCAGCCAGGACACGACCAGCGTAGATCAGACCCAAACCACGGGCGCCGTTGGCACCCAACATGAGACCAGCACCAAGAATGAAGATCAGAGCAGCAGAAATCAGGCCTATACGACGGCCCCAGAAGTGACCAATGGGGTACGCGAAGAAGGCGCCAAAGAAAGCACCAGCTTGGTAGCAGGACACGATATTGGCGCTGATCAAGTTCTTCTCTCCGGTGCCCATGGTGTCGAAATGGAACTCACTCTTGAACGAGTCCAGAGCCAGGGTTGTGCCGATAAAGGCACTGTCATAACCGATCATGCACGAGGTGCATGATGCCACAGCAGCCAGGAGGTAAACCCTCCAGTTGTAGACGGCCTTGGGCGTCGGCCGATCCTCGACTATCTTTAGGATAGACATGGCGGCGGAGGGAAAATCAAAGGACAATAATATAACAAGATGTGTAAAAAAACAGGAGGAAGTCAGATCAATCCCTTCCAAGGGGATGGCAAACAACTTTCACCCTAACGGGTATGAAAGTTGGAGATAGTAGGCAAGGGAGGAAAATCCGGGGGATGGAGAAGAAGAGAGTAGAAAGAGGGTCTTGCTGAGGTTCCACGAACGAGGGAGATGCGAGATCTAAATAGCCACGCGAATCCCCAGACTACTGGGTTGACTGGGGAAGAAGGAAAGAAAGTATCTGGGGGAGACCCGGGGGGGCGAAGCGAAAATCGTGGATGACAGTGGGAGGCGCGGAGAAGAGTATAACACAACCTTTTTTTCTGGCGAAAGGCTAAAAAGCTAACTCCGGCAAAACGATATGAAAGCACGTGGGTGAACAGATCGTAGAGGTTAAAGGCAGAGGCTTCAGCCAAAGGCTATTTGGTGGACAGGTGCAGGATTGGAAGGTACACCATCTTCCAAGGGCTGGGCAGGGGAGGCGGGATTGGTCCAATTGGACTGGAAAATCTCTGCTGGTTGGCTGGGCTGCTTGGCTCAGGCTGGGGGGCTTGGAATTGTGGGGAGGGCCGATATCGCGGAGTGGAACCATGGGGGAATACCCCAACTGGAGTAGTTGGATATGTCGGTCGCATACTTACTGTAGGTGTTTCTCCACGGGGGC
The DNA here is from genome assembly GCF_028827525.1 of Penicillium daleae. Taxonomy (NCBI): domain Eukaryota; kingdom Fungi; phylum Ascomycota; class Eurotiomycetes; order Eurotiales; family Aspergillaceae; genus Penicillium; species Penicillium daleae. Next base: position 2,256,589 of record NW_026623157.1, on the reverse strand, counting down.
TGTCGACTCTGGGGAGGGGGACCAGTGCCTCCTCCAATAAACAATGCAGACTACATGCCGGGACGGTAGTCAAACAGCTGGTTCCTGATTCGCTCGGCCAGTGGGATCCCCAACGCGGCCATGGAGAAACGATCCAATGATAACGGGTGGCCAAAGTCATGAGTGGGTAAACCAAAGTGGCTTGGAAAAGCGATCCTCCGGGGACGGTTTGGCCGGACGGAGGAGGAATAACGGCGGTAGCTTTGTGCCCAGTCTGGAGAATGGCGATGTCAATCGCAATTCGATGCGTCTGGTTCTTCTGGGCGGATTTTGTTACCGGATTGTAATCCTGGGCGAGATGTCACGAAGAGAATATTGTTCTGGTGGTGTGCGAGAGGGAATGGAAGTGAAGGATGCTGGGACTTGGCGGGGGAGAGGGAGTCTCTCCATCACGTGAATCAAGTACCGTACTAAGACAACTATACAAAGTACAGAGCGATAGATCACAGACTACGAGTCTTCTACATTAAACTGTCAAACGCAGCCTCAGCCAGATTCAACGTACTCTTGGATGAATGGTCGGGGTCGAGTTCAAATACCGCCACTTGGCCCACCACCAACGGTCTGAGGATTCGAGAGAGTTTGCCGCTCACTATACGTCTTTAACGCGGAGAATATACCATTTGGGTACAGTGATTACATGTATGAAATGAAAGAACTGGATATATTGACAATGCCGATCGGACATGTTATCAGCTAAGCGCAAGCGCACATAAACCGAGATTCCCGTACGAGCGTGAGCAGCTGCTGGAAGAGAAAAGCAGGAGACAGGAACTGAGGCAAAGAGAAGACGAGTCGATGATGGTCATGGGATCGATCATGTGCCTGAAGGCCCGCACCACTCACGAGGAGGGATTCTGGAGGACTCTTATACCAAAAGTGAATGCTCATATGAGGTCGAGTAATAGAAAACGCACAATAACTATTAGATGTCAACTGCCACAAACGAAAGCACTGTGAATAACATGCGGAGTCCCAGTGCCCTTTGCCCAGAGCATTGTACCGAGTCCCTGCGGAATTGACGGCAGATCTCTTAGCCTAGCCCCGGTTTTTCGTGTTGGCGGGACAAGGACGTGTATAATTAATACCTCTAAATCTCCTCAAGATCTTGCACAACTTCCCCCTCCTTTCCCCTCCAATTCATCCCATCTCCAATTTCACACACACATCCACCATGGCCGCACCAGCAGTCGAAACCTCCATCCCGCAAACACAACCCGAGGAGCCCATCACCAGCCCCTCGCACCTCGACGGCGTGGCCTACCTCTACGGCCACCCGCTCCTTAACTCGCTCTCCCCACCTCTCCACCAAACCATCTACAATGCCCTGGGCCTCAACTGGCAGCAAATCCCCCTCTCCAGCGTAACCGGCACCTCAGCCACCTACCCGCCCCCATACACGCGCTCCCCGCCCATCCAAACCTTCCTCGCCTCCATCAAGGCCAACCCCAAATTCGTCGGCTCCTCCGTGACCATGCCCCACAAGGTCGCCATCATGCCTCACCTGGACGATCTGACCGAGCACGCCCGCCAAGCCGGCGCCTGCAACACGATCTTCCTCCGCGAGGATCCCGCCACGGGCGCCCGCCAGTACGTCGGCACCAACACCGACTGCGACGGCATCCGCGAAGCGCTGATCCAGAACGCGCCCGATGCGTCGCGCTTCCGCGGCCGGCCCGCCCTGATCATTGGCGGCGGCGGTACCGCCCGTACGGCCATCTACGTGATGCGCCGCTGGCTGGGCTCGAGCAAGATCTACATCGTCAACCGGGACGCTGCCGAGGTCGCGACGATCATGGCCGAGGATCGCGCACGGAACCCGGATCCGAATGCCCAGGCGCCCCTGGTGCCCGTTACTGACCCCAAGGAGGCTGCTCGTCTCGAGGCCCCCGCTGCGATCGTCTCGGGAATCCCTAACTACCCGCCCAAGACGCCGGAGGAACTCAATGCCCGTGCTGTGATCCAGGCGTTCCTGGGAACCGCGGCTGATGCGCCGAAGCAGCAGGGTGTGATTTTGGAGATGTGCTACCACCCCGTCCCCTGGACGGAGATTGCTCAGCTTGCGTCGACTGGTGGCTGGAAGGTTATTCTTGGCTCGGAGGCACTGATCTGGCAAGGTCTGGAGCAGGCGCGGCTTTGGACGGGCAAGGATGTTATTGGCACACCTGGTGTTGTGGATGCCGTCAAGGCTGTTGTCAATGGCTCCGTTACTGAGCGGGCTGCGCAAGCGAAGACGGCTTCTAACTTGTAATGGGTGGAGGCGCTGAACTTGTCATTGCTCACACTGGTGTCTCTCCCGGTTTTCCTTTCTCATTGTTTTACATTTCTCATGCTCATTTGATGATTGAATAGAGCTTAAAATTCTTGCATATATATAGATGGGTGGCGTCAGTTGTGGAAACTGGAAACATGACTCTGAATATACAGAACATTTGGAATTGTCCCGAGCCTAATTACATATAGTCACTGAAGATATGTAGATGCAACCAGTACCATGTGACATAGGTACTCTGTCATCTCAATATAATGTCATTATGTCCGAAGCAGAGCTTTATCTACGCACCGGGTCGAGAATATGACAGATGGCGGACCCGCCGCCAGACCTCGCGCACCGTACGCTCTTGGGACTCGCGGCCAGTCTCGGTACTTGACGGGCCAGCGGGTCTAGAAAAGAGGTTAGCCACGGCCTTCAATGCGATCCTTCAATGCAATGAGTGGGGTTTGCTCACCTAATGGCCAGATATAGTCGACTCCCCAGCCGCACATCTCCAATCGGTGCCGTATCAGGGTCCTCTGGTGGATTAGCCGTAGTAACGAGTCCACCCGCCTCAAGGAGGATAGCAATTCCAGCAGCCACGTCCCTGTAACCGTCAATAAGCCACCCAGAATTCAAAAAAAAGGAATGAAAAATCAAAAAGTCAAACATACCACTCCCAACAACCCCCTCCCACCAGATATCAAACGACCCCATCGCCGTATATGCCAAATCCAATGTTGCACTCCCCAAACTCCTCACCCCATGCACCATGCCCCCCCTTCCCGTCCCTCGCCCCAATCTCCGCCGCCATATTGAAAAAGCTCTCAATCTTGCGATGCATATTCCCATCCGGGATATCGCGGCGGTCCTTCCCCCACTCGCACGAGAAGATACACTGGGACGGCGCATTGGCCGGCATAGGCGGGATGGGGTTACGGATTAGCGGGAGCTGGCGTTTCTCGTTGAGCCAGGCGCCGCGGCCGGAGCAGGCGGAGAAGAGTTGGTCTTGGAAGGGGGCGTAGATTACGCCGATGACGGGGCGGTGGTGGACGATGAAGCCGATGGAGACGCAGAACATGGGGAAGATGTGGGTGTAGTTTACGGTTCCTGGGTTGTGTTAGTTTGGGAGGGGGTTAGGTGAGGAGTTTTAATTGGGTTTGTACCATCTAGAGGATCGATGCACCAGGTTGGTTGTTCGTCGATTAGGTAGTCGCGTGATTGGCCCTTGGCGTAGGTTTCTTCGCCGAGGAATCTGGAGGGGCTGGTTAGTTGTGTTGGACGGGGTCGTAAAGGGGGTGAAGCGAACTTGTGTGAGGGGTATTTGCTTTGGATGGCATTGTGGATGAATACCTCGACATCTGGTCATGTCAGTCCGGGCTGATTCTGATACATCAGATCTCGTTGCATGGCTGGCTTACCCTCGTCCGTCTGGGTCACGATATCGACTGCATTCTCCTTCTCCTCGAATGTCTGTGGGCTATCACCACCGGCGATGCGCTGCTCAACGCGCTCCATCAGTAGATCACCAGCCTTACGGCCGAGGTCGACCGCAAACGCGTATATCTCGTCGAGCTCATCCTGAGAGAGCTGTCCCGCGGCCATGGCGGGGGTGTGATTTCGGGGAAGATGGTAGAGAGTGAAGCTGGTAGGAACGGGCGGATGAACTCTGTCAGTGATGACAGGATTCGAGGGGGTTAGGAGAGAGAGGCTGAACTGTCAGACGGGTTGACTCATGGGTGACCGGTGAAAAATAGGTCGAGGACCACCGCGATTAGCCGGTTTGCCTTATCGGTGGTTCTCCACCGCGGGGTGGAGTCCGACGTGGAGGCTGCGTTGTTCGCATGTCTGATGATCAATGTCTGGACTAGTACAAGCGCTTACCGATAGTCCTTGGATTTTGAGTGAGGTGAGAAGTATCGAGAGAACCAAAATCCAAGCTAATGTGGTTCAATCGGTCGAGATCTCTGGAGGTGCATTCCAGGTGGCGTTTATCATACCCTTTTTTGGATCAATGTTTTATTCGGGTACAGTTATCAACCAGACTGACTCGGGTTAGAGAGTATAAACTGACATTACATTTTACAAAATATAGTGATGAAAGAACCATAGGTATTGGATTGGTGTCTGCCAGAATCACGACATTCTTCCAGAGACATCCTTGGGACATGGAGTTCATTAATCGATCGCTGAGAGGCAAACCATGGCATTCGACTAGAAAAAGAGTAAGAGATGGCTGGAACAAGTCAGAATTCTGGATAATAGTCGGAATTAGGAAGGTGTAGAAAGAGACACCCTTAGGAACTGACAAGCAGCCTGAAAAGTGTTGCGATCTCGTTTAATCTGCCCGAAATCAAGGCCGCAGTTTTTCCATGGCTTAAAAGAGTAGGGAAGGGATACCCCTCCAGCCGCAGCCATACAGAACGAGAACTACAAGCCTGATACTATCAAATCACTCTCCTTGTTGTGAATGACAGTCTCTATTCCCCGCATTGATCATAACCTCGGGCAACTCTCCGAGAATGCTGCCGGCCGAAAAGAAGAACCCCCAAAATCCCCAGCCGGTTTGAGCGGCAAAGCGCTCAGCCGGCCCAAATTGCGGGGAGAACCCAGTCACGAATCAGAACGAGCCCATTCAGCAGCACACTGCTGGACATGTCCATCTCCCCCCACCATCCATTGAACATTCTACTACTGTACTCCTCCATACTATCACAACTAACAACCTCCCAATTGCAAATTCCATACACCCCTCATACACCTTGAATCTACAAAAATGGGCAAATCAATCCTCCTCATCAACGGTCCAAACCTCAACCTCCTCGGCACCCGTGAACCCCACATCTACGGACACACCACCCTCGCCGACGTCGAGAACGACAGCCGCACCCTGGCAACCCAACACGGCTGCACCTTCGACGCCTTCCAATCCAACCACGAAGGCGCCATCGTCGACCGCATCCAAGCCGCCCGCGGCCACGTCGACGGCATCATCATCAACCCGGGCGCCTACACGCATACCTCCGTTGCGATTCGCGATGCCCTGCTCGGCGTGGGCATCCCGTTTATCGAGCTACATGTGAGCAATGTGCATGCGCGCGAGCCGTGGCGCCATCACTCGTATTTTAGTGATAAGGCGGCCGGGATTATTGTGGGCCTGGGGGTTTATGGGTATAAGGTTGCCGTGGAGCACGTTGCGGTGAATTTTAAGGAGTTGGAGAAGGGGGAAAGTAAGGCTGCTTTGTAGGTAGGTGGAGGGGAGGGGAGGTTTTTTTTGGTTCTTGTATATACCTGTTTGTTGTATATAGGGCAATTGAGGTTAGTGGGACGGAAAAATTGGAATATCTTTGGGATGTTTTTGGATGCGTGATGTTGGACGTAGACTAGTTATTGTATCTACCGCGGATCTGATGGTCAAATACATCAACCTAGCCAGTTCTCAATATTGTGGCATTTCCTGGGCTCGCCTCCCCTAAGCGTTAACCACTGTCGGCCACCAGGGCCATGATGGAGGAATGAGCGCCGACCAGCGGCTTGACAGAACAACTAGCTAGACATTGAACCTTCCGAGATATCACCTTTTAGGTGTCCCTGAAATGCTGATCGACTCCTGTCGCACAGAAGGAGGCGCGGTGCCGGACAATTGTTGCGTTTGTGCCAGCAAAAATGGCTCAATCTGACTGGAGAAAGAGAATAGCTCCGGTACGCCACTTTCCGCGACGAAGCCGAGGTTTTGCATGAACTCGGGTTGATTGTCAGGTCTGCATAATCGAGATTAGTATTTCATCTTGGATAGTTAATATAGTGTCAACTCACTTTTCAGCGCCATCCAACGATGCAAGCTCGTCAAACAAAGCATCCAGATCCGGTGCGATTCTTTGCGGTTGTTGACGCCGTGCAGGCCCGTAGCCATCCATGTCGACATAGGGACTAATGTTGAGGGAGGGATCTTGGTATGTAGAGTACTGCCCGCCGGAGGGGAAGGATGGCGGAAAATCGGGAATGATGTTTTGAGCTTTAGCCGGGACGGACGTAGTCGATTGTCGAAATCCCTCTAATTGACCTGGCTGTACCGAGACTTCTGAGGCGCCACCGACAGTAGTCATGGATGGTGTAGGCGTGTGAATGAGACCGCCATTATCGTCGATGCCTTGTGTCGCTCGGAGCCAAGGAGTGGAGAGGAAATGTTCAGATGGGGGAAGATGGCTTTCGTTTTGAGTGGGCTGCAAGTCGGTCGAGGAGAGAAGATGACGGGGAGTCGATACTGGCATGATATGATGCTGCAGGGTTGCGTGTTCAGTGGAAGGAGTAATGTCCAGCGGTTGTGGTTGATTCCTCGGTGCGGAAACTGGACCTGCTAGGGATTGATCTTGCGTAACCCAGAGCTGCCTAAGATTGGACGCCAACGATTCAATTTGTGCCCGAAGCCCTATCTCAATGTCGGTCACCAGGCTCCGGGAGACTGACCGTGGAAGACAATACCCAAGGATCATCCCAAAGGTAGGCGCAGTTGCGGAGTGACTGTAGGTTTCCATGAAGACCAGAAGCAGTTGGAGCAGGCGTTTAGAGCTCTCAATTGCCTTCCCCTTGTGGGGTATTTCGGGCAAATTTTGGTCACTTTCACGCGCAGCAATCTGCAGACTCAACGCTGCGACAATACTTTGATATGTCATTTCAAGTCCAAAGATGTGAGGTGATGGCAACTTGATTGGGCGATTTTGTAAATCGACTCGATAACTCTTCGGAAGCGCCGAGGCCCATCGCTGCAGCTGCATCTCAAGTGATTCTAGTTGCGAACGAGAGATCGTCGGGTCTTGCTTATAATAACAGAGGTCGTTTAAAATCGACACTAGAGAAACGAGTCGGTTGAACGTGCTCAGGGCATGGAGAGGACCGCGCTGCATAGAAGCACGAGAAGACTGGGTCGGACGGAAACTAGTCTGATCTTCCCATGGATGCCATTCCTCTAGTCCATCCTCATTGATACCCCCTACCCTGGCGAGGTCGTCCTTCCGCAGTGACGGACATTGTGAGGTATGCTCCGCAATCAGCGTTTCAAGCACAAAACACCCCAGGAAGACATGCTTGGCTCGTCCCAGTTGTTTGTCCGGAGATCGTGATGGAGCTGTGAAAGATGGTCGGTCCAGACCCAATGTCTGGGCAATCCGAACAGCATGTCCCACAAGCATCCATGCGGAAGTCCATTGCTGCTGGCCGAATTTAATCAAAGACAAGATAAGCAGTGCTTGGACATGGCCGAGTTCATATGGGCCAATCTCGGACGGAATGAGTTCCCGAGCCGTATTATACATTCGGAAGGAGTCCATATGAGGATGGGCCAGGTTATCGGATAGGTGGGCGGCATTGGCGGACGTATCTTGAAAAGAGGCCAGAGCCAGGACAGCCCACAATGCAGCATGATCTCCAGACCCGGGCGCTGTGCGTGACATGGAGACATCGCCTTCGGCGTATTGATAAGCGGTGCGTAGTATGTCATGTTTTTCCAGGATTGGAAACCAACACTGTGTGTATGAAAAGTAAATATCGAGAAGGGGCCATGCGTTGGAAGGAAGTTGGAGTAGCTCGTTGCTGGTAATCAATCGGCGATCATCAGCATTGAGCGAGATGGCGAGAGGAGGTGACTGTATCTCCTCGGGTATGGTTTGTACACCTGACTCTCGAGTCCGGTACCCAGGAGGTCTCGGGGCCGAGCTAATCATGGACGCGCGCGAGGGCGATATCCCCGTGAATGGCGTTTCCCGATACTCGAGTCCTTCTGGTATTTGCCATTCGTGCGCTTCTGACGAGGCCAGGACATCATCGACGTCCAATGGTGTGTCACCATCACCATACGCTTGAAGACTTCGTTCCCTCTCCTCCTCTGGCTGTTCGAGGACCACCAGCATGCGCTCAATATCCCTCAGCACAGTACTATTCTTGAATGACGATAGCAGGGTATCCGATCCTTCCGCCTCCTTGCCCATCGTTGCAAGATGGCTGGGGAGGTTGATCGATCTCATCAAGGCACGCATCACATCTTCACTGCCTTGGATTTTCTGAAATACCAAACCCCATAGCAGTTCCAGCGACCGAATATACCCTGTCGGAAGACCTCGCTTCTTGGGATTGGCCTTGTAGGTGCAGGGCCGGCCTAGCGAGGCACAGGTCGAGCAGACTGGTTGTATTCCGTCGCATTTGTCCTTTTTCGATCGACAACTGTCGCAGGCTCGTGATACCCGCTGCCGCTTGGGCAGGGCAGGGTCGTCTTGTGCATTCGCCTTGCCATCATCATCTGGATCCGCCAATCGTCGTTTGGCCTTGCCGCTAGCCCCGGTGGCTTGACGAGATTCGGAGCTCATGGTGATTGCGAGGATCCGCTAGTCGGGTTCAGCCGCATGTTCTTTGCGATGCGATCAAGCGAGGGGGGGGGGGGGGGGGGGGATTGAATCTTTTGCCGACGGCAGCTTGCGCTGCGCAGACTAGTGCTGGCGACCTAGTCCATGCATTACCGTCCCAACAATGGAGAATATAGGTGCGAGAATCAATGGGACCAAATTTAAACGGTCGCAGGTACAGCTAGAGTTGTCTGCACTAGCGAAAAAGAAGAGCACGGCTGTTGCATCCGCGTGCCCGAGTTTCGCAGAGGGCTTCTTTCTCGTTCCGGGGAAAGAGGAGTCGCGCGGCAGAAAGGTGGCCCGCAAATCCCCGCCTACAACTGGGGCCCCTCCCTCTCCGTGCGGTTCCCTCACTGGTCACAGTTCGTGGCTCGTCGACTTGTCTGCCACCCATTGCCCCCAGCACAGACAGAGCCCTTCACCTCCCTTTCTGCTACTCTAAACCCCAAATTCCCAGGTTGCAAATTTTCCATTTTCTGTCTTTCACCGACAACTCTAGCGCCTTCCTGTGGTAATGGGCTCTCACACTTCCGTGTGAACCGGCTCTCCGCGACACGATGTCCCTCCTAGAGACCAAGCGCAAACTGGAGGACGACCACAACGAGCAGCCCCGGAAGTATGGCCCTGGAGGAACGGTTTCTTGGCTGCCAGCGATACGGTCGCAGCCGAGCTCACGACGAGCGAGTGAGCAGGTAGAGGCATATGGCGACCCCTATACGTTGGCAACGTCGTTGCGGGAACTGCAATCTAACCGCGGCTCCCCGGTTCTCTTCGATAATGGCCTCTTGCAGACTCCGCGCATCTTTACTCCCAAGTCATCGATCGTCCTCATCGGTATTCGAGGCACCGGAAAGTCCAGCCTGGCTGTCATTCTGGCGGCTACCACGGGCCGCCGACTGATCGACTCGGACCGATATTTTCACCAGGTGACTGGATGCTCCCGTGCTACATTCAAGAGGGATAACGACCATGCGGTGTACCGACAACAAGAAGCGCGAGTCTTCGAGTCGATGCTATCGGATAATCAAGAAGGATGTGTTATTGCTTGCGGAGCTGGGTCAATGGAGCGCAGTGGCCAGAGCCTGCTGAGAGAATATGCGCAGACGCATCCTGTCATCCATGTCATCCGAGACCCAGAGAGCATTCAGTCGTATCTCAAAGCTTGGGATATCCAAAAAGTGCGACACTTTCTTGAACTATCGGGGCCGATATATCGAGGCTGTTCCAATATGGAATTTTTCAACCTCTCGGAGACCATCAACCGCAGCGGCGCACAGCCAGTCAAAGATGGCCATGACCCATCACCGGAACCCAAACTCGACCAGCGAGCACAGACACCAACGCCCTTCTTAACCCTTAAAAGAGTTCAGCGCGATTTTCTCAGTTTCATCGCTTTCGTGACTGGCGATCGTACAGAGATGAGCCGCCAACAGGCTTCCTTCCCGTTGTCACTATTGCCCGTTGAGACTCGGCGGAATACATTGGCACTGTCAGTTCCGTTCTCTGCTCTCTACGAGCGGGACCTGGATATCGAGGAACTTGAATTCACTGTGGATGCCTTTGAGCTCGTCATAGACGTCACGAGCCCTTCCGGCCAGCCAGGTGCTGATTCAAACTTGGCCGATAGAATCAGTCAAGTGGTGGCAACGATACGCCGCAATATCATTGTGCCGTTGATGTACCACGTCGAAAGCTACATTACTCCCGCGGGATCTCTATCGCCTGGTCAAAAAGCTCGTGTCAATGATGATATCTATTTGACCCTTGTTCGACACGGCTTGCGTCTGGGCCCCAGTTTCCTGTCAGTGGACCTGACCCGTGACGATGCCTTGTTGTCTCAGGTCATCAAGTGCAGGGGAGCAACGAAAATCATCGGCCATTTCGAGGCCTTCCAACCTTTACCCGGCGGCTGGGATGGAGTCGAATACATGAACATATACGAGCGAGCAAAAAGGCTTGGATGCAATGTGGTGCGAATCTGCCAGCCAGCCGAAACCATGGAAGACAATGAGGCCGTGCGAAGATTCCGACATCGAATTGAAAGTCTTCCTGTGGCTGGTCTCCCACTTATTGCATACAACACAGGCCATTTGGGTCGCATGTCTCGCTGCTTTAATCCCACCCTCACACCCGTCACACACCCATCTCTCATGCCCGAAACGCCTCCTCAATTATTTCCCACTATCACCGCACGCGATGCCCAACAGGCACTCTACAGTTCCTTTGCACTGGATCCGATGCAGTACTTTCTCTTTGGTGCGAATGTCAACTACAGTATGTCACCTGCGATGCACAACACCGCATTCAGGGTCTGTGGGATGCCACATCGCTATACCATCTTCCAGTGTCCCGAACTACGCGGATTGAATGAGCTGGTGGAAAATCCGTACTTTGGTGGCTCCAGTGTCAGTCTTCCATACAAGACAGAAGTCATCCCTCTTCTCCATTCAATGTCACCGCATGCCCGAGCGATTGGTGCCGTCAACACGCTCATTCCCATCCGGAACAACGAGATCTCCGATCCCCGCCTTTCAGAAGAATCTTCTATACATCTCGAAAAGACCCGTGCTGGACCAGTCAAGGGCTTACACGGAGACAACACTGATTGGATTGGAATCTGCAATTGTATTCGCCGTGGTCTTTCTCCAGCAAACGCCGTGCGTCCGTCAACCACAGGCCTTGTCATTGGATCTGGCGGCATGGCTCGCGCTGCGATCTACTCCATGATTCATCTTGGCGTGCAAAATATCTTTGTCTACAATCGCACAATCGCCAATGCCAAGAAGCTAGCTGATCATTACAACCGGCAAGACTTGGTGTCGAGCGAACGAAGCCAGGATCGACGCCCAAGGGTCAGCACTCTCAGCTCATTGGATGAGCCATGGCCAGCGGTCTATAAGCAACCAACGATCATCGTCTCCGGTATTCCAGCTCACAGTATTGGAGGCGAACCTGCGCCCAACTTTCATGTACCGACGCAATGGCTCGAGAGCCCAACGGGTGGTGTCGTCGTCGATGTAAGTTCTTCCCAATCTCTACCTCGAGAGCTGTGTCTCAGCTCAGCCCTTGGTCGCACACGATATCCAGATCGGGATCCATGAAACTAACTTCTTTTTCAGCTGGCTTATAAACCCCTGAACACTCCGCTTATGAAACAAATTCGGGCTCTGTCCCACCGGGGCTGGGTAGCATTGGACGGTCTCGACGTCCTCCCCGAGCAAGGCTTTGCCCAGTTCGAGCTTTTCACTGGTCGCCGCGCCCCCCGCCGACTCATGCGGACCATTGTCCTTCAGGAATACGAGGATGATGAAGCACATGATGACCGCAATGCTATCCAATATAGGCTACGAAACCTCGATGGGCAACCGACTTGAGACGATACAGCAGAATAAACTGAAAAACACAAGGTCATCCTGCCGCGCTTTTCCGAGCTCTGCGTGGCTGCTGTGGATCCCATGAGGAAGATCAGCAGCCGGAGCAACTATTCTGGATCGGCGCATCACCTCTTATAGTGCCCCACCCCGCTTTGAGGTTCTCCCCGAGGACCGACTGTCGGTATTATCGGCGGGTCGCAGAGCAGTGGAGTTTTTGGATCTCCATCGATCGAAGATCACTGGATTTATAGGTGTGATTCGAATCCGGCCGCCCGCTGCTATCTTGTCTGGAATTAAGCTCTCTTTGATGAGCAACGACCATACCCTAACTATCAGGAATAATGAACGACACGTTAAGGAAGCAAACAGTATAAATGTAGCATAGATATAGCACGATCAGTCAGCCATGCCCCTCCACAACCTTGAGAATAGTCATGTTCCTCGAATGAAAAGTTCTCCGGCTACTAGGTCACCAAGTTGATGAACATACCAAGAGTGGAGCAATGTCTCTCATCACCCGACAAACAGAGCTAGATTCATCCCCGCTCCACTCTTCAATATAAATCAAACGATCTGCACAGATCCAAGCTTGACCAAGGCAATGGTCGCGCGAGGAGCAATTAGCTCTGTTTCAAGCCGTGAGGCTGAAACATCTAGTTCGCAACCGTCGATCATCCACAATGGGAGCTTAAAAATAGCCAAACCCTGCCCTGTTCGGTAAGCCGTTTCATGCTTTTTTAGCATCGGCTTTTCTCGAACAACACCTCCAACTACGGTAATGTCATTTTGAATCAGGGTCCAAAGCAGGGTCTCTGTAGTCCTTTAATTCATTCTCTAATTGTCTACTGTAGTCGGAAATCTCTTTTGGCTACTGGACTATTGGTTGTAGAATATGCAAGAATCTTGACTTGAGATCTGCTGAAACACGGGCAGCACGCACAGGGTAATTGCTGATATGCTACTGTACGAGGTACTGCAGCATGCATCAAAGCATATCGGTCACAATGGATGCATTAGCAGGTATGGATTAGATCTTGAATCAAGTTTCTTCGGCTGTGTTTTGACCGTGTAGATGAACCAGATTTAGTGACCTTCGAGCGATGCCTCTATACCTCACGATCGAGTCGCGTGCATGAGAGCAGGGTCCCTTTTCACAGATTAGTATTCATTTGCTTTTTATACATCAGAACTTCGATCGACATTCGGAGACCACATACATGTTTTTACTGACCTTTACCAAGGTTTTCCTTTTCAAAATTCCTGCAATCCCCCCCCCCCCCCCCCCCCCCCCCGCGGTCTTGCTTTCGATTTCTTATTTCGACCTGATTACTCTCCCTGTACATGCTCTCGACAAGCTTTGTCTACTACCTGTCAACACTAGACACACGATACGTAGCTTAGCTTCTCTATGACGTATCTCTAGGCCCTGGACTACCCAAAATTTGGCCCCCGGGGCCAAGCTGAAAGACCCGCATCAAAACCTCCACTCCGAAGACTTTTAGTTCCATTCAGGTTCTGCCTGCGCCTCGGCGGAAAGACACCCCTCATCCCTCCAGGTCGAAAACTTGCTTCTCGCATCGCTCGAGGGCAGTCAAATCAAACCTCCCAACAATGAGCCGCGCAGAAGATTCAACTCTCAATAAAGCCGTGTCAGACCTTGAGAGCGCCAAAATGGCCACCGATACCGCGAGCACAGACGAAGGGGACATTCTGGAGCCCCTTCTCTTCCTTTTAGCTGCCCGGCGTGGCGTTCACCAAGATCCTTCTTTCGCCAGCACTCATGTTCCCGATGATCGGACGATCACCTTTAAAGGCCCGTCCGGGGTTGAGCCGGCTGTGGATCGATCGTCGCGGTGGAGTCGGTTTGTCCGCCACATGGGCTATCTTCCGACCAGGTAAGTAATTGCGAGGGCATGGCCCATGAGAAAGAGCGACTGAAGGAACATCACGGCAGAGAAAAAAAAAGCTAACAAAGCACTTCATGATACAGTTCTCGGATTGGATTCACTTTGATGACCTTCTACTTGGTTGGGTCCTGCGCTACGCATTTCACGAAGCCCAGCAAAAAGGGATCAGAACAGGCAAAGAGAGACGTGCTCTACGGAATGAAACTGGGACTCTGTGTCGCAGCACTCGTCCTGGCCCTCCTCATCGCTGCTGGACGCGCCGCACGAAAGCAAACGATCGCCGCCATCCCGCCCGAATTCAACCTGGCGTCTTACCAATATCGCCTGCTGAACGCGATGCGCCAACGGGGAATCCACTACCGGGAGATTCAAGTCATCAGTCTGGAGAAGAAGATGAAGTATTGGAGGAAAGATCCGGGTTTGCGTGAATGTTTCACTATCAAGGGAGTTGTGGATCCGGGGAGTGCGGGCGGGGCTGTTTATGATGTTGTTGTGAACTTTTGGAACGATGGGCGGCTTAATTTGCGGTTTTGGCCGACGGAGGAGAATGGCGCGGAGGATGGTTTGGCTGGGAAGGCCGAGTTGATACTGGAGATTGTGGATAGGTGTAACGCTTAGGTGTGTATAGAGCGTTTCATATCGATATACCATATTTAGCATGGGCTAGTAGGGGGTTATCGTTGTTCTATTGAGTGACCTTTGGTCCCTCGATGGTAAGTTCTCCTGGATGTGTAGAATATGGTATACCGCATCTTCTAATGATCCATTGTTAAATTGCAGAGGTTATACTCTGTGGTCATGGCAGATCGATCTTGATTAGCGATTCACACCATTGCCGTGATCCAATCGAGTGTAGATCGACAATCAGCATAGATAAACAAGAAACAAGCACTGGCCAATCAATGTCTTCCCTAACCTAAACATGTAGTATTGGGCAATAATAATTAGCTCTGCCTAGGTCATCGTGGGCTAGGAGTATATACGTGTGTAGTCAAGTCTATATACGGCGTCCTTGGATGTAGATCGATCCGAAGGCGAATTGTTGACGTCTTGAGATCCATCTCTAATCATGTCCACAATAATAAGGTGAATGGGGGTCTGGACAGGGGTAGATTAATCTGCCACGTGACACTGTAGGTGTTTCAGGATGGTGCTGAAACAAGGCGGTCCGAGCTGAGGACTAGGTTGGTCGGTTGCTACTCCGCACTGTGAGTGAACTAGTCTCGGAGCCTGTCAGTTTGAAGGTTTCGCCCGGACCAGGTGATTGAAAGACGAAAGCGAGGATAGCACACTAGGAATACGAAGAATAGCTTTTGCAATGTCTCTCGTCGCTAGGGTTCGCGTTTGGCCTCAGATTGCGACCTGACGGGGAGGCGACCAAATAGTAAACACTCCTTCAGGGGAGAAAGCGGGGGCCCAGGATGGTTGATGTTGGGCGACTGGCGAATGAGACGACAGATCCGGGAGTATCTGTTTGAGACAGACGAGCCGTTCCATGGGCACCGCTGCTCACCTCTCGGGCAATTGGGAAACCCTATCCTTGACCGGAAATAGCCAAGCTAATGACCCGTTGGATTACTGGAGCAGCCTGCGTTTCGCGAGGAGAAGTGCCGTGAGCGTGGGATCTGAATTTCGGGACTTGCATGTAGCGTCCATCTCTCCTTTGGGACATTGTCATGATTGTCTTCCATCTGGCATTGGGGGCAGACAGGTCTGTCCCTCCAATTCATCTTCAGGAAATCAGGACACTTTGACAGCACCGTCCCTGCCGGCGATGCTGGACTTTCGGGGATCTTCGTCTGGGCTGGCGGTGCTTTAATTAAATTCATGACGCCCCTGGGGCTAGGGTGATCCAATTGGGCCGTGCGGGCTGCTCATGGGTAGCAATGCGGCCCGCACGTTGTCGCGCGTCGTCAGTTCGAGTCTCCACGTAGGCCTGGATGTGGGAGTACTTCCTTGACTGGACATGGACTGTGAGCCAGAGTGGACGACGAGCTTCATGATTGCAATCGGAGCCGCCTGTCATCTCGGGATGGAAATTTGAAGGGAATGGAAAATGATTCATATAGATTTCAGTTGTTTAAAAAGAAGATGGAAATATGGAAATGATACCGTAGAAAGTGGGAGATTATGGTGGGAAGTGAATCGGTGCTGGCGGTCATTTCTGCCACGGCCACCAAATCACTCTCATCACTTTATCTCGGCCTCCTTTCCTTCTCCTCCTTGTCCGCCCCCCCAACATCTCTCTCGTTTCGTTTCTTTTCTTTTTTTCTTTGGACGTTCTTCCTATTTCGAACTGTTCCTCGACTTTACCTTGACGACCAATTCTGCCTCCCCCACGATCTGCTTTCCTTTCTTTTTTTTGCGCTCCGTCCCATCCTCCCTCACCCCTCTCTCTGTCTCTCCAAGATTGTCTACATCCGCGAGGGGCAAACCACTTTCGCTTCGCCTGAAGCGCTTGTCACAACACCCGCGTTTATCTATCTGAAACGTCGTGTAGCACTTGGTCTGTGCCGTCTCTCTGGTATGTACACTCATTTCCACTTCTCCCTTGGGTTTATTTGGAGTTCCTCCGTGATGCTAGTGCTACGGGTCTTGAGCCATTTCAGCCAGAACCGCGCCTTGCTCACCTCAGCAACTGCACCGCATAGTCCCTCTCTCCCCCAGTTCACGAGGGGAGGCTGCTCTGTCTCACGCTTAAGCAGATGATGGGTATTTTTATCAGCTAACGCCTCAGCTCGCTCTACTTCAGCCACGCCTCTCTTTCATCAGCCCGCTCACCCCTTGTCGCATTCCCCTCCTCTCCCCCGATCCCGCGCAACGCTGGACCTCCACTCCAGCCGTGTCATAATCCCGTCATTCGTGTCCACAACGATCGAGACTCGATTTGTCTGAAGCGGCACGATCGCATGTGCACGTAGCGCGTGTATTCTGCCCCCCGCGACTGTGACTCGCCCTGCTCCTGCGCTGAACCGCCAAACGAGCCCGCAATTAACGGCGACGGCGGAGAGATTAGGTTTCTAGCGACCACTGGAGAACCTCATAAGTAGCGTTCAGGAGGAAATCATTTCAAGATGGAGTCACCGGATATTCGTCCGGAGTCTCCTTTGGACCAAGAGGACATCCCTTTCCCATGTATGGGTTGTGGAGAGGTATGACTCGCGTGGACAATGGATTAGCAATGTCGCAGACTGACGCTCGCTCAGATTTTGGAAGAAGGAAAGGCCTTTGAGCTCTGTATGTCTCCCGTCGCTTTGTGTATGATGCTCTCTATAAACCGACTCGTGCTAACCCCTCCAAAGCTGGACAGAGATGGCACATTGATTGTTTCCGATGCAGCACTTGCAACACCCTTCTAGACTCCGACGCTCACCTCCTTCTTCTCGGCGACGGATCCCTCATTTGCAGCAACTGTACCTACAGCTGCAACTCTTGTGGTGACAAGATTGAAGATCTAGCGATTCTTACAGGTGACCAGGCTTTCTGTGCCCAGTGTTTCCGTTGTCGTAACTGCAAAAAGAAGATCGAGAACCTACGCTACGCCCGCACCTCACAAGGAATCTTCTGTATGGACTGTCACGAATCTTTAATGCAACGAAGGCGCAAGAAAAAGCAAGTGCCGCGGGCAAAAGGCCGGGGGGACCGGGGGTAAAACTGGACAAATCTTTGCCCTCGCTTCCCCCAAGCATGGAGGAAACACGGTCCATCGATGAGGCTGCCAGTGAGACATATGCGGAACCTACCGAGCCATTGTACGGAAGAACAGACGGCCATGGTGATAATGCACGTACCGAGTCATCACCCACGGATCAGCCGGCTGCCATAGGTAAGGAAGTCACGACCCTTTCATCCAATCCGTGATCCAAGAGAACTGATCAAAGACTCACCTTATCTTATTCAGACAACCTTATTCTTCCCTCGAGCACTTACCGGAGCAGTCGCCAACTGAATGGACAGCGTGATAACGACGCCGACGAAGGCGGCGAATTCCTGATTCCTCTCACCTTCGATCCCTCAGAGGCCCTTCGCTCATCCTCCAATACACAATCTCAGCAAGAATTGCCCCGCGACTACTTTGGCCAAATCGGATCTGGCGATTCATCTCTCAGAACTTCTCGCGACGGCCGAGATTACACGTTAGAACCTCCATCCCGTGTCTCCTCGGAACATCCATCTCCCCACATCGCATACCAAGAGAAAGGTCGGGAAGCGCGTGAGACCGACTCCAGTCGACGTGACATGGAATCCCGAAACGGATGGACGGAGAAGCCCTCCACATCTCACTCTGAAAGAGCAGCACGCCTCGGAAAGTCAGAGTCCGCTCGTAGCTCCCGATCCGATCTGCCATTGGCGCTGAGAGACATGAGTGCTTTCTCTGGAGCGACTAGCCCTGATAGCAACCGGTCGAAGGAAGTCACTGGGTTGGATGGTGCTACACCGGGCTCTGCGCGTCCTTCAACCGAGCTACGCAGACCCCACGAGCACACAAATATGGATTCGAGCCGTTCGCAGCCTGCTTCAAGCATGGCATACCCACCTAAGCGGGGCGATTCACTTGAGGGCAAGCACCATCAGATCCCACGGAAGGACATTGGTGCCTCACCTACATCCTCCGCTTACGGGGGATCTCCCAGGCTACCTGATAGCATCACCGAGCAGCAGAAACACAACCTCACCTTGGTCAGCAACACACTGGACGGCGCGGGCTCGCCGTCCCAAACCCGCTACGGCAGCGAATTCTCCCAAGACGATGATCAAACCAGCGAATCCTTCCTCCGACGCATGTCTAATTCCGTCCGGCATGGTCGAAGCTTCAGTGACAAGAGTGTGCGCCTCGGGAAAGACAGCAAATTCCCCCGCTCACCTGCCAATGGCAGCTCCATTGGAACGGATATCGGCAGCCCTACGGCCAGCACCGCCCAAGCCGAGGAAATTGCCTGGCTTCGTAATGAGCTACGCAAGGAACGTCAGCGTGTGTCGGAGATGGAGGCCGCCGTCCGCGTCACTGCAGATGTCAAGCAAGTCAACACCGAGCTCTCGGAGAAGCGATCCACCATGGTTGTTCTCGATGCCCAGAGAGAAATCGTTCTGCGGGAGCTCACGGTCCTAACGGAACATTTGGAAGCGGAGAAACGTGGTGCTGCTGGTGGACCTCTAGACCTTGGAAAGCTCTCGAACCGTGTCCTTCGTGAACTTGCAGAGTCCATTCACAAACTCAAGGCGTCCTACACTCCGCAAATCGAGGAGCTTATCCAAAAACGCAGTGATTTGACGGAAGAGCTCGCCAATCTCAATCGGCAAAAGGAAAAGACCTTCCAAGAATTTGAGCAGCTTTCGTCCAAGAACGCGCAGCTGGCCGAGCTGAACAACACACTCGTGCACCAGATTCAGGGACTTTACAAGACCAGCTCTGATGTTCACCGTGGTGCGAATGGACTGGGAATCATCTCGCACAGCAAGGACAGATCCATTGGCTCGCTCGAAACTCTGAAGCCATCCATTGACAGCCTTGCGCCGTCTATCTCGACTGCTCACATTTCTGACGATATCGAGACGCAGACTGCCACGGCTACAGTTGTGCCTGGCCCTCAGGTTGTTAACTTGCGCAAGGGCAAGTTCATGAACTGGAAAAAGGGCGGTCAGAATGTTGCCAAGGGTGTCAAGGGTCTCAAGGGAGCCTTCATGTCCAGCGAAAATGCAGAGGGTGGCGGTGGTCTTCCTCGTTCTCAGACACAGGATCCTAGCCGACAGGGCTTTGGATTCTTTGGAAACCAACGCAGTAAGCAAGGCGGCAAAATGTCGCAGGCCGACAGCGTGCCGGTCTTGGCCGAAGCCGTTGGAGGTGGTACGTTTTCATCAATCAGTTTTAATGTCGTCCAGCTAACCTCTTTTTTCCAGGTCTCTTCGGTACGGATCTGGAAGTGCGCATGGAGCATGAGAAGAGCATTATTCCGGCGATTGTTACCCGGTGCATCCAGGAGGTCGAGTTACGAGGTATGTGTTCCTTCTCTTATGTCACAATCGGCTTGTGTTTGTCTAACTCCGTTTAGGCATGGATATGGAGGGCATTTATCGCAAATCTGGTGCAGCCTCCGCCATTCAGGGTATTCGCGACGGCTTTGAACGCTCTCCATTCGATTATGACATTTCCGACCCTGACCTTGACATTCATGCTGTCACTTCTGCTCTCAAGCAGTACTTCCGCAAGCTCCCAATGCCGCTGATTACCTATGACTGTTACGATAAGATCATCGACTCGTCTGAGATCACACACACCCCTGCACGAGTTGAGCTTTTACAAAAATATTTGGCTGAATTGCCCCGTGTGCACCGCGACGTTCTAGAGTTCCTGGTCTTCCATCTGAAGCGTGTGGTTGAGCGCCAAGATGAGAATCTGATGACCAGCCAGAATATCGCCGTCGTCTTTGCGCCGACCATCATGCGGCCTGAGAGCTTGGCCCGCGAGATGACGGATGTGCAAAAGAAGAATGATATTCTCAAGTTCCTAGTCGATAATTGTCAGGACGTCTTCATGGGCATGCAGACTTAATCTTGAAATCTCGAATTCCCTTTGTCTTTACCTGGGATCATTTGCTCTTTTTTGTGATGTCCCTCTTCGAACGTCTATGTGTGACTTTTGGTCGTCTCATATCTCTACAGATGTACAGAAACCAGACCAGAGTTCTCTTTTGGTCTTTTGTTCCCAGCCCATTCCTCCCCTCCCCTCCCCCTCCCTCCCTCATTCCACACTACTCTGTTCACGATCAGCGCTGCACGCTCGATACAGATACCCTGCCATGCCATTGATTCATTCTGCGCTTTCTGCTTGGTCTCGCCGCTTCTCTTTACATATTCCGCAGGTCCGAAGCTAGTCCATCCTTCTCCCCCTTTTCCTCCGTACCTTCACGTGGTCGACTTCGTCCTGCACCTCGCTGTCTACACCAGGGAATTCTTCAAAATTCTTGGTTTTGCTTGGGTGGCTGTAGGGACTTTTTCCCTTGTTCAAGTCCCTACTCTTTTTTTTGTTTTTTGTCATTGATTCAACTTTACCCTTTTTTTGGACTCACAATCCGTGTTGAGCGAGCATTGGATAGTGTCAATAGCGTTAAGCATCTTTATCGCCGGCCGAAATCTGATCTTGGTAGATTGATTCAAATCTGTTTCCTCCGGGTGTATGTGGGATAGAGATGTATCCCGCAGTAAGTTCGTTTCCACTAGGGTCCTTTAGGAATGAACTAGTTACGAGGTTTGCCCTGAGTAAGCTTATTAAAACTTTCTGTCTCCGTGAATTGAACCCCCGACTTTCTCGTCACCATACAAACAATTCGCGACACTTGGTGATGCTCAAATACTTCACCGCGATGCTCACAACCAACAAATACGGCACTAACGATCACCACAGTAATTAAAAGGCTTCAAAAAGAGAATATTATACTTAGCTAAATCTAAGGATTATTTTGATATGAGGAAAGTATTAAAAATATACAAAAATATAGCCGCGGTAGTGGTATCTATGTCCCGACAGCATAAAAAAGAAGTAACCCTCCACCTTAGAGGACCCCATTCCTTTCCCCGGGGATTTACCGACGCCTCATGGACGTCGAACCCCGATGAGACGTCCAGCGGTGATACCACTAGGCTATTAGGGGGGAGGGTTACTGGGAGGGACTGGAACTGGGTTATAACCTCTAGAATGTTTGCATTCAAGCTACCCTGCCTTATTCGCTATATACGCCATCCACATCCTCCAGAGTATTCACCAGCGTATAGCCCTCCATTTTAATATCTTCAGTGACCTATTTCAAGTTATGTACTTTCCAAAATTCGTATACAATAGTAAGACCGGGTACGAAGCCAAGCTTTATATCTATGTATCCGGTACTATGCAGGACTCACTATAGCTCCATAACCTCCAGCTCCATACTGTGGCCTCGTCCCGCACCAATCACCGCCCGACCGCCTACGACATCACCTCGCCCAGCTTCCCGCAGCTCCTGTTACCCCCCAAATCCTCAACCTCAGCCCCAGCCTCGAAGGGCTTTCTTCCAGTTTTTACAGTCGCCATGTCCAAACCAGGTCGATACCTCCTCGTCTCCCTCCCGACCTCCATCGTCCCCTCGCACCACCGCGACGACGCCCTCGACGCCGTATCGGCCACGGTCTCCCCGAGAACGGCTCCGTAGCCTCCTTTCCAATCCCGGAATTCAAGATCGGAACGCTAGATGCGCTAGTGCAGCAGGCTGATGAGCTAGCTAAGCTGGAGAATTCTTGCCAGGCGGTGGTGGCTAAGGTTGGCGATGCGTTGAAGAATATCCTGGAGGGCGATGAGGCGCAGATCGAGCGCATGAAGGTCGTGAATGATAGTACGTGTCTTGGAGGGCAGTGAACATTATTCTAGACGTGCCAGCTGACAATTCGCAGAACCGGTTGATCAGTACCTGCGGACGTTCTCGTGGAATAAGGTCAAGTATCGTGCGGATAAGCCGCTGGCGGAGTTGATCGATCTGCTGCACAAGGTAGGTTGCAGGACGATTGCTAAACAGCTAATGTATAATGTATAAAGCGGGACGTGAACTAATATATCTTGCAGGAAGCTGCTAGCATCGACAATGATATCCGGTCCAAGTACTCGCAATATAACCAAGTTAAGAACACGTTGGCTACGCTCCAGCGGAAACAAACGTGCGACCTCCACAGATGTCCTCCATCGCGAAACACCGAAACACCGCAAGAAGCTAACAATACCCGTTACTCTATAGAGGAAACCTCTCCACAAAATCCCTCGCTTCCATCGTCGACCCCCGATCCATCGTCCAAGACTCCGAATACATTGAGACCCACCTGATCGCCGTGCCCTCCCAGCTAGTCAAGGACTTCCTCAAGACCTACGAGACCGTCGCCCCGATGGTCGTTCCCCGATCCGCACAATTGCTCGCTGAGGACAGCGAATTCTCTCTCTATGCCGTGACTAGCTTCAAGAAGCACAGTGTCGAGTTTGTGCACAAGTGCCGCGAGCAGAAGTGGATCCCGCGCGACTTTAAATACGTTGAGGGTGGCAAGGAGGAGGAGCGTAAGGAGGTTGAGCGTGTTGGTGGTGATGAGCGCAAGCTTTGGGGGGAGACGCTGCGGCTGGGGCGGACTGCTTGGAGCGAGGCTGTGATGGTCTGGATTCATATTTTGGTCCTGCGGGTGTTCGTGGAGACTGTCCTGCGGTATGGACTTCCGCTAGACTTTGTCTGCGGTCTGATTCGGGTATGTTCTTTTCTATCATGTTCCTTTTCTGTCGTGGGGTGAGTTACTAACATGAGTTCGTCTTTTTTAGACACCGTCCTCGAAGCACGCGGACAAGGCTAAGAGCAACCTCGAAGAAAAGTACTCATACCTGGCGGGCAATGCCTTTGGCCGAGACAAGAAGGGCCGCGTTAAACGGGACGACCCGAGCGAGATGCATGCGGGTGCTGAAGGAACCGCAGAGTACACACCATATGTCTACTACGAATTCGAGTTCCAGTGAGATCCCCCCTCGAAGGTATACAGAAGGGATTCGTTGTTGCGTGGGAAAGAGAATTGCGTACATATACCAGTCAGGTACATTAGCACAAACTAGCATGTTTTAGTCATGTTACGGTTCCATTCGCGATTTTTCTACATTTAGTGTATACGCTTCCTCAATTGGGACTTTCTGTGGCTCTCCATGGAACTAATTCCAAGTCCTGTTCAGAGGTTGAATTCTCTTGCAAAGCAATCTATATTTGTCCAGTATTTACAGCGCCTGTATGCGGGGAATCAAGATAAAAACAAACATTCCAGATCCACACCACAGTATGCGACTGCCCTCTCTCTCTCTTCAATCCTAGCGAGACCCTTTTCTGCTCGTACACACCAAATCATTCATAAACACCATGTATCAAGGAAGGAACAGCCAGTTTACTCCTTCTTGGGGGGCAGATAACCCTTGGAGTCGAGGTAATCAATGATCTGCTTCACAGCATCGGGGACAGCCAGATCCACGTTCTTGATGTACACCTCGGGCTTCTCGGGCGCCTCATAGGGGGCACTGATACCAGTGAACTCCTTAATAATACCCTCCCGAGCCTTCTTGTACAGTCCCTTGGGATCACGCTGCTCAGCAACCTCAACGGGGACATCAACGTGGACCTCGACGAAAGGCAACCCCGTCTCCTCGCCGGGGGTGGGCACCTCGTGCAGCTGGCGGGCGGTCTCACGGTCCTTGCGGTAGGGCGAGATGAACGAGGTAATGGCGATGGCGGAGGAATCAGCGAACAACTTGGCCACCTCGGCGATCCGGCGGATGTTCTCGTTGCGGTCGGACTCGCTGAAGCCCAGGTCCTTGTTCAGGCCGAACCGGATGTTGTCGCCGTCCAGACGGTAGGCGTGCACGCCGCGGTCGTGCAGCAGCTGGTGCTCCAGTTCGACGGCTAGTGTAGACTTGCCCGAGGCGGAGAGGCCGGTCAGCCAGATGGTAAGACCTTGCTGCTTGCGCAGGTCGTTGCGCTCCTTGCGGGTCAGGGCGGCGGCGTGGAAGGTGATGTTGCTGGAGAAGGTAGGGTTAGTATAGTTCTGGGGCTGTTCTGGCGGGTGTGATGGCAATTGGGTAGTGATGCTTTAGATCTTAAGGGCTTAAGAAGTGCAATTGAACTTACGTGGCCATTTTGAAGGGATGTGTATGTGCAAGAGAGAAGATGAAGGAGAGTCAACTGGAGTAAATGAAGGAGGAGGGGGGTAGAGGAGACGGTGAAACGGGCCGCGTAAGAGCGGAAACGAGTGCTGATCGCGGGGTTTTTGGTTTTCTGCGGGCTTGGCGGGTTGGTAACTTGGTTGATACGAAATGCCGGTTCTATACGAATTGCGCCATCGATTCAACTTTGTATACCGAAAAAAACCAAGGTTCAGGTTGATATTCAATGATGCAAAATAATTCTATGCTATACATAATCCAGCCTTGTCCGACTAGATAGTTCCAAAATGCTTTCTAGTAACCACAGCATGACAGAAAATACAAAAAGAAATTGACAAAAAAAGGGAGGGGAAATCGCCAGTACGCCAGGAACCAGGAACAAAGTTGATCACGTCAGAGAATTTTTTTTTCAATCACTGACGCCACGGTACAAGCCGGACAACGCCTATGGGGATCCAGTTAGCCACATTTTTTCGCCACAATGCAAAAAAGCTTAAAGTAAGACAAGTTGTAGATTGCGATAGGAAACTTACAGCAGCCTGCTTGGGCTCGATAAACAGCGCCTTGGCCTCAACCAGCACTACAGGCTCCTTTCCTTCCTCGGGGAGAGTCTCAATGCGACCCTCAACCCACGCCTTGCGGCCTTCCACTTTGACAGTCTCCGCCCGAAGAACCACGTAGGTGTTGGCCATGGCCGGCGCCCGGTAATCAATGTTCAGGTTGGCGGTCACACCGACCTTGTTCGGTAATGCCGGAAAACAGCAGCGGGCCAGATTCTCGTCCAACATTGTAGCTAGCAAACCACCGTGAATAATACCGGGGTGGCCGCAGATATCAGAGCCCAGGTACATGAGCGAGACCAGGCTCTTGCCCTCGCGATGGGCGAACACGAACGGCGGAACAACGAGCTTGTTCGGGCCCAATAGAGTGCCCGCCGTCAGACTGCGCGCGCGAATGCCCTCTGGATACCGCAGATACGGGCGCGACTCCTCGAAATCGTCATCTTCGCGAAGCCTGTTGGCCTCGGGGTGTGTGCGGAGATACTCATCGACTTCCTCGGCATGAGCATCCACGGGGACGAAGGCCGTGAGGGTCTCGGCGTTGGAGATGATAGGGGTCGCCATGAGTCGCGAGACGGTACGTTGAGTCTGGTAGAGAAGACCGGCAGAGAAGGCAAGAACAGCGATCGAAGTGAAGCCAAGGAAGCGGCGGAATCGCGATCGCGGAGGAGGAGAAGGAGGGGGTGTTTGCGGGTGAACGGAAGGGTTCGGTTCTGCGACAGCCGACGGATTAGATACTTGTCCACCTAGAGATACGATGCCGTTGGTGTATCGGGTTCAGATCGTAGCACATGGCTTACCGGTAGAGTAGGATCGACTGCGAGTATACTGCGGAAACGCGAAAGAGGGCCGATGTGTGGATGAGGCTATCCGGCGCTGGAGGAGAAGCCGAGATGGAGCTGGCGTCAATCGAGCTGTTGAGGAGATGGAGGAGGAAGAGGAGGAGAGGGCGGAAGAAGGAAAAGATGATAAACGGAGCATGATCCAAATCCGCTCCGTTCGAGGGCGTCACAGTCGAGTTGTTGGGAGGCAAAGGGTTCGTTGAGGACGGAGAGTGGACTCCGGCTAAGTTACCTCGGCATCCTGTCCTTCTTGGGCGTTTTCCGCGTTTTCCATCATCGGCGGTACCGGAAAATTTTAGGTGGTGGCTAAGCCCCCAAAAAATTTGTAAGCTTTGATTTTATGAGTAAATGGTGTGTATTATGTAGTGGTAAGAGGTTCTTTTTTATGAATACTTGTTCATTCTAACTTGTCTGCATCGGGTTTGGTATGACCGTTTGGATCGCCAGTGCAGATTTATCTCCACCGCTCGCTCCACTACATACTTCTCCCAGGTTCACGGTGTAAACACCAACCGCTAGCACTACCACCCGTGGACGTGGATTCCCTTTGAGTTTACCGAGTAGATATACCGTACTTTATGTCCTTGATGTTGTTCAAAGCCACTAGAATAACATCAGATGAAAATGCTGTAAAAGGAAATCAACAAACCAATGTTTTGCAGGCACAAGACCAGCGCTACCATATTGGGAAATATATAGTTAGAAAAAAACCTCTGATTCAAAATTTATGGAGACACCATGTCAATTCGAACTTCTTCTTTCGTGAGATCTATTTCATGGCCATCGTCGTTGTTTTAGTTAACATTAATGCGAAGTCCCCAAGACTTGCGACGCGGGGACTCTGCCAGCTGTGAACTGCATGGCTCTCTCCAGCCAACAGTTCCAGAACAACTTTGTTTGGCGGTCATCAAAATTCTATAGACCAATATACACAGACCACCATGCGTTCCAACCTACAAGTTGAGTATCTTCACAGTACCATAGGCAGACGGCTCAAGTCAAATCCTAGATTCTTTGCAAAAAAACACGATGCGGTCTGATTAGCCTCTGGATCGCTCGTTTCTCTCCAAACAAGCAGTGCATGCCTCCAAAAGCAGAATAATCGAATTGTAAACTGTTCAAGAATATACCTACAGCAGAAAATGTAACAAAATTAACGCTCCTTAACCGCTGGAACGGAGTCAATCCAGCAAAATTCCCGCTATACTTATACGGCACGTGACCTAACCACGTGACTTAGTATACCCTAACGAAGTATACAAAGTCTCAAGTAAATCAAGCAGAAGAATCATCACGCCTCAACGTTTTTGAAGTGTTAACTGGGCATGAAAATGACAAATAGGTACATATATTAAATACAGTGGCTGTGGAAGCCCATAACACTGTAAATATTGGCGGAGCTGTTCTGTATTAACACTTGGAAAAAAGGTATTGAAAGATGCAGACAAATCAGAGGAATATGCGAAGAAACTAATGGATAAACAGTGCTCATTCTCTATACAAAAGCGCATTGGAGTGATTTGATATCATATAGCTTTACATCTCGAATTTGGAACAAAATATCCAATATTCGGTGGTGCTTCCTGCTCCCGTCCTCGTCATGGCGGCGGTGGCTACAAGGGATACATCTAGATTCTCACAATGAGACCTTGAAAAGAGATGTTGAGAGTTAATGTAGAACAACTCCTGCCTCAAATATGGCGAGAGGCTTCCAAGCAATCGCCGCGGTGATGGGTGCTTGGTCATTTCCCCAGTTGACGCTGCCTTTCTCTCTTTTCTTCACCTCCCATCACACTCCACATACGCAAACTTGAGATCATTCTCCCATCTTGCATCCTTTCAAGACCTTCAAGCATCCAATCGACTGTCTCATTATCCAAATGGACAACCCCAATCGTGTCATATCCTTCGATGACTTCGAAGAGGAGAGCGTATCTTCTTCCGAGTCTTGGTATCCCCCACCGAATCTCCCGCAGAATCTCGCATCGCATCACCAATCTCATCCTCAGATTCTTTGCGTGAACCCAGCAGATTTGAACTCTTATGGTCAAGTGCAAGTGATCCTTCCCTCGAGCTGTGCTATCTGCCCAAAAATGGCACAGTATGACTGCGGTGATTGCCGTGCCATCTCATACTGTAGCCCGGAGCATGCGCAACTCGACGAATCCTCTCACAAAGAAGCTTGCTCGAACATCTATGAGAGCAGTCAAAGACTCGAGATATTGAGACAGCAGCTTGTCTCCCGCATTCCAAGCCCCTTCCGCCACAACATCGGACAGTTCTGGGCGATGCCCGAGACCTCCGTGTACTTGCAGGAGATGTCCAATCTGGTGGAATTACTGGGGTCAATAATTCACCGCACGGCGGTTGAACGACGCCTCGTCTATGCCTTCCACGTCATGTATTTTGGAGGAAGCGATCGCCAGAGCTTCAGATTCAGAGTCCCAGCTCTCATGATGCGTATCAACCGGGACCAAGAGTGCTACGACTTCATGAAGTGGCGCTCCAACAACCACAACAGAGACCGGTTGAGCCAAATGTCTCTCGAGACCATGAGGGTCCGCTTTGCAAACCCCATCATCACCGGGCCCCGTATCATCAGCCAGGACAACTTCGTGGGCTACATCGACGAGGATATCTTCGAGCCGATCGAAGAATTCGACCGGGAAACATCCATCATGACACTGATTCCGCTGTGTCTGGTGAAGATCCGATTCCTATTCGAGGTCCAGCGGATGGAGCTGGCAGTCCAAGCCTTTGGTTCGCGATTCCCCAACGAGGTCTTGGACATGATCGTGAAGAACATCCCCACGACCAAGAAAATCGCCCAGAATCAACAACTTGTCGAAAACCCATTCGTTCGGCTTGGGGCTATGGAGACGCTGATGGGTCAAATCCTACAGCTCTACAACAAGATCCATAGCCTCAATCCTTACGTTTGGAAAGGGATGGTGTGGGCAAAGCGTGGTGATGCTCGGCGGGGGGAGATGGATCCCCAGTGGCTCGCGTGGGACATGGAGACCTACGTGAAGAACAACTGGGAATCATGGATCGAGACTCCTGGAGCGATTTCGCTCCTGAAGAGAATCATGGCCGAGACAGGAAACACTTGATTCCTGTCTCGTAATAAGGGCATCTATCTCATGTGTGATTAGCGAGGACCTCTCTTTCTTGTCAGATTAGCGAAAAATCTCATCTCATGTATGATTCTAAATACTTCATTATCTTCTCGAGATCCATCGAGATTAAGCATGTCGTAGTTGAGTACCAGAATAATCCATAATGTTCTCTAGCTCTCTCGAGCCAAGTTATCCATTCTTGACTAGATTTGTATCCATACACTATCTTGCTAGGAGTCTGATCCAAGCGCTCTGTAGGTTCATGTAAATGTGGTCGCTCAGATTGATATTATGAGATCATTCAAACTTCGAATTCGAACCAGAATATGAAGATTGAGTGAACAGCCCTGGTAGTCTCGGCTACTCACATTTGACCATCCGGTATGATCACTTTTGGCCATCACGAATGCTCACAATGTAATCCATGGCCCCTGGCGTGAGGACCCACTCGCGATAGGTCCTAGCCAGGACCAACTGCGCTTCCTCCACGGACCCCGGCTTGTAATCAGGCGGGTTTGCCTGTAGGTGATTGCCTGGGTTCAGCAGCGCCCCCAAAAGTGAACGTTCAGACGGTCTACGTGCCTGTAGATTTGGAGAGTCTGAACGTTCAAGGCTTTCACCAATTCTATGCGAGAGGCGTATCGCATAGCACGGGGCTCCGCGGAGATCGCTGGATGGTCCGGCACGTTATCCAAGATCAGATCTACGAGCTCTTGCGGCAGCCTCTTGCGGAGCAAGGCGGCTGTGGAATCTATCTTTTGCAGCTCGAAGACTAGACGGATCTTGAGTATGGCCAGGAAAACAAGGTGAGCAATCGTGTGGCTGGCTCCGGGGATGTCAGAGGCCGGTTCATAGAGGAAACAATCAACCGGCTCAAAGAGATATGGGCTTGATAGGTAGCCATAGACATCTCCTTCGCCAAAGTCAAAGTAATCATGTAGTGGGTTGGCAGCTGGGAAAGTGTAGCATTTGAGGAAGCTATAACACTCCTGGTAGCAACCAAGCCTGAGGAGGAGAGCCGGTGGAATATCCCGGAGATCGTCGTGTTGTTCAGCTTGATTTCCGCAAAGCAGCTCCATGATTCCGACCAACTGGGCCTTGACTGACTCAGTTGTGTTGATTTGGGCAATGTCTCCGAGAAATTTCATTTTTCGCTCCAAGTGTTGCCAAGATAGCGAGCGACCCCAGTAGACTGATAATAATACCAGCATGTATTTGAAGGTGCAGATAAAGTCTAGGTTGCCACGTTCGATTTCGGAGGTGTCAAGCATATGGAGTTTCATTTGGTTGCACTCGTCCTTGTGTGATGGCCAGTGAGCATCCTGGTGCTCAGGGCAACAGTAAAACATCACTTTGCATGTAGTACAGCGGATAAGATCATCCTTCTGTACATTACAGACTCCACACCCCGAAATAGGTGCAGGGAACGCTGGAAGAGTGAAGAGGCTCGATATCAGCACGTTGTTGGTAAGAGGAGGGCTTTCAGGGCGTTCGATGACTGCGGGATCGACGATGGTATCCATAGTTTGATGCGATTGAAGTAGAGATGGAAGCTGGAAGAGTGGTTGATGAGGATGAAAGTGTGTAGATGGGAGGAATATGCGAAGGTGAAGGAACTCGAGGACGAGAGGTGGAATGGTATCCCAATAGCCTCGCGGCTGGGGAAGAGTATACTTGCGGCTGTGCATAGTCTTGCCCAGCCGCACGCTCAAGGCATCGACGACTAATGGCAAGACCAAGGCTGCATCAAATGTACATAACCCGAGCTTTGGAATATTAGAAGATACGATAACTACATGAATGTGCATTATAGAACTCTAATGATCTCTATATGAACCGGACAAATATATATAGAGAATCTTATAAGCGCAATGAGGTTCTTGTTGAAGTGCCCATTAGTTTATATTGATGGCTTTTTTGACGGGGAGAAACTTGCTTTGCCTGTGCGTAAATAAGTATGGAGTATTTTAATCATGAAAATGCTAATTTGTCTGTTTTTAGAAATACATATGCTGGTCTGCACTTTCAATAGATGTCAATGGCTCGGAAATCATATTCATGGCTCTTCCAATCATCATGCAGGGATAATATTCTCTGGGATTCGACGGATTATGCTGAATCTTGAATGTGCATACGCTTTCTGAGTTTGGGATTGGCTCATGTTATCCAGGGTTCCTATTGTGACAGGCTATTATACCCAATGATATCTTCCTTGAGAGTCCTGCGAGTGGATACAAAATGCTCATTGCCCGGCTGTTCAAGCCTCGAAGTTTGAATATCCTCCAACTCCTTGTCAATTCACCTCGTGCGTGGCTATACTAACACAATTATTCGGAAAGGGCGGCTGAAGTTTCTGCAGATGCCAGACAGGCTAGAGATCTACACCTCCCGCCAATTGATACGACAAATGCCCCTTTCAATGGACCACTGAAGTTGAGATGTCACTCTGTTCCCTTGGGCTGCAATCACAGGCCTATCCGTCGCTATGTATCCAGGCCAGCCACCAGCATGAACTAAGTCTAACGAGCTATCGTATGAATGGATATTCAAAAGACCGGGACAATATCTACAAGGTCAAACATGTGAAGGCTTCGGGGGTGATGAATTAACCTAAAATTCATCCTTACAAGAGATATAGGGTAACAAATTAACCTCTGGATGTTATCATGCTGGCAGGGGATTGTCAGTTCAAGTAGAGGCTCTATACCACAATCAGCTGGAAATTGGGGAGCATTCCTGTGGCTTAAATTTCTGTCACATGCATTAGAAGACGCTGTAAATAGCGAGCCCTGTGCGTGATCATGATAGTACTTGAATGGCTATCGAAATTCTAGGTGACGGTATTTTCCCACGTGCAATGGCAATGTCATCTATGAATCTAGATTCATCAGATCTAAAATGCAAGTTATCACTACATTCCCGGCGGACGTATCCGCTGTCGCCTTCGCCGATGAGATCTCATTGAGGCATGAAAGGGGCTCCTTGTCACTCTCCGACCTTGGGCCGATCAGCCGACTGTCGAATCGGCCCGCCTGATCGCCACGGCCGACCGGACCAGCTGCTCGATCTATTTACTATCTAAATCGTGTGCCACCAATCACTCATAACTAGCGTGCAGCAACGTGCATGCAGTGTTGCAAATGCAGGGCCGCGATGCAACACCGCGACGCGGGGATGATCGACAGGGGTGGAGTATGCATGCCAGCGGGCAGCCACGACTCCCTACGCAGGGGCATTGCAATCCTGCTAAATACCGGCCTTCCTGCTTTCTGGGAGGACCATCAGAGTTTCTCCTTTCCGGTCCTTTTCAATCATGCTATCGCAGCATTTAATTCTGTCGCTCTTTCTGGCCAGCGGTCGCGTGCTGGTCAATGCCGCCCAGTCTCCACCTGTTGAGGATTATGATGTGCTCCAATATATCGATCCGCTGATCGGCAGCGCAAACGGAGGTAAGTTGGAAGCCACTCTAGGTCTTTGTCGCCATCTGCTTTATCTAACTATTGTGTTCCATATTGCAGGAAATGTTTTTCCGGGTGCTTCGCTGCCCTATGGCATGGCCAAGGCGGGCGCTGATACCAATTCCGACAGCAACCAGGGTGGTTTCGCATACGATGGCAGTAATGTGACTGGCTTTTCAAGCATGCACGACTCCGGCACAGGTGGCAGTCCTTCTCTCGGCAATTTTCCTCTATTTCCATACGCACAATGCAAGGATGATGATGTGAATGGCTGCGCCTATCCGAAGAAATCCCGGGCAACTCCTTATACTCCAGGCTCGGTCCAGGCCAGCCCGGGCTACTTTGCACTTTCCTTGGAATCGGATGTAGACGTTGAAATGACCGCAGCTCAGCATACTTCTCTCTTTCGATTCACATTTCCAGAGGACAGCAACCCACTGATTTTGTTGGATCTCTCCGATTTGTCCGACTCCCGACAGGACAACGCATCCATCTCCATTGATGAATACAGCGGCCGTATGACGGGGAGTGGCAGGTTCCTGCCAAGCTTTGGGAGTGGAGCATATACGCTCCATTTCTGTGCCGATTTCCAAAGCACTGGCTGGTTGCGGGATAGTGGTGTTTTTGTCGATGCTCGAGCCAGTACCGGCGTCCACGATCTGACCATTTCGCGAAGTATCAATGGCTATCCACTACCGGTAAGCAAGCAGTCTGACATTGGCAGCATGCAGTTTTGAGTCTGACAAATTCCTAGGGAGGTGGATTCATTCGTCATGAGACCCCTTCCGACGGCATTGTCCAAGCCCGTGTGGGTGTTAGCTTCATTAGCCCCGAGCAAGCATGCTCTCATGCGGAAGCAGAGATCGGCGACTTTGATTTCGAAGCAACCCGTCAAGCTGCTGTTGATCAGTGGACTGAGAAACTCCAACCAATTCGTGTCTCACGCAATGGTGTAAAGGAGTCTGTTCTCACTAACTTCTACAGTGGTATCTATAGAACCATGATTAACCCTCAGAATTATACTGGCGAGAACCCATTGTGGACAAGCTCTGAGCCATACTTTGACTCTTTCTATTGGTATGTCCACATTTAGGGAAGACGAGAGTAAACACTGACCATTACCAGTCTATGGGATTCTTTCCGCTCCCAAATTCCATTCCTGACGATCTTCGATCCAAGCTCCGTGGCTCAGATGGTTCGCTCGCTTATTGATACTCAGCGTCATCTGGGATGGCTACCCGACTGCCGCATGTCGCTATGTAAGGGTACGGATGATAGCTCTGCTGAAAATGAAGTTATGACACCGGCTGACCTTCAATATCCAGGTTTTACACAGGGAGGCTCAAACGCCGATAACATCTTGGTCGACGCCTACATTAAGGGCCTCACTGACGGGATTGATTGGGACGCAGGCTATGTGGCAGTTCAGAAAGATGCCGAGGAGGAGCCATACGATTGGTCCAATGAGGGCCGTGGAGGTCTTCAAAGCTGGAAATCGTTACATTATATTCCCGTGGAAGATTTCGACTACTTGGGCTTTGGCACGATGACACGCAGTATTTCGCGCACCCTTGAGTACTCATACAACGATTTCGCTATTGCGCAGATGGCTCGGGGTCTCAACAAAACTGGGGACGCCGAGAAGTATGAGACGCGTTCCGAGTCTTGGAAAAACTTGTTCAAGCAGGATCAAACCTCCTTCATTAACGGAAAAGACACTGGGTTCACTGGTTTCTTCCAGCCCAAGTATCTTAATCAAACTTGGGGATACCAGGACCCTCTCCAGTGCTCAAACATTGACAACAGCGGAAGCATCTGCTCCCTTCAGAATAATGCCGCAGAAACATTTGAGTCCAGTATCTGGGAATACCAATTGTATGTTACTTTCCTACGGCCTCATGTTGTCTAAGTCTGACTAATATATAATAGCTTTGTTCCTCATGATATGGCAGCTCTGATTCCCTTGCTCGGCGGCCCTTCCAACTTTGTCAAGCGCCTTGATTACCTCCACGATCAGAACATCACCTACATTGGCAACGAACCTGCCTTCCTCACTGTTTTTCAATATCATTATGCTGGCCGTCCCGCTAAATCCACCGCACGAGTCCGCACATATATTCCAGACTTCTTCTCTCCAACACCAACAGGACTCCCTGGCAATGACGACTCTGGTGCAATGGGCTCATTTGTCGCCATGTCCATGATGGGCCTTTTCCCAAACCCGGGACAGAGCGTGTATCTCATCACAGTTCCGTTCTTTGAATCAGTGAGCATCGTCTCGCCCCTCACAGGAAACACAGCCACCGTGCGCGTTGCAAACTGGAGTAAATTCAATTCGCTCAACGATACTGGAGGTACTGGATTTATCCAGTCAGCGACCCTGAATGGACAGCCCTATACTCGAAGCTGGGTCGACCACAACTTCTTCACCGAGGGTCAAGACTTGGTGCTCATTTTGGGTCGCAATGAGAGTGCATGGGGTACTGGTCCTGACGACCTACCGCCTTCTTTATCAGATAGCACATCATCGAGTGTGATGGGTCGTTCGTTTTTTGGTGGCATTGTCGAAGAGTTGAATAGGTCCAAGAGACCTATTGTTGGCGGCCGTGGGATCCATGCTAGGCATACTATGCACTTGGATCATCATGCTAAGTTTGTTAGAGGCCCATATTGGCAGAAGGGTTGGTAGGCTTCAAGGTAAGACAACTTTGTATTATTATTCTGTGTTGTACAATGCATTACTGAATTCAAGTCGGGTTATTCAACATCATTGATTAATATACCGGACATATTAAATAGTCGTAAATCATTATACCTCACCTGTCTCAAAGACATTATAGGTATCACATACTCATGAGGTGTTGCGGTAGGATTCCCGCATCCACAGAGGCGAGGATTTAAAAAAAGCTCAACAGGTTATCATCCACCCGTTAAATGGTAAGCATAAACAGCGTAGACGCTTCGTTACTCGCGGAACCAAGCCATGCGGGGAAGTCGCAGCTCGAAAACACAGAAGGCGAAGTATTGTACCTTAGCGCTATCACTCTTGTGGTGACTGTCCTTTGTCGTCACCTTATCCTTGCATATCTGTCGGGCCCTTGGAGATAAACTGTGAAGCACCTTCCATCTTCCATCGCTCGTTACAGCCCGTGTCGCCGAGATGGGGCTAAGGAAACGGCCGTCATCGAGAAGAGCCTAATGCATGGGGTTCGTGATGTGTGAGTTGGTCATCAGTCACCAAAGATTGTGTATCCAAGTACTCCAATCCCCAACGGGGTATGATTTCTTCGTAAGCGGTGTTTCTCACATTGCTGTTGAAATAGACAGGGTGACTGCGAATAAGCCTCATCAGTTATCCACCATACTCCGCTGAATAGAGTCATGTTGACGGAGACTACTTACTAATTTGGAGAGAGGAGAGTCTCAGAAGGTCCCATCACTGTGCTGGAGCCCGTGTCTGATGGAATGATTTTGGGTTAGCTTGAGAAGAGAATGTCTAAGACAGCCCCCAGCTCTGGAATGATATGAGGAACTTACCTTGCACCCGGCTATCCATGCATTGTCTTCACACCAAACATCGTATAAGAATGTGTTGCGTATCTTGTCTAGGCGGAGCTCAAATCTCGCTTTCTGTTCTTCGAGGTGAGGCAGAGACGTGGCTCATCTTCTGGAAGACATAGCGTGTATCTTTGGAAAAGAATGTACCCCGCTCACGGATCTGGCAAAGTAGGCAGAGTTGCAGAAGCATACTCTGGATTGAGGTGGGAATGCCCTGCCTTGGACATTTTTTTGAAGCTCTAAATTAGGTGAGATCCTTTTCTGTATGGCACATGACCAAAGACACGTACATATGGCCGTTGGCGTACTACAGCTGGATTTGTCGCTAGGGCCGTAGTACCGCAATCCATTTGATGGAAGTCGCGCCAACGACACTCGGATTTCTCTTTCAGGGCCGGCTTTCGAGACCCCAGCGCTCCTCAATTCTTTTGAATCGTGGTATTTTGACCATGCGTTTATCTGCTTGATGCTCCTCGTTCCATCTTTGTCTCATGTCTCATGTCTCATTCCGTTTGAGCAATCACCCACAAGTCCGTCGCGAGTCGCCGTTGTGATATTTATAGAGGCGCCAGGGATAATTTCATCTTTAATGACCAGTAGGACCATGACCGTCAGTCCACTTCGCCGTCGTGGAGAGCCATGATGTTTTTGTCGACCCTGGTCTACACAGGAGGCACTTCTACGTCTCTGCATCCAGCGAGAAGCCAAGTGGATGAGTTTGAGTGAGGAGCCAGGTGCGCTCAAGAAGGACACACACACATAGAGAGAGAGAGGTTTAAACTATAAAACGATTCTCCGGGTGCGGTCATAGGTAGTATTGTCGGGCTCGTTAGCAGTATTCTATAGTAAGACGTTGAGGGTATATTTTTCTTGTAGAGATGTGTAGCTTCGCCTGTTTCTTGGTTATTATATCGATATAAAATAAGCTCAAAGCATATGATTCGTTGAAGAGATATGAAAAGTTACAGTGGCCCTCCGTGTAAAGAATGCTATTTGTAGAGATGCTTAGAAACAGCCTTACGAATGAGGTGGCTGCGGCCGCCAATTGAATACTACCTAAGTCGTCTACGGAAATTGTCGCTATTACGTGAGCATGAAATAAGGAACATCCCCTTTGATGCACAAATACATGTTTTGATGCATGGAATGATATATTGGATATCTATGCTACTATGAAGCGCCTTCGCAAAATGCAAGTCGAGGGCAAAGACAACCTCCGAATAACTTAATAGCTTTGAAGGGACCTCACATATCCATTTCATCATCATCCCAACCCAGCTGCTCATAGATAGACTTTGTCTGTGCCTTTTCCGGTGTAACCGGCACAAGAGGAGCGCTCTTGGCAGGTGATCGCAGGATCGCAGGGGAGGAGGATGCTTGGGATGTGCTGGGGGCGAACAAGGGCACAGGTCGAGGTACAAGCATGGGATTAGGGCCTTGCTGCTTGGGAGGCGTCTCCGTAATCATCGAGAATCTTGGACCTTGTGGGGATCTGCTAAGATTTGGTGACGAGTCGGGGGCCATGGCTATACTTTTGCGACGGGAGGAAACAGGTGTAGTCGGTGCCACGAGTTGAGGTTGTGAGAATGGATCATTGTGGCTTGAACGAGGTGCAGGGAGATCGGGCACCCGGAAAAGGCCCTTGCCTTTCGTGGAAGGCATGGACGGTCGATGTGCTAGGTCTGTTCCTTGGCTATCGAACAGTAACTTAGACGGAGGTCGTGATGGTGTTTCTTGAATTGAGCCTAGTTCGGTGAGCTGTGTTTGTGGCTCGCGCTGCCTTTTCCTTGACACTCGTTGAGAGCCAAAGGGTGTTGAATCGGGGCCAGAGAAGGAGATAGCCCGTCGCGTTGATGAGGGAATCATGACAGGGGACTCGGCAAGAGTGTGGTCCTCCATCTCTCCTGCAAAAGACCGCGATGGCGCCAGACTGCGCGGTAAACGGGGCAGTCCGACAATTGCATCCTTCCTGCGATTACCACGAGGTGTAGCCATGACCTGCACACCCTCGCCAAGTGGATTTCGGACCGGGTTCTTTGGCTTGCGAGAACTTCCTCCGCCTGTAGACATTCGCTTGGAGGCATCCTCGGCAATGTCTTTAGCAACGACTTCACGGTTCGGCTTGCGAAGTGTCTGGATGGCATTATCAAGCTCCCTCTTCTGATCAGCCAACATCTGCACCTTACGAAGCTTGCTCTCGTGTTGTCTGGCAGCCGCGTTAAGATCAATCTCGCGGTTCTCCACTCTCTTGACCTGAATACCACCACGGACACTGCCGCTCATGGCTGTTGGCAGCATTGGCTCCAAAGAATCACGTTTTGTATCATGCTGGGTCGGGGCAGTTTTGGACCGACTTAGTGATGGATGGCGAATCTGAGACGCTGCGGCTTTTTCGTCTGTTAAAACACGCTGTAAGGATCGTCTGGGTTTTTGAACTGGAGATTCCCGCTTGCCATCAGGCCCTGGTTCTGGGCGGCGTGACTTGCTCGATGATTGGGTCTTCTTAGCCGCCGGAGAGATGCCCCCAGAAACACCGAACTTGCGAGTGACCAATTTGCATTTATCCGGCAGTCGTGAAACATAGAAGGGAATGATGACTTCGGTGCAAAAGTCGCGCACTGCGTCACTCTCACTTTTCTTCCCGGACATATGGCCATCAGTAAATGATGAGGCCTTTGCAGAGTCAGCTGCGGTCGACTCCTCCATGCTTACAGCATGCCATATACAAAGCCGGTCCAGATGCAATTCGAGAAGAACATTGAGATCTTGAGGCTTCTTGGTTCTCTTCTTGGGTGTGTTTGTCTCTTCGCCAGCTGGCTTGACATTGTCAGGATTGTCTTTCTCAATGGGAGTGGACTCTAGAGCCATGACTTCCAGTATCAGGAGGATCTGCAACTGGGTTTCGCGCAGTCGCAAATCGGAGATATGCTTCTTCGTCTCCGGGTCACGGGAGCCTTCTAGAGTTGAGGCATCCACCATGCTTCGATCCTTCCACCATTTGCGGACAAATCCATCCTCTTCGGGGTAGAAACCATTCTTGCCTAGTTTCTTCTTCTTAGTTTTGCGCTTTTTGGCTAGAACACCC
Organism: Penicillium daleae; assembly: GCF_028827525.1. Lineage (NCBI taxonomy): Eukaryota > Fungi > Ascomycota > Eurotiomycetes > Eurotiales > Aspergillaceae > Penicillium > Penicillium daleae. The sequence goes on along the minus strand of NW_026623157.1, from coordinate 2,217,299 downwards.
TCATCGTCGGAGACAGCAAGCACGGCTTCGCGGACCGACGCAGGGAGAGACTCGCGGTACTTGAGGTCCATCTTCTTAGCAGGCAAGACAGCCTCCCGGTAAAAGTCAATCAGTTGGGTAGGCGTCTGGATCTGCTCATGCTCTGAGTGTTGGAAAGCAGTCCGGCAACGTGTCAATGGTCCCTTGGCAAAATAGGCCAGAGATGTCTGGGTTTCGTGTCAGAAAGAGGCTCACATTGCTACTCAATGGAATTCTCACCTTCGAGATATATAGAGCTTGCAGATAGTGCTCTCGCATCCCATCGAGTAGCTCGTCCGGAGACAGTTTGGTATCCGGGGCAAGATTAACGTCCATAGCACTTGCAGCCCCGAGGACTTGGGAATCACCCAGTCCAAATGAAACATCCATCTGGGAATCATCTCCAGTCACGGCTGGAGCAAGGGATTGACTCCGATATTCAAGTACGTCGACGAAAGATGGTTGCACTTGTGTATCATCGATAGCAGACGACCCAAACACAACGTCAACCTGCAACCCAGCAAACTCCTCACCCAGGCCCAGATCAGAGGATGGCTCCTCGATTCGCGCAGTCTGCCACCAGTTCATGGCATCCAGGGCAGTGCATGAAATGTCACTGACGTCGACATCCATGACGACATCTCTGGATCCTTTCCATCCCTTGACCGCGACAACGACGTCGCCTTCCTGCACCCATCGCGCAAGCCTTGAAAGAGAATATATACCACGTTTCACACGCTCAACAACGTAAAGTCCACCACTTGCGGCCAATCGGACCGCCAGCACAGTCGGCTCGGCACAAGACCGCAAGTCTCTTTCAAGAGCGGGGATATCGGCGGCGAAAAGGCCACCAGGCTCTGAGCGCGACCAAGACGCGTCTTCAAGCCATGATAGTGGGAAGCGAGATCGGGGAAGTAGACAGATTGGCTCGAGAATTAGCGGTTCATCGGATAAGGACGCAGCATGAGCCTGGACAAGTCGACGAATAAATGGTTAACTGGGGAGTGTTCTTCCTTCGATTTGCGCACACCGAACCCGCGAAATCACCTACCCGAATCACAATCGAAGTTGTAGAGAGCTGACCCGCAGCAATGTCGGTTCCGATCTTGCGTTTCTTCGTCGGCGGCTGGGTCTCGTGGAGCTTGTTCAGCGAGGACGAACTGAGGGGATCCAGGGCGCCGGGAATTGCGCGCGTGGTCATGGTCGCGTTTAAAAGGCTGTGTGCATCGTGTCGTAGGCGAAAGAACGGAAGCAGAAACAGAAAAAGAATGCAGTAACCAACCCCCAAAAGGACGCTATGCAATTGCCCGTACGCCCGAATTCTCGAATGCTAAAATGGATGTTGGATGTTGGTTGGCGCGCGAGTCTGGAGTGGGCAAGTCTGGCGTCACGCGTCGAGGCCCAAGCGTTTCTGTCCCCCGCTCAGCCCTAAAGACTAAAAATTGAAGATGCGATGGAAACGATTGATCAGCACAATAGAAGCTAATGATAAGGGATACTAATGTTCCTGGGATTGATGAAGGGGGATTCAATTGAGTTTGTTCATTAAACTGATTAATTTCTATCTGGCTACGACGACTTGGCGTCTACAAAACTGTCCATCCCGCCGTGTCAAAACTATCTTTTCGCACTAAACAAAGACCCACCAGATTGATGGTTCGGGCTAAAACACATTAGGGGATAAATTGTGAGAATAATTTGCGATGTGCATTTGACAAACACGAGCTTCAGGCGGAGATAAGTACAGCAGTCAACCAATTATATCAAAATGGCTTCTAAGAAAAGAGATCCTTGGTTGTTGAGCCTCGAATCAAGTACAAGAACCCCTAATCGACACGCTCGGGATTGTGATTCTTTCAGAGAGTGGTTAGAGTCATCTTAAACGATTGAATCGTATAAGGTGCCAATTTGGGGGTATTCCGCTCCGAATGATGTATCAACAGAATGACTTGCTCAAAGTACTCAGAAGACACTCACAACAACCCTATATCTAGACGCACAAGGCAGCAGATCTACCCGACAGAAAATATACCGGTGAATAAAACCAAATCGACATCCTCTGCAACAATCGAAAAGACAAATGGCCTGTCAAACACCACACTCGGCAGATGTGTTGGAAGGGATCGCTTCAACACCACCGCTGTAGCAGCGGCAGCCTCTGTACCATTTTCATCCAATAGGATAGCAACACTGTGTATAATACGTTGAACCATGAAAGAATAAGAAATCCTCGGAAATGTCCCTGATATTGGATATCCCAAGTCCTTAAGCTTTTGTGCGATATCTTCCTGGGTACGAAGGTTGAACTTTGGCAGGCCAAACTGCAGTAGTTTTGTTTGTACGAACTGGCGCGGAGTTCCATCACGGCAGATTGTTCGTAAAATTTGGAGTGGAGAACAACCATCGGACGGTAAATAGGCGATGAAAGACCATTGTGAACCCGCATTCGAGGCATAGGGAAGCCGAATTGCCGTATATGCACTGTCTTTCGAGATCAGAACCTCCTCACGATGAAAAAACATCATTTCGACGGGATCAGTTCGATGGTCAGATGTATGGAACGGGAAGTCTTTGATGGTGTTTTTTCGATCGAATTTCTTCTGCCATGCGGCTTTGAACACCAGTGCGTTTATTAGGACCATGTTGGCCTGAGACAGGGTTTGACGGCTCAACATCGAGGGTATCAGCCCATTTGTCTGTTGGGAAATCCAACCATTTATCAAGTTTGTTCCATCCTCTAGGCGAGTAAAACTGCAATCCAGATGCGCATCAAATTGTTTGAGATATTCGATGTAAGTAGGAACAACTTCGGAAGAGTTGTCTGCAAACATCGCGTTTGCGGTGGTAAACTGCCGTCCGGTATCAAGCGCAGTAGTCAATGCAGCCTGGATTGTCGAAAGTTCGGATATCACTTTGTCAGGCTCCTCCAGCCCAAGCTTTTCGCATAACTGTCTACATTTCGCTTCGTCTGCCCCTCCCGCTAGCATTCCCAGGGCGATAGTTATCGACAGAGGAGATATTGCAATGCCAGCAGATAAACTCTCTTTCTCACATATTTGTATTGCCAAGTTCCATCCTAATTGATTGATCGTGTCGACCACCGATGGTGTTTTCTCGGATGTCATCGTAGGGAGATTTTAAGAGATAGAGACGAGCGGACACGGAGGAAAAGGCTTCGTTTCAGCCGTAAAGTATTATACAATAGACCTCGCGGCGTTGGGACTGCCAGACCGCACGAAGAGTAAGCGGGTATTGCAGGTTGCGTTCCGAATAATCGGACTGCATATATTCGAGACCTGAGTATGCTGCAGGAGGATGGATAGAACAGTGGGAGGTACCTCTAGATAGTGAGGGGTACAGAAGTGGAGGGGCACAGAAGTTGACGGGTGGACGGGTAAGATATAGGGTTATACGGTATGAAAATCGTTCTGGAAAAACGAAATGTAGTATCTTTCCACATCAGGAAGCATTGATAATTTACAAAGTGTCCAACACAACGTGGGATAGTATGCAGTATTGACGAAGAAGATTGAACGAAACCAATAGATAGGTATACGATGAATGGATTGATTGATTGATTGAAGATGTTAGACATACGCGCGGACCCGCTAACTGAACAGGCCAAAAGACCAAATATGTCAGAACGCTATGTTCTGACATGACCAGGTCCGATATACTGTAAGCAGCGCACATAACGTTAGGAGAGCCAGTCCTAACCATAGAATTAAGATCACGATATGCGGAGTGGTCTTTCTAAGAGTGCCCAGGATTGCCCGCTGAATCTAAATTTACGGAATACATACCATACAAAGTGGCATAAATTCAATGAGTTGGTAGGTGTGAATTTCTGGGTCATGTCATTTAGTACTATCTTTGTTATTAAAAAATCATTAGGGCTATAACATATCCGCCATAGAAATCTTGTTGTCATCTTTTTGAATATAGCTATCCCTGACAGAAAAGCCCAGATCTTGAACATATAAAGTAGGTTTCGCTTGGCATTGGATTTAAAGATACCGATGTACGGAGTAGTGGCCTCAGTGAAAGACCACTTCCGCTAGAGCGCTAAACCTAGCACACAGATAATTTTGTATGTAGTGGCCCTTCGAATTTGTATAGAGCTCCGAAGAGTGTCAGATCAGCTGGCAACGCACTAATACATATCTGGCTTAGCTGTGTAGTTTGCTTGAGAACGGAAGCACTTTCCACGAAGCTCAGGCATCTGTCAGATGTAACCCGGAGCGAATAAGGACTCTGCTCCCGAAGGAGACGGCACCGAGGGAGGCGAGGGTCTGACAGGAGGGCTAGAGAAAAGTAAGCCGATGCGGAGTGCAAAAACAATGGATCATTAAAAGAGTAAGTAATCCCCGAGGGACTATCGTCAAGCGGGAGTTCCTTCTGACAGACTATATCAGTCAGGAGGGATCCCACAAATTCATCAATTCAATCATACTACTACATTCTTCTTCTCGTTCATCATGGGCCGGAAATATCGTAACCCGCTTATCAACCCGCTACACTACGCCACAACACAGCTGCACACTGGACCCCCTGTCACATACGCGGCTGCCCAGCGAGGTCTTACCAGCTATGATTATGGTATTTGAAGGGATTGACAATAGAATTCAGTGTTATAATCATTGATGTCACTGACTGAACCCCCCTTATAAAAGTAATCGTCGGCGCCGGCGCAGCAGGCTGTGTCCTCGCCAACAAACTCTCCGAGGACAAAAACGTCTCTGTCCTGCTTCTCGAAGCTGGCGGCGACAACACCAAAGTCTTTGAATCCAAAGATCCCATCCTCTTCGCCAAACTCCTCCACTCCCAACATGACTGGGACTACTATACAGTCGAGCAGCCCAGCCTGGCAAACCGCTCCCTCTACTGGCCCCGAGGCAAAATCCTCGGCGGCTCCTCCTCCCTCAGCGCAATGATGTACCACCACGCCTCCAAATCCGACTTTGACGAGAGGGCTGCTACCCACGGCTGCAAGGGCTGGAGCTACTCTGATCTGGCCCCGTTCCTCCAAGGCATGGAGCGCTTTACTCCCCACCCGGGGCGGCCCGCGATAGACACCTAGTATCGTGGGTCCACCGGGGAATGGCACACTAGGTACTCGTGGTTATCCGAGATTATCGAGAAGGGGTTCCTGCCTGCTTGTCAGGATGTTCAGATCCCGGTTATTCTGGATGTGAATACCCCTTAGGGGGGTCTAGGGGTGACTCGATTCTAGACTTTCATCGATCCTAAGGGTCAGCGCTCGTCGCTAGCGACGGCTTTCCTGACCCCGAAGGTATTGGCCAGGCTAAACTTGTATGTAGCGTGCAATGTCCGTGTGACTCGTGTACTGTTCGATCAAATCACTACCAAGGAGCCGACGGCAATTGGAGTTGAATTTCAAACTAGCCGTAGAGGTGATCGCTTCGAGGTCCACGCAAGGCGAGAGGTTATTCTCTCTGGAGGAGCTGTCAACACCCCGCAAACACTTCTACTGAGTGGTATCGGTCCGGCCGATACGCTGAAAGCTCATGGGATCCCTATAATTCGAGAGGGGGAGGCCGTTAGTCGCAATCTGAAAGACCACTTGTGCACCACACCCGTCCTCGTCAAAGCCAAGGACGGCCTTACCCTGGACTACTTAGCTAACGAGGCTAGGGCCATTCTAGCTCTGGCACGCTGGATGCTAACGGGTAGTGACCCGCTATCCAGCAATGCCGGCGAGGCAGCTGCCTGCATCCGATCCACGGACTACCACTTTCCCCAGACGGTGAATACTCCTAACGACTTTACCTCTAGGAAAAACGCACCTGATATCGAGATCATTGGCGCCCCGCTAGCATCCATCCACCACGGCGAGGAGAAACCACTCGATAACAGCAGCATCTTCAGCATTGCCCCAATTGGTCTTCGCCCACAGAGCCACGGCACAGTCACCCTCAAGAGTCGCGATGTCTTTGATGCGCGTAAGTGATTTTCCCCCGACTATAGCTTAGACTAACACGCTAATCGGAATCTATATAATCCAGCAATCATCGACCCAAAATACTTCACCGACAAAGGCGACAACGACCGCAGCGTCCTCCTCATCGGCCTCCGCGTCTGCCTAGATATAATCCAAAGCCCCGCTTTCATAGAATACTTTGAGCCCATCCCCTCCAACGACGACCCAAGCTCATACTGGTGGCCCGCCTCGAGCAGCAACATCGAAAAGATCACCGACGAGCAACTGCTGCGCTTCATGGACGAAAAGGCCTTTACGCTGTATCATCCCGTTGGTTCGGCGCGTATGGGTCCGTCACCTGCGACGAGCGTCGTCGATTTGGAATGTCGGGTGCATGGGGTGAAGTGTCTTCGTATTATGGATGCTAGTGTGTTCCCGGAACATATTAGTGGGCATCCTACGGCGCCTATTGCTGCTATGGCGGCCAAGTTGAGTGCGATGATTATTGAGCGGATGGGGGATGCTAGTCCTGTAGGGGCGAATTTGTGAGGATAGAGTTGCCTGTCGAGTGGGATCTTCTCTTTTCTCTAGTGGGGATTGGTCTTTTAACTGTCTGGGTTCGTTGGTACTACCATAATGGATATAAAGCCTGCAAGGCTAACCAGTACATAGTTAATGCAATAGAAATTAGGTAAACTAGGGATTAGGTGGCATATAGACAGTGATAGGAATGTGTGTTACGTAGCTTTGCCTGCTGCAGTAGGATATTCATGCTATGTCTACAATGATGCTTTTCAGACTTGATGGGCGGAAGTGGAAAAGGACAATATATCGTACCCTCCATATACATGGCCAACCTACGGGGGTATAATTACGTCGTTCTTTATCTTGGGACGTCTAGACAAGAAGTCCGCGTTGCTGTACGTAGCAATACTCTGAAGATGTGGAAGGTAATGTTGTTCAACTTAAATGGTTGAAATGGAGTAGATATTATTTGTATTTGCTAATGTTTAGATTAGCAGCAGACCCACGGGTCAAGAGAGAGCCTCGAATGTTGAGAAGAACAAAACAAGAAGCAACAGGGCTCCCCCTGACCCGCACCTCCCGGACTCCGAGGATTGAATCCCGCATGCAGGTCAATCACACTCGGCATTAAAGCCACTCGGGAGGCTGGTCAAGTGGTGAAAAGGTGGTATGGTTGTTGAAGACTTTCGCTCCGCAAAAACGCCAAAAACTTCCCGTTCCCAGCCGATGAATAGTGGTATCATGTTGAATTTTGTCTTCGCCGTAAGGCCCGTCTTTGGGGCGACCATGCAGAATAATGAAACAAGGAAAATAAAAGGGGAACAAAGGGATGGCTTCCGTGGAAAACCAAACTTTTTGTCACAAAAAGAGGTTTGTGGGGTTTTATAGAAAAGAAAAATGGTTCTATGCACGTGCTTTGAGTTGTTGAAAACAAAGCATACTCATCACAGTCGTCACAACGTCTCCGAGGTCACCGGACGGAGGGATCCCTTTAGAACTTGAGTGCCTTGGGCTTCTCCCAGGAGAAGCTCTGGTTGGTGAAGTGACCGTTCTTGGCGGTCTGGATGTAGATGGGCTTGGCCAGGTCGAGGTCCTTGACGATCACACCGGGGCGGAGATCGAAGTTGTTGCGGATGATCTGGACCAGCTCGTCAGAGGTCTTGGAGCTAGTGCCGTAGGTCTCGACGAAGATGGAGAGGGGGCTCAGCGACACCAATGGCGTAGGAGAGCTGAACGAGAGCACGGCGGGCAAGGCCGGCGTTGACCAGAGACTTGGCGATCCAGCGCGCAACGTAGGCGGCCGAGCGGTCGACCTTGGAGTAGTCCTTGCCGGAGAAGGCACCACCACCGTGAGCACCCCAGCCACCGTAAGTGTCGACGATGATCTTACGGCCAGTGAGACCGGCGTCACCCTGGGGACCACCGATGACGAAGCGGCCAGAGGGCTGCATGTGGTAGACGGTGCGGTCATCGAGCAGGTTAGCGGGGATGACCTTGCGGACGATCTTCTCCTTGAGGACGGTGCGGAGCTCCTCCGTGGAGACATCGTCAGTGTGCTGGGCAGAGATGACGACGGTGTCGACACGCAGAGGCTTGACGGCACCGTTGTCGTGGGCGTACTCAATAGTCACCTGGGTCTTGGTGTCAGGGAGCAGCCAGGGGATGGAGCCGTCGTTACGGGCGGCCTTCATGGCAGCATTGAGCTTGTGAGAGAGCAGGATGGTGAGGGGGAGGAGCTCGGGGGTCTCGTCGGTGGCATAACCGAACATGATACCCTGGTCACCAGCACCGAGCTTCTCCAGAGCCTCCTCGTAGTGGAGACCCTGAGCGATATCGGGGGACTGCTGCTCAATGGCAACGAGGACGTTGCAGGTCTTGTAGTCGAAGCCCTTCTCGGAGGCATCGTAGCCGATGTCCTTGATGGCGTTACGGATGACCTTCTGGTAGTCCAGCTGGGCCTTGGTGGTGATCTCACCGAAGACCATGATCATACCTGGGGATGCATGTCAGATTTGAGGGGGCCATTTTGGAGGGGGGCAGGGAAGTCAGATGGAATCCCCGAGCCCCGATCCCCGAGAGGAAAGAAGAAAAAACCTACCAGTCTTGGTGGCGGTCTCGCAAGCGACCTTGGAGAGGGGGTCCTCAGCCAAGCAGGCATCGAGGATAGCATCGGAAACCTGGTCGCTATAGAAGGGGAGAAGGTTAGGATTGAAGCCGTAGGCATTGAGGGTTTTTCCTTCAGGGGCGAATAAAAAACTCACGCAATCTTATCGGGGTGACCTTCACCGACGGACTCGGAGGTGAAGAGGAAGGTGCCGGGCTGCGAACCGTTTGCAAGGGAACCCATTGTGACGGATTGTGTGACTTGAAGAAGTCTTTAGGGAGGAGAAAATAAAGAGAGGAGGAGGAATGAAGAAAGAAGGAGAGAGGGAGGAGAGAAAGGAAGAGAAGAAGAGGGGGGAAAAGAAAAGTAATAATAGGTGGGGTTTTTTTCTTGCGGCCCAGTGGCAGAATAAGGGTTACTCGGCCAGTACGAGGGTTGCCAGTGGTGGTGTGGTGGTGCACGTGGGTATAGCCGAAGTCACTCTCAGCCAGTGGCCAGCATGTCCGGTTGTTCCTTGTAGTTTCTGTCCCATTATTCTTGTGATTCTGGTTTCAACGGCCCCTGCCACTTCCACTTTTCCACTTCCACTCAGCGTGGGGCTGGCCCTTCACCGCCCTGCACCTGTCAGCCCCCTCGATTGCGCCATTCCGTGAATCTGCCAGGCGGTCACAGCTGGCAGATCTGAGCCCCTCCGGCAACTGCAAATTCTCGCGTACCCGGCCTCCGATAAGCTGATATGAAAAGCTGCCCATAATTTTATCACCGCCAAGACCCGGTCCATTAGCAAGAACCACACCAGCACCAGCACCAGCACCAGCACCAACACCAACATCAACATCAACATCAACCTACACCCACCATGTCCAAGTTCGGTGTCCTGGTCATGGGCCCTGCGGGTGCAGGCAAGACCACCTTTAGCAACTCCCTCATCCACCATCTGCAAAGCACCCGCCGCAGCTGCTTCTACGTCAACCTCGATCCGGCCGCCGAGAACTTTACCTACCAGCCCGACCTCGACATTCGCGAGCTGATCACCCTCGAAGATGTCATGGATGAGCTGGGCCTCGGCCCCAACGGTGGTCTCATCTACTGTTTCGAGTTCCTCCTACAAAACCTCGAGTTCCTGACCGAAGCTCTGGACCCACTAAGCGAGGAATACCTCATCATCTTCGACATGCCCGGCCAGATCGAGCTCTACACACATATCCCTCTCCTCCCATCATTAACGCAGTTCCTGTCCCGGCAAGGACCGCTGAACATCAACCTCTGCGCCGCCTACCTCCTCGAAAGTACCTTTGTCGTCGACAAAGCCAAGTTTTTCGCCGGCACCCTTAGCGCCATGTCCGCCATGCTGATGCTGGAGATTCCTCATGTGAACATTCTCAGCAAGATGGATCAGGTGCGGGATATGGTGACTCGTCGCGAGTTGAGGCGGTTCGCCAATGTGGATGTGCAACTGCTACAAAAGGATGAGGAAGATACGGGGCCAGCTGCCAACCCTATGGCGAAGGATGCCTTGATGAGCGGTGACTCATTCAACCAGCTCAATCGGGCCGTGGCGCAACTGATTGATGATTTCAGCATGGTCTCGTTCTTGCAGCTGGATGTTTCAGACGAGGACAGTGTCGCCGGAGTTCTGAGCCATATTGACGATGCCATCCAATACCACGAGGCCCAGGAGCCTCGAGAACCCAAGGACGAGCAAGAGGTGAACTACGAGGATTAAAAGGTAGAGGATCGCAATCATAATCTCAGCACCTCGAGCGATATGGAGGACTCTCCTCGACGCCAAACCCAATCCTTGACATGACGCCTTCCCCGCAAGTCTCAGACGGTTATACTCGGAATATTCCCCTCGCGACGCGTCCGAGATCTCCCGTGGTCCAACCTACACAACTCCGCCATTGCGCATTAGCAAGTCGCTCTCAGCCTATAAACCGCTCCAGCGTGTCGCAAGTCCCGCTTCTGGTGACGAAATTCCGGGCCCGAATTGTGAAGTGTCCGATCCCGGATGTGGGGCTGAATCGTACTGGAGACAAACCATCTCACCAAGCATTTCTGTGGAGTTTATTTTGGTCCTGATTTTCCTTTGATGTTTGGCATTTCATTATTTCTGCGACTCTGCCCCAGAAGAAAAAGTTGATATGAAACCAGTCATCTCATCCATAGACTCCGATAATCAACACCTCATGACTGATGAACATGTGCAAAGCCCGGGAATCTGAAATCCCAAACCAAGTCCTGGAATAGGCAATGGAAGCAAAAAGAAAGAGTAGAATGAAGTCCAAATGGAACCGTATCAATAGGCAAGACATCGTCCATCCAACCATCCAACCCATAATATCCAACGCCCCAGCGATGACAAATAACCAAAAGCTCTTACCCACCATCTCCCTTTCTATATCCTACCACCACTGACCCGAACCACCCATCCCCTTCCCACCAGCACCACCACCACCACCAGGAGCACCACCCTGTTCAATCATCGCCCAACCCTCCTGCAAAAACCCCATCAAAAACCCCCAAACCCTCCCCGCATCCTTAAAAGCCTGCTCCCCACCAACATTCCAAACATAAACACCCAGCACAACCACAGATCCCCAAAACACCACCCGCACAATAAACCGCACCCACCACATCACCCACCACACGACAAACCGCCGTATGTAATCCAGGATGACCAGCGAGACGAGCAGAACGCCGCCTAGCACGAGCGCGCTCATGAGATCAGGCATCGTGGAAGATCCGAGCGTTGTCGCGAGGAGATGTGAGAGTGGTGTCAGGATGTAGGGATCTACGACGGTGGTGCGGAAGGTGGAGAGGTGGGTTGTTAGTTGGGAGTGGGCTGTTGAGCGGAGGTAGGTGTAGGTTGCGTTTGTGAGGATTGTTTGGAGGGGTTCTGGCGGATGTTAGTATTGTGCCTCACGATGATCATGGTATGCAAGGTGTGTTAGCTTTGGGGTAGACGGTACCTGGGAGGTGATCCATGATCTTTGTTTGTGTGGTTTCGAGGGTTTAAGAAAATGATTTAGATTGCGGGTTGGTGGTAGATATGGTGGACCGCGAGGACAAAGAAGCTTTGATTACGAGCGCGTGGTATCTTCGGGTCGAGGTGTAGACAGAGCCTGGGTTTGTGGTGTTTCACAGTGGATAAAGAGATGTTGACGTGTAGGAGGAGGTGTATATAGCTATGCGACGAGAGACAAAGGTGAAAGGTGGAAGTTGAAGGTCGGACTGGGAGGGCCTGGACCAGTTCCCGTAGCTGCGGAGATAACGCGGTGCAAAACAAACAAACAAGCTCGCGGCCGCAGCACAGCATCATAAGCCGAGCTTACAATCAAGTCAAAGGAAAGATGGAGAAAGAAAATTCAAAAATGACAGAATAATACAAGTCTTCCCGAGTATGGGAAGTACTGTACAGTTGATGATTATATACCAGTAGAGCAAAGTAAGTAGTGGTGAGTGTATATACAAGCGCAGGTGGGTAGTACGGGGTACCTCGCCCCAATCCCACAAAATGGACAACCGGTGCTTCCAATTCAAGCACGGTCTGCGCGGCACCGCGCGCACGAGCTAACGGTCCAAAAGATTCAAAGTCAAAAAACCAAATATCAAATCAATAAAAAGTCAACCCAAAGGGTGAAACGCTGGGGAACGCAAAACTCCCAGACACCCGACTTCTCCAACCATCGGGCTGGAGGTGAGTCCTGATGCAGATGCAGATGAGGTGGTATAGGTAACGAAAGCAGGAAAAGGTAACAAGAATCAAAAAGGGAACCCAAATGAAAGCACATATATCACTGTTGAAATACTGGATGTCGTCTCTCAGTATCCAAAAAGTGCAGAAGCCCATTACATCAACGACCGGAGAGTTTCCCTCTCGGCCTGAATGTCCACCTGCAACCGGCGAGTCTGACGGAGAGCCTCATCCCTGTAAAAAAGGCACAATCGGGTTAGCTTGGCGCCCCCCAAAACACGATGCATCTCGTATCCGAGTCGGGATGAGATCGGAACTCTCATCCGCGGGAAATTTATTTGCGCGACGGGGAAAAAAAGAAAAACGTACCTGTCAGATTGCAGCTGGGCTACATCAACCTGTGCGCGGTTCATCCGTCCCACTACCTCCTCCATCTCCATGTCTACATCGCGAATGGCTCGCTCCAGTGCCTTGACGTGCTTCTCTAGCACTTCGGTCTGGACGACGGTTGTCAGTGGGACACCCTCACCACTGGTGGTCTTGTCCAGGCGTGGGGACCGGCCGGCGAAGGGCGTATTTGGTGGTCGTGGGGAAATGTTAGCTGGCGTGCGAGAACCATTCTTCATGCGCTGGAGCTGGGCATTGTGGTTCTCCTTCAGCAGGCAGATTTCTTCCTCGTGCTTGCTCAGTTCCTCTTCAGAATGGTTCTGAGCGTTCAGGAGGTTCTCCTCAAGCTCCTTCATCTGGTTCTGTAGAGTGTTGATGCGCTCAACGGAGATTTGCTGGTCGCGCTCACCCTTATCAATGGCCGTTGCCAGACGGCCGCGAAGGAGCTGTTGACCTGCAATTGCTGGTGGACATAACCAGCGAGTTCGTTGCTGCGCTTGTTGATCGCCTCCAGCTCAGCCGATTGGCCGCTGGCCTCGGCGTGTTGTCTATCAGCCTGAAGCTGTTGGAAGGCAGACTCCAGAGAAGATGAGGTTGCCATGACCTCGGCAAAGCTTTCCTGATCCGCCTCGAGCCATTCGGGCACCTCGGTATCGTGTTCCTGAAGGAGGACCCGAAGGGAGCTAGTCTCTTGCTCAGCGCGGTCTAGATCCATCTTGAGACCCGCCAAGTTCTTCTCGCACTGCCACTTGCCATCCAGCGCATCTTCGGCGCGCAAGCGCAGGTGGTTCACCTCATCCCGCAGGCTGCGCACCTCTCGCTCATAGCCCAGTTTACGTGGCGGGCCAGCTTCTTGAGCACGCAGAACCTCGGCCTCCAGAAGGCGAGTCTGCTTCATGAACTCGCGCTCTTGGAAAGCGTGGCGGTTCAAGAGGCTTCTCAGTGTACGGTGGAGAGCGTCTCGCTGGGTCTCGATATCCTTGACCTTGTCGACCAGCGACTCGCGTGTCTCTCCCCGGTCCTTGTTGCCAGATACCGAGTTGGAGCGGGACAGGGAACCCGAGCGCGCAAGACCACTAGTGGGCTTCCGAGCGAGCGAGTTGGATCGTGAAAGACCAAACGCCGAATGGCGCTTCCCTTGTACACCGTCCTCCTCGGCAATTGATGCGAATCGTCCGCCTTGCAGCTGTGCTAGTGAAGCGTTCTCGATCTTCAATGCCTCGATCTCTTCAATCAATCGCTGCGTGTCTGAAGCGGGAGGCGCATTACCCTCCCGGAGGATATCACGCTCATTCCGCAATTGCTCCAGTTCCACGCGCATGGCTGTGAGTAAATCTTCAAAGTTATCTTTTGATTGGCGTTCCTCCAGCAGCTTCCGCCTCGTGTTTTCCAAGGCAGTTTCCAACTCTTTCGTTTTCGATGAAAGATCAGATAGATCCGTTCGTTCTCGCCGAAGCTAGAAAATACCGTCAGTCAAAAAGACGCCTCGCTTCTCGGGCTGAACCTCAAAGCCTCGAACCTCGAACTTACCTGCTGAACCTGATTTTCCAATATTTGAACATGCGATTCAGACGCAGTTCGCTGCATCCGCTCTTCCTGGAGCCTCTGCGAAAACTCGGCCTTCAATTGCGCGCGTTCCTGCTCTGCAGCCCGACGGATCTTTTCAATATCTTCCTGTCGATCAGGACCGTATCGAATCGAACTCGTGCCTGAATCAGAGAAATAGTCACTCGTCCGGCGGCTGACTTCGGGTCCCTCTGTTTGCAAACGCTCAATCAGATCCTCCAATTCCATTTCCCGACGGATCGAGCCCGCCAATTCGGAGCTAATCTCGCGCAATTCATTCTCCAAATCGGCCAGCTTGGACGTGTATACGGTGTCGTGGGCGCTGAGTGTCCCTAATGACGGCGTTCGCGCAGGCGGGCCAAAGCCAGCGGCTTTGGTATCGTATGACGAAGGAGGTCCCATGGGGACGTTGGCCAGGGGCGGCATGGGAGAGGGCATAGGTGATCGACCGCCGTCGGAGATCTCAGTACTGGAGGACTCCGCACCGGGCGAGGTAGCGGTGTTCGCTTTCCAACCAAAGAACGAGCTGATCTTTTTTCCGGGGGTTTTGGGTTGTCTGGGGTCGGTGTGGCCCATGGACATGGATCGTGGATCGACATCAATCTGCAAAGGGGGTGGGCGGTTCATCGGAGGGTGCAAGGCCATACTCGTCGCGCGGCGCTGAGTAGGGGGCGGCGAGTTCAAGATCGGGATGAATGGCTCGCTCACTAGACGACTGTGCAGGGGGGTTCCAAAGCCGGTTCCATTCGTGAACTGGTGCTCGTAATCTTCGTCAAAATAGTCGGCGCTTTCGTCGTCGTCGTCGTCTTCGTCCTCAACCACGGACCGGAGAAACGCGGCTGTTGGGGCAGTATCTATACGGAGGGGGTTGGCAGGATGTCGACCACGAGAGTATCTGGGAAATCGCGAGGTAGGTAAGCGATGATGGGTCTTCCAAGTATTGGAGAAGCGAGACAGCATGGATTGGCCATGTCAATCAAGTTCCCCCCGAACGCACGACCACCTCCAGCTTGGCAATTGTGGCTTTTCTTTTCTTTTCTCGTCACCAAGAATTGAAATGGAGAGCAACCATAGGCTGACTGGATGGTGGGTATATCAAGTAGGTTCGTGCGCTGTGTTCGGGGAGGTATATAGAATGGGATGATAAGAGCGGAACGGGGTGTAGAACAATGGCATCGCATACCTATTGGGATTCCTTGGCGGAGATATAAAGGAGTCGCCTCCCTCGACAGATGAAGGGGATATAGGACCGGTAGCAGGATGAGGAATGGGAGGGGGTTTATTCTCGATCGAAAGGGGAGAGGATAGATGGGGAGGGTCGATCAGTGGACTGGCATGCCGGTCCTGCGCCGGCAGCGGGAGAGGCTTTCGATGCACCGGTACTTGTGCTTGGACTTGTACTGGCGATTGAACGTAGTCTTGACCTGAAAATGAGGTGGAATGGTGGTGGTGGTAGAGTTGCGACGAAAGGGGTGGTGGTGGGGAGTTGTGGGAGTAGTAGTCCAAGCCCGAGGAGGAAGACGAGCTGGCTCTAGAAGTAACGGAGTAGCGACTAGTTGGAGTCTCTGGGGAAGGAGTGATAGTCGTTGTCGCAGTCGCAGACGTGGGATGAGGAATGGAAGCTGAAGGCCGAGATGCGGGAGAGCCGCTCCGAGTTGGAGCAGCAGGAGGAGGAGGTGCCATGAAACCAGCCTAGTGAAGATCAAAAAATAGCCGTCGATCGACAGGCCATACCGATTTCACACGGGACAAAGAATGGAGATTGGACTATAGAGGGGGGGGGGAGGATTAGGGGCGCAAGAGAAAGAGGGGAAGAATTGGCACGCGCTCCAGGTGAGTGGCTCAAAGGGGAAAGGATGTCTTTGTTCGAGACTATCAAAAAAGATAATCATGGGCGAAAATAATGAGAGACTCAGGAGATGCCAACAAATTGGAGATTAAAAAAAAAAAGAAAAAAAGAAAAATGGAAAAAAAGGAGAAGGTCTATAGGAAGTGTAAAGTTACTTAGCAGAGCAGAACCTTAGCGCTTTTTCGGAGGAGACGGGCGATTAGCGCTGGGCCAAGCCCGTGGGCTGGTTCCAGGAGGTGGTCTCTTGTCTTTCTCCTGGCACTGCTTGTCCAGTCTGGTCCAGGGGTAAAAACCCGCAAGGAGAGAAAGAAGTTTAGCGTTTGGCACAATTTAGCGCCCTTGGCCAGGACCAGTCAAGCGTCGGTGGAGCAATAGCCCCTCTCGAACGGGCAGACGGGGCCAGTCTGCATGGATGAAGGGCCTGGATTACATCTGATTGGCACCGCAATACAATCGTCGCGCTGAGAGCGGCTTGCCAAGGTGCGCTCTGGCCGGTGGTGATCGACAATGCTTGCCGATGAACGTGTGAAGGAAATTGGGGGGCTTTTTGCTTTTCTTCTTGTGGTGCTCATCCGGTAACTAACTTTCTATCGTAGAGAGATACCGTCCATACAGAAGGGTATACTTCCATACTTCCTCTCTATCACAATCACAACGCTTTAGAATCGAGATCATCCCTCGCAGCATTATTCGTTCTCCCGGCGCTTGAATCCTGGATGAAAATAGAAACTGGATTCACTAGTGTCACCTGCCATTTGTCTCCCCCTTGAGTCGTGGATCTCTCAAGAGGTTGGAACTCTGGATCCGACCCGCGCTAGTGCTGGGGAGAGGGGCGCTCGATTTCAGGGGTAGTGCCAGGTTGCATCAAAGTACCCTGCAGGTACTTTTATACTAGTGATATATCGTAAAGGTACTTCTGCGATACGTCGCCAGAACTCCTGCCCTGGGTCCAAGGTTCTTGGGCCACGCAAGGCCGGTCAATGCCAATTGAATCTACGGAGTACGGTACTACTCTTGACTGTCAATCCATGACGGACACTGTCGAGTGTCGACTGCGTATTCCGTATCATATACACTCCAGACTCCATAGCAACCCCATCGGCTTGGACTCTATATTTGATACGCTGTATCCTACCATGCAATATCTTGTGCACGGTCGGATCTTACTTGCGACCTGGCAGATCGCACACTCTACAGCACAGAACTCATATCGATTCAACTAATATACCAATTATCTGCTCCGTACTCCGTACTGTTCAGCATAATAGATGAAGCTCCATAAACACTACTATACTTGGACCTTCTTACGGACCAAGCGGTCTAGAAATGGAGTCTGTTTCCCCTCCGCCGTCGGCGAGATATAGATTAAGGGGGTTTTCCAGTCCTGACCAACGATCGTGCCCTCCAAACCTTGCACCTTTGCAAGCCCCCACGATCGATAACTACTTCGTACTACTTATGGAGTACGGAGTACTATCGTGGGAATCACCTCCCATGTGGATCAAAGATCCTTGCCCCCTTTTCCCTTGATCCAGTGAAGCCAACGTACTGTACTGTACTCCATAGACAAGACCGGAGTTGCTCTTTTCGGCCCATGCATGGAAATCTGACCCTTGGCCCCCTCATCCTCGTCATCCTTTGGCGCACCCAGCTGCTGATGCCGTTCTTAAATTATGTGAACAATGTAACTGTGTGAACGAACAGGGCCAGAGAAACAGTGCGAACGTGCTCCCGTCCTGCAGGGCTAACCGTAGCGCCAGCAGGCGTTGTCCACCCACCCAATCATCCCACCTCGCCAAACACTCGGGCCAGCGCCTGGCCGGCGGAGACTTCTTCAAAAAGCCTGGTCTTGTCCTTGCACCCATTCAGGCCGCCTCAGCTGAACCAATCCAGCGGCTGGACGGGAGGGTTCCTGAGGGGTCCTGAATGGGGGCGTCAACTGCTCGGTCTGCCCTGCGCTACTGTCGGTGAGGCTCGCAACACTGATTGAACGGAATCAGATATGCTAATGCTAGAGTGGGGAATGCCGAGTAATCCGAGTAATCTCACGATTCCATCTTCTCGTTCGTCGCTGGACCCTGTAAGCTGAGAGTGTTGCCCTTGGCCAGCCACGAACTGTGCTGACAGTGATGTAAACCCAAGACTCAACCAACCACAGTAGTAAATGCATGATTCACATGAAACCAGGGATCTAGACTTCCTAGCATCTGACAACCTCCCAGTTTTGGAAGTAGAAAACATGGGGTACAGTACATTAAAGACATGGATAACCGCCAGCCATGTTTCGGAACCTGCAAAAGTCCGAAGGGCTGGACTCATCGACAGGAAGCGTAAGGTGTAATTTAGTTGTGTGCTTGATCCAAGCTTCGAGCCTGGACCTGTCAATGCATCTTTTCTTTTTATATACGGAACTTTTCACTGTAGATCACCTTTTCCAAGGATTTGTGTAGATTTCTTTTTCGTCCCACGCCAACTGGTTCCCAAATCGCATGAGGTCCACTCTAGCTTGATAGCCCCAGCGTCCAGTTCTCGGCCTCGTCACGCCAAAGCGGGAAACCCGACCGTAACCACGTCGTACAGTCCCACCACATTACGTCGGGGTGTTCGAGGAATAAATAAATCTTGTCCACGCCGCTTGGTGACGTCCCGTGGCTTGATCTATTGTTACACCATGCGTACTTATTGGAGCCTTCTATTTATTTGAGCCCGCGTAGGGCTGTTGGCTTCCAAGGGGTAGCGGGTACGCCAGGGTCCACAGCGCTGAGATATTTATATACCGTGAAGCTGTAGCCGACACCAGGGTAGTTAAAGGGGATCCCGCCTTCCGGTATTCAGGGTCGCACGTATTTAATCCACATATCATGTTGTATATGTCCTATTTGTACGTAGTGACGCAATTCTTTGCTCTCGGGCCCTGAACAAAATCTGTGCTACCCAACAAACAACGACGGAGGGCCAATTCCCTGCCAACTGCATGAGCAATGAGTCCCCATCCAAGACACGTATTTCGATAGCCTAGAATATATTCTGAAAATACCATCAATCTGTCTTGACACCGCCTTAAGGCTCTGATTTGATTGTGAGTCCCACGTACTTTTTAATTCGCAATTGCGCCAGACATCTGGAGCTTGGTTCGCCCAGTTGCAGGAGTCAAATATGCCCGTTTTCTCATCTAGCTGCAACTCAAGAACTGAAGTCCAAAGGGTATCAATTTCAAAACCATTGAGAGAGTTATTCAGCTTCGATCCCATTTCATTGGTAGTCAACATGTTCTTAATCTGCGGTCACCTCGCCCATACAGGCTTTTAACTCGTCTTATTACGAAGCTTTTGGAACATGATCAAATCACTCTTCAAACCGGATTGAACAATTCGAGGAGGTATCGAAGTCTTCAATGAGATACCCCGAAGTTCCTTATTGCACCCGGCCTATAATCCCAGCAGGAAAGCAGCGCTCCAAGTTACACCTCGGATCATTCACGATATCTTCCGATGAGAAATGACGCTGTGACCCAAAAAACCTTTAAATCGTAGTCCATTCCCTTGCTCTCCAAATACTCAAGATTATTCACGAAGTTAGTGTCTTGCAGACTATGAAAACCCACATCCTCGTTCTTGTACCTGCTTTCCCCTGCCAATTGCCAACCTGATTACCTCTGCGACTCTCACCACTCAAGGCGACCAACCAATCGCACCACGATGTCATTTCAGACGCCGGTGTCGATAGTATCAACTCAAATTGTAGGGCTGGGAACACTGGATGGATTCCATTACGCCAATGGTGTGGAGCAATACTGCGGGATTCCCTACGCCTCGTTATCAAAACGATGGACGCGCTCTGTACTGAAGACTTCGTGGGAAAATGGCTACCACAATGGAACACAACTTGGGTGGGCTACTTTCATACCAGATGGAATTCTCACTAATGCGAGTGTCACATTGCAGAAATAACATGCCACGCCCGCAAACTCCAGGTTACAACACAAACATATTCATACCGGTCCCTCCAAATCCGAATTTTCCCCGTCATCCAGAAGTCGACGAGAAGACTGCTCTGGTCATGAATGTAGTCGTTCCCCAGCACCCACGCTTAGAAGGAGAGAAATTCCCCGTACTCGCGTGGATTCATGGCGGGTCTCTGCTCTTCGGTAGTGCGAACTACGGAATCTACGATGCCGTCAATCTGGTCTCCCACAGTGTCGAAATTGGTTGGCCCGTTGTAGTAGCGAGTTTTAATTACCGACT
The DNA here is from genome assembly GCF_028827525.1 of Penicillium daleae. Lineage (NCBI taxonomy): Eukaryota > Fungi > Ascomycota > Eurotiomycetes > Eurotiales > Aspergillaceae > Penicillium > Penicillium daleae. The sequence continues at coordinate 2,196,968 of NW_026623157.1, read as the reverse complement.
GGGATTAGGCGGTTTCCTCGCTAGTGCAAAGATCGGCGAGGAATTGAAGGCAGATGGGTTCGAGGGTAACGGGAATTTTGGATTCACGGATCAAAAAGTTGCAATGGACTGGATTCAAACATATATCAGTGAGTTTGGAGGCGACCCAAACAGCGTCACTGTCTTTGGCCAGTCAGCAGGTGGTGTCTCGATTGGCCATCAGATGGCAGCGAACAATCCAATGAAATTTGACCGAGCGATTTGCATGTCTGGCTTGGGGAGTACGCTTTCACCACTGGATTTAGATGAGCATGAGGCATTGTTTGACGCAACGTGTCGCTATTTCTCTATTGACCCCCATGCCCCGGATGCCCTCGATCAGCTTAGAAAAGTACCAGAACAGGAAATGGCGAACGCGGACCACATTATCCAAGGAGTTCCATCGGGGACTGGTAATACCTGCAATGATGGATGGTTCTATGCATTCGACCCGCAACTTCAATTAAAGACTGAGGCACCAAGTTGGTTGAAATCTTTTATGATAGGCGATGTGCACGACGAAGGCGTGATTTTCACCATGAATGTCATGAATGAGACATACGAAACCGTACGACAGACACTACTGGAAAGCATACAAAACGGGGTCTACGTCGACAGAATCCTTTTCGAATATGGTATCACCCGGAATACGTCAAGTCCAACCCTTGTGGATAAAGTGTGCACTATGGGCGGAGAGGCTGTCTTCAAGATCCAGAACTATCTTACTGCGAATGTTAACAAGCGGTTGAGACAGGAGAAAGCCATATTCAAATATCATTTCAACCAGCGATCCCGTCTCAACAATGCCTTGAATGGGCTGGCGTACCATGGCTTTGATGTGCTGTACCTATTTGGCAATCTCAACAACCAACTCAATGCCAGGGAACGCGCTATGCGACGTGAGATGGCATCGGCTTGGGTCAAGTTTGCATGGGGTCAAGAGCCATGGCGGACTGAGTTTTGGAAGGTCTGGGGTCCTGATTCATTGGGTAGACTGGAGACAGAGGAAGAAGATGAGCATGTACGCTCCTATTCAAGGTTCAAGCACTTGCTGTTATGGGGCTCTGATGGACTGTGGGAGAAGTATCTGGTTGGACTGGACCGTTTATTGATGAAGCGGGGAAAGCCGAGGACATCTAGGCATACTCCTACTGCTGGATTATAGTATCACGCGCAAGGCTACGAGAAAAATTTTCAAATCAGCAGGCAAGAGGTTGATATTGTTCGAAAATAAGATAGTTCATTCTAAACCGATGGAGCTAGGGTAAGTCAATTCAATCTCAACGTTTTTTCTGTAGATTTGCCTTAGTGACAAGATAGCCACCCAGGGCTACCAGACCAGCTGCACCTGCAAGAAGTGACGTATTGCTCAAGTAGGGCTCCTCATGAACTCGTCCAAGCTGGGTAGGCTTCTTGTTCTTGACAAGGTCACTACCAGAACCTCTAGCAATGTAATCCTCCCACTGCACCTGTGAAAGGTTCTTCTGGTAATCAACGACAGTGCCAGACCAGTTATTCGTAATGACTCCGTCATCTCTCTTGTACCAACTGTTGCACTTGGGATCTGCAAAACTACTACTCCGCAGCAGAGCTTGAATTCTGTCGTTGTACTCTTTCATCACCTCTGGTGTTGGAATTAGAGCAAGAGTTTTCCCTAGCTGTCGGGAACGGATCACCTCGCCAACCAAGGCGTTCAGGTAGCGTGACTGCGCTTCGATCATGAGGATGATGGAATTGTGTCCTATGTTGTGTTAAAATCTCCCAGCCACAATCATCTGGAAAGCACATGTACTCACCAAGGTTAGTGTTGGGACCATAGAACATTCCAAAATTAGGCAAGTCCTCAACAGTGACTCCGTAGTAAGCCTTCGCCCCATCTTTCCAAATATCCGCAACAGGGCGACCATTAGTACCATAGACTTGAATCGGGTACATAAAGTCGACAGTCTTGAAACCCGTCGCTAGCACGATAAAGTCATATTCTTGCTCGCCAGCACCTTCAATGTCAATCCCCTTGTTTGTGATGCGATTGATCCGTCGTGTCTCCAGATCTACATTGTCGCGGGCCAAGGCGGGATAGTAGTCATCGGATAGAATAACTCTCTTGCATCCAGGTGCATAGTCGGGCGTCAAGGTCTCCCAGAGCTCGGGCTTGTTGGCTAATTGAGTTTTGAGCATACCCGCGCACCAATCTCGGATCATCTGCGCATACTCGGAGTTATCATCGAAGACAGCAGCATGGAATCCTTCGCGCATTTCCATCTGCCATGCACGTTTGCGCCAGCGAATTGGTGGAATGTAGGTTAATAAGGCCTTTTGGAAAGCAGACACGGGAGCGTCAAGGCGAGGGATTAGCCAGTTTGGCGTCCGCTGGAAAACAGTGAGGTGGGAAGCAGCCGGTGCAATCTCAGGGATGATTTGAGCTGCCGTTGCTCCTATAATTATTGTTAGGATACCAATATAGCCTTTAAGAAGATTTGAGAGCATACCATTTCCAATAATCGCAATCTTCTTCCCCTTGAAATCATAGCTCCAGTCCCATCGAGCGGAATGCATCAACTTTCCTTGGAAGTCATCGAGACCCGGGATATCAGGATATCGTGGCAAGTTGAGCTGGCCGACGGCAGAGATAAGGAAATCGGAGGCAATGACATAGGAGGACCCAAACTCGCTGTCCTTCTGTCCCGATAGATTGACAGTGACTTTCCATTTTGATTCATTGTCGTCCCAACGGGCTTCGTCCACTGCTGAATTGAACCGTATATGTTTATAAAGACCCCATTTTTCTGCGACACGAACAAGGTATGCCTAAGATAATTGAGAAGACTCTCCGTTAGCTTCAGTCTTGGCCACAAAAGTGAAAGAGTGTAGATGCTGACTTACATAGATCTCCTCCTGACCAGGGTACTCGCGAGACCAACTGGGGTTTTGCTCGAAGGAATAGCTGTATAAGATGCTCCAGACTGTAACTCATCAGCCGCATGCTTAGTGCGTGTTCAGGAAATAGCGAACATACCGTCACAGCAACATCCAGGATACTTTTGGTCATTCCACGTCCCGCCTACATTACTACTTTTCTCCAAAATGACAAAGTTGCGACAATTATTCCGCTTGATGAGGTCTATTGCCATGTTCATGCCTTCGCGCGAGGTCGGTCAGCCTCGTATCCTCTGTAGCCACGAACAATCAACATACCGGATATTCCGGCTCCAATAATGACGACTGTTGCATTTGTGAAGTCTTTGTTTCCAACTGGAAGACGAGTACTGGAGGGGGGGGGCATCTTGACTTCGTGTTGGGAAGCCCCTCGAGCAGGACTGGAAGAAAATAGCTTGCTGCATCATTACGAGGGTAGCGATCATGGATATATAGCATAAAGGGCTGATAGCTCAGTTCTAGCCAGTCACGAGTACGTAGATGCATCATAAGTTTTCCCCCTGTAACCGAAACCCCTCATCTGCGCCTGTGAGTAGGTTTGGGCATACGCGCAAAGTCTCGGCAGTAGCACAACCCAAACATATCCGTGACGACGTAGCTCGCTGGAAGGTTTGCCCACTTAATTCAATTCACAAGACATGATTTTATTCTACCCAATTTTTAAACATTCATAATGATAAGGATACCAACGTAGCTAATCATCCACGATGCCACAAATTCGGCAATGCGGACGGAGATGTGCGGGGAACCTGGCTACACGCCGAGGTAGCTCGGGTTGCATAAAAGTAAAGGCTGGTTTCTGCAGAACCTTGGCTCTGCGGGGGTATTGATGTCAACCTAGATTCATGGCAGCTCAATTCCCTCTCTCTCGGCCGCCTGCAAAATGTACTGCTTGACCTGGTGATTGTGAAGATAAAGTATCAGAAACACTGACCAGAAATCCAACGCGAAAACAAAAAAAAAAACAGTCAAATCACAGATAAACATCGAGAATAAACTTACCTTGTCATCAGGGACCAGCTCGATTGCCAGCCGTCCGTCACCATCACGTTTTTCTGCCTCTGCCCCCGATTTTAAGAGTAGAATAGCAGCATCACCATGACCCTCCGAGATAGCATGATGCAGTGCCGTCAGTCCGTCATTATCAGTCGCGTTAACTGGGCTTTTGCCTTCCTCCAAGAGCATCTTGATAATAGGGACAGAACCAACCGCCGCTGCTCGGTGCAGAGGGAGTTGGCCACGAATGTCTTTTACCCGAGCGCTACATTTATGCGCTAGCAAACTTCGGACTGTAGAAATGTTGGATTTGGAGCTTGCGAAATGCAGAGCATTCTGTAAATCGTTATTGAAAGATCATGACATACTCTGAGAATCACTGACCTGGCCAGAATTGCTTTTTATGCTGACATCGGCGCCTTTGCGCAGAAGCAAGTCGATGATATGATCACCTTCGGCATCCTTGAGGCTGGCAGCAATCATGAGTGGCGTCCATCCGGACCCGTCCTATCGTACATTATTCCGATTCAGCTTTCAAGTCGAGATAGATCGGATCAAATATTTGTTCATGTTAGAAACACTCACCTCAACATCGGGATCGAAGTTCTTGCTGGCAACCAGCAGTTCCACAATAGGAAACCGGTTGTACGCTGTTGCCCAATGGATGGGAAGGCGATCATCATCATCTTTGACAAGCGCAGCCTTCGGATTTGCCTGAGAAAAAAAGGTCAATTCAATCTTCATACGGTGATTTTAAAGCCATATCGTAGACTCGGCATTCCCCCGCTGCAGAGTGTGGGTTTCTGCGGGGCAGCTCAAAGCTCTACAGAAGGCGATCACGCACGTTCAGCAGCGATTCAGCAATTTCAGCTGTCTCAGATGGTCAGAATGTTTTCAAATCCCAGTAACTAGCAATACATACTCTTGCCCTCACGGGCAGCCTCATGCAGAGGAAACTTGGGGCTCTGGTCAGGATCCATGACGATGATAAAGTGGAGGATTAGAGATAAGAGCTGCGATAAGTGAGAAGGTCGACACCTGACGATGGACACCTTAGGCAGTAAGGCTGGAGGACTTCCCATCAGAAGATTCACATCCGCATCCACCACACCTCCAACTCCAATCGCCCACCTCATCATTGCAGTATTGGAGCCGATCGACAGTGTTATTCAGGATTACTGAATTTTCATTGCAATACACGACTTGAGTAACGACTGGACAAAACGCTGTCCGCCGCGCACACGATCTTTCGAGGCTCAAAGCCTCTGCGCGTGCACTTCTTTCGCGACTCTCCAACTTCTCCCAACCGCGATCATACCTCTTTCAAACCATTACCCCATCACAACAATGGTTTCTTTACCCTCTCAATCAGCCGATGAGGCTGTCCGCGCCTCCGCGAAACGCACCGCCGACCTATTCGGTACAGAATACCTAATGGTCACACCCTCGACTCTGGCAGACGGCTCAATCGGCGTGTCCTACCGGCGAAAAGCAGAATACCAAGATGTGATGGAATTGCCCTCAGCGCTGGCTGAGAAACAGGCAAAGGCTGCTGCGGGGCGCACAAAACGACCCAAGATCCAGCCAGCCCAGTCTCAGGCTGTAGGCGATGGCAGCGGTGCTTCGATGGCGCTTGTCAGGAGGCCGGCGGGCGTGAGTGCAGGCGCTGCTGGCGGCGAAGATCAGCCTAAGAGTTTGATCCAAAGACCATCGGCAACGAAGCAGCAACGGCCGGATTGGCATGCGCCATGGAAGTTGATGCGTGTGATCTCGGGACATCTGGGTTGGGTACGAGCCTTGGCGGTTGAGCCAAATAACCAGTGGTTTGCCAGTGGTGCCGGCGATCGGACAATTAAGATTTGGAATATGGCGACGGGTGCGCTGCGACTTACCTTGACGGGTCACATTTCGACTGTACGTGGTTTGGCAGTGTCGCCCCGGCATCCGTACCTTTTCTCGTGCGGTGAGGATAAGATGGTCAAGTGCTGGGATTTGGAGACGAATAAGGTCATTCGCCACTACCACGGCCATCTCAGTGGTGTCTATACATTGGCGCTGCACCCTCGCCTCGACCTGCTGGTTACCGGTGGTCGCGATGGTGTATGCCGAGTGTGGGACATGCGCACGCGAAGCAACGTTCACGTTCTTTCTGGACACAAAGGCACTGTCGCCGACATCAAGTGCCAAGAAGCTGACCCTCAGGTCATCTCAGGCTCACTGGACGCTACAGTTCGACTATGGGATCTGGCGGCTGGCAAGTCTATGGGCGTTCTGACGCACCACAAGAAGGGTGTTCGTGCGCTTGCTACTCACCCGACCGAGTTCACTTTTGCTAGTGCCAGCACCGGCAGCATCAAGCAGTGGAAGTGCCCAGAGGGCGACTTCATGCAGAACTTCGACGGTCAAAATGCCATCATCAACACTCTTTCCGTCAACGACGAGAACGTACTGTTCTCTGGCGGTGACAACGGCTCCATGTCATTCTGGGACTGGAAGACTGGATACCAATTCCAATCTATCGACACTATGGCGCAACCCGGTTCCCTCGACGCTGAAACCGGTATCATGGCCTCGACCTTTGATCGGACTGGTCTGCGTCTTATTACCGGCGAGGCGGACAAGACCATCAAGATCTGGAAGGAGGATGAGAATGCCACTCCCGAGACGCACCCTGTTACGTGGGCTCCTACTCTTGGCAGACAGCGGTATTAGAGATTTTTTGGGCTGCCTGTTCTCAGTTGTTAATACCCTTCTTGTCTCCTTGGTCAATTTTGTTACGGCACTGGGTGGCGTTCAAGGTGGTTCATGTGCTTGCCCTGCAATTTTGAAGTCAAGGGATTGGGAGAAAATCATTTCTTGAATAAAAGTTCCATACTTCAGGAGGGAATCAAGCTCTGTACAACTACAATATAAAGAGCTCTTGTCGAGTACTTTTCCAATACTTCTTTTCATTTCACATTAGCTACAAGAGTATGGTTTGAGGAAATATATGACCAAAAGGGTATCGTATGTCATGCTAACTGCCTACTGCGTAGTATGATCAAATGTTGTTACAAAATGCGGAACTGAAACTCCAGGAATGCATAGAAAGACGCAATGCACCTGAAAAAGCTACTGCTCGATGCCCATGCCAAAGCCTTTAGCTTCCGCATCCTCGCGGAATGCAAGCTTCACATCCTCCGGTGCGACACGAAGTCGAATCTTGCTAGTCCGGTCACCACGAGTAGGAATCGTAGAGCCTCCAAGCAAGTTCTTCGTGCCGGAGCCTTGCTCCAAAGCCAGAACGCCAGAATTCATGAGTTCCATGGCAGCGAATCCTAGAGCCCGCACCCGGGATGCAGCACCCCCGCCAAGGAGGAAGTCTTTAACGCCTGCTCCCGCGGCACCGGCGACAGCTACGGCCGCATCCGCGATACGACGTGCCTCGTCAAGGACGTCACCGAAGGTGGACTCGGTAATTCCAGTACGTTGCACGCGTGCTAGTAGAGCGGCCAGGAAGAGCTTGCCAGAAAGAGGTAGGCACCGCAGTGATTGCTGGAGTGGTGTAGAGGTTGCCTCCTGGATCGCCTGCTTGATAGTGGCGATGGTCACACGGCCAGGTTGGCCCTTACCGAGTGCAGGTTTTGAGGCTGGTGAATCGCCGGCTCCCTTTTCTGTGAGCGCTTTGTTACGTCGAGCAGGAGTCTTGCTCGGAGTTGGAGGAATATCATCTGCAGCATCATCGTCCACTGGGGCGGCGTTGGCGGCTTCATCGGCCTCTTGCTCCGCAATTTCGACCGCACGTCGGCAGATATCCAAAGCACGACGTGCATCACCGCTGACAGCAGCAACTTTGCGACTAGCAAACTGAATGGCGTCAGGATCGACGATGTTGCCTGGAACACTAGCCAGGCGAGTGCTGATAATCTCCATCAGATCAGTGTGTCGGTATCCGGGAAATGTGATACGGGTGAGGCCGAGACGGCTGGAAATTTTGTTGCTCAGGGTACGTTCAGGCAGGTCCATGGTATTGGCCACGGCCAAGACGATAAGACGAGAGTGACGAAGCGCAGGCCAGTTGAAGAAGTTGTACATCACTGACTGATTCTTGGTGACCAGCTGATCCAATTCGTCCATAAGGACGACGCAAGAGACTCTGCGAGGCGAAGGATTGGAGAATTCTTGCTCTAGAAGGTCAAGCGCATGGGAGGGAGAGACTCTGTCTCCTTTCAAGGCCTCCCAAAGAAGAGAGTATGATTGGTGTGGGTCGGTGACTTTCATGCCGTTAATCTCCACGAAAATGAAATCGTCCATCTCCTCCTCAAGCACGGCAGCATTGAGCTGGGCCACAACTTCTCGCACGGTTGCGGTTTTACCTGTACCCGGGGTACCTGAGATGTAGATACACGCTCCGGTGCCTTCCATGATAGCGGCACTGAGATGGTTGTAGACGGTATTGAACTCAGTTTTTCGACAGGGGAGGGATTCGGGGACAGTCGAAACGTGCAGTAGGGTGCGCGCTTGCTGGTAGGGCGAGGCAAAATGAGATGGCTCAAGGACGCGAGTGCCCAGCGGGGTGAATTCAAGAGGCTTCTTTACGACAATTCTGGACACTCTATTAGTTCACTGATATACCGGTGTAGGTATAATATGCTTGCATACCGCTTGTTTGAAGGTGTCGTCAAAGCCTTCTTGCGCTGTGATTTCGGGGTCGCATTGGTCGCAGCCATTCTTTGCCGTTTCCTCGGAGTGGATGGAGCGGCAGTCTCGTCCTTGGTATCGACATGCTGCGGACGTGGTTAATTCATGTTGATGTGGATGATCCTGCTGTCTGGACCAGCAGTGGGAGGCTTACGTCGTCATCAGCCGCCTTCCTCTTCCGCGCCGCTTTTAGGCCCTCCTTCACCATGCTGATGAGTTGATGGATGTTGCGCTCTCCGTAGACTTCCTCCCAGTTGAACTCGTCAGTGTATCGGCCCTGCACTTGGTTGACACCTCGACGGCACACGATGCACTTGTTGAACTCGACACGTTCTGCTTTGTCCTTGGGTGGTACTCCGTTCGGGTATTTGGCGTAGAAGGCGTCCTTCGACATTACCGTTGCCTTGCCATTGATGGAAGTGACAGGGTTGACGTTGAAATCAGCTGTGAGGTACTGCTCATTGGGCAGAGCGTCGGTTCTCCGCTTGTTCCTTGTTGACATGAACTCGTCAGGCGAGGCAAACCACATGACGTTGACCGACTTGATAACTTCCCCTTCCTCATCCTCATCTTCCTCCTCAAGGAATTCGGTAATAATTCCGACCCAGTCCTTGCCATTCTCGGGGGATTTAAGGAGCACGACCTCGCCCAATGTGCACTCGAATGAACCCATTCTTGCGCCCACGATTGCTGGGCCTTTCTTCGCAGGACGTGATGACCGCCGTCGGCGAGACTTTGCGGGGCTCGCATTGTTTGTCTCGGGATCCTCCTTGACCTCAGTCTCTTCTGTAGCATAAATCCAGTCCCAAGGGTGGTCCTCGTCGCCCAGTTCATCGTCAGAGTCCTCGTGCACCAAGGCCCCCTTGGTCATCCATTGCTGGGCGCGCTTTCGTACATTGCGGCGTTTCTGGGAGCCCTCGTCACTCGAATGATCCGTGTCAACCGTCATTGTACCCGACCGGCCAATCGCTTCAATTGAGTGGACTGTGGGCGCGACGATGACGGAAGCTCAAGAGAGGAATAATGGAAATCGCGTTGCAAACACGCGTTGTCCACTTTACTCCCCTTTTGGCTTAGCGTTTGCAGCAATCCCGCCAATAAAGAAGTAGTGAGTGGATCCCAGTAGCGTTTGCAGCAATCCCGCCAATAAAGAAGTAGTGAGTGGATCCCAGTCATCTACCGTCTCACGAGGCCTACCTCTGGCTGGTTGATTCAGTCGTTTAGTTATACAGTAACAAGATTTTGAGCAAATTTATGGTTAGAATAACGGCTAAATTAACAGATTACGTCAGGGCCTGATATACTATGTATTGTTATTGCTTTCTTTGACAATTGGCTATCATTCTCAGGTCTAGAAAATCTACACAAAAACCTGTAGTCATTTATTGATAATTACGATATAAGAGACATCTAAGCAGTTATCCAAGAATTGCAGCAAGTTTCTGATCCTCCATATACTACCAGTGATATTGTCCACAAGACTCACCATAAGCAACCGGAACTATTGCAAGTCTATGCTACTGTATCTATGAAGCTCATGTACCTTACGGTATATAGGCCATCTGGAAATTTCCAGCATCATAGGCATTTTCCAGAAGCAGCTTTGCTTTATTAAAGGTCCTCTTATGTCCACTTTGTATGCTTTCTTAGTCTTTGCGCTCTGTCCCCTACACCCCTTCTCCGCGTCTTCATTCTGTTTCTTTCCCTTTTCCAAATATTCAAATACTCCTTCCTAGCATCTTGATCAATTTTCCTTTTCATAATTTTATCTTGGCGGACGCTTCTCGATTCCACGTCTACCCCTATGTTACCAGTATCGATGTCTAACCGAGTCGCCCACTCCAACCCCACATTCCGGAAACTGCCCAGACTGAATCAATCCTATCCAGATATGGATCAGTGAGCTTCTAAATGATCTACTCTAGATGCTGAATGTGTTTTAACTTACTGGTATGCTTACAGAGATCGCCTAGCGCGTGATGCCAACCGGAGTACGCCACCCTTATATCAAATTTGCTCATTAACTGGGTCCCATTGCCATTATCATAATTAACTCAAGAGACAGGTAGTTATACTTCAAGATACGGCTCCGAGCCTGATGACAATATTGAGAGAGGGGCAACTCGTCAAGCGCAGAATGACAAATCCGCTTCTACAGTCCCTTCACAGCCTAGACACAAATTCCCAGAGGGAAACCTCATTGACCTCGACAGTCCTCCTTCGTCGCCCCGATCGATTCCACCAGAACCCCAAGTACCCCAGCTCGAGCTATCTGCCGATGTACCTACAGCCCAGCCAACAACCCCACAGAGTCCTGAGACCCAGCGGGCAGGCTATTCTACGTCGTTCCAAAGCCAGAGGGGCCGTGGCTACTCACCATCTGGCCGCGTTCTCTCACATAATACTAAGACCAGAAGCACTCCCCCACCAATTCGTCCCCCTTCAGCAAAATCAAAATGGCTCGCTGGTATGGAGCCTGACTGTAAGAAGCCTCTGCGTTCCGTTGAAAGCTCGGCACTAAACTTATTCGTTAGCTATTGTGGTGTTAGGGGATTACATCGCGTAAGCTCTTTCCGGTTCCTCGAACCAGTTTGTGGTAGCTAATCTACCTGATAAGAACCGAAGATGTCTCCGTAGCCAGGCTATTTGGGAAGGCTGCGGCATTTCCTGGACGGGAGGAGTTATTTGAGCATGTTGGCCGGGATACTGGCGCTTTTATCCAGCCTCCAGTGGAGAGTGACACAGTATGCTATCGTACCATATCCAATAATAAGTGTTCATCGCTGACCGTTCGAAGGAACTTCTCATATGGGGAAACGACAGCCAGGTAGGAGCCGCGAAGAGGATGCTCCAAGATAGAGTGATCAGGTACCGCGACGAGCAATTGGCGGAAAGCGATAGATTACTCTCTCAAACTCGCCAAACAACAGCCCAGCGACCTTCAAGATATTCGCGCCACTCTCTCGGCACTGGACGCAAACCTGTGGAGTGGGACAAGATCTCACCTTATGACAGCGTTGAGAAGATGAAACGCAAGCAAGAGAAAATGGCATTGGAGATGCTTCGAAAAGAGCCCGAAGGAGCGGAGTGTAATGTATGAAAATCCTATAATCACAACGTCCGGTGAAATTTCGGGATCCTAATTCTTTCCCACAGCACAAATTAGTCTTTGTGTGGCCTACAGATGGCCCTTCGCCCCAAGAGTGCTTGGGGAGGGATCTTGAGACACTTGACAATATTCGTTCAGACCTGCAGGTTCACGCTTACTTGGACCCCGAGTACCCGACACACATCGTTGTCACTAACAACGAAGGCTTCGATACTGGATCCGTTGTCCAGTTCCTTCGGGCAGCATGGAAGGAGGGGATGGGACAAACGGACCTGCACATCAAGAAGCTCATGCTTGCAGCAGTCGGCCACGAATTTCTCGAGAAAGGTGTAATCCTTGAAAAGCATGGTCCTGTCGCAAAACCATTCGTTTGGGAATATCCACTGCAAGGTGCAAATGCTAGCGTTGAGGTGTTTGACAATAATATGGATGCTATCCGTATCTCGAATTCCAACGAGATTCTGCAGAATATGCGAATCTCTCTTTCCATGATCAACTACTTCAATGGCAATCTGCGGATGCGATTTCATTTCGGTACTTTTGTTCTGGACAGATGCAGACTCCCGAAGAGAGATGTGAGGTCCTTCAGCCTTGCTGAATTCAGGGCCATGATCGAACATGATCACTGTCGAGGGCGAGTCGTGCCCGGGTATGTACCCTGAAGCCCTACAGAAAGCTGGATTCAACTTACAAGCTTGATAGATTGAAGATCGGGACGGATGAAATGTTGAATCGACTTCGTCGTGCGGATGAGCTCCTTGAGCCCATTGGTCAGGTCCAGCCTCTTCATAAGTTGGAGTTCATGGAGCCTAACCACTCGGCCACTATCGAGTTCGATAAACGCCTCGGTTATGAATTCCGACTTGAGCTTTACCTCAAGAGGATTAAGCGTGCCGGCGAAGTCGAAATCAAAGGTCACCGTTGGTTCAAGGCATACCCTGACGAAGACAAGACCCTGAGAATGCCGTTACAGCTAGCCATGGTGGACTTTGCTAAGTAAAAGACTTTCTTCCTCTGTATATGATGAGGATATACTGATACTTCGTCACAGGGCTGACTGGCAGTGCAACATCGAGTTCTTCGAGTTGGCTAACGAGAGAGACCTCCCCAAGACTCTGCGCGAGCTTGCATCCAGTATCAGATTCACCAGTAGTGGCGACAGCCACCACTTCATCTCCAAGGCTGCAATGAAGATCATGATTCCAAAAGAAACACCTGACGCCCGCATTGTCAAAAAGTCCGCAATTCGGTTCAAGGTCAAGGGAACTAACTTGATCCTTGAGCTCGCTCGATTCGACGTGTATAGAAGGACCACCTTCTATAAGTCACACTGGAGTGCCACTCTTTACAACCCTGCTTGGGATTCACTCATGGGAGGAGAGATCGGCCCAGGCGGGATTCAACCATGCGGAGCAGGCCTAGAGACTTTCTTCCCGTCAACCGAAAGCGGCAATGCACAGGAAGGGGACGGTCTGATAGATGTCTTGCGGGTTGTCCATAGGATTGCGGGGCTGATGGGTGGCCCTGAGATTGGCTTCAGTTCGACGGCCAGGGACGAGAGTATGGCTGGATTGATTAACGTGGACCTAGGGACTCTGTTCTAAGGGTTGAATGACTCGCATGGCCATCGTGGTCTTTCACATATTCCACAGCTTTGGTTGAATGTAAGTTGCGATATGTGGAATTTGCTGTTTCCAGGATATGACCTTTCTTGAATTGAGCCCCCAGCCTGTTCGTCCATCTATTGGGAGAGAAATGTAACCTCCAAACTCGATTAATGTTTGGCTCGACCAAGAGATCTCTCAGCGGCAGGACCAATTGTGCATTAAGAAAATACATGCGATATTACGTAGACGGATGGATACTCGTAGACCTTCGATAGGAGAGGTTAAGGAGAACTTTGGTATGTATACTCGCTGACCTTCTAGACTGTATGTGGGGAATTTCGCCGATTGCAGAATTGAAGTGATATATAAGTTTTTGATATTTTGGCATTTCTAGATTGTCTCCGCACTCATGAACTGTATGTGGATGTTTATCCAGCAGCTGCACCAGCAGTCTGCGCGGGCACAGCCTCGCCACTGAGCATCTTCTGGCGGAGGACTATAAACAGTCAGTAAACAACCCATCAATCCGGATACGCAACCTCGAAAAGAAGCATCCGTAGCCATGGAAATACTCACCTTCCTCAACAACCCGCAATTGCTGGTTCTTGCCCTGTACAATCTTCTCCAGCTCCTGTAGATTCGCATCCAAGCCCTTGACCTTGTCATTATAGAAAGCAATTGCCTTCTCAGCAGTCTAACCCAACCCAAAACGCAATTAGTAATTGTCCAAATCTCCCCAATGCGCGCCCAATCATTCTCCAACCATACCTTCTCAACATAGAAACCAGTCCCAACGTCAACAAGTACCTTCTCCCGATCCGTCAACCGACCCTTGACATACAACGAGCTGGTCAGAGGCACAAGGATCTCATCCCGGCCATCGGTGCCCTTCTTCGCGGAGCCAGTCACGCCGTCGTTGATCGAGTTCACGCAGTCCCGGAATTTGGCCTGCGCCGCGCGCAGCTTCGTGTGTGAGGAGGTCAGGTGCTCCAACTCGGAGGTGAGACGGGTCTGGAGGGAGCGGAGTTGGGGTACGGAGAGGGAGGCGAGATTGACTGGTAAACCCGCGTAGGGATATTGTTAGCTAGCTGGATATTGCAGTTGTGGTGGTGATGGTTTTGCGGGTTGCGGGCGTACCTGAGCCCGGGGGAGCTCCGCCGGAGGAGCTATCTGAGGATGCCATAGTGGATTATGTGGTGTGCAGAGATCCGGTATAATCGAATTGCAGAAATTCGACGTCAGAAACTTATGCGCTCGGTGGTGGACTCTGCGTGCATACGATTTGCGGGCGGAGGTGGGGGGTTTGGGAGCTTGAGGAAAATGAAGGGAGTAGAGCTGTGGAAATAGTGCGGGTAGAGATTCACAGCCAGAGCGCAGAGTGGGATGGACGACTATACACACGCACCTCAGTCCCACGTCAGAGCTCTGATCGTGGTGGTCTCCTCGTTTTTCAACCGTAGTCTGCGCGAGTAAAGTTATCGAGGTATAGTAGTAATGTTTGTAATGCCTGGTTGTAGACGTATTTTTAAAAGGAGTGGGTGATAAATTCGCTATATTACAGTCGCAACGCCCATTCGGCGTCTTGGTCAATAAAATACAATATGCTACAGATTCATGCCTGGTGTCCCCTCACAGCTGAGAGAGCAGGCCTTGAACAAACGAGGGAAGATCCTCGAGGGAAACATCCTCTTTGACACTCAGACGGCGGCACTGTACTTCCAGGGCCTGGTTCTTCTTCCAGCCGTTGCCAACTACCACGATGACTGGGTAGCCGATCAGGTCAGCGTCGCCCAGTTTCCAGCCCATGCCCTTGTCACGGTCATCGAGAAGAGTGTCCACAGGTTTCAGACTCCCTGAGGTGAGACTGTCATAGACTTCTTCAGCTACCGAGTCCAATCCCTTGCCAGGAACCACAACAGCCTCAAAAGGAGCGATGGCCCGAGGCCAGTTCAATCCCTTGTCATCTGCCAGCCGGTTCACAACGGCTGAGATCATGCGCGAAACTCCGATTCCGTGACAGCCCATCTGCATAGGGACGATTAGCTCTTTACTAGACTTGCCTCCCGATTCAGCGGATCCATCAAGCACGGCCGAGTTGACGGACACTGAGGCATTGAGGACTTCGCTGTACCGCGTGCCGAGATGGAAAGTATGGCCGAGTTCGACAGCAGGGTTGCTGGTCAAAATGCCCTCCCCACACTGCGAGCATCGGTCTCCGTCGTGGACTCGGACAAGGCTGAGCTTGTTTGAGGTCCCAGGGAAACGGTCCATCATGGTGTACTCAATATCTGCAGCAGTGCAGCCGGACTGTTGGAGAAGATCACTGAGCGGCGGGCGTTGGTATACCCGCACTTGCGAGTCGTACAAGTCAAGCACACGAGGCTTCTCGGACGATTTGCGAGACTTGACATGGGCAACCCACTTCTCCAACGGGTTCTCCACACTGAGGTCCAGGTCGATGCCTGCGGCTGTTGCAATTGCCTTGGCGGCATGGGAGTTGACGTGACGCTCCTCCGGCTCGGTGAACCCATTCTTCAACGAGAATTTGGGGAACCAGCCCCGAAGAAGAGTATTCCCATCGTGCGAAATGGCCATCCACATACCGGTTGAGACTGTTGAGCCAACTTCAACGGGGACATCCTCCTCTGTCTGGAAGCCAGGTACAGAGCCCTTCCCGACTGCTTCGGGGAAACTATGACTCTTGCCGTCTGCAAGCTCTTCATTGTATACATGGTCACAGTTTGAGCAGCTCACGACCCGGTCTTCGCCCTTGGCACTGATGAAGTGATACTCGTGACTGAGATTGCCTCCCATGTTTCCTGAGTCTGCTGCTGCGACAAGGTATGGAATCTTCAGTTCATCAAATAATTGGGTATAGGCATGTTTCACAGCGCGATATGTCTCAAGGGCCTTCTCCGCACTGTAATCGAAAGTGTACAGGTCCTTCATGACGAATTCTCGCCCCCGGAGAAGACCCTGCCTCGGACGAGCTTCATCGCGGTATTTCCTAGCTTTTGGGGAGTCAGCCTGGGATAATCCGTAACGGGCTGGATATTTCTGACTTATTTGGTACACTCGTAAAGGGAGATTCTTGTAGGATGTCGTCAAGTTCCCAACAAGAGTAGTGATTTCTTCCTCGTGGGTCGGAGCAAGAATGAAACGAGCGCCTTTTCGATCTTCGAATCGAAATATCTGAGGTGATGTTAACACCCAGTCCTCTAAAAGCTAATGAGATAAGGTCTACCTCGGAGCCTTCGGTCAATCGACCAGATTGTTCCCAGAGTTCCTGAGAAGATATTGACGAAAGGGAAACTTTTGATGCCCCTGATAAGATGTTAGCACATGTAACAGAGACATTCCTAAATATGGTATTCACCCAAGGAGCGCATATGCTTGTCGATGAGACGTTCTAGTTTATCCTGGACTCGCAAGCCAAGGGGTAGGAGGTGGAACACTCCAGAATATGCCTGTCAAAATAGTGAGAAATGTGACAGACTTGAAGAAAGATTCCACTCCCTCACCTGACGTAGGAATCCTCCCCAAACCAAGAGGTCATTCGCATCCTCTAGTCGTTCCTGTTAGCATTTGTCGACTGAGAAGTTTCTTGTCGCAACCAGCCTACCTTGTTCTCCGCTGACGGGCTTCTTGGAAATACCGCCCGTGGGAATCCAAAAATTGGAAAGTCGAGTCCGCCCATCAATCTATAGCCTGTTAGTTGTTGCAATTGCATGATTCGGGGAATCAGTTAGTTATCTTCCGGCGCATACATGAAGCTCGCGGCGCTGGACGCGGAGGCCCAGCACCAAGTGCCTCCCAGAGGAGCGACTGGGTATGCGAAATACTCCACAGATCATCGAGGAGATAAATCCCAAACGATCAGCCTTCAATTCACAAACTCTCGACGGGCGTCCAACAACGAAACTCAAGAAAAGCGTCGCGCGGGTGGCCCTCGGGTAGGGAGTGTGTTTCTTATCGGGTGGTCCGAGCGTCCTGATAATCGGTCCGCCGCAAAAGATTTCTCCGTCCAATTTTCTCTCCGTCAAAAAGTCCCTCCAAGCCTTGAATTCACCACCATGGCGAAAGGGAAAGGCAAGCGCTCGTCGGGCGCAAATGAGACCCTCCCCGATGCAGGTGTATCCGTTTCCCAATCCGAATCCGCTCCCGAGATGCAGATGCCCCAGATAGACGAGGGCGCCTTCGCTGGCCTCCGACAGAAGATCGAGCAACGATTGAAGGACCAGAGCTCTGGCAAGGGAAATTCGAAGAAAAATGACAAGCTGAATGCTTCTGCTCAGCAGTCTCCCGCGACGAAGGAAAAGCAGGGTACTCCCAAGACCGGCAAGAGGCAAGAAGCCTCCGCTCAAGGCAAGAAGCGTGATCGCAACGGGGAAGTGATTGCGAGAGATGAGAAGAAGGGTGGAAAGGACAAGCAGTACAAGCCCACAGCTGGTGCGAAGAAGGCCAACAATGCCGATACTTTGCGCCAGGAGATTTTGGCACTGGGCGGTACTGAGGAGGACCTTGAGCTACTTGCCGATGTCGACTCAGAGTCCGAAGTTGAAGGCACGTATTCTAAGTCTAAGTCTAAGGGTGGTGACGATGACCTCCGCAAGGAATTGTCCAAGATGCTCGAAGCGGCGGGTCATGTTGTCCCAGACGACTTAGCAGAAGACGAAGCCGAGGAAGAGGACTTGGAGGATGAAGATGCACAAGACGAAGGCTCTGAGGGCGATAGTGAAGAGACCAGCGAACCCGAGGACGATGTTTCTGAGGTCTCCGATATCGAGGAAGCACCTCCAGCACCCAGAGAGTCCAAGGCGAAGAAGGAGCCCGAAATTGTCGTTCCCAAGGAATTTGCGAAGCTCGTATGTTACGCCCTGCCATTGCTTATTTTGTCCCTCATACTAACTCGGCATTCTTTAGGCCGTTTTACCTCGTTCGGATTGGTATGCCATTCCCTTGCCTCCAGTCGGCAGTGCAAAGCAAATGAACGCCCTTCCCCGGCATCTAATCGATCGGATCCACGAGCTCGCCAATTCCCTCCTCCAGGCGGAAAATGATGAATATGCCAAAGCCCAGCAGGCCTCGGCCTCTTCGTCGCACAAGTTCTACACTACCATCATGTCTTCCGGTACCCTGAGCGATAAGATTTCAGCTCTAACTCTTGCCGCTCAAGAGTCGCCTCTACACAACACCAAGTCTCTGGAGACTCTCATCGGACTTGGAGGCAAGCGTAGCCGTGCTCAAGCGGTTGAGGTTCTTCGGTCTCTGAAGGATATGTTTGCCCAAGGTACTCTCTTACCCGCAGATCGTCGCCTGAAGTCATTTGCCAACCAGCCTGGCCTTGTGGCTGCATTCCAGGGTGCTGGTGGCCGATGGACCGAGCGCGATCCGCTCCCTGGGGGTCTGCAGAAGAGCCACCTGATCGTCTGGGCGTTTGAGGATTTCCTGAAGGAGCAGTATTTTGCGATCCTCAAGATCTTGGAGGTGTGGTGCAATGACGAGATTGAATTCTCGCGATCTCGCGCTGTCAGCTACGTATACGAGTTGCTCAAGGAGAAGCCCGAGCAAGAGGCAAACTTGCTGCGCCTTCTTGTGAATAAGCTTGGTGACCCCGGAAAGAAGATCGCTTCACGTGCATCTTATCTTCTCTTGCAGCTTGAGCAGACGCATCCTATGATGAAGCCTCTTATCATCAAGGGTGTTGAGGAGTTGCTATTCCGACCTGGTCAGAGCCAGCATGCCAAGTACTACGCTATCATCACTCTGAACCAGACGGTCCTCAGCTTGAAGGAGGCGGAGGTTGCTATGCAGCTCCTGGACATCTACTTCGGCATGTTCGTCACTCTTCTGAAGCCTGCCCCTTCCGGTAAGCCTGGTCCTCAAGGCAAGCCGCAGGGTAAGCCCGGCAAGAAGGGACCCAGGAGCAAGGGCCGCAACCAGCCCGCCAAGGGAGAAGCCCAGGATGATGAGATGCGCGAGAAGTTGACCTCGGGTGTTTTGACCGGCGTCAACCGCGCCTATCCCTTCACCGATGCCGACTCTGACCGGTATGTCTACTTTAATCCAATAAAGCGTGATATTAAATATACTAACATGTTATCTAGACTCTCAAAACATATTGATACCCTATTCCGCATCACCCACTCGTCAAACTTCAACACCAGTATTCAGGCTCTCATGCTGATCCAGCAACTCACTGGGTCTACGCAAGTTGCTAGCGATCGCTTCTACCGGACGTTGTACGAATCTCTTCTGGATCCTCGTGTTGCCACCTCATCAAAGCAGTCGCTTTACCTGAACCTTTTGTTCAAGGCACTCAAAAATGATCTGAACGTCCGTCGAGTCAAGGCCTTTGTCAAGCGTATTGTTCAGGTCCTTGGAATGCACCAGCCTGCGTTCATCTGTGGTGTCTTCTACCTGATTCGCGAGTTGGAGAAGACTTTTACTGGCCTCCAGTCTTTGTTGGACCAGCCCGAGGACAACGAGAGCGATGGCGAAGAGGTCTTCCGCGACGTACCCGATGAGGATGATGAAGAGCCACTACCCGCCCCTGTTGAGACCAAACTGAAGCAAAACAACGGGTATGACCCTCGCAAGCGTGATCCGGAGCACAGCAATGCCGACAAGACCTGTCTCTGGGAATTGGTATGTAGATTTTGCCCTCTACTTTGATGATTTTTCGCGCGCGCTAACACATTCCAGCTTCCCTACGTATCCCACTTCCATCCCTCTGTTTCCGTCAATGCTTCCCGCCTTTTGGAGCACGAGACTATGAGCGGCAAGCCCGATATGACCATTCACACTCTCACCCACTTCCTTGATCGCTTCGTCTACCGTACTCCCAAGGCCAACGCCACCTCCCGTGGTGCCTCGATCATGCAGCCTCTCGCCGGTGGCGAGGCTCAAGATCGCCTGGTGGAAGCCGGCAAGTCCGCGCCTCAGGGCCAGCCTCTCAACTCGGAGAACTTCTGGAAGAAGAAGGCCGACGAGGTCGCAGCGGAGGATGTCTTCTTCCACGAGTACTTCAACCGTGTTAACAAGGACAAGACCAAGGCCAAGAAGGGCAAG
Source organism: Penicillium daleae (assembly GCF_028827525.1). Taxonomy (NCBI): domain Eukaryota; kingdom Fungi; phylum Ascomycota; class Eurotiomycetes; order Eurotiales; family Aspergillaceae; genus Penicillium; species Penicillium daleae. The sequence continues at coordinate 2,176,550 of NW_026623157.1, read as the reverse complement.
GGTGCAGATGACGGCGCCGAGCGCGATGAGGATGCCGCGGATGTCAGCGACAACGAGTCTGAGATTTGGAAGGCCCTTGTGGACTCTCGGCCCGAACTGGAGGCTGACGATGATGACGATGATGATCTGGATATGGACGACCTGGACTCTGAGTTCGACGAGGACGAGGACGAGGATGAGGATGAAGAGGGCGAGGGAGCTGCCGGTAGCGACGACGAGGTTATCTTCAACGACGAGTCGGACGTCCCATCTGACGAGGATATGGATGAGGCTGACGACTTCGATATGGACGAGGAAATCGCTCCTCTGCCGTCGAAGAAGGCTGCCAAGAAGACTGCCAAGGTGGAGAAGGAAGACGACGAGGACGACTTCGACATGGACGTTTCGGACGACGAAGCCTTCTTCAACAGCGACGACGACCTGCCTTCCGACATGGAACTTGGTGGTGTGGATTTGGAGCCCCAGGCCGAGGCCTCGGACAACAAGAAGAAGCGCCGCAAGCTCAAGAACCTGCCGACATTTGCTTCTGCCGACGACTATGCGGCATTGCTGGCAGACGAAGACGAGGGTATATAGGGGGATTTTATGTCGTCTTTTTAACTGTACGCTTGGACATATGTTGTTTTCATTGCATCAAAAATATTCATTACGGAAGGGCAGTCCTGTTAGGATTTTATGGTTCTATACCAGCGGAGCTTGGTTGCAGGGCTCTGGGGATAAAAATAAATACAGTTTCAGGCTCGCAATTGTCTCTCTTTCATCTCGCTCACTCATTCATGTCTTTTAGGCAGCTGGATGGGATGTCCCCCTTCAAATCGTTGGAAGTGGTATAGCAGGGCTACGATTGGAGGCAAATGGCCATTTCACAATATGACACTCTGCCAGGTGAGGTTTTCCTTTCTGAGCTGCGGCCCGTGTGGATCGATAGAAGGACCAAGAGAACACAAAGCAATCTCATTAAACTTGAAGAGTAAGTGGATACCACACAATCTTACATGAGTAGTTGAGAAACGAGTTACTGGTTGAATCATGACTTCATTCAAGAAATAGAATCAAGGGCTACATAATGGGCCAGGGTTTTATGACTCCAGACTGAAATTGGTCTCACGGTGCCTCGTAGATATTCCCTTCCTTTCCCCGATGCCCAGCTGAAACAACTTCCGCCCGATTACTGGCCTTAATACCGCCCGAATGGGAACCAAGCTCTGCTTTGGAGGGTTGCTGTGCCATTGACACATACTCTGGTTGAAGAGGCTGCATCCCCGGTAACTCGGGTTGCTGGTTCAGGTAGGTCTGCTCGGGTTGTTGTCTGGATATATCTAATTCGGGCTTGTTATACTCCGTTTCGATTTCGTGGCGCGGTGGCTGTTGAGTTGGGGGGTTCTGTGGAGGACCTTGGCCAGGTAGAGGGTTTATTGGGGCCGATGCATTCGAAGGAAAACCTGTGTTCATGGCTGGGTTTGCGGGATGAGGGTATTGGGAAGCGGGTGGTTGAGAGCCTGGTGGGAAACCAGACGCAGGCTGCTGGTATTGTCCTGGCTGTGGTCTCCGTCTACGGTGCATTAGGAAGAATATGATGGCTCCTGCAATCAAACTGATAAAAGCCAGGCCACCAATGACACCTCCAACAATTGCACCAACGGGGGCAGAACTGCCGCGGTGATCGGATGGATTCGAGGTAGCAGACGACCCTGAGGTCCCTGGGGATGTGCCCGAGGCAGAGGTGGTCGTGGTGGAGCTTGAGCTTGAGCTTGTCGTTGAAGATGGCGTCGGGTATCCAGCTGGATATTGTGTTCCAGTCGAGATACCGTTTGATCCGGTGTAAACGGGGAACGCAATCGGGTCCCTGAATCCGCTCCAATAAGGCTCCATTTGATACTCGATGCCCTCCTTTTCGGAGCAGACGAACGACAGGTAGTCAGTGCCATAGGAGAAGGTCACGCAGTAGGGTTGAGTGCCAGTACTAGATATCGCAGAACTCATGTTAATCAGTGATTCAAGGACCGGACATGATGCGCCAACATACCATCTTGCGACACTCGAAGAACAACCTGAGCCACTGCAGGACCAGGTGCTCCATTGGGCTTCTCCTACACACGCTGTCTGGGGCGGAATTGCATTACCGACAAAATGGGCGTCGCTATTCCAGAAGCATGTTACTGAAGGATCATTGTACGTCCATTTTTGATCTGGGGCGTATGCAAGAATTAGCATAGCACCGTGGAGCGTTCGAATCTAGGTCTCAAGGTTGGGACATATACCATAGCCTGAGCCCGAAAACCAACCGCAGATGTTCGATGGAATATGGTCGGCTCTCTTTGATAGATTGAACGCAGTCGGACTTGGGATTAAATCAGGGCCAGACGTGGTCGTTGGGGGAAACACGGTCGAAGGCACTAAAGAAAGAGCAGACGACATTCTCGGATGCTATCGACCCTATCCGCCTGTCATTGATCGAGTGCGGAAGACGAAGCCCTTTTGTCTTGACGCTCACCTTTTGAACCCCCTGAGCCCCTCGGCGAGAATCTTTTGGCAGGAACTCCAATCATAAAGACTGGCGACTGGTCCAGACTGTGAATAAAAGAGGACATTGGATTTTGGGGCGAAGCGCACTAAGGAACAGAATACGAGAAAATGGATCATAAAGGGAAGGGATCAACAAGTCTATGCCTTCAGACTCAATTATAATGATCCGAGGTGGAGAATAACATGTTCGTGCAAGCTAAAACAATATAAGGAGCTGGATGAATAGGCGAATGAGATCCAACGGTATCGATCCTGAACGAAGTGGGACCAGATAGAACGGATTCGAAAGATCGATCATTTAGTTTAGATAGGGCAGGGAAGTTTGAGCAATAAAAAGCAAGATTAGCCAATTCCACGAACCATGCCATGTGATGCTTATTATGGCGTACGGTGTGATTGGATAATGACTGTAGTTCGCAATGGGGGCCATCGTTTGCAACTACGGCCGCAACTTACTTTACTTTAGAGTATTCCCGGGTTGAAAAAGGAGAACAGCTAAACAGACATATTGTTGATTATCTAGCTAGGCTAAACTATTCAAGCGAGAGTATTTCAAAGTAGCGGCAAGAGTCTCCATAACAAGGCAAAGGCATCAATGCAGCTCTCTTCATACCAGTGTTGTACCGCGTAGTGGCCTCTAGTTAAGACAAAGTCAGTTAGTGACTTGACCTAGAAGGCTATCAATATTGGTCCCGTAAGAAAATTTATATCTTGAAGTATCTCCCACAATCGCCTTTTCACACCCGAGAATCGTATTGCGTCTAGAACTTAGTGTTAGTGGTGGCGGTGGTAGGCGTTTGATAGGACCCACAACTTTATTTCCATACTACCGTGTACAGTAGGACACGAATTCAGGCAAGTTTTTTTTCCGAATCTAAGGACCTAACCGCTTAGAAATCGGCCAAAAGATACTATCTAGGCAAATCATTCATACCAGCTTTCCGAAACTGACGGCAGGGACATCAAGGAACAACAATCAATCGACAGAGTGAAGTTTGGGAAGCCCGCAAGGGCATCCAACGGGCTCCTAGGAGTAATCACTTTGGAGGGAGCTGCTAAGCCTAGAATGAGATGGTGATCGCCCAGAATTGCGTTCTGATATCGGTGATTAGTAGCGGGACCGGGATTGCATCCTGGACAATCTTTTTCCTAGCGAACCCTTGTGAAAATCCAAACTCGCTGATCAGAGAAATGGTTATGGTATAGGGCAAAAGGTCTAGCCATCAATCTAATACGGTGCATATTATAAGGTAGTAGCAAGTCATCTACGCTCAGATTGTACTAAGCGAGCACAAGCAGCGAGCGTCTGAGCACTAAAGAGAGCTGGAGAGTCAAGATATGGTATTGGAAATCAAGTAGAGTAGGTAGGCACCATACAGTCATTAGCTACGTGTAGTAATAAATGCGGTGGCCTGTAGGACTACGCTGGAGTGGTCTGGATAAGGTCTAAAAGGTGCTCCGGGTAATGAGCCGAGCGGCATCCAGAACGCCCTCGGGTCCGAGGGCGCCACCATACAGTACATAGTGGACCAGATCTCTGTACAGAGTGGTTCATAGGGCAGTTAAGTTGACATTACTAAAACATTGGAAGGATGAATATGCCAACCAAACAGACTCACGGGATCTCCAAAGCGAGATGGAATGCCGAGTCAGTCTGTGGACTGGGCATGAGGTCATGGTGGACGACGAGCACGAAAGAGGCTGGAACACGGCCATGCCGCGTAAACCGGGGCTTCCTGGGTGGATTTGCATAGGTTGCCTGGTCAATACTGAGCGAGGAATGTATGTAATTGGATAACAATAATGGTACCATTTGTTGGACTGAGTCTTGAGTAGTGTATTTCAGGAGTAGTCAATAGATTGTCGGCCTGTCTATTGTATAGTTAGTCTTTCCTGTGGTGACTTGTTGATTCGGCAGCACTTGCTGAGAACGGCCGTGCTGAGTCAGCCAGCACGTGGCTTGTACGGAGTACTGTCAGGGCAATACCGCCCTTTCCGCTTTGGGCCGGTGCAAGAGACGAGAGACACTCCCAGACTTCCACTTTTTGTTCCTCCTCCATTTTAACCAGTTATATTGATTCAAGAAATTATAGATTACTTTACACATCCACAATGCCACTGCCACTGCCTCCTGGGGGGCGAATACCGTTGATCCCCCACTTATTTCCCAGATATCATCTATGTTCAGTGGTCAGTGAACCCAGACTAAAGACCAAGACCCCCTCCCCCAAGAAACCTCCAACACCGCATCCGGGTTTGGACCGCCCGCAAGACCGAATCAGCACGGCCACAGAGACCACTGCACTGGGATTCCATGTTTTCAAAGGTTGATTGCACGGGTTGTTCTGATTTCCGACCGGGGCCCTACGGGGCCTGCGGGGCAGGCTCTCAAGCCTTCATTCGATCGCAGCCGCTTGCGGGGCGGTCTTGGGCCCACTCGAGCAGGTCGTGGCTGAATGGATATGATGTGCGGGCGCAACCCATTTTGAGGGTACGTACATGAGGTACGTAGGGAGAGACTCCGTGATTCAAGGATTTGGACTGGGTTAATCCTTGGATCGGATACAAGGGAGGGGCGCAGGAGAGATCCTGCGAGGATCTCGGACTGGCCGTGAACCATGCGACTTGGAGGGATCCAGAGCCTCTTCATCGTGAGCACGAGACTGCTGCTGCCTGCAGTCTGTAATCTGCAAATGCAGACTACAGACTCAATACCCGACGACAGAGGTATACATATTCCCTTCTTGCTCGGCACAGACTCACGCTTTAGCTTTTGGACGAGTCAGATGATTAGGATACCTCTTCCTGAATCCTCCCCGAGTTCCCTAGGGATATTATTCCAAGAATGGGATCTCAAATCCTCGGGTTTGACTCTTGAGGCCTCACTTTTGGGGGCGGCGCATTTAGTCTTCGCCCCTTGGCTTGACTAGGCTTTCCTGGGCTTCAGCTTGGCCCTCCAATGCCTTTTGTAAAGTGCAGATTGTACCTTCTTAACCACCGGCACCCACCCAGCGTTCCGTTCAGGGCTCCGCCGTGGCTTGACAGGGTCGCCTATTGCGGCTGACGTGCTACCCTCCATCACGTCATGTCATGGAGATCGACGAGATTTTTCCATTCCGGCAACAGAAACAGAGAAGTGGGGAATTCGAAAATGACCGGGGGTATCGATGTATACCCCGAATGATACCTGATTTGCCCATTGAAATTACTGTCCTGCCCCTACGATCGCACCGGTACGTAGTCCGCCCAGGTATACGAGAATACGAGGATACCAACTCTGGCCCTTCTTGGCCGGTTCGCTTTTGTCCTTTTTTTTTTTTTTTTAATTTACTACAATTCCTGTTTCGCTCACTTCTCTTCTCTTTTCCTCTTCTTCTGCGACTTCTGTCCTTTGTCGTGACTGAACCTCCCCCGTTCGGCCATTGCGATCTTGCATTCCATTCTTTGGACTCATTGTAGATCCCGTTTGCCCTAATCGCAACCCCCAAGAACACTACCAGAACCTCCCCGACTGGTGACGAGATCTCTTCGATTGCCAGAATCGAGAGAAACTGAACGAACCTAGAAAAAGAGAGAAAATCCATCTCTCTAGCGCAACACAAACACTCATACCCAGTCTACCACCTCATCCAACCCAACTCTACCCTCTCCACACGGACAGGTTTATGTATCCGAAGGGCTTCGGCACCGTTTCACTTCTCGACTCCGCCGAGTACCGTCAACAGCGGCTCGCCCGCTCGTTAAGCTTAAAATGGCTCGGCCAGAAGACACCGCAGCAATGGACACTCATGAGGGCGACAGCGATCGCTCCCCAGACCTGAACGACAAGCTGGATCAGAACCAGAAGCTAAAGGACCTTGACCTCGAGGATCAGGGCCGCCGGTTGTCGCATCACCATGTCACAGCAATTGACTCGTCGTCTACCAGTGAGAGTGTGGGCCGTCAGATTGAGATGGAGTCGGAGAATACCATCAAGTATCGGACTTGCAGTTGGCAAAAGGTGAGCTTGGTGTCTATGCGATATGACTGAAAATGGCAGGATAGTTACTGGGAGGAGAGAAAGGGAAAGAGACTTGGTGCTAACGTGCCGCAATATTAGACTGCTGCCCTGCTCTTCTCCGAGTACATCTGTTTGGCTATCATGTCATTCCCCTGGTCGTACTCTGTTCTGGGTCTCGTGCCCGGTCTGATTTTGACCATTGTGATTGCGGGTATAGTACTGTACACATCGCTGATCGTCTGGTACGTTCCCTTCATTGCCTTATATTATTATGTGGTCGCGCATAGCTGACAGTGGTATCTCCGCAGGCGATTCTGTCTGCGACATCCCGAAATCCGCGACGTGTGCGATCTTGGCCAGTATCTATTCTGGGATTCCAAGATCGCCTGGTGGGCAACCGCTGTCATGTTCCTACTGAACAACACCTTCATCCAAGGCCTGCACTGCGTGGTCGGTGCCGAGTACCTGAATACCATGTCCGGTGGCGCAGTCTGCACGGTGGTATTTTCCCTCATTGTTGCGATTGTCTCGTTCTTCTTCTCCCTGCCTCGCACGTTCAGCGCGCTGTCTCGAGTTGCCACTTTTTCCGCTTTCTTCACCTTCATCTCGGTCCTTCTGGCGACTATCTTTGCTGGCATTGAAGATCATCCCGCCGGATACCCCAAGAAGGGAAATCCCATTGTGCTAGCGATCCCTGCCCAGGGCACGACGTTCATCACTGGCATGAGTGCATTCCTGAATATCAGCTACACTTTCATCGGCCAGATCACACTGCCCAGCTTCATCGCCGAGATGAAGGAGCCGCGTGACTTCTGGAAATCCGTTACTGCCGTGACCATCGCCGAGGTCATTGTCTTCAGTCTAGTCGGGTCTATTGTGTATGCCTACACGGGTACCCAGTACGTGACCGCACCCGCCTTCGGTTCTCTCTCCGACGAGGTCTACAAGAAGGTCTCCTTCTCCTTCATGATCCCCACGATCATTTTCTTGGGCGTGCTATATGCCTCCGTGTCAGCCCGTTTCGTCTTTTTCCGCTTGTTCGAAGGAACTCGCCATAAGGGCAACAACACCGTGGTGGGCTGGGCTGCCTGGGCAGGCATCCTAGCCATCCTATGGATTATGGCCTGGATCATCGCCGAGGTGATTCCTTTCTTCTCGGACCTGTTGTCGATTATGAGTTCACTGTTTGATTCCTTCTTTGGTTTCATATTCTGGGGGGTGGCGTATATTCGCATGCGGGCTGCCGATCATGGACCGGACTTTTATAAGACTCGTGGTTTGCGTGGTTGGTGCGGTTTCATTTTCAATGTCTTTTTGATTTTGGTGGGAATTTTCTTCTTGGGACCTGGTACCTACGTGAGTATCGCTGATATGATGTCTTTTTATCCAATTTCTTCCCTTGCTAACGTTTTTTCCCCCTTCAGGCTTCCGTCATGTCCGTGGTCCAAAGTTACCAATCTGGCACTGTTGGCGGCGTCTTCACCTGCGCTAGCAACGGACTTTGATCTTTCCCGCTCTCTCCTGCGACGGCCTCTCCTTGCTGATATAGCTGACCGAGGAGGGATCTGATGACTTGATGACTGAGAATAATAAGGTGACCAATTGCGCACAACCTGGTCCGGGGCTTTGCATGATTTTCTTTCGCTTGAGATATGCTACTGCTGGTCCTGGTAGGCGCAGTTCTATTTGGGAGGTGATTTGTATCATTTAGTTTGATTTGTTGGACTCTTAGGATGTTGGGATCTTTGTTTTTTCTTATACGCCGCTCCAGCATTCCTTGCACATAAAAAACCCACGGCATTGAATGAATTCGGGCGACTGGCATCGGGGCAACTATCTGCGTTGCTTCTGAGAGATCAATTCGCCGTCGCCACAACCACCCTTTCCATCTTTTGTTGATCCGGTCGATATATCAGATATATGACGGAGTGCTTGTAGATATACTCGTCCACCTCCCATCGTTCTTAGCTTCCCGAGGAGTGGCGCCTGCCCAATGGGGAAACCAGCTCTTCTCTTGACTGCCCCGGCCTCTCCCTATCGCCACGTGATTTTCCCGCTGTGCTTCTCCGACGGCGGAAGGGCACCACACTTTCTCGCGACCATTTTTCTTGTCCTTCCTTTCCTTCTCTCTCAATTCAATTCCCAAAAGCATTGAATCACCATGTCTAGCGTTCGCTCCTTCAAGAAAAGTGTCGACCTCGTCGCCGCGAGGGCTGCTGCCTTCAACGCTCCCCGCGCCTCTGTCGGCTCCACAGTTCTGCGGAGGGAGCTTTCCTCCGCGGTGCGGGCAGCTCCCCGCAGGCCAGCTGCTAGAATCACTTCGCGAGCTGCCATTCCCCAGGTGAAGAACCAGGTTGCTCGCTATGCTTCTAGCTCGAGCGAGCCCTTGGCTAAGACTCAGCTTTATGACCTGCACGAGGCTCATGGCGCCAAGATGGTGCCTTTTGCCGGATATTCTATGCCGTTGCAGTATGCGGACTTGAGCCATGTCGAGAGCCATGCGTGGACTCGTGAGAAGGCTAGTCTGTTTGATGTTAGCCACATGTATGTCAATTGCTTCACTTTATAACCTGAGAATTCGTCCAATTGAAGAATGGGCCTAATCAATTGCTCTACACAGGGTTCAGCACCAACTGAGCGGCCCCGGTGCCCTCCCGCTGTTGATGAAGATCACCCCCTCGTCGCTCGACAAGCTTATCCCGAACACTTCGACCCTGTCCTGCCTTCTGGAAGAAGAAACTGGCGGTATAATCGACGACACCGTCATCACCCGCCGCGGCGAAAATTCCTTCTACTTTGTCACCAATGCCGGCCGCCGCGCCGAGGACCTGGAGTTCCTGCGGTCCGAGATCGATGCCTACCGTTACCGCCACGGTATGGATAGCATCAAGTGGGAGATTCTCGAGGACCGCGCGCTGGTTGCGCTGCAGGGTCTGCTCGCTGCCAGTGCCCTCCAGCCCCTCATCAATACCTCTGCTTCCACAGCGGAGACCGACTTGAGCACCCTGTACTTCGGCCAGTGCCGAGAGTTGTACATCACTTTGGCCGACGGCTCGGCCTCTCCTTCGCCCCTGCTCATCTCCCGTACCGGCTACACCGGTGAGGATGGATTCGAGATCTCCATCCCCACCTCTGCCGCCGCCGACCTCCCCCAGCAGGTCGTCAACCTCCTCCTCAAGGACAGCAACACCGTCCGTCTGGCCGGTCTTGCTGCTCGTGACTCCCTCCGTCTCGAGGCTGGCATGTGTCTTTACGGCCACGACATCTCCACCGCCCAGACTCCCCCAGACGCCGCCCTGGGCTGGGTTGTCGGTCGTGACCGCCGTGATCCGGCCACTGCCACTTTCAACGGTGCCTCCGTTATTCTCTCCCAGCTCGCCAGCCCCAAGACCCTCAAGCAGCGCCGCGTCGGTTTGACCGTTGAGAAGGGTTCTCCCGCTCGCGAGGGCGCCGTGGTCGTAGACCTTGCCGACCCCGCTAACCCCGTCGAGGTCGGTGTCGTCACATCTGGTCTCCCCAGCCCCACGCTCGGCGGAGCCAACATCGCCATGGCGTATGTCAAGAACGGTCTCCACAAGAAGGGCACCGAGCTTGGCGTCAAGGTCCGCAACAAAGTTCGCAAGGCTACTGTTGTGGGCATGCCTTGGATCGAGAGCAAGTTCCACCGCCCGTCTTAGATGTGGGTTGAGGAAACTTCACCTCCGATCTATACTGAATTACTTTGTGCTTATTTATGTGTGGAGCGTGGGCGAAACGATTAAGTTATGATATATTTGGTTGCTCTTGTACATACAATTCCTTTTTCGCAACCGTTTTTCTTTTCTTTCTTTTTCTTGTTTTTGAGATACTCGGTTTTGCATGTTCTACTTCAACAATAGAGCGATTTTCAAAACATTTTGAACATTTGGTTACTGGTCTCTTGATCAACCGCGATAAGCTTAATCTGACTCTTTTAAGATATTAGTAGGTATTATGTTTCATAGATGGAGTAGTTCCTTGCTAGCAAGCGAAGACTGTGACACATAGATATTCTAGCTCATCATTCTAACCTAGTCCAATACAAGTACACCCCCCTTATGGTACCAACGTCACTGCGCTTGAACATACAGGAACAATGTAAGCGCATCTCTGTCCATTCGATATGAAGTTCTATTCACAGATATGTACATTGGAATCGACTCCCTTCCTAAGGCACTATATTCATCAAGTCCACCCCGACATCTACCAAAACGTATTTCGCTGCCAATTCTCATCATATCCCGACGTCGTCCCGAAAATATTCGTCGTCACGTAGTGGCCATTCGTACTAGTTGTATGCGTGAATCCAGCCATACACCCTATCACGGTGTGAAAGAATCCAGTGATGACACCGTAGACAGCTCCGGCGGCGGCAGCGACGTTGTAAGCGCAAATGTCGTAGCCTATTTGGTAATGGAAGAGTTAGAGTTGTGATAGCTGCGGTGTAGGGAAAAGGGGATCTGCTGAGATTTCTTGGATTAGACGCAATAACGGTGTACCTTCGTTGTGGGCCATTCGAGCAAACACGTAGCCACCCAGAGCGTCGAGGCCCATGATGAAGATCTGGACTTGTGGTTTACCGCCTGTTAAGCCTCCAGCCGCTATATAAGAATGAATAGAGTTAGATAGGAGCTTTCGCTATGGACCGTGTTTTCGATACTTGAGACTTACATTGATATATCCCGATACATTCTCCACCCAACGGTATAGCAGCGACAACAGCTGCAATCAACAACCCACTCGGCGCTGCGAGATGAAACTATTAGCTTTTCCCTTGACTATTTAATCGGTCTAAGAGCTTCTGGAGATACGTACTCTCCCCGAGGACGAGGTTACTAATCTCCGCGGTGACTAGCACACAGATTCCAAAACTACTGCCTAGTAAAATAAGAAGCATCCACGCCGGAGTCGGTATCCCCGCGTATGCAATGAACTCCACGAATGCTAGAACCCCGGACTTGGTGACTCCGGCTAGGGCACCTAATTGCAGTGCCCGCGCGGTGAGCACCCCGCCGCTGACGTGGATAGCTGTTGCTACGGCTGCGGGACCGGCGGCTGCATTTGCGGCGATGTCAAGGGCGGCCAGGGCGAAGAATATCCATACTGGGATTGAAGGGTCTGTTAGGATGGAGGATTGGTGTGGTTGATATCGAGAAGGAGGAGCTTACCGTTGATAGCGGGGAGGGGGCGATCCGTGTCCATGGTGTGTGATGGTAGCTGGATTCAGTGTTCGCTGCAAGATAGCGAGTGCGCCAAGGGTCTTCGCAATGATTTGCGTAGACTTTTCGATCAAGCATTATGCGTCTTGGGTAGGGGAGCCTTTGCTCTTAAAGAGTACTGGGTCAGTGTAGAGCCCCATGACGGAATACGAAGCTCTTGTCATGATGGCTCCAGTGCCCGATCACTAGTGGAACCAGCGCCAAAAGCGAGGTTGAAGACTGCAATCTCCCTCGATTTGTCGGGCGAATGGACAATTGAACAGGAAAAACAAAGCAGCAGAGGCTAATAACTGTACTTCACCAGGGGCCAATGGGAGACGCGCATTACCGAGACTAGTCCAGGGCGATGGGCTTGGCTCGTGAACTTCTGCAGTCAGCTTCGCCCTGCGCCACAGAAAAACCGGGCAACGCGATGCGATCCAATGGCGACCCAAGGCAGACCTGGCGCGAAGCTGCCGGGTTGTGAGTTGCGTGGTTGTTTTTGGACTGCTTCTGCACCTGTCGGGGTTGGCTGTGGCGCAATAATCCTGCTTAGCCACCTTAAGACGCTAGCATATGGCAGTCATTTGGGCTCGGGACTCGAGGGGGCTGAAAGTTCTTTTTGCTGTCAAACTTTCATGGAGTGACTTGTCAGATAAATCAGCGCTCTGGCTGTCTCACCGTCCTGGGCATATTAGTGTGAACTGTTACCTAGGTCTCGCGGGTTCTCTTGATAACAATGAACTCAACAACCTGTGTCATCGAGGCCAACCCAGATGTATCTGGGACCGGGGTAAGTCACTCTGCTGGTTCAGCTTCAGAGCAAGATGACTGATGTGTGCCTCCTTCAGATCCGGGCATCAATCTATGCCCTCTGTCTCGGCGGTACGCTCGTAAGCTACTTCCTCCGAGTATTCTCTCCAGGCGAAGACGAAGAAGAGTTCTCTCGCGGCGTATCCTCCGCGCTGGGTATGCAAGGACTAGCATTGCTTTGTACAGCAATCTACCAGACCTTCCGCAATGAGTTAACCCTCTTCCACGCCATCTGTGTGGTCCATCTCCTTGCCTTGCTGGGTCTCAATCTCATCAGCAAAGGCCGATACGCTGGATTTGGTCCCTGGCGCCTATGGTGCTTTGTATTTATCCAGGTTATCGCGCTGGGGGCATTCATCGCTTTCAATGTGTATGTCTGGGTGACGGCGCCTCATTTTGGCAGCCAACCCTCTTGCAACCCGGACACAGTTTATGTCGTATTTGGCGTGAGCATCCATGCTACGTCTCCAGTGTTCCGGTATATCATTCTCGGCACACTGGGTGCCAGTGCTGCGGGCTTCATTCTCGTCTTCACTTGTATGCTGCCGTGTCTGTGCGGGGTGTGGATTCGTCGACGACGAGATGCGCAGGGTAGTGCCAGCCCAGCCCGTAAACGAGATTGTACCAAGTGGTTTGTGCAGACGTCGACGAGTACCGAGTACCACAGCGAACAACGGGAGGAATTGTCCGGCCAAGCGCTGCTCAATTTCACTCTGAATAGGGCTGCATACATTGGGCTTTGTATCTATTTGATTGTATCATTGGAACAGACGATTCAACGGAATACCCTCGATCCTCAGGAGAAGGGATGGACGTTTGGACAAGTCATTGCGATCTTCTTGTTGCTTGGAGTTGCAAATGAGCTGCTAAATGTCGTGCTGGCGAGCTGGGATCGCCGGATTGGCCATGAAGCTGGGTCTCAAGAGCTGACGCAGGTCAGGCCTGCGTCTAGTAGCACGGCGTCGAGGAATTCACTTTGTTAGTCTGGTATGATTGTTTCGTATCTTTGTTATATCCAACTTGTATAAATTACAAAATGATAGCCATAATTCCACCAAATCCAAACGCTAACCCAATCAAAAGATGTACTCCAAGGAGGCCCTCCTGCCGTCATTGCGCCTGGGGCTGCGTGATATCAGAAGGGAATAAAAAAAATCCAATAACCAGATGTCAGTCTAGAACGTCAATCGTAAACGTATCATGCATATTGCATAAGAAGAATCGCATTCTTTAGTAAGGGATGAAGTCAATTCTCATGCGATCTAGGCAAAGTGGTTAGCAGGAGACATGAAAAATTCGACAAGCTTCAAGATGCATACCCAAGAAATGACTCCAATCCTCGTCCTCGCTCAGCTGATTCGCCCAATACTGTTCGAGGAACTTCAAAGACTGCAATACATTCGGCACCCGAATGGTATCATGTAATGATGCCAACAGCTGCCGCACTGTATCGCGATCTTCACCAAGTGCCTCGCAACCCGCAATAAATAGTGGAGTCGTCAACATTACCCATGGACTCAGACCAGCAGATGGTCCGATCTGAGCCGTGCACTCCAGGATCCGTTGCACCGACTGCTGCACGAGAACTGAAGTAGTCGGCGTTTTGCGAAGTCGTCTGTGAATCTGGATCAAAGCGCCATGTTGGAATGCCTCGTTGCAGAGTGCAAGATGCTGGACACTCTCTGCTGAAAGCCCTTCTGCCACCCCCGGATAGAACGAGGGTTGCGAGGTCGCACCTCGATCCATGAGTTCTCGTATTGATGACTCCAGCGCAGCGGCTTCATCTTCGGCATCACCATCAATCTCGCCCGTGATAAAACCCTGACTCTGGATTTCTTTCTCGGCTTGGTGGCTTCTCCAGGCGGCGGCTCCAATCTGTCGGAAGACAGCTGCTAGGTCAACCGTGAAGCCCCAGTAGTCATCCAGGTAGTCCGGTGAGTCCCTTTGCCCCGCCAAATCCGACGGCGCAAAGTCTGATGGATCTCCGATGGGAGGTCCATTCCCTGTCAACGCTGTCAGCGACACGATTGACCAGTACCAGCGGTCCAAGTATCGACGAAAGCCACTCTCCGTCCGAAGCGAATTTTCCCCTGTCGTACCCAGTGTCTTCATCAATGCCCTTGCGCCCTCAATATGGGCTCGCCATGAATTTGGATGAATTGCTCCAGAATGGATCTCTGCTAGACAGAGAGTTCGGGCTGTCGCTACCAGCGCCTCCGAATCTGTAGAGGAGGGGTTCTGTAGCTCTTTTCGGAAGTGTTCCAGACTGAGCCCCATCAACCGAGCAATATCTGGTGCCGTTTTCACGCTTTCAGATTGATTATGAAGGGCTTGAATATGAATTGCAGATAAGGCTGTGGTGGCGTAGAGTAAGGACGGGGTCTGGAGGGCCATGGGCACAATCATCCGGCAGATATCTTGCTGCATGCCCGAGTGGCTCGCGGTTATTTGGGACGCATCGTTTATGAAATGGTGCAACAGGGCTCTTTGATCGGACGAGAGGGAGGAGAAGGGATCGACGTGTTGCACTAGAGTCAATTGCGAGGCAGCCTGCGCTTGCGATTGGGCTTGCGCTTGTGCTTGTGCTTGTGCTTGCGCCTGCGCCTGCGCCTGCGCTTGTGCCGACTTGGTGGTATAGATAAACTCCCCTGGCGAGTACTCTGGAAGGGCGAGTCAGCATGTGTATATCCAACAAATCCGAAGGCATTTCCTGCATCATACCCAATCTCTGCATGTTCCCTGTGTCCACGCAGGCCCCGAATCGCGATCGCGAAAAGGCACGCCCACCCCACTGCAACTGCATGGCGTACTTGCACTGGACGCCAGCGGACTGGCAGCGCCCACATATGGGCCTTTGCTCGTCACATTTCTGGCGTCGCGCTTTACATCTTGTGCAGCCGGTAAAAGATCTCGACATCGGTGCTGGTGGTGGTTGTTCGTGGATGTGTGGAGAGAGAAGAAATTCTGCGGGGAATGCGCGATCTCCGGTCGGTGATCGGACGAGTCCCGCGTGGCGACTCGAAGGCGGCCGGTCTGGGGAATAAACAGGAGTCCTTGTGTTTATGAAGGAGAGAGAGAGAGAAGGAGAAGGAACAAAAAGGCAAGTTCGACCTTTGGCTCTTCTTATCGGAGATACTTGCTAGTGATTACTTGGATCCTAAAAGTTGTCAATTGCAGTTTAGCGGCCAATCCTCGTGCGGATCCACTGATCAGCGGCGGGTTTATCAGTACAACCTCGTGCTCGTTCAAACGAAGTACATGTTCATGTCGAATAATGACATGTCTAATAATGAGCCAAGTACAAACGTTGCTGTAACGCATAAAGACAAGAGCTGCCCCAAGAAAAGAGACAAATGTGCGCTATGGCAGAGAATACACAGTACATGCCACCAGAGTATATGTTCATCCCAGAAATCAGGCTGACAAGATAAGAAAGAAAGAAAAAAAGCCAGCGTCTCCGGATCGCCATTGCTCAGCCATCAAATGTATAGCGAAGCCATTCACCCACCGCCCGAAGACTCTCCCATCGCACCGATTCGTCTTTGTCGGCCATCAACTCCATGACGCGGGTCTTCAAGCCCGCTCGTTCGAGTTGAGTGCGTCGTTCGGGAAGCTCCTTCACCAAATGTCCCACATCGTTACAGGCAATGGCCAAAACTTGCTTGTCATTCTCCCAGTCCTTGGAAAGAATCTCAGCCAACTTCTTCGGCAAGGCACCGTTTGCTTCATCCAGGATTCGGCGGGCATTTTCCTTCCAGAAGGTTGGGTTCTTATGGGGGGGCGACCAGCGCAGATGACCCGACTGAACTTCGGCGGCGTATTGATCGAAAGTAGTCTGGGTCTTTGTGTATTCGTCCAGCATGGTAGAAAGTCCGTTAAGATCTTCGAGAAGATCAGGATCCGTCAGGTGACGACCAGCGAGGTTGGTCAGGAGAGCTGGCAGTCGAACAAACACAGCGACAGGCAGGAGGGTCGTCCGGTTGCTGATGCAGAGGTTGTAGAGAGTGGCGAGAAGAAGGCGGGTAGTCTTTTCTTTCGGTGAAAGGCGGAGGAGCTGGGTGTAGAGTTGAATGATTTCGTAGCTTCTGCAAGAAGTCAATGACCAAGTCCGCGGTTGCTTTTCTGCCTCGCGCAGATATCACTTACTCTTGGAGCTCTTCACCGACGAGCGAACTCTCAAATGTGAGCTGCCAGATCACCAAAAGGACACGGTAAAGCAGCTGCAGACCCACGCCACCAGCAAGGCCAGGTTCAATGCCACGTGTGCTAGTTCCCGTCGTACTGCCATTATCTTTAGAACCTGCCGCAGTGCGGAGTGTCTCAATCAATGGGTCCAAGGTTTCCTTTCGGTGGTTCCAAAAGATCTCCCGGGAGTGCTTCTTCCGCAGAAGCTCGGAGAACCCTTGGACGCCAATATCCTGAAGCCCGCTGTCATGGTTCTTGGTCAGGGTAGAGAGATAGAGGTATAATTGTGGAAGCGCCTGCTCGTCCCGTGGAGCAGGTTTAGACGATGTCACAAGGCTGTGTGACACGAGAGCCGTGAGGAAGGTAGATGTGAGCAGCGGGATCGGGTCTTCGGCGTTGGTGGAGTTGTGCAAGAAAGGCAGGAATGGCTTGTAGGGCTCGGGGTGAGAGACGAGCGAGTCGGCCAGCGCAGGGACATCTGTTGATGCAAATACATCAGCTTTAGGAAATAAGGAAGCTCTCTCGCATGTAGCATTTACCCTGAATCAGGTCCGATGCCAGCACCAAGATGTATTGGACAATATCGGTTCTCCTAGAGGCTGACTCCAAGACGCTCTTGCCCTGCGACCCACCAGCGAGCAAGCTTGTGTACCCAGCAAGGTCCGCCTCTATTGTTTGAATGCGCTGCTCCTTGCGCACCTTGTCCACAGCCTTGATCTTCTTAAGATGGTCATCGGTGATGTTGCCCGCGCGAACAGCGCCTTCCCATGGAATTGGCCGAGCGCGGATATTATTCTGCAGGGAGCTGAGGTACGTGGGCGGCTCCAGCGACATGATGATTGAATTGTACGCCGGGCCAGAGGAAAGGAATGGCAGGCCGGAGTTGTGGTGAACGGTGATGGTCGAGAAGGGAGGAGGAGCTTGGGGGGGTGAATGACGGAAGCTGGCGACGCCAAGACCACATCTCGGCCCTCCCAACGGATCTTGGCTCATCGTTCCACCTTCGAGTCTCACGGTCCCTCGTCTCATTCCAACCTTCCCCTCGTAACACCGTGTGTGCTACCGACAAACCCCTTTTCCTGTGGGCTTGTCGCTTCCGCTCGCTTTTTGAATCAAGCTTCTTGTGCGACGTTCATCTTGCGACGTGGTCGCTTACTTGTACTTCTACTTATTGAATTCTACTCCAAGTCTTTCGTTTACACAATCGGTCTTCTTGTGGACTTCCACATACCAGGATTCTCTTGCACTCCAATTCCCTTCTCAAGTTCCAAATTGAATCCATCGCAATCGACGAGATCGCCGTTGTTCGAGCCCAGCCCCCACCGAACCCATGCAAACTGAACACGAGGCATTTGCTGCCTAGAAGCCGCGTCGCCCTCCTACAACACACCTTTCACCATGGCGCAAAACTCGCAGGCCCCCAAGTCCAAATGGGGTGTGGGCAGTCTCTTCCAGCAAGCCGTTGCGGGTGTCGAATCCCGTTTAGACAATATATTGATGGACCAGGAGGACGCACAGAAAGCCTCAAATACAAAACCCAAGGAGACGGAAAGTACAGCGTCGCCAATTTCAAGATCTCCTGCTGGCTGTAAGGAGCACCCCAGACGACCGAATTGGATCTCAACTAATTAAGGAAATTAGCAATTTCACGAAGCTCATCCAATGCGCGCAGAAATGATCGGCTCCAAGAACGACTGGCGCGAGCCGTGGTCAAATCGAACACTGCGAATCGGAACGCACAATCTTCACCTGGCCAAGTTTCGTCAACCGCAGCCAGTCCAGCACCAAGTACTGATGCACGATCAAGTATGGACATCGACACTGGTCTTGCAGTCGCATCGATCGCGCCTGAAGACTTGAAAAGTCCTCCGCCAGATGGAGAGAGCGTCATAAGCCATGCAAGTGCGGCTAGAACAAGCTATGAATCAGATAGATCTACCCGCAAGTCTACCGAGATCTCTGGAGCAGAATCCTTACCTAGGCCCTCGACTGAGGTCGACGAACAAGTTTCGAAATTAGGAAGACCCAGCTTGGACTTGCTGAGCTCACAGCGAAGTGAAGTATCAGGTGGCCGCGCATCCGGGGAAAGCACCCGTATGAGCTTTGATACACCGTCCGAGTCTCGAACGAGTGAGGACAACGGCGCTGAATCCCAGTGGCAACAAGAGAGATATGAGTATATGGCCCGTATTGATGAGCTTCAGAGGAATCTAGAAAATCTGGCGGGAGAGGCTGCCAAGTCCGCAAAGGGTGCCGCCGCTGCCACTTCTCCAGGGAGCCGGGAGAAAGAGCTCGAAGAAACGAGAGAGAAGTACGCCTTGCTGATGAAAGAAGGGCAGAAGCTCGAGTCAGAGGCGGCAAATTCCCGCACTGCTGTTAGAAGATTGAGGCAACAACTTGCCGAAAACTCGAAATCGCAGATGGAAATGAAGAAAAAGACCGAGAGGCTGGAGAGAGATTTACTCAACACCGAAAGCAGAGCCAAGCGAGCTGAAGCTGCAGAGAAGCGATCAAATGATTCATTATCAACATATACTAAGACAGCCAAAGACCTCGAGGCCGTGACAAATGAGCGCGATGCCTTGAACCAAACCGTTCGGGAAATGAAGGCACAAATCGGCCGAGCGGTTGCGCGCGCCGAAGCTGCTGAAGCAAAGGCTCACTCCGACGCCTTGGAGAAGGAAAAGCGTAGAGCAGATGAACTCGAAGAGGAGTTGTCAAGCGTCAAAATCGAGCTTGATATCAGTCAGACAAAGTCAAAGAAAGAGATTGCGGATTTGAAGGAAAAGGCCGACCAGGAGAAAGAGAGGGCCCGCTTGCTTGAGATTGAGTTGAAGGGAGAGCAAGCAGCCTTGGAGAGCAAGATGGAAAGCTTGCGTGCACGTGCGGAAGAAGCTTCTTCCGGGGCTACTGGAGAGACGCAGGCCAAGTTACTACGCCAAATTGAGACCCTGCAGACACAATATTCAGTTGCCAGCGAGAATTGGCACACCTTGGAAGGCTCCTATATTTCTCGCCTCGATGCGGCAGAGAAAGAACGCGACCAGGCCGCTGACAGAGAGAAAGAGCTGCGAAAGAAACTTCGGGAATCGGTAAGGCATCAACGCACGACTCCGGGGATATCATCGGCTAACAGTCTCGCAGACCCTCAAAGTCAAAGAGCTTGAAGAGGAAGTAGAAAATGCGAAGGAGGCCGAGCATGACCTGGAAAGCCAGCTCCAGGCGCGTGTTCAAGAGGTTCAAAAGGTGCAACAAAAACTTCAGAGTGCAATGGACGAGGTCACTTCTGCACAAAAGGAGCTAGTTGAGCAGAAGAAGGTGTGTGATGCAAACTGGGCGCAAAAGCTTGAGGAGGAACGTGCCAGATGGAGAGAGCAGGTGCATAGCTTGCAACAGCCTCGTGGGATCTCCCCCGTTCCGTCCACTCGCCGTTCAAGCAATCTCGATGCTCTGCCGTCTGTTCTGTCAGAATATCGTCCCCGCAGCCGGCGCTCGTCTACCTTACCCCCGGGCTCACCAGATATTGCCACACCACCGCGCCAAAATTCCTATCCAACCTCAATTGCTCAGGGAACTCTCTCCCCTCCCCCGATCAGCACTACCATGGGCCCTCCATCCATGATTTTGGAAACCCCTTCAATCACCTTTGAACCGGATGAGTTCTTCAGCTCTGCTGATCCCACAACACCGTCCGCCTATGGCGGTACACAAGCAGCTCCGCGCGGCATCAACGACATAATCTCGGAATCAACTGTCGGTGCTGGTCCATCCGTGCAGTTGGTCGAGCGCATGAGTGCTACGGTCCGCCGATTGGAGAGTGAGCGCGCTGGGTCCAAAGACGAGCTTGCACGAGTCACCGCTCAACGTGATGAGTCCAGGCAACAGGTTGTCGACCTCATGCGCGAGCTCGAAGAGAAGAAAACTGCCGACTCTCGAGTTGAGGAGCTCGAGGCCAAGCTTGCTGATATTGACCAGCGGTACTTGACAACGCTTGAGATGCTCGGTGAAAAGAGCGAGCAGGTCGAGGAGCTTCAAGCCGATATTGCTGATCTGAAAAAGATTTATCGAGAGCTGGTCGACAGTACGATGAAATGAGTGTATAGATGTTTTCACCCCTTGTATATAGAGAACTTCATTGCTAGTGGATTTTAGAACGCAACTCGGAATAATACCCCTGCAAGTCGTGCCAAGTACAGTGGGGTTCCATAAGTGTGAATGCCCCCGGAAAGTTCAAGATCTTCTTATCAGCAATACCTTGGTAGGCAAATTGAGGCATAATGCCTGAGTTGTCTAGAGAGACGTCAAAAGACAGTTAGCAAGATTCCTTAAAAAACCTGAAGTTGGAGCGATATTTTTTCTTGTACGCTACAGAACTTCGTGCGAATGATTCTCTCCAGGATTGTATTACTGTCTACATTGATGCCAATACAATCTTTAGGACTTGTGATGAAATTCGGTGATCTTGTTCGAATATAGTTTGCAAACAAGGTTACCAACGAAGCAAAGATGCTAAATAAGAAAATCTGTAGACCTCTTCAACCTCCAAAAGTTCCCCTGTGGGTTGTTCCGTTTGCACTTCCGTTACTACTTCTTGAATCAGCATACTCTTTCATTCCTTCAGGCTCATCAGACGCTCACATTTGAATAGCAGGGGAGATGCCCCTCCGATAAGTTCCACTCCTGCTGCGAGAGGGGGTCGAACTTCTGGATGGAGAAGCCAAATGAGAATCTATTTTCGTATTTTCATGAGCTCATGGCCTTCTATTTTGGCGATTCCTATTCCCTGCCGAAGACGCATGGCCTGTTCAAAGACGACCTATCAGTGCTGAAAGTGCTGAGCGTTCGCATGCCAGTTTCCAGCTTCTTGAGTTCTCGGCTCAGACGTTCTCGTTCTTCTTTAACTTCCTGGGACTCCCCAGCAAGCTTTTCAATCTCTTCGTCGTCCATGCTGTTGATGACTTGGTTAGAAAAGATTTGTTCCAGGGGACGAAGTAAGCAATTCTCAATTGCAAGGATTGCGACGTTATCAATGAAGACCATGATAGCATTCTATTTCATTTTCATTAACATATTTGCTGGTAAGGGTCCAAATCTTTCCGGCCGTTGCGCACTTACCTCATAATATGCCAGCATCTGAGTCACAATGTCAATAACTGCGAATTGACCGTCAGAGGTCTGAGATTGAATAGCAGCTTCTTTGAGGTCTTGAAGGGTGAAAGTTTCTTGCCCTAGTTGACCCGATTTCTCGGAGGAACTGTTCCTCAGGATATCCGTCAAGGCCTCCAGCTGATTTTGGGCCCGACCTCGCTGTATTCTTTGAAGAAACCCTCTTCCCATAGGGAGAGGATGGCCGGTCGTCGTGTAGGATAGTAGTTCATCGAGTTTATCATGCAATGAATCCCTTAAAGTTTCCAATTCTGGATTAATAATGCCACCCAAGAGTGCTTTTTTGGTGCTATCATCGGCCAGATACCCGAAAGCAAGCTGGACGAATTCATTGACCGACTGCCAGGCTTGATTCAAATGATGTTTAGCGATCTCTCCCCATGGCTTTGCCTGATCTCTAAATAGCTCTCCAACGAGTAGCTGGTTGGCGCATCCAGGAAATTCAATGCCACGATTTTTTGCAGCTTGTCTCATCATTTCACTCAAGAGTTCATTCACAGAGATATCTTCTGGCACCCACTGTCTCATGTAAGATTGGAACCTCCGGTTGCTCAAGTCCGATAGGGGCCGAGGTACAGCGTATATGTGTTCGGGGAGCCTTCGGCGGAAACCGTGGATGAACATCGCATCTGCGAAAAACTCATTCAGTTCTCGAATGATTGCACGTAGTCGACGGGCATCTCCAGTATCCAAATGGTCATCATTGAGGCCACCAAAGAAGTCTTTGGAGTACATGCCATTCAATGCTTCGGTGACAATGCGCTGGAAATGGGAGCTGATGTTGAGTAAAAAGCCTCGCTGGTCCCTAGTTGTTGGCCGTGCCGTTCCAAGCTTGGCCATGCTTTGTCTCCGGTCATCAATTTTCAGTTCAATGTCCTTTATCAGCAAGGGCAAATTACCGGCGATGTGTTTGAGCAGAATATTGCTCAGGCGATGTCGGAGTCGGTCGATGCCCACGTGTGCTCGAGGAAGAGAGGCCCATCGTCCCTTCGAAAAGTAATTTCTCTCTTCCTCGTCTCGCTGGTCATCGGAGACTTCGCGCGTCTTATGTGAGCGGTTGCGCAGAGCGTGCCATCCTAGCTTTAGCTTGATACTTTCGTTTCTGATGTACTCTAGGTATCGACCTTCTTCGTCCGTCCCTTCGTCAAGTTTATCGGTGTGAGTGACGATAGCAAGGACTCTTTCGTATTCCGGATCATGATGCTTTGCCATTCTCAAAACGTCCTGTATGTGATAATCCACTTTTGCACTAATAACTGCCAGGATTATACTGCGGTCTTTGGCCATGTATCTCTCTGTCAATTGTCGAACAATCCCAATTCCTTCCTCGCTCTGTTCCTTGCTGGGGGACGTATATAGACCAGGCAGATCCACGAGGGTAAGCTCTGGCTTATCTGGCCCGGAGATTTCAATCTTGAGAACATCGTCGCTGAATCCGGCGTGCTGATTGGGATTGTCGCTAATGCCCATACAAGCTTTAGCTTGATCGATTAGCTCGACGAGATCATTGTCGCTCGGGAAGGCCTCCGAATAGAAGTTTCGGAGCCTCTCTCTCTCTTGCTCGTCTGTTCTCGAGTCTCCTGGCTCGATCGAAACTTTCACTCTCGTCTGTGGCTTACGACGGAGAATGACCTCGGTCGCAAATCGTGTACAGATTGTACCTTTGGTGGGAAAGCGCACTCTCGAGATGGCCTCAAGCACTGAGCTCTTCCCACTGGATTGACTACCACAGACAATGAGTTGAGGAAGTTCCACAAGCCCTCCAACTCCAATGCCACGTAGTTCATCAATCTTGTCAAGCAGCTCAGATTGCTGAGACTGCAGCTGGTGCATAGCCTTGTTTTCTGACTTCGAAAGCATAATGAGATTGTAGTTCTTTCTTGAGATAAATCGGATAGATACTGATAGAAGAAGATTTATTGTTGCAAGTTATCCCTCTTAGCGACTTCATGAGCAAGTATTTAAGCACTTTTCGTGATTGCCTTGCCCCCTCTGGCCCCATGCAGACAGAATCCTGCTATAGTACTTTTTGTCTGTGCTAACTTCATGTCGCAACATCTCGATTGGCTCTCACTACACTTCACATGCAAAACAGAGTAGCTGTTATCAGACATTCTCATCCACTGGACTGCTATATTTAGTCTGCTTCAGTCCTCTCTCGTCTTGACTCGGCAGGCTTCAAAATTCCCATACTTAGAACATCCTTAGAAGGCATCGCATCCTGGCTGGACTTATTTATAGAGACGCGATACCTTCTTGTCAAATCATGTTTTTCTAATCTAGACAATCTTAAGATATCTGTAACTTGGCTACTGCCGCTGCCAGCGCGTCCTGATACATGGTTATCTAGCGGGCCGAGCCTCTCCGGTTAACCTTGTCGGCAAAGTGACTTGAACTATGCTATGTAGGAGGTGCAAATTAACTCGAAATGGGAAAGGATGCTGTCAAGGGGAAGACCCAGGGCGCTTACGCCCGTAAGCTTAGAGGACATGGTTAGATGGGGCAGACCAACACCGTGAAGCAGGAGCAAGTCAGAGAGCCGGCCTAAGGAGCGCAATCAATTGGTACGGATTCTTAACTGACTCGCGTTCAATAATGGGGCCATGCACAGGCCATTGCGTCCACTGTACTTTTGCACAGAGAGACTGCTAACCAAGGCGCTTCCCAGAGTATCTAAATTTATCACTGCGCCCTATGCAAGATCATGCTTTCTACTTATGTAGGTATGTTGATTGAATTTCATAATTTCAATCAATTCCAACGAGAGCTTGACACGGCTTGATGATTTGAAGTGAGCGAAAGGGGTTTGTTTGCTTCTATGACGACAGTTGGACTCTCGGTTCGGATGAAGTTTCGGATGAAATCCGAGATCCGCGCGTGTACTGAGAACGTGAACAAGCAAAACAGAATATATTTAAAGGAGCCTTCCTGTTGACCCTCAGTCGGCAAAATTCAATAGGTACTATTCTGACAACGCGAAGCAGCTTCCTCTTTGAATACGTAGGATTGAATTTTGCCTCGGGAGATAAGAAATAAACGTACTATGAGATTCGATATCATTAAGTCATATCCTGGATGGCTTCTTTTGTGCAATGTCTACTTTCAAACCCGAAAAACAAGAAGGAAATATGCCCTATGTATGAGAAATTCCCAAATTCTACCAAAGGCGGTTCCCATGTGGGTACCGGGTACCAAAGCTTAGACCTCCCTGGCCCCACTACCCATAATTACGCGTCGCGTTGCAACTGTTTATCAATTTCACTCTTTGAATGATCAATGCCACCATGCCTAAAGGTGCCAGTACAACTCGCGGACGCGTCTCCAAGGCTTCTGCACAATCTCAATCATTGAATGCGGCAAATATCGTGGCCTTGAAACGAGAGATCAACACATCTGCGCGTCAACCGTTGCAGGAGGTGAACAATCCCCCGACTCGCTCGGCTCGCAAAGCTACGTGCAACGCACTTGACGGGTTTCAAGAAAATGCTTTGATTCGCTGGATTCGAGAAGTGAAGGAGCTATATTGGCTTCCAACGGATTCGCAAATCTCCAGAAGCGCGAGCCAGATTCATAAACGCGATTGCAACAATACCGTTCTCAAGCAGACTTGGACGTCTCAATTCATCAAACGCCTACCAGATGACTTGAAGCCGTCAAAACCGCGCCTAGCCAAGAAAAAATGCCTTGGGCCATCTGATCTGGAGACTATCCAGCATTGGTTCGATCGTTTGAAGCCTTTGATTGCCGACGTTCCTCCGGAAAATATTTACAATTTTGATGAGACCAACTTCCAGATTGGCCTGACAACGAGACCACGACTGTATTTTACTGTGCGCTCTGATTTCGTTCCCCCCAGAGAGTGGTGTGAGTGGATAACCTCGATCGACTGCATTGCTGCCGACGGATGGGCAGCAGGCTCATACCTTGTCATTCAAGAATCCTCGATCGACCCGCCCCTCGATTACCAGGATGTGATCGATGATATTCCTGATTGGACGCAGCTCCATGAGACCCCGAATGGTCGACTTACTGAGGAGCTTGCATTGGACTGGCTTAAGGTTTTCCACGAAAGGACCAAGGATCGCGTCGCAGAAGGTCAATCACGCCTGCTCCTCTTCAGAGGGCAACCGCTTTTCTTGACTTTTAATTTCCTTCGATTCTGCGAGGACCGTTGCATTATTCCGTTCTGCTTTCCGCTCAATATCGCGCATCTTATGCAGCCTTTCGATCTGAAACATTTTCCGGTTTACAAGAAGTATAGCGCGGAGTATTGGTGGCATCCCGAAGATCCCGATGAGGAGAAAATGGACTGGCTCTGTGGTTTTGGTTCTATGCGAGAAGAAAACTTGACGCCCGATATCATTAAGCGTGCATTTGCCGATCGGGGCATCTTTCCATTCAATCCATCTAAATTGACTGGACCGCTACAGGAAGACAAGATCAAGAGGCCTCAGGTTGAGGAGGACAGCAAATGAGACACCTATCTCTTATGAATCTTGCATTCGGATGGACGTCGTCAATGGGATAGCTGAAAGATAAACCAAGGTTCGTGCCACAAGAAACGACGAGGCAGGTCGGATAGTTACGACTTGTAGTTTATGTAATTATATCCTGGTCGGTAAATTAATTTGAAATGGCGTCAGGGCAATGCAGAGTATTTCGAATCAAGGCGCAGGACACGACCCCTCTAATCGTCGGAAAATAGGGCCCCGACTAGCTGAGTATACAGCGTCAATACGACGCTGCGGAGTGAGTGTGGGGTAAGTGCTCAACTTCCCCAACAAGAAAGGAATCCTCCGCTGGAGTTTTTCCTCTAATGACGATAGTTTTAATTGTCCGTGCCCGGTGGAAAATTCACATTTCGTTGTCAGTGTGCTTTTTAAAGATGAAGCTTTTGGCCGTGGGGTTATTCATGATATGTTGGATATTTAAGACCATAACCGGAGATCAGTCATACATCTCACCATGAAGCTATGGGGGCATTTTTCGATCCTTCTGTTCGCCCTTGTGGTAAATGGACAGAATGACACTCTTGGTCTCAGCAGTGGGTACACATCACTATCAACTGCGAATTTCGACATCAAGTTAGTCAAGGATTCGCAAATTCTTGCCTCTCTAAAACTGACTGGCTCTGATTTTGATTTCTTGCCATTCGACGATATCACCTATCGAGCGGCCAATGGCCAATATCACAATGGCGACATCACCTTCCGCTATCGTGTTTCTGGTGCTACTGAATGGGTATCAGTCGACTCATCGACGGCAAGAAAAAAGGTGAACAGCGTCACAACCAGCGGTCTCGCTGCTGCCGACCTTTCGCCTACATTACCATCAAATTCGCCAATTCGTGTGATCCGAGAATGGTCTACAGTTGACGGGGACTTGGGACTGTCATTCACGCTTACAAATACGGCCAAACAGCCTGTAGAGATTGGCAGTCTTGGTTTTCCCACGGAGTTTAACAGTATCTTTACGAATCGTGCAGCGGAAGACATGGCGGCAAAGTGCTCGCTCACCGACCCTTACATTGGAATGGATGCTGGGTATCTTCAAGTTACTCCGACATCTGGAACAGGAGCTGCATTGATTGTGACTCCTCTCGGCAACACCAGTACTCCACTCGAAGCGTGGAGAAATCTAGATGAACCCAGTACTGACCCTCTTTACTATGAGAGTCAGACTTTTGAAGGTTTCTACGAGTGGCAGACTCATAGCAAGGCGTATGCTGAAAATGAATGGTCTGGCATCACGCCTTGGAATGATCCAAGCTCCAAGACATTGAAATCTGGCAAGTCGGTCACGTATGGGCTGCGATTCTCCATTGTCAAGGACGGAATTCGCGGTATCCAAAAAGCTGTTCAGTCAACCGACACTCCTGTCACAATTGGCATTCCTGGTTATGTCGTCCCTGTTGACCTCACTGCCCAACTTTACGTGTTCCACGGGGATATCTCCAAGGTTGTATCCGACGATAAAGCATTCAAGATCTCGCAAGACTCGAAGGGTACCCTCAGCCTGACTCCAACTGGCTCTGTTTGGGGCCGAACCAAAGTGACCATCACATATAAAGATGGCAAGGTTCAAACGGTGCACTATTTCATCACTGATTCTGCGCCATCAGTCATCAGCAAACTCGGCGAATTCTCTACCACATCTATGTGGTTTGACAATACCTCGGATCCCTTCGGCCGCGCGCCCTCAGTCATAACTTGGGATCATTCAATCGGAGCACAAGTCTTGCAGGATCCGCGAGTCTGGATCTCAGGTCTCAGCGACGAAGGTGGCGTGATCTACCTAGCTACAGCCATGAAACAATTCGGTCTCAGCGATTCCGCGGAAATCACGAAACTTGAACACTTCGCTTCTGATGTACTCTCAAAAACAATCCAAAATCCGGATTTCACCGTTCGGAAGAGCATCTTTTTCTATGAGCCTGATCTAGTCCCCAACTACCAGTACAATCAGTCTATTGACTGGGGCAACTGGTGGTCATGGAATAGGAACGCCTCGTATGCGACAGATCGTGCGTACGATTATATCCATGTGATCGGGGCTTATTGGGCACTTTATCGTGCTGGGCGAGCCGATGACTCGCTTCTCAGTGTCAATACTTGGCAGTGGTACCTGGGTAAGGCGTACAATACCACAGTCACCTGTTTTGCAACCGACTCGAATGGCAATGGCTTGGTCGGGTACTCGCGGGTGGGGCTCATGGGGGAGACTGTGGTGGGAGAGCTTCTGGCCGATCTTCGTCGTGAGAATTGGACTAGTGAAGCAGATGCTGTGGAAGCTGCCATGAAACTCCGGGCAGATGCGTGGGATACTCAGGCCGTGCCGTATGGAAGCGAGATGGCTTGGGATTCGACGGGTCAGGAGGGAATCTATTACTGGAGCAAGTAAGTTCCCATTCTCGAAAAGGAAACGAGCACATTCTAACGGGCAATGTACTATCAGCTACTTCAATCTCGCGAACACAGCAACAAAAACCATCAACAGCATCATCGGATACATGCCAACGGTTTCTCACTGGGGCTGGAACGGAAATGCTCGAAGATATTGGGATTTCATGTAAGCTCTCCCCCAATCAACACTCCCAACCTTATCTCATCATACATCTATCTAGTTACGGTGGCAAATTAGAACGAATCGAGCGCATGATTCACCATTACGGCTCCGGCCTTAACGCGCTTCCGCTCCTTTCCCAATTCCGCCAAACTCCCAACGACACTTATCTCCTACGCGTGGGATATGGCGGTATCACGGGCCCACTGAGCAACATTCGCCAAGATGGATCCATGTACAATGCCTTCCACTCGTTCCCCGATACCCTCCGTGGCGACGATTATTCGGGAGACTATGGGCCGAACTTTCTCGGCATGATGATTGGATCTGGTGTCTATGTTGTGCACGATCCGGATGTAGGCCTTGTGACTTATGGCGGGAATATGGGTGTGTCGGGTAATTCTGTCACAGTCCAGCCGCGGGATGCTCTACGCCGTCGTGTTTATGTTGCTCAGTTGGGTGTTTATGTTACGATCAGCGCGGGCCAGATTGAGCAGTTTTCGTTCGATACGTCTGACCTAGCCTCTTTGAAGATGCGTGTCGTGCCTGGTCCGGCCAAGGCGTCGTCTACTATCGTTTGGATCGAAACGCCTGGCACCACTGACACATACGTTGTTTCTGGGAAGGCAAAAAGCCAGAGAGGTGGATGGGCGGTTGAACTGGGTTCTGCAGGGGCCGACGTGATCGTCTCCAAGGTGTAAAGTTCCTCGCTACGATCTTGCTGTTCCGAATTCTAGCAAATTAAGATTGGACACCTTCCATCGTCTACTTCGACAGGATCAAATTCGTGCGTACGCATTCAATCCTTCTCGGAATCCCCAATAGGGCAGTTGCGAACATCTTCTCGATCGCAGCAGGTAAATCCGTTCAAACATTAGACATCATAGAAACGACATTGTAGTTCAACTGTTCTTTTCACTTGATGTAAACTTACCACTTTGAGAACAATAGCCTTAAGCGCGGATGCAATCCCAGCCAATGAATCGCAGTTCCCATTCACACCAGCGGGTCAAGATGCGGGGGAATGATGCAGCCTTGAGAGCGGACCTTGGCCAGATAGTTCAAAGGTACTAGTACCTACTCTATCACTTTTAAAAAGCTAAACCATGATTCAATCTGCCTTGATCTCTCACTGTCCCTTGCCTTGGAATGACTGGGATACCGTTGCCGCCAATGTAAAGAGAACAATACCCTTGTTCGATTGCCTGCTGTGGAGTTGAGAAAGATGTCATAACAATGGTTGTTTGAGTGTATCTTCGTAAGTCCCCAGAGCTATCTTCAAAAATGACGGGCCATGATGACATCCGCGGTGATCGGCCGTGATTCGCCACTGCCCTGGCGAACCTACCACCATCCGCCGCCATATACGGTACGAAGTTAGTGATGTAGGCGAGTTCGGTAGGATCCACGGGAATCCATATTTCTTGGTTTCTTCGAGAATTATTCTCCATATATGACATGGGTCAATTTGGCAATGGGACGATCTTGGTTGTGTTCGTGGCGAGCCCTACAAGGCCACGTGATTTTTGACTGACTCACGATGCACTTTTCCGGCAATCGGGCAGTTCCCGAGTGTCCCGAGTGGTAGCCGAAAAATTCACGGCGAGAATTGCACGCAATAATGATTGAGTCATTAGTTTGGATTCACATGAATCTTTTTCTTTTAGAGGGAATCAAGGTTGGCCAGCAAAAAATTTGTCATTATGATAGATAGTGTGTGTAGCTATGTACAATAAGTGATTTGGTTGTATTATCTTGGTCGTCGTTGCATCGTAAGTCATTATGTCGGTCGGGAGATGATCGAGGGGTGTCTCGGAAGAATAGAGCAGGAGGTGAAGATAATCGAAATGATGTTGGTCCCAGATTAACCGGCAATGGGAGAGACGGAGATGCAGCAGAAGTTGTTTTTGGAGGTCATTTCAATACAATGGCTCTGATCCGGAAAAAGACCATCATCAGGAGATAATTGGGAGGATTGAGATGCCACGGATTCCGTGTTCATGGGTATCTCAGTCGCTTCGACTCGGACAAAGGCATTTTTTGTCTCAGATTGTATCTTGATTTCGGGTAGGTCGTTCTCATCTTCTTCGTCCGTCTCTTCAAAGTCGAAGGAGCTGATGCGAGACTTCATATCATTTTCGGTCCAGAGGACAGATCCACAATGTAACCGGAAGTGAGCCACGCAGCGGCGGAGATTGGGATCGGGCGCGGTGGCCTCCCGAGTGAGCTTCTCCTTGGAGATGACGGTGAGCTTATATGGAAGAGCGTTTCGGTTCGCCATGGGGGGCCACCGCTTGTTGGTGTTCTTTGTGAAGTTGGGCACCGCCCGTGCAGGCTTAGGAGTCGCAGGAGTTTTGAGGCCGAGAGCAATGGTCATTCTCGTCTAGTCACTGGCGAGGGGGTGGTGTGACTGTAGGAGGATTACTATAGTGGAATAGTTTTGGTGTTGGCCGTTGATTGTGGTTGATAATTAGGATTGATTCCTGGTTGGAATTGGAGGTTTGACTGGTGATAGATTATTTCCGAGCAGAATGGTGCGTTGCTTTTGAGATTGAATGGGAAAAGGGAAGGGTTAGTCACAAAAGAGGGAGGAGTCGAAGCGAGTCTTATACGGGACGGATCTGCAGTATGGGGAACCAAGCACCCACTTGGTAAGAACGGCGCTAGGGGCTGCCCTCTAGAGGACTAGTCACTAAGGATTTTCGGGCCACCTACAGTCCTAACCTGTTGGCAAAAACTCTGCCGTGTGACCCAACTCCTCCACTTCTCTTATTCACCACCGGTTCTAGACCTGCCCGCTCTGAAGGCGTGCTTTGTTGGCCGCTGCTGCTGCAGTCATTACTTCGTAGTGGACTCCGTACTGGAGGATTTTTCCCCCTACCATTTTATCCGGATAGTGGATGATGGGATGACCTCTACTATGATTCATCACTCTGTTTGAATTTGCCATCTAGTGATCTATCCTTCTTTATTACCAAATAAATGTTTTATTGTAAGACCAGTGTCAAAGAGCAGGTCGTTCCTTTTCATCGTTAGAGCACAGCATACATTCACGGACCTTTTTCGTTGCACAGTGCACTGGTGCACTTACTGGGCCGGGTAATCGGGCCAGAAAAGAGTGGAGATTTGTGATCAGTTGATGCTTCGAAATTTTTTCTGTGGAGACCCTGCGGCGGAGCTTATCTTCCTTTATTCAGCAAAACCCAACTGGCAAACCACATTCCACAATCCACGCCCGGGGGAGACTCACGATCTCCACGGATTACCCTTCCAGGAAATCCGAACACCCTCAACTTCGTGACGAGTCTGGCTGGGCTCCTCGATAGTGATCAACCACGACTCTTCATGACAGAACTCTCGGTCGCGTTGGATCTCCTCTTTCCTACAGACTCGCTGGACTATACCTGCTATTTTTTTCCATCCAACATTGCTGAACTCCTTGAGGATTGAACTAGATTGCCTATCGCTGCGTGGCAAAAAAATGGAAATCACCAATTTGACTGAGCAATTCTTCAGGCACAGTACCGGACCCCTCGGAGAAATACTGCGTGGAACTAGAAGGCTAGAAGGCCCCGCCTCACACATTCCTGCCTAGGCTTCACCTCCTCCTTGGAGTGTTTCCTCAGCCCAAGGTCCACGGCGGAGACATCGTGATTGTTAACTGATTCTAACTTGCCAAACTGTCAAAACTGCGCCCCAAAGTACACACGTTCCACGATGCACATAATCTCCGGGAAAAAGTCGCGCGATGACAGCGACTGGCCTCTTTGGTTTCGGAGTTGACGGACCCCGTAGATCTTCTTGCCACTACCCCCCACTCTCTCCATTCTCCTCAACTCACAGCGCCCTTCAGTACGATCTTTGGACGGAGTATGAGGGTCTCCTACAGGATAATTATAGTAGACCCATATAACCCCCCTGATAGTGCCGAAAACAGGAGTAATGTGCCTTTTTTTGAGGTGCTAGCAGTCGCCCCTCCGGTAACGCAGGCGCGGCCATTACCGTCAAGGCTAGGCCTATTGCCAACATCTAAACCCCTCCGTCTACCCCAGAAGAGATGATTGTTGAGAATTTGAGTCTTTACTCTATAATAGTTCTCTTTCTTCATACTTATCTGACTATCTATGAGTCGCAGTCTTTATCCAGCTGTCCTATTTTCATCTATCAATCATTGTGCGCCATCGCAAACGTGCTGGACCCACTGTGGATATAAAAGAAAATGAAAATTGCGCCGAAAAAGTAAATGTTGAGGACAGTAAATATCATGAGCGAAGAATGCTAACGAGAAAGCTGATAAGCAAGAAGCCCAACTTGTGCATTCTAAAGATATCAAGTATCAAATCTTTCGAAACTGAAAGTAAAGGAAAAACAAGGCAGACAGTGAGATTTAGACATTCGCTAGGTTCAGACATACTTGGTACCATGTTTGACCTGTTTGGATATAGCTGTGATGGCTGGAGGTCATAGAGGGGTCGGCCTACATTGAATCTGGTGTATTGAAAAACTGTCAATGTGACACGGTACACGAAAGGTGGATGCATTTGATAGAGTCGCTAATGGCCCATCTTTAATTGACACTTGGCTTACGAGGGATGTTAATTACTATAGAACTTTATCTCGACCTGGACGTCCTTGACTCTGCGTCTTGCTTGTTTTCGAAGCCCTTGCATAGTAGTTCGTAGCCTTTAAGAAGGCAAACATGAAAGGAATGTTGTTTGCTTTCTCAAGCTATAATTTTTATTTACCTCAACCCAAATGCTAGAAGTTGTCCTATATCCAGTCGTTTTCCTATTAGGTATTGATTGATTGTTACCCATATTCAAGCCTAGCCGAGTATAATCAACACAGTGGCTATCTACATTATTTCGACATCTCTTTTGTTGCTTTTTTATTTGTTTCCCTTTCACCCCTAAACTAACTGCCGATCCTCACCTCTAGCTAAAGTTCCAGCGGGAACTACTGCACGACAGCGAATGACTCGTTTTAGGTCGCAACGCTGCTGCGGATTCCGATCTATCGGTCATGGGTTCAACTGCCCCGCACCCAAAAGGATGACATGCCCTTCCCGCCAGCTCCTCACCTGTAGTCTGAAACATTCCTTGCTCCGACTAATGCAAGATTGCAACTGAAGATCACCATACAGTAGAGTAGCCCCGAAGGATGACCTATACCGACAACGGGCATGAATCTACATACTACCTAACCTTCACCTGAGTTCCTTGATCGGCGTTTCAACCTAAATTGTCCACCCCTCAGCATCAAGGATATCCTTTTTTTTAATACACCTTGGTCCATCACACCCGCAGTTCAAGATTCTTCTTTCCATCCTCGGAGGTAAGCATTCAAACCCAATTCGTGTACTCGGACCGTGGCGGTCCAAGCCGCCCGTTTCTGGGCCTTGTTTATCGTTACATTCGAAGAATGAAATACCACGCCACTGTCACAGAGTTTTCGATTAATGCCTATCACTGTGAAAGTTGTCTAGAGTTTATGGAGAACTACTACGATGATCTACGCACTGTCAAGACTGATTGGGTCCTGGCATCATGTGGAGCATAGTGACAATGTCTTAGAACAGAAGATGACAGTCAAATCCCGGAAAGGGAATTCCAAACTCGGCAGTGGAGGCTAATCCAAGCCTCGTAATAGGCACCAACGAGTGGGTTGTAATCAATCAGAGGCCTTGTTCTGTTCTTGCCGAACTCGCATTCGCTACGCTTCTGAGTGCACGCTGTGCAACGCGTGGCCTTCCCCCGATACGCAACGCTCCGAGAACCTAGGTTCGTCATTATAGAAACAACGAAAGAGGCTCGGGCTAGACTTGGCCTAGTCGCCATTCGTGGCGCGCGTGATGCCCATGTCCACATGCCTCAATTGTGCAGCCGGTTTGTCTGGTGCTGGTCGAATCAGAGCTTCGCTTGCTCCTTAGACATACCGCTCATGCTATACGAGAGACATTGGATAAGCCGGATTTGGGTGATCTCCGTGAGTATCTTTCCTTTAGGGATCATTTCTTCAGGATTGGTTCTCTGTGGTCACTTTTATCTGTTTGAAACCAGCGATCCTCTCTTCGCTGAGTGGTTGGCGCCTGGTATCGTTGCAGTTGAGGGGGCAGGCTCCGAAGACTTTCATTCAGGTTGAGCCAGAATGGGGAGAGAAAGAATGTTTTTCGGCGGTCATCAACCAATTACTGGTCTTTAAATCGAGCTTACGAAAGTGGCTGAACGTTTTTATTGCTCGTTAGTCTCAAAGCTTAGTAGTTATTGGGGAAATAGGTCCTTATTCTAGATATATGGCCACGCCTTTGCGGCAGGATTTCCCTTTTTAGAGGCACTCTCTTGGGGATTTTTTTGTATTGTGCAGACTGGGCGATTCCCCGAATGAGTCAAGACATGGAGACACATTCTACTGAGGGATCCAGCAATTGCTCTATACGGGATGGCTGGCGAACAGTATATCTTCTGAAGTGTATATGCGTGTTGAGCTACCATACCAGTGGTTCAGAATATGCAGTAATGCAAAGCTTTGATCTGCCCATCAGAAAATCCCTCCTCACATCAGATAATGTGTCTGATATTATCGTTCAACCTGCAGGTTGCATCCAAGTCCCTGGATCGCGTTGGGCCGCCTTGATGCCTATCCTGTAAGGAGAGCCCCTTTGCCCCAGTATATTCAAAGTATGGCCCAAATTAGAGCTGCAGAGACATGCCATATTTCTCGTCCGGGTCCAGTGTTGCGCCTCGCTCCTCTTGGGACTCTGTGTAACCAGAATAAGTTGAAAAGGGTCGCTACCGAGGCCGAGCCTGAGAACGGCAACACGACAATCCGAGCTGCAGTGAGACCCGGCAGGAGCATATGTTAGAAGACAGCGTACATTGCGTTCTTAGTGGGCTCGGCGTCGTTATTGTGCAACTCTGTACATCTCCGCCCTCGTACGGCCGTTGAGGAAGGGATTCTACTCTTTCTGTTCGAGGCATATCAAACCTAACGACGATCGCGCGTCTGTGGTATTATTCAAAATTTAAAATTCGCGGCGCATGGACCATCGACTATCTCAAGTGATCAGGTCTGGGTCATGATTCAAAGGTCATCTGCGTCGATCCGAGGAGAACCCACTTGAACCTACTCGGCGCGGCGGGGCTCCCGAGCAGATTGCGAACCAGACCATAGCATCCCCCAGATGAGGGAAGATATTTCAGGTCACGGTATTGGTTCCTACTCGAGGACATAGCTCGACTCGACCATATAACGGTAGACTTGGATCTTCGAAGCGGGATCAGATGAATTATACATCAGTACCCCGCGACTCGACCCTCTCAAAACTCGGCGGCATCAAAGCGCGCACGAGCATCATCTTCATCCGTAATACGCTAGGCCTAAAACGTTGTTAGCTCATCTCGTCCGGCTGACAATATGCGGCCTGAGCTCCTATGACTGCTCGGCCTTTTTCAGTCCTCCAATCTCATTCGCCTACAGAGCAGAAGGCCCCCTCATTGCCTGTTTTTCCGAGCACTTCGCCTATGCCAAGAAGGAGATGTAAATTCGGTGCAGAAACAAGACATATGTTTCGAGGACTTGACCCGCGGAAGCTATTTCCCTTTCTCTTAGCGCCAGGACATTAACGTACTAGATTTGCCGTTAGGCCCGATATAATCCGATTGCATATCGCCGTCTCAAATGGCCGTTGGCTGTAACTTTGGACGCTGTTCTGCAGAAATGAGGCTGGATTCATGTCCGCCCTGAGGTTTATCGTGAAAATACATGCCCAGTAAGAGAAGGACAGTTCATCGTTTGGGACTGTTATTACCTCATGGCAGCACGATAGTTAGTTAGACTTACCAACTCTATCGAAGTTAACTCTAACTTATTCTTCCCTCTCACTTCATTCACTGTCTATCAATGTCTTTTCACTGGGACTGATTATAGCTATCATGTTCTAAGACCTCTCAAGTTACACTGTCCAGACCGGCCGAACTTGATCTAAGAAATTTGGAAGGCCTATCACATCAAGTCTATTCTCTCGCTGAGTGATGGAGGCATGAAGGGAAAGGACGCCTTGAAGAAGGACAAGGGACTTTTTGACCACGGTTTAGTCGAGACTGGATATCATTTCTAGCTCGTCTGCATTTCACTAGCACGATTTTGCAGCCCTTAAAACTATTTGATCATTACACAGTGCATACTTTCCAGGCTTGTATCCCATTCTTTCTCGATTCGAGCATCTCGTGATAAGCCCCGCGAAAGAAATCCAACTTGTACGACTACTGCTCTTGCTTCTTTTCCCCTTTCTACACCTTATTTCTCTGCCAAAACAACGCCGGAATATGCCAACTGCATGACTGCACGCAAATTCTGTCCACGCTGTTCGTGCCCATTCACGCAAGGTCCTCTATTTCACCAACCCCATCGGCCCTTGTCCTACCTCGGGAAAATCGCTTTCCGCTCGAGCAATTTGCTGCAGGAGCGAAGAGCGAGTTATCCACCGCAAAGCTTCTCATTTGTCTTTCACGCCCATCCTAGGAGCCCCCAAACCCTGCCCGCGCCGTATCCGCGACGCCGCGCCATTAGAAGATCAAAAAGAACATCCAGTCCCATTCCCGCTGGCCCCCCTCCTAGATCTGATCCCCTCGCCGTTGGACTATATCCGATCCTCTCTATAGTCTGACGAATTTTTACGGCGAACTACGGACTGTACCCTATAGAGTCCTTCAGTGCTCAAGTGATCTTCTAGACCTATCGTACCCTTATTGTCTTTGCTATCCTATGCCCTATACTTCGCGGCCCCACGGCAGATCCCGAGCCCGAGAACTACAGTGCTATCATTGACAAAGTTGCTTCCATATTACTTTTTACAATCCTTCCTTTTTCGGCTTGAGATATCTTTTGTTCCCTTTTATCTTATTTTTTCCCCCTTGAATTTTTATTCGGCTGATCTATATCGTGTTCTTTGATCCTCGATTCTGATTGACTGGTCATAATTCTGGATTATTTATTGCCTCCCTGGTCGACATTTCTCTCAAACAATTGGCTTTATACCTCCCCGGTCTGTCCATTCCCGTGACTAATCACGCGACGCTGCATTCCACCTGCACCTGCGCATCTCACATCTTTCAACCCCCCTTGCCCCAAATCCCGTCATCTTTTCCCACCCCCTTGAGACCCATCGTCGTGGGTCCTCATTGTCTGGGTCTCTAGATTTCTGGTTTTGTGTATTTCTGGGCTTTTGCCATCTCCTCTTTATCTGATTCGGGTGGTGTTGTTGGCGCCTATTGAACCACTTATCAACGACAGTATTCCGGCCCACCTTTTGGGAGTCCTGCATAGCACCTCACGTGGCAGCTGCCCTCCTGATTCCTCAGGCAACAACATCCGTGAAACCGCAGCACCGAATCAGGCATCAACCAGGCATCAAACTCCCCATCACCTCAACCCGCTCACCGCCTCGCCCCTCTCGCAACTCCCAGCGCATCCCGACGCCCGAAGCTCCATCGTTCGACCACATCTAACCCAACCATTCCCGCCGATCGACCTCAAGAGGCCCGACTCCCCCCCATCTGCATGCAAGCCTAGCATACCCGCCCACTTGCGCCACCGACTCTTGTCGCAACTTGTTCGCGACTCGATCCCAACCCATCCTCCGGGCGCGTTCCCTCGACGCGCCATTTCGCGGCCTCACCGTTCGATCGTTCGACTATGTATGGCACGCCTCAATCTCACGCGACAATGAACGGACTGGGCGAGGTGGTCGACGGCGCGGGGACCATCGATCCCGCAAATCTCAGTAACTCCGGTATGTCTGACTTTGCTCTTCCCTCGTCATGATTTTATCGGTCGCATCGTCGTCGTTTTGTCGCTTTTTTGATATTCCTTGCGCTTGCGCTGTGTGTGTTTGCTGCCTGTCCTGATTGCACCTGTCGTCTCTTTGCGCACCTCGCCGCGATGGGGATCCTCGTCGCCGTTCATTAATGGCGCTCGATTTTTCTCGCCCCTCTCTTCGCCCTCTCTGTCACTTTCCCAGTCACCTTCCTGTACACTGATACCCCTCCTAGTCTCTGCTATGCCGGCACCATCCACTGCTGAGCCAAGTCCGCGTGGTGTCAAGCGTAGTCGCACTCCAGATCACAGTGGGAATGGACTTAGAGATGGAGATCAAGACGATGGTACGTGTGCGATAGGAGGTGGAACAGCGGGACTCTAGTCATCCTTATGTCTTTTCGTCTGTTTCCTCAGGGAAATTGCATCTTTTCCTTCGCTCCGCTTTTGCGTTCCTTTCTCACAGTCGCATTTACTTTGTGCTTTGTTTCCTGCAGTTTGCTAACCTCTTTTGAATTTGATTTAGAGGACCAAGGTCGTCGCAAACGCGGTCGTCCCCCTAAAACACCTCGGGCTAGCTCCAACGATCATCAAGCCACGGGTACTCCTGTTCAAACGCCTCAGATGCAAACCCGGCCTCTGCCTCACCAGGGTGCCGGGTCCCCGCCGCTTGCATCACCGCCTGACAAACCCACTCCGTCAAAGACGCTCGTCAAAGCACTCCCCACTGTCAGAGACCATACGTCTGATCAATTAAACGAGGAGGGCGATGAGTACATCCCCAAGGAGTTTGATGATGCCGGAGAAACAAAGGTGGATTCTATGGGTTATCCCCTAGGTGGCCGTGAATACAAATGCCGCACTTTCCGTGTCCCCCACCGAGGCACCAAGCTCTTCATGTTGGCGACGGAGTGCGCAAGAGTGTTGAATTATCGGGATTCGTATCTACTATTCAACAAGAATCGCTCGTTGCACAAGATTATTGCATCTCAAATCGAGAAGGACGACCTCATCCAGCAAGACATTCTCCCATACTCCTATCGCTCTCGCCAAATCGCAATCGTTTCCGCCAGGTCTATGTTCCGGCAGTTCGGCAGTCGCGTGATAGTGAACGGCAGACGAGTTCGTGACGATTACTGGGAGAGCAAGGCGCGGAAGCAGGGCTTTACCGAGGAAGACATGGCCGGTGAGAAACGTCCCGGGGCCACCAAGGCTCGTGACCCTCCGGTAGAGACTCAGACTTCCACTTTGCTGCCACTTCCCCACAACGATGTCATCTTCAGCAGTACTGTTGAGCCTCTGCCACCCGGCTTGTCACTGGATGTTACGGATTCTACCTCGTTGGGCCAGCTCCCGATGATTCATATGGCGACAACCGACGATCCTCGGCTGCGGGATTACAATTCTATGCCTCGCTCACGCCAAGAGTTGACTGGCCAACTATACCAGGACAATACACGGACCAGTACTGGGGCTGAAATTATCCATCAGGCTCAGACCGCTGCCGATTTCAATAAAGCTTTGAACGCTCAAAGAAGTTTCCGTCTGAAGGGGTTGGATGAATTCTACGCGAAGCCTCGCGAGGCGCCTGAAATTGAGGGACAGGCCACCACTGCTCTCGATTCTGGCTTGTCCGTGTCGCAGCCTATTCAGCCTGTCCAAATACCACCTGCGGGGATGGCAACCTCTTCCCATCCTCAACATATGATTCCTCCCCAGACCATGGTGCCCGGTCAACAAGCTTTCCCTCAGCAGCCACATCAACAATCAATCGCTCAGTCCCCCGTCAGAGGAATGCCTCCTACCGGCATGCAACCCAACCTTATGCATCAGCGATCCAACCCATCCATGCCGGCCGGTATACCCCAGGCTTCCTACGCGTATCCTTCGCAGCAGCCACAGCAGATGTGGGGTCAACCACCACCTCAACCCCAACCGTCGCCCATGTCCGCGTCGGGGCCGCAAGGGGTGGGGATGCCTCAGTACGGTCAGCAGATGCCAGCAAATCCACAACAGGCACCATCGCCGCTGCACCATGGCCAGCAGCCTCAGCAGTCTCCTCGTCAACACCGCCCGTCGGTGCCACAAATTCCTCCGCAATTCCAGCAGATGCAGCAGCATCCCCAAATGCAGCAACAGATGCAACAGCAAATGCAGTTTGCAGCCGCCGGCTCTCCTGCTGGTTACCCTACTATGGCAAGAGCAATGTACCCCTCCGGACAGGCTCCTGGCGGTCAAGCCTTCATGACCGGCAACCCCCAGCAAGCAGGTATGACGATGCCCATGGGTGCGGGTGGTATGCCTGGCTGGCCTGCGGGAGCTGGTGCCCCGATGCAACCTGGTCAGCCTCAGCCTGGTCAGTCCGGCAGCCCATTGGGAGGATGGTCAGGCTACTAGATTGTGGTTTGGCGTTGTCTAGAATGGCGTTTATGGGACGCATTTTGCAGCATCGCAGACACCATTTGTTTTTATTCATTTGTCGCTTTCTTGACATCCTCAAATGTTTCCCGGTCTTCCTATTTCGCCCCTCCTTTTCCTGTTGGGGTGATCAACCCGATTTAACCTCTCTGTCCCCCCTTGCATCTTGTGTCTTCTTGTGTGACAACCCCTCATCGAGGGGTTTTTCGGTAATGTTAATCTGGGCCAGCCTCCCTATACCCTTTGTTGTACTTGGTTCGGCTCGGGTCTTGATTGATGTCCTTGCACGCTATTTTCCCTGTTTTTGATTCTCCTATCCTGTTCATTTCAGTGGTTCGGGGAAAGTCTCACCCGGCGTTTCTTATTGCTTGTCTTTTCTGGCGTTGATTTCCCACCTGTTTTGTTATTACAGATCTACGAGTATGTACGTTTCTTCTTTCTCAATATCCTTCGTCATACATGGTCGATAGAGAGGGTATCAGTGCCGAGTTTTTTCGGCGGGCTGTTTCTCGGATTCGAGAATTATTTGTTATCTATGCTCTACTCCCCAACGCGTTTCCTCTCAATTGGTGCTTCTTCCTGGGAAGCATATTTGACAGCTGCCTTTGTGCAAATTTCACCCTTGCGTGTGTTCTGCTCTTTTGCCTGTATTACCGTCTGTGGGATTTTTTTTCCTAGGGTGCTTTCTTCGGATAGCCTCCTTTTTTGCTTTGCTGTCTATTTCATCCAGTCAACTTATGTGAACGGCAATATCGGACGCTCATCATCCCTAATCTACGTTTCTGCTGTCCATACTTCTATCATGTGTTATTTTCGCGGCGAGCTTTTGTGCTACGTTCACTCTCGAAGTTGTTTCATATTCCCCTCTCTTGCTGTGGGTAGCTTCAAATTGACAATGATACCTTGTTCTGACTCTTCCGGTTTTGTTGTCTTGTTTCGCTCGCATGGTAGCATGTCGTTGAGTTAATATTCTCGACTACGGACCACTTGCATGGACATTTATCGGGACGATGGTGGCTATTAGGAGACGCGTATATCCATCATGCCTATACTACGGCCTCAACACAACGAATATGCATACTCTCAAGTAGATCTCCTAGGGATTATCAGGCTTGTTTACGAGCATGCCGCGGACTGTTTGCTAATGTAGCATGAGCTTTCTTCTCCATGTTCCCGAAAAAGAGTCGATTAGTCTCGGATTTATCTCGGTATCTTGCCTCGCGATTAAACAAAACTTTGATCTCGCCACCGGGCAATGATCAAAAATACTACACCCAGTACCCACTTCGCATACAGCAAAAAGGATTTAAAGACGTCCCCGGGAAGGCTCGAACTTCCAACCTCCTGATTAACAGTCAGACGCGCTAGCCGATTGCGCCACGGAGACAGTCGATATGGTGTGGCTTGACTTATGTTAATATTACTGGAACTTCATAATTCCCGCTTGCTCACTGGGAAGTTCTAACTAAGTCTGGAGATCAGACCAAATGATTAACTCAACATTAACCGGGCCATGGTTCTATAATCCTAATTACAAGGATCTTTCAAAAGCTATACTCAATATCTTCTTCAAATCTTTTTATCTGGTCTAAGAATATACTACGACTCCGTGGCCATCCAGGTATATATCTTTTAGTCGTTTTCAAGGCTATGTTGCGCTCGAGGGCTATTGGGCAAATAAATATATTTCCGTCGCGTGTTGTCACGGAAAGAGTTCATCTGCATCATTAACACGACTAAAATATATGGAAAGAAAAGAGAACAAAATTCACACAAATATCAAACCTGGTATAGCTCACTAGCATTCTCTAGTACTCCCCGCCAAAAAGCGTGAGCAGAATACCCAGTGGGATGCCCAGGGAAG
Organism: Penicillium daleae; assembly: GCF_028827525.1. Classification (NCBI taxonomy): domain Eukaryota; kingdom Fungi; phylum Ascomycota; class Eurotiomycetes; order Eurotiales; family Aspergillaceae; genus Penicillium; species Penicillium daleae. The sequence goes on along the minus strand of NW_026623157.1, from coordinate 2,133,487 downwards.
GCGAAGTAGAATATTTTGTTCACGATATGCGTCTAAGCCAATTCAATACCATCAGAAACACCCTACCAACCGACTCTCCGAAATCATCTGGGCTTCCTAGCATTCCGAGAGCCATTAAAATATCCTGTTGTTTAGTTACTTAGTTCCATATTCTCGCAAGTTAGACTGGAATGCTTTATTATGTCGACTACCGAGAACCACCTCGACCAACACGAGTAGAAGCAGTTGTCGGTCAACCTGTCCCTATGGAACACCACCAAGAATGCTCAGAGATGAAATAGAGGTGATATCCTCGCACATAGATGCATAGCAACAGAAGAAATCGACATATAGACTCAACCATTCTCGAGCTAAATTTCAAACTAGATCACCTACGCATCCGAAAGGCAATAGATCCGATAAAACTCGAACTCATTCCATACTGATCATCAAGAACAAGGTATATAGCCATTATAGCTAGTTCAGAGAAGTTAAATACTTTCCAAAAATTGTTAGTGATATTTTTAACATGAAGAACAGACAAAGACCGAAAACTGATGTTCCGATTTCCCACAAACCGAGTTTTTCTACCCACGGTTCCCTCCCACACAACGCAAAAAATCGTACTGCGCCTACTCCGTAAGATTCGTTAGCAGTTAGAGCAATTGATCTTCGGAAGACCGCAAAAAGAAACGTCCCCGGGAAGGCTCGAACTTCCAACCTCCTGATTAACAGTCAGACGCGCTAGCCGATTGCGCCACGGAGACCCACTTGTGTAGAACGTCGGAGGAAATAGTGGCTCACGATATTGAACAAATCCAAAACTGGGAAAATGGGCAGTCTGACCATATATAAGACGAGGCTACATGAGGTGGATGGACGAGTCGTGGGCAAAAGGGAACGAAGAGCATCCCATTAGAACTAATGTTTCTAACAGTGTCCCCCAGTGACTTTCATAAGGGGATACGGGAAGTGGAGAGGGTATCCTTTGATTTGCGTTGAAAATCCTAGTCAAGCCATCGCGTTCAGAACTTTTTTTCGTGCCTCTAACGGATTATCTCGCAGACTATTATTTAAAGGGTCTTTTTGTCAATTTGATGGATCAAGAAAGAACATTTTCTATTACCTTCTCGATATAACTGCGTCCAGAAATGAATTGTAAGTAGAGTGAGGTAGGAAGAATGCAACCTAAGTGAGTAGAAGGAATGAGTAATATAGCGCTAAAAAAAGCTGCTTCATGACACAGAGAATGTGAGGGTGGGCAAACCAAGACTCCTGATATGAGCTGACTTTTCATGCTATGTCTAAATAGTCGGGTTGAGTCCGAAGTCGGACACATACGTAGGACGTGGAGGCAGGGCTTCCTACCCGATCAGCCGTACTTTATACCCGTACTCAAACTAAGAACTGTACATGATCCGTTCTCCATGCGCACTCAATTTAGAATAACGTCGGATTAGTTATAAGTTTAAGTGCCGGTAGATGAAGTTCCTAGAGACTAAGGTCAAATGAAGCAAGAAAAGTCTCCTCCATTCAATCATTGTTTCTTGGATAGTGACACCTAGATTCACTTGTAGGTTATCAAAAAGATGAGAACATAGATACGCCTCTAATTCTTGACACAGAGAGTTACAGGTATACACACAGTGTATGGCCCCACCCTGATGTCTTAAGGGACCAAACACATTCAGTGCAACGGCTTAACGCAGCCTCCCCTGCGCTACCGGGCGGTAGCGGGAGCGGCATTAGTGTTAGCATAGTAGTAGTAGTAGTAGTAGTAGTAGTAGTAGTAGTAGTAGTAGTAGCAGTAGTAGTAGTAGCAGTAGCAGCAGCAGTACCAGTACCAGGGCCAGCTTAGATGGCTCAGGAACTGCTCGTTGGTCGATTGACTACGTGCTATGAAGAGAGAGAAAGGAAGGAAAGAAAAGGTCCTTCGCCTCTAAGCAGCCTCCACCAGAAAAAGGGTGGTCCTAGTCATTATAACTCGCAGATCACTGTAACGCGCACATTTATGGGAGCATTGAATTCAACCTCTTTTTGCGGTATAAGGACCGCCTTTCTCATCACTAATCTGTAAATATTATTCGGCACCGAGAGTAATCCCTAAACGGCTATGTTTGCGACCTTCCTTCCTTCTGATTGTATCTTATGCCCTTAGGCCAGAGCACCATATTTATCATCAAATACGCATGTGAAGATCTCTCCCCATATCAGCAAGCCCGGAGTCTTTGATAACCTTATTCAACGGATTTGATGCCTGACTCCATAGGCATCACATATAGATCTTTTGTTCTTGTTCGCGGGGACCTACTCTTCATTCTTTCCACGTGCTGAATTCTTCGTTGAAGTTTTATTGAATTGCTCTTTATCAGCTTCGTAAACATACAACGATCAGGAGACTTCAGAACAGCAGAATGCACCGACCCGTTCATCGCGTTGAATTTTCACAGTCCCAGGTATTATTATTATGTCTTGTTCAAGTCCAGATAACTACACAGGGTACAAGAAAACGAAACTTTGAAGTTAAGTATGTTCATTGAATTTATATATATAACGCCCGAGAGCCCAATTATATCTCATGGGGTATTCGTAAGGAAAGCGACGCGATTGTATACGGCTCTAGGGAAGTACCCGCCCTAGAATCACTGCGGCCAGTCCTTGCAGTCATTATACGCCATTTCGTTGATTGGTCGATTTAGTGCTTAGCAGCCTCTGTTACTCATGTTAGATGGTTCCATATATACGAGAGGGCATATTATCTGACATACCCTTGTGGACATCAGCTTTGGTGTTGTGAACGTGCTCGTCCTTCTTGTCACCGAGAGCATCAACGGCAGCATTAGCACGGGTGCTGATGCTGGCATCGGAGTCCTTGGCGACCTCCTTGTTCGCGGTCTTGGAGGTCTGGGCACCGGCACCCTGGACAGTCTCAGAGACGTAGTTGGCAGCGTTCTGATGAGCATCTGTTAGCAGACAGCACCAAAGATGGAAGTCGAAGGTAGGAGCGATAGTAACGAACCTTGATGGTCTCCATTGTGAAGGTGAAGTTTGAGTGGTTGATTGAAAAGGTTTGTTTGTTTGGTAGTTTGGTTCTTGCAATTGTTGATGAAGAGTTCGTTCGAGGGCGATCCATGGGCTATTTATCCTCGAATTCATGGCCTTGGTTATCCTGTGATACACTACGTCATGGCCGTCTAGACCCCTCGGTGACGATTGCGGTCCGGGCTTGGTTATTGTGGAGAAGTGTTCCGGGGGTCTGAGTTCAGGATAAACAAGATTCTGCTACTGCCAAGCCACAGGTCTAGTTCTTGCAGCCAGTATGTATATACAACGTGCGGATTAGATCGCCGCACAGGCTTTCAAGACAACATCTATATGAAATTTTAACTACAGCCAGGAGACCTGAACAGCCTTAATTATTTCACATTAATATTTTCTCCCTACAGAAAATCCTCGCAACATCTTTCTTGATGGAATTTCCGGACTAAGAAACTTGGAGGGGGAATACTTCGGGAGGCTCCGCGGTGACGCAGTGGCTGGCGCACCCGAAACTTGGTTCTGTCGGCTCCCTTGAACCTGGACCAACTTTCATGCATGCTCAAGAGTCTAGGACTGGCGGATTCACATGAATTTTGGGGCTCGCCATAGTTGGCTTGATGCACGGAATTGTGTTGGTGGCGGTCGTCCTACAAGATAGATGCTATCAGCAAGGTCGTCGCATTATTCCTATCACCGGATGTTCCCCATAGCCGGTGGCAAGGCGAATACACGTAAGCCCAGCAGATAGCAGTCATGATTCATAGGTTCCAAATGCGGACTTTGAGTGCACATTTTGATTTTGAGGACGGCCATATTAATTTGGCCAGCTACTATTTAGATCGATGATCGATGATCTACCGATCCATGTGCTGTTAATTGGCATACGTGCATCCGTGGCCTGTCAAGATTCCGAACCAGGAAGGTGGGGCAGGGGAAGAGCCCAAGCGTACGTCATCCCCAGGCTCAGCCAATCTACAACTCGGTCCATGGTATGTTCCAACCAAAGAGGTATCGTAGGTCATTCAGAAATGATGCCTATTGACGTAGAAGGAACCCAGAAGTGGTATGAACCAGTAGCAGCCACGTCCACGCCTTGGCTCGGGTAGAAGCGCTACGATTGCAATTCTCGAGGCATACTAGATTCGTGAAGATAATTGACAGATGTACATTCGAGTTGCAGATAAAGTTATTTAGAACAAACTAGCTATTCGTAAGTACTTAGGTGTATGTACTCTTCTTGAAGTGATACCAAGTAGGGTAAGCGCGACTGACTTGGCTTTTAAGGATTTGGTGTCGAGTCTTGTCTGGCTACCCTGACATTTCATTAAACGGAGCAGAGATATAAGCATCTGTCTCCGTGGCGCAATCGGCTAGCGCGTCTGACTGTTAATCAGGAGGTTGGAAGTTCGAGCCTTCCCGGGGACGTGCGACTTACCTTTTGCTGCCTGCCACATTTCAATCAAAGTCCCTTACGGAAGGAACACTTGTTAATCTTTTTGATCATTTTTTTTTTTAGATACTCTTGATTTTTTCATCGGATAGTTATTTTCATCCTATTAAATTGGAAAAATCTCATTAGGCTGGTTAATTTACACGATTGGTAGGGAATCTCGAAGAGTAGCCACCGATATATATTCGTACACTTACCACTCCCGACGACCCGCCAGCAACTCACCGAGTTTCCGGTCCACGCCCTCCATCCTTTGAAAGGTCTTTCTATACAGGTCGGGAAGTACCTGTTCGTCTGTTCTCATCCATATCATACCAATGAGATGAGATGAGGTGATTTTGAACTTTCTTCGGGGTTTCAAACCAATGGAATCCACTAAAGATTATGCTCTATAACGGTAAGCTGGCCTGTTGGTACCTAGGTACTTGGTATACATTACCTCGGCAAAATTGTATAGCCTCTGAGCTTTTACAACGATACGAAGCAGTCTGAAAGAACCATAAAATGAAATGGAAGATAGGAGAGAGAGTGTGTGTGTGTACCTCATAGTATGTATTGAACAGGGCTGTTCCTTCCTCCGGTAACCTTCTTCCCCACAACCTTAATCCCGAAACACAAATATCCGACAGAAGTTTATTCCATCTACGTCTCCGAGTAGAGAAGAGTAAGCTCAGCCTCTCCATAATCTGCAACGCCCTCCTTCTTCATGGTTAAATTGATCTTATCTCCCGAAACAGTTCCCTCAAACCTAAACCGGGAAATCCGAGTTAGTGCAACCCAAACAACAGTATAGGAAGTATGATCAGAGAAACTCACCAGTAATCCTGATTCTCACCGACAAATAACTCAATACTATCACCATCAAGCTTGGTAATCGTGCCAGTCATAGAATAGGTTGCCTTTGTAGACGCGCATTATGGTGGATGATGGGACTGTGCGAAAACTGTAATGGATACAGAAGGTTCAATGCAGAAATAGATATGGAAAGAGAAGGCAATCGAGGGAATAGGGTAGGTGGGCTTTCATGTCTATTCTGATGGGTTCATTCTTGGACCATCTGCCATCTACCTTCGGGATTTTGAACCAGACTAACCCCGCTCATCCAAGTCCACCACCTACAAGATCGAATAGCGTTATTCGAGACTCTCGTATGCCGATATGATACGGTGTCCCAAGGCTAGACTGCAGCAAGAATACAACGAGATAGACTGTCCAGCCCTGTTCGACCAGCTCTCGATCTCATGTAGATCACTAGTGATCACAACCAAATCTTGCCAACCCAAGGCAAGCGATCTAACTTCGGTGTAGCTTGGATGTAGCTTACTCAATCTGCACGGCCACATGCAAGTGATTATCCAATGCGGGGTTGACAAGATTGGCAGCACGGGTTCACTCAGTCAGCCATGTTCGTCTAGCCCTAACATGAGCCACGAACTGCCACCACGATACGTAGTTCTCAGCTAGCCATGTTTGCGGGTCATCAGTTTCAACGCTACAGATATTGCAGCTATCTCCACAAGCATCACCGTTATAATCTCAATCGTACACGCCCTTGAATCAGTCTGCCTTCTTTATTCACCAATATTAGTAAAGAAAGACTCGATTCAGTTTGCCAGTAAACACACAGATCCTCCGTCGGAAGGAAGTGGAAGATCATCTAAGTGTTTCTCTGGGGCATGTTCATGCAACATGCACGGCTATCACTGTGCATAACCGATTCAGAGTGCATACAGTACGTGGCGTAGCGAACGTCTACTGGGATTTGGCATCGTTGCAACGGAATCTCTTCGTGGAGAAAGATACGTTCTCACTGGCTAAGTCAATCATGGAGTCATGCACCGCTCAGCCATGAGCCTTAAAGTCGAGTTGAGCTTAACTCTGCATGAACAGTCAGGCAGCCACTAGCCCAATAGAACTAGAAGATCCGTCCACCTACAAAAAAGCACAGCGGATTTGTAAACAGGAAACTTAGATTTTAGAAGCTTTCATACACAGAACTAAGGGCTCTCAGAGCCAAAAACCCCCCCTCCAGCAAAAAGAGGTATCTAAAAACCCGTAACCAGAGGCGTGGTAACGGGCGCCGCACTCGACGGGCAAACACAAGCCGAAACACTAGTCACCGGCGGCACAGTGCAGTGCGGGTTAACAGTCCATGTCGCAGACGTAACAACAGCACGGGCGTTCGTCTCGACCTTCTCCGCCTTAACAAGCACAGGAATGACAGCACCAGTGTTCAAACTGAAAGTGCGGTGTCCAACAACATCCAGGATAGACCCGATCTCACCCGAGTGGCTGGTCACACTGACAAAGGTATCATCCTTGCCGCTAGAAGAGAAGAAAATCTCGCCCAGCACGGTAGTGCTGCGGATATCCTGGGCGGCGCTGGTCTCCTCGGTGACGCCGTTCCACAGCTGGTCGTTCTCCGCGAAACCGTCCTCGATGCGCCAGGACGGGAACAGGTCCTTGATGTAGGTCTTGCTGTGGCGGTGGTCGCAGGTGTGGATGCTTATGCTCTCGCGCAAGAGTTCCTTGATCACGGGCTTGAAAGGGGCGGAGCCGTGGGGCAATTGCAGGCCGGTGAAGGTGTAGTTGGCGGTTTGGAGGGTACGGGTCAGCGGGGAGACATAGTAGTTGTCTGGGGTGTGGATGCGCTGCTCCTTGATCTCCTTTTGCCAGAAGTCGTGCGCGATGAGGGCTTGGTTGACGCCGTTGGGGGTCAGGGCGGCGTCGGACCAGGTGGCGGTGCTGTTGCCGTCGAGCTCGGCCCAGTAGCACTAAATTTGAGATAGTTCGTGTTCAGCTGGGTGTTGTGCGAGAAGAGGTCAAGAAGGGGAAATGTGGACTTACGTTCCAGGCGGGAGTGCCATAGAAGGACTCCGCGGCGTTGTGGTAGCCCTCACCGTGGCGGCCGAGGAAGAGCACCTTGTACTCGACGTCCTTGCCCGCCTTCTTGTTCAGCTCCTGGACCTGGTTGTAGAAGCGTTCCCACTGAGTGAGGTCCTTGCCATTGTGCTTGAGCTTTTGGTCGGCGGGGTAGGTGCGGTTGATGAGGCCAAAGTTGACAGCAGTCTACACGCCAAGTCAAGTGGATGTTAGATCATGATCTTTGAATTTCCCGAAGGAAAAGGTTGCATTGCAGTTCGATCACTTACGTAGTCAAAGGTCGACGGATCAGTGGCAGTCTCATCCTGCAGGAAGTATCCCGACACGGTGGAGTATTCAATCGAAGATGCGGCTTGCACCGACGCGACAAGACCCAAGAGGGCCGGGGTTAGAGCGGAAACCTTCATGGCGCGGCTGACTGTTTTTCCACGATACTGAAGCTGTCAGGCAAGTGGGCAGCGTGGGAGCTGGTGAGAATGATCGGCAGAGCCATCGGTTTTTATACGTGACCCGGCGGAGACTGTCCGGCGTGAACTTGTCAAGGGCAGGAATGTTGGAGCTCTCCGCAGTGGGCAGCGGGCCGACTTGAAACAGCGAAAGAGCGACGGCCAACGGAGCGGAGCACGTGGCAGGGCGGGCGAAGAATTGGCTGACCCACTAAATAAACTAAATTCAAACTAAAGGCTGGCTAAAGTCACTAGTTATAAGTTACTCGACCATTATTAGCTATATCTATCATGTTCACCATCGGCTAATTAGAAAGGTAGCCTTAAATACGTCGACTTTCTGACGATGTAGCCAATCGTGGCCCGGACAGACGTCGTGCATCGGCAAAGTAGGCCGTGGCTCGTCCGTAAGCGCCGGGTAGTTCGAAAATGACACGCGAATAGAGAAAGGTCCTCGAGCTAGGCTCGCCAATTTGCACCAATGACAACATCCAACCACATTTTTGATCGGGTGACAAGAGAGCGGAATTCACAAGGGTTCTGAAAGAGAACAAAGAAGAAGTAGGTATAGATAGATAGATAGATAGATAGATAGATAGATAGATAGGTACATATACTATGTATCGAATAGCCAGTTGCTGCCAAATATGCAAGTCCGTAACCTGTTCCAAAAATAAAGGAGTCAAGCCCATCCCCAAAAGAAGTAGGTAGTGTACGCATGAACGAAGAAATGAACAATGGGTGATCCACAAAAAGGGCCACGGAGAAGGTAAAAAGGTCTCGAGCACCGATGGCTCGGAAGAATTAAAAGGTCGTATCAGACACCCAAATAGAATATCCCAGGCCAATAAACACAAAAATGCACACAATGCTCCTGATATGTAAAAAACCCCGGTGGGACAACACCGAATAAAATAGAGAGACAAAAGAAGAAAAAACGAAGATATGTAGAAGGCAGCTTTCGACAGTGACTCGGTTTTCCCGGGCGCAATTAGAAAATAAACAGGGGCCTTACGTACGTAGGCGAGGGAAAAAAAGTGATGACCAAAAGCGGTAAAAGGGCAAAGCGGAAAAACAACTCGCACGTGAAGACGAGATGGCGCGTAGCGGTTCGTCCCAGACCAACAAAAGTATATTTATCGCGGCACATTTCTCATAGCCAAACCGATCCTGGGTCCAACAAGGGTTGTAAAGGGATGTCAATTCCTTCAAGAAGGGTAATGACCCGGGGTCGTGTTATTCGCAAATCCATAAGCCTTTGTCTTGTGCCCCATGTGCTGGGCAACAAAACGAGGATCATGCTGCTCGTAGTCATTCATCATAAACTCAGTTTGCTTCCGTTCACCGCCATCTGCTGAGCCCTGTAAGTCCGCATCTTCAACTGAGTAGATCAAAGAGGGAGAACCAGACACGGGCTCCATCCCAAACGCGTGTCCAGAGTGGTCGACCGCTGACTCAAACCCAATGGGGGAGACAGTGGTCGAATGGGGCACCTGGAGACCGCTCTGGAAGTCAGGTGAGGAAATAGAGCTAGTGTCTGCCCAGCTCCGAGCGGTCATGGGTACCGGATCGCAGCTTACGTACTCGGGGAACGCGGAAACCTGGGCCGGAGCTGACATGGGCGGGGCGACATGCTGGTATGGGAAGGGGGAGTAGATATCCAGTGGCGTGGTAGGTGGCGACGCGATGTTCACTTGCATCGGCTGGGAGGAAGGGAAGAACTGAGTTGTGGAATGCGCAGACAAGCAGTAGTTGCTGTCCGTCGGCGAGGCAGGCAAGAAGTGCTGGAAGTCCTGAGGCGTCAAGGGAGTTGGCGGAGCCAGAGTCGTCGAAGACACAGACGGGCGCAGCATATCGGCCTTGCTGGCCTTCATGGACCCGGACTCGGCGAAAGTGAAGTTCAGAGGAGAGCGTTGGGCAGCCGATGCCTTTCGGACACCTGCATACCGAGTGTTCAGACATTGGGCCGACTTGGAGTGCCTCATCGAGTTACCGGCACCAGCAGAGCTTGGGACGCGGCTAGTAGGGGACAGGGACGACATGGAAGTGGGAGCAGCCAGAGAACGGGCGTTGGAGGTGCCAATGGCAGCAGGACGAGGACGCTTGCGCCGGGCGGCAAGATCAAGCTCCTTTCCAGCCTCCTTCCACGATGCTCCTCCTCCGCGACCCAAGGATTGGGGCATCCCAGACTCGCCAGTGTGAATGCCGATGCCATCCAGGGCAGTAAGCGCACCAGATGACTCGCGTCGAGTGACAGAGATATCCGGGGTCTGCAGGGCCATCGGGTATTGCATATTGTTGTAGTCAATGCTGCCATCTCCGGGAAGCTGATTCTTGGAGTGTTGTGCCCATTGTTCGTTCTGAGCATGGTACTGAGCTCCAGCGAAGGCCTCCACATTCTGGGGTACAGAGTGCGATGAGCTGGGTACCTCAGCAATCGTTTGGCATGAAGTAGTCTCAGCTTGGCCATGCGAGGATGCCCACGACGTGGACTCCTCGTTGTTCTGCCAATCCGAGTAACCAGCGCCGTACGCAGTTTGGGTCTTGCTTTCTTGGTGCTTAGGGGTAGTGCTAGGCGGGGCCATGGAGGTGGGAGAAATGGCCTCGTCCTCCTGTGTAGACTCGTGCTTGCTGCCTCGTCGGCCTGTGAAACGGTCTCGGGCAGCGCATGCAGCATTCAACGCCCGCTGCAGAGATGCGAACGTTGCCTCGCGAGCTGATTCACTTTTTGTCTTTTGGTGTTTCTTCGTCTTGCCATCCTCCTTGCTATTCTCCGACGTGGAAGTGGTGGCTGTGGACGCGGCGGTGGTAGTCTCTGGCTTGGGGGTGGTGAACTCCTCTGATTCTTCCTTCACAGCGGACGCCTGGCGAGACTCGGAAAGTTGGTCAATAGTCTCGGACTTTTGTCGTGCGGCCTCTTCGGCCTCGGTCTTGGCTTTCTGCATCTTCTCAAATTCCTCCTGGCGTTTTTGTTGCTTGGCCTTGGCACGTCGATTTTGGAACCAGTTCTAAGCGGACGGAAATTAGCACGGGTGTTGTCTCAATTGTGCCCACCAAAGATATTTATCGGAACCAAGACATACCGCAACTCGAGGCAGACTCAGGTTGGTTTGAGCCGCCAATTGCCGCTTGACGTTGCTGCTAGGTTTGGGGTGGGCCTGGAACTGAGCTTCCAAGGTCTCGACCTGCTCCTTGGTCAAGCGAGGGCGCGAGAGGTTCTCTGTATATTCGTCGTAGTCCATGATGGGTTGGTGGTAGTAGTCGAGCATCTCCATGGGTGGATGGGGGTAGAGATATCCGTCAATGGGGTGGTGGTGCATCATGGGCGGCGGCACCATGGCCGGGTCGTAGGCCATGGCATGCTCCATTGGGAGGCCCGGGTGGGCTTGGTAGTTCCATGAGGGGTGAATGTAGCTCATGGCTGTGAAGTGAGGGACGGGCTGAGAGGAGAAGAGGAGGAGGGAGATGTTGTATGATGAGGTGGAGGATTAGGGAGAGGATCGGAGAGGGAGAACGGGGAAGTTCTAAAGGAACGAAGGTCGCTGCACGAGGAGGTAACTGCAGGTACGAAGAACAGACTATATCATGGACAGCGCGAAGTGTGATGAGTGGCGAGCTTTGGAAGGAGTGTGGGTGGACGTAGGTAGAAAAAGAAACGAGCCAAGTGAGGGCATACAAGGTTGATTAAGGAGAGACGGAGGCCGAGAAAGATTAAGGCCGAGAACGGTAGCAAACAGAAAAAGGAAAGAAAAAGAATGTAAAGGGGAATTAAGGAAAGTAGTAGTGGGGGGAGTGAAGAGGTAGGTGATGAAGAGGAGAAAGGAGGAAGGAGAGGAGGAGGAGAGAGAGAAGCGCTGGCGGAGAGTGATGGAGCGATGGAGGAGCAATCGGGACCTGACGAGGAGTCGTCGTCGAAATGAATTCCGGAGCTTTGGCGGGTGGTACACTTGGTCACTTGGTACGGGGCGGTACGCAAAGACCGGGGGAGCTGCGGTACAGATCTGGTACGATCTGGGACCCGTATTTTTTATTTGTCCAGGAACTGTAGAACTGATTACCGCTATGAACCTATGATATAATTCCTTCCTATTGCTCTTATTACTATCTCTCTATAAAACATCCTTTTTAAGTCGTTTCTGCGCCATGGAGAAGTAAAATTCTCTCCCCTAATCGACTTCGGAAAGGTCACTCCATGTTTGCGGACCGCCAGGTGCCGGTATGAACGGGGCTTTAAGCCGGCGCTCGAGCATCTCACACGGCACAAGGGGACAAAGATCGTCGCGAACAACCAGTCATAATGTCTCGTGAAATCCGGTCCCACCAAAAAGGCTGTAATCTATCCTCCGTAATACTAGAACCGCAATCCTCCAAACTCTGCCTCGGACTCAATACTCTGCCCTTCATTTCTCTTGCTGGGCCCTCAACTGGGCTGAAAAAAAAAAGAAAAGAAAATAAACCCTCCCCACTTGCTGACTTCGTGGAGTCGCGCTACCTCCCGCGCGGTGTCTAGGGGGTGGCGGCCCTGCTGGACCTGCCGGGACCTACTCGGCCCTGTGCAACTGCGGGCTGCGGGCTGCGAAAGGTCACACACACCCTACATCGAGTCCAGAATGGAATTCCGATCTGGCCTGGGCCCTCGAAAAGACCGGAGAGGGCGTGCACAGGTTTTTGGAGCACGGGTGTACAGTACATGCACATCCTGCATGTACAGTATAACCAGAGTTTACTTAGCAAGTTAGCATGGTACATGGCATTTTCTTAAAAACGGGCAATATAGTTAAGGTATTTTGAACAGTATCCCATTTAGGGTATGTAAACGCAACTTAGTTCAGAGACTGTGGAAAAGAGCAGAGCTAATCACCATGATAGTTTTTCCCAGAAAAAAAAGTGGACTTTTCTCCTCCCCGAGTACCGGTGTCCATCGGCGAGCCCTAAGCCAAAATGGAGAGATCCAATTTGGATCGCTGGCACCAATCAGCAGAGAGGGTCCGATCAACCGCTGTTTGAGGTCAGGCTCCACTATGATGCGCTGCCCAGCCTGAACTCGGTATTGAAGGTATTTGCAGTGGTATTTTACATCCTGCAGTGACGGTATACATTTGTCGAGGAGAATTTTATCTTTTGTTTCCCGTAAACTACTGGAGACGGTGGATGCAAACTTAGATTGGCTAGTCAATTAGTGAAGATGTTCAAATTTGGCTTGTGAAGAAGAATTGCCTTGACTACAGTATGTATGTACTGTGCTCTCCACTGAAAAAAGGGGCTTGGCACTAGCCTACTGGAGTCTGGAGATCGGGATACAATAAGCTGCTTAAGACACCCGTGACAATCTATACATTTAGTCAGGCACAAGGTTCAAAACAAACGATCCATGGTTACGTGTGGGGGGATGATGACCTCGTCATCCCGCGGATCTTTTCACGAGTCAGGCTTGTACTCTGTGTAGATGGCATGTACCTATCGGAGCCTGAAGAATTCCCTATCATGCTTGTCTAGCCTATCTGAGTCGATTGTCGGATGCTCAAGGAAAGAGAAGAAGGGTGATGTTCGGTATATTTGGTATTTTATCCTGGTAACTTTGATAAAATCCAGTATCACAAATACCTCAGTCCGCTCGAGACCGAACCCGCCTGCTGGACAGTTCCTGCATTAGCGTCATGTCTGATCCCCAAAAGTGGCTTGTCGTGGAGCCAAGAACGATCACAGGGGTGCTGCACATGAAATCATTCCCCAGTAACGAGATGTCTAGGTCTGCATCATTATAGAATCAACAGTATGATCACTCCATACGGAGGACATTGCTCTATCTATTACAGTATTCTGTGTAGAGTGTATCCAGTCCTCGGCATCTTGCCAAACATACCTATGAGTATGAAGCGACGAAGATTGTATAACAAAGACTGCAACTCTTGACCTGCCAAGATAAGCCCCGCATATCCTTTTTATGACCAAACTGGGGATAACCATGGACTTGGTAGTCCGAAGGATACGGAATACAGAGTACAGAGTACTGAACGTACGAGGAACACACATTGGCCGTGCAGACTTGCAGGAAGAAAGGGCGCACCCACAAAGCCAAGACAGGATTTGCCCGTGTTTCGAGATATTTCCTCGTCCTGGACCAGCCTGCTGGGCCGGCTGGTCGGGAGCTGCTCCCCGGCCTCGATTTGTACTACTTAATTCACTACGTCTACGATATACGGTGTACGACTAAACATAGTTATGCTTCTTCAATGCTTGGCAGAGACGGCATGATTCCACGTGATCATTGGATAGGAGACGGGCCCTGCAAAGTTGTTATTCGAGCGTGGCAGCACCGTCTCAAGCCTCGAGCCCCACGCCTTCCCCAAAGAAGATGCTTGTGAGGCGGACATGGCAGGCCCCGCCAAGACCAGCCTAAATATCAATAGTCGACCGATCCCGTCGATCATTCAGGATCTGCCGAGCTTTGTTTTCTGTTTCCTTTCCAAGCCACGAAGGTCCCCAAGGCCAGCTTTGAAGCCTATCGTCCCAACTAGCAATCAGAACAGGCTCCAGTCATTGTTGGACGATACCCCCCCCCATCTCACCTCCTCCCGACGGTCTGGTTGGCCCTGGTCGCGGCGCTAAACCTCCTGGCCGGAGAGGCTCCATGCACCGCGGATCACGAGGCAGACGCCTCGAATCCACCCCCTTTCCTCGTTTTTCTCGTCACCTCGTTGGTTCACCGATTTGGGCAGGACTCGGAACCTCTCTCCTTCCCCCAGAGGATCGGAAGATCAAAGAATCGGAGGATCGGAGTAGTCTGGAGGATCTCCTGATCCTCGACCTGCAGGCGCACGTCCGAGCTCGCAACTGCTCTCCGGGTGACTCGGAAAGTACAGAGCTTGGCCTGCCCAGAGCTTTGCTGTTGGATTGAACGAAGAATCTTTCTCCGAAAGAAGCTGTCGCTGCCAGTGTCTGCTGCACGATACTGGATCGCCATATCCAATGCCTCTCAAGCTTGGAGCGGCACAACGCTCGAATCTGCAGCATCATAGGCATTTCAACTACGTCGGCCACTACATGATGCTTACCTGATGACCTTTTTTTGACGCCTGCATCTATCATACTCCATACTACATTCCTGTTACCCGTTCTCAAGACTGAACCAAACGGAGTTCGTTGTAGCGAGGGGGGAGTGCGCTTTGCCGGTGTGCCATTATCTCCTCGTATGCCACCCTGTGAGATGATGTTCCTGGAGGAGCATGCATGCTACGGGTAACAAGTCATTGGCTTGACACCAAAACGTCTCACAGACGATCCTGGCTGGCAAACCCTAAGTTATGGGGTCTAGCTGGTCCCAGGCATGTTTATGCCTATCTCCAGAACTTTGATACCGTCGCACGAACTCACTACATCCCCGCTTTGGCTTTTGCCAGTCATTCTAAAGACTCTTGTAGACTCTGGCTATCGTCATAGCCACGCCCATGGTCCTGACCAGGCAAATCAGGAGAAGACTCTCGGACCACCGGAAGAAGCTCTCGCTCTCGTTCTCTGCCCAAGCCCCAAAGCGTGGCACCCCCTCTATCCATCCCACTTCGCGCAGTGATCGACGAAGTAGCTTGCCTTGTTTATCAGAGGATCTGATTCGACTGCAGCAGGAGTGTCCAACGCTCCAAGACTTCCGGGCGATCCTTCTTTTGGGGCCAATCTGATCACCGTCGGGGACCTGCAAGTGGGGAGCATTGATCCCCAACTGGTCTCGTCTCCCCCTATCACCGGAGATAATGGTCATTGCAAACCGTGACCCGCAAGGAACGAAACGGGCGGAAGTGGGGCTTGATAGTGCGGGAATCTGGGACTTTGCGATCGTAGAAGACTATGTTCTCCGTACTCAACAGGCGTACTTCTGGGCAGACTAGACTGACTCGGCCGGAGATGGGATCTACATGCTAGGAGCAGTTCGGACTCCGCACTCACGTCAATCGTACGACAACGTGGCGTGCTTCTGTACCCGACAAACCTTGTTGTCCTGTACGGGCGATCCTGGATATGAGAACCCCGTTCGTTGGAGATACCCTCTCTGCCAGGGAAAATAACCCCGCGCCTGGGTGGTCTGCGATGATGATCGTATGTCATATCATCACCATCGTCATTCCCTTTCAAGGTTCGTGATGAACTGAAAGCTTCACGTGCAGCAGGCGCTTATCAGCGCCTCCAATCATAGGTTTTCTTTCTGCTTGGATCTGCCCATGTCATCATTGTTGTACCATGGGAGGATGGTTCGTCTGGCTCGGCAATCATGAAGACTCCACCGAATCCACTGCGCACATGGCGAGAACCAAGAACCAAGAAAGCGCCTGTTCGTGGGAACTACTGTATCAGGAGTCGATAGTTAGACTCTGACTATTGGTTTCGGCCAAGCCGAGAATCTCCCGAGAAGCTCGAGTGCTTCGCCCTGTCCACACCTTCGTGAGATTCCCCCATATGAAGCAAATACTAGTCTTGACTATGGACACGCCAGTCCTAGACGGGATGGTCTATGGTGTTAGTTATGGCGTGCATGGGATCCAATTGAGCCGGGAACGGGGCCGACTAACGATCTCCGCCATCTCCGTAATGATCACGATGGCATAAACTGGAGTGGAATCCGTCAGGAATTAGTCATTAGTCAAATCTCGTGGAGAATGGGGGTACTGTAGAAAGTTTGACACCAAGGCCAAGCACGAACGATCGACAGTGACAGTCAAACTTGAGACTAACTCAACTTGGTCAAGCCCCATTTAACTAGCGCCCTCCTTTTGAGTCCCTCCTATTCTCCGTTCTTCATCCGTGGGTAAAAAAACTACGAAATGTACGGAGTACTACTTCCTAATTGGTTCGAGAGCAATGCTTCAACTTGGAGAGATCTGCAACGCCCGCACGGATCCCCCAGCCCCCATCCGACTATTGATTGGATCTGGCGTGAACCGTTGTGCCGGAACGAAACAATCTCAAATCTCTTCGAATAATACTGAGTTCTTCAAATATACACGTCTAAATCTCCGTATACTACTGCTGGTAAGCGTACCATACAACAATACCTGAGTATATCTTTTCCTCGTACCGTACTCCGTCAATCTCCCTTGTCAAAAAACAAGACAACAAAGAAAGCA
This sequence comes from Penicillium daleae, assembly GCF_028827525.1. Taxonomy (NCBI): domain Eukaryota; kingdom Fungi; phylum Ascomycota; class Eurotiomycetes; order Eurotiales; family Aspergillaceae; genus Penicillium; species Penicillium daleae. The sequence continues at coordinate 2,116,574 of NW_026623157.1, read as the reverse complement.
CAGGCGCAGAAGAAAAGTCCATCCGCCCAGAAAATTCCCCGACTTTTCTGCTTTCTTAGTGATCGACGTGTGACGGCAGCCACAGAGTGAATAGTACTTTGTTTTTTTCTTACTGTCGCTCCATCACTTCTCTCCACTATCTGCCGCCTCCTCGGATCGTGTCTCAAGCGTGCTGGTCTAAGTCATGGAGCCTGAGCATTTGGCAGCCTTGGGGGATCCTCAGATCGACGTCGCCCGATCATCCAAAGCCAAGTCCCCGCGTAACACCTAAAGCACTCTTCCCCCTAGATCTCCAGACATATTGTGTCATACTGTGCTACCTTGAACTGGGTGGCTCTGCAGGTGGGCCAAGACGAACGCCTACCCCTTGTACTACTACTCATGCGATGCAAGAACAGACTCGGAGGTTTTCGGTCTACCTAGCCCATGCCAGAAGAAGAGAAGAAAGGAGTGAGAAGGAAGAAGGTGGCTTACTGGGGCTGAGAGACATGTCCCAGTCTACGAGATCCATTGAAGCCACACTACCCCTCGAAATGTGACTGATCTGCCGCCATCCTCCATGGCCTGAACTTACCACTGCTGCCTGACGATCTCCCATCATTCCGTTCTCTTGCGTGACTTCATGTGGCCCGGCACTTTCAAACGCTTAACCTGTGGCGGTGCGTGATGCCCAGAAAATCATCCTGCAGGCAGAAATATATGATACTGTAGTTAGTTACAGGACGCTAAGTTATTTGTCAAAGCCAAAGCCATAGACCAATAGTGTCTATCCAGAGCTTGTACGGAGGAACAGGCATCCTTCAACGGGGAAAGGGTTTCTGGCCTGCAAGTGCCAAGTCCTGTGTCTGCAGAGTGCAGACTGCAAGTCTGCAACAGCCAACGATGATCGACCCAGGGTCCCGCTGCACCTGAAACAGGCAAGAGGAGAAAGGACTCGCCACGACCCAGTCGGGAACTACCTGCATGCATCGCGCGAGGATCAGGGGAGCGTGCTGCCGTACCGTTCGATCCAGCACGACCCGATGCTGTGGTTGAGATCGGAATCAGGGCCAGCTACAAGTTGCAACATGAAGGAAAAAGAAAAGGCAACTACAGTACTGTATGTACTCTTCAGTACTTGCTCGTTGTACTGTGCTCGTCCCGGCTTGCTCTTCATGTATGTGCTGATATTGTATTGCCGCCACTGTCGCCATCATGCATACCCAGGGGTCAATTCGAGAGCCTGTGAGTTGTGCATGATCGAGAGATACTATGCTAGGTTCGTTTCAACAGTGCTTGTCGCTCGTTGGACTGTGATGTGAGCTCTGACCCGTGTGCTGACTGCGACAAGGTACCCCCTTGCATGCTTTGCTCACCGGGACGAGCTGCATCACGTCCACTGAGGAAGCTTGATCCTTTGCATCTACCTTTCCCATCCGGCGGCTGTTCTGCCCTTGGTGTGACCTGGCCAGGCCTGTCCCGGCTTGTCTCCCCGAAGCTGGGCATTGATCTGCGATGCATATCCAGTTGGAATTAGCTACTGGTAACCGGACAATACGCTTTGGTGCCGAGCAGCATGTCCCTCGTGAAAAGTGCACCCTGTCACGGTTGCAGCCGTGCAGCAGCACGATGCGGCTCACTGGACGGTACTGTACTCTCCTAAGTCTCAATTATCTCCTCCGTCATCCGGCGTGTACCAGATCCCAAGGCCCTCTCTCAAAACGCCCGGATCTCAACTTCGGGGGATGGATCCTGGCAAATTGTCCTCTGGACTGGACCCGGGTGCAGCGGTGGCAAAATTTGCATGAACTGCTGTTCGCAGGAATAGACCAGGGCCGTTGGTGGCTGGTTGCTCGGTTGCTTGGCTCGACTGCAGCTGGAGTACCTACTACTGCACCTACAGTACGTATACTGTAGTAAGTACCACATCTGGAGCTACAGTAACTAGCCATCCTACGTCCCTCCTTAGCAACCGGGGCTCTACGACTGGCGGTCCGTTCTGCAAGGATCATAACCCCTGCTGCGCGCCACCACTCGCCCGCAGCGTTTCAAGGGCCTCGATTGAAATCGAACCGCGACGAAGAACCCCGAGCCTTAATCAGACTCCAGAGCCTGGTTGTCACGTCTACTGTGCTATACTGTATGTAGGGCCCAGGGCTGACAAATGTCGTCATCACGTACAGAGTCTCCGGATCTCGTACAGGCATGTACAGAATTACGGTCTGTCGGTGTGTCCGGTTGGAGGGAGGCTCTTGCCTATGAGGGTAGGAGTTACATCACGCCCTTCGCGATGCCTACACTCTTTCAGTTTGATCACGTTCGTGATGATGCTGAAGAGTCTTATCGACAGGGTGTAGAGATGTGTTCCGGACAAGCTCGGCTTTGGTGTCTCGGTAGACATTGAAGGGCCGGTCCCGAATGTGTAAAGGGCGTGGCCACTGTGTTACCCTGCTCCCGTCGAGTGGGAACTAAATGGATCGTCTCGTTAGTCAGAGGTGAGTCTGTTGCGAAATCCTAGGCCTCGGAAGATCGTAGGATCTATACGTACATATAGGGAGACTTGTATACTGCGGCCTCAGCAACCTAGCCTCCTAACTTAAAGTGACAATCTATTATGCCTCCTCTTTGTATGGTAATTCTATTTACTCTGGCTTGTTGCCAGTATAATTTGTGTTTGTTCAATGAGATGTAGATGCAAAGCAGACAGGAAAGTACAAGATCAACAAGGTCAGGTCAAGGAAGGTACTAGGTAGCACCATAGTGGAGAGAGACGATAGGCAGAGAGAGTGTGTTCTGTGCACCAGCTTCCAGAGACTCGGTATCAAGCCAAAAAGCAACCGCGCAGCTACTGTGCAACATGCTGCGCACGCTTATCTCAACCCAAGCCATACCATCTCTCCTGCTGTGCAACTCACCCAGCAGCACCCCCAAACTCCCCTAACATCGCCCAATATCCTTGACCCCTGCACCATGTATTCCCAATGCAACCCCATACCCCAACGCATGTCCACGCCTATTGCAGCGCGTTCCGAATCTCAATCTGAATCTGCCCATCCACAACGCCCTTCACAACGACGCTGCGCAAATCCTCAACAATCCAGTCCGCGCCCGCTTCGCGGATCTTCTCGATCGAGTGCGTCGTCGACAGCGCAATCACCTTGTACCCGGCTGCCTTGCCCGCCTTGATCCCACTAGGCGCATCCTCGAGCACGACGATGTTCGTCGAGCCCTCCAGCCCAATCCTCTTCGCTCCAAGCTGGTAGCATTGTGGGTCCGGCTTGCCGAGCTCGACATCCTCGGCGACGACGAGGTGCTTCGGGTGTGTGAGGCCAAGTACGCTAAGCCAGCCGTCAATCAGGGCTCGAGTGCCGGATGTCACGACGCCCCATTTTGCGGAGGAGTTGTCGAGGGCGTTGAGGAGGTCACGGCCCCCGCGGATTTCGACGGCATCGGAGCCGTATTCTTGGGGGATGCGGCCTTCAATATAGCTGACATCTGTTGGAGATGAACGTTAGAACACATATATAAACTATATGGCTCGGGCTGGGAGGATTCGAAGACGTACATTCCCAGTTGGCCTTGGTCTTGTCGTATAGTCCCAGAGTGTCAATGCTGCGTCGGCCGTGCGAGGTAGCTAGGATGGTCTTGGGGTCTACGCCCAGCTCGGCACCGATTCTAGATAAGTGTCAGACTCGCAATTTTGCGAGAGTGTAGGCAATTTTTGCGGCTGACTCACTCGTGCCAGTGCTTGACAATTGCTGTTGGGAAAAGGTATAGTTAGCTTCCGCATCACAGTGGAGTTGATAGTCGTAAACAGAGACTTCATACCATCTGTAGAGTCGACAATTGTACCATCAAAGTCGGAGAGAAGCCCATCAAAGGTGTGGACCTCTGCAGGTGCAGAGAATGTTTCTGTCGCGGAGGACATGGCGGGGGAGGGGTTCTGCGGGGAGACGAGATAGAGAGGTTGCAGTTGGAAAAAACCGTTCGAATGGGATCGAACAGTAGGTGTAGTGTATGCAATGTAATTATGTGAATGCAAAGAAAGGAAATCTATGTCTATGTCCTTAAAAGAAAGTGAGAAAAGAAAGGCAGAAAAGAAAGGCAGAAAAGAAAGGGCAGAGGAAGATGATATCCAGGCTTCGCGACATCTTGCGGTACGGACGTATGTAGTAGTTGTCCCGCCGCCGCGGATCGGTGATCGGCATTTGTATTTCTCCGCTTATCGAAATCTTGGCGCTCAACTTTTTCGACTCGATTTGGCGGAGCACTAGACACTGTACCGGTGTGCCTTTTTTAGTCTCTATTCAGTGAGAATTGGTATACAGGCAAGATGGTCAAGCTTGGTGGGTCCCTTGTCTCTCTGAATCATTCTCAGACTCTCAGATCATTTTTCTAACGTATTGCAGGCAAGAATTCAAAGCGGGTGCCAGTCCGTCTGAGGCACAAGATTGAGAAGGCTGCTGTTGCGAAACAAAGGAAGCAGAAGAAGCTCGCAAAGAAGGTAATTGAACCATGCATCTTTTGGATTCAGGGATTTTTCTTCCTCGAGATTCCCATGTGCGGAAACCATTCTTACACTTTTCTTTTCACAGAACCCCGAATGGCGGTCTAAGATCAAGAAGGACCCGGGTATCCCCAACCTGTTCCCGTTCAAGGACAAGCTCCTCCATGATATCGAAGAGAAGAAGCGTCTGAAGACTGAGGAGCAAGAGCGCATCCGTGAGGAGGCTCGTGCTCGCAAGATCGAGGCCAAGCAGGCCCAAGGTGGCCCGCAGGCGGCGGTGGACATTGTGGAGGATGATCTGCTGGATGATGATATGGTCGCTGATGGTGACGAGTCAAACCCCATGGCGGCGCTACTTGCTTCTGCCCGGGCCCGTGCTCAGGAATATGACGGCGAGAACGAGAGTGAGGATGAGGAGATGGGCGACGACGACGACGAGATGGATGAGGACGAAGAGGAGCTGGGTGTGACATTTGAGGACGCTGCGACGCTAGGCAGCCTACAGAACCCTACCAAGGAGAGCTCACGGCGTCAATTCGACAAGGTCTTCAAGACGGTTACGGATGCGGCTGATGTGGTGCTGTACGTGCTCGATGCACGCGATCCCGAGGGCACCCGCTCGAAGGAGGTCGAGCGGGAGATCATGGCTGCCGATGCTGGCTCCAAGCGATTGATTCTCATTCTGAACAAGATTGATCTTGTCCCCGCACCAGTCCTCAAGGCCTGGTTGATCCACCTGCGCCGCTACTTCCCTACCCTCCCTCTGAAGGCGTCAAGCGGCGCTCCCAACGCCCACAGCTTCGACCACAAGCAATTGACCGTCAAGGGTACCTCGGAGACTCTCTTCCGTGCCCTCAAGTCCTACGCGCACAGCAAGCAACTGAAGCGATCCATCTCCGTCGGTGTCATCGGTTACCCCAACGTGGGCAAGTCGTCCGTGATTAACGCCTTGACCGCTCGCCTGAACAAGGGCTCCAGTAATGCCTGCCCGACCGGCGCCGAGGCTGGTGTCACCACCTCCCTGCGTAGCGTCAAGCTCGACAACAAGCTCAAGCTGATTGACTCGCCCGGTATCGTCTTCCCCAGCGCGGGTGGCAAGACCAGCAATAAGGCCAAGGAGAACGAGCAGGCTCGCCTGGTCCTGCTCAACGCCATCCCTCCCAAGCAGATCGAAGATCCTGTTGCCGCTGTCAACCTGCTGATTAAGCGTCTCTCGTCCTCGGAGACTTTGATCAACAAGATGCTCGAGGTGTACGGCATCACCACCCTGTTCCCGACCGGAGACAAGACCACCGACTTCCTGGTCCAGGTGGCCCGCAAGCGTGGACGTCTCGGCAAACGTGGTGTTCCCAACGTTGAGAGCGCTGCTATGACCGTCATCAACGACTGGCGTGATGGCCGCATCCAAGGCTGGGCCAATGCCCCCGTCTTGCCCGTCGCCGGGTCTGCAGCCGAGACCGCGGAGCCTAGCACTGGACCCGTGGACAATGTACAGGTTGTCACGGAGTGGGCGAAGGAATTCAAGATCGAAGGCCTTTGGGGCAATGGCGAGGGCGATGACGAGGAGATGGCCGAATAAACGGGCTGTCTTTTGTTGGAGGTCGAGTCTTTCGATTTACTACTCCTGTTACGAAGTCATCCATTCTCGTTTTAGATTTCTTGGATACCAAAAAGTGGGCGTTTAATCTTCTTGGATGATGGATGGTTTTTATATTTTTCATTATTTCTTTGTCGTTTGAATTTGTTTCAATTCAGGCATTTGTCCATACTCTATCTACGAGAAGTAGCGAATTCAATTGGGCATCAATACTGAGACATTTACTTGAGGATACGCAAACGAGTCCATAGCCTGTACTCGAGTTATTCCTTGCCATAGAAACTAACTCGCGCAGTCCAAAGTAAAATCTGCACGTATCACCGATGCATGGGGTCTACCACGCCTCGATGACCCAGTGCAGTCCCCTCCCCACTGCGCTCCCGAAAGTCAACTCGCGTCGCGGGATTTCGCGTTCGCCTCAACCCGCCACCCTTCAAACCACCTACCTCACCACTCAGCACGCAAGATCTGTAACAATCCCAGCGATATCGGGATTTAGCTATCCTTGCCCGAACTGGGCACAGATAAAGTGCGACATATATCCAATTCCAATCACCAAGAACCAACACCATCTACAAAAGCTCCACCACCGAAAGGAAAGGACACAAGTCCAATCCACAACAGAATCACCATGCCGCCGCGCAAATCTACTTCATCGGCAACGCCGGCCGAAACAGATGAGCCGTCGCAGTTATCTCCGCAAGTGCAGAGCACCGCCGACAAGCCCATCACCGCGACGGAGCAACAGATTAAGGCTCGGGCAGAGCTAGGTGTCAGCGTCGATGTAAGCGGATCATACCCTCACCTTGAACCCATTATGTGGCGTGTTGAGAAGGCATCAAGACAAGAGGATGTCTTTGCAGACCGAAAACTAATACAATGACCTCTCCTTCGCTGTATAGGACTACCTCCTCCCGCGCTCGCTGACAATCCGTCTGGCGAAATCTGTGCTCCCGCCCAACACAACGATACAAAAGGATGCCGTCCTGGCTATCCAAAAAGCTGCGACTGTTTTCGTGTCCTACCTTTCGTCGCAGTACGTAACCCATTTCTTCTCTGTTCCATACTTCCTACATCTGGCCAGAACCCATCATGGTTTCCACCACCTACAATACCAGACTGTGGTTCGCAATTCGCAAAGGGAAACCCGAACTAACCATCCACTTCCCGCCCAGTGCCAACGACGCAACCCTCAAACGCACCGTCGCCCCCGCAGACGTCTTCAACGCCCTCTCCGAACTAGAACTCGACTCCTTCCGCCCGCGCCTCGAACAAGAACTCGAAGCCTACACCGAAATCAAAGCCGACAAGCGCAAGGCCAAGAAGGCCGATGCCAACGGCGGTACTGGCGACGGTGACTCCACCGCCGCGGTGGGAGCATCTACGACCCGGGCCGAGGGCGAGGATGTCGAGATGGAGGATAACCCGGCGAAGCGGGTGAAGCGCGATGGGGATGAGAGTGGTGGCGGTGCGGGACAGGTCGATGGTGATGAGACGCAGGAGGAGGATGAAGTTGAGGATGAGGGTGATGAGGAAGAGGAGGAAGCTGAGGGGGAGGAAGCTGAGGATGAGGATGAGGAGGATGAGGCGGGGAGGGGTGAGGAGGATGTTGATCGGGTGGAGGATTTGGATGGGGCGCGTAGGCGGATGGATCCTGATGCTGATGAGACGGATGATGATGATGATGGGCCTGCTAGTCAGTTGCGGGATGACCTGGGACTTGGCTAAGGAAGCCCGGGGATACTTGGGGAAAAATGAGGTTGGCTTGAATGGGTTTTCTGGTTTAGGGGATGTCTTTTGAAAGGTGATGTCTTTGGAAGGGTTCACCGTTGCTATAGAAATCCATTGGATATACATAATGACGACTTGGTTCATGCGATTTAGTTTGAAGCTGGAGCATTGGCTGTCCGTGGATGCTGTGGCTACATCTCTTCCGCAAGACAGTTGACTGTATCCCATCTCCATTGAGCCTTCAGGCCAGGTAAGCCTGCGTCGGGCAATTGGACAAGCATACCTCTATATCCCTGACAGACGTGAGATGGACACTGCATGGCCCGGGCAATCTTGCAAGAGATTGAAGAGCTAGAGATCCCCATGACGCATGTAGATATGCATCCCTTCGGAAATACTAGCCTACTACAAAACATATACCAAGATCATCTTGAAAATCTCGGAGCATTATAGCTCACTTGCATTATCACAGGTATTAACTTCTTCATAATCGTATCAGAAATAAAACGAGCAGGCATCCGCCACGACCCAGATGCCCGAAGGAAGATAATAATCGAGCTCGCAAGCTCCACAACAACAGCAGCACAATCATGAACCTTCCCAGGGCTATGCACCCCTAAAACAAGAAATAAAACAGTCACCCAGGACTGAAAACGCCAACGCCACCTCATGCAACTGATCCGTAGTCTATCGTTGGTATCTTGCGAAGGACGGATGAATGGTAAAAAAGGGGGGAGGACTGCTCGACATTGTCCCGAAGGACGAAAGGAGCGGGTTGAGAAGAAAAAGCCCACAACGTAGGGGAAGAAAAAATCAATTCCGTGGACACCGTTATGCATCCCATGATGGGTTAATGGAAAATAAGGTAGAGGGGTTGAGAATGAAAAGAAATTGGAAGGAGGCGTGAGAATCAGGAGGATGCAGTGGTCACTTCCTCGACTGGGTGCGCGTCAACGCCGGCCTTGAGTCCAGGGAATATCAGGGATGGTTTGATTGAGCTATTAGCTCGAGCTGCACCAGGTGGCAGACAACGCATGGGCTCGGCCGGGTCAATCTTCTTGTCGATGGTGACGGAGACCATGTTCGCCTTGCTGACTGTGGCGAAGGAGGAAATTAACTGGGTAGCGGGAGGCGCGGCCTTGGGCTTGCCGGTACGCTTCTTGGGTCCAGCCTTTGCCGCGGGTTTGCGGCCTCCCTTGGCTGGCGCAGGTGCCTTGCCATCCGCTTTCTTGAGTAGGCTGCTGAGGCTCTTACCGCTGCTGGCTGGGTTGGTGATGGTTCGCTGGGTGAGCTTCTTAGCCACGGGTTGCTCATCGTAAGAGGAGGACGGCGTCATCAAGCCAGTATCGATGCGAGGACGCTTCTTGGGTGTGGAGGTGATGACCACAGCCACCTTCTGTTCGGAATCGGAAGAGGAGAACTCCTCGTCGGAGCCAGGCTTGATTCCAAATACCGGCTCTGGCAGCGGCATGGCGTAGGGTTGGGGATCCTTCCAGCTCTTCAGCTTGACCAGATCCGCCACATCGTCGGTAGAGCCTTGTACAATGAGATCAAAACAATTATCAAACTCCTTGCCTGCGGGCGGCTCGTTGTTGATGAACATAGTCACGCCGTCCTTGCGGCTACGGATGACCGTGCATAGACTCTTCACAAGGCGTCGGACACCGGGAATCTTCAGACTTGTACCTGCAACGATGAGAACGCGAGGGCGGGACTTGATATCAGCATTCATGACGGATGTGATCGCCTCTTCGTCGGGGTTATGTTCGTTATAGAGGACGATACGCGGGCGCATGCGCCCAACACCGTGGCTCCGTTGACCTGCTCCAATTCGGGCTCGGTCATTGCCCGCACATTCTTCGCAATCAGGTGGATCGGCTTCACAGAACTTTTCCGGTTCTAGGTTCTGGAGATGGCGACACTTCTGGCACACCATCTTGGTGATACTGCCATGGAGTTGGATTGTGATCGGCCAGCGACCTTTGACGCTGAGAGGGATCTCGGTCTCTAAAGGTTGCATTGACGTCTCGAGGCCGTCGATGTTCTGGGTGTACAGTCGCTTGAGCCGGTTCTCCTTCCCGAGGCTGGCGAGCATTTCGTGGAACTTGGTGGGCTGGCACTTGGCCGCTTCAACCGACAGCGACCGCACCAATTCATGGAAGGGGCCGGTCAGGGCATCATCCTGATAGACGGCAGCATCAAAGAGTAGCTTGCCGGAAGCCTTGAGGTTGTGCTTCTTCTGCAAGGACTTGAACAGGCCATCAGTGGAGCGAAAATCGGGGACTGTCGGTGGGCGGTTAGCTTAAGTTTCGACGTGCGACGTGCAGCGCGGGTATCGGGGAAAGGTGGGCGAAAAACTTACTACCCGCCGATGTGGAGATGCCGGCGCCGGCAATGGCGACAATGTCCTTTTGGTGGCGGAGGCTGTCGACGAGCAGTTTCACCTGATCTTGCTGCTCGTAAGATGACTTGGACAGGTCGAGATACTGCGTGGTGCGCTCTTTGGGCAGGGGGTTGCGCCTCCGCTTCTTCGCGGGCGGAGGGCAGTCTTGGCGCGTCGAATCCTCAGCGTCCTGGGATGACGGCGTCAGGTACCGGGTGGCCGGCTCAGGCGTGGACCGCAACGACGAGGGCACGGAGCTCAAGTCCGAAACGTCTGACAGATCATAGTCTATTCCTTCCATGACGGAGAAGATTGCGAGTCTCCGTCGTGGAAGTAACAAGAGGTGGTAGGCGGAAGGAGAAAAAAAAAAAGGGTTGGGTGATGCTGCCGGAGGGAAATTGACCCGCGGTGGACACACTCGGGAGAGGGGCCAGGAGGGGGGGGGGGGGGGGAGGAGATCAGGCCGCTCGTCGGAACACACGAATCAGAGAAATTGGGACAGGTAGAATCATGTAGAGCTGCTGGAACATGTACGCGTCACATGGGAAGGATTTGGAAGCTCCAACTAGATGAGGAATTGTAGGGAGGGGGGAGGTTGAGAGTTGGAAGATGCAGAAGGGGAGGAGGGTTGGAAAAGGGAGAAGTTGCAGACGATGAGGTCAGCTGTCGGTGCTCGATGATACTGAGGGAGAGGAGCAGAGAATAGCGGGAAATATGGGGGTAGAGAGAAAGAGTCAAAAAGGGACACGGGCCCAGCGAGAACCAAGAAAAAAGAAACCTCGTCGACTCTTTTTATTTGGGAGGGAACAGTTGTGGAATGTGGTTGTTGCGAAAGAGGAGAGAAGATCGCGGAGATTTGATGGAAAAAAGGACTGACAGTCGGGTTGTTGGTATGTGCACCACCGGCGGGGACTCGATGATGCGCTTGTTTTGATGCAAAGTAACGTCGAACTGGGCTCGACCGGATGGACGAGGGAAATAGGAGGACACTGTTTCGGAGATTGATCAAAGTCCTGGGATCTTGGGAGCTCGGTGGAAGAGGTGTTATATCTCTAGAATATGGTAGCGATATATCACGAATTGCAATCTACAGTATTCTTCTCTTCTGGATGTTCATTCATTCTTTTGCTTGTTTGTCCTGCGGGCGGCTCTGTTTTCACTTTTCACGGTTGCTTTGCTTTGTGCTCGTCCCGACGGTTTTCATGGTGCAGCACGCTGATTGGCCTAGCTAGATGTGGGACTGAACGTCGTTTCTAATTGGTGGATCATGGTTGGCAGGGCTACCAGTCAGGTCACGTGCTATAGGTTACTTGGACCCGCATCAGTCTGGCTGAGTCAGCGCGAAGTCCGGCCGAGTCACGGGAGAGTCACGGGGAGGGTCACAACCAAAATGGGGAGCGCTGCGAATGCCTCAAGTCAATCAAAGACCAAACTGATCTATACAACATCATCCATCTCCCGCGAGATACTAATCTGATACTTCTCAATTTATATTCCGGATATCACGCCGCTACAATTACCAAGGACCAATTGTGACTACAGTGAATCCGATCCCTGGCGGCGCTTATTGATCCCGGTTCTCGCCATATCAACACCGCCAACGGTCCCCGCAACAGATTGGCATTCCTAGCAGTGACCCCCGTCAGCCATGCAGGGTGGGCTCCAGTGACCCTCTGCATGACAGCCGGACCCTTTGAGTGGCCTTTTGTGATTGTTCGCAATGCCATTGATCATGGAGGAAGCTATCAATGTCGACGACCTCTTCGGTGAGGGTCATTCCTTGGATCTGGGGTTACCCCCGGCACCGGCCCCGCCCACCAAAGGGCTGCCCCAATGTCTCGATGAGATGCGCCTGCTGGGCTGTCGCCAGTAAGTGACTATCTGCTAGATCTTGGGATATCACTGAATTTCAAAACTAATCATGGATTTGCTCTTCCGCAGGAAGGTGGCTTGGTCCCGGCTAGGAGGCATAGCCTACATCGCCTCCGATGGAGTGCGAGTATGTGTGCGAAATCTTCAGTCCCGTTCCTCAGATGGAAAATGGGTCTTAAGTGACGAGTTCCCTTTGGGCCCGGTCACTGAAGCCCATAATGGCAATCAGCTGCTCCATCTCTCCTGGAACGATGCTGGGTCGGAGCTGGCCGTGGTTGACTGCTTGGGGCGAGTGTCTATATATTCGGTCTTTATGGCCTTGAATAATATAACAGGCCTGCGCCAGGCAACCTATGATTCGAGTGACGATAGTAATCAGATTGTCGGTCTGATGTGGCTCAATCCTGGTCGTCAGGTAGGTCCTGCTGCTTGTGGCTGATAAGCCGAGAGATAGTATATAAATAACCCGATACACTGACACATCCCCAAAGGTCCATGCATTTCAACAGGCAGCCAAACTAAACAATAGATGGGCGTATTCACCATTCCGCTGGCGTCCAACCCATCCCTCTCACCCTGCGGGCAAAAGCTCCTTGATCTCAGTCACTCGAGCAGGCCAGATCAAATTGATGTACCAGAATATGGATGGCAAGTGGGCAGAGGTCCCTGCAGAACTGAAGAATACCGGGTATTCAGACCGGTTGTTGACCCATGCAGCAATGGTCGCCACACAAGGTTGGCCTCTCCCTTCTCTTCCATATCATGACCTCGATGGATGGCTAATAGATCCCAATTAGGAACAATTTTGCTGGCCACTTACTCTGTATGCCAGAAGATCTGCTTATACCGAGTAGAAGTCTCTTGGACCCCCAACAAATGGGACCCCACTGCAATCAGGAGCCCTAACAAATGGCCGATTCCTTCCCTCCGCCTCCTCCACTATAAAATCGATATGCCCAGCAGTATTCTGAACGTCAACCTCGGTTCCGAAGAGCACTCGGATCAACCTTTGCCATTCCCCAACTCGGTCTACTCGTTGACCCGGCTGGAAGTCATTCCAGGGCAAGTTGATAGCCCTACGGGGCCAACTACTACTAGTCCTTGGATTCTGGGAGTCTTCTCCAAGCCCCTCCATGCCACGCCAGAATATCCAGATCAGCAAGGCCCTCTCAGTGTGATTGTTCGATGGCAACTAGATTCTGCACAACAAACATTCCACCCCAAATTCGACGAGGTTGCATCGAAGAAGAGTAACGCACAGGCCAAGGTACGATGTGGATTCCACTTTATCCTGGGGAGTCATGCTGATAACATTGATAGCCGAAAATCGAGATGCGTCGACTTGAAGACATCCATCTACACAAATATATTATCTCTGTGGACTTGATAGAGCACGTTACAGCCCCTGCACTAGCACTTACCCATGATGATAGCTCCATCACATTCTATGAGACGAAGACCATGACCGTTTTCAATGGGATGGATGATACCAACACGGTCAATTGCTTTGCCCAGGCAGGATTCCAATACCCAATGGATACACCGGGTATGTTCGCCGTAAAACTAAACCCTTGTGCCACAGGACTTGAATTTGATACATATAGGTCTTTCTATCGCATTCTCTCCAAACTCCTGCGCTGCAGTGGCATTGGACAGTGAGGGGCAGCTCAGATTAAGATGGATGGAGCACACATTCGGATCCAGTGGTGGTCTTTACGACGAGAGTATGCGGTTTGCACCCCCAGGAACCAATCCAATTCACTAACCCGGCTTTTATAGGTAAATTCTCGGCCGCGATTGCAGCATTGACTCTGGCTTTTAGCCGAGGCTCTGGCAGTGATGCCAATACGGACGACATTCTGATGATTGTCCTGGGTCAGCTATCCCCTGGTAAGTTATGGGACAAGCTACGTTAGTGAAAATCTGGACAACCTCCTGATGATGTCAATAGAAAACCAATCCACATTTCTCAGCGAGGTATACCGGGCGTTGTCGATCAACTGCAACTTCACTATCGAACAGGAAAAGCTGTTGACACATGCGTATATCCCCCGAGCACTAAGTTTACAAGCTAGTCTGGGCTTCAAGGGAAGAAGCCACCCGCGAAGTCTGTCCTCGGCTATCTCTTGGGCTATCCTGCAGCTTCGACATTCTTCAGTGCTGTATGCAGCCTACTTCCAGAATAGCAAGAACGTGCCCGCCGAGGCGCATGATTCAGGTAAACTGGGATCTAATCCAGTATCACCTCCATGATCGATTGTTGACACAACCCCAGGAATTCTTCATGCCCTCCTCGGAAACACGAGATGGGCTCTCGATTTCTCCCATTACATCCTCAGCGAGATCTTCGATCTAGCCGACGATTTCGAAAACGTCCTCCATGACTCGGAAGCATTCACCCAAAAACGTAAGTTTCACTCTCTCAAAACTTTCCCCATCCATCCATTTATCCCCCTAACAAGAATCCCACCCAGTCAAAACAACAACCTCCCTCCCCCTCCTCATCCTCCTCTCCAGCATGTCCCGCGCCTTCATGCGCTTCATCTGCCGCGGCCTCCGCGGCGTCCGCAACGGCTTCGAACAAATAAACCCCGCCATGCTCGAACCCGAATCCCGTTTCTACTACATCGACATCTGCCAAGCCCTCGAGACCTCCCCCGTCCGCGTGGACATCTACGAAAAGTTCCTCGCAGGCGTTGACTCCGCCGTCAAACACGCCTACCAAGGCTCCGGCTTCGGAGACGCCGAACGACCAAGCCCGGAGAAAGAATTACTCGTGAACGCGCGTATCCCCCCGTTCTCGTTTCAGCCGTTGAGACGCTGCTCAGTCAGACTGTGCCTTCGATTCGGTCGGAGATTAATCGGAAGGATATCGTGCTGGGTGACTATAGTTGGCTCGGGTTTGGGGATGATCCCCGAACGGTGGCGTATCGGAAGCGTCGTGACGTTGATATCTTGATGAAGCTGCCTCTGCGGCCTTTGGCTGCGAGTCTAGATACTGCGGGACCAGCGCAGATGTTAAGGAGACGTCGCTGTGTGCGCTGTTGTGAGGTCTCTGGGGATGGGGGAAGGCCGAGGACGGGTCCTTGGACGAAGATGATGCATCGGCTTAATTTGCTTCGGAGTTGTGCTTGTGGTGGTGCGTGGGTTATGGAGATTCCTGGGACTGGTGTTGAAGGTGCGCAGGGTGCTCAGGCATTGGCGTCGAGAGCTGTGGGTGTTATTGGGTCAGGGTAGGTTGGTAGGTTTTGATGTTGATATGCCTTTGGTAGAACGCATAGAAAGGTTTATGACCAGTTATGGAATGCATGTTGCTATTTTATGGGAGAATGGTGTGATGAGGAGCCGTGATGGACACTAATTGACTTTAGAGTCTACCGTCTACAGAGTACTTGATCGAAGAGGTGTATACTTAGACAGACTAGGGGTACTCGCCACGAGTACCCCTATAGGTTGCCTATACGTTATGCAACAGGCCATTCAGATGAGTCTAGACCAAATAGACCAGGAGAATAGTCCAAGCGCCGTAGAGCGGCTAGAGTCGAAGAATACCACGTATAGAGAGCCTCTGCACATTCACAATACAAAATTCCAGCACTGGCCATCTCAGCCACAGAAGAAAGACGTCTAAGTGTCATGTCATGTCAAGAGTCGATTTGCATCGTTTTTTAAGATACACAATCAAGTTCCATTTTTTGGATGTAAAAAAAAAGAAAATCGACCCTGCTCAGGTCCACACATCACACATCCTGCTTAATGTGTCCAAGGGCAAGTACCGTGTTTCCCCCACAAAACTCCAGATCCGATAAAGTTCTGCACTTAAGCCTGTTGAAACAAACATGTTAGCATAATGTTACTCCAATAAGTACTGGTGTACTCGATAGGATGCAGTCGTGTCGAGTGTAGACAGACAGTGTATTATCCCGTCTGGAGATTGTAAAGAAACATCCAGACGAGTTAACACAGCCATTCCACATTCACTGCCGGTGTCTCTCATACCTTAACGGCGTACTTCCGCTGGGGGAAGTGGATCTCGCGCTTGCGCTGGCGATCGGTGGTCCGGGTAGCCTCGAACTTGGTGAGCCGGCGGCGGAGCTCACGGGTGAGCTTGGGGCGGAGGTCCAGAGGGATGTACTTCTTGTTCTTGTAGAACAGACGCAGCTGAGCGCGCTGGTTGGCGTTGATGACGGTGAGAACGCGAGCGATCGACTTGCGAACCTCGGAGCTGTAGATGAGAAAAAGTCACAGGTCAGTGTACGATCTTGAGAAATTTCGATATGAATTGCGGATTGCGATGGGTATTTCTCTTTCTGCGACGTTCTTCTGGGATATTTGGTATGTCGTTGGGATTGTCGGTGCGAAATTTGTCGTCTGGTGAAATTTTCGTTGTGGTTGTCCGGTGCGCGATTCTCTCATCGCACGATACCCCGATCCCGGTCGTTCGTCGCAGAAATCCATCCGTAGAAAGTGTAGTGGTGTAAGGATGTCGGAACTCGATGTACGCACATTCTCTGGGTCTTGGTAGAAGCGCCGTTGGCGATCTTCTGGACGCGGAGCTGGTTAAGCTCGGTCTTCAACTCCTCGAGCTGCTTGGAGAGCTCCTCCTTGTTCTTTCCCCAGAGCTGACCAGCCTTGACCTTGGACGACTAGACGTAAATTCCATCAGCGCGAGATTCCACAGGAAGCGATTGTCGTCGAACATACCATGGTGGCGGCTTTGTTGTGTGTGCTGGGTTGTCGGCGTTGAGAATTGAAGATGTCCGATGGACCAAATTGTGGTTGTGGGACTAGGGCTAAGCGAGTTGGTCGCACTAAGCGGGCACGTGATGATGGGCGAAAAATAGTGGAAATTGTGTGGATGTCTGATTTTCAAGGCAGAATATTGCCACCCATTCAGTCAGGTCTCGAGGTGTCGAGGCATCAAGCCCCTTGCCAGATTGGGTTAGCTCCTTGGCGGTGCACTTACGTCGACTGGCAGCGGGCCTTGCTCTGGCATGTCCGGGGTTTAAATGGGCGAGAGAGAACGAGTGAATCGATTCGGTGTTGTCTGAGAATTCCTGTGAACTATCTACCACCAGCACATCATGACATCCACGGGCTCTGGATGGGCACAGCTTCGGCAGCAAGCCCGCTCGCTAGAAACTCAGGTACCGAATACCTCATGAGGATATGATCCCATACACAAGATACTTGAGACTAATATGAACCGCTATAACTAGACCGAGCAGCTCTTCCATACATACGCACAATTCAGCTCTCTCACCAAGCCACCACCTTCACCCACAGAGGAAGAGCTAAGGCTCGAGTCCCAGTTGAAAGACCTCCTTGAACGAGTACGTCCACGCCTGGCATCCCCCCGTGAAGCCTGATGGAGAGCAAGAAACATGACTGATTGTCTGACACAGCGAGAATCCCTCATCTCTCAACTCTCTCGCCTCCTCGACTCTGAAGCTACCCTTACCTCCTCCGCCCTTAAACAGAACAACCTCGCCCGCCACCGCGAAGTCCTGGCCGACCACCGCCGGGAGCTCCAACGGTTGACGTCCGCTATCGCCGAGTCGCGCGACCGCGCCAATCTACTTTCCAACGTCCGCTCTGACATCGATGCCTACCGCTCCTCCAATCCCGGCGCGGCTGAGGCCGACTACATGCTCGAAGAGCGGGGGCGAGTCGAGAACAGCCATAACATGATTGACGGCGTGCTCAGCCAGGCATATGCCATTAACGAGAACTTCGGAATCCAGCGTGAAACTATCGCCAGCATCAACAGGCGGATCGTCGGCGCTGCGAGCCAGGTGCCCGGTATGAACTACTTGATTGGGAAGATTGGAACCAAGAAGCGGAGAGATGCTATCATCCTAGGCTGCTTTATTGGATTCTGCTTTCTGATGCTAGTTTTCTTCCGGTAGGCGGGCTGGACTCGTCTCGGCGATTTGCTTCGTTGTTATTGTGCTCCGACTCAAGTTTCATTTTCATCTATCTCTTGCGCTTCCTGCAGCCCGTACAGCGACTGAGTATTTATCTTGATGGTTTCCTTGCGGCGTTTAGGGGGTTGGGCATTTCCTTGAGGACTCCCTGTTACAACAGGAATGACGATAATACTTGCACTTGGCTTGCGATGGCGTCTATGTTCTTTCTATCATACACTTTCTCTATATTATGTACAAATCCAAATGTTGAGAGGAGACTCGGTATCATCCAGTGGTTCAGCTGCAAGCTGAGGCCCGTCTTTCGTGCGCGCTGTAGTTTATTTGCGATTTGCCATCTCAGCTTCGTAGATGGCTTTTCTCTCTACAATGAGCTTTTGCAAGCCCGTATTCAGCGTTTCCATCTCCGCTGGCTCAGCATTGCCACTGCCAGCCCAGCGGATACGACACTCCGAGTCCACAAGGTACACGTAGCCGACCTTCGAATTCATCATGCCAACGGCCTCCTTGAGAGACTCGGTAAAGCCCTTCTGCACCAAGAAGTACCGCGAGTGTTGCTGGGCGGGCAACTTGCGGCGCATGCTCCACATGAACATCTTCACCAGTGCCGCCTTCATGCGGTTCTCTTCCAAGTTGATATCCACCATCTGCGCGAATTGAGAATTCTTGGCCAGAATCTCCGCCATCCGGGGGTTCTGCGCCGGCCCTGTGAATGTTCCTACCTGAGTCTCTGCCCAGACGCTGGAGAACAACTTCACCACGCTGATATTGCCAAACAAAGTTGGCGTTGTGTCTTGTTTATATTTTGGCTCGGCAAGTGTGATACCGGACATGTTGGGGAAGTATAGGGCCTTGTCGCCTTTGAAGAGGCGGGGGTTTGACACGAAGGTTTTGCCTTCTAGGAAGCGCAGGTTTGACCATTCTCGGAAGTAGGGTTTGGCGACTTGGCGTGTCCTATGAGTTGGTTAAGCAAGTTGTTAGCTCCGGTTCCATTCCTGAATGTCCGGGGTATTAGACATGGAGACGATAACGTACAGTTCTTTCCGCCGCTCAAGATGCCGATCATAGTCCACAAAATCGTCTCGCCTTTGCTTCAATGATCGTGTGTCTTTCCCTGTATTCTGACCAGCCATTGGCCGCGTGGGTGCTCCGATCGGACGGTCCAACATGGGAGGCTTGAAGTCCGCATCGCCAGGCTGGGGCTTCATATCCGGGTTTTGTTGGAACTGGGCGCCGCGTCGCGGAGGCTGGGGCTCTCTGCGCGGCGGGGAGGATATCGTCGCCTCGGAAATGCTATTGTTCGGTTTCGACTCATTTGTGCCAGTTGTAGAGGCATAGTGGCGTATCGTCGAGGATTTCGCGCGGAGATGAGAGAGTGCCCCAGTGCTTCGGAATTGGCAGCTTAGACAGCGCCCGCTTCTGAGGAGCGGAAGCTCTGATAGGAGATAGGATGGTAATGGTGACTTCCACATCTTGGTGGGTGTATGTGAGAGGATGTTCGGGTGCGACAGCTGGATCTGGACGAGAACGAGTCTCTGCCGGGTTCATTTCGCGATCTTCAAAATTGCCTAAATCGGGATGGTCAGATCACATGACCTGTACTCAATCTGGAGCTGATTTTCGATAAACGGTTCAGACAAGTTCCAGTGCTAGTCATATAGATTGTTATATTCCAATAAATGGACATAGATTCCAAATGAAGTGTTGTGGGCTTTTATTGTTTCTAATCTTAAAGTTCATATACCTCGACAACAAGTATATGTTCGTAAGGGGAGGAAGTCATTGTTCAGAAATATACCTGAAACTCTTTGCAGATGAGTCGGGCAGAAATTTGTAGTAGCCTGCAAAATCACTTGAATAATTTCCCGAAAAAGATATCCTGAATTATTAGTCAGAGAACATGTGTCTTCCAAATCCTTGCCAAATCCTCTCTTCCAAATCCTCTCAAGCCACGATCATGACCGTTCAAATCATCCAGACGAATTCGGTTATATGGACAGTCCCGTGACTTGGCGGCGTTTTCGCGCAACGCCGCGTCCACGGGTGCCTCAACTGTGGCTCAAGTGCTTCACCCTGACAACTGCGTTGTCAGAGCTGCCTGCAGTGACACGGTAACCCTACCAAACTTACCAGGTCTAGTACCTTTCAGGCAACTGCGATGACTCCTCCGTGGTTCAGACACACCTTTCGCTATCGGATGCCTGACTAGTCCGCCATCATGTCGGGACAGAGAAGCAAGACAAGCTTCTTTCGCGCCCTCGAGCACTTGGACTGCTCTGATGACTCTCAAGATGATGACGATTCTCTGGAGCGACTTCTGGCTCGCGCAAAGCCTAGAGAAATTTTAAACTCGACCGCTGCCTCATCCAGCCCGCAGCAGATTACGCTTACACGGGCAAACACGGCGCCCTCGCCCTCGTATACGGACAAGGAGCTTCAAGAAGTTGCTCTTGCGCATGATGCTCATCCAAGACGGCGAATTCAGCCCTTGGAATCGAATTTGAGGACCGTGAAGCGCTCTCAGACCACTGGCACTATGTCCAGCACTACTTCAGGCCCGACGAGAGGTGGAGGTCCTGCTCTGAAGAAAAGGAGGACGAACAGTATCATCAAGCTGGTTCCTGAGGAACAGCGGATCTTCAAAAATCTCGTCTTCTGTGAGGCTTTCTTTTTCTCTGCTTTCTTTTACTCCGCTCTCTTACTAATGTTCTGTACAGTCTTTTTCCCAAATAACGATATATCTCCCTCTCGCCGTCTGCGCATCCAGCGAGCACGGGAATACGGTGCTTCCTGGATGATAGACTGGACAGAAAATATTACGCACGTGGTCGTGGATAAGGATCTACAGTATTCTGACCTCGTTAAATATCTCAAGCTCGAGACATTTCCCGTTAGTCCGCTTCGCCCGTGTCTGCGCCAGAATTTGCTGAACATGGCTATAGGAAAATGTGGCTCTTGTCAACGAGTCATATCCTTCAGATTGCATCAGATTTCGCTCCGTTTTGAGTCCAGCCCAAGCGCGATTTCGTGTGGAAGGAGTGCCAGAATCTGGGCAGAAAGATGCCCCGGCTCCAACAACCGCGTCAGTCGCAGTGGACTCACTGCCACTGAAAAGGCCGAGAAAAGGCCAGGAACAGACACCGGAGCCATCGCAGTCCCCGGTTAGGGAGGTTATCCTTGATAGTAACCCTTCATCAGAAGTGGTTGCTAACATTGCTGGCTCTGAGGAAAGAACCGAGGAGACGCGTCAACGCGATGCCCTAGATGATATAATCGCAGAGGCGAAAGCAGCAAGCCATTTGGTGAGTAGATTCAACATTAAAGACCTTCGCTATTCACTAACGAGTCGGACCAGCCGCTTGATCCGATCGATTCCTCTGACGAGGAACCTGACAAACCTGATAGTGAGTCAGAATCATCAGAGCCTGACCCATCCAGATCAAAGGAAGAACCGCGAGGAGAGCCTGTCGTCGAAACGTGGGCGCGCAGTTTTGCCTGCATGCAAAAGTCCGACCCCAATGCAAAGCGCGACAATCCAAACAATCGAACCATCGAAGTCTTACAGCAAATGCTGGACTACTATACGCGAACAGGAGATCATTGGCGGACGCTGGCTTACCGCAAGTGCATCAACGCTCTGCGGAGACAGACCAAGAAGATCATATCCAGAACAGAGGCGCGGGCAATCCCCGGCATCGGAGATCGGCTGGCAGACAAGATCGAAGAAATTGTCTTGACTGACCACCTCCGCCGGCTGGACCATACCAACGAGACCGAAGCAGAAACCATCATCCAGGAGTTTCTCGGTATCTACGGGTGTGGTCTTGCCCAGGCATCCAAATGGGTGGCGCAAGGGTATCGAAGCCTCGACGACCTTCGTGAGCGAGCTCCCTTGACCAAGAATCAGCGCATCGGCCTGGAGCGCTACCATGACTTTGCGCAGCGGATTCCGCGCAAGGAGGTCGAGGCCCACGGGGCGATCGTGCGACAGGCAGTCCAGGCGGTGGACCAGGACATGCAGGTGATCATTTCAGGCTCTTACCGCCGCGGGGCTCAGGACTCAGGCGACATTGATCTGCTTATCACCAAGCCAGACGGTACCGGAGAGCAGATCCGGTCGCTGATCCTGGATACCGTGGTGCCTCAGCTGTTTGCAAATAACTTCCTGCAGACTGGTCTGCAGACTTCACGACGGAATGGCGACGGTTCTAAATGGCAAGGGGCATCTATGATTCCCGGAAGCACGGTCTGGCGGCGCCTCGATCTACTCTTCGTTCCTGGAGCGGAGTTTGGAGCGGCGATGATATACTTCACGGGCAATGACATTTTCAACCGTAGTATGCGGTTGCTCGCACGGAAGAAGGGGATGTGTCTGAACCAGCGAGGACTATTCACGGACGTACTGCGTAATGGACAGTTGAAGGTGAATCCAGGCCGACTGGTCGAAGGGCGCGACGAGCGGCGGATCTTCGCGGTGCTGGGTGTGCCCTGGCGACCTCCAGAGCAGCGAATTTGCTAGAGAAGAATGGACAAGTATTCTTTGATTTCTTTGTTCACAATAGCCATTCTATGAACCTCTTAGAAATTAAAAAAAAAATCCAGTGATGATGCAGAATATAGACCTAGACCGAGACCGAGAGACAGCCAAAGTCAAATACCCCGAAAAGGTGCATATTATTTCGCAGGTTGCTGGAAGGTGCCGGTCAAATGGTGACCTCCAATTTCCATCAGCTTAGAAATTTTGCCCCTCCATTGACACGGTGACACGGTGACACGGTCTCTCTCCTTCTCTACCTTCTCGTCTTCCAATTTCTCCCACCTTCCAACATTTGTACTTTCCTTCTTCCATCACCGCCTTCTTAGCTCCCTTTTTTCCGTCCTTGCCATCCACCCCTCCTTCCATCACCGCCTTCATCCCCTTTCCCATCACCGCCTTTCTTCCATCATCACCGCCTTTTCATTTCATCACCGCCCTCCGTGCGGTGAAGCCTCATCGCCTTCTTTCCCCCCCTGCGACCGTGCAGACCGCCCTCTACTGCCCCCCCAGTTTTGCCCGCACCTCAAAAAGAAACATTCGTGCTCGAGTCCTCTTCAAAACGACGACGACTCTGCACCTCGACGTGGGCCCTGGTTCGTCGGCCTGCCCTCTCCTGTCGAGGTCGTCGCCCCGCCACGTCGACCTGACGTGTTGTTATGCTCAGCTGGGTTTCTGCCCTTCACCTCTGATTCGTCCCGGACCGCGTGCCTGCTGCTCTGTGGTCGAGCTCATCGCGTGTGTTACTCGATCACTGACGAGGACTCGATTGTGCTAACAAGGCAATTGGAGTCGTCGGTGGACCCCTGTAACTGACGCGTCCGCAAATCTCGTCTCTACCGCCCCTCCAAAACACACTCACCGGGTCTGACCACCAACGGTCACCGTTCAAAATGGGTCGCAAGCCCAATCAACTCATTCTTGAGTTCTTCATTCGAGGTCCTAAGCTGGAGGACTCGAGCAACCGATACCAGCACACCTGCAAGGCCTGTGGCGAAAAGTTCCCGAAAGGCCGCATCGATAGCCTCACCAACCACCTGGTCAAAAAGTGCCAGGCCATTCCTCTCCGTGACCGTCAGCGCGTGCTCCTGCGTCTTCACGAACTCCCCGATCTCACCGAAGGTGATGCCAACAAGGATCCTAATGCTCCCGCCGGAAAGAAGGGTGACGGCTCATTCGGTAACCGCCCCAACTTCGATGGTCTGAACGTGCTCGCAGAGGCGTCCCGCCAGGTGGTTGCCTCGGATCATACCAAACGAGGCCCTGCATATGCTCAGTCCGTGACGTCCGGTGGAAAGACCGTGGTAGTTGACCCCGCGCTGGAGGCCGAGTTTACCGTTCAGTCGGATGTCAAGGATGAGGACGAGAATGCACAGGGTAAGTTCCCTGGATGATTTGACCCAAGCCGGAATTCAGCATGCTAATGATGGTTGTTTACCAGGAACTGCTCAGTCTTCTGGTACTCCTACCATTCCCGCCCTCCCCAGTCACACCTCCGACCACCCTTCTTCCATGTCCCCCCCACTGGGCGACCACTCCATGACACCCGATTCGACATCCAATGCGCGCCAGTCACAGCTCTCGATGATCGCCGCTTCTGCAAACGAGATGGTCCCTCAGGGACTGACAATGGACGACGATGGTTTGAAGATGAACCAGTGGAATCAGCAGCTTACGACCCATGAGCAGCTCCTGTTTGACAGTCTACAAGAGCATGACCCGTCCCTGACTGCTGCCACCCAGCGGGCTGCGTCGTTCCCGCGACCCATTGCGATGAACCCCAACACACAGGCCAAGGGCTTTGTTAACGAATTTGGGAACTCTACCAAGCCTGCCAAGCCCAAGGTTCGCGGCCGCTTCTCTGATGAGCGCCGTCGTGAGGTTCAAGAAGTGCGCAAGCGCGGAGCGTGCATCCGTTGCCGCATGTTGAAGAAGCCGGTACGAACTGCTTTAATCTGACGTCCCATATATGAAATGTACTGACAATAACTTTCAGTGCTCCGGCGAAACTCCTTGCACCACCTGCGCCAGTGTTGAGAGTGCTCGTCTGTGGAAACACCCTTGTATTCGAACTCGCCTGTCCGAAGAGTTCGAGCTCTACAATGCCAGTAAGTTTCATTTTGTTCGGTAAGCTATTGTCAGCTTGATGACTGACATGACTAGATCTCCACGCCACACTTGCCTACCATGACACCAACTCCATCAAGAACCAGGTCAAGTTTGAGCACTACGCTGGCCGCATTGAGGTCACCCATCTCGAGGAGAGCATGGTCTATGTCACAATCAGCGGACTTCAGGGCCACCGTGCCTCTGTCTCGGCCCTTGACCCGCAGCTTCAAGGCCTGGGCGATGACCAGTTCTCTGCACCTGCACAGGAGATCTACCTTCTGGATAGCGATGCTGATGACATTCCAAGCAAGCTGGAACTGTACATCAAAAAGACTGCTTCCCTCTTCTTCGAGCGTGAGGAGTCTAACTTCATGAAGTCCACCTTGATGCTGGCCTCGGAGCTAGCCCAGGCTAAGAAGGACACCCTGCTTGAGCGTGCCGTGGATTTGTGGGTCGCTACTCACATTCTGGTCGACAACGAGCTTACCTGGAAGACATTTTGCAACCCCACTCTTCCTCCAACCTCGATGCACTCCCTGTCCCAGCCCTCGGATGAGGGTCGCCTTCCGATCGAAGAAGTGTCGGACCCTGAGTCCTACGCTCTGCTGTGCAGCCAGCTGCGTGCTGCTATGGAAAAGCGTGCCATGCAGCTAAGCAAGTCTGTCATCAATGACCTCGAGCGCCGTCTGCTTCAGCGCCAGAAGACTGGCTGGTTTGAGACCTTCCTCGTGGCTATTGTCCTCCTGAACTGTGTCGAGCGCACTTGCTGGCTGTTCCGCTCGTGGGACAATGAAACTTTTGTGCAGCGTGTAAGTTTGACATGTCCTCCTGAGCTTGGAGTACCCAATCACTAACATCTTATAGTGGCCTTTGGACAAACGTCCCCCTTACTACTACACCCAGTCCGACCGTTTCTCTGACATCCTGCACATGCTCCTCCGCATGCGCAGCCTTCCCCCCAAGTCTGTCGTTCGCCAGGATAACGGTACCCTCAAGGCCGTCGATGGCAGCGATGAGTACGCTATGCGCTGGTTTGATATGATTCAGGTCACTCCCTACTATCTTGAGGAGCGCACCAATGCCATTTTCGACCCTCAAGATTCGCGCTCGCTTGACCTTCGCCACAGTGCTGGCTTGCTCTTGCCACACAATGCCTAGATCATGAGACACGAGTATAGATCTCTCGCTGAACATCTTGTCAGAAAGGATTTCTGAGAAATGTAACGAGTCGCAACAACGTCATTGATATTGTATGATTTCAAGGGGATGATGATCAATCGCGGGTGTGATCTTGATATCGGTGGATCCACTGCTTGATTAGAAAATACCACAAACGGAGGCATCTGGTGCAGGATCTCCGGATGAGGCAGTGGCCATCATTTTGTTCTAATTCTTCTTTATGCTATTGCAACGGTGTCTTTTGGGATCCAGATGGTGTTGTGGGGTTCGGAGGCGAATTTATCCGGGCTTTTGATTCTGTCTTGCTTCTCAAGATTAATTGTTAGGATTAAATGTCTTATTACTTGCCACTTGTTCCTTTTCTGCTAATTGAAGTAGCGTAGCTACGCTCGAGATTGTTGAATACGTGGAAGTAGTACCAGTTGAGGGCACGGATTGTCACGTGAGAACCGTATACATCTACATCAGGGAGAACTGGTGGGTGACCAAACTCTTTTTTTGGTTTTTGGGGGGGGGGGGGTTAAGAAAATCACGAAAAATCCAAAAAGATCAAACTAACTATCTGCATACCCAGGGATTCCTATTGGAGGAAGATCCTTCTCCAATCCATCCATCCATGCCCTCAATCCGTTCCCTCAACAACCACCATCTCCCGATCCATTCTCCCATATGAACCGCCAAGCAATTTCCCTTCCTGTATCCCATAAAATCAAAGCGAAACTAAAAAAAAAGAAAACCAAAGCAAAGGGACCCCTAAGTTTCCGTTCCATGCATGAATCTCAATGTCATCGGGTACAAAGACGTACAGGGTCCCGATGAATGCAAAGGAGCGATCTCCTCAAGATTCCGAAAAACCCTCCCAAATCAGTCTGAAAAACGAAAAATCAGAGTAAAAAGCAAATCCCAAATTCCTGCTGAAAATACGCAAAGTCTTCGACGTTATCATGCACGGCGAGAAAGCTGGTGATTGCCGATGCAATTCACAATTCATTGTCCCATCCGTTGCGGGACTCACCCAGATCCTCGTTAGTCTGGGAGTAAACAGGATTGCTTGGGCGCGATCGGTAGCCTTGAACAGAATCCTAATCCTCCTAGGATTGGAAAACGTTCTCCCAACCGTTCTCATTTAGGCCCTCGCCCTCCTGGATGCCCTCAACCTCATGCTCATCGTTCACAAGGTCAGTGCCATAGGCCCAATAATTGTCAGAGTCGTAAGCCCGCTGTTTGCACATTCGAAACACACTCTGGGTGTTCTCTGAGGAGATCGCCGCAGCGCAGAAGCAGGTCGTCAGAGTCAAGAAGATTCGCCGCTGCAAGCGCTTCATCGTATGCGCGATAGATTTCCACAAGCTCCAGCTCCTCTGCTTTCACCCGCTCAGCCAGATCGTTCGGAGAGAGCCCTTGGGCCTTGTGTTTGGAGATTCGCCCTTGTGCTGCTCTCATATCCATGCTGGAATTCAGACGCTTGATTATTCTCTGACCAAAGATTAGTGGATATGTACCTCTCAAGAAATTTGCCCATATCAAACTCACCCGAAGAATTGCCCTTGTGTCATCGGAATCCGCAATCCCAAATCCTTTGCGCAGCCCAATCAAATATCCATACTTCACCAGATATCGCCGACAAATTGAATGAAAAGTACCTAAAATCAACCGCGACTGTAATTTCTCACCGATAAGCTTGCTGAGACGCTCACGCATCTCCCGACTCGCTTTGATCGTGAACGTGCAGCAGATGACATCTTGTGGTTGATAGCCATGGTGAGAAAGCAGGTACGCGACGCAGGAATAACCCTCGTGCTTGTCGTCCCAGCAAGTCAGAAAGGTGCGGTGGAAAAGTTAGTTACAGGATAGACCATTTGATATAGTGAGCACAATAATGACATACCCGCCCGGGAGAGGACCATCTTCTGTCAGAATCTCGGCCAGGATAGTCACAAAACCAGGGCGCAAGTCAATGTCGTAGAAAGACCCCATTTGAAGGATCTCTGAGCTCTGGGCGATCGGCAGGCCAGGGCTGTTGACGAGAAACAACCCGCCCTGGTTTTCTCGAAAAAACAAGCAATTTGATGATACTCATTTTAGTGAATCTGTGCGTTGACTGCAGTGAATATGTTAGTAGCTTGTTGAAATATTGGAAGCTTGGTGTAGGTTGAGCGACTGAGTGCTTGTGAGGGGATGAAAAGGACGAGAGGTAGAAGGATGAGAGTTAGGAGGATGCAAGGTAGAATCGAGCAGAGTACTCACTCGATGTTGATGAGGTTGTAGATTGATGGGCGAGGAAGCAGATGGTGGTGAATAGGGAGTAGGAGGAGAAAGAATATGGACGAGGAGAAGCTTTGGGGGCGAGGAGTGGGGTTAGAGATGATGGTGATGTAGAAGGAGGAGAGTGAATAGGAGGAAGCTTTTATGTCAAGGGGAACAGAAGGAGAAAATGGTCACAAGGAGGGAGAAGGCCGAGTAAGGAAATAGAAGAGTAGAAGGGAATGTAGAGAGAGATCGTGATAATGGAGTGAACTTTGTGAGAGAAGAGACTTACCCGAGGTTCGTGGCGATGAGTAGAGGATGAGAGGTGAAGGAGGATCACGATGAGCGTCGTGCGGAGACGGAATGGATGAAGAATGGGTGGCGATGGAGGAAGAAGTCGTGACGACTAGATTGGTGATATCAGTACGTGGTTAAAGAAGTGTGGGTGAGATGAAAATGTAGATGAATAGAAGAGAGTAGAAGATCAGAAGTGAACGAGGTGGTGAGAGTAAAGAGTTGCCTGACGGTGGTGGTGCTGAGTAGAGGTGGAAGGATAAAAAGAGTAAGAAGATGAGGATACGTTGAGGGGAGCAGGATGGCGAAGGATACGTCGTCGAGACTAAATAGGGAAATCAGGGTGTTTGTCGGAGAAGTGTAGGTGAGAGGAGATCTTAACGAAGGAAAGAGAACAGATGGTGGGAAGTGAGCGAGGGCTTGCGAGCAAGGACTTACCTGAAGCGAGGCGGAGTGCCTAGAGGCAGTATGGTAGAGAGAGGTAAGATGATGATGATGATATGCGAGGGTGAAGGATCAAGATGGAGTGGAATAAATAGGATTGAAAGATGAGGTAGAAGGATGAGGCAGAAAAATGGAGGAGTAGAAGAAGAAGGATTCAAGATGATGGCGGAAGATTCTGCAGCGAAAGGAAAGATCGCCCATGGAATGTATACGAAATTAGGCTGCCTCGCAGTGAGTCTGTCTTGGACGAAGTAGTGTGCCATCTCTTTCAAGTCTACACTCCTGTATGCCTGTCCAGTATCACAACAGGGATCCCTCTCCATGGAAGGCAACTTCTTCTAGAATCGTACCCATGTAATACTCACCGAACTGGTGCCTCAAACCCCAGCCTTGCGCCAAAATTCATAGCCAGTATAGTGTGTGACTGGATGACCTCAGCTGCCTCACTCTTGGAGCATATAGCGTCCTTAGATCGGAGACTTTCGCGGAGCTCAATCTGCTAGATACAAACCATGAGATATTGGCCGTTAGTAAAGTACCTGAAACCTATGAATCGTACAATGCTCGAGACACTTAGACTTTGGGTCTTCGAGATGCTTCGAATCTACATGGAAGATAAAGTTGACACGGATCGCGGGGTTAGATGTGGTAGTATCAGCTCTTCCAAATGTGGAGGAAAAGCCGCTTGACAAAGGAGGAAGCTAGGAAGCTAGATGTCTTGTTTGGTGGAGAAGATGGATGCACGCAAAGAGAACAGTATTCACAAGGAAATCCATCACCTGAATGTAGCTAGAAGAACCAGTAGGTAGGGGATCAAGGCTTCGAGAGATGCTGGTGAATCAGTTTCGAGTTGACACGTTCCTGATAATTTCCTCGGGCAACGTGATGAAGTGAACTTAGAATATTGTTACGTCTAGGGAAACCAGCTTATGGTTCTTTTTTTGAAGTTTTATTCAACTACTTTGTCTAGTCCTCTTCCGAGTCTCTTTCGTAGGTATCATAATGTAATCAAGAATGCTTCTTCTTTGAAGCGTCAATCGTTTACTGACGGGGCGTCGAGTAGAATCTAAACAGATTATACAACCGTAGCGACTACCATGGATTCACATATTTCCGCTCCATCCCCATTTGCAATGGCGCTTAGCGGAATTTGCAGCTCATTATCACCAAACAGATAGGTATAAAGGTTCTACCCGGCAGCTTCCACTCGTTTGCTGTGGATAGCAACTTATATTTTCAACATCTCTCTTGGATCTCCCAATCTGGGCATTATTATTTCCTATTACCCCCTCTTCCATCATCTATATAAGCTTTTATTGAACCGGCTTCATCAAATTGTTGAAACAGGAATTCTATATCACAAGCCCCTAGCTTATGGCCCCGGACAGATGTAGGCTTTCTTCTGTCTTCTGCCTGGGAGCCCATGGCGTTCTGCATGGTATCCTCCTAACCGCCCTATTTAAATAACTCACATCAGTGGACGGCCCTCTTTCTTCCAGGCTCATATGGAAGAGAGAATTCGAATATGATCGACCTCCAACTTGGAGAGATCTGGATATGGTGGTGACATTGAGGGTGTGGATAGAGATGTCAATAAATTGGCTTACCCCTTTGGGGTGACCAATGAATCCGTGCGAAGTCCCGAATGAACTTCTCCTACTTCGGTAATGTGGCTCCGCAAATCATTCCAGAACCCATTCTAACATCATGAAATGTTACTCATATAGCATGTCCTTGCCTCAACGAATCTCCGCTTTACTTTGAATACTTTTCTCGACCTGGAAAGGTCTCAGGGATAGTCGATATCCTGGTTTAGAGCCAACGCAAGCTTCTTGCCTTTCACCACGCTGTCAAGATCGGCGTCACACACATCTCGCAACCTTCTCTATGGCGCTGAAGTCGTAAGGAAATCTACTCTAGAGTACGGGTTGTTCCTGTAACGCATGCTAGAGCCTCAAATGGAACTAACTGAAACTAGACAGCTTGGGTAGCCTTCTTCAACTGGCAGGGTCTCTGCTCCAGGGTACTTACAAATTGCTCGTTTTTCACCACGCCGTCGAGATCGGGTTCCCACGTATCTCGCAACTTTCTCTAGGTACGACGCTGACGCGGTAAGTCGATCTCCTCCTGAGCATGAACTGTGCTTGTAACACAGGCCAGAGTCTCAAATAGAGCTTACTGACACTATACAGCTCTCATCCGTTTCAAGGAAAATTCTACTCACGCTTCCACGCCATACCCGGGAAAGCCCGGTCTATGGACATCAAGCAAGTCCATTGCCGGTATCAAGCCTTCCAACCAATCATTTTGAAGCCATACGCCGATATCAACAACCCGGAGGAGCGACTCAGATCTGAAATGTTCTTCTGTTCTCTTTCATTCGTCAACGCGTTCCCTTCCACTACTCTCGACACGAAAACCTCTATTCCTCTATTCCTTACTATCCATGCTGGATCCGAAGACATTGACATCTCGCACGTGTGGGAGATCGACGATTGATGAACACACTTACCGCCTCGAAACGAAATACTACATCAAAGATACAGGCTAGACAGCAGATGGTGGAGCACAAGGCCTAGTGGCAATCTCGCGCGTGGCTCGTCGCATCGGGGATTGATTTAAGAGTGTCATTGTTGCACTTGGCTCTTCACAACTTTTGCCTCGACCTCACTCCTGTGTCCATTTCACAGTGGCAAACGGCCAAGGTCTTTCTGAGAGCTGCGCAATTCTTTAATTAGACTCATCCGACTACGTCGCTATCAAAGGCTCGCGAGATTTATATAAAACCGCGAATGACGTCTGACCGCATGCCTTTTTGATTATTGGCTGGGAATTTACGGCTACTCAATGTTTCCAACAGCACACAAAGGCTTATTATTGGCTTTTGTACGTTGATGATTTCTCCCCCCCCCCCCGCCCCTTCGTTAATCGGTCACTAATTCGAGATTTGGGAAGAAACAAATGGGGTATGCAAATAGAGATCCCCTGTTCTCAAAGACGTCACCAATATACAGCCCAGTGCTGCGTCGGTAGTAGCCAAAAGTACTTACTACCGAGTTATTCCCCCTCGACCTGGATGTAACGATGACCATGAGGTTGACAATGGCCCTGTGCCGTTGGCGCTGGAGATATGGACCGCCCTAAACCACCCACCCTGCAAGAGAGCAAGTAGGATAGAAATAAGGGCCGAACTTCTAGAGTCTGGAGGCACAATGGTAATTAGAGGCTCCTGCCCGAGAGTTGTCTAGTTATACGCAATAATATCCCATCTTAATTTGACAGTATCTAAAGCACGACTTGAAAAATCTAAAAGATCGTACAAGTGTCCCACCACGCTCCATGATTCAAATAGTTCATAACATAGAAAGAAAAGTAAATAATACACAAACCCATCCTCCTCTCACGGCGTCACAGTCCCCAAATCCATCGTCCCCGACCCCTGCCCCTGCGCCCCTGGCAGGAAACTCTGTTCCAGAACAACGGCATAAAACTTGCCTTCCTCAGATGTATCATGATACCTCCCCGCAGAAAGAACAGCCCTATCCCACCCAAAGAACAAACTTTAGGTTAGCTTCATGGCACGAATAGAGAAAAGAGAATAGAGGAACTAAACATACCATCCTTTGTACTTTGGCTGATTGAAAATATCAGTGAACACCTTCAAAATATGTAGAGGTAGTTCCAGGATTGAAGGGAGGTCGGGACCGTCGCCGCAGATGGGGAGGCCCAGTTTGTTGACGGGGAGGTAGGCCACTTCGGCGGTGTTGTGGGGGTTACGCGTTTCCTGGAAGATGACGAGGCGGCGGGAGAGTTGTGGTTGGGGCTTGTTCATTGTGGTGATGGTATGGGATAGAGGGCTGAGTATTGTATTTGGATTGTCTCTTAGACAATATGACTTTGGGTATCAGATATCAGCCTGTGGATGTAGCGCGAATTCGGTTGCTGGTGAATTCGAATTCAAAGTTTTGTCTGCCTGGCAGGCTGGGAATAAGCTCGTGCCTGGCGCTTGAGGCGCTAATTTATCTGTGAGACGCAGTTAGATTGATTCAAAGAAAGAAGGAGAATTGTAACTCTGATATTCTCTTACTCGAAGACCCGTGAAGCTAAATGCAGGTCTGACTGGCTGTTTGGAAAATTCGCGATTTGGACAGGCTCGGCTTATCGCGTGGAGGGGGAAAGCGCGGGGCAAGAAAGGGGGGGGGGGCCGAGACTGTGTAGTGTATTTTATCTGCGCCACCACGAGGGGGACCTGGAGATAGATCGCGACAGGATAGATTGGATCGCGATGGGGTCGGGAGGTATTTGGCTTTTGTTGAATCTCGAATTACGGGGAGTCTTAAGACTTAGCGCAGTGCTTCTTGTCATTTGCCGTGCGCGCTTGTAGTGGTGGGGCTTGAGGGGGAGAAGGTCCGTTACGAGCGCGTGGATTCTTGACGATTGATTTGATGGTGGCTAATGGACAAGATTTCATCGCTTCAAGGTTGATAAATATACTCTTTGATATGTACATGCTTATGGTTGTTTATTTTTGAAGGGACCAGTCTCTAGTGGGGCCTTGAAATACAGTCATAACAGTAGAGAAGAAGCAACAAGATCTTATCTAAACAATACTATGGATATAGAACAACCAAGAAGGTAACACAGAACAGAAAAGGTTCTGATCAAAAGATAAAAGCGAAAGACATTGGGTATCATGGAAGAGAAAGAAGGTATCATGAAGGCTTCAAAAAGAAAAAGAGGAAAAACGAAGGAAACACAAGTAGACTGCACAGGAATGGAAACCTGCCAAAAAGTAGCCAAAACTTGAAACACAAAACATAGCAGGCATTATACCTAGATTATTATAGATTAAGCATCAAGTTCACCATCAAGAACTCTCCGCGCCGCATCCAGACGGCGCCGAAGGACACATGCAGCTTTCAAATCTGGATCGGGCGAGGTCGTGATAGCCTGTAGGTCCATGCAGACCTTTCCAAGACTGGAGAACAGCTGCTCCAGCATCTGAGTGTCATCATCGTTGATACCACCGGATACAGGAGTTGCAGAGCTCGGGTGTGGACTCGAAGCTGCGCGCACCGTCGAAACAAGAGATGAAACCAGGGATGTCGGTGTCGCGGAGCCAGCTGTAGATCTTTGTGCTGGAGATTGCTGAACCTCGACCGGAGTAGCATTGGCTTCTTCGCGAGGAAGACGGGGCGTCGCGGAGCGGTCGTTTTCAACGGTAGAGCTGGCGCGGTGGCTGTGGTGCTGGTGACGCAGTTCATGGTTGAACCTGCGATCCCAGTATAGAATGTCGTCGTCGTCGTCGGGCAGATGCTCCTCACCCTCCGTAGCCGTAGCAAATGTACCAACGGTCGAGACGGAGAGAGAGCTGTTAGTGCGCGAGTGTCGCACCGAGTGCGAGTTTGTGGGTCGCGTCGTTTCCACGGAGCCATGGGAGCTGACGCTGACACGACGCATTTGCTGCGAGAAGTTGCCTAGGGCACTGTGGAGAATGAAATGCTCGTAATCGAACGCGTCTTCACGTTCCTCGTGAGGCGTGGCAAGGTCTGCATCGAGCGGTTCGCGCAGAATCTCGTCCAGCGCTTCTCGATCAATGTCGCCGTCGTCATAGTAGTCGCCCTCCTCGGCATCCTCGTACATGCTCTCTGCAGCGGACTCACGGCCATCGTACTCGTTATGCTCATGACCCCGCCATGATTCATCTGTGTCTTGCGAGAGATCAGGGCTTTGCTCCGCAGGGCTGTCACCAGTGCGCTCTGGATTATAAGACCCGTTCCGGTCTTTCGAGGCTATCTCCGTATACTGTCGAGATTGAGTCTCGCGCGCGTATTCTGAGCTTCCGTCACGTCGAGGATTCGACCCACGACTGCTACGGCCGTCGCGGACCTCCAGGCCGTTCTGATACCAAGGGTCCGCAGCAGTCAAAGGACTCGGCGTTCGCAGACTTTGCAAGCTGCGCCGTCGCAGATTGTCCTCTTGCGTCCGTACCTTGAGCGAGGAGATCTTGATGTGAAGACCCTTCATCTGGTACTGAAGATCGCGTACTTGCAGCTGCGACTGCGCACGACTGGGCGGGCCGTATGAGCTGTAGACTGGGCTGAAGGCGCCTCCATTGGATCTGGACTCATCCTCCTCCGAAATTCCCAAGCCTCTCGGTGAGGAACAAGATGAGCTATCTTCGCGGATGACGGGAGACTGGATCGCCGGAGATCCACTGGAGACTGGAGAGTGTGATGGTTGAGGTGATTGTGCTTGTAAATGTGGGGGTCGTATAGACGAGATCGATGCCCGATGCGTGAGGTACGACCGTGTAGGTTCATACTGAAAGGACCGATCGTCATTATAGAAATTGGACGTGCTGCTTGATCCCATCGCCGAGACCGACCGAGACACCCCTTTCGTATCCGTGGACAAACTCGACTCAGCCGGGAAATTGGTCTCGCTGTGCACGCGAGAATGGCGACTGTTCGAGGCATCTTGCGATGAGATGAATGACTGGCGACGCAAAGTCGAGCCCTTGCGATCGGCCTTGGAAATCGACCGATACAATCCACCGGGGTGCAGGCCCATAGGCGAGGTATTGCCCGGCGCGGACGGCGAAGGCGAAGGCGTAAGACGCACCGAGGAGCGAGCGCGATTCAAATTGCCCTCCATCAACTGCGAAACAAGTCAGTTTCCCTCTGGAATGTTCCAATGCTTCATCCATTGTCTGCCACGCTAGATCTCCACATACCGTCAGGCGCTTCTTTGCATTCTCCAGAATCCTCTCTGCTTCACTGCTCAAGATCGCCGACGAGAACTCTTCTCCAGGACCCTTGCCCTTGACAGCAGATGTCACGATGCTGCTGTTAGGCAATTCAGAGCCAATCTTGACCTCATCCCCGCTGCCAGTCTTGCTTCCACTCTCCACCACGTGGGCGTTCGGTGACACCTCCGGCGCACTCTGGGGCGAAGACGCCTCTCCCGAAGACCGCCCGCTTCGCCCGCTCACCGTCGAGCTGGAGCTACTACTCAACTCCACATTCGCCGATTCCTGATTCCCAATCGCAGGCGAGTGAGTGCGTTGCAGTGGCGATCCTCTTAACCCCAGTCTCCGCTGCTGTTGTTGTTGTTGTTGTTGCTGCTCCTCCTGCTGCGGCCCCTGCTGGTCCTGCGAATCCACAACCTCGTCAAAACCGTCAGCCCACGCCGGGGACATCTCCTCCCCAATATCGGACAACCGCCGACTGGCATTCATCTCGTCATGGGTGCGATGGCGGGAAAAATTTTTCTTGGGGCGAGCGGAGCCAGCATGGGGGTCAGCGGCGTTGTAGCGCGCGTTCAAGTTGGTCAAGTAGACGAGTGTGGAGGGTGGGGAGGGAGTTTGGGATTCGCGCTCGCTGCCGTCATACGGCAGGATCATGTCCGGGTCGGTCAGGGTGAGGGAGGGCATGCGTGACGATGGAGGGCCCGGGGGCCGGGGAGGTTTTTGTTGGAATGTGACGATTGAGAGGTAGAGATGAGAGAGAGGGAGAGAGAGAAAAGGAGAGAAGAAAGAGGACTCTAGTACTCCGTACAGTAATTTCAGTCGCCAAGTTTAGTCTGTCGAGTTCGGCTCGTTCGTTGGGGGTCCTGGTACCCTAGCAAAAGTGCCCCTAACGGGCGTGTTGGTGGATGCGGCTTAGCGGGCTGTGATCATTGCCCGTTCGGGAAGGGCGCGGTTGAAGATGTGAAGATATTCGGAGTGTTCGTTGGTTGGGACAGAGTGGACAGTCGCTTTGGATGTGTAGATTGAGGAGTCGAAAAGCAAAGTGGTTGGTTGAGGAGTGGAAGTGTATTGGGGGTTGTCGAGGAAGAAGTAGACGAGTCACTTTTTCTTTCCCCTCGGACTCTCTGGACTACTACTATGGACTGCCGAATCGACAAGGCATTTGTATTGTGTTCCACTGTTCATGCCAGCGAGCTTCATAGAGTTCTTAGCTCGGCCAGTGTTTAATTACACCTCCACCCTCGCGCTTTGGTAAGCAAACCAGTCTGACCAAGCGAACAGTCTCAGGAGTCTAGAGCGCCCCGTGCTCACTCTACCGTGGCCAATGGCAATAACTTTCATTCAAATAAAAGAGTGTACATGCCCCCAGCTTCGTACAGTCGTACATAGCTCATCACTTAAAGGAGTAGGTGTACCAGGGGTGGCTGCACGTTGAGCGAAGAAGCAAGGATGATTCCATCTGGTTTCAGGTGGCTCCAGTCTTCGGGCCGAAAAGGCTAAGCAGCACAATTTGAATGGAACGAACCCCTGAGATGATGAGATCCCGCGGGTGCAGTCCCACGGGAATAATCCACGGTAGAGTGGAGACTCATTTCATCCGATGATTGGAGGGATGAAACGGAATAATAACAGTTCCTGGATAAATGTATAGAAGATAGTCTAGAGGAGTATGTACGGTAGACCATCCTTGTTACTCGCTAAGGTAGAATGCCAGGACATACTGCCTGGATCGTCACAATAAAAATGCTTTTATGCTGTTGATTCGCGACTCCGTTTGTACAGATTACAAAATAACATCCATGGGGGGAAAAACGCCCTTCAAACTGTATCCAAAAACAAATCATCCAAGCAAAATGCCCAATGCTCATATCTATACTTTCTCAAGCAGCAGCTTGGCACCGCTAGCCGCCGGTCCGGCCTTCTTCTCGCCCTTGCCAGACTCCGAGGCCTGCGTCAGAGCCTTCTTGTTCTTCTTCAGAGTCTTGAGCAACTCAGCCTTGCCCTGGAACTCGTCCGACTCGGCCATCGCGACAATCACAAAGGTGTTGGGGCCGGTCGCCCACTCCACAACCTCGTCCCGGATCTGCTCATACAACAGATCGTGGAAGTTCAACGGTGGAGACACCTTCTCCACGGACTTGGTGGCGGGGTTATAACGACCGCCCTGCACGAGGGACTTGAGGAGACGGCCAAAGGCAGCAGAGTCGCGCTGTTCGGACTGGGTCTTGGCGGCGTTGGCAACGGCTTGCAGGGCAGCAGTCTTGTCACCAGAGGATCCGAACAGGACCTCGCCGACGAACTGGCAGCCAAAGGAGGTCTCCAGAAGAGCCTCGGCACGGGCAGCAATAAAGGCAAGTAGGGTGGGTGAAGCGGCCACAGCCAGCTCGCTGCGCCGGATAGCGGGGTCTTTCTTCGAGGTTTCTTTCCGGATCTCACGAATCTCATTCAACACCCCCAAATCGGCCTCGGGCAGGAGCCACTTGACGCGATCACCTGCGAAGGGGAACAGGACAGCAGCACGAGCGACCAGATCGTTGACCTGGCGGAATAGTTCCTCATTACGAGCCTCCTCGGCATCGTTCTGGTTGAGAAGTTCCGAGAAGATCGACTTGCCGCTCAGTTTTGTGTCGTCAATCACTTCGTATGCGGCTAGAATCACCATGTGACCGTTCGCATCCCCTGCCATCGCCTTGATGGTATCCCTGTAGAATCGTAGCAGCAGCTTACGGTCCTTGGCGTTGGCATAGGCCAGACTCAGGCACATCAGACGAGAGCCAGACGCGGTGAAAGCCAAGTTCTTCACCAGATCGCCCTCTTCGTCACCCTTGAGCAACTCGATGAATTCGTTCGCCTCGTTGCTGCCAGGCTTTGTGTTGAGGAAATATTGCAACATGGCATCGTGCAAGAGAGTGAAACCGGTGGTCTTCTTCTGGACCATATGGTTGATGAGCTCATGCAAGAAGTGCATGATAGGTCCCCGCTTTTCAGGGTGCGCCTCCAAGATCTTAACCAGATCCGAAGTCTCCTTGTCATCCTGGAAGATGGCAAACTCGGGGCCGTACCACTCACGGAGGATCCGTCGGCGCTGCTCCTTGGACGCAACTGTGCGGTAGATATCGTCCAGAATCCATGATGCCTCGGGGTGACGAATCAGACGCTTGACGTGGCCGTAAAACTCGGGAATGATCAGGTCGCGGGTTTCTGCATCACCGTGCACAATTAACTTGCCCACCAAGAACTTGGCGTAGCGGCTCTGCGCCAACTCCTTGTAGCTGCCCTTCAACTCCTGCGCAATCTGCTTGCGCTGCTCCAGGTTGCCGTACTTCAGGGCAGTCTGGATGATTCGCACAGAGTCATGCTTGAACACGAAATCGCTGACACGACCGGTGATAATCTCGAATAGCTCCTTGATGAGCTTCTTGCGTTGTTCCAGAGGGACGTGGGACTTGCGGCGCAGCTGCTCCCAAAGCTTCTTGGAGCGGGCGATCGTGTCGGCGTTGGGCTTGGCAGCCTTGCGCTCCTGTTGGAGGGCCTTTTGCTTCGCATGGGACTCGCGGGAGGTGCTACCTAGTTAGATCATGCGTGTTAGTCTCGTCCAACTTCATTGCCAGCAGGCATAGCGGGTAGGAAGACATACTCTTCGCCTCGCCATTTTGTTGCTTGTTATCCTTCTTGTCCGACTTGGCGCTCTCCTCCTCCTCCTCCTCCTCCTCCTCCTCGTCGTCGCTCACATCGTCCATTTCAACATCATCGGGTGTGGCATCCAGATCATCGAAATCGTCGTCTCCGTCATCCGAAGAAAGATTGTCCATATCGAAATCGTCCCCGTCATCCTCAGAGTCCTCTTGTTGAACCTTCTTCTTGGAAGCCTTCTTGTCAGACTTGCCAGACTTGCCAGACTTGAAATCCTTTTAGAAGAAGCAGCAGCGCTCTTCTTCGCCGGTGCGACAGTCTTGGACTTCTTCACAGGTGCGGAGACCTGGCTCTTGCTCCGCTTTCCATTGCGGTCCTCGGCGGCGTCGACACGACGCTTGACACCAGCCATTGTCAATATAGGTCACAGCGACGCTGATTTGATGTCTGGACTAGGTAGGGATAAAAAGGTGCGTGGGATTCCGAGCTGTTAATGCTCGGCGTGCTGGTGGATAATTTTTTTGATTTACAGGCGGAGGGAGTTTTTTTTGCCGGTTGTTTGCAGAGTTTGCACCGATAAGAGCCAGCGACTGGCTTGGCGGAAGCGTACGATTTGAAGATGTACTTTGGGGGAAAGCCTCTTTAACTTCGATCCCACGAAGTAAATAATCAATTATTGAACATAATGATTAACTGATGATTCGTTTGACAATGTATATAGCCACTTCTAAATAGAATGGTGTAGAACGAGAGACTTGGTCTTGCCGTGCCGTCATTATAACCAGTCCTCGATCGATGAGGAAGAGAAAAAAAGGGAAAGGAAAGATAGAATATACAAAGAAAGAACCAAAAAACGAAAGCTGTGTATCATCCCTCGTGAGACATCTGCATCCATCAAGGACGACTGCGTGCCCAGTGAATATCATCGAGAAACACAAGTACATGGCGTGGTTCCATCACGCCACCCGATAAGCCAGAACGCCCCGAGAAATCGAACCAAATGTCGGGAAAAAAATATCGTCTCATCATGTATGTTCAAATCATCCTTCATTTATCGTTCTCAAGGGCGGGCGCTACTGTAGTCGTCGGTGTCTTGACGGCGCCCAACTCCGATCCACCCCCACTCTGTCCACGCTTCCTGCCAGGGATGTGGAACCCGAACGATGTAGACGACTTGTTCGCGGGTTGTTGCGTGTCGTTGGATGAGTCGCCAAAGCGGGCGAAAATTCCCTTTTTCTTGGGTTTGGCGTCGTCGTTGAGACCGACATCCTCAAAAGTTTCTTCTTCCATGCGTTCGGGCCGTTCGAAACTGGTGGATCGCATGGAGGGGGAGTTGATATGGGAGAAGCGGGAGTCGAGGGATGTCCGGGAGGGCGCGGCTTCGGCGTATATCACCGGGGAGCGTGCAGAGATGTCCTGCGAGAGATTAGTATGGGGTTGTATTTCCGGTAGCCCGTAGATGGCAATGGGAGTGCATACGAAGGACCGGCGATAAGAATCGAATGATTCGCGGGATATGGAGAAAGGCTCATTCTCATCGACCAGGTCACGATGTTTTGTTGTCGATCGCGCCGAGCCGGGGTATCGGTGCCAGAAGCTTTGTTTCTCAGGGGGTGAGGGCTATGGATGGTCAGTCAGTGCCGGTCTCTTACTGTGCCTCTGGTCGCATTGTTTCGAGTTTCGAGAAGGAGACTATACCGGAAGATAAACGCCGCTATCGTTCACGACTATCCGGACCCATCACGATTAGCATACAATTCCAGTGAAGAATATCGATCCGTTATTGCACAACGGACTTCGTGCAATAACGGACTTCATATCCCGTCGAGACATACCGCACAATTTGTACTCGGGAGGCGGTTGGCCATCACAACTGCGGCGCATAGTAATGGGACCCGGGCGGTCGTTCGGGGACAAACGGGCCTCGTCAAAGCCATCGGACTCGAGGCCATTGGGCTGGGGCTTTCGACCAAGAAGATTGCGAAAAGGAGGCATGTTGGAAGGACAGTAGAATTGGTGCTGTAAGCGGGAAAAGAGGAACCACCAGAGGAGAAAGGGACGGAACGAGAAGGAGGGGACCAACTGGAGACTTCTTCTTCACATGATCTGCGCCCGCCCTTTCCGTACACTTAGTTACTGAGTACTCCGAGTACTACGACTACAGTGCTACTACAAGTTCACTCTCACGCTACGTCATGGCTGATCTTCGGTCTTGTCCTCCTCCTCAATCCTTCTTGGTGCATTTCCTCCAGCGAACCACAATCTATTGATGTGTCTCTCATCATCCCCCGGTAAGGATCGCGATCAGCCACTCTACGTAAGATGGCTTGTTCCTGTCCCATCCCCTTTTTGTGGACCGATGGTCCTACAATCCTGTTCCTGACACCGCCCTCGCTGCGCTTCCCCTGCCCCCGATGAGGCAGTGCCCGCGTGAGCAGCTGGTGGTGCAATAATAATGCATTGAAGCTACGCTCAGGGCCAAATTTCAGTGTTTCTGAATGGCCAACTCACAACCAGCTAAAAAGTTTGGGAAACTGAACTCCTGCCCAGTCTCAGCCTGACGGTTGCCTCTGGAAATCTCAGGACAGAAAAGTATACTCTCAGCACAACCGGTATACAACCCTGTCCATTTACGTAGTTGATCTGCCTTTGTGTTGATCAATCATCATCTCTGCTAACCTCGTTATGCTTTCTTAAAGTATTCTCGGGATCTAATAGTCTTCTTGCATCCTGCAGTATCCGACTTTCGGGCCTGGATGTCTCGGCCTACGACTATCTGAACAAGGGATGATCAAGCATGGAAGACTAGGTGAATTTCATAAAATTCTTGACGAAAGCATAGATAATCATTTCAAGAGCTATTTGACCAAACGAGATTCGACACTTTTGAAGTAGATTGTTTCAGACTAGGTCAAGTTGGGTCGTGAAAAAGCTCGCATGCTTGTGAAGCCATCTTCATCGGGCGAACTACTACATACCTCGTGAACATTGTTCTTTGATACCTTTATGAGTACGGTGACGCATATCCTCAGGATTCTTTTTTTTCATCTTTCTATCTTCCTCGGGAAATCTGTGCAGCGAATGGCCGCTTTCTAAACTCTGTTTTTCTGGCGGAGAAGGATGAACTGCCTACAATCTGCCGAAGATAAACAGTCTTCTTTGTGTCAATAGGTAACTATCCTCCTATCTGATGATATAATCAGTACGACAACGGTAGCTATGTTGGGATCGAAATAGAGCTATGTGCAAACCCCGACGCCTAATTCGTCTCGGAGGGGGCGGGTGAATCCATGGATCTTTGGTTGGCTACGATAGCGTTTAGGAGTCTTGTCATGGTCATTCACTATCACCAGCACTCACCATCTTTGCTCAACGACAACTTATGCTGCTGATAATTTCTGTGCCCCTGCACAACTGACCTCGAACGGGCAGATAGAGCCAAGATGGACAACTCGAACGGTATACATTCAAAAGCTTTTTAGCAAAAGCCTGCGCTAACACAGAAATTGGCCAGATGATGTATTTGATTCAGATACACAAAATCATTCCGATCCTCCACCATATTCATCCTCCTCATATCCTCCATCCTACAAGCCCAGATGCTCCACGTCCACCTCACCTGATACAGACACCGCAGACGGAGCCATGGTCATCAATATTCCCACCGTTGAGCACCTTGCCATCACTACCTTTGACCACGATGAAATTAGACAAGATGACAGGCCTAGTACAAGAACGAAAATATATCGCAAGTTGCGGAAATTACTACGGCATATCGCGTCAGTGTCACGGAATATGTTCGAGTACTTGAGGGCGGTGACACCGTGCGCATGGGTAGTAACTCTGTGCATTATCTGTGTCCTTGTGGGACTGGCATACGGGATTGTGATGATTGGGTGTAGTTTGGTCTTGAGTACCAGCCCTGCAGATGGATTATCACGGCCTGTTCCTCCAGTTTGTCGGGTCCAGTTGAAACCAAGTCCAGAGGTAGCAGCTAATACTGTAGCTGCAAGTGTCGGAGTACCAAGTACAGTCATGGAAAGTACCGAGACTTCAAGCATCCAGGGGGAGGCCCCAAATATTCAAGAAGAGGCCCCAAGTGCACAAGAAGAAGAAAGCATACTGGAAGAAGCTCCCAGTACTGAACAGCAGGGCTTTCTAAGTTCCTTGTTTAGCATCGGAAAAGGTATCACCAGTAGCATTTTTGGATGAATACTTATCACATATGTCTTTATATCCTTGAGGTATCGACTGGCTATTTCGGAAGTCTCGGCTATGGTTGACTTGGATGATGAATTGACTCGCAATTTGATTGCTCTACGATTCCACTTCTTTAAATGAAAGCAATAGCCAAACTACACAGCATTAAACTAAATCATCTGGGTCAATATGAGTCTGACCGATGATGTAAAAGTACTGCATATGACCTTCTTAAAGGGGAAATTGTGACTCCCGCCGCCCAACTTGCCTCGGATGCGCAAGAGAATTCCATGGATCTATACCGGGCTACAATAGGCCTAGCAACCTGCTCTTGATTTCCCCTTAAACCTCAAATGGTGACTTTTTTCAGCTGACCTACACGGTGAGCCAACACGTCCAGCAATGTAGTTTTACCGGCACCGCTGACGCCCATCAGAGCAGTCAGCGTGCCCGGTTTGACCCGGCCGGAGACGATACCAAGTAATCTTCGAGGCTCACCCTTGATCTTAATGTCTTAAACAATATCACGCCAGATAAAGAGATCTCTCTGTGGAGGAAGATTTGGTGGATCGTACTGAGTCATTTCGTAGGAAGATGCCACGACGTATAAGCCATTGGTCTCTTCTTCATCTGCGTTGCCGTCTTTCGATGCTTTCGGTTGATGTCCGCGTCGGAAAACCAATACTTCAGTGGTACTCGTGGTGGACGAATTGAGCTCCGTGCAGACGTGACAGGAAGCCGATCAAGAAGGCGATCAGAATTCCGAAATTACGCCACACATGCGTGTAGGAGAAGTTGTAGGAAGCCCAGATATACGAGTCACTGCTGACTGTGTTTTGGCCGGTGACAGCACCTTTGGACGAACAAATGAAAGTATCACCTTCCATGTTCGGGTAAGCTGGGATCATCGAGGAACAGCCGTAATCGCGACCGTGAAACTCGTTA
The DNA here is from genome assembly GCF_028827525.1 of Penicillium daleae. NCBI lineage: Eukaryota > Fungi > Ascomycota > Eurotiomycetes > Eurotiales > Aspergillaceae > Penicillium > Penicillium daleae. The sequence goes on along the minus strand of NW_026623157.1, from coordinate 2,072,242 downwards.
GCCGCCAGGATTTCGAACGCATAATAAATCGGATTCATATAGTGTAGCCAACTAAACCAGGGATGCATATATGGCACTGGCACAATGAATCCTGTGTAGATCGCCAATGCCAGAGTAAAAACACCGGCGAGAGCCATGGCCTGGGACACGGTCTTCGTGATAGCAGCCATAGTTCGAAACACTGCACTCATGACGAACATGACGATGAAGTTGATGAGGAAGTAAATAAAGAACTGCGAGGGCTCGCGTCGGAGATTGCTGAGGAAGTATAAGATGATATTAAAGGCGACCGCGAGCAAGAATTTGCTGGAATATCGCTCAGAATTCCTGCAATGGCTTCGGTGAAAGGATGGTAGAAAGCATACGTTTTGTGCTTCTCGACGATTGCGCTGTGATTACAGACTGTTGATCTCGGCCATGGCTGTCAAGGCGTTCAGAAGCACTGCATAGAAAAGAACGGCGCCTTTTTGAAAGAAGTTGCTCGTCTCTGGAGGTGTACCATAGAATACGGATCCTACAATAAGTGCGATAATACAATTTCCGACGAAGCTGGTAATAGTCGCCGTGCGCTCATTCCACAGACGCTGGTAGCACGCTTTGTGTTTATCTTGATTTGCATTGGTACACTCAGTAGATAGGGTGAAGCTAAGCGAGTGTGATCTGTCTGTGCCTGAATCTTCTGTTCCTTGAGCGGGCGCAGGTTGTTCTCCGAGTTCGAGGTGACTTCATTGTTGTGCTCCTTCATAATGCGCTGTAGCTCTTGGTATTCAGGGGAGAGATACCAGTAGGCCTCGAATTCGTCCGGGGTTCGAAGGACTTGGCTTTCCATGCCATCACGCGCCTGACGCTCCACAGGGTTGGTGACGGAGGTAAGGAAATCGCCAGTGGTTTGGCGGGGTGGGCAGTACCAGCCTTGTTGCTCAAGAAAGTCTTTGCAGCACTTGCTGGGCCAAAATAGATCTGATGGCCTTCATAGAGAACAACGGCCTTGTCGAACAGGTCGTAGATCGCTTGGCTAGCCTGGTAGACAGCCACAGCATGCGCAGAGTCATCAATATCTGCGGCCGATCGCAGGGATTGAACGAAGCGTAGAGCAGTTGCTGAATCTAAACCACGTGTTGAATTTCAGTACCTCTGGATGGAAATCTATATTGACTATCCAGAAGCCCTTGGGTGTTCATGCGACCATTCTACTAGCTAAGTCATATTCGAGAGAAGTGATGTCACTTTTGGGAAAACAGACTTGTATGGATGAATCAAGTGACGTGAGGGGGAAGTGCGAAGATGTAAAATAGGAAAAGTGTTTTCCCTATTAGGAAGGTAAGCACATCGCTACTTTGGTTGTTGATTTGTGATGTCCTACCGGCTCCGTAAACGGATGCGGCCATCTATATTTCATTCTGCACCCATATTGCATATATCGCCATCATTTATGGCTTTGCAGATCTCCAAGTATCTCAACAATTTGAAGCTCCACGAATTCTCCAGCCATGCCCAGCAAAAAAGGTATGTTTGATTCGAACCCTCATTGTACATTTGCTCGTTTCAAAATCTGATGCATTATAAGGCAACATCGACTGCGGTAATCCCCCACCAGACGGCTCGAATGATAACAATGTCTTCTCATTTGAAACCAGCAATCCTGACGTACACGAAGACAAGCCTGCTACGACTCGGGGTTGGATAGCCGTCATCATTGTCGGTTGTATCATCCTATCAACTATCAGTCTCTTGATTTGGGGAGTCATAGCACAGGCATCCCCCAGATCAAAGACTCAGAGCTCACTTGAGGAAGCTACGCCTGTCAAACTCCCTGTCTCCAGAAGCGTTTCTTACTTGAGCATCAACATGACGAATACTTCTGCTCAGAACTCCACTTTGAGCATCGCCAACACAGAAAACGATATTGTTTCCCCTTCCCTTAAGACGAGAAGCTTTCCGAGGGTAGATAGCTGTGAATCCAGTGATGACTGTGATTGGGGTCAAATTTGCTCTGACGGAAGCTGCAAGTGGGGCTGTGATAGCAACGACGATTGTCGTCATCCACACACTTGCAAGAATGGGTGGTGCATCTACGTCCAAAAGCCCTGCCGGTACTTTCCATGTCCCGATAGGTGTACTGTGAAGTCACATACATGCTCAAAGAACATCCAGTGCTGCTCAAAGATTTGTCGACGAAGTCCCCGGGATAAGACGACTCGGGTTTGCCAACAAGGATCTCGACAGCAGACAGAGGAGCTCCCGGACGAGGATGTGGGAGAAGATGTTGAGTAACTGTATGTGATTGATAGAGGTCATCTGTTGGTGGCTTGGACGTTCTTAGTTTAGCTCTGGCTTAGGGTTATCCTCTGTGAAGTTAGCGGGCGCTCTTTCTGGCTTTGGGGGCTCTTTGTTTCGCCATTTTGCTCGTCGACGGGCTTGTCTTTTCATGATTTTGAGAAGTTGTCTTAGTTTCATTGCTGGAATAAAGGTTCTTGCTACCTACTTGATTTCTCATGCCACGCTCTGGCCTTCCATTTCCCTTCTAATAATAAATCTTCTTGCACGGCAGGAATGCCTATTGATCAGGTATGGGAGAAAGTCACCTAGTCAAAAGTCGTTATCCTTACTCTGAATGACTTGTAGATTGGCACGTATAAATTCACTTTGCATAATATTCCATATCTGAGTTCTACTCTTCTTCACTTCGATCTCATGTAGATAGTAACCTTTTCATCACACGATCGCAAATTTAGTGTCTCCCGTGGCTGAAAATGCGGAACGTACTAGAATCCGCTCTAACATAGGGAGGGGCTGTGACTTTGGTGACGCTGGTAAAATGCGTGTAGATAGATCATTTTTTTGTGATCTTTGGTGGCGATCGAGGGTATAATGCAGGCACCGCAGCTCCAGCACTTCCTTCTTCTGTTTTCTCTCCACTCTCGGTATTTACTACGGCATGCACTTTTTACTTAAATACTAGGCTATTGTCACAGTGACAGTAAAATTGTGCTTATTATTCCATCTAAAAAGCCACTTGACTATTAAATTGAACTTTGCACAGGCCATCACCCACTTCCAACGGTAGCACCTTCCATCACGACAACTCCCACCCGACGTCTTATGGCGAACCAACCTGATCAAGCTTCCAACCAGTAATAGAACTTTCCTCTCATAACCCCCAAGGCTTGTCTTCTCCCTTTCTCTGGTGTTACTGGCAACATACAGCAGCACTACCATCGGACTAGCTCCTGCACTTTGACTGGCATTCCAGACTTCATCGAGTGATTGGCACCGACACCTACCAGAACGGCGTTACCTCCATCCCGAATATAAGCAGCACGGTGGAACTCATCCTCCTTATCGCCAACAAGAACATCTCGCAGCAAAACTGGATCGCCACCCCCATGACCACCTTCTCCTTTCACGACTGGGACCTCGTAGGGATCTTCAAACAACGGGTGTACTGTAATGGTAGTTTTTTCAACACCGCCCTGAATATATTTGGACGAGGTGGCCTTGGGAACACGTTCACCCCCCGGGGAGTAGCCGCCTTCAACGACGTTGATTTCAAGTCGACCTTTGCTTCCGTTGAAGACACAGCGATAGCCCTCCCACGGCGCATACGCGTACGTGTTGTACGTCAAGACAGCTCGGTTCTTGTATGTGATCACCATGGAGAGGTTATCTTCGATAGAGATTCCCTCGCCAAAACAGTTTCGATCGCGGATGTAGCCGTCTTCATGCTCGGCATTTAAATATAGTTTCTTCAGTCGGTCACTCTGGCTAATGTCAAAGGCAAAAGGATCCTCCTTTGCTGCTTCGTTGTTGAGATATCGTTCTCCGAGGTTCTTCTCTCCACGTCGCTGAGCGTTCTCTTTTCCGTAGAACCGAAGATCGCCAACGCAGTAGACCGTTTCCGGCTCGGTGTTCAGCCAGAAGTGAATTAAGTCAAAGTGATGGATGGACTTGTGCATCTGAATTCCTCCACTGTTCTCCTTCTCTCGGTGCCAGCGGCGCATAAAGTCTGATCCATGCGCGCAATCGAGAATCCAGTCCATATGGACGGTTGAAACTTCTCCAATAACGCCAGAATCAATCAGCTCACGGATCTTGGTGTGGTGAGGAGCATAGCGATAGTTGAAGAGAACGCGGACCCGCTTCCCGGTCCGTTTCTCTGCATCGATCATGAGCTGCAGCTTTTCCTCATCGATGGTCATCGGCTTCTCGGTGATAGCATCACAGCCTAGCTCCATTGCACGAACACAATAGACATGGTGAAAACGGTCGATCGTGGTGACAATGACCACGTCTGGTTTGTGGTCTGCAACCATTTTGTCGAAGTCGGCGGCCTTGTATGTCTGCACGCGAGTTGAGCCGAGCCCGACAATATCGTCATTGACGGCATCCATGCGAGTTTGATTCGTGTCGCAAATTGCAACGAGCTTAGCATTATCTTTGAAATCTTGGATAATGCTTTTGTAGTAGAAGGATGATCGGACACCCGTGCCTACAATGGCGTAGCGTGTAAGTTTAGGAATAGTCATGGTTCAAACTTGAAACGCAAGATCTTAAAAAGTAGATAGTAGCAAGGCTAGAGTCAAGGTAAAGGGTGGATGATGTTAGCATGGTGCCTGGATTGAGGCTGCTTATATATTACTCTATGGTGAACTATGTAACAGTCAAGTCCCCATCACTTACGAGAGGAGAGTGGGGTTGGGAACTACTCCGACCCTAGTTAGGCATGCCGTGAGCCAAGCAAGGGCGGGTAAGGGCGGGGGACCCTTTCCCAATTGATGTCGGCAGTACAGGTGGAGGCCTCGGGGTTGGTCGGTGCAAAACTTAATGCAGAATTTCCAAATCCAGGTCGGCACGCGGTCGGGACGCGGTAGCCCGCGGACGGAGATTTAAATATACCTCAATAGGAAATTTCACCAGTAGTTGGGTGACCAAAGCTGGATAGTAATGTCATATTGAATTTGATCGCACGACTTTCTGTGGATGTTGGTAGCACTCGGATCGCTACAGATAAATTGATGGCGGGCTTGTGCGACACAAATATCCGCACTGGTTGGTTTAAAGTCATGGAGAAAATCGAGGCAGGATGGCAGAGGAGTATTTCCGATTGCATCTTAAGTTGTATAGAGTAGATGATTCTTTACGCAAGACATAATCATATTGCTCAAATTAACATCATTCCCACCTTGGTGCTAAGGTACCGGTGACCGGCCACAACTGCCAATGGAAACACATACTCCTAGCGAGTCTCATTGTTCCCGTTGCTCTCCAGATGGGGACCGGTTACACTAATTACCTCCCCCTCTCGTTGAATAACTGCCTTGGCAAATTCCCTTGCCGAAAGATTTTCCTGTGCGAACAAAATATCCAGTTCCTCATAGGTCCTACCTCCAGTCTCAGGAAGCCGGAAATAAGCCCATGCAAACGAAAGCACAGTAAGACCACCTGTAAGAAGGCCTGTCTTGCCTCTCCAGTTAGCCCACTGTGGATTGAGAATATATGGAGCGACGACTGAGTTGATGATATTCAGGATGAGGTAAACACCGCGGGCAAGGGTGATCGTCTTTGCACGTAATCTGGTAGAAGACACTTCTCCATTGATAATGTATGGCAGTGGCCCGATTGAGAGGCACCAGACACCGAACCATACCAAGTAGATGGCGGACGTAGCAAATCCGAAGGCAGAAGTGTCAGGACCGAAGGCGAGAAAGCCAATCAGGAACATGAGCAGTGAGAGGATGACACAGCCGACCAAGAAAAGGGGCCTTCGGCCATAATTGCCAGTCAGCGCAGAAGAGCTGAAATTGCAAGTGAGATGGATTGCCCCGATTCCAAGGGTCATCTTGAAAGAATCGTCCGAGCTCAAGCCGGCTTGCTGGAAAAAGTAGGTTGCGTAGCCCTGAATTACAAATCCAGTGAGAATCTGGATGCCCCATGTTGCACAGGCAATCTCAGTTCGTCGCAAATTGGTCCCCTTAAAGCAGGCAAGGTACGATGAGTCTCTGGTCATATCCTGCTCGAGTTGGTTGGTCTCAATCATGAGTGCCACGGCCTGTTTTGCATTCCCCTGTGCCATCTCTTGACTTTGAGCCGAAGTCAGCCTCAAAACGGAGTGTTCGGCCTTATCGTAGCGACCCTTACGAACGAGCCACCATGGAGATTCGGGGCAGAAAAGAACAAGTGGGAAAATGATTACCGGCCACACCCATTGGACGGCAAAAGGAATGCGATAGGCCCAGTCACTCTGAGAGTGGTTGAGACTGAAGAGAACGGCATAAGAGAAAAACTGCCCGATTCCCCAGCATACCACCACCCAAGTTTCAAGATAACTGCGCAAGACAAGAGGGGCCACCTCTGAGGCAAAAGCAGGGGCCATGGTCGAAAACATGCCCCACGGAATGCCAGCCAAGAGCTCACCAACAAAGAGAACCCGAACATCAGGGGCAAAAACTTGAATGAAAATGAATCCGGTGAGGACCAGTAAGGCGCCGTGAAGGACTTTCTTGTGGCCATACCGATCCGTGAGGTATCCATTCAGCATGACCCCAATGATATTGCCCAAGGGATTTGACATTCCCAGGGCCACTTGCCACTGAGCGTCCAGTGTGTATTTCCCTGAGTGCTTGATCTCATGTCCGTATTTTTTCTGGAACGCTGGAAAGCCAAAGAGGGTGCCAATCAGCGCAGTATCGTACCCGTCCATGATAATACACAGGCTAACAACTGCCGACCAAAAGGCAGCTTTGGGGTACCGCCTTACGGCTTGTAGGAATGTCGTGTTGTGCTCATCCTCAGTAGCTAAATTAGCATACTCCTTGAGCCTTCCCCAGTCTTTGACAACGTTGTCGTTCATGATATCATCCTGTGGTGTGCCTTCTTCAACATGTTGTGCCGTAACTTTACTATCTGTGGAAGTTCTGGCGGCCATTTTATGTCCTGATGTCTCGTTTCGCAGTCTTGAACAAGAGCCACAGAAAGGCGATTGCCAGTACCAGCGGTGGTTGTTGAAGTGAATCACCCGAGCTGAGAACAAGTTGGGAAAAGAAATAAGTCAACCTAGATGGAAACACTTACGCGGACTAGGTGCGGAAGAATTGGAATTTATATTGAAAAGGATGTGCCTTCCCTATGTAGATCGTTTGCTGCAATCTAACCAAAAGCTGGTCGGGAAGTGAAAACACACCCACGTAGACCCTTCTTCTGAACTTAACTTCCAGCCAACCCCGGATTTTCATAATGCAGATGGCTTTCTCCACATAGTTCAACGCTAGACAAACGTAGTCTCTGCCTATGCTCATTATTCGATAGAGCTAAAAAGTCCACAATTACGTGCGACTGGTACTTTGGCCCATGAATTAAACCTCAAGTCTGACATCAAATAGCTTACCCTGGTAAGTCCCTAGGAACACCCCAGCGTTGAAGTTGCAAGTTAAAAGTTGGTACAACCAAGATCGAGGATTTTGCGTTCTGGCTCGTACTAGGACCACGCTAAAAATGCAGGGGCATCCTTTCTATTCGATAAATAACCGTCCATTAGCAGTAAGCCCTACGCCCCGTTTCTGCTTAGACTGACGCTGTACCGAATTTTGGTCTTCCCCGCAAATATGGTCGCCGGCAGCATCCAATCAATGAATTTCTCACCGTAGCATTGATTATTTGGTTCAGTTTACCCCGCACAACGGACTCAAAGTCTGGAGGCGCAGTCGCACGGGCTTAGTACTCCCAAATTGGGGCGGGGCTCACGTCACAACACAACAATGAAATCCTATTTCTGGGCGGGAGGAAACCACGAAACATCCCCGCTATGAGCACTTTCCCTTTCAACAGATCGGATCCATTACCAATTTATCTCAAGACTCCGATACCAATGGAATTTGTGTGGAAGCCGTCTGGAGTACAGAGCAGGAGACGGACGGCCCAAGATAAGCTTTCCCGAAGCACCTTAGGTTGAGACTGGGCTGACTTAACCGATCTCTACCATGTCATAGTTGCCGTGCACGCAAGAAGAGATGTTATCATCTGGATAAGGCTGATCAGTTTGAAAAGTCTGACAAGGCCGAGAAAGATGGCAGAGCGGAAGCTATGGAAACGGCAGCTGCGGAGCCTCTCTCTGAAGCAAATACCCGAGAGTCAAGTCTAGATCCAAGTCGAGTAACCATATATAATCCCGAGTCCGTTTTGAAAGATCTTTCCGAATCTCCTGAGTCGGCTGCAGGAGTTGAACAGGAGCTTCGCGATCCAATACGTTCACAGCCAGGGCAAATACAGTCCCCAGAGGCAGTGAAACTATCATCACAGACGGAAAACCAAGAGCGGAAATTGCATTGGTACAAGAGGCAAAGAAGAGCTGCTCCACCAAAGCTCTCTAACCGCCATCGACAATATCTCGAAGATACTGGAGCCTTTCTTGAACTACCACGAGCAACCATGGATGCGCTCTTGCCAATTTACATATCTGGCTTGGATGATCTCATACCCATCCTGGACGGCGCGCGTGTCTTCCGTGATTATAGCAACGAGCGGTCCTCCCCATACCTAGTGAAGGCAATGTGCCTTGTGACCTGCAAAATGATATCGGCGGCCCCTTTCCTCCGAATGAAAGCTGATGGACCACTCATGGAGCCTCTGGAGTTTGCATCTAAGCTTCTGGCAGGACTCAATGCGGCTATCAAAGCAGATCTCGAGCCCGATAGGATCGTCAAGGTCCAAGTCCTTGCATTGATGCATCTACACACGGATGGTTTGGCTGGAATGGACCGTGCATCGAGTTACCTATCACAGGCCATTTGTGAAGCATGGTCGTTATCTCTACATGTGCAAATTCCGGGGAATCCAGAACAAGATCGGAACGGCCTTTTGTGGTGGTCTCTGCGAAACTTCGACCGAGTAAACAAACCTATTACGGGAGCGGCACCTTTCCTCATTGACGACACTGACATTGGACTTGAGCGTATCGGCCTAATGAAAAACAGCTACCGCTCCCAGCTCATGGAGGTATCTCTGCGTTTGGGCGATCTCATGGTTACTGCGACCAAAGTTTATAAAGCGAGCTGCAAAGCGGCTGTCGATCAGTGTCATGAATTTCTTTCTCTCTCCGAACTTACCTCGGGCACCGATTATGACCATTTCCACAGATCGCACAAAGGTATAGTGCCCCAGCCCCTAAGAATTCAGAACTACTCCTGTGATTGAGATTAATGGCAATAGAGTACCTGGAGATCTGGTATCATGTGGCTGCCATGCTATCCTGTCGGTATAGCGGGCCGGGCAGCGTTCAATACAATCGACGCCTCGCATCAGCTGATCGTATTGTCGATTTGACCTCCTGTAACAAGGGTCAGAATCTCCCTCCACTTCCTCTTGTGCCATATGCTATGTCAATGGCCCTTACAGTTATATACCGCGCCTTACGTGACAACCAGCGGGATACCAAAACCGCATATGACAACCTCTTCGTGTGCTGTAATGCCTTGGAGGCTGTGAGCAAACTCTGGACGAGTACAAAGAGGGTGGTTCAGCTTGCAAAGCGGTTGTTAAAGCTTATAAACAAGCGTGGGGACATGAATTCAAGGCATTCGGATAACAGCAACGAACACCTTCGCCGAGAAGGTGAAGCAACGAGTACGGGTACAGATAATTCCACGACAATCAGACATCGAGTAGACAATGGATGTTCCAACGTTGATGGAATACCGAAAATTCCAACTGGTGCTTCTCAGACTCACAAATCAATGCATAACGGACATGCCGCACAGTGTGATGAAAATACACAACAGTCAAACGATATGTGGATAGGATCCGAAACGTCCCACTTCCAGCTCGACAGGGCGATCTTCGACTTGTTTGACGACAGCTTGCCAATCGCATTCCAAGATCCAGCCACGCTGGATTATATCCACTTCTCAATGAACGAAAATAGCTATTCCAGCAGCAACTTCCAGTTCTGCTCTAATTTGGCCTCGCCGGACCTTGAATATGGCGGCGACAGCCTTCACGCAAACGTCGACTCGGACTTGAGGATTGAATTTTTGCAAAATGTATAACCATCTGTGAGCATGGGTCGGACAGTTTTGAGTTACCTATTGTGTAGACGGAAAGGAGCAGATCGAATATATCGACAGGTGAACAAAACTTGGAAGATGGTATTGAAAACAGCCAGCCAGGTGGTATGAGGATCAGAAAATTCAAAGATTACCGAAATATCAATTCAAGAATCATCCGAAATGAAAAGAGTGGGACAGCAAAAATATTATGGTGGTGGTGGCCGGGTTCGAACCAGTGCCCACCAAAATCGTGAGTAGGGTTATAGAACCCAAAAAGAGCAAAATATTTTAATCTGTCATGGATAACCTAGTGGGAGGCCCACCGCCAAGCTAGCGACCTTGCTTCGGCCTTGTGCCAGCAGGTACGCGTGCCCGGTACGAATCCTGGGGTCGCCGCCACACTCGTGCGAGTAATCCACGACGCTGTGAGGCGCTAAGCAATGGAAGTGACCCTTGAGGGAAGCAATTCTGCAGAGACACTTCCACCCCGGGGTGGCGTCGCCGGAATACACCGTCCCGTTACAGGGAAGCTGGCTGCTTGGTGAGACGACTACACCTTTCTTTTTTTTTTTTTTTGTTCTTCCATTGTGAATGTATGTATGTCCGGAGTACTTTGACCTGAACGCCAAGACATACTAATCTCACAGTGGATTTTCCCAAAGTACGACGAGTGGGTGTCTCACTACTGGGGCGGTGCTAGTGGCATATATTAACCGGCCGGCAAAACAAGGCTGCCCCTCTTCCACATTTCAAGCATTGAAGCGACCTTCCTTACAAATCAAGATCAATGAGATATTATATCAGGACATATCAGTTTTGAAAGGAGGGCAGCTTTCAACAAAGTTCCGGCAATGAGTGACGATCAAGCAAAACAGGACCCCACGGATTATGGGCCTCGCATCTGTCCTCCAGGCTTCTCCGATCACTCGTTCAAGACCGACAGCGGCGTAGAGCTCGCTGTCCGAATCTGGCCCGCTGATCCTCCCGTTGACAAGCCAGCTCCAGTTGTGGTTTACACCCACGGTGGCGGCTGGTTTGCTGGAAACCACTTTGCGCCGCTTCCATGGATGCAACCTGGCTTTCGCCAGCGAGGCCACCATATGGTATCTCACAACTACCGACTTGGTCCGCAGGCGAACTATGAAATGCAGCTGCAGGACTCTATGGATGCCTTGAGTTGGTGCCGGGCCAATCTCCCATCCATACTCGGCACAGACTCAGTAGACATGAACCAGCTGATCCTCTGTGGTGAGTCAGCCGGCGCACTTCTCACTGGCCTCATGGGACACCATCTATCTCCACCGCCAAAGGCTGTTATTCTTGTGTATGGGGCAGTTGATCCAGCAGCAGCGTGGCCCATTCTAGCCCCGGTCCCCGAGAACTCTGCCGACACGCCGGCATGGGTTGGCGAGTTCTCTGATGCTGAGCTCGAGGAATTCCTAAAGGACCGAGATGAATCTAACATGTTAACGGATGCGCTATGGGCTGATGAGAATAAGACTACGTCCGAGCAGGCGCTGAGTAAACTCTGGGCGACGGATGTCCGCTTCACGCGTCGCATACGACTTCAGGCGGAGCTTCACCAGTGGCGATCTGACATAACTGCGCGTGTCGGTTCTACTATCAGGTCGTTTCGCCTAGGCTCGATACATGCTGAGCGCTTTGCGGATGAAGCTGCCCTGGCTGCGTTTCTGCTATCTATGTCACCATCTCCGCTTCTCGAGACGAAGACATGGTATCCACCAACGGCTTTCCTGCATGGCATGGCTGATAGAGCTGCTCCACTTTCACAAAGCCAGGCAATGGCTGAGCGTCTCAAGGCGATGGAGGTACCGGTCGTTGAAAGTTACGAGCCTAATGAAGACCATTGTTTCGATCACAAGTATACTGTGAGTAAACCTTGCCAGGCATCCTGCTAGTACACACACTGACTAGTAGCGTAGAGCTCCGACGTGCCGGGATGGGACACATATATCCAGCCTATTCTGGATTTTTGCAACCAACATGTCCGGTAACTGTGGATAAATTGGCTTTGATATATGTGTTTACAGAAGACTGTGACTTGAAGGAACAAGAAGCAGCTCTTCTACGATTCTGACGTAGGGCTCATGCTGCGATAAGACAGCTCTTCATGAAACCAGGTTTTTTAAGGAAGATTTATGCAGGTGTGAAACTCATTTATTCAACCTGAAACGGTTTCCTTCGTTTCGCGTGCATCATGCTATGGAGGGAACAGGAAAAGTCAAGATATTTGGAGATTGTAAAAACTTATGATTTCTAGCTCATTTCTTCAGAAAGCCCTCCTCGCATTAGAGAACATCCTTTTGGCCGTCTTGGAATACAATCACCCTCTTCTCCATCATGTCTTTGGAAAGCAATGCTCGAGCTCTTCCGCAGTAGGGCGAAATTTCACAAAGTGATTGAGTCTCTCGAGGTCTTCTCTGCATAATTCGTCGCGTAGGGCTTCTGGCACATCCTTCTGACCATATAGAAAGCCTCCCTTTTCAGCAGCTGATCTTGAAAGCTCCTGTAATGCAGTTCACGTGTTTTGGACTTCATCTATCAAGAGACGGTAACAGTGAAAGGTGCCCAACATATGTACCTAGACTAAATTGTCACTTTCGTTGCAAGAAATTTCCCTACGTCATGTCACTTAGAGGTCGATGCCACGAACGATGATCAATCTACATAATTCTCTATTTGTAATAAGCCATGTTCTAGACCCAAGCTCGGTCACCAATTAACCCCTGGGTCACTATGTGAGTCTGCAGAGTGGGGGCTGTTTCGGGGGCCATTTAAACGTGGGTGAAGATTACTTCAACCAAGCCGCAATTTCAGATCCCAGACAAGACGCCAGACTTTACAAAGTCGTTATCAGCAAGAATTCAAAAAAAAAAAAAAAAAAAAAAAAAAAAAAAAGGGTTTCATCTAACTAACAAGACCAAAATCGCAATTAAAACGGACAGGGGTTGTCTTCGAAGCAGGCACTGGCAAAGAAAACTGGGAAAGATACGCGTCACCGCGACCGTAGGTGCGTGTGCAGTAAACAAATGATCGACACAGTGTATAGAACCACCAGGCGTAAAATGGAACATCACCCCGGCAGGTCGAAGCCTGGGCATCCAGCTTCGACATCAGAGTCCAGACAATCTCAAGAAGCCTCTGCCCGAGCCTTGAGATCTCTATTGAACTCAGCAAAATGGGCAGCCATCTTCTTGCCCAACAGAGACGGGCCCATCAAGAATGCCAGAGGGCCCTTGAGATCCTCCGACTGTGTGAAGATAGTGGCTGTTCCGTCCTTGGTTGGCTCCATACGGAACTGATGCAGGCCAGCGACGGTCAACACAGGAGGGCCCTGCCACGAAAGCATGCCTTCGGAGTTTTCCTTTCCAAAAGATGAGTCGTTAGCATTGACTTGAGGTAGATACTGCAGGTAAACAATAGGAGGCCCGGGCGGGTACCCACTCTGATCTCGGCGATGAATTTCCAGCCCTCAATGTTGCACTCGAGTTTGTCTCCATTCACGAGGGTCTCGGGTGTCTTGGACTCCTCCTGGATCTTGACGCCCTTGATGAAATCGGTGTGCCATTCTGGGTAAGCGGAGAAATTGAGGAGCTATTCTTTGTATCAGCGCTCGTACGGGTGGCCGGTTCTGATGGAGGGCCAGGTGGCGACGGGACATACCACTTCGCGCACTTTGGCGGGCGGTGCAGCGATCTCGATCTTGCTCTCGTTTCGGGGCATTCTGTTCAAGACCAGCGGTGAGTGGTGTGGAGGATGAAGGGGAGAAGGGGGCAGGGGGCAGGGAGCAGATGAGCTTCTGGGATTGTTTGGAGGTGCGTGTGCGGAAGGCGCTAAGCTCCTCCACTATTGTGAGCAATTACTAGTGCTTGTTACAGCCTTCCAAGGTTCTCATTTAGAGATGTGGAGCTTATCTGTCAGAAATACATCCTGTTTTATATATTTCTCACAACTCTATGTGCTACAGTGGCCAAGATATCGAGGAGATCTTGATTCTCCATCCTAATCTCTCTGTTATACGACTTGCATTCAAAGCACAGAATGCTTTCCCATTCCAGATATTGCAGCGGGACGACCACAGAGTGGGATGCAGAGAATGGTCTCATGGGAAATTCCATCAGCCCAGCCTAAAGTCGGGACTTGGATTTCGCTAATAGGAATGTTTAGCCTGTAGTCAGCACAAAGACAGGACACGCTCATACCTTCAAGTTCAGCCTTCTTCGCCCGGAACCGCGCAGCCGGTGCACCACTAGCAAGCCTCTCCGAAAGAGCATCGGTCGCATTGTAAACGGCCAAGATGCGCTCGCTCCTAAGCGGCAGATTTTGTAGCCGCTTCGTCTCCATCATACTGACACCATCGTTGACATCAAGCTGCTTCTCCAGAAACTCAATGACCGAGTTATGGAAGCCTTCAACGGGAAATACGCGGTTAACCAATCCCCAACTCTCCAATTCCTGGACTGTGAGCTTCCGGCCAAACATCAAGAAGTCATTCGCGCGATGAACGCCCATATGTCTAGCCAGGTTGGTAGAAGCTCCGGATTCGGGAACCAAGGCCAATGAATTGAACGGGACTTGTAGATATGTTGTCTCGGATGCGAGGATGATATCGGCAATGCCCTGGAACCAGGCTGCTCCTCCACCAACACCGGGGCCGTTCAGGGCCAGGACAAACACTTTTTTGTGGTCGATAAGAGATCTCATCAATTCAATCACTGTATCAAGTTAGCTGATAAGATGTCTTTGCGTGAGATAGAAATAAACCTACTTATGGTGAAACGAGCCAAATGGAGAAGCTTTAGCTGGGTTTTCGTGAGATCGGCCATGTCTTCATCCAATGGCCGTGAGCCTATACTCCAGTATTCAGTCACTATGCTGATCATGGACTATCATGTTTGACCGCGGGTTTCACTGACCTCGAACATCAGCACCGGCTGAAAAGAAACGGCCCTCACCCGTCAAGACTGTGAAGACAGTATTAGGGTTATCATCGAGCTCTTTCACAGCATGTACGGTATCGACAAGCAAGTTTCCACCAAATGAATTGAGCGATTTGGGTCGATTGAACTGGCTCTCGTTTAGTCAAAATCATGATGAGATTATATCGCTAACTCACTTTGATAATCCCAATCTGGCCCTTCACCTCGACCTTGATATCCGTATACTGATAAGATGGCATTGTGTTGTTGATCTAGAACTCTCCTCCCCCTCAAGGCAGAAGGACACTCAGCCGCACTTTTATGCGTTTTTGTCATCAGAAAGACTCTTGTGGGGGGAAGTGCCGTTTGCGGGTTATCGAATCACAACACGCGTTGGTTGACCCCGCACTACGGCCGTACCCGCTGGGTGCTGAGAAGCACCTCGGATGGTGAGATTAAATCCACTACCGAGGTAAGATAGTCGATTAATCATCGCTAGGGATTAACTATGAAAACCATCATCAAGGAAATTCGACTGGATAAATATGCGAAAATGTCTCCTGTTACCGAGGCGGATATTCTTCATTTCTCCTTCAGTCCCAAAATTTCGCTTCCACAAAACGAGGCCCCTCAAATAAGGCAGTATGTATTCTCTTAACTTTACCATGGGGAAAATATTGAATCAACATACAGAAACCTCCAGAGAGGAGGCTTATAATACGTTCGTGATCATGAGTTGCATGAAACAATGTCAGATCGAGTTGTTCGTTAGCAAGAATACCAATATCTTGCAGTGACTGTCATCCAAAGGCATTTTCAAATTGAAGCCTTCAACTTCCAATATCGCAAAAGCTTGGAACTAACCCAAGTTCAGAGGGGATACGCAAGAGAACGACGTCAACTGTGGAATCTTAAAAGCATCGACCAGACCTATGGCAAAGAATTAGATCGGAGAACCTCAAAGCCCGAACGTACGAACTTACCAACAATAGCCGCGTACATGCCAAGTCCACTCATGGCGAGAGCCGCCAAGAAGTAGATAATGTGCCAGATATTGACGGCGATTTGGAGCGGTCCGCCGGCCATAAAGCCTCGGATCCATCGCCGGGCAGCTGTATCGCTTCTGGAAATGCGTCCAGTCACAGGGTCAAACCCTTCATCATCAGCTTCGTGAATAGAGTTCTTCTGAATGTCGAAGCACAAGGCGAATAATGGAGGGAAAGCGTATGTTAGATTCATAAGCATCGAGGCTGCGACGACACTGACAAACCCAAAGAAATCGGGAATAGCTGCAGCGATGATGAAAGCGATAATCCACCACACAGGAACCAAGGCAGCGTAAATGAACTTTCCACGCGTGGTGGTCAGAGGAGGAGCCTTGAAAATATCAAGTAAAACATTGTTGTAAAACACCTTGATGCCGATATTGCCATATAGGCCCCCCCGAAATCAGAGCTGCGAGAAGGGACACCATATTACCCACAGTCTGCCAGGCGTAGATACTGACGCCCTGATAGCTCGGATTGTAACTATACTGTCCTTGAAGATAATATACCACGCAGCCGTACGTGAGATAGACGGCATAGATGAAGAATTGAGCTCCCCACATCGCCTTGATAAAGTCGCCGGGCCGTTTCATCTCAGCCAAGAACTCCACGAATAATTGGGCACCCGCATATGCAGTTACACCGGAGAGCATGCCGTTAACGGCACCGATCAGGCCATCAGATGGAATGGTATTGTAGTGAATGATCGGGGGATAATTGCCGGCACTGTCAGGCTTAATGGTCTCCGGATCGACTGCACTACCAGCAGACCCTAGTATAGAGATATGATAATTCGGAGGTGAGTTAGCCATCACACCCATCGACATGAAAACGACAAATAGGTTCATCCAAACTGCAAGGTTTGCAAGCCAGCCGTAATTTCTCAGAGTGCGGACTTGAGTCACGAAAAAGCAAGCACAGACAAAAATAGCCGGACAGACGGCATAGCAAAGGCGGAATTTGGACATCTGGGATATGTTCTGTCCAAATAAGATCGTGAGTTGTCCAACGATTAGAAGCAAAGAAATTCCTTGGCAGATATTTGTGATGTAGCGACCAAATCGACCGAGTGTTCGGAAACCAAGATCTCCGTAGTTCTTTGCTGGGTATTCATAACTGTCCACGCCAAGGAAGACTCGCCAAATGAGATACCCCGAATACCCAGCCATGATACCAAAGACTGTGTAGAATGCAACGCCTGTCAGATACTCAATTAATCATTAATCAATCTAATAAAACTATCTTTCATCCTGGCGTCAGTCTCTCACCTGGCCCCCAACCCAGCGTACCCATCGTAAAGCCAGTGCTATACGGACCCAGAATGTCAGTAGTGATAAGAAAAAAGCCTAGCAAAAAGTTTAGTTCGATCCACACGGAGAAATATAATATTACTTGAACTCACAGGCCCCCCATGAAGCTGATCTGAGCGCCCGGCTTGCGTTGGTCCACTCCTCGTCGGTGATCATGAGTCTTCTTTCACGATGGGTAAAGTCACTCGCAGTCAGATGAGTCGTGATCTGATTAGCCTGATCATGACCATCTCGCTTCCCGGCCAGAACACAGCGTATGTTTAGAACGGGCGACTCCAAAGTCAGCTCCTCAGCTCTCGTCTTCTGTGCGTAGAAGGAATATTCCTCGAAAGTGACGGTTGGATCATAAGGTTCGCGAGCCTGCGGCTTGATCAGAGTGTTAAAAGCCACCTGCTGAGAGGGGACCTGTAGGTTGGGTCCCACCTTCTCGTCCATGATCAGACGTGAGTGGGTAGGAGGGTGCTTTATTGTGAACAGAGCAAGGTAGTGCGCTTTGCTGAGAGGCCAAATGTGGAGGGCGATATATGGAAGCAATAGTCTGCAATTACTTTGGCTCCCGGACAAGTCGTGCAGGCTCACTCCAGCGTCAAACAAAGAGTCGAAAGGTCCAAGATCACCGAAGTACCACGAAGACCACCTCGGGGCATTTCCAGGCTTATGTACCTTCGCGATCAAAGAATTAACCTTTCTTGTGGATCTCAGCCCCGGATTCCTCAAAACACGAAAGCGAAAAAGGATTCAACCAAACCATCATTCCTCGATCCAAGTGGCTGAAAGAACTCTGAGAAGCATTGCCCAGGTAATCAGCTGCCGCATTGACGGGGACAGGACCGTCTGTGGACAAAGGTGTCAGATGTCCTGGACAGGGATGTGGCGGGGCAGACTGACAGGTCAGATTGGCCAGCCTCCTATTTTCTTTCGCGTTCTAACCATAATCTGGAAGTCAAGTGCTAAAGGGATTTGACTGCGATCCTCCGAGATTTGGGAGATCTACTGATTGTGTACAGTACGTACCGAAACTGGTGCGACCACCTACATGTACTCTTGGATGGACTTTCCTGGCCCCACGCCAAGACACACTAGTCTATATTGGAGTTCTTCCGGAGTATCCCTGTAAGTTGCCCGTGTATTGCTTCGTACGTAGATTACATAGTAATTTGAGGCATGTAATCTGACACCTCCATTCCCCCTCTAAAACAGCCTCCCTCGGGAGGCATACTCAACAGTTAACCACGAGTGGTCCAAGCAAAGATGGCTCCAAACCTAGCTCCTTTAATTCTTCGACACATCATTATCCTCGAAAATCAGTTCTTCCCATCCAACCCAACCATCTTCATCGAAACATCCCACAACTTTGTCGCATTCACCTCATCATAAGCCCAAGGCGCATACCCAGCGCCCATAGGTCCAGTCTCGGGATCATGCGGACCCGCAATCTGACAATCATCAAGATACTTCCCACCATGCTTCTCTAAGGCCTTCGCAACAGCCGCCCAGACAGTAGTAGCAGCGCCCTGCTCGAGACTCTTCCACCTCAGCGCAAAGGACTTGTCGGTGCCCTAACTCTGTCACGCTTCATCAGGGACGTGTTGCTGGAGACCCGTGGTGATACCGCCAGGGTGCAGACTGAAAGCGAGGAGGCCCTTCGATCCGTACCGGCGCTGAACTTCGTTAGCCGGCTAGATGATAGCGGTTTTGCTCTGTCCGTAGGCCTTCCAAGGTTCGTATTCGCCCGCTAGGGAGAGGTTGTCCATATACGCGGTTGAAATACGGTGGGCGGTGGAGGAGACGAAGACTACCCGGGAAGGGAAGGTTAGGGTCGAGGAACTTAGGAGGGTGGGCTTTAGGAGCTGGAGGAGGAGGAAGTGGGTGAGGTGATTTACGCCGAATTGGGTCTCGAATTTTGGAGTCTCCAAGCCTCCCATCAAACGTGACATGTAACCTCCGTATATTTTGGCCCTATATCCACAAGGGAGAAGCCTAGGAACTCAAAAAACACGGTGACTATTGTATCAAGCAAAGGTCAGCTTAGCTACAAATCGCCGGTGGAACGTAAAATAATAGCTTCTCTCCCCGTTTGAGACGCCAATAGTTCGTGGACCGAAACAGATCCCAACAGTTGTGGACCACTAAGCCCCAGGCAGACATAAAAGAGCGTGTTACCTCCCAGCCGGTCGGATCCCAAGGGTCTTTCCAGACTAATATTCCCGCGGTTCCTTCCATCGAGTTGCATAGGTCTTCACAGAGCTCGTATTCATCCACCAATGGTTCAAGGACAATCAAATTATCGCGCATTTGGGGGCTAGGGAATAGGTCAAGCCACGGGTGATGAGGAGTCGAGAGCTGGAGCGCAGTAGGACGCAAGCTAACGGGGAGAGACATCACTTCATTGCCGGCCAGTGAGGGGCCAGCGATACAGAAAGGAGACAACGCATCGTTATGCATCAGGATCGATTGATATCCCAGGATTTCGATATTATGTATCAGAGCCCGAGTCAAGTTTAGTTGAGTGAGGCCTAGAAGAAGTTCCGTGCGGGGCGAACCGGTCAAGTAGTGGTCATGACATATGCATTCTAACCGACGAAGGACCCATTTTGTCTCTTCCGAATGAATCCCAAGGTTGTAAAGGTCCCTCAGACATGCAAAGTCGGTCAAGCAGTCGCCGATAACCGTTATCAGTGCTCTTGTCGGTGGGTCGTAGTTCTCCGGTTTCTCCGCGCCACAGCGCCGGCGCCGACCTGGATGAGAGGAGTTAGATACCGCTACAGATAGGGTAAGGGTTGACTTGCGGCTCTCTCTCTTGATCAAACGATTCTGCACTCTCTTCCTTATTTTCGGATCGGTAATTCCGGTCCAATCATCCCCCCGGCTGGAATGCAACCTGTAGGGGGATACCTTGTGGAGGCGATGCTTGCGGAGGGACATAGGCAGATATATTGAGCTGAAGATCCATTTCCCTATTCAACAAGAAGAGCGCATGCATAGAGGCGAAAAGTAACATAGCATATGGTGAAAACATAGCGAGTTGTCACTCATGATGACATCGTTCTAACCGCTTTAGGGAAGCCCCACAACTTGAGGCTTTTGAGTGTGCGGCTGACAAAAAGGCGGAAGCGGCCATTCTAGATTATGAGAACCATGGATAAAAATATAGCGCTGTCACCCAGCTGCATTAGCGCAACCTTAAATAGGGGTAATATGACCATCTTTATTTATTCTGAATGCGGTGAGGCCAGCTCTACTCCACTTACGAAGAGGCAGTACTCCCTGATCCGCGAGAATTGACTCTGCAGCTTGCCTCGCCTCGAGTACAAGCACCCCTTCATTCTTCTCTCTGAATATATAAAGGGGTCAGTCAACCCTCATAAGCAAAAACAAAGGCTTCTACCCTGCGTTAGAACCTACTTCCCCATAATTTTCGTTCACCTAAACTGTCATCATGACATTTCGATATGCTGCAGCTTATGCACATCCAAGTGGCCCCGGGGATGAGCGCCCGGCAGCTGAACAGATCGTCCGAGACGAAGGTCTCATTGGAAAATGGGGGGACAAGGTGATCTTGATCACAGGTTGCTCTTCAGGTATCGGGGTCGAGACTGCCAAGGCATTGGCGAAGACCGGTGCGAAGCTATATCTAACAGCACGAAATCTCGAAAAGGCAAAGAAGGCCATTGGGGAACTTGCAGTGTCTCCGAATGTCCACCTTCTTCAGCTTGACCAGGAGTCTCTTGAGAGCGTTCGGAGTTGTGCTTCAGCGTTTCTGGCTCAGAACAGCCGGTTGCACATCTTGGTTGCAAACGCGGGCGTCATGATGACCCGCAAAGAGACCACGAAGGACGGCTTTGAGCTTCAGTTTGGAGTGAATCACCTATCACACTTTCTCTTGATCAACCTCCTGATGCCAGCTCTCCTCTCGGCATCCACACCGTCATTCCAATCAAGAGTAGTTGTTCTTTCCTCGACTGGGCACAAATTCTCTTCTGTCAATTTCGAAGACATCAATTCCGACGGCAAGTTTGAGGCCATGCAGGCGTACGGGCAGAGCAAAACCGCGAATTTGTGGACTGCAAACGAGATCGAGAGGCGCTATGGGTCTCAGGGACTCCACGCATGTAGCGTTCACCCGGGTGCGGTTACAACCAACCTGGGACAGCACATGTCCGAGGAGGAGATCCAAGCCATAACTCAGGACCCAAAGCTTATGGCCAGCTACATGAATCCAGCCCAGGGTGCTGCTACTAGTGTGTGGGCGGCTGTCTCGAAGGATCTCGAAGGCCAAGGGGCCAGATACTTGGAAAACTGCCAGATTTCAACTGCGCATGATCCCGCGGGGGGTATCTGGGCACCAGGCTATGGCCAGCATGCATTTGATGCCGCTGGTGCCAAGAAGCTGTGGGAAGTCTCCCTACAATATGTTTCACTCAAGTGAAGAATGCTTGTTCCGTGTTTTGCATTTTGTGAGAAAAAAAACCTCTGGGGTGTAGGTAGACTTCCCAGCTGCGGAGTGCCTCCTGACCCGCAGCTGAAGGATCTCACAAAAGTGTTTTGCTACAGTATTTATGTTATCAATTCATGGAACATAACGCCAGGCTGCCAGATAGGATTAAGAATGAGAGTTCTTCGTTCCGACAGGATGTCTTCTGTACGGTAAGTGGGCCAAGACGGTCCGGTATAGATGCGCCCACGAGAGCAGCTTGTTGGAGTAAAGTGTTCTATAGATGACGACTCAGGAATTTTGATTTTCTGGGCTATCCTCAATATAGTCTGGGAATCTTGTTGCTTTCGGCCGCTTATGTACAACCCCCTTCGGCCCCTTCATCAATTCATTCCTGTTGTCTCCAAGTACGGGGAGAGAATAGTACTGTCGGAGAAAATCATCTTTCCCTGCAAATGTTAGCACTGTATATAAGCACAGCCTTCTGTATTATAACTAGCGGGCGTAAACGAAGGCTGCAACGCATATAGGCAGGCTGGCAATCTTGCCACTTGGACATAGGAGCACTTGTCCATATTGCCATGGAAAATTATCATTCGCTTGGACCGTCAATACAGTTACGAGACAAAGCACCGTATTTTAATAAGAGTAAGTCATGGTATTGAGACTTATACAGGAATATTGATATTCCGGACTTATCCCTAATATGGACTAGTGAGTAATGGGGGTGGGGCTAGAGAATCTCTCTAAGAGTGGAGGAGGGTGCACCAGTTTCGGGACGTCGGCGTGTAAAAATGCGCATTATATCGCCCTTGCCCTGCAAGGTGCCCTGCAAGGGCAAATTCGTAGGTGCATTCAACAAATAACCAGAGATACTATCGCTATAGCCCTTTCTTAGTAAAGAAGAAATCTATAAACACGAAGAGGGTGTGTCTAACCCTTGTGATCGGCTACCTTCGGATCACTGTGTTCTGTGTAACATCAGGCAAGCAGGGCCAGCGACATGAGCGGGGTTTTTGAGTGTCTGATTCGTATCGTGTAGCTTCCTTGGATCTTCTACGGCGGCCAACTGTAGCCACCGACCAGAAACCCTTCATTGGGCGTCTATTTGACCGCCCTATTGATCGTCCTGATCTATGCCTAAGGCCTAGACGCATCTTATTTCCTAATTAGGCAATTCGATATGATTATTAATGACCGTGGAAGGTAACTAACTAATATTATCCCAAGCCCCCCGAGCCCTCTCTTGCTACTAGCTGTCTTCTCAGTCACGTCTTAGCTATCTTTCTCATCCTTAATATTCTCTCGCGATTTATTTCTCGTTGGTGAATCTTGGGTTTGATTATCGTGAGAGAGGGCCGTTAGGTAGAGAGGGTCTCTTCCAGTCTTGGTTTAGCAATCAAATATCTAACTTCCTTTACTATCAACGTCAATAAATAGCTTTAAGCAGTATCTAGATTAGATGACAGTAGTCTAACTAATTCGGGATGTAAGATGCTTATGTAGGCGGAATTAGACGCCCTAGTAGTTATTTGACTTACCCGAAATTAGATGATTGAGATTCTGAAGGAGTAGTTTCAGTATTGAGCCAGTTTTCTGCCTCAAAAAGTGGGGTTTAAACTTATGCGCACAGAACGGTCTGAGAGCAATCCAGGAGATAGCAGGAAGGGACCTTTCACATCAGATTTCCCATGTATTCTAGTGTATTTTAGGCTGACCTATCCTACTATCCCAATAATTGTAGAGTTTAAGAGCCTTGGATATCATAGATACTACTCCATAGTCACCTTTTATACATAAGAGTGGGGTATGTGACGAATCGGAGAGCCCGTCGCGTCACTATGGGCCATTTAGAAATCGTGTGGGGATTTCTTTGTTCTGACTACGCCGTGACATACAAGGTAAGCACCACCTGGGAACTTTAAACAAGCAGGGATAAACTGACTTTTTCGATGGCAGAGGTTTAGTCTAGATATCACCAAGTATTATTATTGGCAATTCCCCCCATTTGATGTCAAATTATCGGACAGGAGGATACTGTCGCTTCTACCCGGGTCAAGATTGGTCCTTTCACGAGGTTATACGTGATGAGTTCATATTCTTCGGTGACAGGAATTTGGATGATATGAGACGAACTGCTGAGGCTCAGGTTGGACGGGCTGGTGCTGAGAGGCCTGTCATCATGGGTGAGCAGTCGAGCTGAAAGCACAGTGCCCACTACCCAGAGAAGAAAAGTCCTTAGCGAGGCTAGAAAATCTTTGGGCTCTCGACTCGACAAACAAGGGAAGTTCCCTTGGATTCGCTGAATGACAGAGGCATCTACTGTTCTGACCGTAAGTTACACGCTGTGAATAGGCGTGCGGCACCAAAGGTAAGCTGGGTTGACACAAGGGCTGGGCAAGCTTCGGCGGCTATACAAAAACTAGACGGATGACGGCTTCCTTATGCGCAAGGGATACTGAGAAATGGCACTGCATGCCCCCTCACGCAAATGAGGCCTTTTGGATGACTGCCTTTCATAGGCCCAGGTCGACCCCGAAGTTGACATGCAGAATGAAGAGCCAATCCTTCGCATACCGCCGCGGCACTCTTGTGCGCTCATAGGACAAAAGAGGGCGCGCGGTCTTAGACCAAATTCGGGATTGCTTCGGGGTATGAGATATTTTCCGTACAGTCTTTCTCATAACAGCCAAGATGCCGTCTCGACAAAGCTCACCTGCTCTGCCCTTGCATCTTGTCTCGGTCGGTTGTTGATTGACGAAGGAGCGTGGGAGGAGAGGAGGCCCAAGCGGCAGCGGCCCCACACGTGATGTCTTTGCCTCACTCGGTACTCCGTACAGAGTAGACACAAAAATTCTTTACAGATTTTGGATCTTTTAGTGGCTGATTGGTTGCCTGTTGCCTCTGCAGATAGACTGTTGGAGATCATAGAAGCCACATAGCCCCGGTCACGTTGACAGATCAAAACGATCAAGGGAGGCTTGGGAGATGATAGGGCCATCATCCTGGCTTCGAGCGATCCTCTTCCTCTTTTGCTGGGGGCTGGTGCATGCCTCCAGCCAGTCACCATGTAGCGATTTGGTACATCCACAGCCGATCGCAATCAATTTGTCTCTTGATTCCGTGTAAGAAACCTTCCAGACACACTGTGACTTCTTACT
Organism: Penicillium daleae; assembly: GCF_028827525.1. Lineage (NCBI taxonomy): Eukaryota > Fungi > Ascomycota > Eurotiomycetes > Eurotiales > Aspergillaceae > Penicillium > Penicillium daleae. Next base: position 2,047,310 of record NW_026623157.1, on the reverse strand, counting down.
TTTGTACCAATAATCCATTATCATTCAGGACCGCCGTCTGCGTCCCTTCGATTGACCAGTTCGTCGTTTTGGCCGTTGCTTATCCTCGGTCAATTGACTCACCTCTTCCCAAATATGCTGAAACCACGACTCTGCTGCGCATGAATTATTTACAAGAGCGTAATATCAAACCTAATCGTTACTCGAGTATCTTTGGCAAATTCTTTGGCAAGTTCTTCGCTTCCAAAAGCTCAACACCGCCCGACTTGAATGAAAAGCAATCTTCAGAGCAGATAACGCTCGGGTTTATAGAGGCTTTTGAACGGGTGAAAAATATATCGTCGGCAAATTCTGGCACAAACATTACATCCGCGGTCATCTCGTTCCCACGCTTTTTCAGCTTTGAGGTTCACAAGCTTGCCGTTGAGGCGGCGCAGAGAGCTGGCATCTTTCCCGTTCACTCCACGAGTCCCCACCAATTATTTTCTATGCTTGAAAACATACTGGAAGAAAATATAACAGCTGTCAGACGATATGATTACACTCCAAAGCTCCTAATCATCGACTATGGCCTATTGTATTTCGACGTTCAGACACATGGCAGGCGATGTCATCTGAATATTTCACTCGACTGGATGGGCTGTATGAACATTATCCACAGGCTTGTCAACAGGGTTGTGTCGACCAATGCGGACATACAACTGCAGCTTGATCAAGGTGCCTCATACAATACTCTCAAATCTGCCGTCTATCGAGCACAGTACTTGATGAAAATGGACCGCGATGTTGAGTCGTGGGACGAAAAAGTCTCGAAAGAAGACCGTCCGGAAAGGTGGCTCCTTGAACTGGATGATTGGTGGACTGGTCAGCAGAAGGACGCATTTATTTCCCGGGAAGATATCGAGTCCGCCGAAGCTGAGTATGTCAGCGATCTAGCAGAGCTTTTGGATAATCTCCTTATTTGCCTTGAAGGTGAGAGAAGTTCTTTTTTGGTCTCTCGACTCGCTTGAGATATCCTGCTGCTCAGGTAAACTAATTTCAATGTTCTATAGAGGCAAAAACCCATGATGAAACCGAGGCAGATCAGTCATATTTGGATTTTGACAAAATTATCGTTCTAGGCAACTTATGTGATAGGTCACTCATCGTACGTGCCTTGAAAAAGAGTGTCGGTGAGCATGCTAGGATTACTGGAGGTAGCTCAGAGTCGGACGTTATACTAGAAGCTCTAGCTGGTGCTCGTTTTGCCTTCAAGTTTCACGAAGCCGAGCTCAGGATTCGAGAAAACATGGAGACTCAACTTACTGGCCACGTGGATCTCTAACATAAGGCAATAGCTATGCATCATCAACCGACTTGATCTGATCAAAGAATATTCATAAGATCAAGGATCCAATGCATCTGTGAAATACCAGCTGTCCCAATGGTGAAAATGCTGAAATAAGACTACACCGTCCTCCTTTTCTACTCAAAGTTTCCTGTCACTCACATTACCTCCCAAGACATGACCAGCGTCGAGTAGAGGCTCGATCATCTCTTTATTCACGACTTGCCACCTTAGCCCTATAGGGATAATTTGGCTATCAATTTCAGACATCAGAAATGCTACTGCTCTTGAGAAAACAGAATATTACGGCAACTGACATCATAGCAAAGCATCTGGCCATCGCTTTCCAGATATTAAATTGTAACGGATTTTCATTATCTCAATATGAAGTTTCACTAATGGGAGGAGCAAGCTCAGCGTGCTAGAGAACGGGCGATGTAGTGAAACGTCAAGGGAATCTGGCGTCATAGAGCATAATGGAAGCTCAGCTTACAATTCTTTGGTGATATTGATTGGCGTCATACAGAACTTGATGGCTGTGTTACGAATCAGGGTCTCAATTGCAGCTACTGTGGGCTCATGTGTGTTAAAAGCATGGACAATAGCACAGTCAAGAACATGACCGAATAGTCGCAGAGAGTTTGGAGCGGTCTATTACTCCACATTCCAGTGTCTGTTACCTACATGGGATCATCTGCATGGCAAGCAGTTGTGCCCCTTGCAGTCTTCCTCGAGGCAGCGGCGTGGGCATGTTCTGCTGCTGACCCCAGATGGCTTGACAAGCCACAGCCTATGAGATAATCATATAGAGTACCGACCTTGAATCCAAAGACATAATATGAGCGAAGTAGGTATATCAGCTTCAGGGATATTCCGAGGAGAATGCTGATGACATCTTCTTTCCGATGGTGTTTAAGTTGGAAAATAGCTCCCATTTCGAGACTGATGAATATTCAAACTCCAACCTGCATAATAATCTCAGGGCACATATATTCTACAAGTGTAGGCTCTCTTGGAAAGGGTTGCTGACAACGTAAGGAGCATCTGCCCAGAAGCTTTCTTCGCATGAGCTAAGTGGAAGTAGCGAGAGACATTGCCTCGATCGTGTCGTATCCGGACCGTCCGGTCAGGTATAAATAAGAGTCTCAGTTCCGTCAAATGAGTTTCCTCGATATCATTTACATCAATAACAATAACCCAAATCGATCTAGATTACCTCAATCCTACTTTTCCTAATCGCCATCATGCAGTTCGTTCTCAATAAACTTGCCCTGCTTGCACTATTTGCCATTGCGGTCTCTGGTGCATCTAAATTTGCCGACACTTGCCAAAACATTGAGAGTTCTGGATCGATGATTCAAGCCGAGTGCCAGGAACGTGAAAATGGGCAGCTGCAGATGAGCCAGCTGGATTTGAACCGCTGCATCAAGAATAGCAAAGGCTCTCTCAAGGTCAGTTCCTGTGAGTCAAAATTCTTTTGGGCTGTGGCTAACGATAAGAAAACATGACACAGTGTGGCAAAAAGTGAGCTTACCCCCTGCTTCTTAGATAGCTGTTGATCATACCGTTCTAACTCATTTGCAGCGGAAACTTTGCTGGATCGTGCATCAACTGCAGTCTTCGGGGACACACTGACCTTGAATGTCAGTGCCGAAATGCTGACGGGGATCATTCATATGTACCCGCTCATATTGATATCAGTCAGTTCTTCAGACTTAGGTTTCATGAACTTGACAGACAGCTCACATATAACTGGAACAAAAGACAACTGCATCAGCAACAACCATGGCGAACTTGGCTGCTAAATGCAGTAAATATTGACCATGCCTATTTATAGGGGTATTTGATATTATTCGGCAACGAATGTCTGCTGAGGGGAAATTCTGTGAATGTTAGGGTCATGCACCGGGATACGCTCGTTACGAATTTAGATGATGAATGATGAACAGAGGAATCTAAGAACCACATTTTTAACAAAAATATCGAGACTTCCTGCCCATATAAAGATCATTTCAGTTGCTATTCATCATATCCATGTTCAGGACTGATGGTTTGGTCTCCCAATCATCGGGATCAGAAGCGAGAGAATGGTAGACAGATCAATTGTACGGATTAGGTCAAAAGCCGTCTTAACTTGAGGGTGAGTACTGGTAAAGGCTAACCTCGTTAACCCGATGGTTTGTCTATGGTGTACCAAGCTTTGTGTCTAAACTAATTGGGTAAAAAAAGTCCCGTAGTGAGGAGAAAAGGGATCGGCACACGCCACGATGCAACCCAAATCTGTGGGAGGTCATTATGTGCCTACAAACAATGCCTATCGAGTTTAGTCGATTTTTTGAACACCTAAAACGCACCAGTCCCAGCCCGTGCCGGGCGGTTTTAGCGTATTAGTGTCTTCTTAGTCGCAAGACTAAGGTTTGGTTTCACTTCGGCGTTGCCAAGCATAATTGCGCCATTCTCATTTGTCAAATTGGTTCAAGATAGCCAATCCATACATTGTCAAGTGCGCGCTATTCATCCCGTCTACATTTCCGGGTTAGCATCAAATACCTCGTCGCAGATGGGATAATGCGACCCGAGACAAACCAACCGGACTCCGTTAGTAACTCATCATTATTGTTGCAGATCGCATCATTGCCCACGCCAAATAGCCGAGCCAAGACGAAAGAGCCATACTAATATCACCAGGAATCCTGCCGTTCAGACTAGATAAGTCATGGGACAGTTTCTAACAACGAGAGTTCTCTCAGAGATCTTCCTCGAGGCAACCTCAACGCTCATAACCCCCGCGAACTGGCAAATAGTTTGAGCTCAAGCCTAACTGGCGTTATTGTACCACGCTCATTTTGCGGACAATTTCAAGCTCTCACTTGGTCTGCAACATGTCTGCATTAGTAGAGGACAGCTCTGGCAGAAGCGATGACATACAAGCTTCAGAGGTTAGCAAGGCTGATGTTCTCACTAAAGAGGCATCGGTCACAGTGGGGGAAGAATCCCAGACGAACTCAACAAATGAAGCAGAAGGCAATCGTTCTGCTAAATCTCAAAATGAGAACGACACAGTCTACGTCAATGGCCACCCCGTCATTGAAAATGGTATGACGATTGTCTTGTTCTACTCAAGTTTTTCTTTTCTGGCGCTCATTCATTGAGAATAGGAGACGACGTGTCGAGATTCCTGATCTCCGATCGCGACGATGGTGACCCTTCATTTACATTTCGCTCAATAGTCCTGGGCACAGCTTTTACGGCCCTTTCTAGTGTGATCACCATGATCTACATCTTCAAGCCAACTATGATGCAAGTTTCGGCGGTTTTCCTTCAGCGTAAGGTACTCAAAGCAGATATCAAGCGGTCTCTCTTCTAACATTTCCAAGTGCTGGTCTACATCTTTGGCGAAGCATGGGCGATTTTCACCCCTCGACCGGATCGATTCAAAAGCAGATGGGTGCAGAAGACGCTTCGATTCCTCAACTCTGGACAACCGTTCGGAATCAAAGAACACGTTGTCGCTTCACTGATCGCATCATCTGGGAACAATGGGCTTGCAGGAGTCGAGGTCTATGCTGCTGAGCGACTTTTTTACGATCGCAGCGTCTCTGCGTCCACTGCAATACTCGCTACTTTCTCTATCTCTCTTTGTGGATTTGTAGTGGCGGGGTTATTACGACCGCTTATCGTCTACCCTGCTGAAATGGTGTATTGGACTACTTTGCCACAAGTGGTGCTGTTCCAAAATCTCCACTTCGATACTCGCGCGAACAGAGGCCGACTCATCAAATTTGGCTGGGCTCTTGTTCTCGCTGCAATCTGGGAATTTTTCCCATCATATATTATCACTTGGTTCGGTGGACTTTCCATCGTCTGTCTGGCTACAATCAATGCCCCAGAAAACACAAGGACTATCATCTCTACAATTTTTGGAGGTGCATCATCCAATCAAGGGTTGGGTCTGCTCAATTTCTCTTTAGATTGGCAATATATCCAGAGCCAGTACCTATCCTTGCCTTTCAAGCAACAACTAAACACTTGGATTGCATATGTCATCTGGTACCCTGCAATGCTTGGTCTCTACTACAGCAATGCCTGGAATGCCAAGAACTTTCCATTCATGTCTACTTCTCTCTTCAAGAGTGATGGGTCCAGATTAACCACAACCGCAATCCTGAACAGCGAGGGAATCATTGACGAGGCCAAGCTTGCGAAAATCGGTTTGCCGTACTTGACCTCCAGTACAGTCTGGGGATATTTCACCCAAAATCTCGCAATTGGAGCGTTGATTACGCATGTGATAATTTTCTACGGCAAAGATATGGTACTGGCATGGAAGCAGGCCCGAAGCAAGACGCAACCTGATCCACACTATCGGGCGATGCTCAAATACAAAGAGGTTCCAATGTGGTGGTACTTGGTCCTCTTCGTTCTCTGCTTCATTGCAGGAATTATCGTGACTGCTCACGGCGAGACAACCCTCCCTGTCTGGGGTTATATCATTGCTCTTCTCCTTGGAGGGTTCATTGCACCATTCTCCTGTATCTTATACGGGCTTTATGGGAGCGGAGTCTCCACGAACCAGATCTCAAAGATGGTTGCAGGTGCAGTGCATCCGGGGCGGCCCTTGGCCAACTTCTATTTCGCTAGCTGGTCTCACCAGGTCATACTTCTCGCCGTCAATCTGGCAAACTGGTTGAAAGTCGGACAGTATACAAAAGTGCCACATCGGGTCATGTTTGGCACCCAAATTTACGCAACCCTTCTCGGAGCTGGTCTCAACTATGCTGTGATGACCACCATCGTCACGAACCAGCGCGAGATTCTCCTAGATCCTGAGGGAAATAGTGTTTGGAGTGGCTCTTACATGCAAAGCCTCAATTCGCAAGCCATTACCTGGGCTCTGGCCAAGGACATGTACGGTGCTAAAAGCCGATACTTTATCGTCCCTCTTGGCATTGTCATCGGCCTAGCTCTGCCAGTTCTTCACTGGGGAGTCGCGAGAGTTTTCCCGCGGGTTCGCAATTGGCCGATCAATACTGCGATTATTGCATTGTACTCTGGCTACACTTATTACGGGAACACCTCATGGGTATGTTCCTCAATTGCGGTCGGGGTTTTCTCTCAATTCTGGCTTCGCCGCAGATTGCCCAGAATCTACAACAAGTACAACTACCTCATTGGAGCTGCCATGGACGGAGGTTCTCAGATCGTCATTTTCATCCTGTCATTTGCGGTTTTCGGCGCGAGTGGAACAGAGCATCGATTCCCGACGTGGTGGGGATCGCCCTCTGGTAACCCGGATCATTGCTTGTAGTCCGAAAGATCTAGGATCAACATGAATGGCGTACAAAGGGCGCGGGTAATGTGTCAATGGAGCTATGGGGAGGCTCAAGGAAACCAAAGGCTCCATGATAACATCTTGTTCCGACTCGGCACTGTTGAAGTATTCCGGGCGCCTGGAGTTATCATTCGGGTTACAGGAGTAGCCTTGGAGCTGGCTCCAAGTTACGCTGAGGATGGAGACAACATTATTATGGAAGGGAGCACGGAATATGATGCTTGTTCAAATCGAGTCTATGTTATTGTGGCATGCCAACAGACAAAGAATAGTATATCCAGAGAAACCGAATCACAGATTCGGTGTGCTCATCACGTTGCTTGTCTCCGAGGTCTCACTGCCGTAATTGTAAAATCCTGCCCCATTCTTGACGCCTAAGCGCCCGTTCTGGATCATGTTCTGAAGGTACACTCTCGGCTCAGCCGGGATGCCTGTCCGAGATTCTGCATAGTGGTTTTCAATATCCAAGACCACGTCGAGACCGACAACATCCATCTGTTCACATGGTCCTTTGGGTGTCTTCAAGACGTCCTTGAAGATTGCATCAATCTCCCGAGGCGTACATACGCCCTCGGAGAGTGCCAGTAGCGTTTCACGCTTGATAGCAGCCCAAATTCTGTGATTTCAACAAGGTAAGCTCGTGGGTCAACAGAACAGGCTGGGCTCAGGTCATGAAAGTGAATCCTACCTGTTGTATATGTAACCAATAGAGTCTTTCTTCACATGGAAGGGTGAGAAACCATGTGCTCTACATTGCTCTAGCAGCAGTGACACGGCAGCGGGATCGGTGTCCTGATGCCCCATAATCTCGATAGCTGATGGGTTTGTCATTAGTTCAAGACCTGCTCAATTTCAATCACCTGAGCATGGGTTAAATTTACCTGATGTCTCTGGAGGCCAGTCTGCGCAACATTGCAACATGTTAGTAAGGAGTTCTTGGAAAAACCGAGTATAAAGGGTCTCGTACAGCAGTGTGCGCTCAATATCCTGTTTTTGTGCTTCAGATCTAGCCCCTCAATAATCTCGGAGATTCCATAACTGCTAGAGTTGGAAGCAATGATTGTGTGTGCAGGAGCCAGATCATCAAGCTGGGTGATGACCTTCTGCTTCAAGGCCCAATTCTCGGGTACGCACTTTGTTTGAAAATGATGTCAGACCATCACAATGCATCACAATTCGAATCGAGCGGATGATACTTCGACAACCAACCATGCGTCTTGAAGAGTGGACTTCAAAGAATCTGGCTGCGACACTGTGACCTCTCCCCAATTTTTGTCGTGGTCCACTGCTGCATTACGAAGCTGATGCACATAGCTCAGACCGTCTTGCAGCTGCTGTTTCTGTAGATCAACGAGACAAACAGAGCCGCCTCTTCCCGACCACTTCCGACTGTTAACGGAGCGTGCCCAACGTCAAAATTTGAGAATTTTGCTCACCATGAATGCAAGTCGTCTGCCTTGAGTCCCAGCACCGATAATGACCACAGACCCGGCGGGCCTTTGCGTGATGTCCACTGTCATTTTCTTCCTTATATAGTCTTCGTAAGAGAGCAGACAGAAAGTCGAATGTTGAGCTCGTTTCTTTCGTTCGCAGCGAAACCTTGAAATAAGCTATGCGGCCTTCTTCGCGATTCTATGACATGCGGCTAAATGTACACTTCTTCAACTCAACCGACCGAATGAAATCGCCGGCAGCCAAGGCAGATATAGGATGACGGGCCGGTCATTCGGATCCGGCTTCTCCATAGGTAGCATTACCGATCTGCAACAAGATCCACGCCCTTAGCCAACTCTTGCCCGGCTCTGATCCCCTTGCGGGATGCTTTAGTCTCTGGATCGTGCCTGTGTCGGTTCTGAGCCGAGGGGTCCAACGCTCAAACGCCTCTTCACGCTGTATCCGGCGAAATCGGAATTGGTGATTGGTGGATATGGTATCCACATCGGATCCGAAGCGAAGAGCCAAGAAAAGGCGCGCGTCATGAATTGGAGACTTGCCCGTTACAGTACCTACTGTACTACGCTACCCCAGAATCGGATCGAATTCTCCAGAGATTAAGCGCAACTGTTACAGACTTGAAGTTTGATACTAAGTCAATCTCAGGAGTGGAATTTATGGGGTCCTGAATGAAAGGTTTAGCCTCAAACTCGATCTCGGCCGATCTCCTCAAAAGGTCGCGGCTTGCCAGATGGTTGGTAAGAAGGAAATCTAGGCCCTCCATAGTGACAATGCCCGTGTTGAAATGTTTCAAAACCATCTAATATGTCCAAATGCAACCGTCATTGCCTGCTGACTGGCAAGAGCTAGCGGCTGCCAAGTTGCCTGTGCCTCCGCGGAGATGAGTTTGGATGATCTTAGACTCTGAGTCTTGGCCAAGAAAGTATGAGGTAAAGATCGAAGAGATACAAAAAGTCCCTCAGTGCTCTCTAGCACAGCAAGGTCTCCGAGGAGAAACCTCGAACGCTGCCAAACAGACAAGTATATACCAACATGGAAACTGCATTGAACGCCACAAGCTTCTGGTGTCTAAAGCGCTTCACAGTCAAGGCATAGTACGGGATAGCCGTATAAGCCTAGCACTATTGCAAGCCTGGCGATGTTGCCGCTGGGCTGTATGAGTATGGATTCTCAACAACTTGCATTTCAGCGGGCCAGAGGTAGGGTGTCGCATGGCAAGGTGTGCTCTTGAACACGCTACCAGAATCTCTGCCTGGACTGTACAAGCACGATGTTATTCTTCCAACCCTGACAGTCTGGCGACATACCGCCAGATCTCAGAGTTGGACGACATATTGCGGCGAATCATCAGACCTGGTGGAGATGGATGAACTTAGTCTCTTGACGGGTGTATCCAATAGTCAATGTTCATCTTGGATTTACGTAACTAGTCCAAAGTTTCCCAACGAGATATGTCTTTTTGGTTGTTCTCGAACGTAGCGAAAACGCTCAAGCGCGCCTAGATACTCCATGCATGTGCATCCTGGAGGGAATTTCAAGGCACGCTTTCTCTCTTGACTTCAAAGTTCAAACCAAAGATCGCGAATTTGCCAGGCACTGGTCTTGATCTTTTTATCGAAAGGTCGAAGTAGGGGTAACCTCACAAAGCCAATCTCGGCGAGGCAGTCCAGATCCCCAGATCCAGAGCAGACGTGCTCTTCGTAGCGACTACCCCGGATTTCCTAGCCTCCAGATTCCTGCATGCATGCACTAAACAGACAGAGATCTGAGCGGGGAAGCTCGTGGTGCCTCGACGCCCAACAGCCTGTGCCACTCGGTTAGCCCGCGGGGGTGGGACTCCGACCCAGTCCATGCTCATATTACAAGGAAATATCCTTTCCCCATTGCGTCTGACCTCCAATTAATTCAAGCCTTCTTCATAATGCACACCGACCGAGTCCACCGACGCAAGCAGTTTTCAAGCTGCGATGCGTGCCGCAAGTCTCGCGTTGCCTGCGACGCTTTGCGAAGACTCTCTGCGACCGGAGAGTCGAATGTCGCCACTTGTAGCCGCTGTGCGGCTCGGAACCGACATTGCAGCTTTGAGGTGCGGATGCTCGCGGTCAACCCGGATGACTGCATATTTGAGGAGATTATCTGACCCAGCATGTTTGTAGTGGATGAAAAAGGTCGTTTCCAGGGCGGATGGGTCCAGTCCTTCATCAGATCGCTGGAATCCGCTTCTCTCCCCACCGCCGTCCTATGGCAGGAGCCAAGAGGAAGGGTTCAATCTGTCTCCGCACTTCAATGACCCAGGGGGAGATTCGCCTCGTAATGGGTAAAACTGTCTCAATCATTCTTCACTTCTCTGAGAACTTTCTATTGACCCTCGTTTACCCCTTTAGTGTGGTTGAGAGCCCAGTCCACGGCGACCATGGGACCCCGACACCCTCCGCCAGCTCCTCACTGATCAGCCTAGAAGTCTCGGACTGGCTTCGATCAATGTATGAGGACGTCTTCGAACAGGTCTTTGGGTCTTGGCTAGGCAACTACAGCTGTCCATTCTCGTGAGTGACAATTCGAGCCTAAGAATCACCCCCATTGACTGCGCACACGGGCACTAACGCAGGCCCAGATTCGGGGAGAATGGCCACTTGGAAGAGGGCGCAAGCGACCATCCGGGATTTTCGCTATCGGTCAGCATTTCGTCGCTATGCAGGCAATTCGACCAGTTGATGAAGGACCTGGAAAAGCAAGGGCCAGCGAGTGCGAGGGCTCATCCTCCAACGCAAACGGAATTGGTAAAGGAATGGCAGATCGAAACTACCCTGAATCAAGCAATTCAAACCTTTTCCGCTCGATGGCTGCCTCTGACCTTCAACTCGCCCGACCAAAAATTGGCGCAAACCCCATTGATACAGTCACTTTGGCGGGAACTGAGACAGAATCTTCTCAAATCCATGAACAGACCCTGTTATCGATCCATGCTGAGCTTATACCTTTTTGCCATGGTCCCGGTTCCAGTCGGCATACCAGAAGACGAGGAGGAAAGCGGCGTTCCCGCTCAGGTATGTGTGCAAGCTGCTTTGCAGCAAGTACAATACCTTCGCGCGCGCCAGAGAAGCCTTGAATTCAATGGCTCCAAGGTCTCGCTTTTATCAGACCGAGCGACACCCATATCTACTCCGGAACAGATTCGATCCGAGTTTATACACATTGAGAGTATGATATACTGGGCAGCCATGACGTTCGACACCTCATCTGCCTTGACTTTCAACACCAAGTCCGTCCTTTCTTCAGGTCTCCTGGGCTGGGAAGCCGAATCCTCGTGGCGGATGGTCCAGACCTGCACGAATATCTTCCATGAACAGTCCGAAAGGTGGCGTACTCATGGAGTGTTGGTCACTGAAGAAACGGCAAATCAAATTATCGGTGCTGCCCATGCATGGAAGCTTCGCGTGTGGAAAATGGGTACAATTTTGAAGGAGGCACTTCGCGAAGGTCATGGCGAAGACGCTGTATACCACGCATATACCTCTGCCGCGGAGGCAATCAGACAGTTCAATGTCACTTATCGCCCCTTGCTAGCAGCGTGCGAACGACGACTACAATTTTTGTCGCAACATACAAAGCTTCGCTGGTGTGAGTATCTACCTTCTACGACTCTGTCTCCCTATTGCAGACCGAGGATACTAATCTTCTTCTTTCTACACATAGACGAGCTGATGGTGCACCACCACTTGAGTATTCTAATTATGATTGATGCCATCGAGATTGCCTCGAGAGAAGACATTCTCGAGAAAATGAGCGTCACAAAGTCAGACGCACAGGGCAGTCTTCTCAACTGTCTACAATTTGGTCTCAGCAATCACTTTACGATACCTACGCGCCAGGGTTCGGACAGCAGTACTGGTTCGTTCCCGCTAGTGGCTATCGATCCTTATCCCCACCATCTCCTCGCGGGCGTACAGCTTTTGTGGAAAGGGATTGAGCGGGACTTCGATGATGGTCATATGGATCAGACGACTTGTGAGAATTTGCAGTCTATTCTTCTTCAGACACTTGAACTCCTTCCACAAACGTCCAAGTCGGTCAGGAAAGGGACTGAGCGGGCTCAGTTTGCTTTCCTACGACAAGAACGGTGAAGTCCATAGCCAAATATAATTTAACTTCTATGATAACTCCTGTCGTCAATAGTACTCATAGTTTGCGGCACATTTATATTGCGCATAAGCACAATAATCCCACTCCCTAAAACAAAAAGAAGAAAAAAACACAGAGCGGTGTAAGTCAGAAATCATACTCCACGCCTGAGCATGGGTTGAACTTGTGCCTCAAAAGGCGAGTCTATGTCTTCTTATTACATTCAAAGATCAAGATATCTCATGGCTGATCCTCACCGGACTTGATAATACGGTATATCCGCTTATGCTGTTCCAATGCCACCAAAGTCGCAATCGTCTGTGGACCCAAGCGAACAAAACTAGGTGTCCAACCGCGGAACACCCACCGATAACCCTCAGATCGAGTCAAATCAGTCACAATCTTCAGGACTGACACACGCTTCGAAGAACTCATCAGCTGCGTTCGAATCACATCCATCGGGCTAGAGATTGAGGTTGCAACTAGACTAGCCAACAGCGAAGCAGAAATATGAATAACCGGACTCTCCCCACTGCCACTACTCCACCTTTGAAGCAAGGTCTTGAACGTGTCATAAGATGCCAATTGACTCGCGGTCATGATTCCACAGCGAAAACAGTTAGGCCACAGGCCCTGGATAAACGACCTCCAACCTTCATTGCGCTTCATTTGCACCCAGGCGTCAAGCACATTCTTGTAATTTCGGCGATGTTGAATAGGTAATGACCTGTCGTTTTGCATCCGGATGTTTGCGATATCTGATGGCGTGCCGAATATGGCTCCCACGAAGCCCGATGTCGCCGCCATCATGGTTAGCATTGGAGCCGTGACAGGCTTGTCTGATTTAGCTGCGGATTGTTTGAGTTCTTCGTACAGGGCAATACGTGAGGCCCCATATGTTACTATGCAATTGTTAGATTGCTGCTCAAAATTTTAGATGTAGTAGTACTCACATGATCTCATCAACCCAGCGGACAGCTATCATGTTGGCGGCGTTAATTGACATGAAAGTTCTAGATGTAACCAAGGGGTAAATGCTTACTCCATGATAAAGACCTCTAACACCCTCGCTCCGAATGATTTGTACTCCCGTTCGAACTGAACCTTGCTTTGCACCGTCTGCAACAGTTTGCATGCGGACCTTGACTATGGTGATTCAACGTGAGACATTCGTCTTGAAGATATCATATATCTTGCACGGGAACACTTACTCAGATCAAACGGATGCGACACCATTACCGCCATACAAGATGCCGAGCCACCAAACCATCTCGGATAGCTAATTTCAGCTTGTTTGGTATGGGCTGGAATAATGTGAGGCGTAGGTATAGGGGCAATCTTTGTTTCAGCCATGTTGACGAGAAGTATTTTTGTGAATCTCGCTCATAAGAAGGAAACTCTTCAAATATGACTCGGCAATTACCGAGTCGGTGCTAGTTTTATACCCGACTGCCGACCCTTTGATGACCGGTGAATGGGCTACCCCAACTTTTGGGCTTCGGCGTTGGCGCTAAGGGCCCGAGGTGTTCCTGCAGGGTTTCCTCGGTCGAGATTCATGCTACCAGAACGTTTTGCACTTGGAGTGTTCCATGTGTCAAAGATAATAGGTGCCTTTGTGAAAAATGTCCCTGTTCTGCTCAGTGATGGTAAATCAAGGCAGTCTCTCCTTGATCACCTACCCATGTCTCTTGGAATCTCACCTGTTGATTATCTCCGCGGGGGGGTCGCTAAGACGGCTATATGGTTACTTGACATGCTTGCTCACAACATTCACGAAGTCACTGATTGTCTATCGAGGTATGATTTATTAGGCTGTTTGCGTGGACTGACTTAAAATTCGGATTTCAACATCATCCTCCTGCGAACCATCCCAGATAACAATCCCGACCGTATAACGTCTGAGAGGTATGCCGTGGGGGCGCATGCTGCCTGCTTCGCCCACCAACGCAAGCGTGGCAGATTCTCAGCTTTACATGAGCAAGGGCTCTTTTTACATCACCATCTAGAGCTATGCTCCATCGAGTGCTGTCATCGAGGACACTACTGCACTGTGTACGTGATCATCGTCGAGGCAAATGTACTGCAAAATTGTTCAAGGGAAACAACGTGACCGTCGATTCCGGCTCCACAGGGCGAGAGGATCCCAGGGACGCGCTCGTCAACAACGATGCCGCAAAGAAAGCACCCTAGACCACTGCGATGATCTATTGTGAGAAAAGGAAATCGGCCAAGTGATTCTTATCATATATGCAAGAAATGTGGCCTTGTCACGGTTCAGAAAGGAAACGATTTTCATGACTCGGTCCAGCCAATCAGCAATTTTCCGTCGGGTATTTCCAGCGGAGAATTCCAGAGCTTGCCTTACTCCATTGTCGTCCTTAGCCTCAACTCGACTCCACGTCCAAAATGCAACATGGTGCCTTGGGCATTGAAGGATGTCGGGTAAATGGCTAAGATACGCAGAGGGGAGTCTGATGGTTGCATTATTTGAATACGTTGCCAAACTCTTCTCTTTTCCTGAAGCTTTCTACCACTTGGTTATACTTCTCGCACAGACAAGCTCCCAGGATGAGTATTTCCCAAGCCTCAATACCTTTGTCGCACCTACTCCCTCCGCTCGTCCTGGGTGGCGCCGGATTCAGCCATCAAGTATACCGGAATCCCAATTCAGCACAAGCACTGGAAGTCCTCAAACGAGCGTTCCAATTAGGACTACGCGCCATCGACACCTCTGCTTATTATCATCCTTCGGAAATACTTCTTGGTGAAGCATTATCACATCCCGATATTACGAGCCAGTACTCTCGCGACCAGTATTTTTTGATGACCAAAGTTGGTCGAATTGCGGCAACAAAATTCGACTACTCTCCATCATGGGTTCGACAGTCAGTGATGCGTTCGCTCCAACGTCTACACACCCGGTATCTAGATGTTGTGTTTTGCCATGATGTCGAATTTGTCCCAGAAGAAGAGGTTATGGGCGCCATCGGTGTTTTGCTCGACATGGTTCGCGAAGGCCATATCAGATACGTCGGGATCTCGAGCTACCGGATAGACATCCTCGCTCGAATTGCTCGCCGCGTTCAGAGTCAATACTCTCGGCCTCTTGACATAATCCAGAATTGGGCCCAGATGACTCTTCAGAATGACCGCCTGGCACAAGAAGGCTTGAAAGCTTTCCGGGAAGCAGGTGTATCTTGTGTCTGCAGTTCGAGTCCATTGGCTATTGGTCTTCTCCGCGCAAATAGCGTGCCGGTGGGAGATCTGGGGGACTTTCATCCCGCACCTTCAGGCCTACGAAGCGTCGTCAAAGAAGCGGCCGACTATGTCGCAGGGCAGGGAGAGTCTATGGCAGCCTTGGCGTTGCGGCATTCTATTCGCCGTGGCCAGTCGCTATCAACTCCCGATTTCCGTATAACGACTATTATGGGAATTACATCCATAGCGGAGTTGGAAGACAACCTCGCAACCGCTCGGCAGGTTCTACAAGTGTCGAATGAGCCTCATTGGCTCTGGAGCACAGATGCTGGTCAGTCTGTGGAGGGCAATATGGCCAGAGCAACAGTGGACGAGCGACTTTGTTCAGCCGTTCACAACATTTTGGGCCCATGGCGTGACTACTCCTTCCCCAGTCCGGGTGATGACTGGGATGTGGCCACCAAACAGCCAGTGTCCACCAAACAGCCAGTGTCTACCAAATTATGAGGCTAAATCGCATATGAAATGCCAGTGACCACGTACAATAGATGACAAAGGGTGCTAGCGACAGAATTGGTATAAATTGTCTCCCCAAGTTACCTTGACTAGGGGTAACATCCTCTTACCTCTGGCATAACTTCGGAGTATGTAGTCACCTCTCTAATTAGCGTTAACTAATCAGCGTCAATTATTATTTTCTCCAGCCAAGAATCAGTAGATGACCATGCTGTAGCTGTGAGAGTCTAATTTAGGCAAAAAGCTCGCAGATCTCTTAGAGTAAACTGCAGGGGCAGGCTTACAGCCTCGGCTTAAAAACCCTTATTGGTCACGGACATCGGAGATTTAGCCTGATCGCTGGAAGTATCCACCAGCTCTCCCCGCAATTTTTGTCTCCGCACTCGCGGCACATTTTCGATCACTCCTGGGTATCTGCAATGACCAACACCAACATGGCCCACCGGAGTCAAACTAGAGTCCTAAGAGCTTGCGACTCTTGCACATACTCCAAACAAAGATGCGATGGGCAGCGACCATGGTAAGCGGGTCAAAATGGCGATTTCAAGACACTAGCTAACCGTATCACATCAAGCCGTCGATGTGCAGGTACACTGAAGATCTCTGGATCATCTTCAAATTTGACCCACTAACTTGTATGACCAGAGCGCAAAGAGGAATGCCATTACACCAAGGCTGTTCGAAAGCGTGGTCGCCGACCGAGGGGAGACCCTGGCCGGGAACTACACCGTGATGACCAGAACTTTAGGAACAGATCGCCCCAGAATCAATCACGAAGTCCTGGAGATACCGTGATGTCAAGTAGCACGTCAAATCAGGATGCGCCCTCGGTGATGTCCTCTCTGGAACACCGATCATATGGGCTCGATGCGAATGCAAATGACACGCTGTCTATAACAAGTCCCTCTGGCGCAGATAAATTTGCAACCAACAACCCACCGTTTTCTGCGCAGGAAGACGCATTGGGTGGGCTTTTTCAGACTTCTCTGAGCAGTGCGCGACTTGAAACAAGTCAAACAGCAATATCACCGACTCGCGTACGCCCTTCGGAATGAAAACTACGGTTAA
Source organism: Penicillium daleae (assembly GCF_028827525.1). Classification (NCBI taxonomy): domain Eukaryota; kingdom Fungi; phylum Ascomycota; class Eurotiomycetes; order Eurotiales; family Aspergillaceae; genus Penicillium; species Penicillium daleae. Next base: position 2,030,313 of record NW_026623157.1, on the reverse strand, counting down.
GGATGTCATTTAGCTAAATTTTCTTTCGCAGATTTCGCTCGATCACCGAGGGTCACTGTCCGGTCTTCATCAGACTGTCTTTGACGATGTCCCTGGGTCAATGCCGGACCATGTATCAATGAGATCAACCTATCGCTGCCTTGACTCGATGCTCCCACACTTGAATGGCCTCCTTTCCGCCGAGGAGGCTTCGGAGATGCTCGAAATTTACTTCAATGAGAAGCACAACTCCCTCTTCAAATCAACATCTCCCTACATGCTAGCTCATGTCTTGCACCCATCATCCGTCCTCCATCCTACCGATCCTCGGCCAACATCAGCGGCGCTGCTTGCTGTCATCCTGTTTTGTGTTGCGCAAACTGCCGACATGAAAATATTTGACACGCCGGGGGCCCGAGAACGCATGAGTGTGGATCTCTATCGTCTTTCATTAGACCTGCTTCAATCCGAAGATCCAGATAATTACTTCCGTACATCTGGTAAGCCCTTGACTATACGCTGGATACAGCACCATTTATTGACTTGCGATAGACGGCTGGCAATTCCATCCTCATCCCAGTGGCGGTACGCCAAATAATTCACATTCGGCTCCGGATCGACAGGCAAGTGGCAAAGCGTTACTGCCCCGACAACTGGGCTCAACTGATACCATTCTGGCCGTTGCTATCCTGACAATAGTAATATCGGGCGGACACTATAAAGCCGACTCGCTTAAATGGCGCGACAAGTTGATTCGGCTGGTTCGAGCCAGTGGGCTCAGCATGGAAGACCAAGACATTGATCTCGGGCCCGTTTTCTGTGGGCTATACAATGGCGACGCTACTTTCCGAAGATGGCTAGTCGCGAAAGAAGAGCGTAGACGCTTATTCTGGCTCGTCTACTGTCTTGATAGACACTTGGCCCTGTCCTTCAATATGCGAATCAGTATTGCCGAAGGCACTTTTGCGTGCGGACCCCCTTGCCGGAGAAGCTCTGGCAATCCCTCGATACGGCTGATCTGAACTGTATTCCTGCGTGTTCATTAGGTCCGCCCACCCAAATATCGGGCGGTGGGTTCTTCGAATACTTCCTGCCTCTCGCCAGGGTTTTGGGCCAGATCATCGACTTGCACCATGTTCGGGCCCATCCCACCCTCGGGCAGTACATTTCTCGGGATGCTGTTCGCCGCATAGAGGCGATGATAGCCCATCGAGAACAGGAGCTCGTTGACTTGGAGAATCAAGCAGACTCATACGTCACCAATGACGGAGCTCTTCACTCCTTCCCGCAGCAATCCAATGGTGGCCCATCCCAAGGCGTGGACCCATTTGGATCTCCTAATGCAGGAACGTCAAAGGACCCGAAGCTCCATTTAGTGAAGATCTACAGCACTTATCTACTGCATGTCTTCTACATACTGTTGCATGGTAAATGGGATCCCATCTCAATGATCGAAGACAGGGACGACTGGATCACCTCGGAAAGCTTCTTGACCTGTGCCTCGCACGCCTTGAGTGCATCCGGGGTAGTTTCGCAAATTCTGACCATCGACCCGGAAATGACCTTCATGCCTTATCTGTTTGGGATTTACCTTCTTCAGGGCAGTTTCATTCTCCTTCTATTTGTGGACCGCATGCCCGAGCTTGGTCCGAATCGATCGGTGGAAGAGGTGTGCGAAACGATTATCAGAGCTCACGAGGTGAGCGTGGTCACTCTTGATACCACTTTCCAAGTATGTCGAACTTTCCCCAAAAATTCTTTTGTTCGAGTAGAGGCTTATATACTTTGTAGAAAAATTTCCGCAAGGTATTCAGGTCCATGTTATATGACGCCCAGCAGGCTGGGCCTCATTCTTGGGATGAACACAAAGCTCGACGCAGAGAACTACTCTCTCTATACCGGTGGACACCCTTGGCTCAAGGTCTTGCCTATTGAATTAATTTTTGATTATCAAAATATACCCCTGCAGATAATTTCAAACTTGCACAAAAGTAAAGCCTCGACATCCAAAACATATATCATAAAAATCAATTCGTTGGACATAGTGCACAAACAGATTCGTTCAATGCGTATAGACTAGACAAGTCAATCTTGAAGAGTCGTAACAGTGATGTCGCTTATCGCAACAGAAGAAAAAGAAGAAGAAGAAGAAGAAGAAGAAGAAGAAGAAAGTCATAACCAAAGTGAAAAAAGGCACGTGCATAAGTAGGGTATCTCAGTTTCGTAATTTCAACAACATCACTCAATGACGTGTCTGGGGTAGCTCATGAATCATATTCTGCGACTGGTTATTTCCTTCGGGAGACTCAAATGTTGAAGGTAATTCGGCCGCGTATGCTTTGCCATGGTAGTTTAAAGGCTCTGGGTTCAGATGTCAGTCCAACGCATCGAAATTTCACATTTCTACCACAATTCATACCTGGTGGCTGCGTATGGTAAAAATCAGCAGGCAATTCCGCCGTGAAGCTTTTCCCTTGACCGTATTGCGGCGGTGCAAACGGGTACTTTGACTGTGAGCGCCCCGATATGGACGAATGTCGCTTAGTTCCCTCCGGTGACTGCAACTGATATGAATTGAGGGAGACCGTATCAGACTGTCTTCGCGAAGCCATCGAGTCCGACCGGGCCATATACGATCGATCGGCGGGATTGATCGTCTTGAGTCTTCCGTCCTCTACGACTGCCTGCAGGACACCTGCATCGAGGAGTTCTGCCTTTTTGATCAGACGATCCACCAGGACCTTCGAGGCTGCTTTTAACTGATTCTTGACGAATGAGACCAAAGTGACATTGCAGTTGATTTCGATATCCTCCTGAAGATAAAGTCCGGTCTGGGGGGCTGCCTCGTGGCGGAAGTCCCGGAATTGCCGAGGCTCGTCGAGCTGGTTTCCTGCAATTCGCCATTTGCTTTTGATGTCGATTCCCAGCGGGACGAACATGTGTGTTTCCAGGCCCCATTCGGTATCGTGGAAACAGCCCCTGAAGCTGACTTTGCCCGATCCCATCTTGCCGAAGCCCGGGATATATTGGACGCGCTCGACGATCTCATACCAGGTAAAATAATATTCATCTGCGGCAGCATCTCGTGGGGCTTGAATGGCATCGTACTCGAGGACGAGAGGGTTCAGCGTGATGATTTCACCATGGCTATGGAGAATGTCGAGGGCCAGTTGGCGGGGCACACCCGTCGGGATGGGGGTGATGTTGGTATAGGTTTCTTTCTTGCGCATCATCGTGCGAGATCGAGGTGAGAGGTCAATCGACAAGAAATCAGGATGAGTTACAGTGGTGTGCAAAAGCACAGTGCGAAAGGGAGGGAGCTTTCGAGTGGAAAGCAAAACGTGAGATTAGAAATAAGAAGCGGTCATCTCGGATGTTCTCGTATTTCAGCTGCTTATGCTGACGGCATGACCAGGCCAAAGTATAAACGACCTAAAATTAAGTTGACTTGGAATCTCACCGCCCAATTCACCGCATTATTCTCGAAGGCGCGGGTTCCACATTTGGCCAAGTTCCCAGTGGGTTGGGTTTCCCCGAGAATACCCGGTTTCTGCAGAACTGACCCGAGATGGAATCATCGTACCCTGGCGGTTGCTGGCTATAAATATGCTGAGATCGGTTTCATGACAGGACGACGGGATCAGACAGCATATTCCCAAGTCCACAGTGGACTAGCCTCTCACGTCAGCCTCGATCCCGGGCCCCGGGTATGCCAAGGAGTGATGGTTAGACTCCAGGCGCCAAACCCAGCCATCACCCTGGCCACAGTTTGCACCCAATAATAGATATCACCAAAACCCGCTGCAAACTCCATCAGTATCTGTGGAACCAAGACCAGGTAGTTGGAACCAGGAGGTAATTAGATATAATGATATAATGATTGCTTCCAAAAGGCAGGACTCGTTGGACGGGGGCTTGAACAGCCCCCCAAGCGCAGACAAACAAAGAACAACGCAGAAAAGGTCGCTGGAAACCCAAAAAAATACACAGAATCAAGTATTCGCACCCCATCCCATAGTGAACCTCCAATCCTGTCCCACCTCGCTAATCCCGCGAGCCAATCCCACGACACTGTCAACAAAGCCACCTTCACCTCTGGCGACACGTTCCCGCCGCTCAAGTTCGGCATCTGACTCCCGAGGCCGGAAATTAATCAACTGCTCCGTGCTCATTCCTTGCACCCGCTCAGCGTCGAGCCTTGTAAGGAGATTATTGTCGCCCGACCGGCGCGTCCATGCAGCCTGCTTGACAGCTGGTGCCCACCACTCCGCCAGGGCTGATTCATTGCGATTCTGTGCATAGCACTTGATGAGACTGGAGTCGGCGTTTGGGTCGAGCGAGGCGTTCCAGCGCGTAAAGGCGATTTCGTATCGCTTTTCCATCAGCCAGATAACCGGCCAGGTGATGATCCAGAGCTGAAGAATGACAACAAGCCACCAGACAAATGTATTCGTGCGTAGCCGGTTGATCCAGTGTGGGGAGTAGACGGTGACGGAGCTGTGGGCTTGGGAGAAATGTTGATTGATGGTGCCACGGTAGTTCAGCTCGCGGATGTGGGAGTCGAGGATATTGCGCATCGCTTGGCGATCGAAGCCCTTCAGTTCGCGGTAGATAGTGAAGCTGGTTATTTCATTGAATATCAGTCAAAGATCACACGGACTCGAACGGGCGGGTAAGAGGGGGGGAACATACGACTTCACTGATGCTGGATCAGAGCAGAATCGCTCACACCAAAGCTTGAGGGCATCGTTGATGTTCACAACGGCCTCATCTTGCTCTTCCTCCTGGATATCAGCATCGATGCCGGCCTCGGCATCCGGACCGAGAAGAGCAGCATCGCTGTCCACGGTATGATCAAGGGCCCGACGTGCCTTGGGAGCCTTGTACACGCGCGACTGCATGATCCCACCCCGATAAGCAGAGATTTCGTCTCCATCGCGGATCACGTCGATTTCCATCCAATTGACATGCATTGGACCGCCCTCCCATCCCGTCAGCATGGTCTCCGCAAGATCCAGGCGGAACTCGAAGTCGGTGACGGTGTTGCTCTTCTTCTGCTTGCTATCGTTGGAGGACTCGGTGTGCGTGCCTTTGATGAGCAGCATCGGCCGCACGGGCAGTTTCAACTGCCTGCGGATAACGTGGAACAGCTCATCTTTGTAGCTACAGAGGCGTGGGTCGAGAGACACGACCCGAGTATCGTAGGAGTGGACATTCTTGGTGCCTGGGATCGCATAGGCTGCATCGACGATGCGGAGGGGTCGGAAGGCACCGGTCGGACGGGAAGAGGATGACGCGGGGGTGGGGTTGGAAGCAGAGACAGGCTCGATATCAGGATCGTCGGTATAAGGAGGTGGCAGGTCGTCCTCGTCGGCGATGGAATGCAGCGAGTGCGAGGAGGCAGCGTCCGCGAGATCGTCGCGGTGGAGGCGGCCCATGGTTGATCCACGACGGAAAGGGTAAAAGACAAACAAATACTTCACCGAATCCGGCTGGTCGGAGAGATTGGAAATGTCAGGATTTTCACCGTGGAAAGGGTTCCTTCGATGGAGTGCGAATGAGGAGACGGCAGTTTTGGAGGCAGTTGAGGCTCTAGGCTGACACTAGACCCTCGTATTCGTATCCTGACCAGTCACTAGTCTATCGGGGACAATTGCCGAGTAGATGTATACATATTGCTCAATGGCCTCAGTGTAAAAGGAACCGCACTGTAGAGTCATCAATTGTGCCACTGATTGTAGTTGGTCAAGAAATGCACAATGGAGCCTTGAAGACAGGAAGTTGGAAGTCCTGGAACTCTACAACCACCAGCGAGCGGAGCGAGATGCTTCTTTCCGTAGACGCGAATAGCTTCAGTCAATTGAGTCTCATATTAAGGCTATTTTTCCAGCTCCATACGTTTCACCTGTGTCTTTATTCCCAGCCAATTCCCCTCGATTTGGACAATGACCATCTCTGCCTACGAGATGGCGAGATCGAAGACCTCATAGGGGGAGTCCGCCGACGCTTCCAGTGGCAAACTGCCTCTTTCCTTGTAAAGACATCCGTCCCTCTCTGCGAAACTAAGTAGATGCCGTCAAAGTCAAACTTATCCTGTGGGATCTTGTGGGAGATTCCAAGCCTTTCGTTTGTCCCACTACAAATCCAGCTCATCATCTCTCACAACCCAACTCGGTCCTCAACTTCTTCCCTTTCCACCTTTCGCTCTCCCAAGAATTTTCAACTTGAACCCACCTAGCTTTCTATCACTCACACTCTCAAATACCTGAATCATCCAGTCAAGATGGGTCGATGGGGTTACCGTGCGTCTTCCAACTCCCCTCCTTCTGACATCTCAAACGTCGCTGACTCCGCTAACCTCACTTCACCAGGCCTCTTCGAAGACGACATGGACCTCGATATTGCCTGTACTATTATGAAAAGTCTCGGTGTCAACACCGAGAAGTGGGACCATGCACCCATACAGACAGTCAACCAAACCGACATGCTGGCCCCTCAGGGTTCTCGAGAACACTACAAGACCAAGGACTATTCCAAGCAGCTGCAAGATGAGATTGTGCCCTCTGTGCGCGCCAAGTTTGACGCTAACAACCTTGGTGAATGTCTCATGACCAAGAGTCTCGCTAAGGAAGGCAAGGTTGATGTGGTTACTGTCACCACTGGCGAATACAAGACGATCATCCTTGGGGCTCTCATGATGCGGGTCGGGGCTAAGATCAACGAGGAGGATCTTCAGCATCTCCGGGACTTAGTTCCCAAAGTTGTCTGTATTCCGGGAACCACTTGGGCTCTAGGGGATGTGGGCTTTCGTAGTCCAGGCAAAGCTCAGTTCCTTGCTGCCCTCGACGCTTAAGCCGCGTAGCTCTCACGAGTTGAGGTAAGTCTAATCCTGGAATAAATGGGTTTGGGAATCAATGTGACACGTGCTAATGGCTCTGTTTAAGCTGCTTTCAATGCGGGAAAATTGAGTCTGAGATCGGCCGCAAGCCTCTTCAGTGCGGCAAGTGTAAGCGTGGTTATTACTGCAACCAGGTCAGTCTGCTTCACCATCTTTTTTTTCTCACTTAGTGACATTGTACTGGAACTTCTCAGGAGTGCCAGAAAAAACACTGGCGGGCCCACAAGTCTATCTGCATCCCTCCTGGGCAGCGCCGCTTGTTGAATGTCTAACGAGGTTCCTTGCGCCTATAACCGGCCTGCTGCCACACACCTTGCAAGGGATATCCGAACGGCCCTGCGGGAGTTTCTTTGGATCAGATGCAACAACATGATTCGTGATGGTATTATTAGCGGGGCTGAATTTACATTGTTCTCTGCCTGATGGATCCTTTGCTGGGATATCTTTTCAATGCATTCCAAAACTACAAGTTGCAGTTCTTAGATTCACTCAAGTCTTGCAAGACATTTCTTACACAGAACAAATCTCTCCATCTCCAAATTATTGTTCCGTCATTATTCTTCCATGGTCTATTCCGACGCTATGGTATCCACTCTTGCATCTATAGTCTTTCTAGCCTTTAACAGATCCATCTCTAGTGCAGATCTTCTTGTACCAGATGCATGCGTCTAAACCAGATCTTGTCCGCCACTCAATCCCCATAGACTCCACCTCGCCATCAATGCCAATCCGAAACTCCACCGCAGCAAAGCCATGCATCGTCAGAGTTGGTGCATCCATCAAATCCACATACGCAATCCACCTCTCCCCGGAGACGTGGACAAAGTCACACTTGGTGCGGAAGTTGAGGTCCGGAAGCTTTGCATGTAGTTTCGGATCGGGTCTTGCATTCACCAATTTGCCTTGTCTTCTTTCGGTGGTCACTACAGTCAGGTATTTGTATCCAGGGTGATAATATACCCCGGCGTACTTTGATAGTGCGAGGGAGGGTCGTATGGGCTTCTCAGGGCGGTTAGGATAAATGGTATCAAGCCCGTTGCGGACGTTTTCTTTAGCAATTTCCACGGTTCTCTGCCAACTGTAGCGGGGGCGTGTGCGTTAGCGTACCTTCAGATTGCATTTCGAATTTGTCTAGACTAACAATTTGGTCCAATTATACCTCTCCTTGGGGGGAATTCCAAGTTTGTTGTCAACCAAATGCCAAGTGAGTATCTCTGCAACGGCATTTGCTGTGAATGCCGTGTTTCCCATAACGGCAACCCCAAAATCCAAATCGGGGATGAAGGTCACCAAAGCTCCAAAGGCATCCATTCCTCCGTGATGTCTCCAAAAGCGACGTCCACAATACGAAGAAGTCTGCCATGCCTGTGCATACATAATAGGTGTATCGAACGGAGCTGGATCCGCCATTCCAGTTGGGATCCGTGGATGGCGGAGAGTCCTATGCGCTTTCGGGCTCAATGGTTCTTGCTCACGAATCCAAAACTTCAACCACTTGACCATATCCGCTGCAGACATGATAATCGCACCTGATCCACTGACCTCCTCTGTTGGCATTCGGGTGAATGGCTGATATTGGCCCTCGTCCTCGTCCCAGAAGTAACCCCGGGCCACATGAGCATCCGATTCTAAGGCTTGCTCTAGCGAGAGATAGGTGTTCTCCATCCCGAGTGGCTTCCAAAGCCAAGTGCATAGAGCATCACCGAGCCATTGACCGGTAAGCGTTTCTATCACATGTGAGAGGACCACAAACATGAGGTTGCTGTAGCAGTGCTCTGCGCGCGGCTCGCTAATCATGGGCAAGTGTCGCAGATTCTGCACCATTTCCTGGAGTGTTATCACTCTTTTGCGTCCGTCAAAGCCGGAAGGCCTTATATAGCGGAGGTAGGCATTCTCGTGCTTTCCTAGACCCGTACGATGGCAGAGAGCGTCCTCAATGGTGATGTGATTCGTTGCCCATTCATCTTCCAGTGCAAAGTCGGCTCTGATAAGAGAGCAAATTGGGGTTTTCCAGGAGAGTGGTTGGCCCCTGTCATCTTTGTACTCGTTTCTAGCGATCAGAATTGCCAGAAGAGCTGCGACATGGGCCTTGGTGGTGCTACCGGCGTATGATAGAGTGTCCGCGCAGAAAGGGGTCGAGGGGAACTCTGCCGTTCCATAACCCTGAGCTTTATGTGAGCGTTTTCTCGGGGTAATTAGAGATTATTCAAGATTATTGCTCATTCGTGTCTTGGCTCGCATCATCTTTCTCGTGCATGAGACTCACAGAAAGTGATAAACTTACCTCGGTAAGGAAATTATCCCCATCGACCACAGCAAGGGAGATGCCAGGAACATGCCAGCTCTGAAGCAAGTTGCTCACAACTTCTGAAAGGTCCCTCGAGGCATAGTGGCTTTTCCTGCTAGATTCAGTGCTCCAAGAGTGGCTTGTCATCTCGGCGGGGCGGGACAGAGGATCGAAACTTGGTTGTGGAATAGCTGTAGATTATAGGATGAGTCAAGAAGGCTGAAGGCTCTAAATACCCGGATCAGTAGACTGAAAGCAGCATGAGCAACAAGGTGTATCAATGCAAAGGTTTGTAACGAAGTGAGGCTTGAAAGAGCGAGAACTTGCTTCGTTCCTCGATTGATTGGGAGTGGGGGCCAAGCGGCTAGAAGCACCTGGCAGGAATCCGACACCATCTTTATCTGTCTGCCTAACCATACGTTAAATCTAGTTCAAAACTTGCCTTCTGAACGTGAATGTCTCTAGATGCAGGCTTATGAAGTCACCTGACAGTGTCCCCCACTGGCTGGTATTTTGTGCCCTGACCACGACCCCATACTACTACCCTTCCACCAATGGAAACTCCTGGCCCTGCGGCAGGACGAGACAAGCTTTGGTTAGTTATACGAAGATGTGATTTATAATGAGCTGAACAGCCCCTTTCGAGTGATTTTTTGATTTATGTCTCCTGGATTTGTGAATGCTTCCAGTAATGGCCACATCTTGCTCGGCCCTTTGCGGCCGCCTTTTCTTTTGTCTCTCGCGGCCCATACTTCAGCCCACCGGACCCTCTCGTTCTTCCCCAAATACGAATACCTGCTTAATCAGACCGTCCACAACAACTGCTCTCGTGAATATGCTGCCTATCTTGAATGAGACCACAATTCCTCAACAATTCCCCCCGAGTTGACTATTTGGGTCTCAAATAGCTCTTACGACTCTTACTCCCTACTCATCAACTGCATACTGAAAGCAATGCCAGAGACCTACAAGTCCGATATGGCTAGTGCCCAAGTCCTCCTAGGCCTTACGCCTACGATTCTTGCAAGCATCGGGCCAAGCGTCTACGAAACCGCCCCGCTTATTGCTTCAGGTCGCCGTCCGCTTCTCGTGCTCTTCCTCGTCATCGGGTCGCCTGCTGTTGTTGTCGACCCCTCGATTAGCTTTCGCCAACAGCCAGAGGATCTTCGAGACCCCTATAAATGGACATCGCCTGCTTCTTTACAGCGTGCGGGGATTTTGTTGGTAATACTGGAATTCCTAGTAGCACTTGGGTCTATTGCGAATATAGGCCACATGAGCTACGAGATCGCAACAAAATCGACCTTCAGCTTTAATACACACGAAACGTACTTTCAAACAATTTGGATTGCCACAAACGTCGCGAGTCATCTCTTATCAGCTATTGTCTACCGCACCACTGTCTACACCCAAAGAAAAGACCATAGCCCACGAACTAAACCGTGGTAGCTTATTCTCCGTTGGCTCGGGCTCCATTTCTCGTTAGGTGATGAGAAGGAACCAGTCCATGTGCAATTGCGACCGTCCTCATTGTCGAGCCTTTTATTTTCCTGGTTCACCACCATCCTATCCGCATGCAATCTCATTTTCGGAAGTCTCATATTCTCTAGTCTACTTTTTATATCTGTCAGAGATGCTGTCATCATTGCATTCCGGTATTTTGCTTCGGCCGTTTGCTGCAGAATCTTGGTCAAGTATGAGCTCTCCGTCTTTCGCGAAGGTATTGACATAAAGTCAGAGACGAGTGATGCTTTTAAACAAACTGCCAGCCCACTAGGAGATCTTCGGAAAGCTCCCAAGTGAGTTTTATAGGACTTCTTGCAAGGGGTCCTTCGTGAACTGTCTATCATGCTCGTTTGCCATGCTAAGCACTCTTGTTGATTAGCGAGTTCCTTCGAGTCAATTGTTCTAATAAATGTCATTAGCCTTAGCCTCGTCATTTCCAATGACTCCTTGTGTAGCCCAAGTTAGGAGCTTCGCGAGCTTCACGGGTTTCATTCTGTATGATTTAACTGATATGATAGCTCCCCTATGTCGCTGATTCCATGTTGATGCCTTAGTCACGTGGGGGTCGACAAGGTTCTGCCGATGCGACAGCCCTTCAGCTATGAGCAGCTATACTTTCGGTGGCAGAGTTGAAGGGGAACCGTGCCGTTATACCGGGCAATACAAAGTGGTGACTCAGTCCTCGGATTCCTTTTGTGATCTCTCTCATTGCTGCCCCTGTCACTCTTTACTATTCACGGAAGAGACTATGAAACGGTAGATCTCTACGCAAAGGGGGCTGGAAAGCAAGTCTGGAGGAAGCAATCTTGTCTATCGCGGAAATCCCTGAATCTCTAGACAAGAAGGAAAACAGGAAAGTATATAGGTTATCCAAAAAGTAATCTAGAAGGAAACTTCCGGAGCCTATCTGCAAAAAGGCACCCTTCAGAGAATCATCTGCGACAATCCAGAAAGAAGGACTTGCTGAGAAGCCAAGGCAGGAAAGGAGAAAGGAATCTCCATCAGTGAAAATGATAAACAAACTACTCCTGATATTTTCGCTTTCCCATTCATAATTTTTGGATCTCCTCATCGCATGCCTGTGTGACTACATTTGTTAATGTCACCCTTCAAATCAGTCGTGATTTGCTCGAGAATACACTTTCGTGCTTTGGGTTGACTTTCTCACTCGGCAAAGTTTCCCTTCGATTCCTGGAAAAGCGGGCCGAAAGTATCTGAGACGGGCCGAGTGGGAACCAGACCTTAGGCATGGCAGGTTTGTACGGAGAACCCGTAGGGCGAATGTCCCTTTATTGCGGGTCTGAAATTTTGGCATGCATGCTGCCACCAAAAACTTGAGATTTACAGCTGAGATTTCGGAGATAAGAGTGTGCTTTAGGGCCACACGGTGTTTTGGACCATCCAGATTGGTCCATTTGAGGTGGACAAGCTTATCTGGAGTGGGTCGTGGTCGTGGGTCCAGTTCGCCATTGCCTTTGACTCCACTACGGGCACTTAGCGATATCTGGCAATAAAATTGAATATTTTTCAGTCGAAACAACATGCAATGAACTTGTCGCAATTGTAAATTGGTCTATTCGTTGTTGAACCACTGTATCCTCGTCATCTGAGCCAAAAACGACTGCAATCTATAATCTAAGTGGGAATCGAAAGCGCTTGCCGAATGAAATGGTCGATGGAATTACAGCGCTACAGGATCGCCAATCCTGTCCTGTGGGCCGATTCCTCGTCGCCGTACAGCGATAAGCCCAATAATGAGGCCAAGACCTGCAAGTCCAGTGGAGCACCAAAGCCCGGTAGAATACTGTTGAGCAATGGCGTGCCCTTTCTCGATATCAACAGCTTCAGTAGTTGCAGCAGAGAAAGCCAAGGCAACGCCGGAGCCAATCTGGAATGCAGTGTTCAACTACAGGTGTGTTAGATTCTTGGATCCAGGAGTTTAGAAGCAAGATTCACTTACCATTCCACCGCATAAACTCTTGACCTCGACTGGAACTGTCGTAAGGATCGTCGTGCTTGTCGTAACAAAAATAAGAGACACGGCAGAAATGCTGATGAGCGATGTACCAAGAACATTCACCCAGCTATATAAGTCAGTACCATGAAACAATGAAGTTCAGTAGGAGATACATACAAGTCGGTTGTTAAAGTCACTGTCAAAGCACTCGGGACTGGGGCCACGACAGTGAGAATGAGACCTGCAAGAAGCAAGTATTTTCCATTCATGTACTCGAGAAGCTTTCCTGTTCCCAAGGATACAATGAATCCAATAACACCCATTGGTAGAAATCGAAGCGCAGTATCTCCAGCGGATAACTTGTCCACTTGCTGGGCGGTCAACACAATATAGTAAATGACGTTCTGGTAACTTCCGTAGCAGGCTATCATTTTGTCAGAGATATCCTTAACGAGATTTTATCATCTAGGATTTGACTTACTGAAGCCAGCAACCCAAAGGCCAGCGAAGTTGCGAATTTTCCACAGTGAAAGAGGCATCAAGGGGTTGCTGATGTAGCTTTCCAGCAGGACAAAGGCCACGAGCATAGCAATAGCAAGAATCAAAAGAGCGATGATGAAGGGTTGGTCCCAGCCATAGACTCCTCCGCTGGAGAGCACAAACTGGAGTAGAATAAGTCCAGCTGTAGAAAGGATTGCGCCAAAGTAATCCATTCTGGTTCTTGATTTGGTATCCACGCGGTCACGGGGCAAAACAACAAGGCCTAGCGTTCCCAGGGAGCCGGTGATGATGACAATGAAGTAAAAGATGTACCTCCAGCCCAACGATGATGTTAAAAAGCCACCAAAGATGAGGCCAGCACAAAAGCCCAATGTGCCAGAGGCGGCATAGATTGAGAGTGCTCGAGTTCGGTCAACACCGGTGAAATACGAACTGATGATACCAATTGCAGATGGAACAGTCAAAGCTGCACCAATTCCCTGGATTCCACGGAAGACTGTGAGTTGGATAAAGGACTGGCCAAATCCAATGGCCAGCGTCCATACAGACAGCCAGAAAAGACCCAGGCAGAGAATCTTTTTCCTTCCATAACTGTACTATGTCAGAATGCTTGAAGGTCAATTCAGATGTGTTTCAAATATCTTACCGATCTGATAAAGCTCCAGCTAGGAGGAGAAACCCACCAAACGTCAAAGTGTACGCGGAAATCATCCATTGCAGATTGGAGCTAGTCACATCAAATTCTTCTTGAATCGACGCCAATCCCATGTTAGAACTCGTCATGAAAACATTGTCGAGGAATTGGGAGCCTGAAGTCACCAGCAGGATCAAGGAGCCTCTCCAAGATGCCAGCCGACCAAATTCTTCTGGGAGCTTTTCCAATACTAAGGTTTGTTCACTCCCAGCAGGGGAGGCCACAGCAGTATTGGGAGTCTCTGGGAATGGTGTACTTGGACACGACGTTCCAGGAACAGAAAATACTGAGAGCTCGATACATTTGGGAAGAATGTCCTTTGAAGAGTAGTCCTCGTCAGCCCGGAAGGCGTGCTTGCCACGGAGTTGACGAAGCCAGTTGAAAATGGCCATTTGGAGTCTTGAATTTTTGTTTGCTGAAAAGAAATAGCAATAACATACTGATATATTATACCATTCCTAGGAGAAATCTTAGAAAAAATCTGAACTATGGAACAGGTCCAGTTAAAAAAGTGGGTACAACTCGTTCGGGTAGCACCCACAGGTGGACCGGCTATCGCACACAATGATCGAGACCCTTTAAGACACAACTGGTCACATATTTGAAGTTGCCTTTACACGTGTCTCGTCTGTGAAATTTGCTGCAGGAAAGGTGAGTAGATTGAATATTGTAAGCAGCATGCGCCATGGGAAGGCAAGAACGCCGAAGTACTGTGGTGGAGGGGCGAGGACTATGAGAGAGATAAGCACCATCCACTCAGACACGTGCGAAAGCTCTCTGGTCTTCTCAAATTTTGACTTGGAAACTCGAGACCCACAGTAGGGTCTCACGGATATTCAGTCGCAAATCCCAGACTATCTCGGCAGAGAAGTTAATTACAGGGCTAGAAACCCTAGATGAGGGAGAAAAGTAGAACTTCAGGCTCTGTATTGGCCTCGCGCTTGAAGAGAATCAGCCCTACGAGGTCTTACATATAGAGTCATGGATCAAAATAGAGAGCTCTGAGCTGAGTCTCTTCACATGGAGATTTCAAAGAGTGTTAGTAAGGCTCTAATTTATGAGTTGGATTTGAAGCGTGGAAAATCTAGGCAAGTACGCGGTGGCTAAGGAAGACCAAAAACTATTCCTCAAACCCAATTGTCTCTACTTCTATACCTTAAGTCTACTTCAGCAGCATATTCTCGTTATAACGCATAGTGTACGCCTGATGCACGCTCGGGCCGTATTTGTCTTCATCGTCTCGAGACAGCTGAAAGTGCAAGTTGTATCATGTGAATGTAAATTTAAACTAACTCTCGGGTATTTTCCTCCTTTACATTCGAAGTCAATGCCGTGGAGAAACCACAAATCAACCATTAGTACACCCACGAGGATACGAAGACATGGCTCTTATTACTAGGTGGATCTTTTTCTTCTACGGCCAGGTTTTTAGAGTTGGGGAAGACGAAGATCGGGGTTTTAGCAAAATGGTCACGTCACTGGTCTACTTAAATACCCCGGCACCTAATAATCTGTCATTATTTGACATTAAGACGTATAGCTAACGTACAGCAGTAACTTCCCCTTTGACTCACTTGTTGCACCCACACATGGATCACTGTCATGTTTGTGGTATACATTACCATGGTTGTTCTTGGAAGGCCGTCTCTTTTTTTTTTTTTTCTAACGTTGTGTATGTACCTGACTAGTCTAGAGCATAGATAGGGAATAAGTACCTGACTCACCTACTTAAAGAATGTCATCCGGGCTAGTGTCTAGCACCGAAATGGCTAGACCACATGCCGACGTAGATATATATCTATAGAGGAAGAGATGAATTCAACACATACGGTTGATCTAAATACATCTTGAAGAACATGTAGGGCTAAAATAAGGCACTGTATTGCTTATAGAGGTATCAGAATCGTTGAAATTAGTTCGAGTCAACAGGTTCAGAGTGGGCAGGATAGGAGAACAGCTTTGACATTATTGGTGGTGGGTGCGAAAGATGTCTCAGGGCCATGTAACCAAAAGTTTGTTCCCTTTACATCAACCAGCACCAAGTGGTCGAGCGGTAACTCGACCATCCACTTCTTCCTTGGTCTAGTGGTCATGATTTCCGCTTGTCATTAACTCTGATAAGCGCGGGAGACCGGGGTTCGATTCCCCGAGGGAGAGTCATCTTTTTTTATTCTTTTGAGCTATTTTTTTTGACTTGCCAGGTGCCTTTGTTTCCAGTATCGACTCTGATAATTATATTGTAAATTATCGTAAATTGAGTTCAAAGATCAGGATCGAGAAGCCAGCAGGATATCTATGGTGGATGGGAAATCCAATGCACGCAAACAGAGGGCAAACCAGCTGTGCAGGTCAGCAAACACTGACCAAAAACAAAATGACGTGCCGAATCTATGAGGGAGTTTATAATTACGGCTGTGATCATGGCGATATTTCCAAATCAGGCAGGCACTCCCAACCCTCCATCCACTTCGGGGATCCTCGAATGGAAACCATGAGACCTCCTTAACCTCTTGCACAACAACAACGCACCTCTCTGGATATCCACTTAGTGATCATCTACAAGTTTCGCATCTTCTCCAGCGCCACAGTCTTCTGGTGCCGGTTGTCTCTGAAGCTGCCATGGCTTTCTGGGTTGGCTGGCCGTTGTGGGAGAAGTTGAGCTTTGTATGTCGAGGCCTGCTGGGCTTTTTGTGTACATTCCGACTGACCTTTTGAACCAGGTGCTGGTACTTTTGATCGTGCGATGAGACCCTGGCATCACGAAGACATGGAGGGCAGGAAGCTGACGATGATGCAGGTTGTTGTATTTGTATATGCCTGTTGTGTCCTCGCATTCAACACGTGGATGACCCGCCGATATGCCGCCACTGAATCGCGCCAGAAGGACCAAGAGGCAGAGCTATACCCCATGCTATCGCGAGATGATGTGCCATTCGGTGCCAAAGCCCTCGAACGAGGTGTGCAGGTCGAAGGCATTTGGGTCTCTAATCACAACACTCCACATTCGAGCACACTCCATCCCGAAACACCAACTACGGACCAACCATCGAGCCCTGACATGAGGAAGTATCCAGTGCGCCCGCCAACTCCAGCCTCGTCCGTGGCCATCGAGAATGCAAAATATTCTCGAAAGTCTCTACCTGCAGACACTCCGACTGCATCAAGTTCTGAGGTAGATCTTGTCGTGGCCACCGAGAACCCAGACCAAACTCGCGTCCCCGCTGAAGTCTACACTCCTGCGATGTTTTCCCAGACCCCGAGCTCGCCAAGTACCTTCGGCCGCCACAGTGAGAGCTTCGTCGGCGACAAGAGGTACAAACAGAAGCGTGCCAGCTTCCACTCCCGAATCTGGCATGCAGGCCAAGTCTTTGACAACCAGCCTGCGGCGGGTCCTCGTGATCGTGATGAGCTGGGTTGGGCCCAAACTGGCAATGCTGTTGCCCATTCGCCAGATGAGCAGCGCCGGGCTTCACGGATGTCCAGTAAGTGCCTCTTGTAGCCACACTAGGAAAATCGGGCCAGTGAACCAATTCTGTAACCACAGGAGTTCTTCGCAAGCGATCCTCAGAGGAGTTTCGGCGAAAGATGAGCGCCATCTTCAACGAGCGAATCCATATGAACGTGCCGTCCGAGAGACTCGAAATTGATCCAATGTTCCGACCCACTCAAAGCCCACACAAACGGAAGTCGATACTCACGCAATCTCGTTCATGGAACCAGTGAGTGGCAGGGGATCAGGCTGACCTGCGGAGGCTTGCCGTTGTCATCCCTAAAGCAATGGTTCCTTTGGAATATACTGATAGCGGAGAATGGCTTGGAGTGGAGATGTTTTCGAGTGAAGGACAATGAGATTGACTTTGAATCATGGTGGTCTGGAAGGGAATACTTTCGTTATACGTCCTTCGAAGACTCGGTGAAAGCACACAGTAGACGCTTGATGCAAGCAGATATGTATTTATTACACCACTGACAATGAGAACAAGTGCTGCAAGTATTTTGAGTTCCCTGCCTCGGACTTCCAGTATCAGCGACAGCTTCACAGATGTTTTTTATTGTGGAGCTGTGTCGAGCAACAAGCACCACGGATGCCGTTTAGCCTGTTGCTGCCTTGAGGCTTCCATTTGACGGGGACCACGTGACTGCGCGACAGCCTCGACGCGTCCGAAACGAAGGCAAATGTTGACTCGTTGGGACAACTCGCTTTTTGCCACAAACAGATCCAACCTGCACTGGGAAAATTCCAGTGACTCATTGACTCAATTTTCTCAGCTCTTCCTCGTTGTCATTTTCAGGAAGTTTGGGGTGCTGTGAGGACCGCCTCATCTAGTTTGAACGCGTGCTGTCGTGTTGACAAACCTCGCAAATCACGACCGTGCTTCGAAGAGCTCCTACACTATCGAAAAGGACTCACTCACTTGGAACTATGACTGCCGACATGGAAACACAAGGGGAGCACGATGATGGTGGTTTGACTGGTCCTGGGGCTCCGACCCCGCTCTCTGCTCTGGAGGTGAGTAAGAATGAAAGAACTTGATACACAGGCTTCCTTCGGTGCGGAAGGCTGAACTCGCATCGCAGGGGATGGCTGGCTTGACTGCCCGAGATATTAAATTGTTTGTGGACGCTGGATATCACACCGTCGAGAGAGTTGCTTTCACGTACGTATCGAGTCTCTTCTCCCGCTCCTGCAGCCCTTGCACTTGCATTGATCGGTCACGGACTCTGTGGATCAAAATGAGCTGACATATTGGACATACTGTAGACCAAAGCGCCAGCTGGAGCAGATCAAGGGCATCTCAGAGCAAAAGGCTAGTAAGATCCTGGCTGAGGGTGAGTCATTACCAGCAATGCCATTTTTTCCACCATCTCAGGTTGATGATGATACTGAACCTGCTTCCTCGACTAGCTAATAAGCTCGTTCCCCTGGGATTCACAACCGCCACCGAGATGCATGCTCGACGAAGTGAGCTTATTTCCGTTACAACTGGATCCAAACAACTAGACACCTTGCTTGGTGGTGGTATCGAGACCGGGTCAATCACAGAGATTTTTGGAGAATTCAGAACGGGAAAGAGTCAGATCTGCCACACTCTTGCAGTAACCTGCCAATTGCCCTTTGATATGGGTGGAGGTGAGGGCAAGTGTCTCTACATCGATACCGAGGGAACCTTCCGGCCCGTTCGACTCCTGGCGGTTGCCCAACGATACGGACTCGTTGGAGAGGAAGTCCTCGACAATGTCGCTTATGCTCGAGCTTACAATTCCGACCATCAGCTACAGCTGCTTAACCAGGCCTCTCAGATGATGTGTGAGACCCGATTCTCACTCCTCATCGTGGACTCGGCCACCTCGCTCTATCGTACAGACTTCAATGGCCGTGGTGAGCTTGCATCACGGCAGACCCATCTCGCGAAATTCTTGCGCACATTGCAGCATCTCGCGGATGAGTTTGGTATTGCGGTTGTCATCACCAATCAGGTTGTCGCCCAAGTCGACGGTGGCCCCAGCGCCATGTTCAATCCCGACCCTAAGAAGCCTATTGGAGGCAACATCATTGCTCACGCTAGTACAACACGGCTTAGCTTGAAGAAGGGCCGAGGAGAGACCCGTATTTGCAAGATCTATGACAGCCCCTGCCTGCCCGAAAGCGACTGTCTGTTTGCCATCAACGAAGATGGCATTGGCGATCCTAGTGAGAAAGATCTGGAGAAGGACTAGACTTTTTCATTTATTTTTATTACTCTTGACACGATGTTAGTGACCTTACGAGCCTGAATTGACCTACTGTTTTATTCGATATCCTTGCTGTGGGTCCTGTGGTCGCAACTTTTGGCTGAAAAACAGTATGGAATTCTCTTGTTCATATGGTAGAATAATAACTCAGCTCCTGTTGTATCCATTTGAGTTGCCTTTACGTCTAAGTGATTATTGGTGGGGTGTATTTTGTAGGTCCGAGGCGCTAGCAAACTGCCGTAGTCGCCCGAAGGAAGGTCGAGAGGTCGCGCGCCCGCGCCAAGACTTTGTTTTTTGAAGCTCCAGCTTTCCGCCTTTGCAACCTTCCCCGTCTGCCATCGGCCATGGAATTCTGAGTCGGCCCTGATTATCGTCCCTGCTTCGCAGCTGTTCACCATGGCGAAGATTTACAAAGACACAAGGGTCGACCTGCGGCCATTTTCGCCGGCCACAGTCGCCAACATCCAGGTCTCACCTCAAGAAAGCGCGCCCCGTCGGCCTCGCTTTTCGACCTCCTCTGCCCCCGACCAGCCCGAGATCCCGATCGCGAAGGATGAAGACGAGTTCACCAGACGGTATCTTACTACACAGGGCGCAGTCTACTTCCGCAAACGCAAGTCGTACCCGAGGACCTTTGTGTGGAGGGTGGTCAATGACAACAAGGTGCTGGAGATTCAATGCGCGGACTTGACGAAAAGTGGCACTGAGCGCTTCGAATACAATGTGACCCTGCGGCTACACTTCCAAGAACAGATTCTTCCATCTGGTGTGGCGTTGGCAGATGTGGAGGAACATGAGGTTCTCAGCGTCTTTGTGATTACGGCGTCAAAGCAGCTCCATACCTTGTCACTTCGACCAGAGTTCTTCCGGAGGACAGAGTCGATCGATGACAATGTGAGCGAATGGTGCAAGACGTGCATCCCTGCACCTCTTTCTTTCTCAACCCCCCACAGACTTCACGCGAGCAGCCCGCAAGAGCTGTTCATCTCCCTTGATAACGGCGCGCTCCTGCGGTTGACCCGCAGAGCTGGAGATGATGGTAAGACCCTTGAACATATCTTGACAGTACTGAGATGCAGGCTGACTTTGTGATTGGAACAGGTTCTCACTGGACTCCTCTTACCTTCGACGAACGAACATGGGGCGCGTCGATTCGAGGCCTTGTAAAGTGGCACGCAACCTCCTCGATCAAGCACAATGGACGCAATCTCGACCTGAACGTCGCCAATGCCATCGCTACAACCTCCGACGAGACCTACGTCTTCGCCGTTTGCCTGAATCACACCTTGAAAATCTGGAATCTTGCTACAAATAAGCTTGCGGCGACAAAGGATCTTCTGGGCCGCCAAATGGACCCCGATGCGGTGCCATATACGTTGAATCCTGCCGAGACATCGTTCATCCGGGTATTCAACGCAGAGAGGGCAATGGATGGTGGTCACAGGTTCTATGTCGTCACCTACTCTCCTTTCGAGGACGGGCGCTTCAAGTTCTGGGCTGTGAAGGGTGGATTAACGTCTGATCTTGTTATCGAGGACCTCTTTGCCGATGCAGTCTTCCGACCTGTTGACCCAGACGTGACGGGTAACATGTTCTGGAGTATCGCAGACTTCCAGGTCAAACCCGTGGAGGAAGGAAAGGGAATGGAGCTGTGGGTGTTGTGGAGAAACCATGGCCTCTATCAGCTCTACACCCTGCACTTTGATCTGCAAACCCTGGTGGCAGATTGGTCTACGAACTGGGTTTCAACAACGTTTGAAACACATCGACAAGAGCCACTACCTGCGCCAACCCTCGAAGATGTCGAAGACCCAACTGAGAAGTGGCTTGCCTACCTCTTGCAACCAACTCGATACCTGCCTGAAGTTCTTGAGACTGCATTGGCGGTTTATCAGGAGGCGCTTAGACCGCTGTCCTCAACCTCATCTGGAGTTTTGAAGAAGGACGTACCGCTGGCGGAGAGACTTTGCTCTACTATTGCAGCGACCGTCTCCCTTCGCAAATATACCGAAGATGAGATGGACTATGCTCGGTTCCGGATGGACACAGATGTCAAGTGGCGTCAATTCTGGCAAGTTGCAGAAGACCTCAACAAGCGCAGATTCGAACCCGTTTCCCTTGCATACGACTCCTTCTACGAGATGCCCTGGCTTCTTCTCTCCGACTCCTGCGCTGTGATCCGAGAATGCAATACTGCTGAATTGCTCCTACACAATTCGAGTTCCGACTTACGTGAGGAGGGTCCCAAAATCGTGGACCGATGGAGACATCGCAATCTCGATGCCGAGCTTGGCAGTCTGTACGAACAAGCTTCTTCATTGATGAAGGTGGCTGCTGAGTTCAGAAAAAAGTTCTCTGCAGAGCTCGATGCGGCATGCCGGGCTGCTCTCGAAGTCGAAATTTTCAACGAACCTTCTTCATCAGTTGTCGACCGCATGGATAGTTTCCGGGAGCGCTGCGAGTTTGGGGACCGAATCTCTAATAAGACATTTGAGGGTCTTGTTGCGGCGTTGAATGAGTACTTAGATGCTGAGAGCTTGTCTGTGGATCCGTTCTATGCCATCATCGACACTGTCCCTTCCGGCTTTAACGGCAAGGACTCGGGGCTTCTCTCAACATACTTCGGCGCACGAGTCGCCGTGAGTGGTGCACTCGAGACGGTCGTGCTCACGCGCCAGATCCTCTATGACTTGTTGATCCTGGTCACCTTTGTGGACGGCGAGATTGAACAGAGCGAACGCTCAAACTTCGACGCCGCTGATCTGTTTTCCACACTCATTGATTCTCTCCGAGAGTACGAAATGATGTACTGGCTCAGCTCGAATGTCCGGAAATGCGCGGACCGTACCGCTAGTACTGGGACAGAGGGTTCGGGCTCGGTCTTTTCTCTGAAGGAGAAGAAGTCCGATCAGAACAAGAACCTGCGGACGGCGACCATTCTAGAGGACCTCTTTGTCACAGACATCAAGCCGCGTCAAGCGATTGGTGTGCCCCAGAGTTATACCCTGACTCTTGGGATCAGGGATGTCCTAGCTTGGGTTACGCGACCCGGTGAAGTGGCGTATCCTAACGCATTGGCTTACATTCAGTGCGATCTTATTGCTAAGGACAATATTGATCTTGCATGGGATTTCCTGCGTTTCCAGGCAAGCACATCCTGGGCAACGTATGTCAAGGGTCGCCTGCATGTGGCAATGGCCGAGTTTGACATTGCAGCCATTTACTTCCGCAAGGCGGCATATCTTCTGTGTAAGTTGGAGACCCTGGACTTGAACATGGGTATTCGGCCTACTAACACACCTTGTAGCTTGTGGCAAGCCTTTGGGTAACCTGCACGAAATGTCGTCAACCCTCCTGGACCTTATTTCCGTGAATTGCTTCCACAATGGCATTCCGAAGTATTACCAGCATATCCTGTCGGTCTTTGAGCACGTGCGCTCGTTCTCCCATGTCGCAGAGTTTGCCAGCCTGGCGCTGCAGGCCCTTGATTCGGAGGCCTGGGCCGAGCACGACCCCGAATACACGAGCATGCGAACTGATCTGCTCTCGCGCCTGTTCTATGCATCCCTCAAGACCTGCCAATTTGACCAGGCCTACTCTGCCTTGGCCCGGTACCAGGATCTTGCCTTGCAGAGGTCCGCTCTCAGTTCTCTCATCACCAACATCCTCGCTGTATCTGGGCCTGGTGCTGCTGGAATTAAGCAGATCCTCCGTTTCCCAACAGCGCTTGTACCAAACATTGCTTCTCACATTGATGAAGTCCTCGTCTCTCTCGCCCGAAAGCAAAACACCTTTACCTCATGGACTGATATAGACAACAACGAGGTTGATGCTTCATCGACCGACTACAACCGGATCTTGCAGGCCTACCGCATCGCTCGTAATGACTATCGCGGTGCTGCTGAGATCGCCTACCGGAACGTTCAGCGTTTGCGCAAGGCAAGGGACGCACCCTCATCCGCTCTTGTCCGTAAAACTAGGAGAGATGCTGAGGCTTCCGGTGTACCTGAAGACGACCTTGAGAGTAAGGAGATCCGCCACGAGCTACTGTCCTTGATCAATCTGCTCGCCTCCGTCGACAAGAGCGAAGCCTACATTCTTGTCGAAACTGGCCCACTCGCATCCTTCGCTGCGGGCACGCCACCTCCACAGCAGAAGCACCGACAGACGGATGATGACGGCAACGTCTTCATGGAAGATGCGGATGCGACATCCCAAAGTCCATTTGAGGCCAGACGCAGATCATCAAGCGGGCCTTCAATCACACCCGCTGGTCGCAGAGATAGTCGCTCCTCATTCAGTGGCGGACGGGGCAGCGTATCTTTCAAAGTACCAGTCGAACAACCTCAAGAAAGGATCATTGTTACCCTTGACCACCTGCGTCGCGAGTATCAGTCCGAACTTGATCGCGTTAGCCGTATAGAGCGCGGTGACTGGGAGTTTGGTCTTTTGGGGGATGAGGACGAGGACGTCGATAATGATGACACGATGGTTCTGTCATAGCGTTGATGGCGAGCATCTATGATTTGTTGTTGGGAAACTTCTTGACATTTTTTTTTCTTTCTTCTTTTGTGTACGCGGGCGGGAAGTCGAGGAGGAGTTTTGCATTATGCCCGATTAGTCTTTCATCTTTTCTCCATAAGGTAGTCTTCTCATCTCGTATGGATGTGGTGCAAAATAGGATTTGGACTCCATGTTTTCCCATCAGGTTCCTTTAGACAGTCTTCCGGTCGTCATGCGAACCTAAATTATGGAAGTGACTGTCACTAGATAGATCTTATCTGGCTATGAAGCGGAGGTAGGGTGCCGGCCGTCAGGACCGTTGCGGACAAGTTCCATGGATCCGGATTGAAATCCAACCAAATGTCTGAGTTGACGAAGATGTAACGGACGGTCGCCATCTAGCTTAGAATTCCATACTATCTACTGAATGGAATCCGTCCATGTTGTGAAAAAATCATTGACCGTGACTTTGTTTCAAATACAAATGAATTCTAGACATTCGAGGTCTTCGTGATGGATGACTTTCCTGCGGCAGGAGATATCGGTAAAATATATATTCAGTTCCTGCTCTAATCCAGCCGCATCCATGAGTAAGATACTGGGCCCCAATTAATGGACTAACAAATCTACCTGATGAGACCATGATATTTTTGTTAGTTGAAAAAATTCTGACAGCTCAAAGATAGAAAGGGACGAAGAGTTGCTCGGGAGATAGAACTATTTCGTGCTGTGGGCACTTACGGGATGCTAGCAAGCCTCGCATTGAACTGCACTCATTTACCCAATTTATAAGGTCGCAAGTTCTTTGAGCTAGGAAAACTTCATAGACAGAACCAATGTCAACTCGAAGAATATTATTTATATTTAGTCTATCCCCTGATTATCATTAAGAGTAAAAGGGCGCGAGCATAAGTATCAGACAAACCACCCAATTCCATCTGCCACAGGCACAGCTCAGACGAAAAATTAAATCAATAGGAGTCAACGAGAGTAAGAAGTAACCAGTCTTGCAACTGGAATGAACGAGAGTCATGAAAAGGACCAAAGACATAAACAAAGTCAAAAAGCATATAATGGACAACGCCTGGCAAAGCAAAATTGTATGTTGACGTCGATATGTACCGCAAAGGATTGGAAATCGATAAGAGCGCCAAACCAAACTCGGCCTTCAAAAAGGCTAACCTGCTTAATCTGTGTAGTGCAATGAATAGAACTTGGTGAACGAGAATGAAGCTAGCGGGAACGGAGCCCAAGGAACAAGTAGGTTCATCTATTGCGCGTCCTCAGTCGCCATACTGCTCGCATATAGTTGACCGAAGTGCGACTTGGGATCTGTGAGCAACGCGTATGGCTCTCCGGTTTCAACAATCCGGCCGGCATCCAGCACCACAACGCGGTCAAAGTCGAGAATGGTATCGAGCTTGTGCGCGACCGCGATGATGGTGTGGTTGCAGAACTTCTCGCGAATGACGCGTTGCATTATATCATCTGTCTTCGCGTCGATGCTGTTGGGAAATGACCTGTTAGCAAATGTCTCGAGTCCTCCTGGGCTATTGCGTATTACTGCAAGGGGTGGTTGAGGTACGTGTGCTAGCGTAGTAGGAAGCGCCATCAAGTCGATCCAAGCGTAATGTGGCGTTCGGATCAAGCCGCATATGCAGGGGGGATTGACAGGCGCGAAAAAAAGAAATAATCGGAAAACAAACAAAAAAGACAAAAAAAAAAAAAAAAAAAACAAAGTGGAGAGAACTCGATGCGAGGGTAAACGTCAGGGGGAGGGTCAATCAATGGATTTGTACTCACTTGCTGGTGGCCTCATCGAGGATGAGGATGTTCCCCTGGCGAAGGAGTGCGCGTGCGAGACAAAAGAGCTGTTTTTGTCCGTGCGACAAGTGGATCTCGTCCATGTCCGAGTCAAGGTCTCCCTTCTCAAGGATCACAGGGAGGAGCTGCACGCTTTTGAGCGCATTGCGAATATCTTGGTCGGTGCTCGATCCGGTTGGGTCGGCATTGAGGCGAATGCTGCCCTTGAACAGCAGTGAGTCTTGGGAGACGCCATTGATGCGTGAGCGAATTTCGCGGCGAGGGAGGCTGGTGATGTCAACACCGTCCACGGTGATAATACCGCTAGTCAATTCGATCATTCGGAAGATGCTCATAATCATAGAAGTCTTGCCACTGTTGTCACGATTAAGTCAGATGAGATGCACAAAAGCGGGTGTAGGGGTTCCTCACCTTCCAGTTCGTCCACAAATGCCGACTTTCTCTCCTGCCGAGACAGATAGAGACACATCATTGAGAACCGGCTCTGAGGGTCTAGATAGCCTGTGAGCTCTTAATCAGTTCGATACAATAGAGTGATAGTCATACCTGTAGGCCGCGGATACTGAATGGAAAGACACTGCACCATTCGACGGCCAGTTGGGAGGAATATCACCATCCTCCCCAGGCAAGTCCTCTGAATCGACATTGTGAGTAAATTCTTTCACACGCATGATGGAGCCAATGTGAGTCTCCAAGTTGGTCCAGAAGGTCACCATGAGCTTGATGCTCTGACTGAACTGAATGACATTGAGGAGGGCGACCCCAACAGATCCAGCGCCCAGACTGGTTCCACGTAGGACGACAACCAGAACAATTAGCAGCACCGCAATACCTGCGACAACAAGATCCAAAGATAGTGTCAACCAGCGCTGAATCGCAAACATAAAGTAGAATGGCCGTTGCGAGTAGTCAAGGAGCTCGATGTTTTTCATCTCCATGCCATGCTGCCAGCCAAAGGCTCGTAGTGTAACGAGGCCCTGAAGACAATCAGTGAAATGAGAGTACAATGGGGCTTTAGCCTCGAGATCCAAGTAACGTAATTGCCGAGAAGTGCGCAAGTACATCTTCTGGATGAGGAAAAGGAGCCCAAGGACGAACGGGAATGAGATTGCGGCATACTTCGAGCCAACGCCGATGAGGGCCATCTGGGCAAGGCAGAGGAAGAAAGTGGCGACAGTGTTGATGGCAGCAATGGGAAGTTCCATATCAATGAGTTGTAGGTCTTGACTGAAGCGATTGAGGATATTACCACTGTCTGTCGTTGAAAAAAACAGCATCGGAGCGCTAAGAACAGTCTGCAACAACGTGCGGTGAAAGCTCTCACCAGACTTTGGGACCATGGTGATAATCATCTGCCAGCAGCCTACAATCAAGGCGAACATGGCAATACAGCCCAGCATAACGTAGATACCCATGTAATACCCAACTTGTTGCTTTGGCTCAGCAGTGTCCGAGTTGGCCCACCACTTCAACCAGATGCTGGGGAAGGAGATGCAGAAGACGAAGATGGCCATGGCAACCATAAAGACAAGGGCAGACAGCCACCCGATTGCGTTGATATAATAGGTATAGATCGAGAGATCACCGCCCGCGTCACGGTTCTCAGGCTCCGGGATGATGGCCTCTTTCTCCTTCTCGACAGAATCGACAGTGCTGTAACTCGGAGACGCAGAAAACCTCTTCGGCTTGTAGTCCCAATCCGGTGCGCCTAAGTCAAAGCTGGAGACGTATCCGCCGGTCTTATTGAGTGCACTGAAGCTACCTTGCTCAGCGATGCGACCGGTCTTATCCAGTACAACAATGTGGTCAGAATAGGGCAGACGCTTGACAGACGATGAAGCGACGATAACTGAAGTACCAATCTCCCTCAATAGGCCCATATTCCCGAAAAGATAGTGGAAAATGTGACTTTCTGTGGTGGCATCAAGACCACTAAGGGCATCATCCAGAATAATAATCTTTCTTCGGGCATAGACCGCGCGGGCAAGCGCAATACGTTGGCTTTGACCGCCACTGAGAGCAACACCTTTGCTTCCAATGACACTTCGGTCGCCACGAGGGAACTGTGAAAGATCTTCCTCGAGCGCACATGCTTGAATGACGGATGAATACCACTTGGGGTCGTATTCTGACATAGAAACGATACTGTCCTTGATGGTCCCGTTCATATGCCACGGCGTCTGGTCACAGAATGCTACACTTGGTGAAGTCAATTCAACCTTTCCTTCTTCACATCGGATCTCTCCCAGGAGGGCCTTCAGAAGAGTTGATTTGCCGCAGCCAGAAGGTCCAACCAGCATAGTAAAGCTACCACGAGGAATAGTCAATGTGATGTCCTTCAGGACAGGCTCCTTCCCAGCATCCCATCCAAAGGTGCCATTCTGGATTATAGCGGCATTGGCTGAGAAGGAAGAAGTGGAGCCGCGCTTCAAAGACTCAACAGAGCCGGAGTTGCTTGAATATATGTCCAAATCACCAGATTTAGAAAGGAGTTTGGCCTCGCCAAGATCTTCGAGAGAGGCAATTTGAGGAGCATTTCGTCGCTGGTCAGAGTGGTCATCCTTGTCGAGAAACTCCTGGATACGAGCGAATGACCCAACCGAGCCAGCGAAAGACATCAAAGCCATGACGAGCGTAAGGAGAGGATCAGCGAGAAGTGAAAAGAGTGACAATGAGGTAAAAACCCGGGAAACATTCAGTGTTGAGTCGGAGACGGCGACGTACACACCGAAAGTGAAGATTGGGGCGAAGATGCGAGTCAGCCAAGCAAAACCCATGTTATAGACCAAAAGAGTTCTGAACTTCTTTGAGATATTCAACTCGTCGATGCGAAGGCCATGCACAAATTTCATGAACGAATCCTGCAGGCCAAGCATTTTAACACCTTTGATAGAGCCCAGCATACCAGAAGTAGACGAGATGCGACGCTCAATGGCTTCGAGCCATTTGGCTTGCCTGGATACCACAAACGACATTCCAATGAGAGATCCAACTAGCGCGACCAGAGCGACACAGACGGGAACAACGCATGAGATTCCAAGCTGTCGCTCCAGCAAATAGATGGCCAGCCCGATCTCGGCGGAGTTGGCCCAGATCTCATGCATGGTTTGCCAGCCCTGAGTAATACGTTCGACATCAGCGCTCATCAGGGTGATGGAATTGGCGGGGTCAGCTTCGTTGAGGGTGAGGCTGCTAGCCTTTTTGTATAGCATAGTGACAAGAATACCGCGAACCATGGTAATACCACGGTACGTGTTGTGCTGGTATTGTCCCATTGAGACCTTCGATACTGTTAGAAATGATTGCTGCGTTGATTGTTCGAAAATGACACCACTCACAGCTAAGCCAGTGTAGACCAAGATATAAGCGCCGATCAGCCCATATCCAACATTGTTGGTCGCATTGTTCACTGGCTCATCAAAGAATGACAATGATCGAGTCAGAAGCAATGGCTGGCAAAAGTTGAAAGCAACGACACATGCGCGAGCTGGAACAGCTGCTAGAAGTGGCGATTTGGCAGCCTTGAATGACTCAAATTGTAAAGTGTTTGGGGATTTGGATTTTACTAGAAACCGTGAGCCCACTTTATTAACCAGAAGTGGATTGAGGGCTGTTATGTACCTTTACTCCATCTCTCTTCAAACAAAGCCAGAAGTCTTTCGGAGCTCAACTCCTTGTCCAGCACGAAAAGGTCCTCCACAGAAAGGACATTGCTGAAACCTGTCCTAAACAGTGGGTTCAACCACCAAAAGAGAGCTCGGTTGTAGAAGCCAGCGGTAGCCTCTGGTGGGTACCCTGTAAACTCAGTCTTCAGAATATGACGCTTTTCGATAGCTTCCAGAACCACAAGAAGCAGTTTTCCTCCCACTGCGACGGTAGTAACAACTGCAATGACTTCATTAAGCTCATCAACAGCCCTGAGCCATAGAGTTCTGGCCCGCGCGATATCGAAAAGTAGACTGCAGAACAGGTATGCGTTTAAAATGAACGAGGGTCGGACAGACCGCGTGTGCTCTGCATAAGAGAGTGTGCAGAGCATCAACGCCCCAACGGTGAGCACAGCATTAGTCGCAATGGAAGCTTTGGTTTTATCAGCGGTGGGAAAAGCCCATAAGGCAGTTTGCGCGATTCCGAGTCCAATAAAGAAAAACCACGAGGCCTGCCAGTACAATTAAGTTAGAGATACAGCCGATCTCCTAATTCAGAACCACATGGCTGACAGCCATTATATCCTGAACCAGATCTCAAATAGGCTGACTTACAAGTTTGAGTGGAAGTAACCATGATCCCACAACTTTGCGTCGTTTCTGCGAAAGTTGCCATACCCGTAACGGAACCAGAATTGAAATCAAGGCGATGGGAAGAAGACCGAGGATTGTCTCCTCGAACAAGAGCGAAAAGTCAAATCCTCCGCGACACGAACCCGCATCCCAGCGCATTGTGTTGTCCAAATCGCGGCACGTAGGCCCTGAAGAGCTAGAGGTGGCCATGACTTTGCCCTCCGGGTACCATCAACGCGCTCAAGAAGATGGGAGTTGGAGAGAAAGTAGTCGGAAAGAGGGCCAAGACTGTCGAGTTGTTAGATTAGCAAGATGAACTTGGAAATGAGCATTGCATTAGGGGGGCGAGTTTGGCGGGTCTTGGGGTCTAGATTAGATTCATCCAAAATAGTGCTTCCGTGGGTACGGAGTACATACATAGGGACGGGCCAAGGTGCCAGGTCTTTACTAGTACGCATCCCCTGTGCAGGAGGACCTTACTACTGCATCTAGGAGATGTGTGTACCTACGCTCCTGAGCTCCTATGGGCCTTTCATCTCCCCTCAGCTCCTGTCTCGTTCGTGGTATCACTGGGTCCCTGTAAGCGAGTGGGCTTGGTCAGATGCAACCATCTACAATGTTGTTACTGGCCATGCCCTACGAGAGCAATGGATCTTTGGTCCCGTTGATTTAAATTTGTCCCACTGATGGCGTGGTTTCTATTTCCAAACCTTTTTCTTACTATGATGTAGTACGTAACTCTATGCCATTTTCGAGAAAAACTCCGGAGTGGATTATCATTGCGTGTTTTTCCAGTGCTAAATGACTCAACGAAACAAGATACTAAGCTCCTTTTTTCCCGTAATATCTTGTTATTTTCCCATTGTGATTTTTCCAAGAGTATAGTATTATTTGGGCGGCCGAGTTTTGATCTTTCCCCCTTAGGGATGTGGGGGATGCAGCACCCTCACTAGAGCTTCCCCCTGGAGTCAAAGGACCTCGCGACGCACCTAAGCGGACCGATCGACCGACCGACACGAGGGTCAAGGCTGTGTAACCTTGCAGTAAAAATTACAAAGAGCCGGGCTAGTATTTCTGCTCCGACAGTGAAGACGGTGAAAATGTTTTTTTTTTCTTTTTTTCTTTCTTTTTTTAATGCTGAGTCTTGTTCTCCCTTCTGGGTTTACCCCCACAGGACGTATCCCCCCAAGGCTCATACGAAAACCCACCTTCATGCGAGGGCGCCTCCCATCTGTATGATGGAGGGTCCATGAATAATGACTGTTGTATGATTATTGCTGACGCGACTTTTGAAACACTGCAGCTGACGGAAATATTTTTCTCTCGTGAACCTTCCTCGACCGCATGGAATTGGAAGCTGAAGTTAGACAGAGTGATGCCCAAGGCCATGGATCTGGCTGTATGGCTGTACCACCATCTAAGACTTCGCAACAACAGCTTCAGCCCTCGGTGATTCGCAGGCACGACGTCTTGGACATGTAAGTGTCCACTTGGAGGATGATCTGCATCGGGTGGGATGTACGATGTACTGGTAGTAATTTTCTCGCAGAGACACAACATCATTCAAAACCAATGTCTGTCTGAAGTCATAGATTTGTATTAATTTGTAGATACTGTCTTTATGTTGATTTTGTCTCCGTTTTCCTAACCTACTCCTCGTTGACCATGCATTCGCGGACAAACGAAATTTACTCCAACGTACTACTGTATGTATTAGGTCCCGGCGCATCTTCACTGACAAACTCTACCTGTCATGCCCAAGATTTGCTTTGTCAAGGCGGGCGGGCTAACTTGCCACTAGTTACCGGTTTTCCTCATAAGAGCCCCGTTGTGGGTTTTGCTATTTTAAGGTGGACATCGATGTATCTAGCCCAATCGTTCTGTTTTGCTGCTCGGCAGCGGAGCAACTCCTACTAGTCCAACAACCTCCGTGAGATACTATCGGATGGTAATTCCACCTGATCCATTTCAATCTCAACCGGCATGACGAGGGCCATGCTTTCCTCATGACGACAAGGGAGTGGGGTTCCCCTGGGAGCGCCCCGTGGAAAGTCACCCCTCTGTGTATGTCCCACGGCCGGTACCTACAGCAACTGCGCCTGAGGAGCAACTTGGCGAAGTCAGCCATATGCAGCCTGGCCAGGGTGAGCCGGTTTCTTCTCGACGAGCAGCGTGGTTGATGGGTTGCGAGGCTGGCAGGTGGATGCAGTGTCGTAATTTTACAACGGAAAACTCAGATGGCCCAGAGAAAAAAACACAGACAGTGCAGGAAACCAAATCGGTAATCCACAGCCTTCCCCTGACCCAAACCTCGAGGTCTCCACCGAACAATGGGGCAATATCAGGCCCATTGTCTACCTGTTTACCGGGCCTGAGGATAGAGTATGTTCATCTAATCAATAGCTGATAGCTTTAGATCGGGAGGCGAACCGAGCGATAGATAGATCGGAGATGACCTGTCATGCTGGGGGCATCTCGGTCGATCATCATCACAATAGCCTTTAAGGTCGAGCGCCCACTGCCCTGTGCAAATTGTGGTGGTGCGCCACTAGTCTCTAGCTCGACCAGCATCAATCGTGGCATTGGAGCAGCCCAACCGGTTGGCGGGCACTAGACTCGTTAGTGGCGGGAGAGTCGGTCTAGTGGGCTTAGCTGGCGGCTGGCGCTGCTCCTGCTTAGGGCTCGGTTAGTATGTTCACTTTGGGTTTAATGCAGTAGTAGAGCTGTCAGCCTCTGGGGAAATCTCGCATTTTGAGTTGTTCGTTCAATAAAACATGATTATTCACCACTAAAACTTGGGGCCATCCTGTCTTAGCCTCCGGCAGTCATCACTATTACCTATCCCCACATCTTCTTCAGGCAGTTCTTGAGTTCAGCCGGATGCCAGCGGCCCCGGTGGATCGTGTTTGACCTGGGCCGGGCGTTCATCCACTGTCAAACGGCCAACCTGGCTGTTCCCAACTTCCTACACGGGCGGCATGTTATTCTGGACAGGGGTCAGCAAGCTAGCCTCAGCCCTCGATTCGCCTCGATCCCGTTTGCGGGAGGCTGGCGTTGTGGTCATCGTTGAAGCTAGTGATAGGATTGGCAAATCGACGTTCCAGAATGTCGAGCCTTGTTTGCTCTGTTGACAATCGCAGGAAGCAAGAAAACGAAACATTCAAATCAAGGAATTCAATTCGATGAAGCAGCAAACGATGACCAAAAGAAAGTACAGAACCATCAGGCGCTGCACACATGGACGGAGAAATTAGTAGCGTATAACATTCTTTCCTCCCGAACCATGCTTTTGTCGTGCCCCTCGGAATGTTACGTGAAGAAGCAATAGGCATGGATCCCTCGTAAGTGAAGCGTTGCGACCGGGGAGAAGAACTCCTGTGCTCAGGTGCTGCCAGTGATCTTCTATTTGAGAATACTGATTTCATTTTAGGGATGTCTCATTGTTACAGTCATTATGGTTAAACTCAGTCAAAAGCCCAAAACTAAAATTAATCAAGCTGCATGGATCAAAGAGTGTAGTCTATATGGGTTCAGTGTTCCGCGTTAGACACGATTGATAAATCGATAATCTGATGTGTAGTTTGGAGATCAGAAGAACCCACAAGACTCGAAAAGGAGGACTCTGCAGCCATAGTCGAAAAGGCGCGAGTCACGAATAATGATCATAATAATACATAAAAAGTAGCCCAACTCGATTCCACTCTCCACTACTGGCAAAGTATGTACTGCTGCCCCTTCGTCGCCAAGTTTAGCGTCCGTATGTGATAGGTCGATCCAAGCGGGTGGCCCCCACGGGATCGACCCGCGATCCTCCCTTGTTGGCCTTGATGTGTCTTTTTTTCGCTTTTTGCGCTTGACCTTTCCCTCGAAAGAAAGCCCTTGCAGAATTCCCAACTAGGAACGACTGGGCGCTACAGTACAGTAGTGGGCCGAGTCAGTGGCTTGGATACCTTCTCGTTTATGTCTGTCAGCGCCACGAAATGCTCTCATCTCCACCGTGAGGTACTGATGGGCCTACCATGTTCCTTAATGCCTCGAGTCCTAGGGTCGCTATTGAGGCCGAGAAAGAGATCTGGTTACGTTTGAAAGCCAAAAGCAGTAACTATGTCTGAGAACTCCCGTATTTCCCCCCACCATATGTTTTCTATACTTCCATTAGTGTACCTTGCTTGGCGCGATAAGCCCTCCACTTTGCCCGTGCCGTTATCACCAATCATAATCTTTATGAGGCTTGCGGCTACTTCATCCGAATGTCCTTATTGAACACATGTTCAATAGTTAGCTGGCCACATCGTCTGAGTAATCTTCAGACTTGCTCACTAATCAATTAGTGCTGTTCCCCAATCCAGGGCAAAAGTAAACACTACCGGGCTTCGGCACTCCTCATCTACTCAGCCCAGACTTCCAAAGGGATCGACCATCTAGCGCGACACCCCACAGAGAAATCAAACATATACATATACAAACACTTTCCATTATTAGAAGGACTGGAAAAATACAAACCCCGAAAATGGGGATCAATATTGGAACCGAAACCACCCGGCGCACACATTATCCCATCTAAGCGATTACAGCTCCTCCCCACCGACTCTTCGCCGGTTCGCAGTCCGCACTACAATTGCTCAGGCAGAAAGGGGGAGGAATGCGAGACAAAAACGAGTCATCCAACGGGAACCCCGATCGTGATTACCGTCAGCCACTCTTGAGTCCGAGATGCGGTGTAGACCCTGAATGCGCGGTAAATCGTCTGGCTGATCTCCTCGTCAGGGCCCAAACCTTGCTGATTCTGATGAGCCTTATGCTTCGTGTGCCGCACAGACTGCAGCCGCAGCCATAATAATTTGGGACTGAACATCTAGTAAGCAGGTTACTAAGACACCTCTGAACAGGTGGAGGCTCGCCATGTGTGCAGAAATGCATCTGGGGCCTCCCACCCTGTCGGTGTAACTGCCAAGGGTCGAGGGCATGTAAAACCCCCAAGAGGGCCCGTCAGTCGTGAGGCCTCCCAGACCTCACCCGGCCAATGGACTGCCAAAAAAGGCTAGATTGGACCCTGTTGATTGGGATAGAATGAAGTTGTCCCGCCGAAACCTCGATCGTGAAGGAATGTTCTCCACGCCAAACCCTATGCACCGGCTCGTATGTCATCAAGATCAGCCGATCACCATCTGACCGGCAGTTACGGAACTGGAATGAGCGAATTGCCACTCAATTTCCAGCAAAACTCGTTGAATAACGAGAGGACTCGAAGAAAAAACGCACCGACTATGACGCGCCTTGAACTATCACGTTGACGACGCAGGCCTGATCGAAAGAGCGCGGCTTTGATGCGCTGCTACCTTGCTGAACCACGTTTGAGACCGCATCCTGGGGCGCCTGGATCGGGAAATTACAGAGTGACGATGTTCAATAGTTAGTTAAATAGTTAGAGCTCTACTGGTCTAGTCAAAAGCACTTGGGAACAAACTGACAACTGTGGTTAACAGTCGTAGTAGTAATCGGACCATCGCCAGGCCCAGTGAAACAGGCAGAATGTTTACTAAAC
Organism: Penicillium daleae; assembly: GCF_028827525.1. Taxonomy (NCBI): domain Eukaryota; kingdom Fungi; phylum Ascomycota; class Eurotiomycetes; order Eurotiales; family Aspergillaceae; genus Penicillium; species Penicillium daleae. The sequence goes on along the minus strand of NW_026623157.1, from coordinate 1,994,606 downwards.
CGAGTAAATGGGCCTTCGTATTGCTTCTTTGACCTTTATATTTTTGGATCAGTTCCTCAGTGTAGGGCGAGGGCTGTCACCATCAGCAGTACGACAGGAAAGCAAATAGAGAATTACTGTCATAATAATTAATTTCTCTAAAAAATTGATCTTAGAAAAGGAGGAGGAAGGCAGAGAGGGCCCGTTCTGGTAGTGTCTGACCTGGTTCCACAGGGGGGCCCAACAGGACTAGATCCACTCAGCGTGGCGTCTCCAACCCTTCATCATCTAGATCCGAATCTATGCAAGGAAGATACATGGGGGATCCTGAAATTGCCAGTTGCCCCCAGCGGTGTCCTACTATTGGGGCTAATGGAAAGGTGTCTTGCCTGTATTACTGTAATCTCGGCCTCCTTTCGAGGCAATGTGCCCAACATGCGCTGTACCTATTGGTACCTATGGTACGTGTACATCCGTATACTGCGCGGCGACGTTTGTGAACGAGCTGGAGCATGGCCATGCATCTGTAGTCCCGATGACCGATGGCGTAACTATTTTGGTCGATAGGCTGGGAAAAATGAACCCTCAGTTCTTTTAAAATATCTGAGACTATCCGACTTCGCGGGCCACTCCATGCGAGATAGCCTTCGTCCTTTTACTTGGATTTTTTTTCTTAATTGGTTCCTTCCCCAATCCAATCCTAATTAAAGGCCCTCCACACAATTTTGTGTGCCTCTGTCGATCCGCTCTTGTTCTTGATCGAACTAACACGACGAAGCTCCCTTCTTCCATCGCTATCGTACGGCCAAAAGTCCAGACCGACCTCTAGCATTTTGTCCCCTCGCATTCTTCTATTCGACAGCATAGCATTCAGCATTTATTTTTACGATTACCAGAAACCATCATTATGGTTAATAATTCTCACTGCTATCTGCCTCGGTTCACTCCGGCGGTCGACGGGCCTAAACGCCCGGTTTCGATGAAGACGAGACCGACGCCTTCCCAACATGCGCAGTTATTAACCGCGTGGCACGAAAGGCGACTGGAATTGGTATTGCAGGCCACCTGGGCGATGGTTCTGCACTACTATATCCGATCCGAGGATATCTGCTTTGGCTATCAACACATTGACGGCGACTCTATTTCCTCTCGACACCCTGTACAGCGGTCGAGTATCGCCAACCTGTCAGCCTTTCGGCTGGCAATCAACGAGAACGACTCCATTCAGGCAATTGTAGATAAAGTACGGGAGTACGATGGACTCGACTCGCAGCTTGGAGGTGTGGGAAGTGACGAGGGCGCTTCCGAGGGGGGCTACTTGCCTTTCAACACCATCCTGATGTTGCGCACATATCGCAAGGCGAGCGATACACCCTCCTCGCCGCTTTCTCAACAACCAATTTTGGCAACCGCTCTCCCCGACCAGGTACGTGTCTTCCGTCTTCTTTCTGCTGGTTGTTTTCCTGGTCGGCTTCTTGCAAATGCTGGTCCCATAGGACGCCAGCCCAATTTTGCATGCTTGCGTGTCAGGAAATTATATTTGCTAACCTCAGGTTGCATTGCTTATAGTGCCAAGTCCGCCTCCATGTGAAGGTGTTGCGCCGGGATATCAACATCTTCCTCGAATGGCGAAATGGGGACATGTCCGGGGAGCAGATGAAGAGCGTTGCCCATATTTTCGAGCAGATGCTTCCTCAAGCACTTTCGCCCGGGAACACCGCTATTAGCCAGCTTAATTTGTTCTCCGAGAATGACTTGCAGCGCATCCGCCAGTGGAATTCGCATACTCCTGAAATGTACAATCGCACCATCCACGATGCTATTCATGACCAGGCCCTTAGCGGCCCTCATCGAGAGGCTGTGAGCGCTTGGGATGGAAGTTTGACGTATGTTGAGCTCGATGCATTGGCTTCAAAGCTCGCGTCTCATCTGCGTACGCAGGGCGTTGGCCCAGAAGTGCGCGTTGCGCTTTGCTTTGATAAATCGGTGAGTTCTGCCCTGGTTTTATTGTTGTTATCGTCATTGTTCCAGAAATACCATGCAATTCCGTGCAGAAGTATATCCTGGACTGTGTGGGAGGAATCTGTGTGTGATATTGTGATGAAGCGGGCGCTGACAGCTGCAAGAAATGGAACATCGTTGCCATGCTGGGCGTGATGAAGGCGGGCGGCGCCTTCGTCCCATTGGATCCGACCCACCCAACCTCGCGATTGCAACGTTTAATCGAGTCTGTTAAGGCAACGGTGGTGTTGTGCTCTCCATCGCGTGAGGAGGTTCTTCGACCCATTGCGAACACATTGATTCCCCTCTGCGCCGATACTCTGGAAGGACTATCGGACCCTGTAGAAGATGTCGACCTTGCATCGGGTGTCACTAGCAAGAATGCCGCCTATGTCCTGTTCACTTCCGGGTCCACGGGAGAGCCTAAGGTATGTTTTGAATTCCTTCCCGCCGTGAAACGTGGACAGAAGAGATAGAGTTATTGTGGGAAACTGAGATTTGCGAATCGCAAGCATTGACGATGGTTCTGTAGGGCACTTTGTTGGAGCATCGAGCGTTCTTGTCCAGCGCAATGGTGCATGGCCCTGGCCTGCATGTCTTCCGTGACACACGAGCCCTTCACTTTGCGGCTCACACCTTTGACGCTAGCTTGGCCGAGACACTGACACCCCTGATCCACGGTGCATGTGTGTGTATTCCTAGCGAGGAGGAGCGATTGAATGACATTGTCGGCTTCATCAATGAGCACCGAGTCAACCAAGCATGCTTCACCCCGTCATTCATCGGCTTTATTGAAATCGACAGTGTGCCGGGATTGCAAAGTCTTGTTCTGGCCGGTGAGGCAATGTCGCAGTCCCAACTGGCCACATGGTCCAGAATCAAACTGGTCAATGGTTATGGCCCTACCGAGGCCAGTGTCGCATCTGTGCTGAATTCAAATGTTACACCTACTACCGATTGCAAAGATATCGGCCTGCCTGTTGGAGTTCGCTCTTGGGTAGTTGATCCTGAAAATCATGACGAACTCGTTCCCGTAGGCTGCCCTGGTGAATTACTTCTTGAAGGTCCTACGCTCGCCCGTTGTTATGTGAATAACCCAGAGAAGACAAACGAGTCTTTCATCTACGATCCTGCCTGGGTCAAGCTCGATGCTGGAAGGGGGTCTAAGCGCAGATTTTACAAGACGGGTGACTTGGTGAGGTACAACTCCGACACTGGCGCTCTCAACTACGTCGGTCGCAAAGACACCCAGGTCAAGGTTCATGGGCAGCGAATCGAACTGGGCGAAATCGAGAACCAATTGAACAAGGACATTCTCGTTACGCATTGCTCTGTGTTCTTTCCCAAGTCCGGTTTCTCCAAAGGCAGGCTCGCAGCCGTCATTTCATCTGCTGGGCTCCTCCCAGAACAATCAGATAGGGACTTGAAGCCCTTGCGTTTAATATCGTCGAGCCAAAAATCGAAAATCGTACCGCAACTTCGCGAACGACTATCCACACGGCTACCCACGTATATGGTCCCTTCGGTCTGGCTGTGTGTAGAAGCTATGCCGCTGCTACCATCTGGAAAGCTTGATAGAAAAGGGATCGCAAGCTGGGTGGCCAACTTGGAGCAGGATCCTGATATTATAGAGACTGGTTCAGGCTTTCAGCCTTCAGGGGAGTTGTCTCAACCTGCTAACGAGAAGGAGGAGGCACTGGTCTCCGTGTTTAGCCGTGTTCTGAATATCCCTCAGAACCATGTCAGTTTGAATGAGAGCTTCCTCGCCATGGGTGGTGACTCCATTGCCGCTATGACTTGTATCGGTATGTGCAAGAAGCGGGGCCTTGCTCTATCCGTTCAGGAAGTCTTACGCAGCAAGTCGATTCGGGATTTGGCATCGCGGGTTCGAGCCATTGATCATTCGACCACATATCAGGAAGCTGTCGACGAACCATTTGAACTCTCCCCCATTCAGATTCTTCACTTTGGTGTCCGCAAGGAAGGTCAGGGTCATTTCAACCAAGGAATTCTTACCCGCCTCAGCAAGCCCGTCAACGAAGGTATCCTACGCCAGGCGATTGAAACACTCATCTCGCGTCATTCGATGCTCCGCGCTCGGTTCAATGATTCTGGATCTGCAACGGCTTCGATGCAGCGCATCACTCAAGATGTGAAGGGTTCGTTCAGGCTTCGAACCAACAGTGTAAACAGCATTGAAGAAACGAAAGCCTTTATCGGCAGCAGTCAAGGTTGCATCAACGCATTTTCTGGGCCTCTGTTGGCTGCTGATTACTTTCGTGTCCAGGGACAAGAATCGTGCCATGTGTTGTCCATGACTGCTCATCATCTTGTGGTTGACATCGTTTCGTGGAGGATCATCCTCGAAGATCTGGAAGACTTGCTTGTCAACCCTGGCAAGACGACCAGCGAGAATGGATCTCTGCCTTTTCAGACCTGGTGCAAGTTGCAGGAGGAACATTGCAATAACTTGATTAAAGAAGGAAAGGCTGCTACCGATCAACTACCCGCTATCGACTTTGGTTATTGGGGATTGAACAACAGCCAGACGACATACGGCGATGTGGACTGCGCGTCCTTCGAGATTGATGCCACCCGCTCTAACACGATCATGATGGGATGCCACAAAGCTTTGAACACAGAGCCCATTGATTTGTTCCTGGCAGCTATGCTCCACTCATTTGGAAAGTCCTTCACGGACCGATCATTACCTACTATCTACAACGAAGGACATGGTAGAGAGGCCTGGGATCCATCAATCGACATTTCACACACTGTCGGCTGGTTCACTATTCTGCAACCAATCTTCGTCTCCGACTACAAGCCGGGTAGCGCCATCGATACGCTCATCCAGGTCAAGGATCTACGTCGTCGAGTCTCCGACAACGGTCGCGCGGACTTTGCCAGCCGTGTGCTTCAACTCGAGGGCAAAGATAGTGGTCGCCACCCCCACCCATTCGAGATGTCTTTCAACTACGTCGGTCAGCACCGCGACCTTCAGAGAACGGACGGACTCTTCCAGCTTGTGGATCAAATGGCTGGCGAAGCGGGTCAAGGTAGTGATGCTGCTGATTTTGGACGGGATACTCCTCGTTTCGGGTTATTTGAGATTTCAGCTATGGTCGTTGCTGGCAGGATCCGGTTTACTTTCTCTTTCAACAAGTTCATCCTGCATCAGAAACGCATTCATGACTGGGTATCCAGCTGCCACCACCAACTGGTTTCTCTCTCTGAGAAATTGATGGCAATGTCACCCCGCTTCACGCTGAGCACATTCCCTATGCTTTCATTGAACTATGAGAGCCTGGACAAGATGCTCGCCCAGAAGCTGCCGGCACTAGGCGTCAGCTCGCCTAATATGATTGAAGATATCTATCCATGCTCTCGCATGCAGCAGGGTATTCTTCTTGGTCGAACTCGAGATAGCTCGTACTACGCCGTGCATGACACATTCGAGGTCCGCGGCACTGGAGCGACCAAGCCAAACATGGATCGTTTGGTTGAGGCCTGGGGGCAAGTCGTGTCTCGTCATGCCATGTTCCGGACCATCTTTGCAGAGAACCTCACTCCTCGGGATCCGTTCTGCCAAGTTGTGTTGAAGGAGTACAATATCTCGCCAGTCATTCTACAGTCTTCCAGCGAAAAAGATGTATTAGCTACCTTTGATGCTCAGACACCCAAGGACTACAGCGAGATTGCCCCTGCATACAGGTTCAGCATTTGTCAGACCCCAAGCGGCAAGCTCTTCTGTCGCATCGAGCTTAGCCACGCTGCCATGGACGGCAACTCAATTTCTATCCTCATGCGAGATATGCAGCTGGCCTATGTCGGTAGACTCGAGGAGAGCCGGCGACCATTGTTCAAGGATTACTTGAGGTATCTGCTGGATGCCCCGAACGAGGCTAGCATTCAGTATTGGTGCCCGTACCTTTCTGGGGCCAGGCCGTCTCTCTTCCCCACTCTGACGGATGGCAATAAGCCCGTCGAGAAGAGTCTTCGATCCGTTCCCGTCAACTTTGGCTCTCTGAATCAGTTGCAGAGTGTCTGCGAGAAGAAAGGAATAACCCTGTCCAATGCTTTTAATGCCGCTTGGGGTCTCACTCTGCGTCTGTTCTGTGGCTCTGATGATGTGAGCTTCAGTTACATGGCTTCCCTTCGAGATGTGGCAGTCGATGGAGTTCAATGGGTTGTTGGTCCTGTCATAAATCTCATGATCTGCCGCATGAAGATCTCCGGCGACTCGCTTCTCACGGATGTTCTTGAGCAAATCCAGAATGACTACGTGGAGAGCCTCCCCTATAGACACACCTCTCTCATCGACATCCAGCATGCACTCAAGCTGTCTGATGCTAACCTGTTCAATTCCGGTGTCTCCTACCGCCGCCTTCCTGGTGCGAAGGATGCGGTCGGCAGCGATATCGAGTTTGTGGAGGTAGGGGCCATCCATGATCCAGCCGAGTTCCCAATTTTCGTCAACATTGAGGCGATGGATACCAAAGCTAGGATTGAACTGAATTACTGGACGACAAACCTCTCCGATGCCCAAGCCGCCAACGTTGCAAACACATATGTCCGTTGCCTTGAGGGCATTTTGACCAACTGTGACAACCAGATCGGCCAGCTTGACTGTTCCAGCGACCTGAATAAGGCCCAAATCCAATCCTGGAATAGAAAGAGTCCTAAATACGTTGATCGCTGTACCTATGAGGGGGTCCAGAAGATGGCCAAGCAAAAACCAGACTCGCTGGCAATCGCTGCTTGGGATGGAAACCTCACTTATTCCAAATTGGACCAGTACTCGTCAAGGCTTGCCAGCTACCTGGTCACGTTTGGAGTTGGTCCTGGAAGCCTGATTCCAACGTGCTTCGAAAAATCCGTCTGGAACACTGTTGCCATGCTAGCTGTCATGAAGGCGGGTGGAGGCTGTATTCCTGTCGATGGCTCAAAGACCATGGGTCTCATTGAGAAATGGGTCGTCGACAATGTCGTACAGGTTGCTCTTGCTTCTCCTGAGAAGTCTCAGACCCTTGAGGATACTATCCCATATGTCATTCCGGTCAGCGAATCTCTCCTAGAGTATCTGAACGACGAGCCGCTTCCATTGACGGCTGGTCGGTCTGACCCGGCCTATGTTGCCTTCACCTCTGGCACTTCACGCCGTGCTCGTGGGGTCGTGCTCGAACATGGTACAATTATGACACGCGCTGAGACTTTTGCCTCTTCCCTCGGCATCTCTGACTCCTCTAGGACCCTGCAGTTCGCTGCTCACACGTCTGACCTGTTTTTACTAGAGACCATGGGAACTTTCAGTCGTGGGGGTTGTCTCTGCATTCCGGCTGAGGTTGACCCAGTCAATCTCGCTGCTTCTATGAGTGTTCTGAACGCTAACCTGGCTTGCATCACCCCCACAGTGGCAAGCTTTATGGATCCCAAGGATGTTCCTAATCTCAAAACCGTGGCATTTATGGGAGAACCTGCATCTGAAAAGCTGTTGCAGAACTGGGCATCCGAGGATCTCCAGGTCCACCTTCTATATGGTAACACGGAGGCTTCTTCGGCATTCATGCACTGCAAGGTTGTCGGCCAGAGGACAAAAGCTTGCATTGGATCATCAATCTCTAGTTTCTCCTGGGTTGTTGATCCGTCCAACCACAACGCTCTTGTTCCTGTTGGTGCCATTGGTGAACTGGCCATTGAGGGCCCAGTTGTTGCTCGTGGCTACCTTGCTGGCACCAAGGATGGAGAGTCCGAGTTCTTTGAGAAGCCAGCTTGGATCTCTGCTTTCCCCGGCGGCAAGAATCGCAAGTTCCTCAAGACCGGTGATCTTGTTCGATATAACACTGATGGCTCTCTGGTCTTCCTTGGTCGAAAGAGTGCTCCCGGCATGTCTTCTGAACGCATGATTATTCAAAATGCTTTGAATGAGTTCCTCGGGCCTCAACGAATGTCTGTCATCGACAACTTACCCTTGGCTGGAAATCCTTCAGATAGCATTGTTGCCTTCATTGGATCATCCAGATCGACAACAGCAGCCCCTGACGAGCAGGTTATTCTGAAGTCTGCGCCGGAGTTAAAGTCCGTTATCGCCTCGCTGCACACTCATCTGTCCACCAAACTCCCTGCTAACAAGGTTCCGAGTACCTATGTTCCTGTTTCCATCTTCCCCTTGACTCCTTTCGGTAAGCTAAACTTCCAGACCCTGAGAGCCGAGCTTCAAGCTCTTCCCGACAGCGTGAAGGGATCATTCAACTGCAGGAAGTGGATTGATGCCGGGTCGGAAAATCGCGCATCGTTTGGATCTGGTGTCTCAAACAACCACCTCGACTTCTGGAAAGAGTATCTGGCCGACGTAGAGCCATGCAATTTCCCGCCTATTTCTCACGTCACTACCAATGCGGAACGTTCGACCAGGACTCTCAACAAACAGACGCAGAAGATGCATGCATTCAGCAAGATGTCTGGTGTTTCGGTGGAGACATTGTTTCAAACTGCCTGGGGTATTGTCCTGCGATGCTACACTGGCTGCGACGATGTCTGCTTTGGCTTCTCCACGGAATCAGATGCACAATGTATCTCTATCTGCCGCCTTATTTTGAACAACGAGCGCAGATTGGAAGACACATTGCAGGAGTCCAAGACCCAGTTTGAAAAGGGTCGCGAGAACTTTGCTGATCTTGCCATCATCAAGCATCACCTCGGTCTCGACAACTCTAGTCTCTTCAATACACTGCTTACCTACCGCACTGCCTCCTCTCTGCCTCAAGGTGATGCTGGTGACTCAAATACAGTCAAGAACTACAAGATCGCTGTCGCAGCGGTTGTTTCTAGCACTGTCGCTGAAATCCACTTCACCTACTCCGCCGATACCCTTACGTCCGCTCAAACAAGCCACATAATTGATGCATTCGACCATATTTTGAATGATATGATGTCCTCGAGCCCCCGTCATCGCACTATCGGCGATTTGGATCTCTTCCCTGAACGATCCTGCCGCCAAATTCGTGACTGGAATGCCGCCCTTCCGCCAAGAATGGACAGGTGCGCGGACGAGCTCATCCAACAGCAAGCCCTTCTTCATCCCCGGGCCGAAGCCATCTGCTCGTGGGACAAGAACTTCTCGTACGGTCAATTGGAAATTGTTGCCAGCCGCCTTGGCCGCTTTTTGACAAACTCGGGGGTGGGGCCCGAAGTATTTGTTGTTTTGTGTTTCGAGAAGTCAGCTTGGGCCGTTGTCGCTCAGCTGGCTGTTCTCAAAGCTGGAGGCGCATTTGTCTCAATCGATCCCTCCCATCCTGATTCTCGTTTACAAATGCTAATTGATGAGATTGGTACTGATCTCGTCCTCTGTTCATCTTCCCTTCAGCCAAAGCTTGCGAAGCTGTGCAAGAAGGCTTTTGGTGTCTCTCAAAACTCAATCTCCCAGCTCCCCGAATCCCCCCTTGCTCTTCCTGGTGCCCGTCCCAACCCTCAAAATGCCGCCTATGCTATATTTACCTCTGGTACGACCGGAAAGCCCAAGGCTACTGTGGTCGAGCATGTTGCATTGAGTACGACTGCTATCGCTATGATGGACGCTCTTCACATGAACTCAGGCACTCGTGCGCTTCAATTCTCCAACTACACCTTTGACGTCAGTGTTCTCGAAATCATGATGACATTGATGACTGGTGGATGTGTTTGTGTGCCAAGCGAAGAAGAAAGAATGAACAACCTGGGTGGTGCCATCCGACGTATGGAAGCTAACTACATGTCCTCGCCGCCTGCAATTGTCAACACTCTGGAGCCCAAGACCGTTCCAACCCTGAAGACGATCATCACTGGCGGTGAAAAGATGCCCGCTAACCACATTGATCGCTGGCATGATCGGTTCGTCATCAACGCGTACGGTCCGTCTGAAGCTACTGTCGTTGCAACAGTCGGCGTGAAGGTCGACTGGGACGGGAATCGTGTCAATGATGACCCAACCTCCATCGGTACGGCAGCCAACTGCAGAGTCTGGATCGTTGATCCGAACAACTATAACCGCCTGCTCCCTGTCGGTTCTGTCGGCGAGATGCTCCTTGAAGGCAGTAACATTGCGCGTGAATACCTTGGTAACCCAGAAAAGACCAAAGCGGCTTTCGTTGACGACCCGGCTTGGAGCCACCAAAATGGGCTGCTTGGGCTGTTCAAGCGCAAAGATCGCATGTACCGTACCGGCGATCTTGTTCGCTACAACAGCGATGGTACTCTTGCGTTCATCTCCCGCAAGGACACTCAAATCAAGTTCAATGGCCAGCGGATTGAACTCGAGGAGATTGAACACCAGTGCGTCCGCTGCCTTCCTGAAGGCTCCCAAGTTGCCGTGGACGTGGTTGTCCCTCAAGAGCGAACCGTGGCCAAGGGTCTTGCGGCTTTCTTCACCGTCCATGATGAGGACTCCTTCCAAGGTGGCAGCACCGATCAGTTCACCCCAACTATACCTGGCGCTGATCCTCTGCTTCTGCCAATTTCTGTGTCCAATATGGATGCTGTTCAGAAGCTGAAGAGCTCATTACCAGACCATTTGCCTCAGAGCATGATGCCTCGCCTCTTCTTCCCGCTACGAAACTTACCGTTTACATCGTCTGCTAAGATCGATCGCCGCAGACTCCGTGCCATGGTGCAGACCCTGTCCAAGGAGGCTCTCAAGTCTTACATCACTTTAAATGTCTCGGCTCCGACCGAAGAGGCCTCTACTGACGGGATCGACGCCAAGCTCCGCGATCTTTGGGAGAAGACCCTTGACCTTGAGGCCGGGTCGGTTACTAACCAAGACAGCTTCTTTGCGCTGGGTGGTGATTCCTTCTCCGCCATGAACCTTGTGGGTGCTGCCCAGGTGCAAGGAATTTCGCTCAATGTCGCGACCATCTTCAAGACCCCTGTTTTGATCGACATGGCAAAGAGCTGCTCCGAATCCACTGCAACTCCCACTTCCAAGCCAGTTGCTCTTAAGCCCTTCTCGCTCCTCCCACTATCCGTCGATCTCGATAACCTCTTGGAAGAAGTGACCGAAAACTGCGCTGTGCCCAAGGATGAAATCTTGGATGTATACCCTTGCAGTGCCGTCCAGGAAGGTCTCTTGACAATGTCCATCAAACACCACGGTGCCTACGTTGCGCAGCCAGCCTTCCGCTTGGCTCATGGTGCCGACCTCAACCGATTCAAGGCTGCCTGGCAACAGACAGTGGCAGACTTGGACGTTCTCCGCACCAGGATTGTCCACACCGAAGCGATGAACTTCGCACAGGTCATCGTCAAAGATACACCTATTGACTGGGTGCATGCCGAGTCTTTTGATGAGTTGCCCAATGATATCATAGACCTTCCCAAGCACAACGGTGCACCTTTGGCAGGGTATGCAATCGTTCAACCTCGCCAATCTTCAACTTGCTACTTTGTTTGGTCAGTTCACCATGCTCTTTATGACGGCTGGAGCATTCCCCTCGTGTACCGCAGACTCGAGGAGAACTACAAGGCTCTACAAAACAAGATTCCCGCGACTTCATATGGGCTCTTCATTGAATATCTCAGCAAGAAGAATATGGAAGAATCCGATGCATTCTGGAACCGCTATCTCGCTAACTTGTCTGCTACTCCATTCCCCCAGAACAAGAATTCTGTGCCAGATGCCATTCGTGCTGGAAACACCCAGTACCACACCATGGAGATTTCGCGACCGGCAAACAGTGTTGACTTCACACTTCCGGTGCTTCTTCGCGCAGCCTGGGCCATCGTGGTCTCAACTCATACTGGGACTGGTGATGTCTGCTTTGGCGAGACTTTGTCCGGTCGTAACATCGACCTGCCTGGCGTGGGCGACATTGCGGGACCTGTGCTTTCCACCGTTCCCACCCGCATCACGGTTGATCAGGAGATGCCCATTATCCAGTATCTCGACATGATTCATCAATCCACCACCGACATGATTCCTCACCTGCATGCTGGCCTCCAGCGTATCCGTTCACTCAACAATGACACGTCTGCCGGCTGTGGTTTCCAAAACCTGTTGGTCATCCAGCCCACTGAGGGCGAGCTGGACCATAATATTTGGATTGATGAGAAACGGGAAACCAGCGAGGACTTCTTCACTCACCCGCTTGTCATCGAATGTGGCATTTCCAAGACCCGTATCTCTTTCACTGTTCATCATGATGAGCTAGTCATCAATGGCTGGCAGAGCAAACACCTCGCGGAGCAATTTGGTCATGTGCTGAGCCAGCTCATGTCAACCCTGAAGACAAGCTCTAACAAGCTTGCGGAGCTGGAGGTTGTCAGCCCCGAGGACAAGTTGGAGATCGCTCGCTGGAACCAACGTGAAATTCCATCGGTCGAACGCTGTGTCCATGACTTCATTCATGACAAGTGTCTGGAGACACCAAATGCACCTGCAGTCTGTGCGTGGGATGGCGAGCTTACCTATAGGGAATTCTGGGACCTCGCGTCTTCGTTCGCCAACTACCTTGTTTCTCGTGGTGTTGGCCCGGAGGTGTTTGTCCCTGTGTGTCTTGACAAATCTGCTTGGGCAATGGTCACACTCATCAGTATCCTGATCGCTGGCGGTGGCTACGTTCCCTTGGACCCTCATCATCCCGTTTCCCGACACGAAGAGATTTTGAAAGATGTCGGCGCCAATATGATTCTCTGCACGCCCAACTACACGAACAGATACACCCGTGTTGTTAAGACAGTCATCCCAATCAGCAAGGACACGCTGAAGGCGTACGGATCTCTCAATGTCAATGCCAGAAACCGCACGAAAGTCCAACCTTCGAACATGGCCTACACACTTTTCACTTCTGGCTCTACCGGACGCGCCAAGGGTATCGTCGTCGAGCATCGCAACGCAGTCAGCAGCATTATGGCATTTGCTCCAATGACTCTGATGAGGCCCCAGTCGCGAGTCTTTCAATTTGCTTCTCTCACATTCGACGCCGCAATCATGGAGACATTGGCGATCTTGATGGTTGGTGGCTGCATATGTGTTCCAAGTGAGGACGAGCGCTTGAACGACGTCGCTGGTGCTATCCGCCGCTTGAATGTCACTTGGACCTTCCTCACGCCGTCCATTGCAAGCATCATCGAGCCATCTTCCGTCCCCTCGCTGGAAATCCTCATCGTCGGTGGTGAGAAGATGTCCCAGGAAGTCATCACCAAGTGGGCCAATGTCCTTCATTTGATGAATGGCTACGGTCCTACGGAAACCGTTGTTTTTGCTGTGGTCGATACCGCTGTCGCCACCAGCCGCGACCCGGCTCGCATCGGTTATGGTATCCCTTGCACTTTGACCTGGATTGTTGACGCTGAGAACCATGACCGCCTTGCACCACTTGGCGCTGTCGGCGAGCTCGCACTTGAAGGCCCAGCCTTGGCCAGGGAATACCTCAAAAATCCCGAGAAGAATGCGGAGTCTTTCATCATGGATCCCGCGTGGGTAAAGGACTTCAAGTCCTCTATTCCGTCGCCCCGACGAATCTACAAGACTGGTGATCTTTGCTATTACAACCCTGACGGCTCCATTGAATACATTAGCCGCAAGGATCACCAAGTCAAACTCCACGGACAGCGCATGGAACTCGGCGAAATTGAACACAGGCTTTCTGAACATGAGGCCGTTCGCCATGCAATTGTGATTCTGCCCAAGACTGGGCCTCTGAAGCAGCGACTTGTGACCGTGATGTCGGCAAACCGGATCGCTGCCGACAACAAGCTGATTTCCGACAAGCCGTGTGAGCTTCTCAGCGAAGAGGAATTTGATACCAAGGGTCTCTCTATTCTTGTCGAGGTGCAGAAGCGCCTTGAAGCCCAACTGCCTGTCTACATGGTTCCTCAGACTTGGGCTCTGATCAAAAAGCTACCCATGCTTGTTTCTGGCAAACTCGATCGGAAGAAGATCTCCGCCTGGCTCGAGAACATTGACGACGACTCCTACGAGCGCATCATGCAAGATTTCGACCGCATGAAGCGTGGCGTGACAGAGAAGCCACAGCCAGAGCAGGAGAAAACCGGCTCCCTCAAGATCATTCGCGAGATTTTTGCGCAGGTCCTCAACATCTCCTTACAGAAGGTCAATGTCGACCGCTCTTTTGTCAGCTTGGGTAGGTTTTCAATGCCTCCGAGTCTCAATCCAAATAATTATTCACACTAACAAATTCATCCAGGCGGTGACAGTATTACCGGAATGGCCGTGATATCCCGAGCGCGAAAGCAGGGCCTCATTGTCACATTGAATGACATCCTGCAGTCCAAGTCTGTCAAGGAACTTGCCCAAGTTGCCACTGTCAAGGCTCCCGCCGCCACTCAGCCGCAGGAGAAATCTGGGGAAGGATTTGGACTGTCCCCCGTTCAAATGCTCTACATGCAGTCTTCGACATCTTTCAAAGGTTTGGCTCGATTCAACCAAAGCCTCACTGTGCGAATCGCCAGACGTGTTGAAGGGGAAGTTCTTCGCAGGGCCATCAAGGCTGTGACTAGCCAGCATTCCATGTTGCAGGCTCGCTTCATCAAGGTGAAGAACGGTATCTGGGAACAGAGAACCGGCAGAGTGTGTACAAGATCTGTCTTATTTCTCAGGGAGATACTAATAATACCACACAGGAAATTGATACTTCCTACCGATTCCGCGTGCACTCTGTGAGCGACACTCGCGCAATGGTCCCAAAGATTGCCGAGAGCCAGTCCTGCCTGGATCCGCTCAATGGCCCAATTTTTGCTGCCGATCTGTTCAATCTTCGCAGTGGCGGCCAAGTTCTCTTCCTTGTCGCACATCATCTATGTGTCGACATGGTGTCTTGGCGAATCATTCTCCAGGATCTTGAAGAGCTTGTCGTTTCCGGCTCACTGTCTGATGAAAAGGCCTTATCCTTCCAAAGCTGGTGCGCTATGCAGCTAGAACACGCGAAGACCCATGATGATTATCTCGGTATCCCTTTCACTCCAGAGAGGTCGAACATGGGCTACTGGGGCATGGCCAATACTACCAATCGGTACGGTGACCTAAAGATGGAGTCCTTCACTCTGAGTGAAGATACCACTGGGTTCCTTCTCAACGATTGCCATGACGTATTTGGAACCGAGACTGTGGACATTTTGCTTGCCGCAGTCGTTCACTCATTCAGATTGATTTTCACCGACAGAAAGATTCCGACAATCTACAACGAAGGCCACGGTCGTGAGCCTTGGGACCCAAGCATCGATCTTTCTAGAACCGTTGGTTGGTTTACAACCATGACTCCTCTGCTTATTGACGGAAAACAAGGTGAGCAATGTTTCTTCTCCGTCACGGAATCTGAATACGGCCTCTTTCTTACCTAAATTTGCAGGAACTATTCTTGATACTATCAAGCGTGTCAAAGACACACGACGCAAGTTCACGGACAATGGCCGCCCCTACTTTGCCAAGAGTCTTCTTGCATCCGACCAACAGTCATCTGATGATTTCCAAGTGCCTTTGGAAATTCTCTTCAACTACCTTGGAAAACTCCAGCAGCTGGAGCGAGCTGATTCTCTCTTCCGCCATCAGGGTAGTGTCTTCGACAGCTCGGACTTTGCCGTCGCGGGTGACATGGGCCCCGAAACAGACCGATTCGCTCTCTTCGAACTCTCTGCCATTGTCGTGAAAGAGCGTCTGAACGTATCATTTGCGTACAACGGCAAGATGTCTCGAGAACCCCAAATCCGCCGCTGGATCTTACAGTGCAAGCAAACACTCGAGAAAGAAATGTCTATTCTGAGAAATGCCACCCCAGAACCCACTCTCAGTGACTATCCTCAGCTGCCCATCAACTACAATGGTCTCCAGATCCTTACCAACAGCACTTTCAAAAAGCTCAGCATTCGAAGCAAGTCCGAAGTGAAGGATATTTATCCATGCTCACCGATGCAGGAAGGTCTTTTGCTCAGCCAGCTGCGTGATTCTAGCGCCTACATGTTCCACACCATTTTTGAGATCAAAGATGCTCGCTCCGGAAAGGTTGATGCTGAAAGACTGGCTCGTTCATGGCAGATGCTCGTAGATCGTCACCCAGTTCTCAGAACCATCTTCATTGACAGCAACTACAGTGGCGGATCCTTTGACCAGCTTGTTCTCCAGAAGCTGACTGACTGTGTGCTTCGTGTTGAGTGCCTTGACTCACAAGTCGAGGACAAGCTGAAGGCCATCTGCCTCCATGATCTCAACGCCATGCGGCCAGCCAAGCTGTCACATCAGTTCACAGTCTGTAAAACTATCAGCAGACGCGTGCTGGTTAAACTTGAAATCAACCACGCTATTATCGATGGCGGTGGCGTTGATGTCCTACTCCGTGATCTGGCCCTGGCTTACGATCGTCGCCTGCCTGAAGGTCAAGGTCCCAAATTCAGCGAGTACATTCGCTACATCAGAACACAAAGCCAGGATGTCGCGCTTGATCACTGGAAGGAATATCTTGGCGGCGTACGTCCTTGCCACATTTCTCCTGCAGATGGTATCCAAGCAAAGCGTGAGCTTAAGGGCATTTTGATGGACTTCACTCGATACCCTGAACTTTTGAACTTTTGCGAGCAGGCTTCTGTTACCCTGGCGAATCTGACTTTGTCTGCTTGGGCGATTGTTCTCCGGGAGGTTACTCGTTCCGATGATGTCTGTTTTGGATACTTGTCTGCCGGTCGCGATGCGCCCGTCAACGGCATCCAGGACATGGTTGGCATTTTCATCAACATGCTCTGCTGCAGGGTGAAATTTTCTGGTCACCAGTCCCTCGCCGATGTCTCTAAGAAAGTCAACAACGATTATATTCGCAGCATTCCTCACCAAAGCTGCTCTCTCGCCAGTATTCAGCATGAACTTGGGTGGCAGGGCCAGTCCCTTTTCAACACTACTCTATCCATCCAGAACCACACTGTCGCGGGTGGTAACAAGGAGAAAGGTCTCACCTTTGATCTGCAACATGCCCACGACCCAAGTGAGGTAAGTTTCAACGGAATGTTTCCTTGATAATAATTCAAGGTGCTGATACTATTACTACAGTATGCTATCACAGTGAACGTCGATATCTCTCGAGGTGCAGAAGGCATCATGTTGCGCTACTGGAATGACATGGTGAGCGATGACCAAGCACAGGGCTTGGTAAACAGTATTGCAAAGGTGTTCACCAGCTTCATTGAGGCGCCATCTTCAAAAATTTCGTCCTTGAAGTTGGAGAACAGTATTTTAGAGGAACAGGATTCGGAATGGACCAAGTCTCAGTCTACTCTGAATGAGAAAGTGAAGTCAGGTATCGAAGGTCTGGACAGCGCTGCGATTCAAAAGATTATTGACAACCGTGTGCATGAGATTATTGGACAGATGCTGAGAGATGGAAAGTTGATGGTGCCCCATATGCGACCAGAGAGCTTCTCTGGCTATGGGCACCCTGATGATGGAGTGGATTCTCCATACCCACTGGAGGATGGTATTCAAGGAGCCGATGATTCGGGCGTTTGCTCTGCGACATCACGATCAAGCGAGGAGGGATTGCTGGCAGATCTTGAGAGAAGATTATGGACTCTATGGAGCACTGCCTTGGGCTTGTCGCCTAATGTTGTGCGACACCAGGACAGTTTCTTCAAACTGGGCGGTGACAGTATCACTGCAATGAAGATGGTTAGCGCTGCACGCGAGGACGGTTTGGTTCTTACTGTTGCAGATGTTTTCAACAACCCAGTTTTCGAGGACATGCTCGCGACTGTTCGGGCGGCTAATGTCACCCAGCAAATGTTAGATGTCGATCTGAAGCCTGCTCATAAGGACACCGACTCTTTCACGGACAGCAAACCGACAACACTCGCACCGACCCCGTCTTCCGAAAGCATTTCTGTCCTCAGGCCCGTCAAAGCTGTGGATGATGCCTCCGTGCAGACCGGGATCTGTCCTAAGATAGGTGTTTTCAAGGGTGGTATTGCGGATGTCCTTCCTGTGACCGACTTCCAGGCCATGTCCCTCACTGCAACCCTGTTCAAGTCACGATGGATGTTGAACTATTTCTTCCTGGAAGGCAACGGACCTCTAGACCTACGCCGCCTCCGCGAGAGCTGCTTAAAGGTTGTTGATGCGTTCGATATTCTGCGGACCGTTTTCGTTTGCTTCCACGACCAATTCTTCCAGGTCGTGCTCCGCAAGATTCGTCCCAGCATTTTTGTTTACGAGACCGATCGTGGGATGGATGAGTTTACCATGAGCCTGCAGCAGCGTGACCGTGATTATGGCCCTCGCGAAGGAGAGCAGTACGTACAATTCTACGTGGTCAAGAAGAAGAACAGTGATGAACACCGTATCATGATTCGTCTTTCTCACACCCAGTACGACGGTGTGTGTCTTTCCAAGATCATGTCTGCCATCAAGCTTGGATACGAGGGCAGCCCTCTCCCTCCTGTGACTCCTTACGCCAGCTACCTGCGTCAACTCCCCGGTACAATCGGTCCGGATCATTACAATCACTGGTCCAAGCTCTTGAAGGACTCGCAAATGACGCAGGTTGTGCGCCGCAAGGGAACTTCCATGTTCCAAAATGTGGGTGCTTTCACTGAAATTCGGAGGAACATTGAGATCCCTCCCACGGCACTTGGAAACGTCACCGTTGCAACTGTTATGCAGGCGGCCTGGGCCATCACCCTGGCAAAGCTGTCTGCCCAGTCCGATGTGGTCTTTGGTCTGACAATTAGCGGTCGCAACGCAACTGTTCCGGGTATCGAGACTACCGTTGGCCCTTGTGTCAACGTCATTCCAGTACGCGTCAAGTTTGATGAGAAATGGACTGGACTTGGACTTTTCCGTTATCTTCAAGATCAGCAAGTCTCGAATATGCCCTTTGAGTCTCTTGGCTTCCGAGAGATCATTAAGCAGTGCACTGACTGGCCTGCATGGACATATTTCACTACCTCAGTATTCCACCAGAACGTTGACTACGAGGGCTCCCTTGAACTAGACAACACAAAGTATCGCATGGGCGGTGCCGGCGTCAACGACAACTTTGCGGACTTGACTCTGGTTTCTCGTCCCGCAGATGATCGCAGCCTGAGTGTCACTCTTGGATACTCTGAGAAGGGACCTATCATTCCAGCCTTTGCAACCAAGGTCCTCGACATGGTCTGCGAAATTGCACTGTCCCTCGTCGCAAACCCTTCCACTGCCCTGCCATCGCCAAGCATGCTGCGCTCCCTCCCACCTCAGGTAGTCGACGACCTGCCCCGATCCTCAGATGAGCATTTCCTCAGCGCTCACCTCAAGTCCCGCTCCATCGCTGAATTGCTTGTACACTCTGACATCCTATCCCGCTCGTGGCATCAAGTCTTACCAAACCGTGCTTCTACTTCCACAACTGCTTCAGATACTGGTGACAAACCCACCCACCAAGCTGCTTTCCAGCTTGACTCATCATTCTTCGATCTTGGTGGCGACATCTTCAACATGGCCCAACTCACATGGCTCCTTGAGCAAGAAGGTCTCAAAGTTCGCCTCGAGGATCTTCTTGAGCATCCTTCTTTCCTTGGGCAGATGGCTGTCCTGGCCTTGCACAATGCAAAGCACCAGGATGATTTCCCTCCTGAGTTTGCTGCTGGCACAGCCTCACCTGATCCTGTCGCCACAACTCGCGTCGAAAAGAGAAAGACTTGGGAGAAGGCCATGATGATCGCCCGCAAACTGACGCGCAGGAACAACATGGTTTCAAGCCATGCCTGATAGTCGGATAGCATCATGATGACTCTATACGTTTCAAAGACCTACGAGCACAAAACCACGTCCGGGTCACCCTCACCCCAACAAAAAAAAAAAAAAGGAGCAACTTCCCACGGGAAGCTTGCAAAACACAAAAATAGTCCATCGTTGGATATTCCATATTTTCCTTTGTCCCCTTCATGTTTATGTGTTTGATGACCCATTCTTTTGTCTCGAAAAACATTCGCATTTTTCCTATGTTCACATTATGCTCAACTGGCGTCGGATTGGGATAGATGGATCTGGGGTCGATGTCTGTGTTGTTACTCTCATCATAGCG
Organism: Penicillium daleae; assembly: GCF_028827525.1. Lineage (NCBI taxonomy): Eukaryota > Fungi > Ascomycota > Eurotiomycetes > Eurotiales > Aspergillaceae > Penicillium > Penicillium daleae. The sequence continues at coordinate 1,974,594 of NW_026623157.1, read as the reverse complement.
ATTCGTTTCCGATAATATCGGTTTCACAATTATGTCTCTCGTATTGCCATACCATGTTATCTAATATAATGGAACTTATATGTACTAAACATCGTCTCCAGCATCATAAGAGGATCCCAAATTGTAGCTATCCCGTAGAGATGCACATCATTAAGAGCAGCAAAAAAATAGAATATAACCGGAAATCCTAGTTCTGAACTACGATGTCTTGGGCCAACAGCGACCTGGTCATGAGACCAAACGATTCTCTTCAAGGAAATGCTCTTTCTATGCTGGGCCAGAAATTGTGGAATTCCAGTACAGCAATTATTGCACATTTCGCTAGTCTTTCAGAGCCAATCAACTACCTCTCATCGGAAACAACCTTCTCTATACATGTGAGCTATGCAGCTGCTTCTGACCAACAACCCTCATCAATCTCAATGGCGGAGAATTTCCCTCCTGACAAAGGCGACGATGCTCTTCGATCAGCTTCCTGGCCCTCGTTGACGCCGCATCGTCATCAACAACCTGGCCAGATCGCAATAAAAGGTTCGCATAGAGCGTTTCAATGATTGCCGCAAGCCGTTGCTCCGTGTCAAGACGGAGACTGCTATCGTTCTCAGAGCTATAGGTCAACCGGGTGACGTCCAAGAAACCAGCTGCTATGCATTCGTCGCGGACCTTGGCCGATGCTTGGAAACATTTCCCTTCAGCTTTGAGCGAGGAATCGAAACATCTTCGAATCTCCCAGATGACCGGGTTTTTGTTTGAGATGTATGTTTCTTCGTCGATTTCTTCCCACTGTACATAGCCCCCTGGTTCTGATGGGGGGTTAGAGCTGAAACATCACAGCGAGTTGCTTTGTACCAGGGAGACATTGATGTGAGCTACTTACTAAGAATGGCTTTGACGTTTGAGATAGCAGCCTGGTAATCAGATTCGTCGATAGCAGCAACCAATAGGCGCACATGGACTAGATCATATCGGTTTAAGTGTTCTTTTGGAAACGGCTTTGTGATATCGTGGACCGAGAACTCGATGAGGCCCGAGTCTGTGGGGAATTGATCGAGCGAGATGTCGAAGCCATGGTAATAACGATTGACTCGAGCGGATGTCTCTAATTCTCGCGCGACATCCTTCAGCCAGATGCTTATTAGATTGAGTTAGCTGTCAAAAAGATTGGACGAGAAAGGGACGTCGGTCTTACCCAGTTCCAGTGGCAATATCTGCAACAGAAAGTATTTCTTCTTTGGGAATTGATGGGTGAATCAGACTATCTTCGGTTATTTTCTTGAGCAAGTCGTGCTGTTTGTCAAGCCTAGATGTTGCGATGGACCATTAATTAGATGGATGTCTATGGCTTCATATTTGAAATTCGAAACAGCGTCTCTACCGTTCTGATTCTTTCGGGCTTCTTCCAAAAACGTATTTCTCATGAGTATGAAGCATGCCGAGAGTTGTGTTAGGAAAAGAGTAAAGAAGTCGAAAAAGACTCGTAGTAGTAGCCTGCTCTCAGTAACTGATGGGAATTCAAAAGCAGTGGAGCCGGAACCGAAGGAATTCGGTCCATGTAGGGAGCGGAGAGGTACTTATAGGTAGGATTGCCCAGAAGAATTATCGCACGCTTGAATATCCCCAGGAGAAATCATCCGAAGACCCCCAATGATGTGGCACCCCCTCCTTCCCACGCTCAGATCTTGTGAAAAGTGCCGAAAGGCCCTCTCAACTCCCTTCTCTCCAGCAAACGAGTCAGATCAATCGGTATATCCGAATCAATGAGCGATCACCCCTCAGCTGATGACTATCTTGCTGGAATATCAAGGAATCCAGACAGTAAGTCAATTTGTTCGCCATTCGCGTGAGTCTTTCCTCTCCAGCATCGGATATACTTCCCATGCTCGTAAGCTTCTCCAGACAACGCCACACCTACACTCTCGGGTTAGCGTCGTTACACTGCATACATACTGCAAGCTAGCCAGCCACATCACGTTTCTCATCGCGCATAATTTCCATTCCTGGTGCTGCTTCTCAGTCGGAGTTTGTCCTGATTGATGAGTGAGGAGGTGATTGGGTGTTGTTATCAGAAATGCTATGCATGCAACGTGGGCTGCTGGGATCTTACTATTTTGGAAGTGGCGGTATGAAGTGTTTGTCTGATGCTTCCGAATCAGAGTCACAAATTAAGCTCAGTATCGAACGGTAAAGGGATTAATATCATGAAGTTCAAATAAGAAAACTTTTATCATTAATCGCGTATGTGCAAAATGCTGATATAGGCACAATCCAAACCAATCCTTCCAACGCGACCAATCTCAAATAATTATAGTAAATGCAAGGGTATCTATCTAACATCTGGCTAGTATGACCGGACCAACGAGCACGAAATTAACATGCAATGCAAGAAAACATATACACAAGGACGATGACAACAGAGCTATTGGTCACGGTAGTCTAAAGAGACCCACGCGACCACTTTCCCCGCGCTCGAATCCGTCTTCCATACGTATAGAAAAGATACGGAATGGGGATTAGAGCAATGGAGACAAAGCCCAGGACACTAGCTGCCCATGGCACACCAAGGTTATGAAACATGGCGCTGGTGAAGAGCGGGAAGCAGCCCGCAAATAAAGAGCGCAAGAAAGTATTTGCAGCAATCGCGCTAGCAGAGGTTTGCTGGAAGGTGTCGATCAGGTAGTTCAGTGCAGCCTGGAAGATAGTGAAGAAGCCGAAGCCCATCATGACGGCGCCGATAATGGGACCTATCCAGTGGATGTGTTTGGGACTTGCCCAGCCAAAGACGAACATGCCCGCTGCGAAAACGACAGAGCCGAGCATCATAGGTGGCAGTCTTGCCTCGGGGACTGCGCGGTTATTGTTTGCCTTGAAGCGTTTGAGGTAGAAGCGCTGGTTGGATAAGTTGATCGCAGCGCCGATGAGGATGCCAACTAGGTAGGCGAGGAAAGGTAGAGCGCCGACGACTTGATTCCATCCACGGATTTCTTGGAAGACGATGGGGAATGCTGCTAGACTGAGGTAGAGGATACCGTAGACGAAGGAGGCGTATAATGCCACGAGGAAGCAGATGGGTGTCGCGAGGAGCTGGAAGGGTCGGACGAGGTACTTGTTGCCCAGTTCTTTGAGGGTCACGTCCCACTCTTCGTGTCGAGCGTGGAGAGCCCAGTTTCCGCTTTCAAAGCGAAGTCTTTGAGCCTTATAGACTAGAAGGACTGGTGGGTAACTTTCATCAATGAAGATGAGGTCAAGAAGGAGGAAGAACATCATCATGATGCCGGTAATCTAAGAGACATTAGAAGGGCAGAGAGAGATACAGGAGCAAAGGAGACCCACATATTCAGTCCATCGCCAGTGGAGGTAGCTCTGAACAATGGCACCACCGACAATAGGACCCAGGACCGGACCACCGACAACAGCCATGGCGTATCCGACGATCGCAGCGCCGCGCTGTTCAGGTGTCCAGATATCACTTAGAACACCACCAGTATTGGTGACTGGTGCCGAGCCAAAAAAGCCCGTGAAGAATCGGGTCAACATGATCGTCTGCAGGTCCTTTGCAGTTGCAGTACCGAACGACATAATCGCTGCAACGAAGTAGGGAGCGAGCACAGCCGGTTTGCGACCATACACCTCGGACAGCGGTGCCCATACGAGGGGACCCAGACCCAAACCGAATAGTAGCAGTGAAGTTCCCAGTGTCGAAACTTCCATGGAAACGCCAAACTCGTGAGCGACTTGTTCTTGGCCCGTGGAGTAACTATAGATCTCTGTTTAGTACTTTATCGCGAACACACTTCAAAGCTCTCTCTTACACAGAACTAGCCCATGTCGCACCTGTGATTGATAACAACAGTTAGTACTTGCCCGCTGGCCAGATTCAATTGGAGGTTAAAGTGGAGAAGTCTAATTCAACATACCCATCGTCGTCAACCCATATAACACCGTCGTAGTAGCCTTCTTCCCAAAACTCCAATTCAATGGTCTATACGGATCATCCGGGCCTTCAAAATCCACAATAACATCCGGACTCGTCTTCGTATGCGTCAACGGATGCGTAAACTTGGCTGTCTGCCCCGGATCTCGACTGCGAATGCGCGACACGACCGATTGCGCACGCTGTTCGAACACAGAGAGCCCCGATGCCGCTGTGGTTTGTTTCTCTAGTGGCAGGGCGGCCTGTCCGTTTTCCTCGTCGGCATGGTGGTCCGTATCGAGTGACTCGATGTCCGCGGATGAGGTGGTTGAGAGGTGATCGTCCTCTGTTTGCTCGGGCATGACTGGTTCATGCGCACGAGTGCGACACACAATGTTACTATCGAAGGGACTTGATTAAGAATGAAAAAAAAAAAGTAAAAGCGCGATAAAAGAAAAAAAGATGTCTGCGACAAGAACTCCGACACCGAGCGCGGGGATAAGGAATTGCCCGCCGTTGAAAGGACGCGGATTGGTAGTCTCAGGAAATCGTGGGTCTGGTTTGGACGTTTTAAGACGTCATGGGCTGCTTATGCTGATTCCACTTGCAATGCTTGGCTTGATGAGATTTCGCGGGAGATGGGCATGTGGATGGAGTCCAAGTATATATTTCATTTCGTTAGGTGGCGTCGATTGGTCTAGTGCTTTTTCTTTTTTAGTTCTGGAGAGCTTTTTGATCGGACGTCCGACGCCGATGGCGAGCCGTCTTATCCGACGGCGGAGCTGGTTCGATGAGATCCTGAAATGTGGGGCATTGGGACTCGGCGCAAAGCCGAGACTCGGCGGGTTGAAGGGGATGGCCGAGACTTTTGGAGAAAGATGGTGATCTGGTGGATATTTCATGCAAAGGTCAGGATGTTGGCACAAGTACGAAGTGCTTCTACTCTCCTCCTACTAACTGAGTTCTTTGAAAAGCAACCGAGAAAATGAGAACAATTGAATATACGTCCGGACCCACGCCATCGTCTACAAAATGCCATATCGTCTATGATTTTATGATACATCATGCCTGCAACTCCTATGAACAATCCACTGCCCAGAGACACCATCCATGAGAACACACCTCAAGCCGTGGGGTGCATGGTCTCCCACTTGTGAACGGCCTCCAGAGCCGCAGTCACCTTCAACCCAATACGAGCATCCAGTTCGTAACTCTCCCAGCGCGCAGCATGGTCCAGATGCTCTTTACAAGTATGGACCAACTTCCGCTCTTGCTCCGGCTTCTCAGAGACATCTGACGAGAGCTTGTGCAGCGATTGATAAGTTGGTCGCTCCATCCAGACGTTCGCGGCCATCTCAAAGTTCGCAGCGGGAAGGACCCAATCATCCTTCAAATGACCCTTGAACAAGGATTTCTCATGAATCAACACCTTGGTCTTGAGGACCTCTTTCGCTTCTTCGTGATTGTGCAGAGACCGCAGTACGGCTGCCCGGAGAAGCTCCAAAATTGCTTTCTCCTCTAGTCCCTCGCGAGGCCAGGTTTTGTTCTCGCTGCTTTCGCACCAGGCCAAGCGGCTTAGAGATTCCTCGAGCTGGCTGCGCGTCATACGGCTATGTCCGTTCCAGAAGAAAATCATCTCCTCGATGGGGTCCACGCCAATGGCGTCCACCAGCTCGACGTTCCATTCCTTGGCCCGGGCTTCCCACTTGGCAATCTTGCGCGTAACGAATACGTCGAATGGGAGTTGGCGGGCCATGAACCGTTTCTTGCCGGCCCATGGAGGGGCTTTGCGGATATATTCTGCGGCCTGGCGCGCGTGCTCCTTTGCCTTTTGGGGGTCGTCTGCGATAGATTGACGGTATAGCGCAACTTGGCAGGAACCTGCGATATAGTAGTACAAGGAGCGGGACCAGGAGTTGAGGTCCACACACTGACAAGCATGTTAACAGCCATTCCAGCCGGTAGGAAATAAGCGGACAAGAGACGTACCTCGATAAACGATGCCGAGCACACCTCGTAATTGTGCAAGAACAGCGCGTTCAGACTCTTCTCGAAGACACACAAAGCTGCAACCTGCTTAAGCGGGCTCTTGCTGTTTGAGCTAAGGAGTTCCAAAGCGCCCTCCAAATCCTTGTTAGCACCCTTCATCCGCGACTCTTCCAAGAGCCAGAGGCGACTGTTCGGGAATCGAGATCGCATCTCCGTCAACAATTCAGTCAGCCTCTCTTGTGGATAGCCTTCCACATCATCCTCGCCCGGGGTCGGGTCGGGCATGATATCGCAGTAACGCACAAACCCGTTATAATATCCAAGCAATGCCAAGGCCGCCATGGCACCGATGATGTTGTGGAACTTGCTGGCTTGCCAGAGCATTCGCAATCCTCGTTGCTTGTCGCCATGGAATCCAATGATGGATAGTAACCTGCTGAAAGCGGGTGGGACCATGGAAATGAGAAGGAGAAGGATACCAAAGCAGAAGTTGGCACCAGAGTGTACGAATACGTCAATATCATTTTGGAAGATGTCCGAGTCGGGGTCGTGGTTGATGATGTTCGAGCCACCGGGTGTGGAAGTACCAGATGCAAGCTCTGGGTCTGGGCTGACGGTCAAGCCGGATAACGACTGGGTGAGATCCTGTTCATCGATGGGAACTGATCGAGCTGTGGCAGACGGAACTTTGTGGGATACCTCGCTGGGTGAGTCTACCGACTTGACATCTGTGCTGGCTCTACTAGCCTTGGAGAGATCACTCGAACTAGGGAGGAGAACTCGGCTGGGATCTCTCAGCTCCATGAATTTCTCCTCCATCTTCAAGATGGCATCCAGGGCAATGTAAGCCTTGCGCAGACGATAGAAGGCCTTGATGCTTTCCGTCAGACTTTCATTGAGTACGCCCACGACAGCACCCATCAGCTGCGCGATCGCTTGACACAGAGCATATTCACTACCCGCCACATAGATCTCCGAGCGGAAGGCATTCGGGGCATGGGAATTATGTTGGGCGCGGTGTTGATCACTAGATGCTGATGTTTCCGCTTCGCTCAATCGTTCGGACGCTGTGGACGGTTAGCGCGAGGACCATGCAACGGTTCAACCCACGGCATCGTACCTTGCCGCATAATCTCTTGTTCAAAGCCCAGGGTCGCTCGAACGAAAGCCACCATTCCTTTCCCCAGCTATTTGAACTGTCAGCATGAATTTTCTCGTCATTCTGCGCTACGTCATCGCAGTTGGCCGGCTCACGCACATTATGGAAAGACGAGGTACCCTTGGCCAAGCCAGCTTCGGCACTATCGACATCGTCGTTGAGGATAAAAGTCGCCGCTATTGAAGTCGTCCTATTAGTTTGCTGCTCAGACAATTGAAGCATTAGGCATGGTAGCTTACCTTGCATCGCCTCATCCACTTCCTCGCTCGAAGAATCCACCGTCAGCACAAGACACGTCAAGTAGGAAGGGGTTGCGTCCGGGCAGCCCATCTCGCACGCAGTATAACCAGGTCACATCTACCAGCAGGGTCCAACATACAGTCTTTCAACTCGGCCAGCGAGTCCAGCGATTGTGTCGAGGCATTGGCGGGCTTCTTGCCGTACAACCAAGACCCCACTCGCAACATGGTGGTAGTCGCGCCTCGCAGATAGAAATCGGAGGCGATTCAGAGAACCACAGGACCTCAATGAATGATTCCAGTCGAGACTATCGAGACACTCTCCTTCCGCCACAACGACAGGCCAAAACTAGAGGCACGGATTGGGAAGAATGTCAACGATACCCATGCGCGGAGCACGACGGATTACCGAGAACGGCCAGATAGCGCGGGGATAAGGAAACCGGCGGAGAGAGAGAAAGATAACGAGCGGAGAGTACAAGGGAAGACGGAAGTCCAAGGCTTGTCTCAGATCAGGGAACCATGATGACAATAAATTGACCGTGGGGCCAGAACGAAGGAATCAGCCGCGGAGGTGCACTGCGTTCCATGGGCTTTCGTGGCGTGCCGATGGCTCCGGAGGGGGCGAAACCAACTGCCTGGGGGGAAGCATAAAACCGAGAGATGCTCCAACGTCGTCAATCAGGAACAGGGCTTTGCCGAAAAGGGCAGCATAGTTGCAGGATTATTAATTGCAATGAGAATAGAATGAAGTTAACAAAGAGTTCTAATCATTAGGTAGTTCTAGAGTGGACAGGTCGTCCTGGTCATCTCTTCCATCTGTTCAGCTCCTCTTCCATCAGCTAATTTCTTATCGCCAATCAGTAATCACGTTTGCAGCCTGAGGCTGCACCTCCGCCAAGGTGGGAAGCTCCCCCATCGAACAGCAGCATCACATTCCATCCACCCCTCACCAACAACCACAACGCTCTTCTGTCGCCTTCTACCTCCATCAATCTGCGAGAATAGTTACCTTCTCCAGATAAATACCATTTCGCCCACCTTCTCTACCCCCGCTCTCTACATTACACACCGCCACACTCACACCATGTCCAATTCGGCCCAAGCCCAGACCAAGGCCGATGCCTCCGAGCAGCCTCAGCAACAGCAGAAGCCCCAAGTGCTCGAGGAGGACGACGAGTTTGAGGACTTCCCCGTCGAGGGTAAGCGATCCCGGTGCCCCGAATTCATAACCCATGGCACGCCACGGGCATGCGCTGACTATGTTCCCCGCCAGATTGGCCTCAGGAAGAAGCCGAGCAGAATGCCGGGTCCGCAGCGAACGGAGGCAAGGAGCATCTGTGGGAGGAGAGCTGGGATGATGACGATGCCGCGGAGGACTTCTCCAAGCAGCTGAGGTACGTTTACAGCCACCACGACAGGCATCAGATGTCCACCCGGCGCTTTGTCCAGCTTTATGACACCACCCATCGAGCCAAGATTCATTCATGGTCCTATTTTGGAGATATCATAGCTAATCTTCTATCCACACTTACAGGGAAGAGCTCAAGAAGGTCGAAGCATCGCACTAGACAAGATAATACAATGGAAAAGACAATATACGAAAAGAACTTCCGCGTTCCTACATGACATACACCGCCCCTCGAACCGGCTGAACGCCTCTCCCTCTCACGCTACACCATACCATACCCCCCTTTGAACCGATGTAATGCGAAGATAAAGACGACGATGAAACAAGTGAGCTCGAGCATGAGTGCATGAACAAAGACGATCAGGACTGTTGGGCGAGGCCATACCAGGACCATTGATGTTGCTGCTACTGCTCAGGCTGTGTTTGTGTCTGATCTCGTGTATCAGCATACTCTTCTGATGGGCTTGTCTGATTGATGTCTGCGCTGCATGTCTAGGACGCAGTAGGGAGGCTAGACGGGTATAACTCCCAGTATCGAATAGCAAGTCGGTCCGGAAAATCCATTGGGTTCTTGCTACGCCTACTACGTATTTGCATCCAGTAACTGGAATTTCCATCGTAGATCTCGTAAAACCAGGCGTTTTCCCTACTGTCTCCCAACGGTCTATGTACAAAGCAAGCTATCCACCAAGGTCCCCATACCCTGCCCCTTCTTTCCAATATCCAGGCTCAGGCATCGCCCTCATAGCTTCGGTCTCGTATCTGACCAGAAACAGAACTTAGTTACCAGGTATACATCAAGAAGCAAAAGAACCGAGTTGAACATGAAAATTTTGTGATTTATATCAAAAAGAAAAAAATCTTGGCTGTGTACATTACAGTTTCGTGAAAATGTCCCAACTTGACATTGAAGGGGGAGAGATGCAATCTTACTCCTCCGCTAGATATGCCATTTACTTACTGGACAGAGCGGCAACACCGGGCAACTCCTTACCCTCGAGGAGCTCGAGGGATGCGCCGCCACCAGTGGAGACGTGGGAGAGCTTGTCCTCGACGCCGTACTTGGCAGCGACGGTAGCAGTGTCACCACCGCCAATGATGACGATGGAGCCGGACTGGGCGGCCTTGACGGCGGCATCGAGAGTCTTCTCGGTACCGTTGGCGAAGGGCTTCAGCTCGAAGACACCGGGAGGACCGTTCCAGAGGATGGTCTTGGCCTTACCAATGACCTCCTCGTACTTCTCGACGGACTTGGGACCAACGTCCAGACCCATGTAGCCATCGGGGATGCCCTCGGCATCGGTGGCAGTGCCGACGGTGGCGTCAGCGGAGAACTTGTCGGCGGTCACGTAGTCGACGGGAAGGACAATCTCAACGTTGTTCTTCTTGGCCTTCTCGACAATCTCACCGACAATCTTGCTGCCGGCTTCGTCGAAGAGGGAGTTACCGATCTTGACGTTCTCGAGGGTCTTCTTGAAGGTGAAGGCCATACCACCGGTGATGATCAGGCTGTTAACCTTGGGGAGCAGGTTGTCGATCAGCTGGATCTTATCGGAGACCTTGGCACCGCCGAGGATGGCAAGGAAGGGGCGCTGAGGGTTCTCGAGAGCCTTGGCGAAGTACTCGAGCTCCTTCTTGACGAGGAAACCGGCGGCCTTCTGGGGGAGGTCGACACCGACCATGGAGCTGTGGCCACGGTGGGCAGTGCCGAAAGCGTCGTCTGGAGGGAACTGGGAGTCAGTACAAAAATGTGCTCCAAAAAGTCCAGCTGAAAGTAGGAATGCATCACGTACTGATGTAGATGTCACCGAGGGCAGTCAGGCCCTTGCGGAACTCAGCAACCTTCTCCTTATCGGCCTTGACCTTCTTGCCCTCGGCGTCCTTGGAGGAACCCTCCTCCTCGGCGTGGAAGCGCAGGTTCTCCAACAGGATGACCTGGCCGCCGGTAGCCTTGTTGACGGTCTCCTCGACCTGGGGACCAACGCAGTCCTCGGTGAAGATGACATTCTTACCGCCGAGGAGTTTGGAGAGCTCAGCTACGACGGGCTTCAGGCTGTACTTGGGGTTGACCTTGCCGTCGGGACGGCCCAGGTGGGACATCAAGATGACGGCCTTAGCGCCGTTGTCAATGGCATACTTGATGGTGGGCAGAGCACCGGCAATGCGCTGGTTGTTGGTGATGTTCTTGTCCGCATCGAGGGGGACGTTGAAGTCGACCTATGGCGGGGTCATAATGAGCCATTGATATCCATAACAGAAAAAACTAAAACATTTCAACATACACGGATCAGGACACGCTTGTCCTTGAGGTCGACATCGGTGATGTTGAGCTTGTTAGAGAGAGACATTGTCGGCAAGATTCTGTGTCAGTGATGTCAGCGGGGACGTTCCCAAGCTTGAGGGTGTGGTTTACGCAGCCGTACCTCGACAATTGGGGACGATTGAAGCGAAGTAGAGACAGAGCCAGGGAGAAGAGGGGGAATACGATCCAGGAGAACGAGGAATCTTAATCAGGCCACGGTGAGTCGCGACAAGAAGGATGGAGGGGCTCGTGGAGGGACGTGGTGGGGCTCACCGGTGAAGAGGGCGACTGCCGGATTGAGCTTGGTTGCAACGGGGTACGGACCGGTGATGTATTCGAGTGCTTCCAGTGACTTGCACTCTATCGCGTTACCCATACAGTTTCCAGGTAACCCTATAGCTCGCTCTACTTGGGGTTTAGGTAACCCGACTTCCTCCGGACACATCAATCGGGCTGATGCGGGACTGATGTCAGAGCTTCCCGTCCACACGGAACAGGCCGGGCATCCTGGGGTCCTCGATAGCCTCGGAGTCGGGGATTTCTGGGGAGATCGCTGGTTGCTGATCCTCTGATGCTATCCTAATTGGCCAGGCTGGAATTGTCCATAGCCGCTACGCTGCTAGACGCGGGTATTGTGATCCGTTTCGTGACACTTTGTGCAAAAGGAAGAGCTTCGTTGCAAACCCGAAGACTAAACCACACCCCAAATATCCCTAGAAGTGCCTCCAAAGGTATCATCCAAATACCATTTTTCGGCGATGATGAACGAAAGAAGACGTGTACCCCAAACGGATATTCCCAAATACGAATAAAAACACAAACCCAAGGTCCTTTTTGAATGCAACCATATCCTCCCCGCGAACTTTCATATCCCCTATACATAAGAGACAGATATGCGGACCAACCGAAACCGAAACGCCTGAACAGATAGACCGGCAAGCAAAGACAAGCATGACGGAAAGGTAAATCGTTAACGTGATATCCGCTGCGGGGAGTGTACTCAAGACTCATCCGCGGAGTTGGTGAGCGAGAGGTATGCGGTCCACGCAATACCAATAGATGAAACAAATGGCTGCATTAAATTATCAATACTAGAAGCACACGGAAGAGAGGGGTTCTAGAAACTCACAATCTGGTACTGGATAGGAATGACTCGGAAGTTGAGAATCTGGACTGCCGGCCACAGGACAAAGTTGGCCTTGAGCGTTGGCAAGTATACGTCCCGGAACTTTTGAGTCAACGCTCTCTTGCCTCCTCCTTCGGCAATGGTCATAAAAGTAAAGAAACACGCCAGACCTAGAGAACGCAATGTCAGCGCGGAATCCGATCAGAACGGTGGGCAGACAAGCTCATACCGAAAGGCGCAAATATCAACTGATCAAAGGCAACGCGCTTGAACACGGGCACACTGGGGTTCATCTTGGTGAGAGGGAATGCTCGTGATAAAAATCCGAACCACTGGAATTGGACCGGAGCCATGAAGAAACCATATGCCATGAATCTCGTCACACGCTCAAAGTCGAACGGCGCCGGAGACTGTGCCGCAGGCCCAATCTCTCCGATCACAGGTGGTCTCCCCTTGTCCAAGTCATGAATCTCTATCGAAATGAAGTCATTATTCTCGAGCGTTCGTTGAGCATTTCGTGCCCGGAAGGCGGTAATTAACTGCGCAACGGTATCGGCGACGCCACCAAGCACCTATGTCGACATCAATCGTCAATCGCAAATTCCAAGCAGTGTGGTATTGTGGATGAATTTAAGAAACGGGCGGCTTACAGCGTTGGTGACCATCGTCGTGAGAACTGTCGTTGCAAGTCGATTAGCATTCGATCGTACAGCGCCTCGGACTCCTCCGGATTGATGTCTCACCTGGCTTCTCGGCATAGTAAGTGTTGAATTTGCTCGCAATCCGCGTAGCGACAGCCATCTCGATGAGGAATATAATCGTGTGCAAAAGTGGCTGTCAGTGGCGGAGCACGTCAGCACGAGCAAGTTTGAAAAGGGACACACAGCCAAACAGATGGTCAAGGGAAAACGTACCACGCGACCGTAGATATATCTTCTATTCAGTCCATCGAGGACTTTCCGCTTTGCAGAGGTAATCATGGCGGCAGAGGACGAATGGGGGGTTGAAGGCAAGAGTTCCGCCCGCTGAGGTCTAGGCTATCTCGCGTATGTATGACGCAAACTTCGGTGAGAGCCAGAACCGGTGTGCGTGTGGACCGTCCGCTGGCCTTAGTTATCGGAATACCCCTGGAATGCCGATGGGAGAGGCGCGGACGGGAATATATCACTGAAGATGGACGTCTACCCCAGATCGAAGTGGATGATTCGACTCCGCTACGGCTGGACGGACGGTTCATGACTAACGGGAACGGGGCCGAAGTCACGGGTGGCGGCAGGCAACAGGGGCGGTGACGTTCGGCTCAGACTCGGACGCAGCCTTGCGCGGTTAGTTTCCACCCTATCATCATTCATACCTCGCGATTCTTGATATGTACCGTACAACAGTACATCACTACATATATACATCACAGTAGTGGACTCAGAACCTCCTGGGCGGGTCTTACATTCTCTGTGTCGTTCTTTTTTTAGACTTGACAAAATACTAGGTTGCTTAATGAACTGTGTGAATTACAGTATATCACATTCACTATATATACATTCAACATTTTAATGCCATATTCAATATAATTATGCAGATACTCGGGGCTGATCATCCGCCAGAATGTCTGGCAGGTCTCGAATATCGGTCGTCTCGTTCGTATTCACATCCACAAGGCGTACCGCCTCCAGATGGAGGGGGCCGGTCGCAAGGGGTAGTAGCTTCAGTTCGGTTGAGTGGCAGGTTCCAGGCAAGAGGGGGCTAATTGTGGGTGTTAGTTACAAGTTGATCCTGAAGAGATCATACCACTGGTAGGTTAATAGGACTCACCCGACACGGATATCTGTGCTCAAACTGATCAATTCGGCCTCCTGTCCAGCAACGCTCTTCTGCATCGCGTGGACAATATTGTCGTCCGTCACGGCCTCCGCCACATGATCCTCCTTCCGGCTCGAGATGGATGAGGATGAGGGGCGAGCCATATGGCCCCTCGGATCCACACGTTTCCGTCGAGGAATCGCGATCAGAGCGAATTTTCTCGGGATGTTAGAGCGGTTGACAATGAACACATCCCAAGAGAATGGTGAGCCAACTTGAACACGAGAAGGACCAGAGAATGATATAGTCACGCCCACATCTGTAACTGAATATGCTCGTTCTCGCAACGAGGACCGGTTGTTTGGATGCGCCCCTGTTTGGGAATGGCCTTGAGGCATGGATAGGCTGGTGGGCCGGTTGCTTCTTTGCAGCGCCTGGCTGGGACCGCCAAAGGTAGGATTAAGGGGCAAGGAAAAATCAACATTAGTCCGCCATTGCATAGTGATGCGAGGCTTGCAGTCGTCAGATAGATGAATGACTGCTCCTAACGAGATGTCCAGCATACTCATCATGGCAGTCGATGACGGGTTGGTCTCAGGACCATACTCTGGAGTCAATTTGTACATCAGGGTCACGTCGTCTCGGGGCCGACAGGTGATGGGGAGCTCAAGACCTTGCACGGCCGACAGAGGCTCAAGCGTGCCCTCGGATAACTTCACATCTGCTTTATCAAAGCAGATCTCACAATTCAAGAAAGGGGTTACTTCGAAATCCAGACTTGCAACTGTAGTGGGGAGGCCACTGTAGGAATTCAAGCGAGAATAGCGAATTCTTGCACTGGCTGCAGGGACCACACGAAAGGGGTGACCATGTTGCTGCTGGACGTTGTATATAGGATCCTCATTGTATGTTGTAGGCACGACCCGCAACAACCTTGAGGCAGGAAGGAAAGGCTCTTTGTGCTCGAGGGATTTATCGCCAGACAAGGGCTGGAACATATTCGTCGATGCGGGTACTAGGGGAGGAAGATAGTCGTCTTCGGGATCTTCCAGTTGGCTGGATTCTGAAGGATTGAGGCTCGCAGAAGCAATAAATAAGAGCGATGGGTTCGGGATGCGATTTCGAGGTCTCTCTGGAAAATATTAGTCTCTGGGTGCATCCTGTATCATCCTACTGTTGACGCACTCAGAAATGTCTCCATGCTCCAAATGAGGTAGACGTGGTTCCCAGTCCCATCTTCGCCCTCGAATTCATTAAAGATCACCAATGGTTCCTCCCTTGTGTCCACAATTCCAGAGAAGATGACCTCCCTAGCTGGAGTCGGATTCTCTGCCACGGTCTGAGCAGGGTCGACCGCAAATACGTCTAGTTGGACTTCGAGACGGGGTAAATAATGCTTGAGGATGGTATCCGTGCAGTCGGAGAGTCGCAGTACAACGCGGACGGGGAGAGATTCGTCTTGAACACGGTTAGTAAACGAAGGATTTATTTCAGGTACACAAACAGGCCTGTTGCATACCGAAAAATAGAAGTGACCGTTGGGGAATAGAGGAAAGCACCGAGGGAAGATCGTCTGCTCCGTCCTCCAGGGCCAAGGTCAATGCCCCTTCAATATCGACTGAGGGAGCATGCGGGACCACCGTGTCGAGAACCGCATGCCGCAGGAACTCGCCGGGAATTTCCAGACCAGGCATTGCGACAGAGAATGTCGCATGCAACAGTTGTCAACGAATTCCCGTGTTCGGCGTGTTTGCGGGCATTAAGGAGATAGGATCACTGCCCTGATAAGGTGGCAGGTGCAAACAACGCAAACACCAGAGCTTAATCCCAAACGCTTCTCATTTTCACTCCTTCGACTTTTAACCCCAAACGTTCATCATGAATCCAATGACTGGCCCATCAGGTGGTCCAGCCATATGGCAGGAGGCTCGAAATGCTGATGGGAGAGTCTACTACTACAATGTCCAGACGAAGGTGACACAGTGGGCAAAGCCAATTGAGCTAATGACCCCCGTGGAGGTTTGTTCCCAACTACAATCACACGCACATCTTTGAACTGTTCTAACCTTACTTCTGGGATTTTTTAGCGTGCCCTTTCCAATCAGCCTTGGAAGGAATACACAGCAGAAGGAGGGCGCAAATACTGGTACAACACAGAGACCAAACAGAGCACGTGGGAGATCCCTGAGGTTTACAAGAATGCGCTCGCACAGGCTCCAGCTGCCCCAGCTCCCACTGCTCCGGCTCCCTCTGTCGCGTAAGTAAACTTGCTTATATTGTCTATCACTGTCAAAATGCTAATATCATTGCAGTGCTCCGGCTTTCGTAGCAGGCGGCACCAGTTCTTTCGCGCAACACCCCCATCGTGAGCGCGAGCGAGACCGAGACCGAGACCGGGATCGCGATCGCGAGCGCGATGACTATGATCGGGGATATGGCGATCGTCGAGGAGGATATGGGTCTTATGATCCCAACAGTATGGCGGCTGCATCAGCTCTGGCCACACAGACCGACCCCGAGTATGGCTCCCTTGAAGAAGCAGAAAGCGCCTTCATGAAAATGCTCAAGCGGAATAACGTCCAGCCCGATTGGTCCTGGGAGCAGACAATGCGTGCGACTATCAAAGACCCTCAGTATCGTTCTCTTAAGAATCCGATGGATCGAAAGGCAGCCTTTGAGAAATACGCGGCCGAGGTTCGCATGCAGGAAAAGGACCGGGCGAAAGAACGATTCGCTAAGCTCCGCACAGATTTCAATACCATGCTGAAGCGGCATCCTGAAATCAAGCACTACAGTCGCTGGAAGACCATCCGGCCTATTATCGAGGGCGAGACCACGTTCCGCGCTACCAATGATGAGAACGAAAGGCGTCAGCTCTTTGAGGAGTATGTCATTGAGCTCAAGAAAGCACACGTTGAACAAGAATCGGCCACGCGCAAGGCGGCTATGGATGAGCTCATGACCATTCTCAATTCTCTCAACCTTGAGCCGTACACGCGCTGGTCGGAGGCTGAAGCGGTCATTGAGTCCAATGATCAAGTCAAAGCTGATGATAAGTTCAAGACCCTGACCAAGTCTGATATTTTGACTGCCTTTGAAAATCATATCAAGTCCTTGGAGCGCGCATTTAACGATGCTCGCCAGCTGCAAAAGGCAGTCAGGGCCCGAAAAGAGCGCCGCAATCGTGAAGGGTACTTGGAGTTGTTGAAGGAGCTCAAATCCCAGGGGAAAATCAAGGCGGGCAGCAGATGGACGGATATTCGGCCAATCATCCAAGATGACCCCCGATATCAGGCAATTCTGGGCCAACCTGGGTCAACACCC
Organism: Penicillium daleae; assembly: GCF_028827525.1. Taxonomy (NCBI): domain Eukaryota; kingdom Fungi; phylum Ascomycota; class Eurotiomycetes; order Eurotiales; family Aspergillaceae; genus Penicillium; species Penicillium daleae. Next base: position 1,957,337 of record NW_026623157.1, on the reverse strand, counting down.
CTTGATCTCTTCTGGGATATGGTTGAGGAAGAGGAGCGTTCTCTTCGCGGGCCCCGTAATGACGTTCTGGACGTCCTCGACGTAAGTTTTATCAACTATGGAAATGATCTTACAGACGCTAACGAGTCTCTTAGGACAAACGCTACGAGGTTACCACCAAGACTTCGCTCGAGGAGTTCACCGAGATTATGCTTTCTGATCGTCGCACTTCTAAGATTGATTCCGATATCTTGAGCCTTCTTTTCCAGCGCATCCAAGAGAAGGCCATTCGTCGGGATGAGGAGGAGAAACACGCAGCAGATCGTCACCAGCGCCGCGCAGTTGACGCACTTCGCTCTCGGATTAAGCGTCTGGAGCCCCCTGTGCGTCTGGCAGACACCTGGGACGAAGTCAGACCACGCCTTGAGAAATATGAAGAGTACAAGGCTGTTGAATCCGACGAGCTTCGTGAATCGGCATTTGAGAAAGTCATCCGCCGCCTGAAGGAGAAGGAAGAAGACGAAAAGGAGCGTGATGTCCGGGATCGTGATCGTGATCGCGATCACAGCCGCCGTCGTGATTATGATCGCGGTGATCGCGACTACCGTAGTAGCCGCGGTGAACGACGTGGTGGCAGCCGAGTCAGCCGTACTCCCGAACCTGATGCGTACGAGGCGGACCGCCGCAAAGCACAAGCGGACCGTGAACGATCCTATCGCAAGGTCAGCGCAATCTCCCCCTCTCGAGAGCGTCGTGAAGATCGTGAGCGCGACAGAGGAGACCGGGACCGCGACCGCGATCGCGAGCGTTACCGTGAACGTGACCGAGGAGACCGCGATTACGACCGACGTCCCGGCGATCGACGAGAAGACGAGCGCGAGCGTCTCTATCGCACGCGTGGAGATCCCCGTGGAGGTCGTGATGAGCTTGACTACGGCGAAACCCGCAGCACTACCAGTACGGACCGTCGACGCCGTCGGGAGAGCGATTCTGAAAGTGTGACCAGCCGGTCGACGAAGCGATACCGCCGTGATAGCCGTGAGCGGGATCGTAGCAAGGGTCCTCGGCGTGCTGGGCCAGAACGCTCTGCGGTTCCTGAAGAGGAGAGCAAGAAGGATGAGAAGGCCATTCACTCTGGCAGCGAGGAAGGGGAGATCGAAGAGGATTAGATGGGGTAAAGTGTATATCAATGGACACTACTTGACTACAATCTCTTGGATATAGTACAGTCCAGTTCAACCATTATTCAATCTAACCTAGCTATTGCCTTGTCCATAATCCAGGTTCACTGGCATACTCCTGAGTCTCCGCAGGCAACATACATCGCAGTATACAGTCCAGGGAAGCGGCTCAATGTCCGGTTCGGCAGTCGTCAGGCATCGCCTCGGACGGAATAATATCCTCCGGAGGGTAAGATCTCCGTCGCGTAAACACCAACCAGGTGGACCGTTTCCACGCCATCGTCCTTCTGTGCAGAATAACTCCGAGACAAGGCTCCTGCAACGTGGACCCCTAAATCTTAGTTCTAACCTTGGGGACCCTGGTTCTTGCCCAGTAAGGATATGGTGAAACGTGGAAACCCTGAAGGGTCCCTTGATCTAACTTTGAAGGTACAGATTCATGAACTAAACACCCCTGTCTGGATGTGCATGAGACCCTTTTCCTGTCGTTCATTTCTCCGTTATGCGCCCCACGGAATGATTTATCCTCGACAAAGTGCGGAGTATGGCCCCGTTCACCATGATGAGTATGTTCATGGGAAATCTACCGATTGGAAGGCATTCAAACTTGCAGGACAAGACTGGACCTTTTCTGAACCCGTTCAGGAACATCGTCCGGTGCATCATTAGCTTGTTTCGAGCTATGAAGCTCACATAAAGGGGAGCTGTTCCCTCGATGGGACAGTGTGAAGAAACTCAACCAAGGTTCTATCATCAAGACAAGATTCAAGAAATCATCTCTTGAACATCACAATGCCTCGAATTCTCACCTACCTCGCTATCGGAGCTCTGTCAACTTGCGCCGTGGCTACGCCCGTCGCTGAGCCTGCCATCACGGCTGCTCCCAGTCTTGAGAAGCGCGCATCTTGCACTTTCTCGGGCTCCACCGGTGCTGCTTCAGCCAGCGCCTCGCAGAAGTCCTGCGCTACTATCGTGCTTTCCAACGTGGCTGTTCCCTCAGGCGTCACATTGGACCTCAGCAACCTGAACGATGGCACCCATGTAAGACTTCGAGTCTGCTTTTCATTTTGTATCAACACAGACTCATTGTTTTCGGTTTTAGGTCGTCTTCGAGGGTACAACCACTTGGGGCTATGAGGAGTGGACGGGCCCCATGCTGCAGATCGAGGGCAAGGATATCACCGTCACCGGTGCCAGCGGCGCGAAGCTCAACCCTGATGGTGCCCGCTGGTGGGATGGCCAGGGTGGAAACGGTGGCAAGACAAAGCCCAAGTTCTTTGCCGCTCACAGTCTGACCGGCTCTTCCTCTATCAATAACCTGTACATTGAGAACACTCCCGTGCAGGCCGTTAGCATCAATGGCTGTGATGGATTGACTATCAACCAAATGACCATTGACAACAAGGCCGGTGACAGTGCAGGTGGCCACAACACTGATGGCTTTGATATCGGCTCTAGTAGCAACGTGGTTATCAACGGTGCCACCGTGTACAACCAGGACGATTGTGTTGCTGTCAATTCTGGCACTGTAAGACAACCCCGGCAAGAAAGGGCATACTGGGCGCATCATTGCTGACTATTTCTCTAGGGTATCACCTTCAGCGGTGGTTACTGCTCTGGCGGCCACGGTCTGTCCATTGGCAGTGTTGGCGGCCGCTCTGACAACACCGTCGACACCGTTACCTTCAAAGACTCCACTGTCACCAACTCGGACAATGGTAGGAAGGCTCATTAACTGGCTCTTTTCAACTTCAGATCTGACTCAATAAATCTAGGTATCCGTGTCAAGGCCACCGAGGGCACCACTGGTACCATCAAGGGCGTTACCTACTCTGGCATCACCCTTTCCTCTATCGCCAAGTAAGCTACACAACAACTGCCATTCTTACCAGATCATCATCCCACTAACATCTTGTTAGATACGGTATCCTGATCGAGCAGAACTACAACGGCGGAGACCTCAAGGGTTCCCCGACCAGCGGTGTCCCCATCACCGACCTCACTATCTCCAACATTTCCGGCTCCGGTGCTGTTGCCTCCAGCGGGTATGATATTGCCATCGTCTGTGGCAGTGGCGCCTGCTCCAGCTGGACCTGGAGCAACGTCAAGGTCACCGGTGGTAAGACCTACGGCAGCTGCCAGAACGTTCCTAGCCCTGCTAGCTGCTAAATCTTTTGATCTTCGGTGGGAATTGGACCTAGTTGATCCTCGGCAGGACCACATAAGGGGGACTGTTTATCATTGATGTTTTTTGTACTAGTCTGACTTTGATTTCTATTTTCCTTTGGATATTGTCTATGAAAAATCGAGGGCGGGCTTTACCCTTTTCCGTTTATTTGAATATTCTTACGCAACAATCCGTACTCCCCGTGCCAACTACGCATCGTAACCCTACTCCGGGACAATTTGCCTCGTTGGTTTCCGAACTGGCTATCTTGGGGGCCCAACGAATGCAACTAACAAAACCTCTATGCATCTGGTCAAGTGTTTTCACCAATCTTCCCCCCTGTGATAGGTCCCAACAGCGCACAGTGCAGTCATCCCCTACACTGAGCAAATACCTCCCTCCAGGATGAAAACCCAAGCCCAGAACCCAGCTATCATGCCCAAACAAGGTCTTGATCAATCTCCCCCTCATATCCCAGAGTTTTACCGTCTTGTCCCTTCCACCCGTAGCCACAAACTCCGCAGTATCGCTGCCGGATGAACCGATTGTCGATCCTCTCAGACCCGCCAAGTATTGATGGCTTGCCTTGGGAGCAAAAACACAACATTCAATGAAATTTTCATGACCACGTAGAAAGGCATTAGTTTCCCCGGAATCCACATCCCATATTGTCGCAGCTTGGTCACGACCACCCGTGACGAGCCATTTCCCATCAACCGCAGGAGAAAGACTGTATATCCAATCACCCTGCGAATATATCGTCCTGATGCAGTAGCCCGTGACTACATCTCATATACGAATCGATGCATCGCGACTAGTCGAGAGAAGACGATTTTCACCTTCTCGCAGAAACCGTACAGACGTGACGGGAAGATCATGGCCACAAAGTGTTCGAACATTGGTATAGTCGTTCCTTGGATCCCAGATCTTGATTGTGAAATTATTCGAGCTCGATGCAAGTAGTATCTTGCCCTTTTGACCGCCGAAGTCGACATCTGTCACGCTTTGCGAATGGCCCTTGAGTGTCCTTTCGAGTTCGCCAAACTCCCAGTCCGAGATTTTGATGGTACAGTCATCTGATCCAGATGCTAGAATGGAGTATACTGGATGGAAGGCAATGCATGTGATGGCTGCTCTATGAGATTCCAAGGTGTAGGTTGGGGTAGTAGGAAGCCATTTATTTGGATCTTGATTTGGTCGTGTCACAGCTTTTGAAGAGGATTCTAGCTGCGACTGTAAACGATCGTTTTCTATCCCCAGCTTTATGATCTGATGGTAGTACGTTAGTACGCTTAGTTATCCTATCGCTGATGCAATGGCTTTACCTCTTTCCGCAGAAGGGCGACTTTTATCCATTTTTGCTCTAAGATTCGCGAATAATTTTTGACGGCCTGCTTTGGGAAGACATCTTTTAATTGTAATTCTTCTCGTAAGGCCTCGACACATTTTGATGCATTTATCAGTGATAGGTAGCCTATCATAGCTTTATGGCTTGTAACAGAATTAGTATGAGATCCGCAGGAAGGGTTCAAAGCACCTACAGTTCTGTGGCTTGTCCTGGAGTCAATACACTCATGACAGCGATGGAAGAATCAGTTTGGAATTACAGTTCCTTTGCAATCGAGGAGTGTCTCCTTATAAAAGGCGTACCCCTTGTTCTTACGAAATGGTGCATGATCGGGAATACGGCTGCATGGAATCACATGATTACAAGGCACAATGCGAGGAGAGACAGATGTTTCAATCGCACTATTGGAATATCTGTAATGATACGATCCCGTCGCAGGGAAGTGAGACTCTTTCTGACGGACTGGCTAGGAGATTAAGCTTGCTTCCGTCGGTCTAGGTCTACTCGTAACAAGACTAGAAGAGAGGATTGTGGCTGAAGTCTAAAATTACTGTCATACTGGCTTAGCAAAATTTCATTGATTGAAATGCAAAGGTAAAGATTTCCTGGTAGAGCTTCTCGCGAAAACGTTGTTGATGGGGTAGCTTACTAGGCTGCTGCTACTGCTTGTAGAGGTATTGAATACGGAAAGCATTAACAATCGCAGCATCAAGGAAGAAGTAAAGAAGCGGGAACTAATTACGCTCGCCCTTTCCGATAATTTAATGCCTGAGATTCCAGGCATTAGTTTCAGGCCACAAAAGTTCGGTTGATGATCACGTGATAGTGAATCTCAGGGCCAATCGGAGTTAGGCTTTCGATCGCAAACTGACCAATCAGCATGGTATGTTTGTCTCAAAATCCCCCCCCAAAAAATCCCCTTCCATTTACTTAGGAAGTAATAAGCTTCGTTAAGCTCCGCAATTGCAGTGAGGCCCTTGATTTCTCGACACATATACGCACGGGGGGAATACAGCAAATTTTAACGAGAGAAATTTCATAGATTTCTATCACTCTTCGTTTAAATGAATGCAGATTTCCATTGCTAGAGGGATTTTATTGTGACAACCTTGGAAAACGGTTACGATGATGGATAGATATATTTGTGGAGAAAGCTATCCGTTCCCGCGAACCCCTGCCGGGCGAGCTAGCCTATACAGCGTCAATGGTCAACTAAAAAGAAGTATTCCTTATGACAAGTAGTGGTCATCTCCTGTTCAGGATTAATTTCTTCCAGATATCAAATGAAACTAATGTCCTACCCGTGTCGTAGCCTGGCCGACCTCACCGAACTGACCTACCCACCGGGCTAGATGGAGGGACTAGAAGGTCTCGCACCACCTTCTCCAATGCCTCTGCTTTAAATGGATACCTTGCGTGCTGAACCCGGACACTTCGAGTGAAGCAGAGACTTAGTGCCGTCAGCTTACGAAAGACCTAACTGGTCCGGATGGGTTTTATGAAAAATTGACATTGTGCAAAAACTAGTAGGTAGGCCTGAAAACCACGTCCATGATGGATCGACCAGATGCAAGAAAACCCAGCTATTCAACAAATGACAGTCTTCCCTACCATTTGGCCTTCAGCCACACCCAAGAAGATATCCACCTCTACCGATCATCAAGTCATAGAAAGCTTTTTGGTAACCGAACCCTCAGCCCAGAGTACAAAAGAATTAACTCCGATGAAACAATCATGCCGATCAAAAAATCCCCCGACCATGTTATCGTAAAGAAAAAAGCGTTGGGTGAGATCAGATGGCAGGTGTTCCCGTCTTTTCACTAGAGATTTCGGAGGAGGTCCGAATCCCTGGAGCCATGAAAACGGAATAAGGGCAGACAGATGATGATGAGTTGAGATGATCGATGATCTCGAGATGTAGAGAAGTACAGTGAAGTGAAGACTAATGGAGCATGCCATTCTCTCCTAGGGGACCTTCTCGTTCACGTTCGACCACCCATCATCCATCATCATCATCATCATCCTCCTCCTCGCCATCATTCAGAACATCCTCTCCATTTCCAAGAGAAACCCTGACGGGGCGACGTAGCTTTCTACGATGAACCGCCAAGGCCCTGCAAAGACCAGGAAACGCCATTAGCCAACTGACTCTTCCGTTGCCGCGGCGCCGGTTGCGCCGCTGCTCAGAATCGCGGCCATCACCATTGTGAAGGCGGCGTTGGTGCTCATGAGGGATGCCCTCTTCAGTTCTCTTCTTCCAAGAAGTAGTAGTTGCCAGCCAACTTCTGCTCCTGGTCCATCTGACTGTTGTACTTGTTGATACGAGGGCGGTAGCTGTTGGGGTCACGACGGAAAGTGACATCCAGATTCCGCAGGAACTTGTTGCAACCAGTGACCAGAGACTCAGGAGTGTTGGCGTGAGCGTCCACGGAAGGCTTTCCGTCGAAGACGATAACGCGGTCAGCCAGGTAGGTGGCCATAATGAAATCGTGCTCGACGATGAAGGCAGTCTTCTTAGTGTGCATGATGAAACGCTTGATAACGCGGGCAGCAACGATACGCTGCTCGGAGTCCAGGTAGGCACTGGGCTCGTCAATCAGGTAGATATCGGCAGGGATACCAAGGGCAAGGACGATGGCAACACGTTGCAACTCACCACCAGACAGGTTCTGAACCTCCTGGTCGATGAAGTCATCAAGCTTGAGCGGCTTGTAGACATCGGTCTGGAATTGTGGGGAAAGGAATGCAGCCTTGATACGCTTGAAGAAGAGCTGGCGGACAGTACCCTGGAACTTGGGGGTAATCTTCTGAGGCTTCATGCTGATGTTCATCTTGGGGACTGAACGGTTACCATCGGGCTTCTCGGCACCAGCCAGCATCTTACAGAAGGTGGTCTTTCCGGTTCCGTTCTCACCCATCATCACGATAATCTCGGAGTCAGTGAATTGACCGGCTTCAATCTTGAGGTGGAAGTTGCCGAGGGTCTTCTCCATGGCGGGATAGCCATATGCGTGTGCCTTGTCTGCAATGAAGTCGTCACCAGCCTCACTGAGGCGGAAAGTCAGAGACTCCTCACGGAAACGCAAGTTCTCGGTCGGGATATGACCGTCGAGGAAGATGTTGATACCCTCGCGAACGGACGAAGGGAGGGTAACAACACCGTAGACAGCAGGGCGACCGTAGAGAACGCAGATGAAATCGGAAAGATAATCAAGAACCGAAAGATCGTGCTCGACGACAATGACGTAGTCATCGGGACGGAGAAGGCCACGGATGGTACGGGCAGCAGCCAGACGCTGCTTGACATCAAGATAAGACGAGGGCTCGTCAAACATGTACCTATAGATTTGGTAAGTGGAATGATCCAAGTGCAATTCGGATTCTCAAAAACTTACACATCGGCCTTCTGGACACAGACCAGGCCAATGGCGAAACGCTGCAGCTCACCACCAGACAGGTGACCAATGTCACGGTCCGCAACCTGGTTCAGTTCTAAATTTTGTAAATTGATTAGTCTTTTGTCTAGAATTAAGAGAAATGAGATTCCATACCAAGCACATCCATGATCTCCTGCATGTTGTCCAGCTGGTCACGAGCCTTGATGAGATCCTTGACGCCCTGGACGGGACCCTTGACGGCGCGGGGAATCTGATCGACATACTGAGGCTTGACAACAGCCTTCAGGTTGTCTTCCAGGACCTTGGTGAAGTAGTCTATTTACTTGGTCAGTCATAGCCGTTCACTGATCATGTTGGCTTGATTTCACGGACTCTGCAGCTCGGAACCACGGAAATACTTCAGAATCTCCTCCCAGTCAGGAGGGTTATCGTAGCGGCCCAGGTTAGGCTTCAGCTTGCCACTCAGAATCTTCAGCGCGGTACTCTTTCCGATACCGTTTGTTCCAACGAGACCGAGGACCTGACCGGGACGGGGCATGGGCAGACGGTGAAGCTTGAAGCTGTTGGCGGAGTAACGGTGGGTGACCTGGCTCTCCAGGTTGGTGGGCAGGTTGATAATATTGATGGCGCCGAAAGGACACTTCTTGGGGCAAATACCACAACCGATGCAAAGGCTCTCGGAAATGAAGGCGATCTTCGAATCGGAGGCCACTTCAATGCAAAGCTTACCCGTGCGGACCACGGGGCAAGACTTCTTGCACTCCTGACGACATTTCTGTAGCACATCAAGTCAGCCTCTGTGAAATCAAGTCAAACCGTTGTTCCAGATCCATACCTTCGGTTTGCACTGTAGATCAAGAACATTTGAGGTAAGCCGGCCATGAACGAGGTATTCAAAACGCGAGGATTGCAGTTAGCGGGGTAGTCAGTGACGAACCTTGTCGCTGTTGACAATGGCAATACTAGAGGCAAGATGATCGTTAGAAATGCGCAAGTCTTCTTTGGAGAAGCTAGCTGAACATACCGAGTAAGCTTGTCAGACATGGTGGCGGCTTTGAGTCTCAAAGAACCACGATCAAGTTTCAGAGGCGGGTATCCAGAGATTGACAGCGGAGGTTGTCGCGTGCAAGGACCATCAGATCAGGCGGAGAAAACGCCGGCGCTGGCAAAGGAATCGGGCGCAGAGTAGCACCAAGTTTCTGCGCAGACTTGAACTGACGGGTGAAAGGCAGAGCAATCGCGACGACGAGAGGGGCAAATTGAACGCTTTCTTTCCAGATTATTGTGGGCGAGTCTGCCTGAGGCCACAAACAAGTGACCGCCCTGAATGGGCGCATTATTTCGCATGACGCTGATTGGTGGGGCAGAACGGGGCGGAAAAAAGGTTCCTGCGGGTCTAGCTGACTTAATCCGACAACGTGACACAGGATGGTCACGGGACTGCCAGCTGGTCGAGAAGCGAAGACACTAGTCCCAAAGAAGAGAGTTGTTGCTGCCTGAGGGCCGAGGCCGCCAAGCCGATCGTTCTGCAAACCAAACCAAACCGAATCAAACCTCCCCCAACTCTTCTCCCTCACTCGTCTCTACCTGCCACAGCCGCACGCCGTCACCGCAGCTCCCCCCGCCCACCATTCCTTTCTCACCTTGATACGCTAACCTCCCCTCTTGCGGGGTCACCGCGCTATGGAGCGTAAGTGAATTTTCCCCTCTTTTCCTCAAAGCGCGGGTGTATTGCTTGACCGGGTTGCCCGCGTACTTCTCCGCGTTGCTCGACCCACTGTCAGAATCCCCCGATTTTCCTATTGTTCCTCGGGATCGAGGCGTTCCTTGACTTGTTTTGACGTATGTTGGATGGAATCGCTCTCTGAGCGTGGGTTGTCGTTGTCAATCTCCTCGTGGCTGCTTCCCCAGTCCTGCTCACGCCCAATCCACCCCGTTATCAAAAACCATCATATGTCATCAATCTTGATATGCTGTGTGACTCCACCGATATCAAGCTCAATTGCTCTGCGGTTTGAGTCGCGTATCATTTCTTCACGGTCTCTCGTGTCTTTGGCGTGTCTCCTTCTCGGAATTGAGCTTCAATGCTAACTGCCCCTCCTGTCATAGCCTCCAGCATGGTGATCCCATCGGGTCAAGAACCTCTTACCTCCTCCAGTATGCCAAATGGCTACTCACATTCCAGTATGGATGAAGACGCACCCGCAGAGCTCGACATCACCCCTAAGAGCGAGCCAAATGCCTACGGGCTCATCGAGTCGCATCCCGTCTCCGAGTCCTCCCCCGAACCTGATGCCGCGGACGACTCGTATGAGGCCGAGTCTCCAGCTTCAGATGGAGAAGATGAAGACGTTGTGATGGAAAACAGTGGGGATGATATCGGTCAATACAGCCGTGAAAACTCTACATCGCCCGAACCAGACCGCGGCGTCAAGCGAAAATCGTCGCCGCCAGACGAAGTCGAGTTCATGCGACAAAATCCCGATCTGTATGGCCTTCGTCGAAGTGGTCGCGCACGTCAAACACGTCATCTCGTCGACTCGTCCGACTCTGACTCCGATGTCGTTGCGCCACGCTCCAAGCGCCGACGCAAGGAACCCTCCCAGCAACCTTCCAAGACATCACGGTCGGCTACAAATTCCTCATTCTCGGAATCTGACAGTGATGAGTACGGAGGAAAGGGTGCCCGCGCAAACAAGGCACGACGACGGCGTCTAAAGCAAGCCGCAAGCACAGAACCCTCCTTTGCTGAGGTGCGCTTCTCGACGCGGAATGCCTCCAAGGTGTCGAACTACAATGAAGACGAAGATGATGAGATCTTCGACGAAGATCCGGATGAAATCATGGACAGCTACTGGGCCCAAAACTACGTGGAGGACACCCGCCCTGCTGTTGATGTCGTTTTGAATCATCGGCTAAAGGAAGGCGTGGACCCCAAAAACCCAGATGTCGATCGCCAAGACTTTGAATTCTACATCAAGTGGCAGGACAAGTCACATGTTCATGCCACCTGGGAATCGAATGAGTCTCTTGCCAATTGTCGCAGCACGCGTCGTGCGGACAACTATGTACGTAAGGTGCTCAACGAAGAGCTTCGTCTGCTCCATGACCCCGACGCACCTCCAGAGGATCGAGAGAAGTGGAACCTTGATCGGGAACGTGATGTCGAGGCCATTGAAGACTACAAAAATGTCGAAAGAGTTATCGGTGTCCGAGAAGGGGAGGACGGCACGACTGAATATCTCGTGAAGTGGAAACGGCTGTTCTATGATTCGTGTACCTGGGAAGCCGAAGATCTGGTCAGTGATATTGCACAGAGTGAAATTGACCGTTTCATCGATCGCTCGGCTCGCGTGCCCGTCTCCGACAAGAACGAAACCAATCCAGCTACCCGCCGACCATTTGAGCGTATTCAAACCACGCCAGACTTCTTGAAGAATGGAGAACTCAAGGATTTCCAGATTAAAGGCCTGAATTTTTTGGCATTCAACTGGGTCAAAGACCGGAATGTGGTCCTGGCAGATGAGATGGGACTTGGAAAAACGGTACAGACTGTTTCTTTCATCAACTGGCTGCGTCATGTTCGGCGACAGCAAGGTCCTTTCATTGTCATTGTCCCCCTGTCAACCATGCCGGCATGGGCGGACACATTCGATAATTGGACCCCGGATTTGAATTATGTCGTCTACAATGGCAGCGAGAAGGCGCGTTCAGTTCTCCGGGATTACGAGTTGATGGTGGATGGTAACCCTAAGCGGCCAAAGTTCCACGTCCTCCTGACCACTTACGAATACGCCATGAACGACTCTCCCTTCCTCGGCCAGTTCAAATGGCAGTTCATGGCTGTTGACGAGGCCCACCGTCTTAAGAACCGTGATTCACAGCTTTACGTCAAGCTCAGTGAGTGGAAGTGCCAGGCACGTCTTCTCATCACTGGTACTCCCATCCAAAACAATTTGGCTGAGCTGTCCGCTCTCATGGACTTCCTCAGCCCCGGCATGGTTCACGTAGATGTCGATATGGATCTAAACTCAGAGCATGCGTCACAAAAGCTAGCCGAGTTGACCGATGCTATTCAACCATTTATGCTACGCCGTACCAAGTCCAAAGTGGAGTCGGATCTTCCTCCAAAGACTGAGAAGATCATTCGCGTGGAGCTTTCTGATGTCCAGTTGGAGTACTACAAGAACATCCTGACCAAGAACTACGCTGCTTTGAATGATGGTGCCAAAGGCGTGAAACAATCACTGCTGAATATCATGATGGAACTAAAGAAAGCGAGTAATCACCCGTTCATGTTCCCCAATGCAGAGGCAAGGATCTTGGAAGGCAGCACACGGCGAGAGGACATCCTTCGCGCCATGATAACCAGCAGTGGCAAGATGATGTTGTTGGATCAACTACTCCGCAAACTCAAGACCGACGGTCATCGCATCCTGATTTTCTGTCAAATGGTTGGCATGCTCAACATTCTCAGTGAATACATGGAATATCGTGGCTACAAGTATCAACGGCTTGATGGAACCATTCCTTCGGCTGCTCGTCGCCTGGCCATTGAACACTACAATGCCCCAGAGAGTACCGATTTCGCCTTCCTCCTCTCCACGAGAGCCGGTGGTCTTGGAATTAACTTGATGACCGCTGATACTGTCGTTCTCTTTGATTCCGATTGGAACCCTCAAGCCGATTTGCAAGCCATGGCACGAGCTCACCGCATCGGGCAAACCAAACCCGTGAGCGTCTACCGCCTTGTATCCAAAGATACTATCGAAGAGGAAGTTATTGAGAGAGCCCGGAACAAGCTCATGTTGGAATTTATCACAATCCAGCGTGGCGTGACCGACAAGGAAGCCACTGAGATGCAGAACAAGATGGCCCGCGTGGTCAACGAACCGAACTCCACGGAGGATATCTCCCGCATCCTCAAACGTCGTGGCCAGAAGATGTTCGAGCAAACTGATAACCAGAAGAAACTTGAGCAACTTGATATTGACTCCGTTCTCGCAAACGCAGAACTTCACCACACTGAGCAGGAGGAATCGATCCAGGCAGACGGTGGTGAAGAATTCTTGAAAGCCTTTGACTTTGTCGACATCAAGGTCGATGATCTCACTTGGGATGACATCATTCCTGCAGATCAGCTCGAGGAGATTAAAGCAGAAGAGAAACGCAAGGCCGATGAGAGGTATCTTGCGGAGGTTATTGAGGAGAACCGGCCTCGGAAACGCCATGCGCCTGCTGAATCGAAAGAAACTCGGGGAGAACGCCAGGCCAAGCGTCAGGCAAGGGCACAAGTCGCTTTGGACGATGATGAGGATGACAGCAGCTCCCTAGATCCAAAGCGTCCTCTGGAAGAAAAGGAATACCGTTCTCTTTCACGGGCCTTCCTGCGTTATGGTGATTGGGCAGATTGCGAAGAGCTCATTGTCGAGGATGCTCGGCTGCAAAATCGGGACCGAGAAACGGTTTATGCGGCTCTTCGTGAGATCACGGACAAGGCGACCTCACTTGTCCAAGAGAACCTGGCCCAAATGGAGGCTATCAAGCAGTCTGGCAAGAACTTGACGAAGAAAGAACAAAAGGCTGTTCTCTTTGACCATCACGGTGTGAAGCGCCTCAATGCCTGGACCATCGTCGACCGGCCGCCTGATATGCGCCTTATTCGGAAAATTACTACTGCTCTGCCGGATTTCAAGACCTTCCGTCTTCCAGAAGCCACCAAGTTGGCTGATTACAGCTGCCCATGGGGTGCTCGTGAGGATGGAATGCTCCTAGTTGGCATTGCACGTCATGGATTTGGCGCTTGGACACAAATTCGAGATGATGTGGATCTGGGCCTTGGTGATAAGTTCTTCCTGGAGGAACACCGCGTGGAGCGAAAGACCCAGCGTGCCCAAGGGGATGAAAAGTCTACCAAGTCACCGGGAGCTGTCCATCTCGTCCGCCGTGCCGAGTATCTGCTCTCTGTCATGAGGAACAAACACAGCAACGGCAGCAATCTCAACGCGAGAAGAGCGGTTGAGAATCATCACCGGAACAACAAGCGGAACTCGCGCGTTGGCAGTGGTAGCGTTTCCGCATCTCCTGCTCCCCCTGCTCGCAAGGGTCACCGGGAAGCTGAGCGATCAAGACCTCGTTCCCACACACATGGTAGCCGTGACTCCGGTGATCGTCACCATACCCCAAGCCATGACCGCCCAAGGTCAGGTCAGGATGGTGACCGCCCTCGCCACCGTCCCTCTGACGCGGCCAACGATGAGCACCGTCGTCGCAAGAGTCACGAGAATGGCAGCTCGAGCAAAGAAGACATGGCCAAAGCGTTCTTCCGCCCCATCGTGCCAAATCTTAAGCAGGTCTCCATGATCACAGCGAAGAACTATCCCAACAAACATGAACGGGCTGTCAAGCTCCGCAACACGATTGTGAAGATTGGGAAGTTCATTCGCAACACGCTGGAAGGTGAACAGTCTATGCCTTCCCTTGAGAAACGTCTGTGGTAAGTATTGATTCAACCAGTATTGCTGGGCGATCTGTTGATTCGAAATTTAGGGATTATGTTTCCGCCAACTATTGGCCCAACAAGGAGGCCAGCGGATCCAAACTTCAACAGATGTTTGATAAGGTCATGGAAGCCAGTAAGCTCGAGGGTGAGAAGAGATCGAACGGTTCATGATCCAAAAAGATCCGCTCAATAGCTCTGCCGGGCTGATCTTTTTTTTCTCGTGCATGATGACACGACATACATGTTGAGGAGTGTTGGCCATGTTCCCGGTCTTCGACATCTGGACACCTAAACCGCCAGCTCCCTCCTCCCCCTACTCCTTCCCTATCCCTCCCAGCTAGGCCGGTGTTAATCAACCAGATGAGATGTCAAGGACCTTTCTTTTTGATTAAAAGTACATATGAATGCGAGGAGTTGCATGGCATTGCTACGGCGTCGGAATGGGTTGCGATTCACGCAACCAAAAAATGCTTACAAAGCATGAATAGGAGAATTCCGATCTGTTTTATTTGAATATGATTCGAACGTCAAGACGATATTTGCATGGTGTGCTTGGTGCTCTTTTGTATTTCCGGGGTGTCATTTCCTAAGCTTCTTACCTTTGCTTTCTGTTGGCAGACCATTGTCCACCCATAACACATCTCTCTACTGAGAATTCGCTGAAATGGGCTACGTTTGGTCTGCCGTCAGTAATCTCTTGATTTCGTTTCTGTTTCCTTTTGAAATCTTCTCGTTTTGTCGCATCGCCCCGGTCTCATTTTCTGCGATATTGTCCCCTGGGCCACGGCCGTTTCCTTTCCTGTTGTTACTTTTACATGTATCCTATGGAGTGGCTACCATGGCGTCGATTGATATTATGGCTCAATCAGGAGATCATTGAACTAGTCAAGAGCACTAGTTATGCTTCATAATTCCTTCTCTTCCTTGTTAGATTCAAATACGCACTGCTTAGATCCTAAAGGTAGGAATACCTAGCTGTTCGCGGCTCCAGCCTCTTAGGTAGTTTGAGGGCGCTACCAACTCTGAGTTATGCATGTCAGGGCGAGTAACAGATAGAGCCACCTATGTTAACATTGGGATGGTATGCAGGAAATAAAAGACAGACTAGAAAGAGTCTGAGACTCAACATTTCAGAAAAACGATCAATCCCCGAGAGACATTGATAGAAGATAAAGGATATATTCGTACAGATATTCGTTCCGCTTTGCCTTCTCACTCCCTTTTCAAAAAGCAGGTATCCCAAGGCTATCGCAACGCCAGTCACGCCATGAAGAAATAAAAATATAGAGATAACAAGATATTAATGCAGGGCCGGGAAAATTAGGCCGCAGCATCGGCCTCACCTTCGGCGTTCTCCGCCGACTTGGCCTGTAATTGCTCCTGCTGTTGCTTGAAATGCAATTGCTGGTGCTGGAGCTTTTCCAAACTAGTAGCCAGCTTTCCTGGCGCCGTTGGAGGAGCGCCGATATCGCCAACAAGAGCGCTGAAGAGCCGCAGCTCAGCTTCGATCACATCGTCAAATACAGCATCCTTCTCCAGCCAGGCTTGCTCACGCTTTGGTCGAAGCTCGACCCATTCAGATTTGAGCTGTGCGGTCTCTTTTTCTGCCCAGAATATCTGGCGGCGGAGGAGCCGGTATAGATCGCGTGGGGCCATGGTGACCTCGCGGTCATCAAAGCCGAGCTCTGGCCCGAATTCTGGAATGCTTGTCTCCTCTGTGTCATCGTGTGCGGTGATGGTCGTCAATACAGGCTCATTGAGGTGCTCTGTTTCGCTGCCAGGCTCTCTTGCAGGCTGGGAGAGCTTGAGGCGAATTCGTTGGAGCTTCGAGGCTGGGGTACCGGTCATGCTGCCAACGGCCGCGGCCTTGACCTCGGTCGGGCGCAGATTGTCGAGTTCGTGCACAGAGCGCATGTGCTTTGTGAGGGCATCCGAGCGGGTGAAATTACGATCACACTCTGATGCAGTATGTTAGAAAGGGGAAACTAAACGAAACAAAGGAGGTAGTAGGTGAGGGAGAGGAAGGCGGGGAGTGACGCACCAGGGAGGGTGCAGTAGAAAGGTTTCTCTCGAGTATGGCTCCTCATATGCGCACGTAAGGCATATGCGCTGGCATGCGTTTGACCTTTACGGGAGCAATCCATCCACTCGCACGAGTACCGCTTCTGCCGGGTCCCGATATGCTCGTGATGGATATGTTGCACCAGGCCATCCATATTGCCGAGGTCACCTGCCGTGCATCCATCCCACTGACACACAGTTACTTGATCGCCGCTCTGGCCGCTGTAATCATCCTCTTGGGTGTTGCCGCCCAGCGCAGCACCAAAGAGGAGAGGGGAGTTCGGGAGGTCGCCGGAGGTGTCGGAGGAGATGGAGGCTGTTGGTGAGGGTGGAGGTGGGATCTCGTCTTGGAGAGACGACATGGGGGTGTGGCGGTCCCAGGAAGCTACCCCTGTACGACGGCGCTTTGATGGGGGCATATTCGAAGCTGACGGCGATTGAGGGCGGCTCTCGTGCTTAACGGAGTCGCGATCTGAGTCGTCGGCAGTGCCGATGGACGACAAGGGGGAAGCTTCACGAGATGCCATAGTGGCGGTAATGACGGTAATTGACAAGGTTATATGGCCCAAATGACCAACTTGGGACGAGGATAGCAATTGCTGCAACGACTGACAAGAGACAGTCGCGCAGGTGGCTGGCGCAAGGCGAGGGACGATGGCGCATCACGTGATGGTGCTCCGAGCTCGAGTTGATTTTCTTTTTTTGTTTTTTGTTTCTTGTTTTCTCCTCTTTCCACTCCCCCCAACCACTGCAATGGCTGCAAAATCGGAGGAAATCCAACTAACTCGCTCACATTGAGCATAGCATGCCTTTTCTGTACTGACATTACTCTGGTAAGCACCTTTCTACCTTGGGCTTGCCCTTCCCCCGACCCTTGCTATTTGCATGATGAACGCAAAGAAGAATTCTGCAATTCAGACAATCTCCGTGCATTTCTTTCGGGTCTTGCTTTGTGAGATTGCATGTTGACTCTTCTACACTTGATCTGATCTACGCAATGCCATTTCACATCATGACATCAATTGCTATTATTTTCACTGCTAGAGTTGTCCGCTAACAACCTGTAAAGTATTTATCCAGTTAGGTTTCTCCCCTCAATACCGTGGCCCGGCGACTGTATGCTGCTTCAAGATGGCATCAATTTCAGCCATCTCCTCGTCCGTGAGCTTGTCGACTCCAGTCATATTCTGAACCAGCTTGTCAACAGTCGTACCGCCGGGAATGGGAATGATGGTGGGCATGCCGGGTTTGCCGCTGAGAGTGCGAATCCAAGCCAGAGCAATCTGGGATGGAGCAACATTCTTGCGAGAGGCTAGGCTGTTGACCTCGTTGATGAGATTCAGGTTTTGCTGGAAGTTTTCCTCTTTGAACCGTGACAGGTGTCGCCGGATGTCACCCTCGGGAATGTCATTCAGAGAGGTCACTGCACCTGTCCAGACACCGCGACCAAGAGGCGAGTAGGCAACGATGGGGATGTCGAGCTCCGCACAGGTCTTTGCAATGTCGTTCTCTAGAATTTCGGTCGACCAGAGCGACAGTTCCACCTCGACGGCGGCAATGGGATGAACTTTGTGTCTATGCAGGTAGTTAGTATAGATAGTTCAATAAATAGGTCATGGGCTTGCAACGTACGCTCTCCGGATAGTCTCCGCATCCACTTCACTGAGACCAATGCCACCAATCTTTCCCTCCTTCACATACTGCGCAAGGACCTCGATGGTGTGTTCAACGGGGAATTCGGGGTCCTGTCTGGCCACCTCGAAGATATCGACCTTTATCTTTCCATCCAACAGGCGTAGAGTCTCGTCAACGCTACGACGGATATTCGCTTCCGAGCCATCCGGAATCAACTGGCCGGGCTTCAATCCACCCTTGATGCTGAGAACAACCTTGTCTGCAGCCTCGGGGTATTTTGTGAAATACTTGTTCAGCAGGTGCATGGAGTTGTACTCTGGTGTGCCGTAGAGCTCACCACCATTCCAGAAGTTGGCACCGAGCTCTAAGGACTTGTTGAGGGTCTCGAAGCACACTTCCTGAGATGGTGGCTGGGCCTGCCAAGTCATTCCTGGACAGGAGTCAGTATAGACAACTCTCGTGAGAACCAAGGGAAGCTGGAAGAAAAGCCATACTCATAGTGCCATAGCCCGTTGGGCCAACCTCTTTTCCAACGAGAGTGGGCATTTTGTGTGTCGCCGTTGGTATTCAAAGCGGTAAATCTGGCGAGGAAGATATAATGAACAAAGTGCAAGGACTTCGATTGTTGACTAGTGGCAATGGAGGAGGTTAAGCGTTCGTAGAGCAGGGCTGCTGTGGCGGGCGGGCTTCTTATACCTGAGTCGCCCCTCACGAGTGAGTGGTAGATAATATGCCCCACCAATCCACGAATAAGCACCTTAACCCCGATTCCTGCAGAATGTCCGTTAGCAGTGTCATTCATGCAACAGCTCTACTAAACCGCGATTAATCCCGTGCTAAATACGCTCTACGGGGAAAGCTCCATGCGATGCCTCCTACCACGGCCGGGCCAATTGCGAGGAAATCTGTCAAAATTGGTGCATCGGAGTTAAGATTGCGTAGACCGAAGAACTAAACACCGCCGGGATGGAGATGCCATCTAAGTTGAGCATTTTAGGAAATACGGGGATAACTTAGTGGAAGCCGGCTCTTATTTGAATCAGGCAGGAATATTCTTGACAATGTTTTATTCCACAACTACAGCTACTGTGCTTGGATTCAAATACCTCGCAAGCTATAGACCTGACTAAATAACTCCCCGCCTATAGGAAGTAGCATTGCTAAACTATAAAAACATTTCATATAATATCACATCAAATCATTTCTCCTTTTCATTCCCCAAATTCAAAGATTAAACTTATCATCCAACCCAAGCTCATCCGAACTATCAACCGCATCTCGCCATCGCGACGCAAGCTCCGTCTCCACGGCAGCAAAGATAATCGGTAGATCTGAAGCAGAAAGCTTCTCTCCACTATGATATCCTGGTCCGATTTGAATGTTCTCAATTTGTTGTTGGTTTCCTTGTTTGATGGTAGCTGAGTACGTGACTCCGCTGGCACTGACGACTGGCGTCGCGTCGAGATTTATCGGTTTGCCATACTCAGCCTTGAAAAGGGAGCTCAGGATACCAGTAGCGGAGGGTGTTTCTGAAGATGTTTCTGAAGGTGTTTCTGAAGGTGTTTCGATAGGTGTTTCGATAGGTTTTTTTTCCGTGGGAGTTGGGTCTGAAACGCCCAGTAGGTCAAAGACCTCAGAAAGGTAACGTTCGGTATCGGGGATTAGTCTCTTTGCGAGAGTTAGCATGCACTTTTCAGGTGTCAGGATCAGGTGGCTAGCGTACCGGATCGCGAGGCTGCACAGCAGGCAGAGATTCGGCTTGATCTGCTGTTGTTGACGCCTGAATTGGATGCGCGCAAACAGTGGAGATGGCCAGCATTGCCAGAACTCCAATCAATGTCCAAGAAAATCTTTGTGATGGTAGCGACATTTTGTATAGAAGAGTTGTTGCTCTTAGGTTTTCCAGCGATTGAAGGGTGATTTGATGGATGGACTGGGGATAGGACGCGAAGGAAGTTGAAGAGCACTTGAAAGAGATCTTCCACAGGCGAGGTAGATCAGGATCCACTAATGATTCATATACCTTTATCCTGCAATCAGTGGAACAATATTTGCCCTCGTGTGGAATGAGGGCTTGAAACGCTCGGATGCCGATATGAGGCTAGTCTGGTCAAAGTGCCAGCCAAATTCATCCCCCAAGCCATCTAATTCCTCCGTTTACCTCTTCTTTGTTGCTATAGTACCTTCTCAAACTGCTTGGTCTTGAGGTTGTCATTTTTTCGATCTAGGGATGTTTCTGTTGAGTGCGGATCCTGGGAATGACAGCCTAGCATTCCAGAAGGTAAACCCAGACCCACATCAAAGCCGTTGCTAGGTCATAATGACAGGGTATGGTTCCTCAAGGGAAATTTTTGCCAGAATAAATCTTGTCGTTCAAACCGACGAGGAATGATGGAGTAGCGCACCATTATGTGTGATGCAATCTTGACAGCGGCTGATTCTTGGAAGCGACAGGATAGAGGTTACTCCAAGATACCTCATATAGTCTAACAGATCAACTCATCAGCATTATTTGCATGACGAACTACAGGCACAGGGACTGTTGGGTGTACCCAATGCGTCCGAGCAGACCAAAGTTCCAAAAGTAAAATTTACGAGCTTGATTCTCCGAGCTATGGGCTGTTCATCTATACACCATCATTGAAGCGGTAGTGATTCGTCCATCTCTGTTAGGAAGTATATCTCGTCAGTCCCATTCAAAGATAAAGACAATTTGGGCGACCATACCTTGTCAAATGGCTTTGAAGAATCGCAGAAACGAAGATCCGTCGCAAGGCGAATCACATTGTCAGGATCATGGTTGATTGTGGAAGCATGAATCTAGAACGCATGCCCGTTAGTCTAGTTCCAATCAAGTCCTTGTGCTAAGGTACATACCATGTGAGGCTTGTGCAGGACAACATCACCAGCCTCATAGGCCGAGACCAGCCATCGCCGGCCATGTGCCCGGGAAAATTCAGCCGGTGTCTCTGACAGGAGGCCCGTTGCCATCATATTCGAGTTGAAAGCCGACCGAGCCTCCTCATCTGTCAACCCAGCCTCCTTAGCCTTGACGAAGAATGCTTCCTCCATCTCGACTCCGATTCGGTCGCCTATGGCGCATAACTTAGTGACAGCCGATAAATGCCAGGTTCAAAAGCGGAACATACCATCTTCCAAATAAACCAGTCCTCCACCATTTAATTTGATGTCTCCCATCGGTACCCAGGCAGTAACACTGGTCGGTTCGCCATAGCGCAGGAAAATCTGGTCGTAGTGTACACCAATTGGCTTCGAGCCAGGAATGTTATTCCTCAACAACGTTCGGCGCAGACTGAGCGTGTTCTTGCCCCAGTCTGTGAACTTGGAGACAAAATCATATAGCGCTGGGTGTTTGCAGAACTTCTCGGCATACCAATCTTGATAATGGGCGTCCAAGGCGAGGTCGACAAAGGCCGCTGCACGATCTCCACCGGGCCTTCCATTACCACCAGTGTGGCCGGCACCAATGCCGGGATAGTCCTCGTGGGACTTTGCTGGGTCAAAAACGCCCTCGACGGGCTTGGTGCCAGGTTTGAGAACACCAGTTGACTCTAGGGAGGAGAAATATGACTCGCGGGCAGCAAGGACATCTTCGCGAGGGAGGATTTGCTTAAGAAAGAGATATCCGTCTTCATCATATCTCTTGCGCAGTTCTTCTACCGGGAGTGAAGGGTCGGACGGGCGCAGTAGCGCAGCATTCTCTGAGTTTAAGGGACCATCGTTGACGGCGAGCTGCTCTGCGATAAGGGCGACCATGTTTGACAAGTATTGCAAGACGTCAAACCGGGAGGATATCAAAAAGGTAGAAAGATACGGAAGGACATTTCGCAGTTGACAAGGACGAGACGAAATTTATATCTCGTCTGCAATCAGGTCTCCACGATGGCGGGGTAGACAAGTATTAATCTGGAATATCCAACCAAATCAACAAGGTGATCAGCTCTGCCCCGCATGTCCAACATGTTCGGCCTTATTCGTGGGGCTTTTGAAGCTCGTGGAATATCCGATGACTGCATTATGCCACGATGGATGGAGGCAGACGCAAAAGTAGTAAAATTCCCCGCACCTCCTGCGGAAAATGTTTACCCTTTTGGGGGGGGGGGGGAAGTGGGGTGGAGATCCGGTCCACCTGCGGAAATTATTACTCTATGCCTTCTTATAAAGGCAACATGACTGCTGCGGTGCAGTAATAGCTCGAAGACTGGTTCCACATGCCCCTGTGATCATCGTGATGTGGGAGTAGTGCGAGTAGCTTGTCGTTCAGATTCTGGCTGCCGAGAAGGTATATCGGGGGTGGGATTTTGAAATCCTTGGAGAGACTAAAGCTCAAAAACATGGAGGGGAACAGAGAGGTTGAACAAAATCGATACTACCTATGAATAGTGTTAAGTGTAGAGACGAAATGAAACTTCCTCAAAACGATCGAGGTGAATTTAAGCTCTTTTATATCTGTTACCCAGGAATTCGCTCAGAACAAGCTAAGACAAACGAGGAAGTATGCAGACATTAATACTCTACACCGAGAAGATAAAAACAGATTAGAGTACAGATTACAACTCTAATCTTCACATGTTCTCCTCTCTTACACCCATACATCGCATGTCATTAAATTTTTGATCTTTGGGCCAAGTATGCGTGTTGTTATGCCGTCTTGGGCGGCCTTTTAACATCTCCTTCGATGGCTCCAACTTCGACTCTAACAGATCTGGAAGTGAGTACTCATTGCTTTGACTCTGTTCATAGATCTCAAGCAAAGAGAATGAAGCGTTTGTTTTGAAAGATTGGTGTACGGAGAAGCTTCCTTATATTCATTCCAAGGCTCATGATGACATTTCCATATTGTAAATAACAATGCACGACGAAAAATGGCTTGATCGCTAACAAATGCAGATAGATTAACTCAAGAAGTCTACTTTCATGCATGTCCATCTTTATAATCGCTGAGATGCCAAGACTTCACTCCATCTTCAATGACCAATTCCTTCGTCGAGAAGACAATCGATTCGTACAAATCCTTCGCCGCTGCCCTTGCTTTCGCGTGCCAAGGTCCGCGACCCCCAAGCCTAGCATCCTCTCTGCTGCGCCAAATGCCTATTTCAAAATTAGCATAGTTCAAACCCACAATTATCTGTTCAATCAAAATGGAGAATTCATACAAGTTGCCAGATTTTGCCTCTCCTCGTTCTTCGTGCCGAACCAGTACTTCAACAAGCCTCCACTGGTAATAGCTTCCTGATGAGAATATGCATCCAGCGCATGAAGATGATCTTGATCAACACCCGGTTGAAGTTTGGACCGGAAAGACACCACGTAGAAAGACTGTCTCGTCCAGATGTGACCCTCTGCTTCCGCAAAGGTTTTCACAAGGTCAAATACCTCGTTCCAGTTAAATGACTCCAGATACTCCCCAGTGGCATAGTCATTGCGGACTGGTTTGAAGAATGATAGTGCTAGCGCGAGAAGACGACTTTGGGTATCTAGGGCCTCTAGATCTAAAAGGTGAGGAGCGTCATTGTACGGAGAGGCGATGAGGCGTGTATCTGCAATTGTTGAAGGAATCGATTGTTGCTCTTCCTGATCCCATTGGAGTTGGAGTGATGCTGCGCCGTTGAATTTGAGGTCATCAAAGTTTGATGAGATATGCGTATGAGGTCGAAGGTGCTTGAGGACCCTTTTCGTCTTTGATTGATCTTTGAGAGGGCCGAAGTTGGACGGTGCCTTTAGGACAGGAGTGACTGTCTCGACAGTCATGATTAAGACCCGGTATAAAAGAATTGATCTCCGAGCAGTCTATAGCGAAGCGGAATGCAAATTTGTACGCAGTGACGCAAGATAGGGTGTGCAATATCAAACAAAAAAGCCCGCTCGATGTCAGGTACGGAAACGAATGTAGGATATGTATGGACACAGCATAAAAAAAAAGACCAGCAAGATATCGCCACAAGACAAGGCCCCTTTATACTACAAGAACAGAGAATTCGTGCTCACCGCTACCACGGTCTCTCTTATTTGTACCACATTCCTTCCAATTGCGAAAGAACCGCTGAGCAAAAGGTACGGCTGGAGCACGCCATAAGGGACCGGGTGCCACCCTGACCTCCAAAGTTTGGGTCAGCGAAAAATCAGAATTTAAACTCCCAGTACTGTAACAATTGAAAATTGCCGTACACCCAGCGGCTTCGGGGGAAAATTATCTTCCGAAGGATCCTTCGAATAGTGTAATTTTATCTCTGTTCTAACTGGAACCAAATGGATTTTGTTGACGTGGTTCTCCACGTGTATGATACATAGTGTGCAAACCCTAAATGAGATAGTGGCGCGCGGCGTGGATCAGGGGGAAATGCTACGTCAATATTAGTGGACAAGCTATGGCTTCCTACAGGATGAGCAAATAAGATCCTGATTAGGCAAAGGATGTCGTTTGGTTTAGTCTCAAATCTCTGATTGGTCCTCTGTGGCCGATCTACTGTACAGAAATGGTATCACGTGCTCGATGTAGTATGGCAGCGAAATCTGCCTGAACCTGGTCTCCCCTGATCGTCACTGCCTTTTCAACGCCCAGAATAAAAAAAAAAAATGCTCAGACCTGCAAGTGCATAGCAAAATAAAAATCATAATAATGGACAACGGCACAGGCCTTATGGCTTGGGAGGTGGACCCATCTTGCCATTCCCGGTGTCAACCTTCTTCTTGGGCGGAAGAGCCGGCACCTTGAACCCGTCGCGATCCTTTTGAGTATTGATGCTGCTCTGGCCGCCACCAACCTGGGTGAATGTTCCAGAATTGAACCAGCGGTCTTCATCGGCCTTGCGCTTGCGGTTCATCTCGGCCTGCACCTTAGGATCGACTAGTTCCAGGCCCTGGACGGGAGTGAAAGCAATCGTACTGGCAGTACCTGCGGTGGCCGACAAGGATCCGACACCTGATGAACGGAGACCCTTGGACTGTAGTACACTCGCAGTGCCAGCGGAGCCACCCTGGCCAAAGCCACGCAATGACGACGCAGTACCACCGACGGGGGTAGCTGCGCCCCATCCCTTGTTGTTCTTACTGAGCTTGGCGCGAGTACGCTGGTCGATCTGAGTTGCGCGAATACGGCCGTCGTTCTGTTGGCCCAGCATGCCCAGCCCGACGGTACCTTCGCCAGTGCCGTATCCAACTTCTGCCTCCTCCTTGCCAAAAGCCACGCGGTTCTGCGCCTTTCGTAGCTCGGTCATGGCGACGGCCTCCTTGGCCTTGCGTGCACGTCGTCCACCGCGTTTCCGGGAAGGCTTGTCATCAGGTGCAGGAAGCGCCTTGATTCCAGAGTTTGGCGCAGGTTCCGTCAGTTTCTCCAATCGCTTGAAACATTGCTCTTTGAGTTCCTCGCCCAGCGAGCCGTCCTTGTTGTAGTTTGCGATATCCGCACGTGTAGCCAGAACCATCTTCGCAGCGACGATCCGGATAGCTTGCTTCTTCAGATCACTCGGCACCTCTTGGATCAACGGGGAATCGTACAAGAAGCCCTGTGAGCGAATACCGATATTTGTAGCAAACCCAAGGCCCTCTTGCCTCCGTGAGCCTTGTGCACCCAGATTACATGCGGGAATCTTGGCTAGTTCGCGCAAACCACCAGTCTGATTGAGGAACTGCGCAGCCGTATGGGCACCAATGAGTGCCGCCAGATTGGGGGCAATCGAGTTCACACGAGACCGGATACTTTCTGTCAGAGCAGTGCGCTCACGGTCAAGCTTGAGAATTCTCTCGCAGGTGTCGAGGACCACTTTGAGCTCCGAGTCAGTCATCTCCCGGCCACGGGTTGTTGTGCCTTCCACCGCAACGACCATAAGGGTAGGTCCATCCAGCACAGACTTGAGTGACTCGCCGGCCATATTGTCTGCCGAGTTCGAAATGGCTTTGATATCATCGAGAGGTCCATTCTTGAGGATGGCGACCGTTTTCGCGTATTTAATCGAGTTCGTGACGAGGGTTTCTAGTTCGGGGAATCGAATGGAATAGTGATCGCGCAGGGCTTTGTGTAGCCGGGTCAGTTCGTCGGCGGTCTCGATGGAGAGGTCGAACTCGTTCGACGGCTTTGCGCTTTGTTCTGGGACTTGCTCCTCCATGAGGTCTTCCTGTTCGATCTGCTCCTCATCCTGGAAGTCTTCGTCCTCCTCGAAGTCGCGCAACAGCTCGTCGGCGGCCGACATGATGGCGGGAGGATAAGATGATCAAGTGAATACTAAGAAAGTAGTCAAGCACACCCTAGACGCCACCGGGCCAGACACAAATTGGGATAAGAAATCGAAGCAGCAACCGTGAAACTGCGGCGGAAGAGCTGCGCTTAGTCATGGGGGGAGCTCGAAAGTTTGCGGGTGGCGAGTTGGACCAGAAGCGCAGGCCTGTCGATTTCATCGGCGACTTGTGATAATCGCGACCGCAGCACCTATACCACTCAGTTCGGGCTGAGAGGGGCCATTGTGGTTTTTTTGTGATTAAGAGCTACCTGCACTTCGGAGCTCTTAAGTCTCCTTTCTTTCCACTCTCACTGTCCCACTTCATATCTCAGCTCGGAAGCAAATTCCAGCCAACTCTCTCCGACACGGTCTCCAAATTACGGCACGTTTCTACGCACTCTTTCAAGTCGTCACACTCCCACAACCACCTTCACCATGGAGGCTTCGCGAGGCCCTCCCCGGGTCAAGAACAAGGCCCCGGCGCCAATCCAGATCTCCGCAGAGCAGCTGCTGCGCGAGGCTGTTGATCGCCAGGAACCCGGTCTTCAGGCGCCGACCCAGCGCTTCGCGGATCTCGAGGAATTACACGAGTACCAAGGCCGAAAGCGCAAGGAATTCGAAGACTATGTGCGGCGGAACCGCATTAATATGAACAACTGGATGCGCTATGCCGCCTGGGAATTGGAACAGAAGGAATTCCGTCGGGCGCGCTCAATCTTTGAGCGCGCACTGGACGT
The DNA here is from genome assembly GCF_028827525.1 of Penicillium daleae. Lineage (NCBI taxonomy): Eukaryota > Fungi > Ascomycota > Eurotiomycetes > Eurotiales > Aspergillaceae > Penicillium > Penicillium daleae. Next base: position 1,930,092 of record NW_026623157.1, on the reverse strand, counting down.
GGACTCGACCTCCGTCGTGCTATGGATTCGCTATATCGAAGCCGAGATGAAAACTCGCAACATCAATCACGCCCGCAACCTCCTCGACCGTGCCGTGACGATCCTACCGCGCGTGGACAAGCTCTGGTATAAGTATGTGTACATGGAAGAGACGCTGGGCAATATTCCAGGTACTCGCCAAGTGTTTGAGCGATGGATGTCATGGGAGCCTGAAGAGGGTGCGTGGAGCGCATACATCAAGCTGGAGAAGCGATACAACGAGTTTGAGCGAGCACGGGCGATCTTCCAGCGCTTCACCATTGTTCATCCCGAGCCGAAGAACTGGATCAAGTGGGCTCGGTTCGAGGAGGAGTCTGGCACAAGCGATCTAGTACGCGAGGTTTATGGGTTGGCCATCGAGACACTGGGCGAGGATTTCATGGATGAGAAGCTCTTCGCGGCTTATGCCAAGTTCGAGGCCAAGTTGAAAGAATACGAGCGTGCGCGGGCAATTTACAAATATGCCCTTGATCGCCTGCCACGGTCCAAGTCGATGACCCTACACAAGGCCTATACCACCTTTGAAAAACAATTCGGTGATCGGGAAGGTGTGGAGGATGTCATTTTGTCCAAGCGCCGTGTTCAATATGAGGAGCAGCTGAAGGAGAACCCCCGGAATTACGATATCTGGTTCGACTTTGCACGACTCGAAGAAACCGCCGGTGACCCCGAGCGCGTACGGGATACCTACGAGCGAGCAATTGCGCAAATCCCACCGTCACAAGAGAAGCGACACTGGCGCCGGTATATTTACCTCTGGATTTTCTACGCCGTGTGGGAAGAGATGGAAGCCAAGGATATGGACCGCGCACGACAGATCTACCAAGAATGCATCAAGCTGATCCCGCACAAAAAGTTCACGTTTGCCAAGGTGTGGCTCATGAAGGCGCAGTTTGAGATTCGACAAATGGAGCTACAGGCCGCACGCAAGACGCTAGGCCAAGCCATCGGTATGTGTCCGAAGGACAAGCTCTTCCGCGGCTATATTGAACTCGAGCGGCAATTGTTCGAGTTTGTGCGGTGCCGAACCCTGTACGAGAAGCAGATCGAGTGGAATTCCTCCAACAGCCAGGCCTGGATTCAGTATGCGGAGCTTGAACGCGGGCTGGATGATTTGGAGCGGACGCGGGCGCTCTACGAACTCGGTATTGACCAGCCGACGCTCGACATGCCCGAGCTCGTGTGGAAGTCTTACATTGACTTCGAGGAGTATGAGGGTGAGTATGACCGAGTTCGCGCGTTGTACGAGCGTCTCCTCTCCAAGACGGATCATGTCAAGGTCTGGATCAACTATGCCCGGTTCGAGATCAACATACCCGAAGACGAGGAAGAGGAGGAAGAGGACGAAGAAGCCCGGCCAGTCAGCGAGGAAGCCAAGCGTCGGGCACGGGCAGTGTTCGAGCGGGCGCACAAGGTGTTCAAGGACAAGGAGCTCAAGGAAGAGGTATGTAAACTCCACCTTGCTTTACTTTCTATTCTCCGTCATATATGGTACGACTTGTTTGGGACTCTGGCTAACGCTGACACAGCGAGTGGAACTTCTCAATGCCTGGCGGTCATTCGAGAACACGCACGGATCGCCCGAGGACATCGACAAGATCGAGAAACAAATGCCGCGGCGGGTCAAGAAGCGCCGCAAGTTGGAGGACGACCGGTACGAGGAGTACATGGACTACGTGTTCCCGGCCGACGACAAGTCCGCCGCGAACCTGTCTCGGCTGCTCCAGCGGGCCCACCAGTGGAAGCAAACTCAGGGTTGACGAGTGGAGGGAGCGATGTGTCTGTGTCTGTGACTGTGACTGTGACTGTGACTGTGTTCGATATGAATATCTGGATCTGGATTTGGGCCAGGACGTGTTGGCCTTCTTCCCGGGTGTTTTACCAGAGGACTGTAATTTCCCACTGCTTGGCGGTGCTTCAAAATGCGACGGGTTCTTCCGTGTTACCCTGGATGAACCGATCTTTCATCTCACCCGATCGCGGGATCAATTGAGATCTCGGGCTGCTGGCTTCTCCCATAAATACGTTTGATGGCTGAGATTCGTTGGACCTAGGATGATGCCTGTGCGACCAGCTCCTCCGACTCCATCCATTGTATTTGTAGCTAGGTACAGTCCTCCACACGTACTCCCGAGTAGGCACGGAATACAACGGAATACACCCATATTAGGTCCACGCTGAGTGACGAGGACTGTGCGCGACCTCTTTCATCGAGCAGCTATGGTATAAATAGCACCACAGCTGGAGGGCGTTCGTATAGACTGACCTGATGAGATGACAGCCTATTCGCAGTTCCTGGTTGGTGTTTCTTGCTTTGTCCCTTCTGCTTTAGAGTACTCCCCACCCAGGCAATTTAATCTGGCCTATGAGGGGGCCTGGTCTGATGTCGCCTCTGCGCGATCCTAGTCTACTAGGTACTACTAATAACATGTTCTAACTACGACGACTTTGTACTACCACGATAAGAAATAGAACTTACCTCATAAGCCATGACAGAATGACTCCATCGTAACTAACTAGCTTGTCGATCACTGTACGGAGTACTGTACCTCCATTCTACGCAACTCCGTCCTTCGTCCAGACTGTCCCCACTCGCGTAGGCGTTTGCCCATGAGGGCCCCATCCCCAAACGCCCGAACCGGCGCCAAGTGGAGGCCTCGAACCCCTTTGGAGGTTGGGGCGAAACACGGGGGCTTGCTAGCCTTCCATGAAAATTCCATGGGCCAGGAAAGTGCCGGTCAGACAGGGAACCTATCCAACTGTACCCCTCGATGGGCATAGAGCACTGGTAGTTGAACTCGATATGACAAACTTTTTCTCGATCAAGTCTGAGAGTCACGAGTGGGAGTCTCGCGCATTACGATAGGATCAATGTTAGCCGCTGACACCGAAGTCATCACACCAGTGTCCAGTATGTCCAGTGTCGCTACTGTACTCCAACTGTCCTGTCTTCGTTTGGTCGAGCGATCGGCGCACGAGCCAAGTGTGATGGAGGGATTTCCAAGGTTTCTGGCACTCCACCGGACCAACCGTGGATCGCGAGGGAGCGCAGCGGCTGGGACTGGAAAAAAAAGGGGGAGAGATGGGACGGGTTTGTGGACAAACCGATTATGATTGAGGCCTTGTTTTTGGTTGTTTGTGTAGACTCCGTAAGGAGGGGGTGAACCTTGCATTGGATGGGTCGTTGCGGTCTGAGCTGCAGATGGAAAAAGAGAAAATGAGGAAACGAGGGGAGGATGAGTTGTTTGGTTCCTGGGCCCACTGGACCAGGGACCTGGTCAGGAACAGGCACGGGAACGGGAACGGGAGACGAGAACTACAGCCATCAACTACCGTATGAGAGGGAGAATGAGCTCTACCAGGAAGTGATACATGTATAGAAATCATTCTCGAGCATCGGAGTATTCTGCAGAGCATACCTACTCCGTAGAATCCACCACATAATGTCCCAATAATTCCCTTAGCTGACTCGAGTATCGCAGATCCGACCAAAAGGAAATGAAATTATGACGAAATGGGCTGTTCAGGGGGATCCTCGCTAAAGAGTCAGTCACTTGAGTCGTCAGGACTCGTGTCACTGGACTGGACTGTCTCGGCCTGACAAGTGCCTGAGAACCTCCTCCCGTTCCTAGTTAGGGGGCTCAACTGTGTCTCACCCGATCACCTCCCTCTTTCCCTACCCTCCCTCCCGCCGCCGCCTCCTCCTCCTCCTCCTCCTCCTCGAAATTGCCGACCTTGGTGTTGTCATCTGTTGTTCTCCCCCGGTGTGCTGTGCACTCATCCATTCGGTACGTTCTCATGTTTCTCTGTGATTTTCCTTGCCAGACAATCCAATACTCATCCTCGAACGACACAGCTTCCTCTTCGCCGCGACCTGTCGCTCCCTTCGTTCTCTACTCCCCCGATTTGCCTGCGCTTGCTGCAGACAATCCAATTCGCTTGTCCGATTCAATTCTGTGACTTGCGATCGCATCAATCATTATCATCCACGGCTACCCACTCGACGCCACACCTCCCCGACATTCCCGAGCTGGATGACTCGCGATCACCCCGATATTTGACTTTGACAACCCCACACACCACATTCCTGCATACTTAGTTGACACCGGTCGGGTCTCCATTCGGCGTACCATACACCAACTCTACTATCAGCCTCATCAGAATCGTGCTCGAGACTCATCTTCTGCCCCGAATGCTAGTATCTTCTTGCGACCTGTTCCCGGCCAAAATGAGATAGCCCTCTGGCAGACTCCGTGATTTTCTCCAGTGGCTATTGGTTTGATTGAGGGCCCGAATTCCTCTTCCCCTGCTGGCTGGCCATCCGCACTCTTTCGTTGGTCTGGTATCACCCGTTTCGCTCTTTTACTCACTTCACCATGACTGTCCCCGAGCCCCCCATCAGATTGGAGGGAGACTGCTCGGTGATTTCCGGCAACACACTTTATCATTATTCGTCTAGTGGCCTTGTATCGATCCCGCTCGAGGTCAATGGCAACTGGACTCAGCTAAACGGCGGCGTGTCTGTCTCCAATGCCGTATGTCTCAAAGGCGGGATAGAGGGCAGTGAGAATGACGACGAAGCCCTGTACGTGGTTGGCGGGACCACCACTAATGCAGACAGCACATATTCCGGTCTCCAACGCTTCTCGTTCAAGGATCAGATGTGGCAAACCCTGGGATCTGGAACAACCTCAATGACCGCCCGAACGGGCCATGGTGCCGCATTTGTTGCGTCTGATTCCTCGATCATTGTTTATGCAGGCAACGTAGGCGCGGGAACCAGCACCGCGCTCTCTGCCCAATCCTTCCTGATCTCGACAAAATCCCCCTATGGCCAGACGTCCGTGGTGAACCAGGGAGCTCCAACCCTCAACAATCCCCAACTGCTCCCCTGGAACTCAACTCACGTTGGGATGTTTGGCGGGGAGGGCGGAAGCCAAGCTGTCTACACATACAATAGTGCAACGGGATGGGACCTCTCGCCCATAAGCCTCCCTTCCGTCCTGTCAACATCGACTCCGCTCACTCTCCTTTCTGGGTCGGGGGATAGCAAGGTGCTGGAATATTTCGACATGAATGCCTCTCCTAACTCCGTGGTTAATTACGAACTCATGAGCCCGGATGGAAAGCCCGAAAGCCCTGCTGTGGCGGTCGGTGCTTCATCTAAGAAGCGGAGCACGGGGAGCTATCCCACCTACAACGACACCCTTGCCCCCAGCTACACGTGGTCAGATTACGCCCTCGCCCAGGGAAGCAACGGCATGGTTGTTCTGTCCAGTGGCCGGAGCAATAACTCGCTCGCCATTTTCAACCAGACCTCGAATAGCTGGGTCAATTCGACAGAATTGTTCCAGGGCAAGAGTGTACAACACGTTTTGACAACGAATACCACCACTTCGACTACCATGACCCCTACAGCCACACCAACTCCTTTGGCCTCGGCATCAACTAGCGCTACCCCCAGCTCGACTACCACTGCTGCCGCCGCTGCCAGTGGCGGCTCTCATACGGACACCAAAGTCATTATTGGTGCCGTCCTCGGCGGCGTGTGCGGTGTCGCCATCATCCTTCTCCTGCTTCTCTGGCTGCTGAAACGCGTAAGGACAAAGAGAGAGCTGAACAGCCAGGCCCGTGGCGGTGACAGTAAGGACAGACTCAGCTTCCAGGACCGGGGTATAGAACCCCTGGCTGGCGGTGCGTACCCCATGGCTAGGAGTCCCGTTCCGGTTGCCTCGATGTCAGCCGATTCGCTCGCGATATTATCCGGCAAATACAAGGGAGAGAAGTCTCTCATGCCCCCTCCCGCCAACAGCGGCTACGGTCTGTCTGCCACACCTCGCAAGAACAGCCCGCTCTCACCAATCCCATCGAGTGGTCTCGCGCCATCAAGCATGTGGTCGGAAGATGCGTACCGCAACAGCACCACCCCCTCGGAACCTGGCAACAAACCGGGTGACCGCACCACCGACGAAGGCTGGAGCAAGTACTTTGAAGATAACGGCACCACGAATGTCAGCGGAATGCCCGCCGACCGATCCACCACCAGCTCTGTCTACACAAAATCCGACTACCGTGGCAGCGCCTGGCCCATGACGAACTTGACCCCGCTGAACTTGGGTTTCCTGGACCAGCCCAAGCCACTGGGCCGCGTATACAGCGGCAGTCCAACGACGGAGCATGCATCGTCGAGTCGGAGCCTCGCAATCCACGAAGGACAGAGCGCGCGGATATCCAGCGCCGACTCGATCAGCGTGACTAGCGACGACGACCCGCACGACACGAACTGGACTGGCGCGCATACCAGCTGGCTTGGCCGCCCGACTAGCAGCAATTACAGCACGAGTTTCTACAACAGTAGCTCACGCGACTTGCCGAGCTCGAATCCGCAGTTGCCGCGACACTCGAACGGCCGCCGCTCGAGCGTTGCGATCCCTGAGGATATTGATGAATTGCCGATGCCCGGACGCAACAATGCGAATTCAGATATGAGTTGGTTGAATTTGAATGCCGAGCGATAACACCGTTCTCTACACCATTCCCTCCCTTGTCACTCATCCACCCTCCTTGATCTATTACACGTACACACGCACTGTCTCTTCAGTCTATTTCATTCCATGCATGGCGTCCCGGCTCCTGGTGTCTGTAAAAAGTTGCGTGGCTTCGGGCGTTGCATCTCCTCTGCGTCTCGCTTTCTCGTCCTCGCATCTAAGTATTCCATACTTTCTGTCTCTGCCTGTCGCTGTTTCCTTATCTTGTTCCTGTTCTATTCGAGTGCAAGTCATTCTCACTCTGTAGCGTTGTGTCTCACCACTTTATGTCGATATTGGTGTCCCGTTTTGTCCCGTCTTGCTACGCGCTTGCGCTGTGCCTAGTTTCGGCTTTGAAGCCATTTCTTTGTCTTGTCTGTGACTTGCGAACTGTCTTTTGTACATACTTCAATTTCATGGAGGTGCTTAGCTGCCTCGCATTTCTGATTGATGCTTCATGGTGACGGTATTGTTTATGTTGTGGGTAGATTGTAGAGATGCACTAAAACGGACTCCCCGCTCTAGACCACCAGCCTTGCGGACGCATTAACACCGACGATAGCTTCTCCGACGGGTTATCATCGTCGTGAAATACCCGAAAAGACGCCATCGCAATCTACTAAAACTAAAACACTAAAACCCGGCCCTTTGTCCATCCGCTCGTGCCGTGCTGATGACCCCTCGTCAAGAGTAAGCAGGTGAGATTGCAAGACGACGAGTGTGATGGAAGGACCCATCTTCGCACGGAAGAAATGGCATGCAGCCTCATCGATCCCAAGATCTCCTTCTTCCCCAAAGCAGACGGGGCCATTTTAAGATCGAAACGGGTCGTACCTGCATGGCCACGTTCTCGCCCACAGACCGTGGGTCTGATCTTCGATCGAGAGAACGTCGATCGCCCGATCCAGCCCTGGTCCCCGGACCTCAATACAACATTCTACCCCCAGACTGCAGCTGATGAACCTGCGGTAGTTCCGGAAAAGCCAGCTGACTTTGCAGAAAAATATCTGCGTGCCTTTCTGGCTGAGCATGAGAGACTCAGGCTTTCGGTGCTTTGGTATTATACGCGCGAGATCTTCCAGGAGGATGAATTTCTGGCCGGGTTGCAAGAGAAAGCGCAGTTAGCGCAGGAGTCGATTGGGTGGGAGTTTGCGGTTATTGGCATTCTCGATGTCGATGTTTATCTTCGCTTGGCTACTGTGAATCTTGACCTGGGTATGGTACCGCGAGGGGAAACAATTTGCGCTCATACAATTACTCAAAACACTGGTGTATGTTACAGTCCCGACCGCTGGTGAGATCTAATTTTGCTGAATGTTTTTTTGTCCAGGATGTATTCGTTGTACCTAGTCTTATGGAAGACTGGAGATTCCAACGATGTCCTTATCTCGAACGCGGCGGGCTCCGCGCGTACGCTGGAGTGCCGCTTCGCTTGAAAACCGAATCTGGGCATACTGTTGGTCTGGGATCAATTTGTCTGGCGTCGGGTCAGAGCGAGGAACCCTTGACCAAAGCGCAACATCAGGCGCTCGTTCGTCTGGCCGATTGGGTTGTTTCCGATCTCGTACAATGTACGAGAGCTAGACGTCAGCGAGAAAGACATCGAATGTCTGAACTTCTCGCCAAAGCACAGAAGGAGACGAATCAAACCGTGGCCGTTGAGCCAGTCTCCCAGATTCTGAGAACTATGTACCCGGACGCAATCATCCGCCTGCAGCCGGCTAGAGCAACCCACGTTGAGCTTGAGGGATGTGATTCAATTCCAGTCTCGGAGCTCAAAGATGGACTCTGGGAAGACGTTAAGTTCCTCGATGACTATATTATGAATTCGAATCACCTCTCGCCCCCATCTAATAAACCGGTTCGCATCGTTGCTATCCCGTGCGAAAGCATATCGGGATCGTCATTACTCATCGTGGCAACAAAAGACTTCCGCCTTGTCTTTGACGACGCCGATGCATGGTTTATTCAGGCTTGCGCAGATATCATCTCTCAAATGTGGCGCAAAAGCCTTCTCGCAGAAGCTATGATCGCCAAGGAAAAGTTTCTCCGAGCGTTCTCTCATCAACTTCGAACTCCCGTTCACGGCATCCTAGGTTCTCTGGAACTTTTGACTGAGGACCTCAAGTCCAGAATTTTGTATGAGGGAACGGCTTCGATTCCGGCAATTGAACAGGCTACTGCTGAGTCGGAGATGAATTCGCGGGAACCCTTTACGTACCTGAACATCATCAAGATGGCGGGTCGTGATCTCACGTCGATTATCAATAATTTGATTGCGCTCAACAAGTGGTCTGATATCGCCATGGCGGAGAGGCATTATACTATGCATACCTTGGACGAGCTGGAGACTGAAATTGGCAACGAGATAGCCAAGGTAACTATGGGTGACACGCGGTATACATGTTCAATATTCTTTGCCCAGAACTCATCCCCACCATGCAAAAGTTCTCCATCGATCTTGTGGTTCTTCGGGATACTCTGCTCCCATTGGTGATTAACTCGATCCAAAATACACCGCAAGGAGTTGTGTCGGTTACTGCTTCAATCCAATCAGACCGCAAACAACTCATTATCGATGTTGAAGATACTGGCCGGGGAATTCAGTCTGACGATCAAAAGCGTATTTTTGAGGCATACGAGAAGGTTGATTCGCATTCGTCGGGCGCTGGATTGGGTCTCACACTTGCTTCGAAGTTTGCATCGCTCATTCACGGCTCAATTGAATTGGTTTCTTCGGAGATTGGGCGTGGCTCTCACTTTAGAGCCACGTTCCGGGAAGTTGAGTGTGATGGCTCGTCTCAACCGTCGCAGCCTTTGCCTACGAAGCTCCATCGTTTGCCATCGCGGTTTTTCAAAATACCTACCAACTCTGATTCTTCACCACTGGGCGATCAGTTTGCATCTTTCTTGACTCGCAATGGGTTCACTTGCTCGGACAGTATGGATGATTGCTTGGTCATTGTTGAAGCTGGGCCCGACACAGAACAGCACCGCGCATGTCTGTCTCAAGTGACATCCGAACAAGTTGCTATCTGCCTTGTCCCGATCTCAGAAGAGAAACATTGTCTGCAACAACCCGAGGAGAATGTGATCTATATCAGTGGACCATTCTTAACCTCGACATTCCATTCAGCTCTTGAACGAGCACAAACCTATCTCAAGACGAATGCCTCCCAACCACCTCTACCACAACCGAAAAGAAGCGATCAAGCCGTCATCATGCCCATAAGGATACAAAAAGACCCAATCGCAGAAGAAAATACCCCATTACCCGAATCATCACTCATATCGAAACAACTCACCACAACCACCACTCTCCCACCCGCATCTCAACCAGCCATCCCAGTCTCCATCGACACGAAAATAACCACAACACTCTCCCAACTCCGAACCACCACCACCCCGTCACCCTAATAGTAGACGACAACGCCGTCAACCTCCGCGTCATGGAAACATACTGCAAAAAGCGAGGCCTCCCCTACCTCTCCGCCATGAACGGCCAACAAGCCGTCCAACGCTACACCCAGCACCAAAAACAAGCCTCTCAAGATGAAGACCCCGGTTCCCGACCCCAGCCAATCCAGCTGATTTTCATGGACCTGCAAATGCCGGTATGCGGCGGCATCGAAGCGACGCAGCAGATCCGCGCACTGGAGCAGGAAAATGATTGGTGTAAGAGCTTTTTGTTCGTTATGACTGGTCAGGATAGTCCGGCGGATAGGACTGATGCGGAGGAGGCTGGGGCCGATGAGTATTCTGTTAAACCGGTTGTTATTAAGCAGCTTGATCGGGTGGTGAGGCAGTATTTTCCGGCTTTTGGGAGTAGTTAGTTAGGTATGGCGTGGTATGTTTGCGTGGTTCTTTTGACTTAATGCAAGCTGGATATTTGATATTTGATATTTGATACCAGCGGTGATGACCATGTACTGTCACAACAAATATTTACTGACCTTTGTGAGTTTTTTTAGCTAGCGCTTTGAGTTAGTTTGGTTTGGCTTGATATAGCAGCGTTTTCTGGAATATGCGCCAAGTCAGGCAGGCTCTCAAATTTACCGAGGTTTCCAGCATGGTTAGCAAAGGAATAAAAATAGTAATTCTTTCTAGGCTATGATCCACCGGGCTATGTATGACCGACTCTGAATCTTATCTACTTCCTATTCGCCACCCTACTCTAGCGGCAGTAAAGTTATGGACATCGCTAAATATTTTCTCTATTGCACCCACTTGCCGAAGGTACCTCCTACCCTGTGGCCCTGAAGCTGATGTGGTTGCTGAATCTTGCCCTAACTAGAGGTAGTCCAAGCCGAGGATATACAACAGGAACGTGAACACCCGACATGAGGATGAGCATTTTCATGTACATCATATATACGTCACCAAGGTATCGGGTCTTGGTTAAATGAGGTTAAATCATTTTCGTTTATTCCAGGAATCTTCTCCGTTAGCCTCGGGTATTTTTCTTTGCTTTCACCGGGAAATGACTGACCAGGTAGTAGAATATCCGGATCGACTACTCACTTCCAAGTCGCAACCCATCTGAGTAACTGGGAATTTGAAGTGGGTATGGATGACGAACGTAAATTTCTCTCCCAGGTTTCTATAGCTTCGATTCCAGGGATATAATTCTCAACCAAGTCTTCCCTTCCAAACAGCCAAAGATGGTGTAACGGGAAGACAGCTGTGCTGGCAGCCTCATCCATATGAGGAGCCCCGTTGGGGCGGCAGTGATCCAGGTTCGACTCCTGGCCTTTCGGCAAATATCTTTTTGTAATATGCTACTTCAAAGTACATACTTTCCCAGTGACTATTTTGCTACACTGTTTGTACGAGATCGTTTGTTGACCGAATTGATGACTACGATAGGTATCTTGTACATAGACCGCATTCTGGATGTGATATGCTGTATACGCTCAGAAGAAACACTCATCCCTGCATTTTCTATGACGAATAGTAATCTACGCGCCGCTGATGAACAAAGCAGGGACCGGTGCTGATCTTGGGTCTCTTTACCTCATCAAGTCACCTCCGAAGCCGGTTTTGGAAAAGTTACTCCTCTCAAGTAATCATGTCGAATTATTATTACCACCACTTCCTTTTCGAAGTTAACGTACGGATACATGCATGGTAGACTAGTGACCACACGGTTGAGCTAGATACAAGCGTCAAACTCCAAGTATCCAGTCAAAATCAGTAAAAGATCTTGGGCTAAAAACTTGAGAAAATCAAATGAGTAGGACGGTTCAAGGCATGGATAGATCTAGCTAAATTAAGTTCCCAGAGCGAGCCAAAAAAGAGGAACTTGAAACAAAAGAAGGGCAGAAATATTCTTGTCAATCTCTACTAAACAAAGTCTAACGAAATGAATCAACGCTAATAACCAAAACCGGTGCATCTGCACATTATGCCGCAACGGGCGTATTATCCTCCCAAATCCAACCCAATCCCATATCTAAACAGCAATAGCCGGCGCAAGGTTACCAGTCAAGGACTCCTGCAGATTATCCGCATCCGCATAGGTGTCCATTCCCGTACGGATCGCGATATCAGCCTCGGCAACAGCTGGAGCGTCGACACTGGAAACTTCTTGCTTGGCAGGCCAGATTTCGTGGCCGGCAGCCTGCTCCTTGTTGAAGTGCTCGATGACAACTTCGCGCACAGTGCTCTGGAAGTGCAGCGGGCCCATCTCCATCTCTGGGTGGAGGAGACCGTTGACGAAGACACCGGCGTTCAGGTTCTTCTGTGTGTGGATGCAGAGGTACTTGTCTTCGGACATGATGCGCTTGTACATGTCACTGATGAGGTTGAAGTCTTCATCGGTGGCATCGTTGTGGCGGTAGACCTCGTAGCGCATAACAGACTTAGTTGGGATCACGGGAGTGAAGCGCTGCATGAAGAAGAAGTTTGGACTGTGTTTTAGGTTAGCATATGCTTTAGAATGAGATGTGGTCCATAATAACAATGTGGGGTACTCACGAGACGTTGCAGGAAGCGTTGGGCCAGAAGTAGGTAGTAGCTATCCGGAAGCCCTTGTCGATCTGTTCCTGGCGCTGAGCACCGTAGTGCTGGATGTGACCGTCCTTGGTCTTGACGTAGTATGAGCTCAGGTCGGCGATGGTCGGAATATCGGGGTGCGCAACTTGGCAATGGTAGCACTCGTTGTAGTTGTCGGCCAGAATCTTCCAGTTGAAGTCACCCTCCATGTCCCAGGTGTGGTCAAAGTGGTAGTCGTCGAAATTGTAGTAGTCGAAGCGAGGCTGCTCGTCGACACCGTCAAAGTCGTCCTTCCAGGCAACCTCGGGTGTCTCCTTGGAATCGAGGTTGACCCAGATGAAGCCATTACGATCAATATGCACATGGACGGGAGAGAGGTCATTGTCATGCAGGTAGGCCTTGATGTTTCCCTGCTCATCCTGGGAGACGATGAACTTGTAGCCAGCCGCGTCGTACTGGACCCAGTCGCCGGCATTGGGGACGCGGTGCTTGTGTGTGGTGAGGAGCCATTTGCGAGAGAAGATTGATCGTCGCTCAAGCTCGTACATGTCCTGGGAAGTATACCATGATGCTGGCAGGGCGCGAACAGGCGTCTTCTGGTCCTTCTGAACTTCAGGGGCCGTGGTGGTGGTACCGAACCAATTCCTCAAGAAAGACATTCTGAATATGTATCAAAGACAAATCTTGATAACCAAGGTTATTAAGAGAGATAAGGACGTTTGAAGTCTTTGGAACTAGATATTCTGATCTGTGTCTGAAACTGATACTGACTACAATGCAGGCGAAAGCAGCTTTTTTATGAAGCTATAGTGACCACCCCAGCGCCACAGCTGACCACGGTTCACGGCGGTCCAGGACCATATCCGAACGATGTCAACGGGGTGTAAACCTTCATGCCCGATAGCCACGATATTTTGGGAAGCAACAGTAACAATCAGGTGGCCAATTCCAACGGGCAGTATACCTGGGGACCGGTCACCTGATCGGTTGGGCGTTCCCGTCGGGTCCGGATGGCTTCAAGCTTATCGACCTCACCATTCCGTAAATTGCTAAATAAACCAGCCTTCCAGCCCCGTCGCACTTGTGGCAAGCTGACCAGCCAATTGTGTAGGCTGTAGCAACCCACGTCCAGTCTAGAACGCTGGTATGCCTGAACCGTTCCAGACGGTCCTCGAATATGGGTTTTTTGAACCTGAATCTCTGATAGGTGGCAGGTAAACTAGTGATACAAAACCGAGCCGTCCCCCAGAACCGACGGTGGAGCCGGCTATCAAAACCGATATCTTGTCTTGACTTTCTCCATCCTCTCCGGATTTTAATATGGAGAAGTTGCCAGCGCCAGGCTGATTAGAGTGGTTTTACATGAGGCTGGCTTCGAGGTCTTTGCAAGTTGGACGTATGTAAGATCTAGAGTATTTATGAAGAGTATGATCTGCGATAACATTAGAAGGAATTATCCAATAGATAGCCCGATTTTTCTGTTTGAGCGATATCTATATCACATGGCCCGTAGTTACACGTAGGAATGAGGGCCTGGAACTCCGGGCCCAACGAACAGATAAGTGGACCGAGAATCCACTGGCTAGGCCGAATGCAGTCTGGAGCTCCTGATCTTATCACGCGACGTGCTTCGATTCAGTCTGTCGCATAATCGGAACTAGGAGCGGTGGATGTCCTTCGCTGGTCTTCATGAGAGCTTGGACCCATTCAGTATCCCTCCTTAACAAAAGTCGGTCGTCGGACTTGACCAATGGCAGCGACACAGCAAGTATTATCAGCGCACGAATATGCTGGACCGATGATGAATCACAGAGCGAGAAGTTTGGATCCGAAATACTGAATTGAAGAAACTCCTGGAAAATGGAATTCATGTTGGTAGACTTCAGATCTGGATGAAACTCTCACAATTATGGCATTCGCTCCATTCTAAGATCATCATCCAAGAGCCAATTAAGAGCACTGTTCACGATCGCCTCGCCGCTCATACTGCGATCATCTAGAAGTTGAGACAGATCATTGTATTCCATTGCTGGATCCATTGTGGACTTCATGCCAATGACCGCAGAGCCAGCGGCAATTTCCGTCTGGGAATTGGGGTTACCCCCGGACGGCACTCCGTTATTCACCCTGGAGGAATATGAAGAGGGCTCATCTGCACCAGGGGAGGGTGCATGGGCGCTATTATCTCGTCTTTCTGAGAGTGCTGAAGAGTGCTCGGTAAGGAACCGGGCCATCCAATTATCCAGTACGAAGGCATCTGACATGGAGTCCCTACAGTAGTTCTGGAAGGATCGTAGATGAGTCACCTACAAAGCTAATGGTATCAGAAATCGATAACACAATTGGGGCAAATGATAAAAATAGCAATTGGGAACTTACATAATGTTCCACTACCGACCAGTAAGCTTTGAGGCCCATGAGGAACTTAAAATTAAACACCAGACGCTGTCGGGCCGAGCTAAGATCCGAGGGATCATCACTGCAGAGTAATGTGTGCAGGTGAACACTGGAGCTGACAACCGCAATATGACCGTAGATAAAGTATTCCATCTTGCACTTTGGCGTGGTTTGAGAATACCGGAGAATATCAGATACGATGGTCGCACTCTCTTTGCACTTTGCCGCCCTGTCCCGAGTCGTCCACCGCGCAAGTCGCGTATCCAGGAATGGGAAAAGGAGCATTTGACGGAAATGGTAATACCCAATATGCATGGATAAAAATGTTTTCCCAACCTGCTTGTCAACCATGAGCATGAGGTTGTCATACGAGTATGTTAAATAGGGTGGCAAATTTTTCGCCCATTGGTCAAGACCATGTTCCAACACGGCAGCTTCCTTGCAAAATTCCTCAAAGGAAATTGCATTTTGACTGAGACGTCGCAGCAAAACATTGATCCTGGTGTATATATTGAGAGTCCTCCCCATCTGAGCCCACATGTCACACCTGGAAGAGGGCGAAGCTCTCGATTCAATGAGCAGCTCGGCACTAAGCGTCTGGAAATCTACGTCATCAATCTCTGGAAGAGGCGCCATGTCATGGAACGGAGAGGGAGGCTCGACTGCCATATCCGATGCAGACCAATGAACGGCAATATAAATGGTCAACCATGTCCGGCGTCGCTCCTCTCGAAGCACCACCGTCGCAGTATCTGCAGGAGACAAAAGCTCGGCATGTAGACGAGCCAGACCGACGTATACATGCTTTCCTCGGATATTACCTTCGCCGCTGAAGTAGAATCCGACTAAGAGATATCCTTGCACAGTTTCTAGGCTGGGCGTGACCATGTGCTCCTGGCATCGGCGGATCGCCTCGGTTGCGTATATTTTTCCTCGGGCACAGGGGGCGATATTGTTGAATACCCGATTCTCGGAGTATCTACCAGAACGCCATTAGTGGTATTGGGCCGAATGAGCATAAAAAAGGGCTCACCGAGCAGCTAGTGCACACATCGCATAAACGTGGGTCATGGATGCCTTGCCTTCGTGAAGGCGATGCATGAAACTTGGTTCATGGAAGATGGTGTGGGCGATGTTATGCACATATTGGAAATACAAGGGCACAAGTTCGAATACCAGTCCCTGCGAGCCAAAAGCACCAAGGACATGATCCTCGTCGTGTGGACCATTGTGGTATGCTTTTTCAGGGATGGCTGTCGCGATGCTCAGCCTGCTAGAGCCTCGTCTTAGCGTGCACGGAATGGACTGTGCTTGACAAAGCTGGCAGCCGTCCCCAGTGGAAGCTGGAATACAGCGCCTTTTGCGGGTGCTGTTCATATGTCAAACTCAGTCCATGATGATTGTTGGGGTAGAAAACTTACCGACAAGCCGCACAGGCTCCAGCTCGTGCCCTTTTTGAGTCATTGAGGTTACTTGTCATATGCGCCGTCAAGTTGCCATGAGAAGGTGAAAAGTACGGTCGGGGAACCCCGGAATATGGGGTATCGCACGTGACTTGTATCGTCTGGTTGGCCACATGGAATATCTTCTAGATCTATGTCCAGGAAAGAAGTATCTAATTGTTGCATGATAGATATCTAATGTGAGAACTCGTATTCTCTAGAAAGGGTGTGCTCTAAAAGCATGTCAAATTGCATTAGAAGGTCAAGAGTGGTGTCACATTGTTTGAACCAATGAACAGAACAGTCATGGATATCATGTAGAAGAGACATTCATGTTACATCATTCGTAGAAATAGTTACACATTAGTAAAGTTTGACAAAAACGAAGACCGTTTGGAAACCCGACGAAATTCGTCAACTGCCGGGCTGACAACCTTCGTACTCCCACCTCCATCCTCGACCTCCATCGGTTCGAGCCCTAGATAGCTCGTGGATTTAGCCTCTGTGTATGGACCCTGTCCATCCTTTTTTGCTCGAATGTAATAATGTTCATCTGCTTCATCCGTACCAATATACCATCTCTCCTTCAGTTGCCAGCCGGCGGGACCACCTCCACATGCACCTTGCAGCTGCGAGGAATAGGGGCTATTCACCGCGATCGCAAACAGATTCTGCGGTTCGGTAAAAGCTGCTTCGAAGATAACAAAGACCAGGCAAATGAAAGAGGTCAGGAAAGCAAAGACGAGGATCACGTAGAAAATACCCTGCCAGCGCTCGGTACCGCCGGAAGCGTAGCCTACTGATTGCAAAGAGGCCGGAAAGTCCTGATAGACTGGCTCGGGAGAATGTTGTTGGGGACGGTGTAGTTGAAGTAGTGAACAAAGGGGGGCATTTTGAGAGGAAAGGATGAGTGTGCTTCCAGCCATCACTGCCACAGCTTCCCCGACGGAGGGAAGGGACGGGTTCAGGGAATATGTTTTGGTATTCGAGTCGTATGCGGGCATCAGTTGCATTAGAAGGCGCTCGTTACTTGCTTGAGAATTCGTAATTCCCGAGCCTAGGTTGAGAGAAGGGGCCCATTCACTGGCAAAATTCTTCTAGTCTCCTTGCCAGAAGCCCTCGGTGAAGTTCTTTGTGTTGCGGTCGTATATTGGAGCAGGTTGGTGCTATTTTCACAATTGGAGCTGAAGAAGGCGCCACTAGACGCCGCGACGTAGCGTGTGGAGCAAACGCCAGTCAATTTGGCGCGAATAACACACATTACATATTCAGGATTAGAGACGCTTGGTTTGCCAAGCAGGTAAATCGAGTTAGCTGGCCAGAGGCCGGTGGTATTCAAGATTGTATTGTTGGATCCCGGGTACGTGCCAAAGATGGGAGGCCGTTGATCATATTTCTTGCCAAATCCAAAAATGTCATCGACCACTGTACGGTTGAGCCAGGATGGAGTGCGCGGAATGTCATCAGGTGTTGTAGCACTCCAAGTTGTGGCGTTGAAGTGCACATTTGGCCATTCAGAATAAATTAAGGGTGACAGCTCGGACTTGTTCATGCCTACACAAAGCACGTTGACAGCGGGTGAAGGCACTGAGGCCTCGAGGCTGTACATGCCCTCACCTGAAGCATCCCGTGGCTGGCGGATATCATTTTTCTCGTCCATCGCTGCGATGGGTATCCCGCGATGTGGCATTGCCATTTGCTTTCAGAGCCACCTAAAGCTTCCGCCGCTGTTGTGGAAAACATCGCGACAAAGGTGACTACCAATACGATCGCACCCAGGAATGTGAGTACCGAGTACCGCAAGCTTTTCCAATGCATGATCATTGACCCAGGCTGCATGATTCATGCTCTCATATTCATGTCCGATATGGTAATTCCCCGCAAGCCCTTCATTAGCGATCTCCGGCTCAAAACTTGTCCCAGGATCGCGACGGATATCGTGACATAGGTCATTTCGATAGTTTTGGCAAAGAACGCGCAGAGCAAATTGGCCGTTGACGGGGCCAAGGATCCATCGCTGCTAACATTGTTCCGTCTTGGCTTTCGAATTGCGATGGCGAGATAGATTCCCGAGAAGACCGTCGCATAAAACGCCAGAACGAAGATAATTACCGAGATTCACGAGAATCGACTTTGTAGGACTGTTGCTCGAGTGGGGCAGTCTGCTGGTGAGTGATGTGAATGGGGAAATCGCCGGGGTTCCTCGGGGCGTTTTTAGGAAGCCTGGGGTCGTTGTAGTAGTGGTTTCGCTACCGGCACTGGAGACCGAGTCGCGTTTGCCTCGGGCAGGCAGCGTACCAGAGAGAGTCGGTGATACGCAATTCAACCTCTCGAAACACTTCCTCCGAAAAGCTTTCATGTGTGAATACCGGCGGGAGATAGGCGCATTCGAGGCTGGGTGAGGAGCGACCGCCTAGTGGGTTCCACGAGCGCTGTGGTTTCGCAGTGACCAGATCTTCCTCCGAAGGTAGAATCGAGTGTTGTGACTCCCGCGACTCGGCCATGGTAGGCACGATGGGAGGCGGGGAGATCGTTGGAGAGAAGCTCAGAGGAGAATGAGGTGAAGCTATCAGTCGACGTCGACCAGTTTTGACGGGGCTTGAAACCCTGTCATCCTTGCCCGTCTAACGCGCGACTTTAAAATAGACCGAGAACACAACAATACGACTGCGTCGTCCGCTTATACTTCGTGCGGTTGTTGATCCTCTCTGGGGGCTGAGTTGGGCCTAACCTCACTTCGTCGTGTCGGCCGCTAATGCATTAGCTGCTTTAGTGCCATCCTGTGCCCGCAGCGATGAGCTAAGATCCACTCTTCTGGCAGGGTTCAGTACGGAGTACGGTAGCGTGAGAAACGCTGCTTAGGGTCCTTGAGATTGGAGCGCGGGACGATCCAAATAGGCATCGAATCTTAATGGGCCTGGGACATGCTCGTCAGTAGGATGTAAAAGTTAGGTGCATATCTCAGGCACTAAAAGGCGCGATCTAAGAGAGCCATACTGGACCACTATTGCCAAGAGCCCTGCAAGGATAGAGAAGGATATCTGGTCCCTGATTTGAAGGAATCATGTGAGCTAGTGCTTATCCTTGAAGCCACACATATTCCTGGAATAAATCGACATGTAATATACAGAGGTCTCGCAGTTGGCCAACTTTGATGATGACATGTTGCTCTACAGCACTCTTTGCAGATATGAGCGAATTTATTTCTTCATACAAGCCAGCTCCATGCTGTGTTTCGAGAAGAGACTCAAAACACCTCTAAGATCACTTTTGATGGACTCGTGAAGCAGGTCGGGGAAGAGATTCAAATACTAATCCAGAGATCGCTCGGGCAAATAGCAAAGAATAGGCAAGACCAATGCCATGCTAACCGAGGTCATGACTATTTTCAAGTCAGTCGCAATGTAGAAAATCAGCCACGGTCAGCAATAACCTACCTGGAACGGCCCGAAAGGCCTGGAAGAAACTGTCTTTTACCATGGACTGTAATGGTTCTGGCAGAGAAAATCCATAGCGACTGTCACTCAAGACATGGTGGATAATCTACAAACCACATTGTTAATTATTGTCCCAGAGGTCAAACGAGCGAGGAAAATCACCTGAACTGAACCTGCAAAGTCGGCAAATTTCCGCTCAAGATACGCTTTGAATACCATCCGGCAGGTCACAGACGTTGCGCTAACCCCCATCATCATTCCCAGCTGCTGTGCCAAGTAGTAAGCTGTCATCGCCGTAGCAGACATGTGGCTGGGAATCGATGCCGATAGTCCGACGAAGGTCACGGAGAAGAATCCTCCCATGCCGACGCCCATGATGATAGTAAAGAGAAGCTCCCAATAGTAAGGCCCTTGGGGCAATCGAGCTACTAGAAGAATATTCCCTAATGTCATCGCCATGCAACATTTGATCGATAGTGATTTGTATTTCCCAGTTCTGGGTTCCAAGTTAGGTCTGACTTCAACGTATTGACCAGAGAAAACGTACCGCCGAACAATGTTGCCGACCACAAGGCCACTCAAAGTGCTAGCCGCGGCCAAGGGAAGTATCGATAAAGCCGCCAGGCTGGCAGAGGTATTCTTGGTCCGGACCCAAAAGTCAGCGAAGTTGCTGGAAAACTGGATGACCTGTCAGCATGGCAACATTCAAGAGATAATAAGGCTCAAGAGAAGACTTACTCCACAGAAAGTGAACATTGCCAGAAATTGTGCAATATACGCAAGGCCAGTACCGTTGGTCTTTAGAAGATTCAGCGGAACTAGAGCTGCCTTGGTCCAGTAGCGTTCATTCAACCCGTACAAGATGCATCCAATGATAACAGTTGCGACCGTTATCGCCACGAGCACAGTTTTCTGAGGCGACTCCTCCTCCGAAATAAGCTGACACACTCCCATGATTGCTGCAATAATGGTGCCTAGTAGACAAATGCCCGGTAGGTTCAGTTCTGGTTTCGATTCGCCCAGTTCTCCTCCTTCCTTCGTGCTCGAGTATCCATCGTTCATTGCGGAGGGCAATCGCCATGCAGCCATCCCAAAGCAAAACATCCCTAGTGGGACTTTAATCAGGAAGGACCATCGCCAACCTAAGAAATCAGTCAGGAGTCCACCTAGCGGCGATCCTATGGTGACACCAAAAGTTCCAGACATCTGTAGATAGCATCGAAGGACAGCGACTTCTCTCAATGGTGCCATTTCTACAACAAGAGAACAGACGTCAGCAAAGGTACTCGCTCTGCCCTCGACGAGATATTTACCTGTGATGATCACGCTGATCAAATCGGTCATGCCAGCGCCCCCAGCGCCAGCAACAAACCGGCCAGCGATCACAACTCCGAGATAAGGTGCCAACCCGCTATACGCCTAATTAGCTGGTTCTCCTTGGCACATCCCAGAGTGATTAACAAATACCTAACCATACACCCGAAAGTGAATACAATGTAAGCCACCAACAAAGTTGTTTTGTAACCATAGATTTCACAGACTCTTCCATACTGTGCTTGTTAGCCATCGGATTGTTTGGCTCAGACAGGAGCCAATTTCAACATACCAGAGGAAGCGTGACGGAGTATCCAAGATTGTATGCCGTGATGAGCCAAGGTCCGAGGGAAAGACGGTGAAAGTCCGACGCGATATGGCCGCTTGTCGTGAAAACGAAGTATTCATCGCCAATAGCGAGAAAGACACCTGGTAGATGTCATATTAGGCTTACCATTCGGATATTTGCGATAAAAACGGGGGGAAACTGTACCCAGCACAGCAATTAAGAAGAAAACCATATCAACTCCGGGCCTTGTTTCTCCTTTTGCCTCTGACAGCCTCTCAGGGTCATCCACCGGTCGGCCTGACGGCTTCACTAACGGCGTGCGTTCATCCATAGCTACCCAGTGCTGTCAAGACGTAAGTGAACGAAATCCCCGGAACCAAGTCTGTCCTGAGGAGTACAAGTTTAAAAGCAGAGACTGTCAGCCTCCCCAAAAAAACTTTGCAGATCGATCGCATGAACTGCGATCGACATGGCAGACAAGCCACACAGGCTAGCGATCTATGGCTGGCTGCACGGAGAAATCCGGGCCTACGGTACAATAGCAATTATGGTCCAGCTTTTCGCCATCAAAACACGAACGGCATAACGCAGTCTCTGTATGGAGGATTAAATTAAGACCATTTGTTAATCCTTGCTTCAAGCACATCATCACACGCGTAGCCCCTTCTTTCTGTCCTTTTTCCCAGCGTCATGGATCGGGACGATCTCGGGGACCGCAACCACAACACGGGGAATTGGATCATCTCATTCTAATTTCACGGCAGCGATGCATGAATGGTAAGCAGCCACCATGGAAGTGGCAATTATCCCATAGTTTTATGTATCATTGGGGTGTTCCTCAGCATCTCGTGGGCGATGTATACGGCTGAGAATTGTTACACAACAGATGCCCCTAGTCTCATTAGGTTAGGATCGTCAAAACAGAGGTTCAATCAGGAAAGAGCGGACTGGGGGGCTTACCAGTCATGAACAGCAACAAGCATGGGCAGAGAACCATCAATTCACCCTGCATTTCACCGCTGCAGATTGTGGCATTCCAATGAATCCATGTGATCAGATCTATTGAATTTCAATCCAGGCTTCGTTGCATCCCGAGGTGACCATCGTCTTAGTTTGCACTTCATCATCACACGCCAATTGAGTTTCCATCAAGTCCTCAACAGCCGAACTGCATTTTTGATCAATTGCCAGACCGCTCTTGCAAGGACTGAAACAGTGCCATTCGGCTTTTGATAGTGCCTCTCTCAACCATGATCTTCGGTGGGGCCGGAGCTAGCTATGGTCTGTCGGAGTGGTGGGGGGGAGTGGAGACGTGATCTAGCCTCGGGGCTCACGATGATATCCCTTGACGTGTCACATTGGGACTACTTGTGGCGAATTTATGCAAGAGCAGATTTGCAATCATGAGACAAGATCTCCAGGATACGAGGGATTTTCCGATTGGCAACCCCAATTCCAGAAAGCATAATTGAGATTGATATGATCTTATCAAGGCTAGCAGTTTGTCCCTCCACTAATGGCTAGTGAGACCCCCGAAGCGAATCAAGACAGTGTCAAAAGAACAGCGGATGAGTCTGGAACAACGATATGGAGAACTCCGTGGTCGATGGTCGCTGAGTCCTCTTGCTCATCAACAACCACTGGCCTTCCTTTCGAGAGTTCATAATCATACGAGATACCTCCGAAAGTAATGCTTCCCACAGAATCACTTCCCGGCGCAGACAGACGCTCCACCTGTGCTTTCTTGACCTGAGTCGGAATCTTAAACTCATATTCACGAGTCGGTCGGTTTCGGGTCTCAGTCTGGTTGTAAGCCTGGAGATTCAGGACCACAAGCTTAGACAGCTCGTCTCCATGATAAATTCCATAGGCGGCCTCCGTATCTTCGACCAATGGGATGTTCACAATACGAGCATCTCGAACGTTACCAATTGCAGATGCGACCATGATCTGACCGTAGTATGGCGCCCTTGTCTTCGGAGGTTGCCCCTTGCTAGAAATCGGTTGCCATGACGCATATCGGTAGTTGAGTCCTTGGTGGAAATGAAGGCGCTTGATGTTCTATAGGCAAAGGTCAGTGATCATACAGACTTGAAGGTTATTACGTGGTCATACGTGCGCGGCAGCCCAAAGGGAGAAGTCGACAAGCCACAAAGCATCACCGAAGACATTTGTTTCGCCGTTACGACCTTGGTTAGCGATTGAATTGGTCTCGCCAAGCGTGTAGGGGTGACCCAAATAAGCAAGGTTCTTTGCACGCTGAATATGGGGGGCAAGGTTTTCCACTATGTTAGTGTGGTTCATGAGAACGGCTGGTTCTGTTAGCTTTCATGCTTGCAATTATTCGAAAGTGACAGCCATACTTTGAAGGTCGTAAGAGACTGGGGCCAAAGGAGGACTGAAAACTCCCATATAGCTGTAGAATAGAGGATAGGGGTTAGCCTTCTGGCACAATGCACAGCGACGTGTGAATAGTAGGCTCACTTATGGAAAGATAGATCTTTTGTTAAATTCTTCGGATCATAGCCAAGTTGGAACATTGCTTCAGCCGTCCAGTTGCTTTTGACAATGTCCAAAATGACAAAGCTGGGTGACATGAAGCCTGGGAAAGCACCGGGGCATGCGTTTTCGACGGCAGCCTTGATCGCCGCGGTCTTGTAGTTCCATTCATTGACGTAACTTTGAAGGGTATAGTTTGCGGGTCGGTAATTTGGAGCTTCCATGTTGATCTCATTGCCCAATTCATAGGAATCCAAGTTGGCACCCATGGTACGGCAGGCTTCCACGGCTTCATCCGTGAGTTGCTGGGTAGAGCTGTTTTGCTTCATGTTCAAGCCGTGGATGTATTTCATGTTTCCCAAGGCTTGGTACGATTCAAAGAATCCAGGGCCATAATTGATCTGGCTAGGCTGGTCGTCAGTCGGGTGAGTAAAGACAAGGTCGATGCTATCTGTTTGGTCAGGAAAATAGATAGCATTGTCTCTGAGATTAGAAAGTATTAGCGAATTCTCCTTCGAGCAGTCAAAGGCTGTAACTCATACTGGGAAGTACCCCCGACTCTCACTTTGGGGTATACGCCCGTGATGTCCTTGAAGTTCTCTAACAAGTTTTGAGAGAACTGGTTTGGAGAAGATTTGTTACCAGCATAATCAGGAAAGAAAGCAAATTCCAAAGAGAAAGACTGTAGATCGTTGGGGATAATTTCACTATCCTTCGGCGGCAGTGGAATAGCTATGGGACGGCTGGAACAGTCGCCTGCTGCGAAATACACGGCACTGGTAGCCAACAAGAATTTATAGGACCGCATCTTTCCCAAGGATGGTGTTGCATACAATATTGATATTCAATTGAAACTGGGGTTCTCTTCAGTCTATTTATCCCATCCAGCTCACGGCTATCTTCCTACGTCGGCTTTTGATAGATATCCATATGAAAGGGTCTATGCTACCATTTACTTGGAGTAAATAACAAGATCTCTTAGTAACATGATATAGAAGCCATACTAGCTTTCTTGGCGCGTGCCAACAACCGACTGTCAAAAGCCGTCACTTATCAACATGGCATCGCTTTCAAGCTATGATTCGTCGCATAGTAGCCGATTCTATCCCCGGACCCTTACTCCACACTTCCCCAGGGTGCACCCCACAAAGATCCGAACTTTACAGTCTTCAACATGTTCGAAAATATTCTAGTTGAGGGCTACATTGTCCCTGTGTGTCTAATCAGTAGATGTCTCAATTTTCCTCGTAAAAACTGAGTCTATCTGCTTGCTAATCCGTCTCAAAACTCGATTTCTAGATAAATGAGTAAGAATTTGACGTGATTTAAGATCGTTGTGCTCCTGGTAGTAATTTATAGCTCTCGGCAAGCGGTTCAGCAGCGAAAGTTTAAATTCGACAAGCCGAATGTTTGTGTCCAATATGCCGACATTCTGAGCTCCAACTGCCGTGTGGGCAGGACCTAGCGCAATCTAAAAGTGTTACCAAAGCAAGGACTTAACTCCGCCTACATCATATAAAATTTGTACATTCATGAGTTTAGTTTTGATCCTCTACGTTTCTAACTCGTAACTCTACATCCTCACAGACGTACGGTCCTAGGTGAAGTGGAAGTCTGAATTTGTAGCACATTTACGGATCACCTACAGCCCTTTGGATATTAGCTAGCAAGTTGAATCAAAGTTCTGAATGATTACTTTCTTCATTGAAGAAATGGCTAATGAGACGCTCTTATGATATCCCTCGGTTGAAATTAGCCTCAGCCCCCCGCACATGAGCGGATCCTAGCTTCAAGGTCCAAAGAAATCGGCCCAGCAGGGTCTCGCTGAACATGCAGAGTAATCAAATTACCCATGAAGTCCATATATGTGGCAATTTAAATATCTTCCCACGCCTCGCATGATTCTACCCCGCATGGTTCCTTTCCTGCTTGGCACAAATTTGTGAACTTACGGGTGTTCCGGTTGAAGAGCAGTAGATGCTTTAAAGTCCTTGATTCTACGTGATTCCACTCGTTGAACTTCATGGGTATTCCACTATGACTTGCTTTGTTGGACTTCATTGACTTCATTCCATTGCGGTTATATTCGACATCTTATTCTTAATCTCCGATGCATGCTCTCACATAGTCATCTTCATGCCACCGTTGGCACAGACCAAGCTTCCTGTACACCACTGGCCATCAGGTGTCGTCAACATGCCCACAACACCAGCAACCTCGCTAGTAAATGCCGGTCTCCGGCCACCCATCTTCTCCTCAATCAGACGCTTCTGCTCATCGGTCAAGCGCGCCATCGTCTCCGGGTCCGTCAAATCCATCTTACTGCCAGGGGTATTATCCTGGAAGCCCTGAATATCTCTCCAGAAGTCCTCACCCGTGGCGAAATACATATCACCAACCACAGGGCCCGGGTTGACGGCATTGACGGTGGCACGATCTGCCAGCTCACGCGCCCAGGTACGGGTCATAGACTCGAGCGCAGCCTTGGTGCCACCATAGATGGACTGTCCGACGAATCCCAATTGAGATGAGACGCTAGAGATATTGATAATGCGGCCGCTGCGGTCGGTGGGTAGGAAGGGGGCAACGGCTTGTGTGAGGAGCAGAGGGGCGAGCACGTTGATCGTGTAGATCCAATTGAATTGCTCTGCACCGATAGGGCCACGGACGGGGTCGTTTAGGTTGCAATCGCCGGCGACACCGGCGCAGTTGATGAGAATATCAATTTGAAACTTGTCCGATGAGCCACAGCTCTTCTTGGCGGCATCGAGAATAACGTTGGTGGCCGCCTCGGGCTTGCTCAAATCGGCCTGGATGTGATCGCAGCGGATGCCATGGGAAGAGGCCAACGAGGCGCAGAGCTCTTCCGTGTGTGCACGCGAGGACTCGGATGTGAAATTCAGGAGGAGGTGGCATCCCTTAGCAGCGAGATTGCGAGCAATAGCTTCACCAATTCCTGGAAGGAGAACCGGTTGTTAGCGGATAACATTCTTATCGCAACCGAGGGGCCTTCTTACCCCGCGATCCGCCAGTGACGATGCCGAATTTGCCCTCCAACACGCGGTTTTGGTTGGCCATTTTGGAAGGTATATGGTGATGTTTCTGAATGAGAAGTTGAAGAGAACAAAAGGGAAAGCGCAAGCCTTTTTGAACCACCTATGCTACTTTGTACTCTCTGCAAAGCAAAACCTAATTTAGCCGACAGGCGACTTCGGCCCTTTTCCAAAGCTTCGCTGATTCCCCCGCCGCTCCACTCCGCGGACCAAAATTTCCCGTTTCAGCACAAATCAGGAAGGCCGGTTAATTACTTCGTCGTCGCGTGACGTTTAACCCTTCCACCGTTTTCTGGGGAGAGTCCCTGAGGTCCCTGAGGGAAGGAAAAAACCGGTGGGCTACTCCAATCGCACCTTCAGCCGCTTAAATTCCTCCGCATTCTCCTTGATCGCAATCTCGACTGGCAGACGCTCCATACTACTGGCCCCGAAGAAACCATGCACCCCTTTGGTTCGTGATAGAACATACTCTGCGTCCGATGGACGGGCAATTGGCCCGCCGTGGCAGAGTACCAGAATGTCAGGGTTGACACCGTACGCCGCATCTCGAATCGCCTGCACGAATCCAACACAGTCTTCTAGCGACCGACTGTTCTTTGCTCCGATTGAACCAGACGTGGTTAAACCTGCGTGGGCGACAACGATATCTGCTCCGACGCTGGCCATGTCGATTGCGTCTTGGGGACTGAAAACGTACGGGGTAGTGACCAGTCCTTGGTCATGGGCGATCCTGATCATTTCGACCTCGCGATCATAGCCCATCTCCGTGTCCTCCAGGTGTTGGCGAAATTGGCCATCAATCAGTCCAACGGTCGGAAAGTTCTGTACACCAACGAAGCCCAGTCTCTTCAACTCGGTGAGGAAGATAGACATGTCCCGGAAGGGATCAGTTCCACAGACACCAGCGAGAACGGGAGTCTCCTTGACGACAGGGAGGACCTCGCTGGCCTAGACACATGTCAGCCATTGAAAGAAAGGAATAACTTGTGTAAACATACCATCTCGACCACTACCTGGTTGGCATCCGAGTATGGCATCAACCCAGCTAGCGATCCGCGCCCAGCCATGCGGAATCGACCTGAATTGTAAACTAGGATAAGATCACAGCCACCATTCTCGACGGCCTTTGCGGAGAGCCCGATACCTAGTAGACATGTTAGCATAGATTGAATTCTTAAGTCCAAGAGCTAGGGCTCGTCTCACCAGCACCAGCGCCTACAATAATTGAGCCATCAGCGACCGTCTTGCGAAGCCTGGCTAGAACCTCTTCGCGGGTAGCTGGGCGGGGCATGGTCGTGAAGACTGAAGCTTATATCTCACTAGCACCAGGCCTTGAAGAAAGAGCCCGTAAGTGTACAATGTGATATTTTGCAAAGGAAAACTCGACGCAGCAATCGTGTCACTGAAGGACCTCTTTGCCTTTGTGGTTGGACAAACCGATAGACCGGGTTCTCATGTTGCACCTCGATGGATCGGATGGTGCCTCGGTGCCCCGCAGCTCTGGCATTCCAGCCCCGCGAATTACCTCATTCCATGCCCACTCTGCCCTGCAATCTTACCTAAGGTGCTCTTTGCTACGGTGCAGAGTTAATAGCCAAGGATACAGCACTATATTCTTGATTAGGTTTGTGCATGTGTTATCGCCTTACAAATCCTTCATGGAGTCCACATACAATGATGGAGCTTACTTAGGCATGGAGAATTAGCATCGATGCGCAGGAAATACTTATGTTGGATTGCTCCCGTCGAAGCCACGCACGACTCTTACATTGGTTTGCTACCTAAGTAGACTACTACCTATGATGTATGATAGTACAGGGTTAAAATTTCAAAGATGTATCAAGGTACCTATGAAGCCAAGGATATATAAGTCCTGAGAGGACTTCGAAGGCGTCTCTCAAGATTGACGCAACAGCATGCCAAGCTGTTCCGGAATTACTATGGCGCGTATCAAACTACTCTGGGAGATGCATTGCTACAACTGAACCTATAGTGGAACAAAATACTCAATGTATGCCAGTTTTTGGAACTCCTTCAATATATCTTCAGGCCTTTATTACCAGCTTAAGATTCGGGACCTGTACGCCTAAACTAGTACTCTGTTGCGCGACGCATTCAGGGGATGGAATTGAAGCTACGCTAAACGTAGAACTAATGCAGGAGCAAGGATGTCGTAGGGGCCGGTCAAACAGAATATCAGGTGATAAGACGTGATGTGATGAGGGGCTGCGTCGTAGTGCTACTGGCTTTTCAAACCTCACCCTTCGTCCTAAAACATTTCAATTGATCCATAGGACCTCGAGATGGCTCAAATATCGGATCTCATTCGTGACTCCCGACTGGACACTTACTTCCTTCCAGATTGTACCGTGGAGACCGTCCATACTTAGCGCGAGTCCGACACTACCGGCCAACGGCGAGTCGTTAATAGGTCAGAGCATTGGCAGCGGCAGAAAAGGATTGGAGGTGGTGGCTTTGGGAACGTTTGGTTGGAGAAATGTATCAGGGGTGGCCAGCTAGACGGCCCAATACGAGACGGCACTCTCCGGGCTGTGAAGCAGATGACCGTGGATTCGCGCTATGGATCTATTGATTACAATCGTGAGCTGAAAGCCATGGCCAAGTTTTCGCACAAACGCGTTCGTTCCTTCTAAAATCAGACCTAAACCTTCCACTAATGGTAATAGTACGAAAGATGCTTCGTCAAGTCATTTGGGTGGTACGAGGAGGGTGACCAGTTATTTATCGCTATGGAATATCTCGATGCCGGCGATCTGTATACGTTCGTCTACCGAAAGCCACCACTGCCGGAAATCGAGACGAAGGAAATCGCCTACCGAATTCTTGAGGGGCTGGACATGATGCACGATAATGGATTTGCTCATCGAGATTTGAAGCCCAATGTAGGTCTGATACGTTGGCACCTATGCTATGCGAGCAGTCAAAGGACGCTTTCGCAATAAAAAAAAAGTCCATAGATGCTGATTCCATACAATTTCCAGAATATTTTGATCGAGTCGCACCCACCGAATGTATGGTGGATCAAGATTGCCGACTTTGGGATTTCAAAACGCATCGAATAAGGCAATAGGCCATTGTCAACCCTCTGTGGCACGCAAGGTTATATTGCCCCAGAAATGTACGGGTTCGTCCAGGGAGACAGTGTATACGCAACTGATATTTGGGCGTTCGGGGAAATTGTCTTTCAGCTTCTCACCAAAAAGCCGACATTCAAGCACCTTGGACTGCTTGCAAATTACATTCCAAAACCAGATACCTTTCCCAGTGAGGAACTGGCAAATTTCAATGTCAGTACGACGGGGATCGATTTCATACTTGCACTTATGCATCCACTTCCCACCAAGCGATTGACGGCCTCCTCAGCATTGTTACAGGGATGGATCAAGTCAGCGACCGAGATAGACAAATTGCCTATAAAGTTGGATCCCTCACATACCTCCATGGAAGAAAAATCGGATACTCTCCCTGAAGACAATTTTGCAACCTGGAACACAAGATCAATTCGGCCAAACCAGCTCAAAATACAATCCCCGGTAAGACTTAGCGAATAGGGATATGTTTAAATGGACACAATCTCACTAAGAAGATAAGAACCCATACAACGCCTTATCGATGGCCTCAAACGCGGAGACTTTCGTTTGAAAATGAAATTTGAGGCCCATGCCCTAAGGGCAATTCTTTCACCAGATCGAAGCTTGCTCGCAATTACAGGACCTAATCCAGATGTTCAGATCTGGAGAGTTGAAGATGGGATTTTACTCTATAGACTCAAGGGCACGCATTCTCCAACCTTTTCTGGGGACGGGAGATATTTGGCAGTCCTAAGTACCACAGCAGCGATGATTTTGCAGCCTCATACGGGGAAAACACGGATGAACCTTCCATTACCGGAGAGTAATGCTGGATTCATAGCCTTTTCCCCGGACAGTGAGCTTCTTGTGGCAGGCGGTTGGTCCAGTGAGAATGATATCAAGCTCTGGTACTCTTTTACCGGCGAGACATATGCAAAGTTTGTACCGCCTGTGACACTCCCAAAGGGGGCGGCTTCCCATGAGGCAGATCTAATTGTTGCGTTGAGCTTTAGTGCCGACGGCCAACGAGTCTTGTGTGCCACAACATTTCATACCTGGAGCTGGGACATTGCGATGGCAAGGTTACTGATACACCCCCGACTGATGAGATGGGCAACCTAATAAAGAAATATAAAGGCATGTTCTCGCTAGATGGGGAGTCTATCGCTTTCGAAGCATATATGGTGGGAGCGTGTATTTTTGCTGGTAACAGCTCAGGTGGCCCAATGACAAGAATAATGATTCCTGATAGCCTGTTGTGGGAATGGACATTATCACCAGATGGAAGAGTTGTGGCAACAGTGACCTTCGAAATCACGAGTAGAATTTTAGGGTTCTGGGATACAGCCTCCGGTGAACTCCTTTATTCCACCTCCATGAGTTGCCGCACTTTTATAGTTGGAGATTGGTCTCGTCCCTTCGACAACATCAAAGGATTGTCTTTCTCAGCGGACTCATCATGGATGGCGTTTTGCGGCCCTCCTGGGGTGAGAGTAGGGCCATGCGGAGAAGAGGATTCTTGACAGTGCTACATATGTGATGCCTAATGTATTCAGGGACCGGGAAATATCACAATTCCTAGTTTTGTCCCAGTATAAACTCTGAGATGTACAGCGTCAAAATGCAGAAGTTATAGATATACACGAGAACAAGCCGGGTATGCCAAAAATGGTAGTTTTGTTATCTGCCTGTCATTCACAAGCAATCATAACATGAGATCATATAGAGTTGTCCTAGTGAATTTTATCATCGTCTTCTCCCCTATAAGTTATGCGTAGATCAGTAATCTTAACTGAGGCCAAATGATCTTACTTGAAGGTTAGGATTGATACGATTATGGTTTTCTATATCGCCCATAAGCTAGATGATTTAATCAATTGACATGATCGCCTCTCTAAGTCGAATCACTTGTATAAGCAGCGATCCGTACATTCACCACGGGCCCACATTTCAGACACGCTAAGTACTATCTGCATTAAAGCCCAGGCCAGTTAGGAACATCATTGTCCTGGGACAAATAGTTATCTATGTATGCGTTCTTGACCAGGGAGACCTTGTTGCTGTCCATTCAAGGAATCAAGTACAACACGCTATGGCTTACTATTCGAACATCACAGAATCGACTGGTAAGCTTGTTTTATTATCCTATGTATAGTCATGCTCTTTGGCAGCCGCGAGTGGCTTTACGTGCATCCCACAATCTCGGCAGACTGATTTTCCCGCATCAAGATCTCAATTTTGTAGGTGTGATCCAATCTTCTAAGCGCTTTGCTCGAGCTGCATGAAGAGTCAAGTCATCAATCTGCCGGGTCATCCTGCCGGAAATTATACCCTGCTAGGGATATCAACAGCCCCAATTCAAAGGCAAGCTCCACGTAATAGGTCTGCCGACTCACTCGCATCATTTCACTAAACATGCAGGGGCCAACCGATCAAGTTTAGCTGTAATTTCCCATGACTGGTGCTCCAGAAAACATGCTCATGAGGTCGTGTGAACGCCCAATGGCCAACCCTTTGACATGACGTTTCTGCTTACGCAGCCTTTTTCAGCACTGGACAGGCAACTCGTCCACTGGGCTTGACTCGCTTGAGAGGAATTTCGATTTGTTCACCATACTCCCCACAGCCTCTGACCTAGTCAATGGACGGCAGCCTATTAGTCTAGCTCTGGTATGGACCCATGCCTTGCGGGGGTCGTTCGTGTTTCGTAAGGACGCAATCTGTATCTTTCACGCTTCGTACGTCCCATACAGACCATGCTCTGCCTATGGAATTTCACCATGGTTCAGCCACATCCACAGGGGGGTGGTCCTTGATACTTTTCGTTTGAAGGCTGGTGAAGTACGAACACGGCCTCGTCACCAGCTTTATCCCGTCCCTGCTCTGCCACACTTTCCACATCTACCCCACCTCCCCACCTGAGCTTCGCTTCGGCCAGACCCTAGATGCACCAGTTATTAAACAGGGAAGACTTGGTGGGCTCTTGGCATGAATGAGAGCAAATAGAGAGTGGATGCTCCTAGTAGCCTCCCGAGGCTGTAATTCCTGAGAAGGACAGGGGGCTTAATCTCGAATCTGGACCACACAGAGAG
This sequence comes from Penicillium daleae, assembly GCF_028827525.1. NCBI lineage: Eukaryota > Fungi > Ascomycota > Eurotiomycetes > Eurotiales > Aspergillaceae > Penicillium > Penicillium daleae. The sequence continues at coordinate 1,896,917 of NW_026623157.1, read as the reverse complement.
CGTGACGCCTGCTCCAAGGATGCAGAGTTTGACGCCCCAATAATGAGATTAGGCTGCGTATGCATCTGATAGCGCTAGGAGATCTCTCCAATTGACCTCTTCGGGACCCGCAAAAACATACCAGAGTTGTACACGGACACTGGAGAGTAACCCCGGGTTCATGGATGGTTTCGCGTCGATCCATTATCCAAGCGAGGATCAGGGAACGCCCTGCATCTACCAACGGCACGCGTGGAGTCGGGAGTGAAATGCAACACGCAATGGATGGACAGCTACGGCGAAGGCCGATCCAGCTTCGCTGGATGCATTAAAGGAGCAGATAGAGCGCAGGGGAACCCTATGGATTTGGCGTAAGTGGCATCCTGATACCGTGATTGGCTACTTACACAGCCTGCAAACTATGTAATGCGATTCACAGCCATCACCTGGCGAAAGTTACATACGGCGACGTTGATACTCTGGAGAGAGCAACGAGTCCATTGACTCGCTGGACATGGGACCCTGCGGGTATCAGAATGCGAATACGTAGGCTACCAAAGATACAAGCACTGGCCTGAAGTGTCAAGAAGGAGTTGATCGCGAACGAGATAACATGCGCCACGGCGAGACCAGACCCAAGAAGCTTGCATACGTAGCATACCCGCCCTTCATCGCCGATCTACTCCAGGATACGAAATACGACTGGATGATAGAACCATGGATCCTTGAATGGTCGGAAAGTCGGCTGCCGGATCACCGATGGAGTCATCAATGCCGAGACACCTAAACGAATTGGCTTCAATAGTTTGACAGCGGGGTCTTCTAGAACTGCCAGGCAGCACTGAGGAAGGACGGGGCTGTGGCTGTGTTGGATGCAATGCCGTGCGCAAGCAGGATACATCGTACGTCGAATATTGTGGGTGCCTAGAGAACGACTGGAGCTTAGTTCGTTAGTGATGGCTGACCGCTCAAGTGGGTGCGATAACTTTAATGCACATTGTCGGCAATTTTTATCTCCGGTCATGACAACGCTATGGAAGGGAGACCGATTCACACCAGTTCTTAACGATGGAATCCTGACCATCAAATATGAGTAAGCTGGGGTCCAAAATCCCACCAATTAGCTAGACTCAGGGTAACACCCTAAAGGTAAATACATAGTAGTCACTGAAATCCAAGAAATAATGAAGCTTAGGAGAAATAACACAAAGGCTAGTCGAGAATGCCAAGCCACCTTGATCCTTCCTACCACTTCGCGTCGATAGCAACTCAAAAGGCCGCGTGGGCAGGCGTGGCAAGTGCAGCGGGCGCAGCAGCCACAGGTAGCTAACCCCATCGCACTAGGCAGAATAAAGGCCTAGCGAGCGACGGGACTGAGCATTTGACGCGGGACTAGGCTGCTCTGAGTAAGCGGGAGGGAACTGGCCGCGAGTCCCTGCATTTTCAGGGTAAGATGGCTGAAATGGCGAAACCGAAAGCGAGAAGGCGAGCGTCGGATTATCCGAACCGGGAATCACGGGAAATAAATTCCGGTATTGGGATGAGCTAGCAAAATCTTGTTTAGTTTACTCCGTAGGGCCGAGAAACCACACGGAATAGAGAAAGTGAAAGGAAGGAACGGAAGGAACCATAGAATCAAGAAAAAAAGGGTCCCGCCACCGCCGAACAGGCAGTAGACTAAACTAAACCATAACCACCGTAGAGTTAGGCTAACCAAAACAAAACTGAAGAGCAGAAAAAAGGGCCCTGACAAGTTAAACATGTGGCATAATCTCCCAGGGCTGGGACGCCGTACGCCGTACGAATCAAAGGCGCCGAACCAGCCCTAGCGAACCTAGTTGGGGTAAAGCCATGAAGCATAATCGCTGGATCGGGCGCGGCTAGTCCCAGTAACGGAGTGGATATACGTAGACTGCATACGTATGCCCCGTCCCTCGTCTGCGAAGAGCAAATCACCTCTCGGCTAGACATACCCCCTCCTCTTTACCCCCAAATGTCTTGAAAGGAGGGTCATGCACGAACCACAACCGTGCCGGTCAGGGTCGAGATCGGGATTGCAGAAGCTTGGATGATCGGCGCAGGCTACCATATATGGGATGGCTTATGCTGATCGGGGGTGTCAGCTTGACAGCGAGAGGAACATAACCAGGGGATCTCAACAGCGGGAGGGGGCTAGCTGGGAGGAGAAGGAGGTAATTGAGGTGATGCGGGTCTAATGGCGTTACATATCCCTGTATTAGCCAGATATGGTTAAAAAAAGTCAGCGCGAGCGATGGGTAAATGTCTGCTTAGGGGTATAGGTGCAGAGTACTTCATAACACCCATCACAGCGGTGTCCAGGAGAGTGAAAGAATTACAGGGGGTAGGATATGAACAAGAACGAGGTGAAAAGCATCACTCATCGTACGTTGCCCACTTACGTACGCTGAGCGGAAAGCCCCCGCGCGAATGAGTCGATTAATGATTTCTCGGGGCGGGGCGGCATTGGACGCGTACGAGTACGAAAGTCGCACGGACCGGGCCCCTGGGCCCTAAATTGTCCTCTCAGTGTGATGGTTACTTCTGGAACTCTCCAATGTACAGTAGTAGCAGTGTATCTTGAATGCAGATAGGCACGGGATGCATGGAGCATACACCAGCTAGAAAGGACGTGACAGCCTTATCGTCTTTATTGACTCTATTGCCTGAGGTAAGTAGCAATTCAAATGTACTTACCTGGTATTGGCTGTACATGTGCATGTACCTAGCATGGGAATATTATCTGACTTGCAATCCATCGGACAATCTTTATTCTACATTCTCCTTGACCAATGAGGTCCGAATTTAAATTTTCATTGTTTGGACATGACTTTGGGTGGCTCGGAACTATTTGAAGCAGAGGTGCGAAGATTGGGACGTAAGGGCGCCACGCCCTTGTCATCAAGCACATTAGAGTTCCTTGGGCTGAACCGTCAGAAATGGAAAAGAGATTGAGGTTTGAGGGGGGAAAGAATGAGACACAAAATTGGTCAGTGATCCAGTTAGGTATCAGAACACTGGGTTTATCTGATTTTAAAACTAGATTAATTTCGAAATTCCTTGGCTTCTGCTCCTGATTTGCGTGGTCCTTCGCCCTACGGCGATCTGGCCAAGGACCCGTCGTAATTAGAATACCAGAACGGAAACAGTCTTCGCGACTGTTTCATTACACCGACGGCAAAAATTACAGTGGCTATGTAGGATATCCAATGCCCTACCTAGAATATATCAATCTCACATCTATGGTTCAGTGCTCTGTAAATAACTGGCCATACTACACACTCATCACCAGCCTGTCTCGACTCTGGAGGCTCTGCCAGCGCTCACAATATTCCTCGAAATATCCTTTCTCCACCTCCTGAAGCTCGGAGCCGGGCGTTAGTTCCCAAACAGGCATAGCGAGGAGCGCAACATCATCACTTACGTATGTCCCCAGACTCCAGCGCCTCGCCTTACGGCACTGGCCACGATTGATTCTACTGATAGGCACCGTAGGGGATAATTTTGCTGTCATGCCAACGAGGATCATTACAAAGGGTGTACTGTACACTGTACCACGCAAAAAGGTTGCGGGCTGGGCCAGTAGTGGCTAAAATATAGTCCGACCGAGTGGATTCAAAAGGAAGTCCCTGCGCCGCTTACTTCTCAAGCTCTGGTTCTCAGGGTCCATGGATCCAGTGGGCAAGAAAAAAAATCTAATCAATTTTACTTGTAGTCCTTTGAAGTTTGTCCGTAGTTCTACCGATATACTTCTCAGAGACAGAATTTTCCCCCATCTATTTTCCTTTTCCCTATCGTCAGTCTCCAGGTAGAGTGGAGAACAGTACAAGTTCGCTTGGGTTAACTGAAGCCCTAGTCGCATTGAGAATCTAGGTGGAGGTCCAGTGGGAATTTGACACCGGCCGTGAGGTTGTCATAGGGAGATGTTGCGTGCCAAGGACGACGTGCTGATCAAGCAAAAGATATTGCTTCAGCCACACTCTCATGTACCTAGTAGAGAAGAAAAGATCAGGAGGGAGGGTCAGTTTAGAGAGTCAAAGGACTACCGATTTGAGGCATGGATTACGAATAATAGGAGACTTGTCCCTCTGTCCAAGCGTCAGAACGCGCCAGAGGAGATCTGGCTGACGAGTCTGTCCCCGCCAGGGTCGTGATGGGGCGGCCCGGAAGAAACGGAGCCCAAGAAACGGGTCTGCACAGAAACCGCCGTAGTTCCAAGGGGTGGGTAGGGGTCCTCTCAGGATGCGAGCTTCCGAGGGGGGTGGACACTGGACACTGGACACTAACCGGACTGAGGGGACTTACGTGGTTGTGGTTCATTATTATTTTATACAAGATTAAATTTTGGAATTATTTTATCCTTCTGGTCATAGAAAGTGTTGATTAGGTTGGTGTTGTTGCGGGAACAATTGGTTAATCAGAAAAATTACAGTTTTGGGCGGTACCGATGCGGGTTTGGTATTCGGAGTACTGTATTTCCATGATGGAGTTATGGTACTTATTCAACTTGTCACTCGGGCTGCTGAATGCCTCGTTATTGGACATTCAATTGAACTGGTATCTGATGTAGCTAGACAGTACGAGGTACGAGGTACTCCGTAGTATTATACGAATCATCACCTCTATGAATGTGCTCATCGTTGGAAAAATGACAATAATAGTAATTCGATTAATACCCGGTCCATAGCTGATAATAATAATTCTACGTGATCCGCCCGAGATCCACTTCAACGGCTAGTACGATAGCCAACGCGGTATCGAGTGGAAAATACCCTACGAGCTTCTGGGGAGCCTCGCCAGACAGAGACCCTGGAAGCTTGGCTTCGCATATTAGTATGTATTAGTTCCTCAAACGGACTTGGCTGCGAAACTCGTCATCCTTTTTCTCTCCTCTCCTCGACTTCGTCGTGCTTCTGTATTCTCTTATCTCTTTATATCCTTTCCCTCCAATCCCGTCCTTTCCCATTTTCTCTCCAATCTTTCCATTCTTGAGGGCTCTCTGGAACTTACTTGCCTTCCAAACTTGACACGGGCTCTCCCCCCACCTGACGATCAACCATCTCTTTGCTCGTGTCTCTTATCACATATCGCATCATTTTCTTCCGACCTTCGCCAAACTGAGAATCGAAGTCTACGAATTAACACACACACACACACACATACTCGCCCGTGAAGACCTCCTTTTTATCCTTTTTCAACTGGAGTCATACGGAAATTCACTTGCCTTGTTCTCTGGTAGACAAGGTTACTAGTGTATCGGCCGAGGGTTACGACCGCTATTGAATTTCATCGCACTACTTTGGCTTCCGCTCCTAACCCCCTGGAATTTTCTCAGCCCAGTTTGCAACTGCTGTGGACGATTGTGCTCCCAATTCAAATCCTGAAAGTGCGAAACGAAGCACCGGAATCTCAGGAAGGACGCTATTAAGGGTTGTGACAAGGCCAACGGTGTGGGAAGAACCGACCAGTGTCGAACCGTTCATCAACTCCCTGACAAACCCTGGGAGCTCCTGAACCCTCAAAGTCTTTAAACTCCCTATTGTTCGATTATCGCCACGCTTTGAGGGGCACGAGGTCGAGTCATCGGGCTTCTGGCAGGTCTGTTGGCAAGTGCCCATCAAGAATCTAATGTTGTCGACGTGTTACACCACCCGGGGGACAAACATCTTTCAAGAGCCGCTGGTACGTTTGCTGTACAATCCGTCGGGATGAAATGAAAGAGGCGAAAGACTCGTTCCTCTGCCTGTCTTTCTGTTTCTTTTCTCGTTTCTCTCCATACTTTCAAGTCCCGTTTACTCCCGATTCCATCCCTGCCCGTTCAGCATGATCCCACGGATCATCTCGAGCCTCTTCACCCAAAGCTGTAAGCAATCCAGACTGACCGGCGAATGTGCCCTTCTTAGTATAAGTTTCCAGCCTCGGTGACCGCATTTCGGGGCATTGAGGAAATGTCTAGCGGTATGACGAGCATTGTATCAATTCTAAACAACGACGACCACCCGTCGTTTGCAGTCCGGTCCAATCCGAGACTCACCCGTACCAACACCTCGCCCTCGCATTACCCCCAGCAACAGCATCCGCATCAGCTTCCTCCGCCTGTCAGTGATCCGCAGTATGCCCGCCCACATGCTTCATCCAAGTCTCCTTCGGCATCCCCACGAGGCACACGGCATCTCTTCAACCCAGCAGCAGAGACGGCTCAGCCTACATCACCGGGCTCTTCGGATGGCTCCGCCTATGACTATTTCAGCAGTCAAGCTTCATCGTCAGCTTACCACCCGTACGCTCGGCAGGACCTGCGACGGGATCCATTCCGCTACCCATCTCGCGGGCCAGCCGCTCCGCGAACACCACCCGAGATTCATGCCAGCACAGCAACAGAGGCAAAGTCTTCACAATCCGGCAACACTCGTGGGACAGGGCGTAAGAATAAATACCCATGCCCATACGCCGCGAGTCATGGCTGCTCGGCTACATTCACGACATCGGGCCACGCAGCCCGGCATGGGAAGAAGCACACCGGCGAGAAGAGCGTCCACTGCCCCATTTGCAACAAGGCATTCACACGCAAAGACAACATGAAGCAGCATATCCGCACCCACCGCACCCATTCAGACGACATGCGATCTACTCCTTCAGAAACCGATGGCGAGGCTCGATGGGCCTTGCCTCTACCGGATTCGGGCTATACCCCTCAAGCTCATAGTCGGACGGTCAGCCAGTCGACAGATGCCAGTACGACAATGCCCCCACCCAGCTAGATGGCCCATAAACCTTCCTAAAAGAGGAGGGTAGAGGAATGAAGCAAAATAAACAAGAGGGTCTCCTTTAAGAGAAGGTTGGACAAGGTGGCAAATATCTGCAATGCCCCTAAGAGCAACCCCTTTTCTGATATGTCTATCATGTCTTGCATAAGGATGACTGCTTCTCTGACGATCTGAGTGTGCCTGCGACAACTGCTGTGCAGTGAGCCTTGTCCTCGTTGTCTAATTGTGCAACGGCCTGCACCGTCGAGAAGTTCTCGCCGGGCACCTAAAACTTTTCCACCACGGTTATGCCGTCGATGCAGCATAACCCCACCTCCGGATCCTACACCAGGATTCGACGAGACGTCCATGCTCGCGCATGATCCATGAGTTCTTGATTTCCGTTCTCGACATCTGTTTGTATTACATCTTCTCATCATTCATCATCCACATCTTGCATTTTCACATCTTCAGTTGTATATTCCTCATGTATCATTGCAAGTGCATGTATTTGTCTTTAAGGGACTTGATCCTACGATACTCAAGAAGAGGACCAAGGCACTACGGTGTATGTCTATCATCTATTTTTGTATAGTACTCTATGAATTGAATGACGGTGTGTGAATATCTTAGCCATGTGCCTAACTAATACCAGCCATGCGTATACGTCATAAGGATAGAGATCTATGAATAGGGTTGTGCGTGTGGTAAGTGGCATCGGAGAAATAATCCTAAACTGCATATAACGTGGCAGCGGCACGTTGTACATTACATATGATCTGTGAAATCGACGGCAAAAGGACGGCTCCTGGCGCTGGAAACGGCCGCTTTTACACTCGTGTACGCGGCCTCTGCTAGAGACTGACGAGGAGTCATCCATCCAAAGCATGGGTCTAATAGCGTATAGCCCTATTCGCTTCAAACTAAGTAATTTTGTATCCGGATACACCGGTATTTTCCACCCGTTTTGGCATTAACCAGCGCCTCATGTGTACGCGGCCTCCAGTCATGATTCAGTCTTTCATCCCCCATTGAATTAGCCCAGTAAAAAAAAATACGAATCCATGTACTAGAGAAGATCATTGAAACTCCAAATTGCAGATTTCTCAAATCCAAGGCGGTACACAAGCCAGGACTTTGTACATGTAAGTGAATAGATTGTGCCGAATCCCTTTGCGATCCATCGTTGGCGGAAACTGATTCATGTAGGGAACACCTTTTTTAGCCTGAGGATAACATGCGCCAAATGGATCCCCTCGTTTTCATATCTCTGCTCATAGCCACGCCTCTGGTTTGGCTTTCATGGATCTTCCAGTCCAGGTTCAGCAGATCCCAAAGGATTGTTTACCTGACTGGTGTTCTGGCCTACGTTGTAGCTCTCTCTGGCTTTTCAATGACGAACTTATGGCAATATAGGTATTGTGGAGATCTCCATTCTCTCCCATACTCAATAGCGGAAACTAATTCTAGAAAATTCCGATTAGACTGACTTGACGGGTGCTAATAATATGCGGAACATGTTGCTCGATACGTGAGAGTTTTATTCCAATCTTGGATTGATACCAACCTGAGAAGAGCGGGCACCGCCACCACCAGCCACCACGTCAGGTTACATAATTGCAAGGACGAAGCAGAAACAATGGCGGTGCTAGGTTTAGCCTCGTTGATCATAAGGTTGACCGTTCTAGGCTTGTTGGGCTTTGGCATGAATCCGGTGCCTCTCACCTGCGGTTCTCGGCCCGCGGATGAGTAAGAACCAGGTCCATCCGTTCCATGCTTTTGGTTGTATGCAGACCTGGGAACCTCGTCCGCTGCCCAGCCCCGCGGGGCCAGCCGAATCCTGATCCGTGGAACCTTTGTTGACTGTTGATATCCGGATTGTGGTCCATAGAGAACGCATATAACTGTTCCATCATGCATCGATTCATTCTCAAGGATATCCACTGCAAGCGCCTAGAATCAGACCAGCGGTCAAGCGACCCTGTCCGATCGAGGACCAGTTGACAACGTGTGGCGTCCAGGCCTGGGCGTCCGTTGGGTGGAGGCTATGTACGTAGGGCTGGTCCCCTTGGTTCCTTGATGGGCCCATGCAACATGACGTTGGGTGCCATGACAGGCTGAGTGAACGCGATACGACACGATACGAGCGCTCATTCGAGGGTAGAATTTCTCCCCAGCATATCCTGTCTAGTGCCAGTCGGAAGTGGCATAACGTCATCGCGGACACCCAAACGTTTCATCTTGGAGAAGGAGGGAAAGGGGGGGGGGGGGGGGGGGGGGGAGGGAGGCCAAAGAGTCGATATATTATAGAGAACATAGGGCCCTGAGGAAGACTTGGCCGTGACCTTTCCACACGATGGAGGGAAGATTTTGTCTTTCAGCTCTCTCGCCTCGTGTCTCTCAGCCACTGCCAAGTTGCCCCTCCAGCCTCAGCCGATCCCTGTCGCTAACCAGTTAGTTTGCTCTGCCTCGCTGCCTCTCTCGTGTGTCTGCTCTTTCTGCTCTGCTCTGCTCTCCCCGCTGCCCGTCGCCCAACGACGTCACGCCACCCTGCCCCGCCTCAGTCGCACTCGACAAAGTCTCATTGCTGCCTCATCGCGATTTCATCTTCTCCACCAACTCTTGTCCCCGTGAACGGTAGATAGTTCACACAGTCGACCCTTATTTCTTTCTTACTTCCACCTATTCCACCCTCTCATCGGTCGCCGTTCATCTCCATTTCCTCCCCCCCATCGTTCACGATGGCGTACTACGACGATCGTCGCCACTATGCACCCCGCGACCGTGGCCGTCCAGCCGCCGGTTATGCTGCAGATTACTACGAAGATCACCCCCGGAGCCTCCATGCAAGGCCTGATCGAGAACTCTACCTCTCTCGAGGGGGTGAGGACTCGGTCGAGGAAATCCAGCGCGACTATCCTCCCGGGTCTGACTACGTCTATGAGCGCGGCTACGACTCTCGTCGCTCGCGACGCCCGGTCTACGAGAATGTGCGTCGTGCATCCTCAGTTGGTGGCTACGATCCGTCCTACGATAATGGTTACTACCGCTCCCGAACCCGACGAACTAGGCAATATGATGATCGCCGTAAGTGGTCTTTCTCCCTTAAAGCGACTCTCGCTTCCTGAGCGACGCATCCCATCTTCGTGATACTAAAAGCTACCTCAGGCCCCCGTCGCTCTCGCTCCAGATACTCATCGCCTTCTTCATCCAGCCCATCTCCGTCCCGTCATAGACGCCGTAAGTCTCTGGGCGAAACTGCCCTCGGCGCTCTTGGCCTAGGCTCCGTTGTTTCCAGACACTCAGACCGCACTGATCGTGGCCGCGCCCGATCCTCTTCACGGCGCCGTGGTCGTGGCTACTCCTCATCACGATCTCGCAGTCGCAGTCGTGACCGTGATCGCAACCATCGTCAACGCAGCGAGCAGCGCCTTGCTCAGGCCGCGCGTGCCGCCTTAACGGCCGGTGCTGTGGAAGCTTTCAAATCTCGCAAAGAACCCGGCGACTGGACTGGCGCCAAGGGCAAGCGGATCCTCACAGCGGCTGTCGCCGCGGCCGGCACCGATGGCCTCATCGATAAAGACCCCAACAAGCACTCTGGGCGTCACGTCGTGGAGTCTACGCTTGCAGGTCTTGCTGCGAGTCATTTTGTCCGCGGTGGACGTTCCTCATCCAAGGGACGCGATGGCCGTGGCCGTTCTAGCAGTGGTCTCAAAGACCTCGCCGCCACGGGCGCCCTTGCCGCTGCCGGCAAAGAGATCTTTGACCGCCTCTCGCGCTCGCGATCTCGTCCTCGCGGCCGCGATGATCGTGACCGTGATCATGGTAGCGACGATGATCGCCGTGGATCGAAGAAGCGAAGCAAGAGCGTGTCGGAGTACATTACCAAGGGCATCGCCGCCCTGGGCATTGGAGAAGCAGCATCCGACCGTGGTCGAGACGACCGCGGCCGTGACAGAGATGATCGATACGATCGACATCGGGAGCGGCGTCATCACCGGGACCGGGACTCCCGTTACGACTCCTATTCAGACTCGGATGCAGAGAGCGACTATCGCAGCAGGGATCACAGACATGGCAGAGGCTCGAGAGATGTAGGTCGAAATCGTTCCATGAACGGCAACAGAGCACCCCCCGTAGCATCCCCCATAGCACGCAACAGCGCGCCCCGTGGCGAGAAGGGCCGGGGATCTACCAACCGGGGATCCCACTCCAGCTCCGAAAGTGATTCTGACTTAGGCGACAGTGACGATGAAAAGGAGAAACGCAAGAAGATGAAGCGGGACATGTTGTTGACCTCCGGGCTGGCCACCGTGGCCACCATCCACGCTGCCCACGGAGTCTACGGCGGGATCCGGAAACGCAAGGAACGCACGCAGCAGGTGAAAGATGGCGAGATTACGACGGAGGAGGCGCGCAAGCGTCGGATCAAGGAGAATACCACGGATGCATTTAGCATCGGGCTGGCAGCGTTGGGTATCAAGGGCGCGTATACGGAGTGGAAGGAGGTGAATGAGAAACGCAAAGAAACGAAACACTTCCGGGATGAATGTGCGCAGCGTGCTTTGAAGCGGGAGATGCGTCGTTCTCGGAGTCAGGGGTCTGCTCCGCAGAGTCGTCGCCGATGGCCTGATGAGATTGAACACCCGACCGAGTCTCATTATGGGCATAGCAGTGGTGGTGGCTTCTCGTATCATGATGGAAATCCTTATGGAGCAACGAGTGCGGCACCGGCGATCTCTTATTAGTGTGCTTTTGACCTTTCCCCTTGTTCTGCCTGTTTATTCTTTCCTTGTACACTGGACGATATTCACGACTCTTATGACATTTTTATGAATTCTCTTCTCTCTCTCTCTCTCTTCCCCCCCTCTCCTAGGATGGATTCTGCCTTATCTATCTTTATTTTGACTGATTCCTGCAGCTTATGTTCGTATTTGTTTTGTTGCTAGACGGGGTTCCGATGGGGCCCGATGGGGCTGATTGTTTCTGCAGCGTTTGTTGTGCTTGGGGGCGGGTTCAGCCTCCGCAGTTTGATTCTTCATGGATCTTTACCAACCCATGGATTTGATCAGTTATAAACAAGAGTATTCTAATCTCCTTCTTCCCGGCTTTACTACAGTAGTATTATTCTGAAGATTATCCTATCAATCTAATCAACCAGCTCCTTCGGCAGCCGTGCTCAGCCGGAGGCCTGCCTAGTTCTGACTAAGCGAGTCCCACCTGGTGAGGACCCCGCTTCCTTACCCAAGATGACTAACCACCCTCACCCACCCAGCCCGGACCTGTGAAGTGGTGCGCTGGTGCACCGTGAAAGGCGGTAGGTGGGGCCAGAGACTTTTCCCCTCCTCAAAGATCTGCTTCTCCCTCCTTTTCTTTTCCTCCTTCTTCCATCTCTCCTATACCCCCCTCTTTGGTTCGTTTTCTTGCTCCCATCCTCGACGATTTCCAGTTTTATTCATACTGACCATCCTCTGCATAGTCTTTTTAATCACATCCATCCACAATGGCTGCCCCCGCTCAGAAGTTCAAGGTCGCTGACATTGTATGTATCCCATCAACACCCGAATTCCATCTTGATCGACGTGGTCAATGACTGACCTATCTTCTTCTACCTCTCTAGTCCCTGGCTGCCTTCGGTCGCCGGGAGATTGAGCTCTCCGAGGTTGAGATGCCCGGTCTCATGGCCATCCGTGAGAAGTACGGTGCCGACCAGCCCCTCCAGGGTGCCCGTATCGCTGGTTGCCTGCACATGAGTACGTTCCGTTGATATGCAGACCACGTATGAGCTATTTTTTTTCTGACCCCCTCAAACAGCCATTCAGACCGCTGTCCTCATCGAGACCCTCGTTGCCCTCGGTGCTGAGGTTACCTGGACCTCCTGCAACATTTTCTCCACTCAGGATCACGCCGCCGCTGCTATTGCCGCTGCCGGTGTCCCTGTGTAAGTTGGAATTCTCCCGTTTAAAATTTTAAAATCAACTTCTTTCTAACTCTCGTTGTTTACAGCTTCGCCTGGAAGGGTGAGACCGAGGAGGAGTACCAGTGGTGCCTTGAGCAGCAGCTGTTCGCCTTCAAGGATAACAAGAAGCTCAACCTCATCCTCGACGACGGTGGTGACCTGACCTCCCTCGTCCACGCCAAGTACCCCGAGATGCTTGAGGACTGCTACGGTGTCTCCGAGGAGACCACCACCGGTGTCCACCACCTGTACAAGATGCTGAAGGAGGGCAAGCTGAAGGTCCCCGCCATCAACGTCAACGACTGCGTTACCAAGTCCAAGTTCGACAACCTGTACGGTTGCCGTGAGTCCCTCATTGACGGTATCAAGCGTGCCACCGATGTCATGATCGCTGGTAAGATCGGTGTTGTCGCCGGTTACGGTGATGTCGGCAAGGGTTGCGCCCAGGCTCTGCACTCCATGGGTGCCCGCGTCCTCGTTACCGAGGTCGACCCCATCAACGCCCTCCAGGCTGCCGTCCAGGGTTTCGAGGTCGTCACCATGGAGGAGGCTGCTTCCATCGGTCAGATCTTCGTCACCACCACTGGCTGCCGTGACATCCTGGTTGGCCGCCACTTCGAGGCCATGCGCAACGACGCCATCGTCTGCAACATTGGTCACTTCGACATTGAGATCGACGTTGCCTGGCTCAAGGCCAACGCTCAGTCTGTCCAGAACATCAAGCCCCAGGTCGACCGCTACCTGCTGAACGGCAAGCACATCATCCTGCTCGCCGAGGGCCGTCTGGTCAACCTTGGCTGTGCCACTGGTCACTCTTCCTTCGTCATGTCCTGCTCCTTCTCCAACCAGGTCCTGGCTCAGATCGCCCTCTTCAAGGCCGAGGACGTTGCCTTCGGCAACAAGTACGTCGAGTTCGGCTCCTCTGGCAAGAAGCCCGTCGGTGTCTACGTTCTGCCCAAGCAGCTTGACGAGCAGGTCGCTCGCTGCCACTTGGCCCACGTCAACGCCAAGCTGACTGAGCTCACCCCTGTCCAGGCTGAGTACCTCAGCCTTGACGTCAACGGCCCCTACAAGAGCGAGATGTAAGCTTTTCCTTCCCCCGTTCTCCCCTTCTCTATGGAATCACGTTTTTACTAACTCTGATCCTAGCTACCGCTACTAAACAAACCACTTAATCTTCTTTTCCAATTGCGTCAGATATTCCATGAGCTTTCTTGAGAAATAGACTTTCAACATGATTCGACGAACGTTACGATTGGCATTTCGGGTTCTTTATCAACTTTGAACCCTAAAAGTGGTTGTCCTTCAACGGCATAAAAGTGGTCTCCACATCTGGGAAATATGTGTGGAGAAAGGGTGTGTGTGTGCTTGATGTGTTTTTGTTTCACTGGCGTGGGTTGACCTGGGACTGGTCTTGCATTCAACACTGCGTACGGATGGGAATTTTCTTTTTCTTCTACCTATTTTTATTCTACCTTGATACCTTTATCTCTGTGCTGGCTTCTGGCCTGGTCGTGGGCCTCTCGGGATGGTTTGAGTACTGTTCTGGTGGCTCTTTGTGGCCATGGTTGGATGGCTATCTGTAGCTGGACAGTCTTAAAAATATAATGACGCCGAGCGCGAAATTTGCTCTGCATTTTGGAGTTCCTCGTAGAGAAATGTCAGCCAAGCTGTGATCTTCCGCGTTGGGCTCATGGGTCCTCGGGCTTCGAACTGAAATCTTAATTATGACATTTAGGCGGTATTGCTACCTCCCCCTCGATGTTTCCGAATCAATTCACACAGCATATCAGCAGCAGCAACCGCAAACCCTGGATCATTAATAGGCCTACCATCACGAACAACCAATATCTCACTACCCCTCAACTCATCCTCCAAAGTGGTAAACAGCGCCCTATCCGCCACGGGATTCCAGAATGGATTCTCCGGAGTATCCAGCAAACTAACCCCACCCAGAGGCAGAATCACCTTCGTCCGACAGTCCCTCTCCCATCCCGCATTCCCCTCGAGCAAATTCGTCGCAATGACCTTCGCGATGCGAACACACTCCTCCTTCGTAGTGCGCATAAGCGTCACGGTGGAATTATGCGGATGGAACACCCGCTTATGCGGACCCGTCGCCTGGGCGAAAACATAGGGCACTGATTCGGGAGTTCCGAAATTGACAATGTCGCAGGCACCTAGGCTGAGCACGCGGGGGATGTTTCTTTTCGTGGCGGCGCATAGGCGCGTGGGTCCTGCGCTGAGGACGCCGCCGACGACTTCATCGGCGATTTCGGTCGTCGTTAGGTCTAGGACGGCGTCTAGTTGATCTTCTGATATTAGCCGTTCCATGGCTTTTTCCGCCGGAGCCTGTGGCGTGGAAGACGTATACTTCGCAGCCCGGTAGGACGGACTCGAGACGTTCGCGTGCGGCGGTGGCAGCTGGCGTTGTCACGCCGAACATGGTGATTCCAATGCGGACGGTGTCGTTTTGTGTCTGTGATGGCTGTTCTGAACCGGTCTGTGTCCCGGTAGTAGCGGGGACTGATGTCACTGCTGTCGACTTCGACGAAACGTCTTCAAAATAAGCCCTCGCCATCCCTGCAATCGCACCGGCCGCATTCCCCAAAACTCTCTCCAACAACCGGTTCCGACCTGCAATGTCCACGACGCTGTACATCATTGTAATATCAGTCTGACCAATGTACGGCCCTACATCCCCCGACGCCATCGTCGAGACCATTAACTTGGGAACCCCAACCGGCAGCGCATCACGCATAACCTGCGTAGCTAGCGCTGTACCGCAGGACCCGCCTATGCCAATGATCCCGTGGACTTTCTTTTCCGCAAACAGATCGGATACAAAGGAACTTGCGTATGGGGCCAGAGTGTCGATGTACTCTGTGCGGTCGAGAGTTTTGATTTCGACGGTTGGTCGTTTGAGAGAGGTGAAATAGCTGCTGTAGATTTCTTGGCCGAAGGTGATCTTGTCGTGGGTGATTGGGTTGCGGCCAATATCCATTAATTGGACTTGGCAGAGGGTGTGTTTCTCGATTTGGGATTTTGTGTATAAAAGTTCTGATAGTTTGGTGTCGCATGTGCCTAGTAGGAGAATTGTTGGTATTGTCCGGGGCATTTTGATAGATGCGTGGGAGACCAATCTGATATTGCAGTTAGATAGAGAATAAGATATTTTTGGAGGAGTCAGGGTGTAAACATGAACAGGAATGAATCGATGAAGACCAGGGACGTGCGGGGGGTGGGGTTGGCATAGTGGCCGCTAAGCTATACCTTGCCGGAAGTTGACCATCCATAGCAATCTCCAGTTGGCGACGCAGGCGCATTCGTTCGCGATTCCGCGCCATCTTTTCAGGGTCATCGTGCCGCAGGACGATGCCCATGTCTTTGCGCATCCTACGCAGCGTAGTATCAGACATTTCAATCCCATCATTTGCTAGAATTTCGAGTATTTTCTGTCCAATACTCACGATCAACACTGATCAACAACGTACGACGTCACGTGCAATAGGGGTGGAGCGTACCTTCGTGGAGAACTTGTCTTCACAGACGAACTTTCGGACGCGTTCGCGGAGCTCGCCATCCTTACTTCTTCGATAGACTGCTCGGACTTCGGTGACAACACCCCACTCGTCGAGTCGGCGGCGCAATGTTTTACATGTAATTGAGACTCTGTGCCGTTCCTGCAGAACCTTACATATCTCCGCTAGCGAGATGTTGTCCGCGTAAAGACTAAGCACCAGGTCTTTGTGCACATCTATATTGATCTGAGGCGGCATACTGCGTATTGAGGAAAGTGAATGGCTGAGGGTACGGGGATGCTTGGAGGAGAACGGAATGGCGAGCTGGTCTGGGGTGACTTCCACCCGCCAGCGGTCAGTGTGCATAATTACGTAATCGAATTGCCATAACATCAAAAGATGCAGAAAAGGAAAGACTTGTTAGGATCCTAGCTTTATCCTTGAAATTTCTCCAGGAATTCAATTTGGGTAATGAGGCGTACTGATCTCGCAGCCATCACTCTCAACAGTTGATCTCGACCTTCTATCCAACCGAGACAGCAAAGTGGTGCTTTAGCAGCCGCCTCCCGTCTGCCGTCGTTTACCATGCAGTTTTCGGGACGCGAACGACGATATATACGGTTGGAACTCAAATAAATTTTGACAGTGGCAGCGATTCCGAAAAACAGGTCGGTTTCTCCTCTTGTCGTGTCTGTGGGATAAGCCCAGCCAATCAATCATCATTTTCGTCAATTCGTAGCTGCAAATATTACTTTTCGCATTGTCCGCTAAATATAATACCATTTCGACAGGGTGTTGCAGTGAGAGTTTGCTTTCTAGAATCTGTGGTCAATCTCTGCTAGAAAACCGGTTGGTTGAAGCTCTACACTGAGGTATACAATTTAGGTGTCGTGAGAGTAGTATCGGCGTGCGTAATTGCAATCTGCGGGGAAATATGTCGAGGGATAGGATTTGGCCTACATTCCGTGTGGGTTAACGTGTTTACAAATATAAGTTCATTAACGAGAAACATGCATTCAATTCGAATGGTAGTCTCATACTTATTCAGACTGAGCAAATAACGTCTGGCAAGAGACCCATTGCAGTCAATAATTCCTTTAAACTTTTAATTTGTTTAAGTCCGGATCATGTGACCTGGTCTGCCAACGACCCAGGCAGCAGAGGAAATTGCATCTCTCTCAATTACAGAGGTCGCTTGCAGGATTGACTCATACCATCTGGCCTTCTGTCTACTGCATACTCTAGCTCCATCATGGACTGGGATAGCATCTGCTTCAACGCCGCAACATTGATTGCGGGTGTCTTCGTCCTCGACTCTGGCGCAGACAAATTCCTCGACCACACGGTTATCGTAGGACAGCGATTGGGCATTTCACCAACTTTAATTGCACTTTTAACTGCCGGTGCCGAATATGAAGAGGTATGTAGCTCGTTCTTTTGATAAGTCTTCCCGGCTTGGCTGACGCGTGTGCCAAGCTTGCTGTCGTTGTTGCCGCTATCGTTCAAGGCCACAGCCCTCTGGCTTTGGGCAATGTAGTTGGGTCCGCCATATCCAATATCCTGGGGGCATTCTCATTAGCGCTTCTTGTCCATCCGGGCCATATGGAATTTGACAAGAGCGCAAAAATCTACTCGGCCCTTCTTCTCTTCATCACTACGCTGTTTGTGATCTTGGCATTCTTCAATCAACTGAATAAAGTGACTGGAAGTCTTCTTATCGCTGGCTTCGTGATTTACATTCTGTCTATAGGTTATGCCATTTATAAAGGCGTTACTGAAGCGCCTCAGCTGTCTGACTGTGATAGCGACAGCGACAGCGACGATGATCTGCCTGTCCACCAGGACGATCATGCGGCTGGTCAGAATAGTCAGACTTCAATTTCAGAACATTCGCCTCTCTTGGCCGACACAGCTCCGTCGCGGGATCACAATGGTGCGAGGAAGCCCCCGCGCTCACTTTTCTACCATCTCTGTCAACTTCTCCTCGGACTGCTTGCACTCTCTCTATCTGGTTACATCATTGCCCACAGCGCAGGCGCCCTCACCCAATCATTACAGCTATCCGGTACCGTCTTTGGCTTGACGGTGATTGCTTTCGCAACGACTCTCCCAGAGAAATTCATCTCCGTGATGAGTGGCTCCAGAGGCCAGGGTGGCATTGTTGTTGCGACTACGGCTGGGAGTAACATATTCCTCTTGACAATCTGCATCGGTGTTGTCGCCGTTACTGGAATCCCCATTAACCACACGGATAATTTTGTCCTTTTTGAACTAGCGACTGTGTGGATATCTGCGTTGGGCTTGGTTGCTATTGTTTTCCTTGGATCCAGTCGGATTGCTGGGTTCGTGCTTTTGGCTGCATACACCGTGTTCATAGTGCTTGAGTTCACTGTGTACAGACGGTGATTTTTCGGGTCCTGATATCAGCACCTCAAATATACCCTGATGCCAATTACGGTTTGCACACATGTCAAATAGTGTATGTCTCGATAGTAGCAAAGGATGCCTACACATACGGGTGTCGGTGAGTATTTATCCAATTGCCCCTGGTCAGCGTTATACATCTGTGAATAATGTGCCCTTTCCTCGCCAATCGCTCTGCTAGTCTTGAATAGAAAGGCCGACTGTTATCATGAAAATATGATGAAATTTCTCTGAGAACTACTATAATCGTGACATTGTACCTCCGACCCCCAGTCATCCACGCCGTCCTGACATATTGGAACTGCTCGGAATTAGCGGCAGAGTTGGCTCAATCGGACCCTCAAATGGCGAAGGTGGTGCTGTGCTATGTCGAACATTATAGATGCTGCCGTCATGTCCGTAATCGAGATCCCAGCGCGAGTCAAAAGCCATCTTGTTGTTCATATCCCCATATGGTCTTGAACTCGAGTTCACACTGCTCGCCGAAGGCGAGAGAGGTCGCGGCGACTTGAGCAGCTCGTCAGTCCTTGCCGCTTCCTGCAGAGGAAGAAGCTCGGTTATTCGTCGATCCTCAGTTTCAATCAGTTGGGTCATAGATTGGGCAGAGGCACGTTTGTCGCGGAAGTCCTGCCATCCTGGGGACGGCTCCTTGAGCCGGCTTGCGTAGAAAAGGCCGATCAGCATGAAGATGGCAAGGATGAGGGTAAAGACAGCATTGTATAGGAAGAATATGACGGCCATGATCCCGGTCATGAGATCTGGAGGGTTGAAAGTGTCGCTGAAGACGAGAATGAAGATAGCATTGACAAAATTGATGGCGGCGGCGGTTATGGCGAAGCCGTTGGCTTTCTTGTCCCTGTACGGTCGCAGAATTGCAGTACAGACCAAGAAAGCAGCCTCAAAGATGAGAAGGACTATAGCTTGCGCTGTAGGGTTGTGTTGTGCGAATGCGATAATCATGCCCTTCAAGACTGAATAAACTAGTAGAGGAATGATGAAGTAGTATGTCTCAGCCTTGTAATAGACGTATAAAGATCCCCACTTCGTCAGACAGGCCTCATCAAAATAAAGCGAGGAATTTGGGGTTTTATTGAAGTGCCTCGAAGACCGTGCATGCTGAAAGATTTTGAAAATCCCGTTGCCGAGGGTGATAGTCATGGCGAGCCAAATAGTGATAGCCAGGACGGATTCAGCCGCCGAGTCCCGGCGATATAGTTCCCACATGCTAAACACACAGAATTGAGGGTAGCCAAGAAGTATGATTCGGCAGATATTCCCTCGCATAAAGCTCTGCCAGTCATGCTGGGGACCAAATATATCCCGGGACCTCGCCTTGTTCGTCTTGTCCCAAATTGCAGATAGGCCGAACTTGAGAGCCATAATAGCAAGGAGCATGATGATGGCGATGAAATAAAAGACTATATACCCCGTCATAAAGATGTTGGTAGAGTCAATACCTGCGCGGAAGCCCATCCGGATGATACCATACAGCAGGACTTCTGCTCCACCCTCTGATGTCGGCACGCTTCTCTTCGCAAGCATTTCAGTCGAACGTTTCAGGAGACCGATCGAAATATCCCCAGCTTCGGAAACCAGATCTGAAGCCGTGCCTCCTGTCGCACGCTGAAACCAAGTCGTGATGGTGTTGAGGAAATTTGCACGTACGATGCTCATGGTCCATTGAAAATTCTGAGTCCAATTCTGGATCATCGGTGTAAATTCCACCGCTGTAAGGCCAGCCATGGCTTGACTCTGCATGAATCCAAGAAACAGCAGGGCACGAAATGAGACTTGAGTTGCGATGTTGGAATAGCCGAGAATCGAGAGGATGGTACCCGTAAATAGACTCGCTCCAGTGATGATTGCCAGTGTCCAGGCTACTCCTGCTTGATATACTGTAGCGCTATTGACGACGCGGGCTTTAATACAAGTGATACTTTGATTCGTCGACGTGGCTATCATATTCACTCGCACGATGGCATCGAGATCAGGAAAGGTGTAGGCGATACCTATCAAAATGTAACGAGTCAATTGGCTATCTCACCATGAGACAAGATTCGCTCCTGAATCTGACAATAAACTTACTTGGAATTTGCGAAATCGTATTCTTTGACACAGAAAGAGTTGCATATGGCACTGTCATGTTCTCCGGTGTCATCGGACAGAATCCAGACAATTGGTAGTCGCACGGGTTCACTTGCGCCGTCAAGAAGCTGTACCCGAAGACCAGGAGGTCAAGATCCATGAGAATCTTCCCGGAGTAGTTGATTTCGCCGTCAAACTCCATAGTAAGAGTCTCGTTTTCAGGTGTGAGCGTCAGCTTGAAATTGTTGGTCTTTATGACACTGTCATCGGAGCAGGGGATCAGGGCGGTGGATTCGAGTATATTGACGGCATTGATCAAATGAGGGAAGTAAAGAACACCCAAAGTGCCTTTGATAAGACATCTCGTGGCCTTCATTTTTGAGGAAGAACGCAGTGACAGCAAGAGCGATGACTGCGGTAAGATTCACTGCAGATAATCAAAGGAAGACAGCGAAAGGCTCATCTCACCAGGAGAAGGTGCCCCGCAAATCAAGGCAGCTTAATAAGTTTCCAATAACAGAATAGTCAAAGATTATAGTTAACTAAGGGGGTGGGTAGCTTTGTCATGAACACCCTGTTCATCCAGTCATCTCTCGCGTCAGCATCGACACTGCCACGATGGGACCAGGGTTTCAGTTTGCGCCAAATCTGCATCCAACGGCAACTCCCGGAGTTGCTTGTTTTTGAGTGTATGGGGAGATGGTAAATGGTAAAAAGTATCGCTAGTAGTGATTGATAATGCATGGCAGATCGAACTCAATATATACAATATATACAAGACTGATCAGTACCCTTCCCGATATTGCACTCACTCCCTTGAGCACGTAAGCGGAAGCCACTAGTTAGTTCCACTTACGCGCGGCGTGCGAATTTCTCACCCAATGTCATCATTGCAACAGATCTTCCCACAAGAAGGATCAGGCGCTCCTGGCTTACTGGGTCTGGCGCTTACGACTGAATGTAGGTTCTTCTACTGGATACTGTTTGAAAGTTGATTGTTTATCTGTAAACTCGCCATTTTGGCTCCCTCGTACGGTTCGTGATTACGCGAAAATACCAGGGTAGCCGTGATTTTCTTCAGATGTGCGCGACCAGATGATGGAAGATGATAGTGCAATTATTTTGTTGAGTGTCTGTACCTTGTACCTGTAGACCATAGAAACACACTGCTAACGGCGCTAAGAGAAGAAAGCATCCATCGAACTGGTCCCGCTTAGCTAAGATCCTGGATTTTCAAGAGTCTAGAGCCTCCAAAGAAAAGCTTCCAGCCGAGAGACTAATAATCGGGAGTCGGGGTACAGACCGCCGATTGAACCTGCTGAATATGTAACCTTTGGGGGAGGAAAGCACCTTAGCACTCACAACAAAATTCAATGACCGAAGCCTAGGAATCGGCGGTCGGAAGGGAAGCATGCCGAGTAAGGCCCACCTTGACAAGCCTTCCAAGGTCCAGAGTCCAGTTAACCCAATCTAGCCGAGTTTTCTTCAGCATGTGGTAGAGAAGTTATAGCAGTGACCAATCTTTGATGTATATATTAATTCTTAATCTCTTCAATTCAGAGTCTTGATTGAGGATTCCGGCATAGATGTGAATGCTTCCTGAACAAAAGCGCTTGGCCGGTTTTCCGGGAACAGGAAGAAAAGGGAGGGAAATATATTGCAGTTGAGAACGGGATACCTGTCTATGTATGATAATCTGTGTCCTTATTGGTATGGAATATCCATGAAGCTCTACGAATAAATAATTAACTGTACCGAGGTCGTATCGTTGCCAATAATTAAGCTCAAGCTACTTGAATCAGATTACATATTTCTAGAAACAAGGCCAACCTCCTGCGGACCTTCCATTGATCCATGGATGCATATAATCGATTGGTCTGTCAATTTGATGGAGATTCACTCCTACAGGAGGTCTCTATGCGGAGATTTCCAGGACCAGCGTTTGCTGATTGCCACTTGCCTCGAGTGCCCATTTAGGCGTGGATTTGCCATTTTCTTTTCTTTCGTAGGTCTTCGTTCTCTCTAGAGATAGATTCAAAGTCGGAGATTTCCGGACTTCTTCGTTTCCTTTGCGTACTTGCGTACTGGCCTCTGACGCAGGCACATCTACTCTGCCCTAACGCAACTGTAGCTCCCATTAATATGTCTTGAAACTCATTCCAATCATTCACCAAAAGCTACTCTAGCCCACCCCGAAAATAGGTTCATAGGCGAATTCCAGTGTGCGTGAAGAGACGAGGAAAAATCGTCGGAATCTCTTGTCGAGGGCCCAACATGAACCAATAGCAGGTGTCAATTACTATAAACCCTCCATCTCAGCCTCTGCTTTTCCCTGGTTTACATGGCTTGACTTGCGTCGCCCAACTACTTTGTACCTTTGCCTCCGTTGCTGGTCTTGGGTATGCATTTTGATGGCGTCCCTCGTTTAGTATCTAAATCTTCGAAATTTCTCTCCCAAGCTCGATTTACAGTAGAAGTTGTGAGATACATCGCATGGTGATATTCTCCCAGAGCCACTGGGTCAACAGGTTGAGCGACGAGTGAGCATTGTTGGAAACCTCTTGGCATCGAGCCATGGATAGAATGATGCAACGTTTGTAGCCTACGATAGTATGACTATTGCGGGAATAAGATAGATATCCTTCATCGATTTGCGCACTGTCGGGGATTTCAACCGTGAAACAGGACACTCATTAGGGAGAATGCATCAGGAGATCATGAACGAACCTATAGTTACAGGCGCTCAACAAAGTACCAGATCACCCTCTCAGCACCGTCAACCCTGCCCCTGGCTGCCTAGGATAGGATGATCTACCCCACTATCTGGAATTACTCACGGTCGGCAGTCCTCGACTCATCAGACCCTGCATCACTAGACTGACTAATCCGCTGCCGAATTAGTTAGTTATGTGAAAGTAAAAGGCCCTCCCTTCGTAGTCTCACGCTTGTATTGGAAGATTGTGGGACTTGTGAGCTAGAGATTTTGACACCGGGCCCGCTATGATGCAAACTTGATCGCTTGCCCTAAGGTCGCAGATATACATCTACACAACTCCAGTTCGACTTCCATTGTTGACGTACATCCATATCACGCCATTTGAAACGAAGCTTCAAATGAAACAGAAGAAGCATCATACTACATCTACTCAAACCACTCAAAAGAGCAGTAAACGACAAGGATGGTGCTCAAAAGGGTGGTATGGTCTCCTTCAAATAAGGCTCAGGGGCTGATAATGCTCTCAAGCGATGTCACATCTGACTACCGGCGACATCTCCGCTCCATATACAGTAAACACCCAATAACATGTCAAGGTTTGCGGCTAGTAAGATCGACCAGCTCTCATCGAGGAGTTACTAGGAGTTAGGTTGTGGTTGGTGTACCCAGGCTTCACCATTCTGGTCGGGAGGCGGACCGCCCCCGTGCCACCTGCAGAAATGTATCGACCAGTCAGCGTGATGCCCGCACTTCACAGATTTAGGGCCACCTATACCGCATTTAACCATAATAATATATTCGTTATTCTGTTGCTTAGCCTCAGAGAGTGCCTTAACTAACAAGTTACCGACGATGTACTTGGAGGATATTCGGCGGGGACAACCCTTACCAGATCTCACGACGAATATTATTTACCCTGCTGGTAGAGTCCAGTCGGGTGCTACCACATAAGTTCAGGGTGGCGTGAATTTATCGCCGCAATATGTAGCATGTCCTCTGGTTTCATATGTCGATGAGAATGGCGTCGGCTTTCTATGTGAAACGCCTAGAATTGTACAAAATTAACGACGTGCTTTTCTAGCGAGGACCAATAAATATTCTCAATTTTATTAGGATGAGAGATACATTCGCAGTGTTACTAAAGTCTCCCTGCAGCATTAATAGCCGGATCATTAGGCTATGTAGCCTCGTCGGATATGAGAAATGGCTATACTAATAGCTAGTACGAAGTCGGTGATGCTTTTCGGTCTAGTTGTATAGCATTGCCGATAAGCACCTTCTTCCCCGCGTATTTTGCAAAAAACCTTACCCTGCAGCCGGGTGAAGAATGCAGGTTCTTCGTGTCTAACAATCACGCTTACCGCTTTTGAACTCCCCGTGATGTATAGGGCGTGCTCTTTGGTTCCTCTCATCCCTGGGAACGGTGGAGAAATTTGCAGCTCTCTCAGTACCGGTAGCAGCCAAGTGTTTTAATAAAAAGGCGTGGATGCTTTGATAGGTCGTCATGCATATGGATGGTTGATAATTAGCCAAACTTCTTAAACTTTACGTATGTATAACGTAGTAATGCAGGCTACCTTGAAAGCAGGATGCCCTGAAAAAAGTTAGCTTCGAGTCTCTCCATGTTCCGCGTCATTTTGAGATATTGTTCCGTGGCTTTTGTAGCATTGAAATTTGCCCTCATCGGCGACCCGGGTGTCATTCCCGTCGCATCTCAGGTCGAGTAGGTATATATATCGACAATCTCCCCATGAATCATCGGATAACGAACTCGACCAACATTCATCAAGAAAGCCTAAGAAACCAAAACTTTCAGCCAACATGCAGCGTACATCGGGTTTGGTGGTTTTCCTCCTAACCCAAGTTGCCTATGCCCAGCAGACCCTCTGGGGCCAATGTAAGATTTTGCTATCGGTCATTCTGTCAAAAATCCTGGGTTAATGGATTTGGTAGGTGGCGGTAGTGGATATATAGGATCAACGGTCTGCGCAGCATCGGCAACATGCAGTACCCAGAACCCTTGTATGTATTTGGGGTTTCGTCCCTCATCCAAAGCTAGGACGCTGATTATCGACAAGACTATGCCCAATGTATCCCTGCAACCGCCGCAGTAAGCACGACAAGCACGACTTCAACATCCAAGACCACCCTGGTGACTACCACTGCCACTACCACTACCAAGGGATCCACCACTGGAACTACCACTACGGCCCCTACTGTTACCAACAGTGGCAATCCGTTCAGCGGCTACCAGCTCTACGCAAACCCATACTACTCCTCGGAGGTCTTCACTTTGGCAATTCCGTCTCTGACGAGCTCTCTCGCTGCTAAGGCCAGCGCAGTGGCTAAGGTCCCATCTTTCGTCTGGCTGTAGGTCTGATTATTTCTCGTGGATGTGCCTCTACTAATTGCAATAGTGACACGGCTGCCAAAGTTCCGACCATGGGAACTTACCTTGCCGACATCCAGACACAGAACAAGGCCGGTGCTAGCCCTCCCATCGCTGGTATTTTTGTGGTCTATGACTTGCCGGACCGTGACTGCGCCGCTCTTGCCAGCAACGGCGAGTACTCGATTGCCAACAACGGAGTTGCGAACTACAAAGCGTACATTGACGCAATCAGGGCTCAGATTCTCAAGTACTCTGATGTGCAGACTATTTTGGTCATCGGTCAGGCCCTAAACCCTAGTCGTATACGCCTACTATGCTAACTTTTTTCCAGAGCCCGATAGTCTCGCCAACCTCGTAACCAACCTAAATGTGGCTAAGTGCGCCAACGCTGAAAGCGCCTATCTGGAGTGCGTCAACTATGCGTTGATTCAGCTCAACTTGCCAAATGTCGCGATGTATATTGATGCCGGTATGATCCCCCTTTGCAGGAAAACTCCCATTTATCCTTCTTAGAAAGGGAGTGGTGGCTGAGTCGATGTATCTAGGACACGCCGGCTGGCTAGGATGGTCTGCTAATCTCCAACCTGCCGCTACCCTCTTCGCCAACGTGTACAAGAACGCATCGTCACCGGCTGCTGTACGCGGATTGGCTACTAATGTTGCCAACTACAATGCCTGGACAATCAGTCCGTGCCCATCCTACACTTCAGGCGACTCCAACTGTGACGAGAAGCTTTATGTCAATGCAATTGCCCCTCTGCTTCAGTCTGCCGGCTTCAATGCTCACTTCATCACCGATACTTGTAAGTCACATTCTTTATTCTTTACCTTTTTCAGACATGTTGCATATGAATGGTATGAATATCTAACCTCTGTTTAGCCCGCAACGGTGTTCAGCCAACCAAGCAAAACGCATGGGGTGATTGGTGCAACGTCATTGGCACTGGATTCGGTGTTCGCCCCACGACAGATACTGGCGATGCTCTTCAGGATGCATTCGTTTGGGTTAAGCCTGGCGGAGAGTGTGACGGTACATCAGATACCACCTCGGCGCGATACGATGCCCACTGCGGATACAGCGATGCTTTGCAGCCTGCCCCTGAAGCCGGAACTTGGTTCCAGGTGAGTTTTCAAACCGTGTCAATCGTGTTCGCCTTTACAATCGTTCCCTCGCTGATATTTCATAGGCCTATTTCGAGCAGTTGCTCACGAATGCCAACCCGTCATTCTAAGTTGATGGATATGGGGACTGTCGGCGGGTTAAATGGAAATCTTGAATGTGCTTGAGAATTGAGAATTGGAATACTATTGTGATATGACCTTCTACTTAGTATGAAAGCTTCTATCTTTTGGTTTATGCTTTCTACACAGCCAATACTCGGAATCAAAAATCTTATTTCGCATTTTGTCCACCAAAATTCGACTAAACTTGACCATTGGGAGTGTTTTCTAGAGAACAATACCCGCTTACATACAGAATGAGTTGCATGAGCAGCTATTCTCGACCTCTCTCTATATACAAACGGTCATTATTGATATGAACGGCCTACTTTCTGAGGTACTTACGTATCCACTATCGGATACCCGACGAAAGTTTATGAACTAGACTTGTCAATGCCTCCAGCCTCACTCTATCTTCTTCAGTTCCGATTATTGAAGCAGTCGCGTCCCCAAATAATCCCCACACGGGAGGAAACTTTGGACTATTCCAACCCGGGAATTTGATACTCTGGAAGGCCGTCTCCATGTAATTTCGTTCTTTGAGCGCATCCCGCCTCCGGGAAAACTCTTCAGCACGTTGCTTGTTACCAACTGAATCGTAGTATACCTTACCGAGGGTTGCACAATAGATAATTAAGGAGGCTTGTCCGGCTGCCAGGGCCGTCGACACCCATGACCCAGTATGGTACGTGATCGGTGTTGTGGCGGTTGGGTTCTCAGTCTCAGCTACCTTGTTTCCGGGTAGGTAGAAGTTCATTGCCTTGAAGTCTTCTGAAACGTTATCAGGTTTGCCATGTTGATCCGCTGCTCCGATGCGGAAGATATATTTCGGCGCTCTTTGGTAAGGTAAGAAGTCCGTTACTTTCAAACTGATATCGTCGTTGGCGGAGCAAAAGATCAGGATCTTGGCCTCGACTGCCTCGTCGATGGCGGCTCTGAGATCCTCGAGCTCGGGGTCTTGTTCAGAATTTCCCGAATCCTCGCCCGACGGAATGGTGGATTCATTTTCTCTGTGCTTGGCTAGAATACTCCACGACATGGAAATGATATTAACCTTGCGCCCAATCGCAGCCCGGATGGCCATAGCGGCGCTGCGAGCCGTGATCATCCGACTGCCGTCTCTTGAAGGGATGTCGTGCACACGCATCACACACAGTGACACCCACGGGTTGACGCGAGCTATCATGTTAGCCATCACAGTTCCGCGCCCATGAGTAGAGTTGTGCCAGGGCTCCTCAGTGTGTTTCCCTCGAGGATAGTAACTAAGCCCGGAGGCTTCGACCATCTGACCGAAGTATATATGGAGCTTGTCGAGGCGGACACCATCATCAATTAGCGCGACCTTGACCTTCTCTGGTCGGCCATGCGTTTCCGGAAGACTATCGTGAACTCGCTGCAACGCGCCGCGGAAGCGGTCTATGGCTTCCATCCATTTGTCGCGATGCACTACCTCCAGTGGCCCGTCACCACCAGGGTAGCCATTGTTACCAATAGAGGATAAAGGCCAGCAGCGAAGGCCCGTTGTTTGGAATTCTGGGATGATGATCGGCCGAGCTGACTTGTCCTTTATGCGCTGTTCGATACTACGGGTGAAAGTGGCAAAAGAACGTCTCATCCGTTCAATCGACTCCAGTCCCTTTAAGAAGCCTCCATATTAGTCGCCTAGAAATCTGCGTTGATTATCGAACAAAGTCAATTGGGAGGCTTACTGGCGCTGCTTGGATGGTGACGGTCTTCAACTCAGATTTGTCTGCTGGGGCACATAGACGTGGGATCCCCTCCTCTGAAGCCCACCCTCGTAGGATAGCCTGGTTTCCAGACCAGTATAGGACCAAGTGTTGGACATCGGGTGCAGCTTGTCGGATCACGTCAATACTAAGGTCTGGTCTTTGCCAGTCCCTGAAATCATTCCCAAGGATGTTAGCGAGAATAACCCTAGCCACGGGGAGCTGGCCTTTACCATGTTTCCACCATGATCCGACCCCCATTCTCCTTTCGTGGCTTTTCTAGTCCCAGAGAGTCTCTTCCAGCAATAGCCCGCTCAATTGCGGCATCTGTGTGATACGGAACAATCATGTCGTCAACGTAGAGGCGAATTATCCTCCGCACCCCAGCCTCAAATAGCTCATCAAAGACAGAAACCAAGGACTGCCGACCCGGATGTGGGTTTTCCCCAAACTGTGGCCCTTGCTTTACGCCTCCTGGCCGCTTGTTATAGGTTTTGAGCTCTTTCTTTGGAGCTTCTGATGCAGAAGTACTTAATCTGGTCGTGGGGATACGCACATATGAAAGAACTTTGTCAAATCCTCCGACTGATAGTCGCGAAATCAGATCTATGATTCGGTCAGGGTCCTTTTCTTCAAGGCTGATGGCGTCGAAGTAGAGGTTTCGCTCGCAGGCATGTTTCCCGTATATGAGCTCTCGCGCAATCAAGTCTGGACGCTGTCGAATATAGTGCATGTGCAGATGTAGGAGTAGGTGGTTCATAGACTGCTCGGGGTCTTTTCTATTTTGGTTCTTGGCCTCCGCTATTCCATGACGCGGTCCATCTATCAGACTTGCCGACACCGGCTGGGTGACCGCCAAGGAAGGGTTGGTTGGCGCTCGTTTGAGTCCGGACCCCGTGTTGGGGGGAACAAGGTGGTGATCCAAGCTCTGGGGCCTGCTACCTTGTTGGCCTCCTTCAATCGTTGCACGAGACCGCCCACGGTCGGACCTGGGCATGGAGGTATTGGACCCGACGCTGATGAGCGCGGATTCCCCGGGAACAAAGTCGATGGACATGGAGTTTCTGGACATGGCGGCTCCCGGCGGAGTCGGGCTCAGGGGAATCAGGGGTGGAACGCTAGGAATTTTGAAGTGGCTGGCCTGGACGTTCGCCGCCACGGGCGCCCCTCGCGACTTGGTCTCCTCGGCCAGGTTTCGCTTCCCATCCTGGTTGAGATCGGTTGGTTCTGCGACAGGGGTTTTTGATGGGTTCAATCTCTTCTCTCGCTGGGCTGAGTGGACAAGACAGTACTGATATGGAGACTGGCCAAGTCTGTTGAATTCGGCACCTCGTTCCATCAGCTTATCGGCCCTTTGGATCATTTCCTTCACCAGCTTGACATACTCCTGCCCACGGCCTAGGCACTGCTGTGGGTGCAATGCATAGTGAATCGGCGTGTTGCTGTCTTCCTTGTCCTGTGCAGCGAGGATCTGCGCGGTCGCATGTGCGAAGTACTCTTTGGCTCTGTCTAAGGTCTCTTTCCGTTGTTGATTTGTGTTGTCGCGTATCGCCAGATAAAACAAGTGATGGAAGAAGTTTTGGCCCGCATCGTCCTGCATGGCTAGAATTTCCGGCAGCTGGGCGGGACAATGCTGTTTGATGAACTTGATGAATGCAAGATGACCATATGAAACAGCCAAGAGCCAAATAGGAGCTTCCTTCTCCCCATTTTTGGGTGCTCTCTCGATGATATAGATGATGGCCTTTCGGACAATTGGGTTTTCAGTATGGTACTGGTTCCACCTGCGAGCTAGCGCATGGAGCAATGAAGGATGTTCGCGGTCGCGCTTATCCGTTTCAATGAGAATCTTCTTTTTATAAGGCTCAAGTAGGGCAACTGCTAAGTTCTCATCCTTGTCGTCGCTCCACCGTCGTTGTCTCTTCTCCAGCTGGCCCAGAATGTAACTGCATCGGTCGTATATATCCTTCTGCCGCAACTCACTTTGTTCTCGATCGTTATTTTCTGGGCGCTCATGCTCCTCCTGTAGAGTAGATACTCCAGGGTCATCAGGATTTTCGTCAAAGAGGTCCTGTTCCGGGAGCTCATCGACATCTTCTGAGTAGTGGTCATTGGGAAAGCTCATCGCGCCTGCTATTCGTACCGAGTACGATAAACTCATGGTCGAATCGCCCATCTTGTGGGAACACAACAGAGAGAAGGGAAGAAAGATAAACTAGGGCATGACTTGCTCCCTCAATTCAATTGGAGTCAATTGGACCCCACTTCAGCCGCCCCGCGAGGCGCGTGGGTGGTTGTGACGAGGAGTGTGCGTGCATGCATATGTATGCATTTGGGTTGTTTGCCTACTGATTATTATTGGCCAGATCAATCGAACAATGGATAATGGCTCCGTTCGTGCTTCTCCATAATCCACTAGAGCAGAAACTAGGATACAAGGCACCGTCCAATCTTAGCGTAATTTCCCGGGCCTACAACCTCTGCTTGATTGCTTTCCCATAGCTTGTCCAGAAGGTAAAATCCCATAACTTGTTCAGATCCACCGATGCCAAATTCCACCGGTCAATAGACTCTCCCTGGTCGAGGTCATTGTATGGCTCATAGCTGGGATCAAACGGAATAGCTTCGTCTTGAGATCGCACGCTGCCTAGCGAGACAAGGCGTGTTGTCAAGTTAGGGGTGATACGGACATATGGAACACAGTCAAAGTCATTGTCATTTTCGCGTGTCAGCAGAACGCATGTGCGCAAATGGGAGACAATGCCATTGGACTGCGAACGGTTTTCCTGTAGTGCCCACTGGGCTTGGAAATAGTTCCCCCACTCATCAAATGGCCGACTACCCGTGATTTCGGCTGCAAAAGTCACAGTCTTTTCCACAGAGCTCTCGACCCCAGCCTCGCCATTTACGGGGACAGCCCCTCCATTAATTCCCAACTTGAATGTTTTCTTCAGATTTTCGAGTTGTGTGGTCTCCATCATACTATATCGCTCGTCTGGTCCGACTTTCCTAACAGAAGGGCCACTCCGCGGGGGGCTACCCGCGCTAGGAAGGAAGTCGAAGTTGATGGAGGCATCTTTGATTCGCGTCCCTCGATAGGACAGGAACTGGAAGTCGTAGACTAACAATGTAGCTCTCTGATCGGACTCGGGTGTGAGTGTGCCATGGATTATGGCGCGTGCGACACATTGCACGTAGAACGCGGGTCTCTTTCGAGACCCTGAACGGAACATCACCGTTTCCTTGCGCTGTTTTTGTCCAGGACGGCTGCGAACTTTGTATCCTGGGAAAGGTGGGGGCCAATACGTGTTAGCCCAATACAGCTGATGTACAGAGCCCAAGAGGCAGATAACAAAGTCGCAAGAACCTACCTCCAGGCCGTCCATCTTCTGGACCCAGCTCAAGCTTGAACAAAGTAGGGTCATTGTCCTGGTCGGCATCGTCTTGCTCTTCTCCTATTGTTGATTCATCTTCGCTCACCCACAACTCCCAGTCGTTGTACTGATCCATTGCGGCAGCATGTGCTAGTTGTTTTGTAATATTCAGATATTGGTATGAAGTTTGTTGGAGGTTCACAAGTTCCCACAGGGAGGGGCAACGGGGCTCTGTTATATCTTCATCAAAATGCAGATCAGTCATCAGCTCGATTGAGCAGTCGACATGCCTCGCATGACCCGCTCCCAAGTGTTAGCGAGTCACTAGGAATAATTGATCGTAGATACAATTAATACATAAACACTACTGGCACCCCGATCCGACATCAGCCACTAGATAGGCCATATCACTCTTTTCATCAAGTAAGTCGTAAGGAATATACAATACTTTGGATTTACAAGTAGTTTCCAAGTGGCATTATTGACTGATGTGATGGCGCTGACTGGCTGAATGTAAATGACGTGGCCAAACCTGGATGGTACTTATGCATAGGGTTGTCACTGATCTCTTGCGCCTGTAATGAACAAGGGCGCCTAGAAAGTGGGGGCCGTTACGGGCATCATACCATTTGGGTGACCCCACTGTCGTCTGAACCCAAAGGATTTGTTATTTTCTTCTCATCCAGGCACTACTTCGACCGTCTCCTCTAAATTTGGGAATTTTGTCTAACACATCCGGCAAACAGAGCCCAGGAGGGCTTGCCACCTTCCGTTATGGCGGATTCCGGGGCGACTGAAGGGATGGAAGACGTTCGTGAGGAGATTGGAGCAGACATGGGCATTGCGACGGACAACCAGGAACTGTTGTCATTTGAACCGATAAATCGCTTGGAAGCTGCTGAAAACTACGGAATCGATCCATTCCCTCATGTTGAGTTTGTTTGCCCTACAATAATTGTTCCACTGGTCATGGCACTGATTACTTGATATCTTCCCACAATAGTGTTGTACATGTAGCGGCACTTTGGCCGACTGATCAAATACTCTCACTCGAAACTCTCGGTATAGAGAATCTCTCAATGGAGAAGCAAGAGTATCTTTGTCGCCTGCCAATGCGCTCGCTGCTCAAGGGAGGGCAATCGGCAGCGATCCAACTACTTTCGCATTTAAAAGCTATGAGAAAGGGCGTCTCTACAGTAAGTAAAAGAGGTCCCAGAGAATAGCATCCCTTGCCCTACTGACATGTGATGGGAAGGTCCACGAGCTATCATGTTCGTCGCTTACGATTTCGGAGCTGTTCTACTAAAAAATGTACCGTTATGAGTTCTTTCCATCGGCGCAGTGAACTTGGAGATGCGAGATCTCATCTGACTTACATTCTAACTACAGGCAATTGCACTTACATTGAAAGGCGATAGAAAATACGAGAAAATTTTTCATGCCACTGCGGTTACAGTACGCTTCCATAGTCTATGTCGAGGACCGAGTGCTGGAGGTGATGCTGACTCCTCTTCTAAAGATCTTCTGCGGATGCCCACACCGGAGCTCCGACCTCGAAATTTTTCAAACAGAGCTATTCGAATTTCTACTCCACAAAAAGGCGAAGGAATGGAGTTCCCTGCTTCCCATTCTAAACGTAGTACGCCTCAGCCGAGCCATCCGCACGTCGACCAGCGCCTTCATCAACTCCAAGCTCACGGTTCGATCTCGGGTGATCAGTTTATACGCCCGTGAGAGAGAAACTGGGAGTATTCACACTGTGAGAAGGATTAACCCATAAAGTCAATGTTTCTCATCGATTTCTAACGGATTGATAGGCCTGGGACGCACACACAGGCACTCTCGGCTTACCGTCGGAGTTTGCCATCCAAGAAGAGGATAAAATGACCTTCCCAAATCTCAGCACATACGTTGCATACGAGCCTGACAGTATGGTGTTCATCCCAAAGTATAAATTTGAATTTTATTTGACATTTTGGCCAGCCTGGATTGCCCACCCATCCTGGGTCCGTTGGGAGCAGTTCCTCTTAGCGATAACCGCTCCACCGCGCCCATCCCCACATATGCCATCTAAAGCGGAACAAGTGGCATTCCTCCTAGAACATCCGACCTATACCGCCTGGGTCAAAGGATCCGGTGGTAGGATTTTATACGTTCATGGAACAACACCCAATCTCCCCGAAACCCTCGCTGATCAGCTTCTCTGGCAATGGCGCATGGACAGACCTTTTGATGCACAGAACGACTGCCGAATTATACCTTTCACCTTTAATCACACCGACACCCTGCGCGATTCAATGGTGGACTTCATGGTCTTTGCCATTAGCCACCTAAGGTTGGGTCGGTATACTGGCTCCCAAGGAGCCTCGTATCAGCGCTTGCAGGGTCAATTTGAATTCCATGGTGGATGGACGGAAAAAGCAGTGCTCTCGAACTTTGACTTTCTTGCACAGCCGTACGAGACTACGGTTTTTCTTTTGCAGAATTTTGATGAGTGCGATGACAAGAGCCGAGCTTTATTCCACCGGTATCTGCAGACCATGTCGGAAGGAACAGAAGAGCACATCCGCATCATGGTAACTTCGCGACAGCCGCACGCCCTATTAACGGAGCTTTCGTCCTGGCCGGAAATCAACACGGATGAACTCAGTCTTGATCCAGGGGATATGGCTGCAGATAGCTCCTTGAACACTACGAGTTGGGCAGCCCGAGATGGGCTCGATCCTGAAGTTGGAGGAAAAGTCCAAATTTGGAACAAGTGCATCGGAGAACAGTTGAATGAGATCAAAGTGGGACAGGTGGACACAATCATTCAACTCATCCAAGAACACACAGGTTGGCCCCATCAAGTCCAGGATGGCCAATTCATCAAGTGTTTGCACTTTTGGATGGAATCGGCCCCGGTGATAGTGTGGCGCAGGTGTTGGATAGGATACTTCGGCGATACAGCATGGAGGATGGGTTTACCTGGATAATGTCGTGGTTGATCGCGACTGCGCGGCCATTCACACAAGGAGAACTGGCGGAACTCCTGTCCTCATACTTCAGGCAATACACCAGAGAACAGCAAACATCAGAGTCCATTGTTCTGGACCGGGAGGCTGCTCAATGGAAGTTGGATGTTTGGCTCCGTGGGCTCGTTGACATAGACCAGGAGCAAGTGAAATTCCGCAGCAATATTCGCGATATCATCTTTGACAGAACTCCTGATCAACAGCAATTCCTCTGGCATGGGGTGGAAGAGCAGGCCCACCAGACAATCGTCAAGTTTTGCATCCACCACTTTCAATGTCACGCAATATTCAATCCGATGCAAAGGATTTACGAAGAACATCGACAGCGGGGCCCTCAAGCCGACGGGCAAAAAAAGCAGATGTCTGCTCCACTCACCCCAGACGGAGTAGATGTTCTGTTCTACCTCGAGTTACAGGAGATGGCACTGGGCAGCGATGGTTCTTTCTAACCTTTCGGTCCAAGTGTTCGATCTCCTCTATGTGTAAGCCAGCCCCACAACGTCTGTTTATTTGCACATCGCATCTAATGCCGGAACACAGAATATAAATAGCGTGTCCGTGGGTTATGTTTGAGAATCAGTACCTGGAATACATGACCATCTAGTTTTTGTCCTTTTAAATCCTATTTCCTACGTTGATTAATAGAAAGTGACCATTTTCAAGCATAGTCGAAATGCGACTGGCTCGTAGGATTGATACGCGTATGGCATGTTAATGTGTGTCGTGTCTTGAAGAATCGGCTACTAGTGGGTGATAAAATATGCCAGGAGACTCAATTCCACGCATCTCTTCAAGGTTTCAAGCCAAAATCTGGTAGATAAACTGCCAATTCAGCGTATACAGAAAGGAAGACGAACGAATTATTTTCGACTGATTGCGCGGAGGCCAAGTAGCGTGGGCTCGCGGGCATCAAATTCAACCGCCAATTTTTCCTCGTTTGCCTGTTTCCATTCCTCCTTCCTCCTCTTTTCTCCTTTTCCGTCTCCAAGCCCTCTTGACTCTTCTTCCTCCTTTTCATTGTCCTTTTCTGTTCCTCACCTCTACCTTCTTGTTCTTCCTCGTTTCAACAAGACTCGGCTCAGAGTCTCCATCCAACTCTCGAGGGCACATTATCTCATAACCTCGCTCTTGGACACATAGACGCGCAGGTCACACTCACTTTTTTGTCGTTGCCATCCTGAACGTGGTTACTGAGATCAACAGAGCCATCCCAGACTAGGAACCCCTCCCTGCCAGCCCAACCAAGTGTTTCGAAGCTGTATTGAAACCCACCTATAACTTTCTGGCTTGATTACTGATTGATACAGGAACCGACAGATTGCCCGCTTTGAGCTTCTTGAGCCGTCTGAGAGTACCTTGACTGTTAGGAACGTCCCTGATCTCACTACAACCGGGCAATTGGCCGCCCTGTTGAAGCAGTACAGATCTGCTGATCCGGCGGGTGGCTTGCCCTGCAAGATAGCTCTTCTTGACGATCTTTCTCCCAGTCCCTCCCCGTGGAAGCCCAGGATTTGCAAGGAACTCGACATCCGTGGCGTTCCTTGGCAAGATAACCGGATTCACAACCCGGTTTGAAGCAACGGTAATTCAAGTCATCGGTACACCAGAGTCAACTCCTTGTGAATTGTGCTTATTGGAAAAGGCAGTTTTCGTCAATTGCATTACGGACCCTGCCACACAACCTGGCAGAAATTGCCACTAGCACCCCCGTCCCTGTCCTTGGCACCTGGAGCCAGCCACCATGAGAGCCACACAGACACGAATGCGACGCCCTACAGCACAGGAGCTGGAGACAGCCCTTGAGTAGCCGAAATGCCTCCTTTTACAGCAGGCATCCCTGAAGAAGCTTCGACGAGCAATCAAGGCAGCTATTCGCACTGAAAACTCGTTAATCAAGCAGATCATGGAAAAATATCCTTCTGTCCGCCAAACGACAAGGCTACAAGTCCTCCATCACCTTCTGGGATTGAAGGACGCCCTGTACGCAAACCTCACACAAATGGATCGACTACTTTATGGACTCGAGGAGCAGCTTGCCATTTACATTCAGCACATTGCCGAACACAACGCTGATGCAAACCCTCGTCCAGGTTCTCGTCCGACCGCCTCTACCCCCGACCGGAGTGAGAGCCTTGTAGTGTAACGACAGAATGAATACCCCACCTAAATGCGCAACGGAGAAGAGTTCATGATGGTCAAGCTTGGTTTGGCGCTCATTTATGGAATGATCAATCTTCATCTAGGGAATTGGTGGATCGTAAAGGAGGGAGGGTGGAAACTGCGTTTGCTGGCGGTCTTATCGCTGCGGAAGTACTCGGATCTGCCCCCACGGATTTAACATACACAGCTTTCAGACTAGCCCGTCAGCTCATGAAATTTTTCTTCCTTTGCAATCTAACTATCGTGCCATTTTGCACGGGCTAGTCGTAAATCAATCTTCAAGAATAACTATCTTTTGCCGTCTCAATGTATCACCAGTCCGTTCTGGCATATTACCTTATCAACCTCTCTTTCTAAGACCTCAATGTAGGACGGGTACTGGCGGATGCATTGAATACTTCCACCGGCTACCTTTAAATCGAGGTTTCGTTACCAAGTAACAAATTCCCTGCCTGTGGCTCGGACTATGATCCTCATAAATCTCATACTTACAGTCTGTTGAATTGCGAGCAATCGTGGTGTTCCAGGCGATGGTGGAGCCGGGTGTGTAAACACAAATGATTGTCCCGAGTGCAGATATGCTTAAATTTTATTAGATCTATCCGAAACTCCTTCCAACATATTCTGTCTATCTGACTATGAATGTCGCCTGGGTTCTCGACCCCATCAATGTCGACTCAGCCGTTGCATTGAACGATATCACTTCAATATCTACGTTGGGAATCTATTCTTCCTATATGATAGTCGGGGTCTTACTCCTTTAGCGCCGTTATCATGGACAGATTGCTGACTTCGATATGATTGATGAATTGTCGATCAATCTTCCAGATCTATGACTTGTTTAGGGGCCATTCCACGTACCGGGTTTCCTGGACACTGTGGTTAACATCTATGCGCGCATTTATACGATCATAGTTATTTCCTTCATTTTTATGCCCCCTGAGATGAAATTCAGTGTGGTAGGGACCGTTAGGTTGTCGTTCCGTTTGTGCATACTATCTTCTAGGTGACCAAGATGTATATAAGCTCCCTGTTCTGAAGGTTGCGTCGTAGAGATTTCACAGGATAGCTAGAAATCGAGACTGGTCTAGCTATGGCAAAAAATCCATGTTCTGGCAATGACACTACATTATACCGTAACATTAATAAACATACCGGAACCGCAAATTCTTCAAATCAGTCGTGTCCACTAAATCCATTTGAGTCATTCCGCCATCTTTCTCCTGATGGTCGGAAGGCTCGACACTCAGACTCATTTTGTCTCGCCGGGAATTTTCCCAACGCAGATAGAATAACAAGGCAAGTCCAACCACGACGCAGATAACGAGGCAGATTATTATTGCCAGGAAACCGCTCTAAGCTGATATCAGTACCGAGCTTTGGGAGAGATATATCACCATTTGCGGCAGTGGGGGAACTTACCTGGTATTTTGGTGCCTCGCGTGTGAAAAAGAGCTGCGGACCAATAATATTTCCAGTGCAATACATGATGAAATAGATGGCACTGACAGTTGTTTTCTTCGTGAAACCACCCACATTGGAACTGATCATTGCCAGGGAAACTGGCATCGTAGCAGAGTAAATACCCATGAGAAGGAGGCCAGCGTAGCGTGCAGCAGTAGAGGTTCCAGCATAGACCAAGCCGCTTCCAAGAATACTGATGATTATCATTCCAACAATCACTAGGCAGCGGCTGTTTGGTACTTTCGACGAGACAATGCCACTGAAGCCTCTTATCAGTAATCTCCTTGGTCTAGAGAGTGAAGTTGTAACTTACCCAATCAGCACGAATATAAATACTATCAGACCTCCAGGAATGCCAAGGAGTAGCGTATGGAATGTGTTGTAGCCAAACCCTTTCAGTACCAATCCATTGAACTTTTCATCGTCAGAACTGGATCCAGAAATTGTATGAATATCATGACGGATACTCACAGTGGTAAAGCCGCCATTGGGAATGTTGCAAGCCAGTATCAGGCCTGCAAGGAGCCAAGTTTTAATGTCTGTGAAAGCTTCCACGATTTGGCGACGATCAATTTCCGTGTTCTTGTATCCGGTC
Source organism: Penicillium daleae (assembly GCF_028827525.1). NCBI lineage: Eukaryota > Fungi > Ascomycota > Eurotiomycetes > Eurotiales > Aspergillaceae > Penicillium > Penicillium daleae. The sequence goes on along the minus strand of NW_026623157.1, from coordinate 1,857,522 downwards.
TGGTTTGCTCTCATGCGCTCTATCGCAATCAACCTCTCTTCTTCAGTGAGGAATTTAGCGTCGGTAGGCGAATCTGGAAGTCGGAAAAGCATGAGTGTGCCCCAGGCAAAGGTGGCGATCCCGAAAATGATGAAAAGCCACTGCGTATGAAATTAGAAACACTCCTAAGATAAAAAAGGTTGGAGCAAACATACCTGCCATGCCTTAAGGCTATCTTTAATCTGCAGAATACCGACTGCAATGAGGTTGCCGAAGATAAGAGAAAGGGAGTTTCCACAGAACCAGATACCGGCACGGAGGGGCTGCTCAGAGGTGCGATACCAGAGGGAGGTGATCAAAGTGAACCCAGGGGATAGGCTTGCCTCAGTACATCCGAGCAGGAACCTGGTTACCATCAGAGTGGCAAAGTTCTTGGTGGCCGCATGACAGGCAAGAACTACGGCCCACAGGATACTGTAGAATGTAAGCGACGTTCAAGAGTCCCAGAGAATGACATACAAGTTGGTAGCCAGGTATTTGCCCAGGGAAATTTGACCATGAGTAACGAGGCTGGATATCTGTGGGAGCGTTAGCGTTAGAAGAGGGCAGAATAAAACGAGGATATTGGTGGTAGGCTCACGAGAAAAACAAATATCCGAAATAGAAGATTCCAGATGTCCAACTATACTGAGACCCGACTAAGTGCAGGTCCTCTTGAAGGCCCATCAGCGCAGCGTAATTCAGCGTCTGTTTATCCAAGAACGCCATCATATATGCCACAAGCATGAGGGGAAGAATTCTTTAAAAAAACTGTCAGCATCCATGGAAAGTTTCCATTGACAAAATAGAGACCAACGTGAAGTCAATTTTTCGCACGAGTCTCCTTTCCGCAGTAGGTGAGAATTGCGGCGATGAAGAGTGGAGTTGCTCAAGAGCTCCATTGTCGACACTTTGCTGGTCCATTCTCTCATTCGAATGGCCATCCTCCTTCTTAGTGAGTGTGCCTGCCATTGTATAATCAACCGATATAAAGGAACTTTGAGGACGATGGAAGATCTGCTATCTTCAAGCAACCTGGCTTCCGCTACTCTATTTATACATCAGTCCATTTGTCTAGATAGCTTCTCCTCACACTAATGTGACCTGCCTTTTGACTGCCAAGATAATCATACCCCCGCAAACTCAATCCTCCGATAAGAGTCTGTGCTCGAGACTAGGTTTGCCTCGGGTCAGTTATCATTGGTTCGGTCGGCAAGGCTGTTCGCGGCTTGGCGAGGCTAAAGCCATGGCGTTCATCTAGATAGGGGAAACCAGATGGTCCAGCCGAATTGTTTCGAGGAGCTGATTGGATTGACAAGAATTAAGTTGATTTCCCCAGATAACAGGATTGGAGCCTGCATACTTGAAGAGGCTCCCTTCAATCGGAGCCTTCCTCCTATCCCGACTATATCTGATTATCGGCATTTAGGAGATAAACTTCATACCCTCAGTTTCATTTGTCTCAGATTATAGGCTACACAGATACTGTGGGTTTTCTATCACTCGCGCTGGAAGTCCTTCTTCACTGCCTCGGCAAATTCGTCATCGACCAGCATTTGGCATCCGACAACGGCCATTCCGGCAGCACAGGCGATAGCCCTCTCGAATCCCTCGGGTGAACCAGCCCCACTTGTGAATTCTGGGGTATGGTTGACACCTTTCGCTGGGATACAAAACACGCCGTGGAAGCCCGGTATGACGTATGATACGTTGCCTATCATGCTGTTAGTCGTGGTAAATCAAAAGCCTGTGTGGAAGAGATCGACAAACCCATATCAGTTGAAGCCCCAGCGAGCGCGCCTTTTTGTTCGGAGTTATCGAACAGAGTGTGGTGACCCATTGCCCGCATTGCTGAGACGTAACTTTCGCAAATAGGTATATTGCTCTTCAGGTCATCATAACTAACACCCCTGAAATGACTCTGTCAGCCGAATGGAGGTTTCTGCTCATCGATAAACAATTACATACCATTCGTATTCCACTTTGCACCCAGTCGCCGTGGCAGCAGCCTCAAAACAATTGACAACCTTCTCCGTCAAAGGCTTCAGAGTCTTCTTCGTTGGAGAACGGATATAGTAATCCACCGAGGCGGACATAGGAATAATATTCGGGCGAGCACCTCCATTTACAATGACGCCGTGGATCTTCTGAGAGGGCAAAATCTGCTGTCGAAGCAGTGAGATATTCACATATGCTGAGACCACTGCATCAAGGGCATTGATACCCTCCCAGGGTGCCGCTGCTGCGTGGGATGGCTTTCCAGTGAAAGTTACCTTGACCTTGTTATTGGCCAAATATCCTCCTTCGACAGAGGTCGCAACACCATGCACATCCGGGCGATTGGGTGACATTGGCACGGGATGCACCATCAGACAGGCATCTACGTTTTCGTAGGCGCCCGCTTCGATCAGCTTCACCTTACCACCGCCAGATTCCTCTGCAGGAGTACCCAGCAAGCGGACAGCGAATCCTGGGATGCTAGAAGACTGTGCCTGTGCCTTCATTGCCTCGCAAGTAGCAATGAATGCAGCGATAGAGCTGGTCGCGATCAAATTGTGGCCACAAGCATGGCCAATGCCAGGCAGGGCATCTGCAGCTTGTAAATATATTTTTGGACGTGCTCGGTAGTGGATGAATCTACTTACCGTACTCTGCATTGAACACAACAACACGACCACCACTTCCGTGGGTGAACTCAACCTCAAGAGCCGTGTCCAAGCCATATGCCTTGGGGCGAACTTGATATCCACTCGATTGGAGGCCGTTGAACAGCTCGCAGATGTGGTCGTGAGCCTGGTATTCTTTATAGGCAAGTTCAGGATTCGACCAAATCTAAACAAGGTCAGCTTTGAGGCGCTTTCGTATTGATCCTGAGTGACATACCTTCTGGTTGATATCTTTCAGCTGCGCATCATAACGGCGAAGTGCCTCTTGGACAGTGTCCAGGAAGGGCCGCTGGGCCTCGGGAACATGCATCTTGGGTACTTTGATCAAAATCTGACAGGGATGAGGGGTAGACGCAATGATAAGAATGCGGCGTTTAATGTTATAAGGTCGAGGTGCTGGAGCCCACAGGGTCTCCTCCTAGTCTTTACTTATCTGAACATCTTCAAATGCACGCTTTCCCCCGCTTGGCTTTCCCGTTCCTCTCGGCAACGCTTCGCCTTTCTGGATGTGGTTAGGGACCCGTTTGCCGACAGAGCCAATCGGCAGCCTCTGCATCGGCAAGTCTCTTTCTTATCGTCGCCAATTTTAAACGTCTGATTGCTCCACTGGGCAGATAAGGCAAAGCACTTCCCCAGCCTCCACTTCCCCTTCGACATCTCTTGAGCCCCCCCCGGTCGTCCTCCCTTTGGCGATAGGCTCTCCTAACTCCTCGCAACATAAGTACTACCCCAGATTGAGCTACATACCCGATATTGCTGAACGGACCCGTAAAAGACCCTCGAGCACCAGATGGGGTCCGGACAGCTGTCACGGTCGACGCCCAGAAGATGCACAAGCAGGGCAAGACACGTTCCAAGACCGGTAGGGATCCACACGCCGCTTATCCTTTGCCTAATCCCTCAGGATTGTGTAGCTGTTAGCGAAAGAGTTGGCTAATAAACTCGGCTAGGCTGCCGGACATGTCGCATCCGTAAGGTAAAATGCGACGAGGAGAAGCACATAGTCGAGGGTCGAGAGCCCCAGTGCCGACGATGCACAGCAGCACGCATCAAATGCGAGTGGAAGGGCGGACCAATCCCGCGGAATACTTCCTCTTCCTCATCTTCCTCGACTTTGAGGGAAGGGCCCGAGCAATTGCCCACCCAAAATGCAGGTCAATCCGACCAGGCCACCCGAAAACGACTCCCTGTTCAACAGTCTTTCAATCCTGGCAAAGCACCATTACTTCCGTCGCATAGAATTGGCAATGGGGACCGTAATCAAAGTCTCCAAGCCGCCAACTCTTTGACTCTATCTGCTTTTGACCGGGATTGTCTCAGTTACCTCCAGAATTCGACACTAGTCATCATCCTTGGAAAACATTGGCCCTGGTCTACGATTTCATACGCGTACCACCGAATCGCTGACACCGAGCCTATGGTCATGAGCATGATCCTGGCTAGTACTGCAAGGGAAATTCATCGATCACGACTCTACGATCAGGAAGCACTTTCTATCAGCAGTCTCAATCCGAGTTCGAGTAATAATAATGAGTCCTGTGAGCTTGATGGGCGGATGCATTACGGTCGAGCATTATCCAGCCTCCGTCAAGCCCTGAAATCGGGCGTGAGAACGCCTCAAAAAGTTGAGGCCATTTTCATCACGCTATGGTTGATGATTGACTATGAAAATCGCTTTGGAAGTGGTGCTGCCGCCATTAATATCCACATTCGCGGCATCGAGACCCTCCTTCACAACCATGTTGTTCCGTTTCTCCGGGGCCACGCTCACCAGCACCATGAGTTCGCAGGCCGCCAGCAAACACCGTCTCCTGCCCTAACATTCAACAATGAGAATTCGTCGCCTCGTTCACCAGCGGATCTTGTATCACCAGCTACTGGTGAACACGTCGCTGGAGTCGGCTCCTGTTCTCTGGTCTCGCAGTCAAATTCCGTCGAGGGGCTCGGCTGTACCTCTGTCCCCCTTTTTCTACTTTGGACATTATACTTCTTTACCCCAGCAGCATTGTTCTTCGGACCTACTACAGGACGAATGGACTCTGATATATTCCAATTTTTCCTTGGCAACCAAAGCGATGATACAATTCCTTTGACTCTGTCAGAGTTATATCGAATTAGCAGACAATCACCTGCTCGGTTCTGGGGTAGTACATACCCAATGTCTGCTCAGATGGATGACATGGAGAATCTTCCGGCGTTGACTCTCTACCATCGAAGTCATGTCATCCAATTTAAGATCACGGAACAATTCAAGGGCGGCGTCCCTACTGAGGCCACTGTGGACGAGATATCCCCCTACCAGAAAATCATTGGTGAAATCAACATCATCGCGCTTGTGAGTCACACTATGTCCCAAATATCTCCTCTGTGTAACTTCTAATGCGTAACAGGAATACGACTCCGTCCTTACAGCCGTCAGAACTTCGCAATCATGTGATATTGGCGCAGGCCGCCGGGTCTTGGAAACAAGTTACTGGGCTGCCATCACATTCTACAGTACCATTGTCTTTTTTCACCTGTGTTTCCAGGATATCATCAACAAGCAGCCGGGAACTCAGGTTCAGAGCCAAATTATGCCTCTTTCCACCGCAGTTTCCCTGGTTCTCGAATTGAGTCTTAAGCTTCATCGCTCCAGGCCACATCTGATCGTTCGCATTACGTGGCCTCTATTCCTGGCGGGAATCGCGACGTCGGATCGGATATACCAGGATTGGGTGTCGATCAGATTGAAGGAACTCGGTCGCTTTGGACAGAATTATACTCGAATTAGTCGCCGATTCGATGAGATCATACAGAGCGGGCACCCTTATGTCTCTGAGAGGGATTTCCATTTCTTAGCGAATGCGGAATAGGGAACAGTTATCATACTTTGCGTTATATTTATCGGTTTACGTTACGGCATTACCAGTTCACGTATATACGTTTGAAACTACTAGGTACAGGGCCCAGGAAGAAATAACTCTAGAGTATTACGAACAATTACACTTCATTCAATGCTGACTACTTCTTTTCGAACCCATGTCGCTAGTATTCTAAAGTCATCAGGGGGCCTGCTCTGCACATGGAATTGCCGGGTTGTTCGACATACTCTCGTAAGTAACACCTCCACTTTGACATTGCGGCATTCGGACTAGAAACTAAAAAATAATCCGTAGGAAAACCTGACGTAATGTAGAGTATTACCTCTTCACTCAATTTTCAAGGCTGGGGTATCGCCGAGAAAGCCTCCCATTCTGTATGAAAGTCAGTGTCAAGGGTTGAAGAAGCAGGCTTGAAAGCTCAACTTACGTAGCAGGGTAACGATCGCCAGGGACTTCATTTTCTTGGATCAGTTTTCGAATATCCTGGATTTCCTTGTCCGTCAATTGGAGCAGAGACGACCTGTTGTTTTCTTCCATCCTCTCAGCAGACCGTGTGCCCGGAATTGGGATAATGTCAGGGCCCTGAGCAAGCAACCAGGCTATTGCAACCTGTGTGGGCGTCACATCATGAATCTTTGCCACGCTCTTGAGACCATCCACCAATTTCAAAATCTTCGGGAAATTCTCTCTCGAGTACTTTGGGAAATTCCGGCGCAAGTCTGCCTCGGGTAAGTCATCGAAAGACTGGATTTGCCCAGTTAGGATCCCGCGGCCGATGGGGCTATAAGCAACAACGGCAATGCCCAGCTCACGGCAGGTATTCAATAGATTGATTTTTGGTGACTCAATGTCTAGCGCGAAAGGACTGTATTCGATCTGTAGCGCGGTGATGGGATGGACAGCATGTGCTCGGCGAAGTGTCGCTGCGGATACCTCGGAGATACCAAGATATCGAATCTTGCCTTCACTGTGAAAAGAGCTTAGTGAAACTCACCTGATCATGATCAACAGAGTCATACTTCTTCAACCCAACCATTGCTTCAATTGTTTTCTCGATCGGTGTCACGCCATCCACGCGATGGCAATAGTACAGATCAATAGTGCTGACTCCAAGCCGCTTGAGACTCTTCTCACAGGCAATTCGCACGTACTCAGGATCGGAGCGAATCGACATGTTGCCCGTTTCGCTATCCCGCTGAACACCAAACTTTGTGGCAAGGAAGATATCCTCTCTTTTGCCAGAACGCTTGAACCACTCTCCCACTATGTCCTCGCTATCTCTATACAAATCTGCTGTATCCCAAAAGCACTGTCCAACAGCATATGCGTGATCCAGGAAGGCGAGCTTCTCATCGAGCGAACCTGCGGACCCATATATGCCACCAATGCTCATGAGTCCGAGTCCAACAGCAGGCACCTGAGGGCCTTCGTGGCCAAGTCTTCGATATGGGATAGACATCTGGAATAGGAAATTGTGTGAATTCCTTTAAAGCTGATTTGCATGAAAGTTAAGTTTTTCAAGGAACAAAGAAGCCGCCCCTCTTTGTTATTTAAGCTGAAGGGGACTCTTCTACTCCGTATGTACGGAGTACGCCAGCTTTATAGCTATGGCAGGATGCCATTGGCTCGTCGACTGCAAGCACAAGGCCCGTCAACAGATGATTGGTTGTCTTCTTGGTTAGTCACCTGTCATCAACATACAGTCCCCGCAGGCGTTGCGGATTTAAGTACGGACGGACTTTAACACAGGACTTTAGCAACGGATTTAACTACAAAGGCAAATCATCAGTAAGTGTAACCAAATTCAAGATAAGATGATACATCGTGATGTCGTGTAATGTGTGAGTACAACACCTCTTCATTACTTTATAAAAGCCCCCAATGAGAGTGGGAAAATCATGCGCCATTGATGTAGAACCTTGGCACTCACTATGAAATCTCCAGTTTCAGCAAGACGCTGCTGGTTCATGAGGATGACTTCCAACAAAGAACTTCCCCAAGCAACAGCTGGCAAATCCGGACTACACATAATACGTCAAGGTCCTGTTGTGGTGCAGCGTTTAAACTCAAAATCAAGTCTGGGGATTAATGGAAACTTTACAGAACCACGATCTCAATTCATGGTCCCATATTTAGAACCTATGAACCTCAAATTCCAGTTTGCGCTCCCGAATATTAAAACACATTGGGCTATTCCGACGTCTCCCGACTGGTCTACAAGATCGCCATCTCATTAGCAAGCTCACCGCCATAATCGTTTCGATCCCCTCGCCCTTGAGCGCGTTTCTTCTCGTCTTCCCTCCGAATACTCGTCACGTAATTCCGGAACCGGTTACACATCTCCAGCACCCGCTGGAAATGGGTCTTAGTTACAATCGTCACAAGAGAGGTATCATAGTCCGGGTCCTCGTCGCTCTCAAACTCCGCTAGCGTGATTGCTGTCTGTAGCGCATTGCGAATATCCCGCCCATTGAGCTGTGTCTCGCCCGTGGTTTCAAGAACCCAGGACTTCGCGTCCGGTGCAATCTGGATTTTACCCGCGCGGTCGCGCACCAGCTTCCGGAAGAAGCCGTTCCAGACTTGCCGGCGCGTTTCCTCATCAAGGGGCTGGTAGTCGATTGCGATATGGACACGTGAGATGAAGGCGTCATCAATTTGTCCGACGCGGTTTGTGGTGAGGAAGAGGAGGCCTTTGAAGTATTCCATTCGGCGGAGGAAGGCTGCAAAATTGTTGTTACTATTTATCAGCGAGATGGTGGTTCGAATTGTAAATTACCTGATACTAGTCCGTTTCGGGCGAGATCTCGATTCTGTCGTCGTTCCAGGAAGATATCTGCTTCATCAACGAGGAGCACTGCATTCCAGGCTTCCGCAAGATTAAACCACTTCACGAGCTCGCGTTCGACGATAGTCTCACTCGTGCCAATATCAGCGACTGTAAGTGCAAGGAGTGGCCGGTGCAACCATTCAGAGATAGCCTCTATTCTCTATTAGCTAATGTTTCCGACAGTGGGATTTACGGTTGATGTACCGACTGTGTAAGTTTTGCCAACCCCCGGGGGTCCTGGAAGATTGTTGTTAGATGTAACATTAAAAAAAAAAAACCTCCAACGGGGGAGATACCATGTAGCAATATAATCTGCCCAGAACCTTTCCCTTCGATGAAGTCCGCTGACCATTGCCTGGTCTTGCTATTTTGGCGGTTTGAAAGAGCCTGGATCGTTTTCAGCTCGTCGTGGCCAATAACGAGGTTGTCGAGACTCTCGTTCGACGGCACAGATTCTTGGACGTAGTCAAGAGAGATCAGGACTGAAAATATTAGTATCGCTTCCGTGGTGTTCAATAAAAGGACACCTTACTCCATTCCTTGTGTCTCAGAGCATAAGCCAGTACATCTGGGCATAGCAGAAGTAGTTGATGCTCGGTGAGCTCACCAACCACAGGGCCACTTGGTTCGGCATTAAGTGTCTTGTTGGCACGGTATGCAGGGCCTTCCGTCCATGTTGAGGGACCCGGCCGTCTGAGGTAGGGCTCATTGACACGCCTTGGGGGGCGTGGTCTTATTTCTTCGGTAGTATGAAAAGACCAATCGTTATTGACAAGAATGTCATCGTACTCCTGAAACCGATTTGAATCATCTATCTCGCGCAGAGAGGACATCGGCTCTTCGTGGTCAGAGTCTGCAAGCCCTCTCCGGTGGTCTATCACCAACTTTCCAGAATACTATTTGTGTGTCAGTGGCCTAGTCAATAGCTTCTTTGTTAGCCCATGACCTACATATTGGCTGGCGTGTTTGATTGGACCGTTGTACTCCGCCAGGAGATTGCCTTGGCGGAGAGCCTTGAAGAAGATTGTGCTTCGGCGTAATATCTGCTCACGTCGCTTTCCACCGTCCCACGCGTCCCAAATAGAGATCGGACACACTGGTAGAGTTGTGACTTCTCGCAACCCAGAATAAGCGTGTACTTTCACGGAGATCAAAGCTCGTTGGAGTCGGTTGCCATCGGTCTCTAACCGCCATAGATCGACGAGCCATCCCTTTTCAATCCCGACCCCCAAGGAATCGAGCTGACTTATACCACTGGGCTTAACATCCAACACAACTGCAGCATGTGTAGACCCGTCAACGTGAATATAGACATCAATTCCGGGTTTCAGAAGGTACCAGATCATGTCAAAAGCCACCCGAGGAACAGAATCAGACAGATGTCTTTGACAGGTCAGTATGTGCTCCTGGTAGATGGGGCGAATAAAATCCAGCAGATGTTGGGCATGTTTCTTCAGCTGGTCAATTCGTTGAGCGTTACCGTGATGCTCACTCTTGCAAATCGTTCCCGCGGAAGTCCTGTCGGCCATTGTTTCGATGGAGTCAAAATGGTGCAACAGAACGGCAAAGGGCTCTGGAATTCTTAACGTATTTCCCGTTGTTTGACCGGGCCAACTGTAATTCAACGAGGGGTAGTAGTCCACCATGTCATTGATTGCCTCCGCAAGCATCGGAGAGTGCACCACGAGGTAACGTTTAGAAACACGCTTCGGATTCAGCATTTCAGGACGGGGCGCGTCCAGAATTCCCGATGACCTGAATCGCGCTCTCCTTACCTCAACAAGAACCTCAATGGTGATGACAGGGCCCTTCCACTCCGCGGGTTCTGACGCGGTCTGCTTGGTGTCTGCTGGTACCTGGGTGGAGCCTACGCCCAGGGAAAACTCGATAGGTCGATCGTCGATGTACCTCAGATCAGGCATATAAGCATCCATGTCTTCTTCATCGCCGAACTCTCTTCCCCGGCGCGGATAGAAGACTTTGGTATTCCACATGATGGCTGGCTCAACTGACTGAAGGTCTGGTTTTGCATCTCGACGTCGTCGGATCTTCACTAGATCAACGACGGTATTTCGTGGGCTAGCTAACGAGTCATCATCGCTGCGGTAGGATCGCCGACGACGAGCACGGCGAGTGTACCGAGCTTCAGATGAATAGGACGAATCTGTGGAACCCGAGGAGGCCACAACCACTGGAAGTGGTACCGGGGTAGCTTGCTCCGTTTCCATGATAGAACGCCTTGTTGGTGTCCTTCACGTGGAAATTGGTAGGCTAGTATGTGTTTGTAGAAAACAGGTGAGCGGGATTTCTTGCGAGTTGACTGATACTTCTGGTCCTGATACGTGTGGAGACTGAAGTAGATGAGGGGAAGAGGGGTATGGCGTTAGGGCGATCAACCCTTCAACATCCCGGTGTGCCCCAAATGCACCATCGCATATAGCCAGGTTGAACACGTCAGCAAATGGGGGCGGTTTTAATAATACGAGATGTTCAAGCATTAGTACATAGTACTATTGGAGGTGGGAAGGATGAGGCTAAGCGGGGCGAGTTGATCTCCTGGGGTCCCATCACGTCCTAGGACACTTAATGTAGTGGTGCCGCCCTCCTTGCGATCCATCTTCTGGCTGGGAAGAGGGTCAAAAACCCATCTTTCAACTCATACCTTGATCCATCGTTCAATTTATCTAGGGAGATGAATAGAGGCAAACAAGTAGAGCCCAGTCAGGGACTGATCCGGCGGTTCAGCGATGATATCTCGCAATCTTCGCCGGGGAGTCCCTGGGTCGTGCCCTGTCAGCCAAGGTGGCGTTTGACCGAAATCGAGAGCGATCACGTTCGTTGCGCTCTGAATGGGATCAACTCCTGCTGCAAGGTCAGGAACTCGCTCAAGGCTGCGTCCCTGACGAAGAGGCCGTTCTACTTCACCAGAGCCAGCGACTTCACGCAGCGTGGACCAAATTCCGACGAAGCCTCCCAAAGGAGCAACAGATACGACTTGAAGACTGCGATAGGCCAGACATCAATTTCCTCGTGGCCACTGTCAACAAGGCATCGGCAACATGGAAGTCGGGACGAGAAGAAAGCACTTTGGGCAAGCTCAAATCCAAATTCCACAGCCTTTGTGAGATTTGCCAAGATCACAGTTCGCTGCTGAAAATCTTTCCCACAAACGACAAGTACGTTGCCTTGCTAACGGGGTCAATCTCTGCTATCGCTCAGGCGACTATAAATCACCAAAACATCGCCGAGGGGGTGGCGGATACCCTCGACGATCTGGGCTATGATCTTGATTTCTGGAACCGCCAGATGATGGAGCATGGAAATATCCCCGCTCTCCGTCCATATATCCAGGAGCTTTATGTCGTGGTCTTTGAGTTCTTCACGGAGATATTTACCAAGTGGTCGAAATCCGGCTGGAAGCGATTTCTCACCAGTTTCGATGAGGGCGTATTCAACAAGCTCTTCACGTCCAAGAAAAACCGCCTTTTGGCCATTGAGCGTCGCATGGAACGCCATATCAATCTCGACTTCCGCCATCACACTGCCATGAGTCTTAAGACGGTGATTGAAAACCAGGAAAGGCTCTTCAATATATTACCGGACCAACTTGGCGAACAAAGATTATTCCTTGGAGTATCCCTTCAAAGGTTTCTAGAGCAACAACAAATTTTCAGTCTCGAACCACCCCAGGCGGCCTTGGTAATAAGCACGGTAGAAAGCACAGCAGGAGAGACGCAACCCGTTTCTACGAGTGGTGACAGTGACCTCGCACTCCCTGAACCGGAGGTTCACCCGACCCGACGTGCGCAATACCGGTTCAACCGTGCAGAGATTCAAGCACAATTGACCACATTCACAAATCAATGGATGAATCAAGTCAATTACTTGATTGAGGCTGCCAATCAGATGTCACTTCTTCGGCTCGACAAGGAGGTACACCATCGTCTAGTGGCGTGGTTACGAGGCCTCGATTCAATGAATTTATGGATTCGAGGCCCCCACGGCGTGCCACGGCCTAGCCAAAATTCCATGACTGCGGTGTCTCTGGCAGCACTGGCGCGCAACAACAACATCCCCTGTATCGTCTACTTCTGCACCTTCACAGGCCCTCATTCTTCTGGGATTTCCAAGCGAGTCGAGCTGGGATTCTTGCTCGCCTCGATTGTCACGCAGCTAGTTCAATTCCTCCCAGATAAAGGTTACGCAGAGGCGGACCTATCTCCTACGCGCTTCTCAACCCTCGCACAGGGCTCTTTAAGTGTGGTCGAGACGCTCCAGCTGATACAAGATGTGCGGAACGTTGGCCCGAGATTGGTATATGGCTTTATAGATAACATTCAGGTCCTAGAAGATCGGTCCGATGAAGCCTATAACCGAGATCTATTGAGGGTTATTGCGACTATATGTAGGCTTGGTAGCCGGAGTCAGCTTTCAGAGAGTGATGGTACACCGAACGAGGACGAGGTATCTGTAGTTCCGGGCACAAGGATCTGTTTCACAACGGAAGGATACGTGGATGGCCTGGCGCAGGCCATAGAGCTACAATTAGTTGAGAGGGTTGAATTTGACCTTGAGACGAATGACCCCCTTGGGGGAGAGGCCGGTGGAAGACTTGTATGGGATGCGGAGGGAAGGGATGATTGATCAACACCACTACAGCTATGAATGTCAATGTTGAGGCTGTGATCAAGCCACGGGCTGCATGCAAAGTCTTTCAATATACAAGGAGGATTAGAATCAGCTTCACCACTTGCACAGACGCCCACTTAGAATCAAGCCCTTGAAAATGACATTCACTCAGAATTTCCCAATCTTTTCGTCACGCATTCCTCATTTCCCCAAGAATTAACACCCGGGTGCTGCCAAGGCCAAGGGGCGCACAGCCGCAGCGCGGCTCCCAAATACTATGTAGAAGACGCCAGGGATAACGAGAGAAGGGAAATTGGACGGACCCTTCGCTATCACAGGTTTGTTCCCTGAAAAGTGTTTTAAATTCAAGGTTCACGGCCTGCATATATGATGGAACCTTAAATTCTGATTGGTTGGGATAATGAGGCTCTTATTTAAGGTCACCCTCACATCACATTCTCACACACTTGACATTGACGTCGAAGGATAGAAGGATACTATGGATGCTGAATGCCAAAAGTGGGCAGCACAGCCCCTGGGAATCGATTCGTAGCCTTGTGAGTCGGTTGTCGTCAGAATAGAATTTTGCAAGGAGTACTGGATTAGCGGTCGTTGGCCAACTCTTATTCTCATGTATCCGCTATCATCTACAAGAAATTCTCCTTATCTTTCACTTTTCAGCATATTATTTTCGCCGCGACTTTGCATACGATATCCAATATCTTTCTAAATTCTGTCTTTACTTCAGGGAAGGGATTCTCTCCACGGCACATTTTCCTGCTCCCTTTGTACCTTGACCTCGCAATGGGTGCATCGCTAAGCATCCTCGGAGGTGCTGTCGAGGATGGTCTAAAGATTGGAAGCGACATGATGCAGAGTCTTTCTAAAAACTCAGTTTTCAGGGAAGGCACCTCTGGTATAGAAAGCGAAAGCCCCTTGGGTGATTTGTCCCGTATATCCGGTACTGAGAGTGAAAGTTCATTGATCGACGCACCCGATTCGTTTATTTCTGGAGATACTGGAATGAAATCACTAGAATATCTACATTCGGTAATCGGTAGGTTAGATAAAGGCATATATCCTCGTGATTTGTTGAGTCTAACACATCGACACATGCTCAAAGACCATGCAATGGAATTTTACGATCTTCTTGATGCGCTTTCTTCTGCCATCTCACCATCAGCCACGGTATCGGCCACAATATCAGCATCGACATTTCCCATGACCGCTCCAGCGGAAATGATCACCTCAGCCGTATCGACAGCAGAAGGAACTCTGTGATGCAATCTTTTCTCAAATTTTACATCCCTCTGCGCATCAGCAACACATGCTTCTGGAGCTGTAGAGCCAACTCCGACATTTGCAGCTCTTTCATCCTGTGTGTGTTATTCAGCCACGCACAATTTTGGTCGTGCTCTTGCCATCGCGGCATTAACATGTGGCGCAAATACAACTGCATACACATCCGCAAGCCCTAGCTTGGCTTTTTCCGCCATCGCAACGTCTGCAACACCGAGCTCCGAGGGGTTCGGTATGGCAATGTCCGCGAATCGAATGGAGAGGCTTTGTGCACATATGGGGGAAGTAAGGAACTTAGCCAGCGTACAGCTTGCTAAAGTGTCTCCGTCGGTGACAAGTTCTAGTGCTGCAACTGCTACTGAATCGAGTGATGGGGTAGCACTTTCAACATCCAAAGCAGGACTCAGTGTCGCTGGTTTTGCTGGCGTGCTCTTGATCTAGGACACCTAACATGGAAGCAAAAAAAAGAAAGATGAGATGAACTTGTGTTCGTTGAATCTCAGCGATCTGCCTTGCCCTAATGCCCTGCTCCTCTGAGACCTTGACTCATCAATCTTTACGTATTGCAACTATCCACGGGTTTAGCTTGCTATCTATAGACTTGGCATACTTGGAACATTCACATTTGAGTTATTGCGTATATATTGGTGCAGTGGACCCGGCCTTCGCAGGTTAATTAATTATGTACACTTCAAGATTTATGCAGTCATCAATCCAAAATCAGACGCCACAACCGAAAATTCTCGGTGGATCCCCTCGGATCCCGCTTTCCTCGCTCTGAATTATCGATAATATTTCTAATTTAAGGGAGAGCAGCGGGAGCATAGCTCTGGTCAGGAGTGACGACTTTGCCGCCAGCAAGTTGGTTGTCGGTATAGGCAGGCCAGATGATCTGACGACTCAAGTTGTTGACAACGGACAGGGTGGTGAAGCCATTACCCGGACCAAACTGCCCACTCCAGCCAGAAGTAATGGTGTAGTCACCACAGTTGGAGGGACCTCCGTTGGCCTGGGAGGCGGTGTTGGCAGTCACAACGTATGTGCAAGAAGTAGCACTGCCAGAGCCGGGGTAGATGCCGAAGGTCCAGGTGCACGAGGAATCGTTGGCGGCGCAGACGCGCTTCATGCTTTCGATGGTCCATTCAGGGCCAGCGGCCATCATTGAGACGCCGGCGACGGGGGCAGCGAGGACCGCGGGAGCGGCGAAGATAGTGGCCAGGAGGAGCTGAGAGAATTGCATGGTTGCGATTTGGTGTATTTTCGGTGGAAGGTAGGTGTTAGGGAGTATTGTAAATAGTTCGGAGGAGATATAAGCTATTGCAGGGTGATGTGAGAATAAAACCACTTGGTAGAGGCCGTGTTGAAGCTATTTAAGGTATTTTCCAGTCCTCTGAAGTCATTGATCTTGGCCTTATCCCAAACGAGCCATCGCAGCGATCATCAGAGATGTTGCTCAAAAAGGATGTTCCCTAAAATTAGTGAATGTAACTGTACAACAGGAGCTGGTAGGAACCTCCGGAAGACGACTCTATCTCAGCGTGCTGGGCATGTCTTACCTGTGTATGTAGAGGTGAGACATCACCTGACGAGGTGTTCAGTTCAATCATTCAAGGATGCTACATTGCTAACCCCACATTCACAATTTAAGACATGTTCGAGACCTCTCCAATCATATCCCGCTTGCCGTAGGGCACGCCGTAGGGGCCCCCCGCGTTTGTGCGCCCCAAGATCCACGTGCTGCCGAAAGTTACCAGCATTTACCAGAAAATGAGGAAAGACCCTGAGTAAATGAATAATAATAGTCTGCTAACATCATACCACTATAGGTAGCCGAAAAAGATCAGATCGTACAGGATGCATCACACACAAGTCATTCCTTTTCGGTGTCTCTCCGTCAAGATCCACCTCTTCTGTGAGACACTCTATTTATAAACACCATTAAGTTCATGATGAGGGAGGAGCTTCACCGATGATCGAGGGAGCAAGAATCGCGAGGATAGAGTATTTATCTAGCATGTTATTAGTTGCTCGGAATATTTCCACATTCCATCTTCAATAATAACGAGTCCTTCAACCAGTCATGCCCGAACGAACCGGTTATGAACCCTACAGGTAGCGAAAACGAGAGGATCCTAATTTTCTGATAGGCCACTACGTGGTCTACGCCTATGCATTAATTCCACCAAGTAGAGATACCGAAGCTAGAGAAAGGAAAAATCGTTGGTGGTTGATAGCTTAGCTTGTTCATTCCACGAAATACGTTTCAATGAATTCAGACGACTCTTTCATTATGCATTACGCTTAGATCTCGGATTCTTGGACCGCTCATGAAGACCGTGGTTTTTAATTTGCCGGAGGGCCAGCAGGGCATAACTCATACGATGGGTCTCACTACACGATATCCCGGGTAATTCTATCCCTCGAGTGTTGGTGATAAAAGAAAAGATCAAAGGCCTCACTCAGACAAAAGCTGCAAATTAGACATGGCTGAGGATTGCCGCCGCCACCCGCGCGGGAAGATCGTGGCGTTCTTAGATTAAATCAGGTTCATACGGTCAGGTACTCGAGAACTTGCGGTAGCTCTATCGCATATACGTGCAGCATACAAAGCTGCCCGTTACGAAAAATGAATGATGTGCAACCCCCAAGCCCATTACCGCTGAAACTGCTTCAGTTCCACCCATCGGAGAGGCGGGTAGGCTAGCATCGCCCACGAGACCCCAACCCAAATGCCAAGGTCAGAGCCATCGTCGCCAACCATCTTCGCGATCGGTCCAACAAACCAGACCTGGTCCATAGACACAATAGCCCCAGCCCAGCCAATCAAAAATGCCAATAGTGCTGCGATACCGACCGGCAGTTTAGACGGATCTGCCCACGCATCCCAGTCAAATCCGAGCGATCGGCGATATATCAGATGCTCTTCAATGGCAATGGTCAGGTAGATTGTCACCCAATAGCCCATTAGTGCCAGCCAATTATCGAAGATGTCGTATAAATTATTGCGTCCACCGAGCGCGCATGCTGTGTAGATGACAACGCCGACACACGAGTAGAACCACCGCGGCAGCCTTGCTAAGTTACGCCCCATGATTTGGAAGCCTAGCGAGGCTGAGTACGTGCCGGGGATGTTGTTGGCGATAAGCCCAAGTGCGACAAGGACGCCCATGAATTTGCCGAATCCTCCAAGACCATCGTAGCCGGCGAGAATCAAGGCCCCAGATGAAGTGTTATATGCATCCTCCCATGTCGCATGTGTCACAGTGCCCGATGCGAGTCCAACGCCCATCAAGTTGGCGAACGTCAGGGACAACCCCACACCGAGGAAGGTCATGAGGAAAGTCTTCCATTTCAACGTGGTAGGAGGAAAGTAGACGTAAAAGTCGGCACCCGCGGGCGCCCAAGCCACGGACGCAGATAGACAGAGTGAAAAGAAGGACAGTCTGTTTCCAGCGATGGTCTGAGAAGAGCCAGTCGAGGCAATTGAAGTATCAAACTTGGGACCCGCACTGCCGACCAAGACGAAGACGGCGATGATCTGAGGAATCCATGCCCATCGCTCATAGATATGAAATAAACGCATGCCAAACAAAACCACCACCCAGGTTACGATGGCGATAATGATGATGCCCACGACGACAGTCATGCGACCCCCAGCAACGGCAGATAGAACTTGACCACCAACTACACAATCTATCATGCCGTAGCCCAGCATGATAATTATGTTCAGAAGACAAGCAATTTTGCTCGGGTAATAACCCATGAAATATCGTGCGATAACCTAATTCGCGTCAGTCCATAATTCCTAGTCAATCATTGATTCAAAACCCCACCATGGTACGATTGCCACTAGCGGGTCCAAATGTGCCCATGTAAGCAACACCGGCCGCTCCAAGCAACGCGCCAAAAGTGGCACACAGAGCAGAATCGACAAAGCCCAACGAAAATATCAGCGGGCCCATCATACCAAGAGCCATGTTGTTCGCCGTGATATTAGTACTGAACCATAGCAGACTCATCTGCAGGTAATCAGACGCCTTGGCATCATGGCGCTCGTGGAGTGGGACACGCTCGATACCGCGACTTTCGAAGAATTCCAGCTCCGTAAGACGGCCATTGAGCCGGCTGAATATATTGCCTGACTCGGATGGTGCAGGGCTCAAGACAGATGGATCTTCAGGCGCAAGATCCGATGAGGACGATTGCACGTCTGGGGAAGATTGCACCCCCTTTTCCTCGTCTCCTAAGGTCCGGGCCATGGCTATGTGAGATTAGACGGTGTCGGGAGAGAAAAATGATCTCCTGGTCTGACGGGCGGGAAATCCTCCACTGGACCGAAGCAATCTTCTCGGGTTCGGCATTGCTTGGCTTGCTTGTCTCGCCCTTGCGGGTCTACCCACCCAATTGGATCAGTCGCGTCTGCAAGGCCACCAACTCAACCAGCCGGTTTTCTAACTACTGTAAACCAATAGGAGTCACAAAATGTACGGTTCGTTGTGTACATAAATAACCCTGCCTGGAAACACGTTGTCATTGGTGCGCGACATCCGCCTCAGGGGTCGAATGCGCACCAATTTGCCCTTCTGAGTTGGCAGGTAGCATTACTGAATTGCTGGTCTGAAGAATATAACCCATGCTGGATCTCTCAATGTCTTTCTTAAGGCTCAGCATAGACACTATCCGTTCTTGTGCCATTGATCGTGGAATACGGGACGGAGCGATCACATAACCGCAGGGATGTATATACCGCGCCGCGAGCAGATGCCAGCTCCTACAGTTTTGGATGCTGAACGCGGCCGAGTTGAGGGAAAGAAGTCTCTAATCGTGTCATCCGTGGAAAAGTAGGACCAGCGGTGTGGATTGTGGATTCATGTTCAATCATTTCATTTGAAAGGCTTAAGCGTTCTGAGGCTATATAGATATTTAGGACACCCTGTTCAGGGCGCTAGTCCCAGTAAGCGTGATATGATATTTATCGTCCAATGTACTTGAGCTCCAAGTATCGTGCCGGCATGTAGGTCAAAGCCGTTACCACAAACGTAAACTCATTCGCAACATCACCACCATAGTCACCAATCAACTTGGCCAGGGGTCCAATAAACCAAGTCTCGTCCATACCCACACACCACGCCACAACACCGAGTGCAAAGGCCACCGAGGCACCTAGACCCACGGGCAAACGAGCCGGGTCATTCCATCCTTCCAAGTCATAGTTGTCAAAATTGCCCTTGCGGAAAATATAGTGTTCCTCAAACAGAATCACGGCATAGCTGGTGCACCAGTAGCCCAGCAAGCTCAAGAAATCCTGGAGATAGGTGTTCAGCTTCTGCCGACCACCAATAGCCAGCGCAAGGATGCAGATGAAGCAGAAAATAGTCCAAATGAAGCGAGGAACGCGAGCAAAGGGTCGTGACAGTTGCTGGAAGGAAATCGCAGAGCTGTAGATACTGATCACGTTGACATTGATTCCAGACAAAACGAGCAGGGTGAGGAGGAATTTGGCGAATCCACGGGGGTAGAGCATCTCTTGAATAAGATAGCCGAGACCCTCCTCGTACGCGCCCGACCAGTCAGGTTTGCTGTTTAGAGCAGAAGCGACGACACAGCCGGCCACCATACCGATCGATGTGGGGATGGCAATGCCGAATGTGGTCATGAAGAATACCTTCACCCGATTCACGTCAGCAGGGTAGTGAACATAGTAGTCACTGGCCATTGTGCACCACGACGCGCTGGAACCGTAGACAATGGCCATCAAGCTGAGAACAGCGCCGGCGAAGGTGGCTCCAGTGGCAGTGGCCGGGGCCGAGTTGTCGGCATACTTGCCAGTCTGCCCGAAGATGATCATGAAAATCACGAAGAAGACGATCCAGGCCCATCGCTCGTAAAACAAGATAGCCTTCAATCCGACGAAAGAGATGACGAGCGCCACAACCGCCAGAATGACGATACCGAGAATCAGCGAGACATGGCCATCGGAGACCGCAGTCAATGCAAGACCACCCGTGATGCACGAGACAGCAGCCCAACCCATCTGCTGAATAGCATTGAGCAGGGCGACGAGCTTGTTGGGCCACCAACCAAAGCTGTATCGACTAACGCTGATCTGGCGCAAACCAGTCACAGCCCCGAAGGTCGCGCAGAATCCGCTAAGGGTCGCAGCCAGAATCGAGGCAAATATGGTGATCAGGATTGACTGCTTCAGGCTGAGACCGAATTCCCAGCCGAGGAAACCAGTCGCGAAGCAGGACGTGTTCATAGTACCGCTGGCCCACAGCAGCGCCATTGACAACTCCTCAACCCAGTGCACCTTTCTCTTGTCCTCTGCACGCTTGCGAACAATGGCTTCCGACTCGATTCCAAGTTTGTTGTCCATCCTAGCCTCCAGTGCGCGCATCTTGCCCATCAAACCGGGAGCATCGTTGTCGACCGGAATCGCATCCAGCGAATTCTGCTCCGCATATGGGTACTTGGCCTCGGCAGGGCCTTTCTCGGGATCGTACGCCATGCTGAGCTACGGGAGGGCGTCTAGCAAAGGGGGGAGAAAAAAAAAAAGGGCACGATCGCGACGTACAAAGGGCAACCGTGTGGGGATTTAAATCAAGCTGTGGAGAAAAGATAAGGTTTGCCTCAGTGTGGGCAATTTCATCACTGGACAGGATAAAATTACTGTAATCTCATGGAATTCGATTTTTCTTTACCTCGGGAACCAGCATCGGGGATCCATGATAGGCGGATTGGAAGGTTAGCGTATGTCAGGCCCTGCTGGGCCGATTATCTTCTTTCCTATTCAGGCGAAGGTTTTAACGCAAAATCCCACGCCACTGAAGTCGCCCATTGGATGGAACCGGGGTATCTGCGGAGTCCGCCTCCGAAAAAGTCAAAAGAGTGTAAAAGTCCACGTGAGCAAGGGGCTGGAGGCAAGAAATCTCTGGTGGTTAGAGTTTTGGCGTGGTTGTCAGATCTCAGGGCCATACTGTACTCCGTCCTTGCTCATGGTCGAGGTTTAAAGCCAAGGCTTGCCCAGAAGGCTTGCTTCGAAGAAGCTTCTTCGAATGCTCAGCCGGGGGAACATCAGTCTCATCAAGGAACAATCCAAGGCGAAGCCATTACGAACATGCATTATGGTTTACAGTCTAGATTTTCAACATACCTTCGACTACATTACAGGGTAACTATTCAAGAGTTAGGAAATGCAAAAATTGTGGACGTGAGACTTTTTCTAGTGCGCGCGGTGCCCGATCGGAGATTTCCGTTCCAAATGACAAACCGTAGCACGGCTGGCGTCGGACCAAGGTACCTACTTAGTGTTCCAAGTACATAAGCACGATAAGAATGTAGCACTGGGTACCCAGTAGACTGGGTGCCCATACCAAACGAGCGGGGGCGCCGGTAGCACATCCAAATCTAAGGGGGAAATAGCCGGGGTTGGCTTGTATATAGCCCTGCCAACCACAAAGAGCATTTGATCTCTTGGCCTGTGTCTGTTTTAGGTGATTGGCTCCCTTTCGAGGCTTACACGATGTACTACGGAGTACTGTAGGTGCATTGTCCTCGACTACTATGTACTGAGTTGCCACACAAGCAGTACCCAATTACCGAATTGAATGTATTCTTTTGTGGTGTCCAAGTATATGACATGAACCCTTGAAATCTATGTAGTTGATAGAATCTTAACACTTAGGATGAACCGATATACTAAAACCATAGGTGCTAAAAGAAATCAAGCTAAAAGATTTCTTGCTTCTTTGATTAGGCCTTTGGAGATATGGAGCCTTTAAATGATGCGAAAATCAAAGTTAGGTCTCGAAAGAGCAGTCAACAATGACTAGACTGATGGTAGCAATAGGTCTGCTTATCAGAGTAAAGAGTACTATCTAGTAACTAATCAACAGTCGATCAACAGCAAGTCAGCACGATTTTCCTGGCAGTTCATATTTGGGCCCATTCTGGCCCCCACTCTCCAATTATGGGGCACGTTTCCCCTCAGTATTTGAACAATGGTAGCCAACTCCGTGCAGACAGCCCCTTGTAAATTTAGTGTCGGTCACGCCCCTACCTACCGATAGCCATCATGGCCTCCACACAAAGCCCCCCGTTTCCTCCGGAGTTTGCTATCACAACTCCACGCCTACGCATCCATCCATTTGACCCGGATAACCTTTCTCACTGCGAGTTTCTGGTCCAACTATGGAACACAGATGACTTTATCAACTCATGTGGCCGAACCGGCATCGACACTTCCGAGAAAGCTGCCGCCTTTATCAGACGACGCGTCCTAGCAGACTACGCTCGCAACCACCATGGCCAGTTTCTAGTATCGCTTGTCGAAACCACTCCAGCTCCCAAGCTTATCGGCTGCGTGTCGCTTATGAAGGGAGCTCCGCCTGGCCCGCTCTATCTTGCCCCCGACATTGGATACACGATTCTACCAGAGGAGAGCGGGAAAGGGTATGCTACTGAGGCAGCCAAGGGGCTTCTTGAATACGCGAGTGGGGAGCTTGGCATTCATGGTGCCTTTGGATTCTGTGCTGCGACGGATATGCGGAGTCGCAGGGTCTTGGAAAAGCTTGGAATGGACTATCGGGGAGTAGCTGCTTTGTCGGTCTTTGGTGGAAAGGAGAGTGCTGTTTATACCTTACCTGGGATGGAGAAAGATCTGGCCGTGTATAATCTCACGGAGCAGCTGCATGACAAATGAAGTATAAGAAAAGGCTCATATATAGATCGAAGAAGAATGGTAGATAGGGCCTTTTATAAATCTCAGTTCAGACTTGACTAGCACAGATTTTCCTCTCAGAAAATGATATGACAGCAGCACAGTGGAAAAAGTATTGGTCTCAACCAGAGACATAAGGAAACAAAATATGGAATATATCTAGTGAGTGCCAAACAGTTGCAACAATCCAGCCCTGTAATCATCCACAAGGCGGTCAACCTCGACCAGCCCCAATCCCAGGCAGAATGGCCACCGCCCAACCCACACTTTATCGAATGGCGGGCACACTTTAAACCTCTCCTCGAATCAGCTGCTCATCGACCCCCACCTTCGCCCATCGAGGATCGACCGTGAATCTCTGCTTGTCGAGGCATAACCTAGCGCCTGCATTGCCCAGCGGTATCGCAGTCGGGGCTTCCAGCACCCCGGGGTTGAACCACCCAAACTTCGGCGCTGCCACCTACCCACCCTCCGAAAACGAGGAAGCAGCCTGAGCGGATCTCGTTGCGACACACCACATGGTCAACATGATGGAGGACTTCAACAGTGAGACAGACAGTGATTACACAAGCTACTGGAGAGACTGGGTAGGTTGACCCTTCGTGGATACTATGCGATACGCCTTCCGCAGCCCCGCTGCACGTGAATTTGCGTCGATGCCAATTGCTCCTCCTATATATGGCGTGATCTTGAATTCCTAGCATGCTGCTCGCGAAACCCGCCATGTTTGATTCTGAATCGAAATGTGCCACCATATTTCTGACCATTTTGAAATGCGCTAACCTGCCAATTCTATCATTCAGTTTGTGTCATCGCGAGGAAATGAATACTTCTGCGAAATCGACGAGGATTACCTGACAGACCGATTCAACCTCACGGGCTTGAACACCGAGGTCCCCTACTACCAATATGCTTTGGACCTGGTGACCGACGTTTTCGACCTTGATGCCGACGATGATTTGCGGGAGCAAATCGAGAAGTCTGCTCGTCACCTTTATGGCCTCGTCCATGCTCGATACATCGTCACTACTCGCGGTCTCGCCAAGATGGTCAGTCCTTTCGCTTATCTTCAGTCAGACAACCAATACCGTGGAATCTCAACTAACATCGCTCTAGCTTGACAAATACAAGAAATGCGACTTTGGCAAGTGTCCCCGTGTCCTCTGTGATGGACACCCCCTCTTGCCCTTGGGCCAACACGACCTCCCAAACATGAGCACTGTCAAGCTCTACTGCCCCAAATGTGAAGACATCTACAACCCTAAATCCTCACGCCACGCCTCCATTGACGGTGCTTACTTCGGCACCTCATTCCACTCCATCTTATTCCAAGTGTACCCCGCTCTTAACCCCGAGAAGAGCCTGCGCCGCTACGAGCCGCGCATCTACGGCTTCAAGGTCCACGCCGCCGCCGCTCTCGCCCGCTGGCAAGATTGCTGTCGCGAGGACATGCAAGACCGCCTCGCTGAATTCGGCATGAGCCAAAAGTTCGTCGAAGAAAGCGACAGCGAGGAGGAAAACTACGAGTATGGCGAGGAGAACGAGACCGTGAAGACGGAGAAGGTCGCCGGTGATGCGGCATCGGCTCGCATGGATCTGGGTAACTGATTTGAACCCCCAGCATACAGTTTTACTGGATCTCACACGAGCAAACATTTGGCGTAACGGGGAAACATTTTTTTTCTGTACTTTGATCTTCCGTGATATGCTTAACGATTAATGGCGTTTCCAAGGCCCACATGGCGTGCCTTATAGTTGTTCTTCCCGACAATGTATCTACATCATTCCCCTACTCTTGCCTGGAAATCTCCTCTGTGGAGGTATGACATGAAGGAAAATAAATGACATGGCAGTAGAGTTCTATACTTCTAAACGCTTCTCTATATTCGGGTGCAGCTTTTAAGACCTGCATCCGCCGCTGAATAGAATGCCTTGTTGTGTACATAGTATAAGCGTGCCTCGATCTCAGTTGCCTTCACCCAACAGCTGATATTAGGGCGATAATCCCATCTTTCGCAACTCCTCAAAGGCAAACTTGACTGCACGGGCAAGTTCCTCGCCCTTGCTCCATGCCTCATCATGTTCTCCAGTAATAGGGAGTATCTGCACACGACGATCATTCGACGTCAACTCTTCCTTCACAGCCTGCGCCTTCCTCCCTTCCCACGCACGAAGAGAGTCCCGCATCGTCTCAAGCTGTCCCAGATCCACGAGGCTATCATCCTTCGAATGCGCGAGCACAACTAACCGTCCAGTCTTCCATCCACCCTCCACGCCTCTCGACCCAACCATCTGAGCGGGCGACACCGCATCCCAGAGCAACTCGTCCGATCCAAATG
Source organism: Penicillium daleae (assembly GCF_028827525.1). Taxonomy (NCBI): domain Eukaryota; kingdom Fungi; phylum Ascomycota; class Eurotiomycetes; order Eurotiales; family Aspergillaceae; genus Penicillium; species Penicillium daleae. The sequence continues at coordinate 1,832,164 of NW_026623157.1, read as the reverse complement.
CCCCCTCGACAAACTTGCGGTATTCAGAAATATCCCGGTGCGTTTCCACGATTTGTCGCAGGTCATAGATACCAGCGACGCCGACAATAGCCATCGGGTGCGCTACTAGTCGTGGCGGAAGCGGTTCAGGAGACGAGGAAACCGGCTCAGTGGGCACGTCACACTCATCAGCGCCTCCGTTGAACAATTGCTCCCGATGTCCCGCTACCGCACCCATAACCGCCTGGAAAGCCAGTGTCGCGCCGCAGCTGTGACCGACGAGGATGTACCGCTGGCCGAAGCCGTATGTATTTTGAAGAAAAGCCAGCGCTGCTTCCACGTCGCGGATATGATCGGGATGTTTGGCATTGCGGTATTCTTGGGCAGGTGTTGCCGTTTTATCTTGGGGGTGATTCGGATGTGGACTGAGCCGATACTCGATCGAGGCAAAGCCTGTTATTGTGAGGTTAGGTGAGGATTGGAGAATGGATTGAGTAGGTTCGATGGTTTCTGCTGTGATTGTTGGATCGCGCCAGGCGCCACCGTGGATGTAGCTGGAGTATCGGCCTTGCTGTTAGCTATTGTCTTGTTCTTGTTGGACGGGAGATTGCGATGCGTGGATTGGGCTGGGGGTCGTACATTACCCAGTAACCATCTTTGTGTTGCTCGAGGGGTGTGACGGTTATGGTCTGGAGTATGCTATGCTGACCGTAGGTCAATGTTCTTTTGGATGTCTGGGTCGCCATGGTGGAGTGTGTAGTTGTCGTGTGAGTTTCATGATGAAGCTGGACGCTGGTCACTTTATAGCTATCGTCGGGTCGGGTCCTATCGATAAGGCGGCTCGGAGGTGGGACGGTCTCCGCGATTTGATACCAGGGGAATGAAAGGCACCAGGAGACAGAAAGTTTTTAACATGATTACTCTCTGTTAGAGAATTGAAATTACGTGTCTAGCTCATATAGAGTGGTCATTTTTAGTAGATAGACTAGCGATGTACAGTTGGACATAGTCAACAAGTGCTAACATGTAATACGGGCGTATATGCCCCTCGCCGCCACTATCAATGATGTACCGTATTACCACACCATCCATACGACACTAAACCCGAAAGGAAATTGTTCGACGGGTTCCTTTCACACAAACCGTGCATCCGCCCCATCTCCAAGTCTAACCTCACCCCCTCCACACGGTGCAACCACCTTTCAATATGGCCGAGTATGTCATTCCTGAGATCGTTTTCCTATGCCATTACTAACACGGTCGCAGAGCACAAGCCCCCCTCGCGGCCGTCAAGGTCGAGGCCTTGGTACAGTCTCCCCGAATCTTGAAAATCTTCCCTACCCTCGTCAGCGAGAAATACTCATATCCGACGCTCTAGGTGGTGATGAAAATCATCAAGCACTGCTCTCAGACTTTCCCGACCGCTGCGACCGGTTCCCTCGTCGGTATGGACGTCGAGGGCACCCTTGAGGTCACCAACTCTTTCCCGTTCCCCGTTGTCGAGATGCCCACCGAGTCACACTTCGATAACGCCGCTCCCAACCCGGCCGCCGCTGCACCCCGGGCCAAGTCCAACGTCGCTTACCAGGCTGAGATGCTTCGCATGATTCGTGAGGTTAACATTGATGCCAACAACGCTGGCTGGTACACCAGCGCCAACATGGGCAACTTTGTCAACATGAACGTGATCGAGAACCAGTTTTTCTACCAGAAGGAATTGAACGAGCGGACGGTCGCGCTGGTGCACGATGTTTCCCGCAGCGCTCAGGGCAGCCTGAGCCTGCGTGCTTTCCGTCTGTCGGCCAAGTTCATGGAGGCGTTCAAGGATAACAAGTTCAACTCGGAGGAGTACGTGAAACCCAACAGCACACGGATGTAAGCGATGGCCGGTATAACTGACTATCTCTCTACAGGTTGCAAAAGTCCAACCTCCGCCACCAAGATATCTTCGAGGAGCTGCCTGTCGAGATCCACAACTCCCACCTGATCACTTCGTTCATCCACCAGCTGCAGTGCCCCGCCGCCGCGCCCACCGACCTCCCGGTCTCGCTCAGCGCTCTCGAGACCAGCTCCTTCTCCAAGTCCACCACTCTCACCCCCAACTTTGACAACCTGTCTCTCAGCATCGACCCCTTCCTCGAGAAGAACTGCGACCTCCTGCTGGATAGCATCGAGGCCCACAACACCGAGGTCAACAACTACCAGTACTATCAGCGCGTGCTCGGCCGCGAGCAGCAGAAGATCAACAACTGGAAGCAGAAGCGCGCCCAAGAGAACGCCACCCGCGCCACGCTCAAGCAGCCCCTCCTCCCCGAGGACGAGTGGCAGCGTCTGTTCAAGCTCCCCACCGAGCCCAGCCGGCTGGAGAGCATGCTCAACACCCGCCAGGTGGAGCAATTCTCGCGCCAGGTCGACAGCTTCGTCTCGGCGACGACTGGCAAGATGTTTGCTGCTAAGGGTAACCTGCTGCCCGGAGAGACCGCTAAATAAATATCAATTTCTTGATTGGGGCGAGTGAGAGTGGAGAGGAGACGAACCCTGATAACTCAGGGCCTTTTGGGTATTGCATGAAACCTTATTACGGCGTAGGGAGGGAAAATGTTCTCTGGGATGTTAATACGACTTCCTCTTTTGTTTTCTTTGTATCCGTGACGAGGGTCGAGTCCGTTTTTGTGATCGATATATGGACTCGCCATCCGCTCATAGAACACAATGATCTTTTCTAGACACGACTTTGAAAATGTTTTCTTCTTTACTGGGAGCTCTTTAGGATTTGTCCAGTTGCTTTTTAATCTTCTTTACTGTAGCACGACTAGTTGATACTTGCATCTAAGCTGGCCTGGACCTCTCCATCATCTAGCCCTAATCAATACAGGGCATGGGATATCACGTGCATTGGATATGACCTCATACACCCATCATGGCATGGCGATTATCAGTTACTGATAAGATCGCAATCAGGGCAGGTGCATAGACAAAGAGCTTTACAGATTTCATTTGTGATTATTGCATATTATTGCATATATACGGTGTTGCCTCGGTTGTACTCATGTATAACACTCATTCAGATATTTGGGTGGTAAGTCTCCGAGGACTATATATCTCCAATTCCGTTGAGCGATAAGCAGATCTCCAGCTTTAGATGGACGGAACCTAACTAGGGGTCTCCACCAAAGAAGCAACTTCATACAATGAGCGATACGCTTACAAGAGACCTACCAGGCAGGCGCATTTGCAGCAGTTGTTGTCGATTTCATCGTCTATCCAGTTGATACCTTAAAGACGCGCACCCAATCTCCAAACTATGAGAAAGTATTCAAAGACGCTCGCACAGGCGCTGTAAGACGAGATGTTCTCTTTCGCGGATTATACCAAGGTGTTTGGAGTGTCGTCTTCTCGACGATACCATCATGTCAGTATCCAACGGGAAAAGAGAAATCCAGTAGGGTTCTCCAATCTAACATCTCTAACGCCGTTCACAGCAGGAGCATTCTTCACCACATACGAAGCTATAAAATGCGCCTTGCACGATTCATCTAATAAAACGAAAACCACCGGTAGCAAATCAGACTACTACACGCAATCTTCAAAGACAGGCTTCCATCTACCATTCACACATTCACTTCCAAGCCCGGTCATCAATGCGATTGCATCTTCAACGGCCGAGGCCGTGTCCTGTTTCATGCTCACGCCGGCAGAAGTCCTCAAACAAAATGCGCAAATGGTCAGCACCAGTCAAAGTCAATCGAGTACTAAGCCGCAGGGTACCAGTGTGAGTGCCGTGCGCCAGGTACTCGGACGATTCAAGGGCCATCCGTGGAGACTTTGGAATGGATACTTTGCATTGCTGGGACGAAATCTACCCTTCACGGGCCTTCAGTTTCCGATGTTTGAATATATCCGGTCACACGTTATTGACCGGTACAGACGACGCAAAGTAGCAAAGGCTTCTACCGGCGGTACTAAGGAAGCATCAAGTCAAAAGGAGCAGCTCATTGAGCGAGCTGGGTTGACTGGACTCTCTGCGTCGGTATCTGGGTCTATCGCCGCGGTTATCACAACACCAATAGACGTGATCAAGACACGCGTTATGCTCTCTGCAAGTGATAACACTGCTGCGGACTCGGAAGTCGTGGGAAAGCAGGCTGGCAAGGGCTCGAAGAAAAGCATTTGGACTGTTGGAAAGCAAATACTCCATGAAGAAGGGATTCGTGGTCTTTTTAGGGGAGGGATCATTCGTGGTGTTTGGACGGCTATGTCGTTGAGTCTGTATCTTGGGTTGTATGAGGGTGGTCGGTTTTATCTTGAGAATCGGCGTCGCAGATTGGAGGAGATATCTTAGCATGCTGCAGAAAAGACGGGGGAATCAATAGCGGGATGCATGAGGAGCTGTCCAGTCCCGGTTTTCTCATGATTGTTAATATGTGCATTATAGAGCTAAGGCGTATTGAGCAAGAGAGAATCGGTACCTAATGCCAAAACTTTACCGCACCTGGCACGGCTATCCTTGTCCTGAATGATCAGCTGCCCCTGTTCAACAGTATGGATACCTCAGTTACGTTCATGACATCGCACTACAACCTGGTGCGAGGACATCGCGAATACTGGATCGACTTCAAACATGAGTTTCATCAATTGTAATATTGGTTCAACATAAATCATATTCATATGGTGCAGGGGGGGGTCATCTAGTCATATCTGTCGTCAGAGTAGAGTTGTGCTGAGGCAATACATGCGCAAAGCCCCGGGGACAAAGTAAAAACGTAAACATAAACAAAAACGCAAAAAAAAGGTACAACGCTCCATAATAGAGACAAAACCCAGGGAAAAAGCCCAGGTCGAGGTTGAAATAGTCCAGCAATCCAAAATGTAAAATCAAATAACGAACCAAATAACTACCAGGTACCGTATCCCAGTAGCCTAGAAACCCGCAAGTTTCTTAAACCAACTCGACTTCTTCGCGCCTGAGCTTGCAGCTGCTCCACCATGCCGGCTCCCATGCTGAGAGCGCATACCCCGATCACGCTCATAATCTCCACTCCCGGAACTACTCTTCACCCCCTCACGGCGCGACTCGCGTTGCCGAGACCGCGCATCATCAACTACCTCCTCGTCAGGCATATCGCCATACTTTGCTCTCCGACGAGCTCTGCGGCGCGCAGCACGGCGCGCTTCCTCGTCCGAGGAGAGCGAGTGAGCGTTCTCGGCGGCACCGGCCGCGTCAGGGGGCAGATCGATGACGGTGGGAACGATGGGCGGCGGCTCAGGGGGTTCTTCAGCTTGTGAGTAGACCCACGTGGAGATCTTGTCTTTCTTGGGCCCACCTGTGTTCCCATGATTGAGGCCCCCCGTCATCAACGGTGCCCGCGTCTGCTCCGGCTGAGGCATAGCCTTCGATCGGCGGCGCCGAGCCTTGTCCTCTGCGTAGGAACGAGATCCACGACGGCCGTCTGGCTGGTCCTCCGGTGCGTAACCGTCGACTGGGGGCTCGTCGACGCGGGAACGGCGACGTTTGGCTTTGGCGGCCATTTCTTCTTCGCGTTGGCGACGGCGCTCGCGGCGCTCGGCGGCTTTCGCTTCTTCGGCTGCGGCGGCTTCGCGTGCGGCTTGTTCCTCGCGGGCTCGACGTTCTTCGCGTGCGACGCGGCGAATCCGGCGCTCTTCTTCGCGGCGTTGGTCTTCTTCTTCGCGGGCTCGTTGCTCGCGTGCTTCGCGCTCCCGCAACTTCTCTTTACGCCTGGCTCTTCGCTCTTCGGCTTCACGGGCTTCGGCTTCTCGTGTGTCAGAGGGGGCTTGGCGAGATGTGCGCTTTGCACGACGAGCTGCTCTTCGAGCCTCTGCGTCTTCGGGCTCGGTTTCGCCGCCGGCAGCAGCGCCAGCGGCGTCCGTGGTAAATCCTTCAGCATCAGTATCAGGCTTCACGGAACGACGGCGTCGATCGTCACGGCGTCGGCGATCGTCACGCTCTGTCTCTGTGAAGGCCCTGGCATCTTCATCCCGGTAAGAGCGAGACTTGCGACGGTCTGGCATCTCGGGACGCGTAGGCTTCCGCAGTGAACCAAAGATACCCATGAACCCACCGGTGTCTTGCTTCTTGGGTGTTGCATTAGGGCGCTTCAGGCGTCGCTCTCGAGGTGGCGCATCGACGTAGGCCATGTCATCGGCCCCTGAAAGAACGTCTGGAGCGCCGCGAGCTTGCTCGGCATCGACGATGACAGCATCTTCTTCATCAGGTTTTGCGCGGGACTAAATGGAAGAGAAAGAAAATGCGTTAGTTCGAGCTGCGATGCCCCGATACGTTGGAACTGCATGCAACGTACCTCTCTCTTTGACTTGCGCTTTGACCCTCTCGAGCCCTCCTTAGGTGACTGGCCATCAGCGTCTTCCATATCGACCAGGACCATATCATCATCCTCAATAGCGTAAGGGTCGCGGGGAACTACATCAATATACAGTTAGTAAATAATTCGGCGTGGAAATATTAATTGCCTGGCGTGTCGTTGCTTACCCGACTTGCGGCGCTCAGCACGTGGACGGTCGCGTTTGGATTTGGACGCGTTGATGCCCATCAGCTTGGCTGCCTTATCGTTTACCTCCGGCTTGTCATCTGGAGGCGGCGACGGCATGGCCGCTTCATCTTCTTGGTCAATGGAAGGACGTCTGGATACCGGCTTGGAAGAAGGTCGTTTGGATGATGTTTCTGGTTTCCGGGATGACTTGCTTCGTGGCGGGGGCTGACCAAATACGAAGTTGGACAGGGTTGTTGCGCGCTGCTGTTTTGAGGACCGAGCTTCACGCTCGCGCTCCCGCTCGCGCTCCCGGCGCCTTTCCCGATCAGACGAGGATTTTTCAACCTCAGCGTCTGATTCCTTTGGACGGGATTTTGTGGATTTGGAACGGATTGCTGCTACAGGGGAGCGGTCGCGGTCGCGTTCACGTTCACGTTCACGTTCACGTTCACGTTCACGATCGCGAGTTGATTCCTTTCGCTCCTCTTTTTCCCGTTTCTTAAGAGACTCGGCTTCTTCAGCGGGCTTGATTTCCTTACTTTCCTCAATTTCTTTGCTCTCCTTGCTGCTCTCCTTGGGCTCCTTCTTGCTGGACTTTTTGGGTGGCGGTGCTGAGCCCCAGAAACCCCAACCACCACTGCTAGTGGTACGATCCACACGAGCGCGTTCCTTCTTAGATGACTTAGGAGGTTCATCTACATCTGGGGGTGGTGTTAGGGGCGCGCCATCATCTTCTGGCTCGGCTGTACGTTCAGCATGCTTAGGCTCGGGCGCAGGGGGCTCCTCTGCCGGGGGAGGCGTAGGTTCCTTGGCGATGGCCACGGCAGCAGCAGATTTCTTGTACTTTTTCAGTTCCTTCTTTGACATCTTCGAGAGGTCGGGAGCTGGCGGTTCGGGTTCGGGTTTGGGAGCAGGCTCGGGCTCGGCGGGAATCCCAATTTCAGGTTCGTCAGGGAAACTTCCGGGTACGGAGTCTCTGGAGACTTGTTTGTCCACCTCAGGCTCAGGTTGGGGTTCCTCCGCAGGTTCGGGTGATTTTTCAGATGGAAGCTCAAAGTCCTTTCCGGGAATGGGAAGTCCCTTCTGGACCAACTTCTTCTCCCTTTTCTTCCTCTCTTTGGATGACAGATCATTCCATCCCTCGTATAGAGGATCATCGTGAACTGGAGCGGGTTCTGGCTGGGGTACGATTTCCACTTCAGGTTCGGGCTGAGGTTCAATGACAGGCTCGGGCTCAGGCTCGGGCTCGGGTTCCTTGGTCTTTGTCTTGGAGCTCGACTTTGCCTCTTTGAGTTTGTCCTTCTTGTTCTGCTCGAGTGCCTTGATACGCTCTGCAACAGACAGCTTGGCCGTGGACTTGAGTTTCGATGACTTTTCGGGAGGAGGCTCCTCTTTAACGGGTTCTGGCACGATTTCAGGTTCGGGTGAGGGTTCGGGCTCGGGTTCCTTGGGAGGGTCGTCGCCAACGTCGATAAGAAGATCTTCTTGCTCAACGGGTTCCTCCTTTGGCTTGGACTTCTCCTTTGTTGACTTGGTCTTCGTGGCAGAGGCTCCAGTCAACGATGCCCAGAACCCCTTAGCAGCAGGCTTCTCTTCCTTGACTGGTTCGATGGCCTTGGTCTTCTTGATGGTCTTGGACTTTGAACCAGCTTCAGCCCAGATGTCATCATCATTGTCGAGGGCTTCGGGCTCGGGAGTAAGGCCTTGGGCTGGAGGAGTCGGTGCTGGCGGAGGCGGTTCTTCAATACCCTTCTTCTTTTTCTTCTTGTCCTTAGTCGGACCCCAGACACCCCAGGCGTCATCCTCTGCTAGTTTCGGAGGCTCGGGCTCGGGCTCGGGCTCAGGCTGGGGTTCTGGCTCGACAACAGGAGGCTCCGGTTCGGGTTCGGGCTCCGGTGGCTTATCGGAAGGAAGCTCAAAGTCCTTTCCAGGGATAGGAAGTCCCTTCTGGACCAGTTTCTTCTCGCGCTTTTTCCGGTCTTTAGAAGAAAGGGTATGCCAACCTTCATATAGAGGATCATCATGCACGGGAGCAGGTTCGGGTTCGGGCTCTGGTTCAGGTTGCTCAGGCTCCGGCTCGGGTTCGGGCTCGGGTTCGGGCTGAGGCTCGGGTTCGAGTTTGTCCTTTTTCTTCTTCTTGTCTTTGGGGGTTATACCCCAGGCACTCCAGGCATCTTGGGGCTCCTTGGCCTTGGGAGGTTCCGGGGCCGGTTCCTCGATGATGGGCTCTGGTTCTTTCTTGGATTTCTTGTCTTTCTTACCGCCAGTGCCCCAAGCACCCCAGTCATCCTCTGCTGGAGGATCGGGAGCGGGTGCAGGAATAGGCTCGGAGTCGGCTAGTAGATCGATCTTTTTCTTCTTCTTGTCCTTTTTCGAAGGAACAGCCCATCCCCAGTCATTATCAGCTTCTTGGTTCGGTTCCGGAGCAGGTGGATCTGGGGCAGCCGGAGCAGCTTGGGCTTCTGCTTCTTGTCTGGCTTTTACAGCCTCGTCGTAGGCGGCCTGCTTGGCTGCATTCGCTTCCCGAACCTTGGCAAGCTCGTCTTCTGCGTCTTTTACCTTTTTCTCCCAGTCCTTCTTGGCTTTTCGCTGTTCCTTCTTGGAAAGACCAATGTACCAGGGATCTGTAAGGATGGACCCAGGGACTTCCGGTTCGGGCTCGAGATCCAATTCAGGTAAAGGCTCCAAGACAACAGGCTCGGGATTGGCCTGAGCGGTTGCTCCAGGCTTGGGCTCGGGGGCGGGCTCCGGATCAAGCAAGCTTATCTTTTTCTTCTTATCCTTGGTCGCGACACCCCAACTACCCCAGTCTTCCTCTGCTTTGGGCTCCTCGGCTGGAGGGGATCCCAAATCGCCAAAGTCGAACCCGCCAGCGGTCGCCTTGGTCGATTTCTTCTTAGTAGAAGTGCTTCCCCAGGGGTTGGTGTCTTTGGGTTCTTCTTTCGGGACTGACTCTCCAATAGCCCCAAGACCCCATTTGCTCGCAGCAGGGGCACCGGCACCTCCAGTACTCCAATCTTTGCCCCATCCACCAAAGCTGAAGCCAGTCCCTCCGGTTTTAGGACCCGGGTCGAAGTCGAGGTCCAGCTGGGGGGCCCCGCTATCTAGGCTGATATCCTGGAAAGCCCCCGGGGGCGGCTCATCCTGCAAAGCAGAATCAGCATAAGAAAACACCGTAGAATTGCTGAATGTATATCTACTTACCTTTCCTTTCTTCTTCTTTCCTGCCGTGGTAAACCCAGCCCAGTCATCACCGCCGCCATCCTCAACATCATCAGCCCAGCTGAGATTGTTCTTGGCAGCAGCCGCCTCGGCAGCTTTCCGTTCTTCCTCCTCTGCCTCCTCCTGTTTCTTTTTCTTGCTTCCAGGAACAGTCCCCCAGGTATTCCAGTCATCTCCGCCATCATCTCCTCCTCCTCCTCCACCACCGCTACCATCATCCCCGCCTCCACCTGCCCCGCCTGCATCACCACCGCTACCTCCATCACCATTCGTCTGGTCATCTCCAGCATCGTTCGAACCACCCCCGCTATCAGGCGGAGGCGGCGGGGCAGCGGGTTTCTTGGCCGCACCACCAGTAGCACCTTTTTTCTTCTTGTGCTCTCGAACACCAACTGGATTCTCGAAATCAATATAGACATCCAGTATCGTATCTTTATACAGCGAACGGGAATGGTTGCGCGATTTCGTAGTCGGCGCGGGAGGCGCAGCGGGTGACGCTGCCGTCCTGCGCTCCGCAAGCGCAGGGAGCGCACTATATTCCGGAGGAAGATTGCTCACGGCATCATCGTAGGAGGGCGGAGGTTGAGTGTACCACGGGAGTGCGGGAGACCGTAAACCCAATTCGTCGGCACGCTTATCCTTGCACGTATCATCCAGACATCGTAGCGAACTCCCCGTAGGACCCTGGACGAGAATCGCCCAGACATCGTCGACCAGTTTTTCTACCGCTTCTTCCCAGCGCAGACTGTGGTGGGCGGTTTCCGCAGTGGTGAGCTTGTCCACGCAGGCATGACAGGCAACGGGCGCAAGAACTTCCATGATGAAAGCGCATGCGCTGGTGTCGCGGCTGGCCTGATCAGAGACCCGTCCACTCGATTATGGGCAGAGAACACATGGGGTGGTGGGTTTGGAATCGAATTCCCCCCGCAGGAGAACGTCGAGTCGAGGTATTGCGTCGAGTACAGGCCCGGGTTCGAGGGCAAGGAGATTATATTATAACAAAAGCGCGAATCGCGTTCGTATTGAATATTTTCTTTGCGAGGTATGAAGGCGTTGGAAAAAAACAAATTAGCCACCCAGCACGACCGGCGCGAATTCGAGGGATTCGAGGTGGGGATCCGAGCGCGCAAAGCGCGGGCGATAGGAGCGGTGACTAGTTTTTGAGTCGAGGGGTGGGTTGGGATCACGGACTCTGTGAGACTGAGATGTTCAAATTCCGTGAAACCTGGATCGTTAGGAAGGGAGAAGAAAAGGATTTCTAAAAGGAAAAAAAGGGATTAGCCAGTGGAATGGCAGGGATGGGGGGGGAAAGGCATGGGGCGGTGGAGGGTGATCAGTGAACAGTGAACAGTGATCATCGGTGATCCATGCCCGCACTTCGGAGTACTTGGGACATACTTTGCGTTCCCCGGTTCCTCCCTTGGCTTTGGATTACTTTGTTCGATGAACGCAACAGCAAATGTACACTGTACAGTCGTAGGACCAGTTTCAGCAATCGGAGTCACTCGCGAACTCCTGTTCGAGGCAACCCGAGACAATACGGGCTAAGAAGAGAGAGAAAAAAAAGCTACCGAATCGGAGAAAAGAAGAAGGCTGGGACGAACGATGGCGGGTAATCGGTATACCTCGCACTTCCATAGTCCTCCCCTCGCAAGGAGAAAGAAAAGGAGAAAAGGGAAAACTTTTGTTTTGGGAGGTGTTTATGTTTTCTTATTTCCTGGTGATATTACTTGCTTATTTGTTCCTTCTTCCAACCACCTATCGATCCCCTGCAACCCCCAAACCACCGCACCGCCCACCAACCAGTCAGACAGCTCTGTTCTAACTAAGTCACTCAGCACCAGCCTATCGACCATCAGTGATGTACCCAAAGACACAGTACCCAAAGTACATAACCCCCCGCCGTACTTGGAGCCTATCGATACCCAGAGTCCCCCTCCACCAGCGCACGTCCAAAGCAGGGGGATCTTGATCCGCCCTTGAGACTGGATGCTGGACGCCTGCATCCTGCATTCTGCAACTCTTTTTTCCCTCCCTTTACCCTGGACAGATGCAATGTACGCTACTCGATGCTAATCTACAAATCTACAAACATGCAAAGCACAGTTTGATTGTGTACAAATTGCCCCTTTCACCGCATCAAACTAGGGTAACGGAGGCCCCCCTCAACCACGGTACACGTCGTGGCTTAATAAGAACGGAAAACAATCATACCATGACCATGGATGCCCGACTGACTAGTCTACGGGTAGGCCCGTCTGCATGGAATCCAACTGCAGCCAGAAAGTGGAGTGGGTTGTACCGTGTATACGGAGTAGTATGTAGCACATAGAAAATGCACGTATACTCCCGTCGAGTCTGGCGGCCCAACATACCTACATACAAGTATCGCCACTCGAATACTACAAACCACAGAATAGAACAATACTTCTATCCATCTGCATATAGCACTGACACGCGGAAAGGCGGAGAAAAATTGGAAGAGGCTCCTCGCTCATTCTTTCAGAGGCTGCAGTACTGTAGTTCATACTTCCCCCAGCCGCAATCACAATCTCTTCTTCGCAAACCATCAACACCCTGGCATACTGGCAAGACAGGAAGACAAATCCAAACATTTCATTCCCACCACACCCCTCCTTCTGCAGGGAAAAAAAAAGAGAGCCTAGTTTGGCGCCCTGCACGCGAATAAAAAAGCTTGGGTGGTTGTTTCCTCACCGCCACTTTGGACCGGAGGAAATCGTTTACCCAGTGCGGGGAGGGGATCCGCGGCGGAGGGATAGTGGCTTCTTGACTCATACTCGTGCCCATCGAGAGGAGGGTACTGGAGACAAAAGACATGGAAGAGTCGAAAAGTTCCGGCCTAATTGTGGAGGAGATTGTATTGGGAATGATGTTGTCTAACTACTTGGAGAAATGGCTTGAGATAACTTACGATGCCAGTCTACGATAACTAACGACAAACCATCCGGAGTATGAAACTGGTGGCATTGGGTAAACAAGACAATACAATGGCGCATGGACAACGAAAGTACAATACAGCGACAAAGGAAAAGGGAATCGAGCGAGATTGGGGAGATTCAAAACAACACAAAGACATTGGCCATACCAATCCAGATCCAAACCCTTTGCCCGACCCAACCCCTTCTAAACACCATCCTTGACCACGATCACAGAATACACGGGAGGAACTCCCTCGGGTTACGTACATTACCCATTTAGGTAGACGAAGCGCTGGGCCTCGGCGGAGGGACGTCCTCGCCATACGCTTCGCGATATTCCTCGCGATAGCGTTCAATATCGCGCGCTGACTTTTTAAAGTAGGGCTGGCATTGGTGGTCAGCATCAATCCACGCCATGATCATTTCACCGGAGAGAAGGGGAGATGAAAGGCTTACCTGCTTCTCCGAGTCGGTCAAGTCTTTCCATTCAGCAGCAATTCGCAGGGCCGCATCCTTCACCTGGAGGTTCTTGAAGTCGCCGCTATCGTGGCGCTCCTTAACAAACCACAAATACGCAGTAATAGGGCTCTTGACCAAGCGCTCATCATGGAGGTTGATGTACTTGCTGTGACCCAGTCGGCGGAGGTGTTTGCGAGCAGTGTTTGCCTGCTTGACCTGAAGAGGCGTGTAGAGCTTGATCCATTCTTCATAGGAGGCCTCGTTGGCAGTCCGGTTTTCCTCGGCCTGGTTGACGAATCGCTGTTGCAATATATTAGCATAACATGTTCCCGATATAACACAAAATGGTCATTTAGTCATAACGTACGTCGGCCTCATTCAATCGCTGGGAGTGAACTTGATTAATCGCCTCCTTAAAGATTTCGACTTGAGAGAGAGAAGGCGACTGCTCCTTCAATTCCTTGAGCTTATGCTGGATGGCAATAGCGCGAGCTGCTTGAGGCAGCTTCTTGGGTGGTTGCAGAGCAGTTTCCTTGAGTTGTTTGACCAGCTCGCGGCTTTCCTTCTTCTCTTTGGCCTCCTTTTGCTTCTCCGTCAATTCGCGCTTTTTCTTCTCCGCCTTGGGCTTCTTGGTCGTCGACTTCTTGGTGGACTTCTTGGAGGTAGTAGACTCCGTGGCATCCGTCGCAAAAGAACAAGACTGTTGCGATTTAAGAACAGAGAAAGATCCGGCCAGCGGAGTCGAGAATCGAGGGTTCGAGGCGAGAGAAAGACCGCGAAGCTGATTCTGCACTCCGATCACGCGAGTCTGGTGCGACAAGCTATCGCCGAGGCGCAGGTGCCGCAGCACATTCGCGCGAGCGACCCGTTGAAGAGACATTGTCGGCGATTATAAGTTTAGCGGTAGGAGGAGTGACCACAAAGTAGTCGATCTGCTGTCGGTTGAAATTGACCGAGGGATAGGCGCAGTTGTAGGTGTGTGGAAGGGGCTCCTGACGCAAGCGGGCAGGGGAGGCTGGAACTGCTTACCAGGGCGGGTCAACCAGCCAAACAGCCAAAACAGCGGGCGCAACAAGCGCGTCTGAGCTTCGTTTGGGCCCCACCGCTTTTGGGACTAGTCCCATATCATGTGACATAAAGGACCCGCCGCCACGTGACAGCGATCACGCCCCAGTCGCAAAAAGCCCAGGGCAGGAGCCTCACATCCAAGTTTCAGTGCATTATCTCTCGACGGCCCCCGACGACGCCACTGACAACTTTCAACACGAGATTTCATGGAAGCGCGGTGATCCTAACAGGCTCTTTTGTGCTCTAACGTCCCGGTGCTCTTGAGTTTCAGTAATACTCACTCATCGTTGGCCTGTGACAATGGCTCGCCACGGGGATACTCGCTCACCATCTCCTGCAGGCAGCACATACTCCTCGTCTCGCCGGAATCGCAGAGAGGATGATCGCTTCGATAGAAACAGACGGGATGAAGGACGGGGATATCGCAGATCCCGCAGCCCGGAGGTGGGTAAACCTCGAATTCACTCTCTCGTATCCTCATCTCTAACTCGTCCGGCGACAATGCAGCGGCGTTATCGTGGTCGCGACCACGGCCGTGACAGAGATGGCCATCGCCGCCGAGACCGATCGATAGACCGACGCGAAGAAGACAGTTACCGCCCCAGCCGACGAGATCGGTCGCGAGACCGAGACGACGATCGCGATTATCGCCGCCGGAGTCGCGACAGAGACTACCGACCTAGGAGAGATAATTCACGCGACCGGGATCGCAGGCGCACAGATGATTCTGCTGATGTGAAGCACAAGTCTAGACGGGCTGACAGCCGTGACCGTGGCGCGACTCGACGGTCCAGATCTCGCACGCAAGAGGTACGTTATCGTGAAGGTCCTATCACCACCAGAGCGTATGATGCTTATTACGTTCGGCAGCCATCCAAACCCGCTGCCCCAGCCCCCGCCCCCGCCGCTCAAACGGACGAGCAGAAAAAAGCAGAGAGATTAGCAAAACTCGAACTATGGAAGGCTAAGCAAGCCGCCGAGCGGGAACGGAAGCAACAAGAACAAGCTGCTGCCGGTGGCGGACGCGGAATTCTGGATGAAATTGATCGCAGATCTGGCTTGTCTCCTGCTGTGGGTTCGCCTCAAACTCCTGCTACACCAACCGACACTGCGTCCCCGGCTCCATACGCTGGAAAATTCGACCCCAAGGCCATTGCTAAGAGCGCGGCCTCGAATGGAACGACCACCGCACCCGCGGTACTTGGAATTGATGTCGCGGTTCCGCAGACCAAGGCTGCTGTGCGACCACCTACAGCGCCTTCTGCAACCGCACCCGCTCCCTTGAAGGCCAAAGGCAATGTGAGTGGATTTGGACTTGGTGCCAAACATGCTTTTGAGTCCGATAAACCCTCGGCTACTCGAACTCTAGGCTTTGGCGAAGAAGAGTCAACTCGCAAGAAATTGGAGCGGCTCCCAACCCCTCCCCTCGATGACGGCAAGGACACTTTTGTCGGTGCAGATGACGCCGGTGATGACGACGACGTTGATATGCAAGACGGTGATAACGAGGAAGAAGCTGCCGCTGCCGTGCGAGCTGCCGCTGAACGGCGTGAGGAGCGACTTCAGAATCAGCAGTCCGAGATGAACGCCGATATCCACATGGAAGATGCTTCCAACCAGCAGGCCGAGTCTGCCGAGATGGAAGTTGATGAGGCCGAGGAGGTTGATCCTTTAGATGCATTCATGTCGGACCTTGCAGATACCGCTCCACCGAAAAAGAAGATTGGCGTCACATTCGCAAAGAAGAAAGCCACGCAGCAACCCCAGGCGATGTTTGGCGACGAGGACGATGTGGACATCACGGCTGTTGGTGCTGAAGATGCAGACGACGTTCTCGCCATGGCAAGCAAGAAAAAGAAGAAGGAAATTCCGACAGTCGATCACGCCAAGGTCGAGTACGAGCCGTTCCGTAGGGACTTCTATAATGAGCCAAATCATCTTGCCGATATGACTGAAGAGGAAGTGGCAAATTTGCGCCACGAGCTGGATGGCATTAAAGTACGTGGACAGGACATTCCCAAGCCCGTTCAGAAATGGGCCCAATGTGGATTGGGCGTACAAACCTTGGATGTGGTCGAGCGTCTGGGCTTCGAGGGGCTCACATCTGTCCAAGCCCAAGCCATTCCCTCTATCATGTCTGGCCGTGATGTGATTGGTGTTGCAAAGACTGGTTCAGGAAAAACAATGGCCTTCCTTGTCCCTATGTTCCGACACATCAAGGATCAGCGACCGCTGGGTAACATGGAGGGCCCTATTAGTCTGATCATGACGCCGACTCGTGAATTGGCCACGCAAATCCACAAAGATTGTAAGCCGTTCCTGAAAGCACTCGGCCTTCGCGCGGTCTGCGCTTATGGCGGTGCTCCTATTAAAGATCAAATCGCAGAGCTGAAGCGTGGTGCGGAGGTCGTCGTTTGCACCCCCGGTCGAATGATTGATCTACTCGCTGCGAACGCTGGCCGAGTTACGAACCTTCATCGGGTGACGTATGTCGTTCTCGACGAGGCAGATCGTATGTTCGACATGGGCTTTGAGCCGCAGGTCATGAAAATTCTAGCCAACGTTCGACCGGATCGTCAGACGGTGCTTTTCTCGGCTACATTTCCTCGCAACATGGAGGCACTCGCCAGAAAGACCCTCAAGAAGCCTATTGAGATTGTGGTTGGCGGTAGGAGTGTCGTGGCCCCTGAAATTACCCAAGTGGTTGAGGTGCGCAACGAAGATCAGAAATTCGTTCGCCTCTTGGAATTGCTGGGCAATCTGTACTCTGAAGACGAAAATGAGGATGCGCGGGCGCTGATCTTTGTCGATCGTCAGGAGTCTGCCGATAACCTGCTGAAGGAGTTAATGCGAAAGGGCTACCCTTGCATGTCTATCCACGGCGGAAAAGATCAAGTCGATCGTGATTCTACCATTGAAGACTTCAAGGCTGGTATTTTCCCTCTTCTTGTCGCTACCTCGGTCGCTGCTCGTGGTCTGGACGTGAAGCAGCTGAAGTTGGTAGTTAATTATGATGCCCCTAATCACTTGGAAGACTACGTTCACCGTGCTGGTCGTACTGGTCGTGCTGGAAACACCGGCACTGCAGTGACATTCCTCACAGAAGAACAGGAGCGATACTCTGTGGATATTGCAAAGGCACTCAAGCAGAGTGGACAGGAGATTCCCGAGCCAGTTCAGAAATTGGTTGACAGCTTCCTGGAGAAGGTCAAAGCTGGCAAGGAGAAGGCCAGTGGATCAGGCTTCGGTGGAAAAGGTCTGGAACGTCTTGACCAAGAACGTGAGACCGCTCGTATGCGTGAGCGCCGAACATATAAGACTGGCGAGGAAGGCGAGGAGGACGAGGAGAAGGATGAAAAGAAAGAAAAGGCCGACGAAGAACGCTTCAACAAGGCACTGTCCGCAGTGCAATCTGCCGCTGCCCCCGCACCTGCGCCTCTTGCAGGTGTTCCCAAGGGCATTGATTTGGATGGCAAGATTACAGTGCACAAGACCGAGAGGGATCCCAACGCTGCCGGGAAGAACCCTCTGGACAAGGTTGGTTCTGCCGTGGCCGATATCCATGCTCGTCTGAGTCGCGCTGGTGTGATGAGATCTGGTGTACCCATCGACAACCGTGGGCCAGATGCCGGTGCATTCCATGCTACACTGGAGATCAACGACTTTCCCCGTAAGTTTACTCCCAATGCCACACTATTCATTGATGAACTTTTACTAACATCCATCTCCATCTACAGAGAAAGCTCGTTGGGCCGTTACCAACCGCACGAATGTCGCCAAAATCCTGGAAGCCTCTGGCACATCCATTACCACCAAGGGCAGTTTCTACCCCACTGGCAAGGAGCCTGGTCCCAACGAGAACCCCAAGCTGTATATCCTTGTTGAAGGCGAGACTGAAATTTCCGTCACCAACGCAATGCGTGAGCTGATGCGTCTGCTCAAGGAGGGTACCGTTGCCGCTGCTGATAGCGACGCCCGTGCGCCAGCTAGCGGCCGTTATAGCGTTGTTTAGTCCTTTCTTTCAGCGGACAGGAATTGATGATATACACGTATGTAGCTTATACTCGGCGGTTTGTACCATAGCATGGAATGGTGAAGCTCTTTCAAATGTCCTCTCTTCATTCTCAAAAGGGTAAAACTAGGGATGTAAAAATAGAGGCGCTAATAGAGACTGACCGCGGGCGTCAACGAAAAATAAAAAGTGAGTGTACTCCCAAGCCGCTCAATAAACGACCGCAAAAGTCATCGCCAAAGTTGACGCTATAAAAAAAAAAGTGTCCATGAATATGCAAATCCCAAACGCCAGCACCAAATCAGACGCACCGCCATTTACTGTGCACTGGCATATACTTAATTCCACTGTCTGGCCTCCTCCGCCCCATCAGCATCCCGCACAGCCCTCTCCGTCTCACTCGCCTCATTCAAAGTCTGCGCTTGAGTCTTGGCCTTTTGCGCCGCCAGTTTAGTGCCTAGCTTCCCTTTACTAGAAGCAGATGCAGCCTCCGCTCGTTTCTGCAAGAATAAGATTAGCCATTGGACTACCGTATTACCTTGATATGAATGGACAGTTTCAAACAAATGGTGCTCACCTGCGCTGCAATTGCGGCATTAGACCGCGCCTCGTCATTGCCCCCTTGTTGCGGGGAACTCTCGCCGAGTGTGCGGCCCGGGGTATTCTGCCAATTCGCTTTGGCAGGGACGGAGGCGCGTGGAGCAGTTGATTGTCCGGATGGTGGGGCACCGACGACTCGACCAGGACCGGCGAAGGCGTCTGGCTCGTTTGATGAGCGGGAGCAGATATTGCCCATGGTGTTTGTGAGTGGGGTAGATTAGATGGAAGTGCCGTTGCCCCTGGACTTTTAGTCTGGCGTTGGGAAATGGGATGCAAGGGGAAGTGCCTCGGGGCAATTGGTAGGTTGCGACTGAGAAAAGAGTAGAGACGGATTGGATATGCGCCTGGTCGATCTAGAGGCAGGGGATGTGTTGGGGATCTGGCCAGTGCATGTTGGAATTAGCGCAGTGATGCGATAAGGCGATAGCTGGTGACGATCCGGGGCACGTGGGGTTACGTCAGCATATCCTACTACCCGATCGAGGCCTTGGCGAAGTGGTAACTCTTTGAGTCTTGAATCCTATAGCAATAGGGTCGCCTCTGTCATGCGACAATGGTTTATTCATTATATTAGCTCGAAAACATCTCTTCTGTCTCGATAGGTCTGGATGATAGTACAGTCCACAGACGGCGTCGAGTGGCAGAACTGCCCGCCGCGGGTCTCTGTTAGTCATCCACGAAATCATCCAGATCCAGATGGAAAAGAAACCCTCCCCCTCTCACGGGCCAGATCACATTGGAATGCTGGGGAATATCTCCTCTCGCGTGGTCCATTATCCCTCGGCGACAAGCCCAGCAATGTTCGCGACGAGATTCGAATTGACCGCTTGCCAACGAGTGCATTACCATTCGCCTGCCGATCATGACGCCTAACCCCCAAGGTCCCCATCCTCCATCAGCGTCCCAAAGGTCCTCAGGAGAGTTCTGACAGTCCGCATAGGCCGTTAGCGAAACCCAACCCGCCCGATACGAATCGCCCACATCTTCTCTTCGTTGCATTTTCCGAGTCAAATATTACTCTCTTACTACGTGCTCTCGCTCGCCCGCTACATCTCACAAGGTCCTCGCTGGTCCCTGCTCGAAATCTTGTGCTGCATGACGATCGTTCGCCGATTTCTCCGATTGTATCGGTAATACTCTGCCTACGTTGTACGTTCGCTTTGCCTGCAGGCTTAGTGCATGATACAATTGTGAGACTGTCTGCAAGATAGAGGTGCTTTGATCCGTGCTCGTGGGAATTTTCCGGGAGCACGGTACTTCGTGGTGGACTACCGTGGCATTGGGCAATTTGCCGGTTACGTGATATACTTGTGTCAAGGGAATTATTCCTGGTGACCAATTATCCTACCTGCAGTCGCATGCTCTTCTCGGTCCCTTGACCGTTCCTCTTTCCCCCTGTTCCACATCCTGTGCCTTGCTGCCGCGGGAAGATAACGGGCTTTGAGGTTTCTTCTGTACCAGTACAGAGCCTTATCTTTCCCCCTTTCCTTTCCTCGGCGACTCGCCCTGAACCGTGATAAAATGGCTTCCCAACCCCAAGTAGGCGACTTCTGCCTCGAGTGTCGCTGGGAGGATTTACATATCGACACTAAGGCCGCAGAGGAGCCCTCAGTCCCCCACTGCGAGACCCAGTGGAACTGCACGGACGCTGATCATCATACATCGCTGGCTCAATGCGATGTCAACGAGGCTTGCTGTGATGAAGATGCCTGTGTCGATGAATGTGTCGATGACTGTGGATCAATATGTGACGGCTTCGTAGACTGCGACGCCTCGACTGTGTGCTCGGTTGCGAACTGCGACGAGGACCATTGCGAAAGCACCGACCCCGTCTGCTTCGACAATCACTGTTGTGACAGTACGACCGACCAAGATTGCACGTTTGACTCTATTTTCGGACTTACAACGCCGCTGTCGTTGGACATTTCCAATACTTTGTCGTCGGCAGCGATGGGCCATCCTCCTGTCGCCGAAGCCGGGAAAACGGCAGACCACACCTTGCCGGGCATGATTGATCCATGCTATCAATACGACTTCCTATCTTCCTACCAGACTCACGCAACAAATTGTGACCAAAATGTCCCCAACCATCTCGGATGTCAGGACTTCCGAAAGGATTGGGAGGACATGTTTACACACCAACACCAACCTATACCTCAACAACCAGATGTGAACCCTGCAGATGTCTTCCACATGCTTGGAATGTGCTCTGACTTTTCTGTGTGCCACGACCAACAACTCACTACCCACCATCACCACCAACAACCCGATTCAAACACCCTCGAGAAGCCGCAGGATGACACTCTAAACTGTTTTCACCCAGAGCACCATCATGTTCATGGCCAATTCAAGAACCCTAATGACCTAAATATTCATGTCCACGGCCCTCATCGCAACCACCACCGCTGCCGAGCTCACCACCACCACTCTCATCCCTATTCCCCTTATTCGCGTCAGTCCAGATCCAGCGTGAGCTCGCACTTCATGTCTAGCCCGAGGGAGACGCCTCCTCCTCTTGAAAGAGATATTTCGTCAGTCTTGACGACGCCAGAATTCTCCGCATCAGATACCGAGTTGCACATCTGCAAGTGGGTGACATCTATTCATGGTATTCAAGCTCCTTGCGGTGCTACCTTCGCCGATTCTGGCGCTCTCCAAGACCATCTTGTGTCTGCGCACATGAACACTGTCGACGGTGCAAAGGGCAATGGATACTATTGCTGCTGGCAAGGATGTCACCGTCCTGATGAGCCGTTCTCACAAAAGTCGAAGCTCCAAGGCCATTTCCTGACACATAGTAATTGTGAGACGCCCACAATTTCGAAGAAATATGCTCTTGCTAACGAATGATGAACTAGATAAAAATTTCAACTGCTCCGTCTGTGGAAAGAATTTTGCCAGGCAAGCAACCTTGGACCGCCATGAGCGTAGTCATCGAGGAGACAAGCCATTCAAGTGCAAAGACTGTGGAAAGACATTTACCGATAGTAGCGAACTGAGTAAGTCATTCTCCCTTTTCATATTCTCATCAATTACTAATGACTCCAGAAACGCATTCGCGGACTCATACCGGTGAAAAGCCATTCAAATGCACTTATCCAGGATGTAAATTCGAGACCGGCGATGTGAGTGTTTTCACGATATACTTTTTAATCATTCTGATCGCTGACAGTTGGCAGTCATCAAATATGTCAAGTCACAGATTGACTCACGGCGAACGAAAACATAAATGTCCTTTCCCCGGCTGTCCGAAGAGCTTTACTAGGCCCGGTATGTAAGCTTGTTACCCTCTTTCCAATTACTTATACTGACTCTGTACTCCACTTTAGACCAATTGAAACGCCACCAACGAACAAAACACAAACAAGACATATCTTCGACACTCCCATCCCCTAACCCTGACCACTTCAGTCTATCTTCTTTTGCCGTCTTATAACGAACCATCTTCCTACTATTCCCATATTATACACGACTTGTCATGTTTTCCACGACCTTGCGGTCCATCCCGGCGCTGGGGCGTCACTCGGCCTTCCTTTGATGGATGGCAACAGGAAGGATACGAATGGGATTCCCTTGGAGTTCAACCTGGAACGGGCGTTTTTGGCATACTTGAAAAATATTCATTGATGTTGTCTGGACTCTCTTTTCTCTGGACATGTTACTAGCGAATTTCTATTCGGGGATGTATTGACCAGTGTATGCCTTTTTTATCATTGACGTCAATGCGGTGATTTCCTTCCCACCCATAATTTCATGAAGACAATTCAAAAGGCCTCTCCTACAATGGATTATAGTCACTTTCCAACAGGCCGAATGCCTGGAATCCCGATTTATACATCTACCACATAAAATACCCCATCAAAGGGCTATCATACAAAACCCCCGATTCCCTCACGCAACGTCTACCAAACACCCCCTCTCTCATTCAGCATGAGCCCTCTCCTCAAGAATCTCAACCGCATTCCTCAACTCCCTAACCCGCTGCCCAACCCTCCTCCTCACCTCATCACGCACCTCACCCCCCACCTCCTGCGGATTAAAATGCGTCTCAACAAACGCATCCTCGCCCAACTCCGATCCAGCCTCCCCTCCTCCCTCCACTTGACCCCCGACATTCCTAACACCACTATCGACATCCTCGCCTGGCCTAGCCGTGTACAGATGATACACAGCGCAGAGCTGGTTCAGCGCGTCGCGCGCAGAGTCCCGGTCCGAGGCGGCGTAGATTGTTGCACCGTCTGTGCTTTCGGTGGCGATTTCGAATTCGTCTTTGGCGATTTCATAGAGGTCTTGGAGTTCTTCGATTAGGAGATCTGCTGTTGGTTTGGGGGGTGTGGGGCTTGAGTATGCTCTGATGAGCGGGGTTGGTGGTTGAGAGCGTGTTGGGGTGGTATGTAATGGAGTGAGTGTTTTTGTGGGATTTGCATTGGGGTGTTGGCGAGTGTTTCTGGATAAGATGCTGTACAAAGCGCGAGGTGGTGTGATGATGCGGGCCACTCGGGTTGATTGCAGATTGCGGAGGCGCAGGAGGGGCGCTCCGGAGCGGAGGGGGGCAGATGCCATGTTTAGGACTGGAGGTATGTGCAATGCTAATATTATGAACTGGTGGTCAAGTGCTGTCCAGTTTCTCCGGACGAAGTTGATGAATGGAGGTCTCGGACTCGGAGGACCTTCGGTGGTCCCATCCCCGGAGCTAGGGATTGATGACGTAGTGTCACGTGGTGATAAGCACAGGGGAGCAAAAAGCCAATTGATGTTGTTGTGTTTAGTTAATGTCACGTATTCATAATGCGTGGGGGATGATCAATTTCAAAAAAAACTTTCAGATATTTACACTCAAAGCCGGAGAATTGTATTTAGATCAAGGGTGGTATGCTGAAGACGATGCCATGAAGATTGTCTATCCAGCCACCGGCAGTTGACAGGCCTGCAAACTCATTTGTGATGCCTTTAGAGATTATAACCCAGCTCCAGTCCCTCCCAGTAGCCCTCCACCTCTGTGGTCTAGCGGTATAACTGCTGGACAATCCCACTAGTTGGTAGAAGTTATGACGCTCCATCTGAGCTTCCCTCTAGGAGGTCCTCAGAGGTGGAGGGTTACCTCTTTTTTATACTTGCGATATGACAAATCTACGCATGAAAGTCTATGCTTGTGCTCTTTGCGAGAACTTTTGTATATCAAAGTACTTCTTAGAGCTAGTCCAATGCACTAGTTATGCTTAATGCTCTCTTTGGCAAGAATTCAAAGGATTACCGTGGGATATAGTGTGAGGTTGAGGGAGTGAGCATTGGGGTGAAGTATTTGAGCATCGTCGAGCGCCGCAGGTCCGTTTATATGGGGAAGAGAAAGTTAAGGGTTCGATTCGTGGAGGTGGAAAGGTTTTCCACATTGAATCTTTGATGAGATTTTGTTGTTAAGCGGTTGAACATAGCTTGACATGCTCGGTATGTGTGTAGTTGGCGATTATGGTTTTAATAGCTTGGCTAATATGGAAGTGCTCTGGTTTTCGCGAATCTTCTCTTGGTGATGCCTAACTCATATCCTAAGGTAATTCATTCAAATTATTAATAATAGTATAAAGATAATACTACAGGAGGACACTCAATTAATGAGTCCTAATAATCAAGATCTTATAAACAGATTGCTTGCTGGTGAAGCAAATCGAGAATTGTTTCATTCTTGGTGCAAAGTCCACCTAGACTTTGGGAAGAGTAATGCGCAGCGCACGCGGAGTAAGGCTAACCACATCTCCTTCGTCATTCAGATTGAACTCGAACTCCGGCATGCCAACATTCCCATAGATATAGGAGTCCAGTTCTAACCAAGTTAGGCAGGCCGAAAGCATTGTACCAGATGTTGGTTGTGAACTCAGACCCTGAATTACCGCCGAAAATGAAACTCGCCCGGGGCTTTTGAGGCCCGTAGGTTGCAGGCGCATACCAAGTAGTGAAGGGGTTTTCTCCAGACCTGCTTTGGCTGCAAAGGCTTGACCCATGTCCACAGAGTTGCTGACCCATTCGGCAATCTTCAATCCCGGTTCATCGTCCGTAATGAGAGTAATGGATGAGTTCGAGGTACCATTCTCCAGGGCATATGTCCCTGCAAATCTTTCAGCTGCCTGATTTTTGGCTATCTGCTCCAGGGCAGGAAGCATGATATCGGCGACTTGTTCACCCAGCTTCAATGGTAATGAGAAGCTGCCGTTGCCTGCCGTAAGAATTGCGAACCCGGCATTGTGATCTGGAGATAGGGCCATGATTGAATTGTACATTCCAATATTTCCAGCTTTAGTGTATAGGTCAACAAGTCGAGGCTCGCTGAAGGACATTATCTCCCAAGGGTGTCCCACAGAGACTTGTAAGGAGGCTGTATGAGTTGCTGGTTTCATCCACCGTCTAGTCATGGCGGGACTGACTAGTGTATTGGCTAGAATGGCGCGACCAAGGGTGGAAATATCATTTGGTGATGAGTAGATCCCACCAGCGCTATTGAGATGTTAGTAAATTCTTGCTCATGTAGGAGAAAATTCCCAAAACTCACGGGATTGCATCTCCGATGTCCAAATCGAATTGACTGGAAGTCATGTCTGAGGGTACTACCGCCAGACTCGGAGCAGGCATGCTGTCACTAGAGTGGGACAGCCCAAGGGGCTTGATAATGCGCTCCATAAGGATATCTTGGAAGGGTTTCTGGGCGATTGCTTCAAGCGCATAACCCAAAATTTGGTAGCCGGCATTTGAATATAGCGGTGTAGAGGAAGTTGCCGCAATCGGCTGGGTGTCGAGTATTCCATCAAAGAACTCTACACAGGTGTCAGCGAGCCAGTTCATAGATACCATTTTTTTCTTGATAGACCCACGCTGCCTGTTACATGGTGGAAAAGGAGCGTTCCCACATGGCAATCGCTCTGACTTGGGCAGCGAGGGCAATCCCATGCCAGCAAGAGCCTGAGGAGGAGCACTTGCTGCTAAATCCATGAAAGCATCTGCATACCAAACAGTCAGTATGGGATTATACAAGCTCAGATATTATGACTCACAGTCTCTTGGGATACCAGCCTGATGGCTGGCGAGTTCACCGATCGTCACTTCATCCCAATTCACGTAGTCGATCTGGTCGATCTGTTGCGAGCGGTTGTAAGGGCTTCGCAATTCGGGCACGTATTTTGACACAGGCTCTTGAAAATGTCGTGTGCCGTTAAATGTCATATAAAGCAGCATGGTCCATAATTTAGAAATGCTGCCAATACGGAACACGGTATTTTCGTCCACTTCTCGAACTCCCACGGACCCATTCCGTATCGAGTCATCCGTGTGTGAGAGGCCATATGCAGTGTATGAATCACTTCCACTGAATATTTGAACAGATATTGAATTTCCGGCCAGTTCTCCGGATGCGATGGCTTGTTTTATCTGTGCAGTCAGATTTTGTGTCGCTTCTATGAATATTGGGTGACTACCGATCTCCGTCGGAGCCGGAAAGGCTGGCCCTAGGATCGGGCAGGCATTGGGTTTGGCGGCGACCCACGCGCCCAGAGATAGTAATGACAATAATGAAAAAGAATACATTGTCAAAGATTAGACGCCTCGCCGAGTTCTCTGGACGTCGAAAGATTTCGCGTTTCGAGGTGAAGGACGAGTCGCGTACTTATAACATAGCATTCCAATCCCTCCCGTCCCAAATGTGCGGCACTGGCATGGGCATAGGAGCCTTGAACGCGAAAAGAAGACCGCAAGAATCTACATAGTTACAGCTTGCTCTATAGCTACAGCTCCTGTCGTATTGATTTCGAAGGTTACTCATTCTACTCTAGGATGCCAACTTCATTGATCAGCTTTGATGGCCATAGCGGAGAGCACTTTTTTCTTTTTGCGCGATTAGAGGTGCGTCACGCCGCTTACTGGCAATTTACTCGACACCGAATAGTACTTATTCAAACTAACATGCCTTCTACTGTGTCATTCTCATTACATTGTTTCAAGCTCTTAGGTGAATCAGGATGTTGTGGTCGCTGCGTCCTAGTTCCATTCCCGGGCATCAAGCTACGCTGCCAGATCCGAGCGGCATAGTATTGAAATCCCCACAAAGTACGCACACAAGGACAAGAACGTTGTCTAGATTGAGCGGTATACCTGTTCAATGAGAAAAATGACCCTGGAAAGGCATGATTGAAAATGCTCCTGCATAATCGACTCCCTTGGAGGGAGGGTCTAACCAGTTGGCCATATTTCCAATCGCCTAGCCTTAAACATCGTCCATGAATTGTATAGAGTGGTTTATCTTCGTTTTTATCGGTTATTCTAATTGGGATCTTAGCAGACCATTTATGAAAAAAATAAGATTATAATTCCTAAATATTTTCAAAGCCCAAGCTGAGGTGAGGTGGTAGGGAAACGAAAGGGTACGAAGGGGGTTGTGAACGCCCTTGTCCCTTCATTTGCCCTTTCGTGATCTCCACACCAGATACGATTCAGCATCAATTAATGAGCCTTGTAGAATTATCGTTTTTTCTGTCTTCACTCTACTACCTGTGATCGAAAATATTGCGCATTGTAGGCCACGGGAGCTCTATTTTCTGTGCGTGGCGTCTCCCGCAACTCAGTTCTAGTGCGGGTAAATTTTTTGCATCGAGATCTGTGACATTTGAGCTGAAATTACAGTGAGATTTCGGATTAATAGGACGTAATTACCCGATACAGTCTGGGCAGTACTTTATACTAACCTGGAAATGGTGGAAAAATTACCTATCACCCCAAACGCGTTTGATGGCGGCTAAATTCCTCAGGGGCACATTGAAATGCGGGGAGTAAACAGACCCTCGTTTCAGCATTCCTCCAACCATCATCTTCAGACATCTTTAGTCGGACCATATGGCCGCACTGTTTTGAGTATGGCGCGTTTATCACTTCGTGATCTGGCACTTGTAGGTAAGCCTTTCGTGATTTGACGACTTCTTTCCATTGACCCTGGAAGTAAAGCTAAGGATTAGCTTTGGAGGATGCCAGATTAGCGTCAGATCCATGACCTATAAATTGTCTTGATTCTGTACATTTGCATCGACAACGCGAATCGTTCTCAACGCAATATACATCATGACTCGAAATCTTCTGACCGCTGTCGCGGTCCTGGCCCAGCTCGCCGCCTGTCAACAGATTGGATCAATTCCCGAAGTTCACCCGAAGCTGCAAACATGGAAATGCAGCACTACAGGAGGTTGTGTGAAACATGACACTTCAGTGGTCTTGGACGCTTTATCGCACCCACTTCATCAAGTCGGAAACAGCAGTGTCTCGTGCGGAGACTGGAGCACTGGGTTGAATCCAACACTTTGCGCAACTGAAGAGTCATGCGCCAAAAACTGCGAGCTAGACGGAGTCGACTACGCCGCTCACGGGGTGAGTACTAAAGGCAGCAGTTTGATTCTCCACCAATACATGAAATCCGACGGCGCTTTGTCCTCCGTATCGCCGCGAGTGTATTTGCTCGACGAGAGTGGGAAAAATTATGATATGCTAAAACTTTTAAACCAAGAGCTGAGCTTCGATGTGGACGTTTCCTCCCTTGTGTGTGGAATGAACGGTGCCCTTTATCTGTCAGAAATGGTTCAATCTGGAGGTCTGAGCAAGCTCAACCCAGCGGGTGCGCAGTATGGCACGGGGTATTGTGACGCACAGTGTTTTACGACGCCCTGGATCAATGGGGTGGCCAATGTCGATTCTTCCGGTGCTTGCTGCAACGAGATGGATCTCTGGGAAGCCAATGCTCGTTCTACTGGATACACACCGCACGCCTGTAATATCACTGGCCTCTATGAATGCACTGGTGATGAATGTGGCAGCAGTGGTGTCTGCGACAAGTCTGGTTGCGGGTATAATGCATACGCGCTTGGTGCCCACGATTATTATGGATATCGGAAAGAAGTCGACACCACAAAACGCTTTACTGTCGTGACGCAATTTGTGACCGACGACAATACTGCTCAAGGAACACTATCGCAGATTCGACGATTGTATGTCCAAAACGAGAAAGTGATCCAGAACGCTGTCGTCGACGTCTCCGGCAGCGAGATCAACTCTATTACCGATGGATACTGTTCAGAAACTGCTAGCTATTTCCAGCAAAAGGGCGGTCTCAAGCAAATGGGCAAAGCAATTGGTCGCGGAATGGTTCTGATCTTCAGTATCTGGAATGACTCGGGTGCTTTTATGAACTGGTTGGATAGTGGGAGTGCCGGACCGTGCAACAGCACTGAAGGTAATCCTGCGCTTATCGAGGCGCAGCATCCTGAGACATCGGTGACTTTTTCGAACATCAGGTGGGGAGATATTGGATCTACCTATTCGTATTGAATATAGATTTCAAATAGAACTCGATGGCAATTTCTTTGGATCTTGTCTAACTATAATTCAGTTTTCATTTTGTATTACCGGTTTCCATCTCATGCCAGCAACGGATAAACATTAATGAGAGTATGCAGTTCGTGTAATCATCAAAATCATAAACAGTAATGTCAGAAACAACGTCAAAAACATGGAACCTTCAAATAATCATTACCGGTCGTTCGAATTCCTCCATCTGTTCCAACTTCGAGTCATTTCTTTGCCCCAGCGGATTTACTCCAGCTTTTCATCAGTATTAGCCTTGATCTCCTTGTCATCATGGTCCTTGTTGTCATGGTCGACATCTTGCACCTCATTCTTATAGTTGGCGACAGGAGTGGCCTGAGGGACGTTCTGGTTGTTACCGTTGTTGTTTTTCCAGTTGTTCTGATCCTGGGGATAGTTGCGGGCGACAACGGAGCCAGTGGGAGTAGCACCGTAGCGGTTCCAGTCCGAGCGGCAGGACCAGCCAGAGCGGTCGTTTGGGTCATTGTCCTTGCACTTATCGTTATAACGGCCATTGTAGTAGTCATCGTTGCTGTTCCAGTCATTGAAAGGCCAGATACGGGGGAGCAGGGCAGAGGCAACTTCTTCAGCGGTCTCACGGTCCTCCTCGTGCTCCTGGTGGCGATCCGCCTCCTCTTGCTCGCGGTAGTTGTCGTAGTGGCCATCATTGGGATAGGAGCGTGGAACGTGGATGATAGAGCTGGCAGCGGCGGCATCGATCACTGGAGTAGCGTGGTCAAGGTCATAGACGCCGGGGACGATATCGCGCTTCTGATTTGCGTGCCATTGGCCATTGGCATCAGTCCAACCACCCTGATTATTGTTGGGGTTGTTGTGCCATACCCCATTGGCATCGGTCCAGCCCTGGCTGTAGTCGGTAGAGTGCCAGACACCGTTAGCATCAGTCCAGCCAGCTCCATTCTGAGTGTTCTGGCCATTTTGATTGTTTTGATGCCACACGCCATTGGCGTCGGTCCAACCACCTTGGTTGTTCTGGTTACCCTGGTGCCATTGCCCGTTGGAATCAGTCCAACCGCCCTGGTTGTTATTCTGATCAGACGGCCAATTGCGGGCATGGATGCCAGTACCGGGGATATTAACTCCAGGAACACCGACATTCGGAAGACCAACACCGGGAGCTCCAAGGTTACCGTATTTGCGGAGCTCTTCAGCATTCAGAGACTGGGATGGAACAGAGCGACGCTGCCAACGGTTGTTGTACTGGCCATTCTGGTTCCAGTCGTTTCCTCGCCACTGGCCATTTTGATAGTTGCCATTTTGAGCATTCTCGCCGTTTTGCCAGGTCTGGCCATTCTGATAGTATTGGCCATTCTGGTAGTTCTGGCCATTCTCATTCCAGCCGACCTGGTTACTACCCTCATTGGGAATGAAGTCGCCGTTCGAGTCATAATGGCCCTTTCTGTATTGACCGCTGGGGTCCCACTGGCCACCTTGATCATTGGGGTCGACGGGAAGGGCGAGCGCCGTGAAAGGAGAAATGGCCAAAAGAAGAAGGCCGTTGATCAGAATGTAACGCATTTTGAAGATCGAGCTTCACTGAATATGAGAACTAAAAGGTTTGGGTTCTCTTGAGCTCTGGGATTTGTAGATTCCAAGAGATGCTCTGGCTTGAGATGAAGAATAGACCGTGGAGACCGAATCAAGCTTGTATTTATACTCGAGCTGAGCAGAGCTCGACGAACTCCAAACCATTGCATTACGTATACAGCTATAGCTGGTCAAGATGCTCTCTCCAAGGTTTCCGATGCCAATGTCTGATCCTGGTCAGTACACAACCTCATTGAGTTTTGTTGGGAGTATCTAGTCGCTCACTGCAAGGGACATCAATCGAACGTGCAGTCCAGAATTGTTCTGCCTTGCGGGGATGGAAAGCTCACGATGAAGCTGCAGTATGATTTCAGCGAACCCGTAAACATTTTGTTTAATATGAGCGAAATTCAATGCCATGCACGAGATGCCTTACCTAACCGCGCTTTGACTCCTGATGGCGGACATGATGAACCTCGCATGAAGCTGCATGAAATGTCCTGTCGGGAAGGGCGATCATCCCTAGAAGCGGCTTAAGCGCATTCCAATGGATCTTCTGTACTGTTACCTGGCTAGACTATGCAGATACTTGGCATCTGACAAGACATTGTTACACCATTGCACCTATGAGTGATGATCTTGGTCCCACTAAATCGCATGGCTGGTGCCTCTCTGGGGGTGGCTTCGGATTAACCACGCACCACGCCATCGGCGTGCTCAAGAGATCTGAAGGGAAACGTGTAAGACATGCAGGAAATGATTGCGTCAATACTTGCGTGCGGTGATTTTTGAATCCCAAGGTGATAATAGAGTTAAAGGTGAGCTGTCTTGAGAATGTTTTGGTATGCACTGAGAATTGCGGTCTGGCTGGTAGGATGTTGAACTGGGGGGTTTGGGCTTTCCAGTGTTTGCGGTTTTAAACTTGTTTTCTTTTCATGCGTAGGTAGGACTTTCTCGTGGGGCATCTTTCTCTCGTTCGGTTTCATGGGCAACGGGAGCTTGCTCTTGATGTCATATGGCAAACAATGTCCAGCCTGGGCTTCGAGGTGCTACGCCAACTTTAGGTTTGCCCTAAAACCCATGAACCCTTCCTTGACTTCAACTTTCGGTCCGAACCCGAGTACTTGGGGTAAATAATAACTCTTATATTTGCTTTGAGAATGCCTTTATAAGCTCCAAGATTCAGAAAACAACTTCGATATTGCTAACTCAAAGTCGTATCCCAACAGACAACCTCTTAAACAATCAACATCCCGACAATCAACTCAACCACATCCGCTCATTCTCAGAACGAAGGGTTCGCATTCTCAACCAACTGCTCGAAATAAGCCTACACAAACAATGTCAGCCTCCAAAATACCTCAGCCTCACATAAAAGTGTCAACCATACCTGGAACCAAGTCCCAGCCTCAGGCGCAGGCTGCAGAGCATCACTATATCCACAATGCGCATCATAGCGAGCAGAAGACGAGTCCGAAGTACCATCACTCTCACCACCAGGCTTAACCCAAACAAAAGCGTCTTCCAGCGCATCCCCTGTGTCAGTCGTGGGTCGGACGCCGAAACCAGTGCCCTTGACATTGCACCAGTCTCCCCAGGCACTTTGTTGAGTGGGTTGGACGCCGTTGCGGCCTGTGAAGAACGGAAATAGCTCAGTCAATACTTACATCCAAAGTCTTTCTGGTATATGACCCAAACTAACGGTCATCGAAATGGAATGAATGAACACCGAGATACTCACCAGTATCAGTAATAAAATGCGCATCCCACCCCGCACTCTGCAGCAAGGGCGCAATCGCATTAACGTATTTCTTCTCATCGCAGTTCGAATCCCCAGATGTATATGAGGGACATGTATCCAGGGACCAGCCGTTATAATTTGCGACGTTGGTAGCTAGACCGCGCAGTGCGGCGGGTTGGGATGCGTTGTTGTACACCTGTGCGAAGAGTGTAGCTGCTGGGCTTAGATTGGCGGGCCAGCCTAGCCAACCGGCGTGTCCTGGATGAGTTGGTTAGCAGGTTTGATTCGGTTAGGCTTAGTTAGATTGATTCTGGGTGGAGGGGAGATATGATAAATACCGGCATCGATATACATAGCCACGTTAGCGAGATTCAGCTGCGTTACTGCGTAGTTGACGCACTCAAGGTATGCGTCGTAAGCGTTTGCGCATTTATCGACGTTCATGTTAGTAACCAGGTTTGCCAGGCTATCCGGTTCTAGATAGAAACCGTAAGATATAAGCAGAGTCTCAAAACAGTCAAACACGAAGAACCTGATATCTCACCGATAACAAGAATAGTTTGAACATCCGAGTACTGTGTCAAAACCGCCTTGATACTATCAATATACGCCTTATACTTCGTAACGCCATCATCCGCAATCGAGTATTCGCCATTACTCGCCAGCGCGGCGCAGTCACGATCCGGTAAATCGTAAACCACGAATTGACCCGCATAAGGCGGGTTTGCGCCAGCGGCGTTCTTGGACTGGATGTCCGCGAGGAAGTCGCCCATGGTTGGTACTTTTGCGGCTGTGTCGCTGTGGCACGCAATTAGCTTCAAGTATTGTTGGGAATAGTGGTAAACCCCCTGAGATGGAGCTTACAGCCAGAAGAATGACGGGACGACTGCGGCCGAACTTGCGGCAGCTTGTGCGGAGCCTGTCATGGAGGGAATAGCGGAGGCATAGACTTCGGAGGAATAGTAGGAATTTGCGTAGAGCTGGTATCCAGAGAAGGGATTGCCAGTTGTCGCGGCAGCAGTGACAGTCGCCTCGGTTGGGGATGTAGATGAGCTTGCTCGCGCGTGGATGACTCCTGCTACGGCTGACTGGGCTAACAGCGGCATAAAAGAGATAAAAGAGCGCATGTTGATTGTTGAACCGCCAGCGGATAAGATTCTGTTCAAAGATTGTGGTGTTAACTTCCAGGACTGGATATCTTGGGTCCGCCCTTCGAAAAGGGAGAACTACAATGGATTTAAGCTGTTTTATATACCTCCACATTCCATCATGGCTGAACGCCATGCCGCCGTGTGGCCGACGCCCCATTCCTAATTCAATCAGGGTTCAACGCCATGTCCCTGTGCCCGTCACGGGTAGCTCAGACAAATCGATATCGAACGTTGACCAAAACGAGACGATAGCTCGACATCCCACAGCCTCGTAAAATTACTCAAGTCACATTCACAATGCAAAACCCCAGACTAATATCTGGGCATGTTTCGCGGACAAAACTCCCCGCCCCAAAAGTGGATGCATCCGGTCGATCTTGATCGGCATACTTGGCCACTGAAGAAGGAACGTAGATAAAAGGTGTCATTTGTATTAAGCACGGATTGCGGGCCGGATCAGAGATAGTATAGTCACGGAAAATTTGCAGATGTTGTTTCAAGGGGTCTATTGCTTAGATATGATCGTTCTATCTGCGGAGGACCATGACTACGTGGCGGCGAGTGGCTGGTAGGAAGTGGGGAAATCTGGGGTATTAGTTTCTTCAGGGACTTCAAGATGTGGGGATTACATTACACTTTACTCTATGGACGTCTAAGCCATGTGAGTTCATGAAAAGTTATGGGTAGAGTGTAAATAAATTTCTGTATGGGTTTGCCATGGTGAACAGTATTCAAACTGATATAGAGAAAGGGAAAAAGGAAAAATTCAAGTGAGTGGAGTGGTATCGCGCAATCATCAAGGGGGTCCGGCCTAGCCTGAATCAAAGTAGTACAAGTAAAGCCAAGTAAAAAATAAATGCAAAACAATCACAAAAATGAAACTAAAAAGCCACACTCAAGTCCAAGCGTGGACCAACTCAACGACGAGCCCGATCACATTCAGCCAGGAACTTGTAGATCCCCTCGACGTCATACTCCGGCGTAGGCTCCGGCTGACCAGCGCTAGAGATTTCCGGGAAGAATGGTCTATCGCCGAGCTCGCTGATGTTAATGCTCGAGTAAGCAGAGTGCGAGGATGTCCACGGGTTACTGCCAAACAGCTCTTTATCCTCGAAACTGATTGCGTGGCCGGAGTCATGGCCCGAGTCTCCGGTGAAGGGGCTGCCGAATTCGGGCGTGAGCATGCCGTGCCAGTCAATGTCGTTGGATGGGTGGGTAGGTGGATTAGATGGCTTCTCAAAGAGATACTCTGTCTCCGAGGAGGCGGCTACGCTGGGGGCGAAGGGGAACAGGAGAGCCAGGTCAGCGCCGGTTCGAAGATTAAAGTCTTCGTCTTGGGTGATTCGGCCTCGTTGAATTCCAACTTCGTCGCATAGACGTTCGACGGTCTCTGCATCGCAACCTGGGAATCGTACTCGAATCGTCGAGCGATTGTGCAGAGAGATTGGCAGATCGCCCAACGTCGACAGACGCTTCAGGTCATTCACCACGATAGCAAACTCCTTCAGAGCCCGGGCAAAGTCGGCAGAAAGCAGGTCCATAAGGCCATCCGAGTTCAAAGTTTGAACAGCCTCGGAGCCAGTCTGCTTATTCAAAGCGCTGAAAGCACCAAAGGCGGTGATAGTAGGCGAAAGCTGGAAGTCAAGGCTCGACCCGGAAGCTTTGCGAGGGACAGCAGTCATCTTACGACCAGCCTGGTCCTGCAAGACACTAACAGCCTTGTACCGCTTCTCACCGGTATGCGGATCAATTCCATCGAAACGCACTTTCTGACCCGACAAGAAGAACGCCCGCACGCCCTGGGAAACATTCTGAATAACCTGAGCCGGGGCAGCAGGCCCATGGGAGAAATACCGGGCACCACCGAACCGCCCAGCGCCGATGGTATATCCACCCGCAGTACGACCAAGCGTTCCCCCGGTCAAGTTTGGACGAAGCGTAGACGCAAATGGAGCACGAGTAGTAATCTTGCTGAGATTCGAAGCAACCCGAGTCGTCCTGTAAGCATTGACATCGGCCTGGATACCGGATCGAACGGCTGAGACAAAGGCACCAGCCGCACGGGTAGAGAAGTAGCGGCTACGGGCTTGTCGGATAGCAGCGGCGCGGTTGATAGGCTGGCGAGCATTGACACGAGCGTAAACAGGCTGATATCGTAGTGAAGGATGTTGTGTGGGTTCTGGGAGTTTGGCTCTTATAGCCTTAGCAGCCTTCTCGTAGGCGAACCTATAGTCAGTTGTAACACGGGCTTGTCAGCGAGTGACTCAGATCGGTATCGGCATGGGAGGGTGTAGAGGGGGCTGATCAACGTACCTTGCTGCTCTCCAAATTTTGGGGAGCAGCAGGTGCCCATTGGCAGGCGCCATACTGATGGGTAGGAGATGGATGGATACGCTGGGAGTGCGTGAGGAGGGATGAAAGAGAGATGCCTGATGACGGAGGAGTTGGGGCTTATCATGACGCCTCAGGCAGGCTACCCCAGTGGCGGTGCATTGGCGATTTGCCACACATGTGACCCCGCATGATTGGCGGAGTGGCTGGTGGGCTCCACCTGGATCAGCAGTATAAGATGTACGGGGAGAACGTGGGAATGAAGTGAGAGTGACTTGAATGTAGAGATCTCGTCGAGCGAAAAGAGGGAGTCTGATGATATAAACTACATTTAGAGGTCAACCGTAGAGCCTAACAGCACGAGGACCAGCGTTTTCCTAGGCGACAAGACAATTCTGAGTTGACACGCGACACGAGATCTTCTCACGTCATGTTCCTTTAGTGCTAATTAACTCTTATCCAACTACTGGAAGGGTCGATAGAAGATGATTCATATCACATATCACGTATCAGTACATTCCACGAGGATTCAATCCATGGGTATTCACTAAAAGGGTAGACATCAAGTCGTATCATTATTTTCTCAAATACATCGTCAGTTCCCATATCAACACACCGGAACGCCATTATTCGAACGCCATTATTCAAACGCCTTATTAATCCTGATCACCTGTGACCTAGGATTCCTCAGTTGCACCGTATCACAAGACTCGACTCGAGAAAAGCCCCCAAAGTCCGTCAACTCATGGCCCAGACCATTCTGGGTCCTTGGACTCGGACTTGGTGAGGGTTGCCAGTAGTCGTCTGAAGTGACTTGCTCCGGCCTGACAAGACAAATGAGGCGGTTGAGAACCGCAAATTCAAGCTTCAGCTTGATGCTGTAGACCAGTGACTTTAGGGCCGTTTGGATGGTGTAGCGATTGGTAAATTCCATGACGAGGAGGACCACGTCCAGGAGGATGAGAAAGATGTTGATGGCGAGGACGTAGTGGAGGGTTTTGCGATGGGCCTTGTGAATGCGAGATCCTTGGGGGACGATAGTCAGGTTTCGGATGACCTGCACGACGTAGAGGTAAGAGATGATCATCTCTTGCACGGAGAAGCCGACTAGCTCGATGCGCTCCATGATGTCGTAGGCGTGTTGCCAGACGGCATTATTTGTGTTGACGAAATTAGAACCATAAGTGAGGATGGTCGTGGGCACGTGGAGAATAATTGCATTGGTGATGATCATGATCAAGACGCGGTTGAGGACTCTGGTATCAGTGACCAGGAGATTGAGACGAGAGTAAAGCACGACTGCCTGGCCGGTGACCATGAAATACCAGCCGATCGTGGAGAGAGTCAGTGAAAACCATAGTGGCGCCAGGGCCATATCCTTTAGTAGGAAGCTGATCGCCTGTGGCACCACGCCGAGCAAGCCGCTCAGCAGCAAACTCCAGAAGTAGAGGCCGCGCCAGTGTTTGAATGTACAGAGAATGAGGACGACCAGCTCGATGGAGTTGTAGATGGCGAGGCCGAGCAAGGTCACGATGCTGAGGATCAGCACGAGTTGTTGCCCAGAATAGGAGCCGTGGCCATTCTCGGCAAGTGGAGCGCTGTCAGCGGCCATGGCGAGCAGCGCACCCTGGACGGTCGGATCCGATCAAGGCCGAATGCCAGTATGCGATTGTGCTCATGAGATGCGACGAGTCGATTATGCAGCGGCCGACATGGAGATCTGGGGAAGGGACAGAAGGGGAAAAGAAAGAATAAGAATAAGAGGAGGAGGAGGAGGAGGAGGAAGAAGAAGGGTTCTGACTGATGGAGAGGACGTGGAAAATCCACAGAGGCGCGAAGAGGTGAATGTTAAGTCTCTGGGGCCCTAGGGACTGGGGACTGGGGACTGGGGACTGGGGAAAGACGAAAAAGAGCAAAAAGAGCGAATAGGGTCAGCACAGAAATCGACCATCAAAACCATAAACTCCCGAGTCCGACGAGGATGAGAAATCAATCTTTGCCTTTTTGTTCCCCCCCCACACCTTTTCCTAGACAGTGATGGAGCTTTCGAAATCTCTGACTTTCTCTCTCTTTTCCTGTCAGATTCCGTGTAACCAGTCCGAATATCGTCCTTCTCGCCTCAATACTAATCTCCCGCCTCGCTCCTTTTTACTTTCGGGGACTCCCATGCCAAAAGAGTCAACCCCGCTCCAGTCCGCCGAGGGCTTTCTAACTGGCTGCCCGTCCGAAATGGCGTTTAACGGAACCCCCCGACCTGTGGCCACCCAAAACGTGTTGGCCCCCCGCGAACCCGCGAGCCCGCGAACCACGGGCCTCCGTTTAAATTAATAAGCGATGCCTCCCACAGTCTGGGGATTTCCCAACCACACACTAGACTCGGTTAGTCCGTTGGTCGGCCAGTCGGCGCGCACTAACAAAGTTTGGCACGTCCAAGCAACCGAGAATCAAAGCGGACTCGGTCAGTTCAAGAGTTGGACCGTTCTTTTTTCTGCTCCGCATAGCCGAAAGGGTCCGTGATGCAAATGGATTCCCCTGGCACGGAAGTCGGGCATTGGGCCCAATAGGAATGCCTGACTGTACAAGGCTCCATTCTAACTTCTCTCCAGGGCCGGGAGTAGTCAAGAGTCAAGGTCAAGACCCATCTCAGTGATCTTACCCCAGCATTTCCTGGCATGAGCAATCGCCTTGGCAGTCGACAGTCGAGAGTCGAGACTCTCGACCCTACAAGGCTAGTGGGCACTGGGCGGGTTCCTCCTCGATCTCATCCATCTGCTCGTGGTCGTCCGGGGAAAAAAGGCCATCTCTTTGTCTGTCAGACACGAGACTATGAAACAATAGCCCTTGTGGCTGCGGCCTTGGGAAGGCCCCTTTGTGTGACTCCCGAGACTCCGCGTGTCCGCGACGCCTCTTGTTGCAAACGAGGATGTGATGAGATTGTGTCTGTCCGCGCGTTGTCAGCCACCCCAGGCGAGACACCACGAGTCATGTGCAAATTGGCTTTCCACCTCCAGCCTTTCCCCAGAAGAGCAGACTCGCCTGGAAGTTTGAACCTTACAGCAAGTGGTCCCCCTCCTTCCCCACCCCACATCCGCTAAGGCAAATAGCAAAACCTTGCCTGGAAAGGGGAAAAGCTTGGTTATTGGGCAATGGGTGGAAAGCTGGAAACTCCACGGTCGCACCCCCGTCTTCTCGTTTGTCGAATGAACTTGAGCTTGAGAACATGCCCTACAGTAGTACTATACTGTTCTTCCCCATATTATTCTCGGAAACTCGGCAGTCAGATCGATTCCAGGCAGGGTTGACTTCTTGGCATTGCGGTTCTTGCATTGAACTGGTATGGTATATACTAGTACATGCTAAAGCCATACAAATCATAATCCTCTCCTCTCCTGTAGCCCTCACTGGCCAGCCGTGTTACCAACTCGGCCAAAGCTCGGTCTACTGGATCCACGTGGATTGGACAGATCGGCTTCGGTACTTGCAGGCGTCCATCAGGATGTCACTAACTACATGTCTTACTACCTCTATCGGTAGCGAGTCCTCGGAAATCCAAGACACAAACGAAAAAAAACACATCCAGTCAAGTAAATGCTGTCAATCACGCCCTTTCGAAAATCCCATCCTGGTCAGCTGTCCCTTCTCGCCCCTCAGCAATGCCTCAGCAATGCCTAGCGCGAAAAAAATTATCCCCCTCCCGACCGAATTCTATGGTCGGCGTTGATATCCGGGATCTAGCGCTCGGCCTTGGCGAGCCCGTGTCTTACCAACCGAAGGAAATCGAGGAATCTAGGCCGAGGGAGAACTCCTATAACTACCGGTTTCGCCACTCGCTATCCAGCGCGACTGCTGTAGTTTGACCATTTTGATGGCCGTGGTGCATGATCACCCTGCAAAATGGATCCTTTATCTACCCTGAACCGGTAAGGTTCGTCTACTTTTCTGTCTCGGGTGGCGAGAGCCGAAGTCGAAGCTCTGGTTATACACTATACGTGCAGTATACGTGAATTTTTCTTCTCGATTGTCTTCTGTATATAGAAGACACCCCGAGATGCGCTCTCAAGAATTGGAAGTAGAATCGGAATTTGGAGTTGGATTAGTCCCCCTCTTGTCGGACTCGGGTCTCCTTCAATTCCCTTCCCCCGCCAGTTATGGCCACAACCTTCCCTCTATTCCCACACTTACCCCCCGAACTGCGCCGGCTAATCTGGAAAGAATGTCTCCCGAAAACCCGCGTCTTCGACACCATGCTTCCCTGCCTAGTGTACGAATCCTCGCACTGTCGCGGGACAGGCTGGGCGTCGCGCGAAAGCTGGAGATCGCCAGTTATCACGCGGGTATGTCGGGAATCCCGCGCGGTAGCGCATGAAACAGGCCGAGTGCTATTCCGCGAAGACGACACTAATGTCCCCGATTACATCGAGAGCATGTGGTCGGATGCGAGCACGGATATTGTGGCGCAGTATTGGTGTCCGGGCCTGGAGGGGGTGATATTTTGGTCGTTGGATGATCCGGATGTGTACATGTTTCATTGGGCCGGGATGTATGGGCGGGCGATGATTGCTGAGGCGCGGTTGCGGAGTGCGTTGCACTTGGTCAGTGGGACGTTTGACTGGACGAATTTGGCGCGATTGGAGGAGTGTTTTGTCTGTTTGGAGGATCCGGTGATGATTCATTTGAGCAGGAAGGAGTTGCTTCTTTCGGGCTTGTTTGGTCATCTAGGGGAAGAATATATTCAACCGGTTGATCCGATGGATACGCAGACGTTGAAGAAGTTCCACCAGCTGGCGTTGACGTCTAGTCAACAATTACCCGAGACGCTGGATTTCTTTGATCAATTGCTCACGCCAACGTTCCAGAAAAGAATCCAAAACTGGACTCGCGACACGATGACCCGCTGGATCTACCAGGAATGGAACCACGCCAGCGAGGCCGAGTATACGGCTATCTCGCATCCCGAGCGAGTCTGGCTGGGCCCACGAGAACCGGGCAAGGATGGGAATACGTTTAATCCGCTTCGGCCGTGTTCGTACAAATACGACACGTGCTTCAACATGTCGAATGAAGTGCATTTCTCGTATAACGAGAAACATCCGTGGGTGAAGGAGAAACTGGCACGGGCACCGAGGTTTTATCCGAGAATCATGATTCGGCCGTGTATCAAGCGGTGCTGGATTCCAAGGACTCTGCCGCGACGGGGGAGGCCGAGAGGGCATTATCGAGCTGGATGGAGATGAATGGAAGTCAGTATTTTCGACGTCCTCTTGGCCGAGACTTGTCCGCTGCCATGTATGTGCAAATGCGGACGTATTATCTGGTGGGGTTTCTGAAAAGCACCAGCACTTTGTTGTGTTGTCAGAGCTCACAGAATAGGGTATGCTCTCTATGCGGGAGTTTGACAGTTATGTGGTACAACCTGATTTAATGAAGAGCTATAGCTAGTAAGAGCTATTTGTACACTTGACGAGGGCAATGAGTGAAGACCCTCTACTTCGTCCTTCCTCCGCTTCCCGCTTCTTCTACTTCTACTTCTACATCTATTGCATCCTTGGGATTTCTTTCTTAATTATTAATTTCTTACCTCCTCTGCTTCTATCCTTACTCCGCTTCCTCCACTACTATCTCTGCCTCCCGCCTCCCGTCATCGATACTAACAAGACTTAACGAAATACAACACCTTCACCAGCAAAATCCCATAGTGAAATCTTTCAATTTTAAAGTCTAAATCCTATCTCATCAAAGCATCGTAACCATGCCAACATCCTTTTGTATCCAGTCTACTCATCATCCCCAAAGAACACCTTAACAGGCAACCACGCATCCCCACAAACCTTAAACCGATCCTTCAATCCATCCAACTGCTTCACCTCCTCCTCACTCAACTTCCACCCATCAATCTCAAAGTTGGCATCAATCCGCGCCTTACTCACAGACTTGGGAATCACACTCCACCCCTTGTGAAGACCCCACACCAGCAACACCTGCTGCGGCGTCTTGCCCTTCTTCTCCGCCAGCCCCAGCAGAGTCGGGTCCTTGTAGAGCGGGGAGTTGGTGGAGCCCAGGCAGGAGTAGCCTGTGGAGTGGATGCCCTTGGAGGTGTTATAGGCGACTAGCTTGGGGGAGGGGTTGTTGGGGTGGAGTTCGATTTGGTTGACGGCGGGGATGATTTTGGTGGAGGGGTCGTTGAGGAGGATTTCGAGGTTTTTGATGCCAAAGTTGGAGACGCCAATGTTGCGGACTTTGCCTGTTGCGGGGAGTTTTTGCATTTCTTGCCTGGAGAAGGAGGATGGTTAGTTAAATTTGCCTTTCCCTGCGATCTCTGCGTTGGAGAGGTTCCGATATAGATCGGTGTGCCTCTTTGAAGGATGAAGGTACTCACCAGGTCTTGATAAAGTTCCAGTCAGGCAGGTGCTTGGACTTATCCTCGGGGTCGGTCGAGCTGGGCCAGTGCATCAGGTACAGGTCGACATAGTCAACACCCAGATCCTTGAGAGAGGAGGCAATGCCCTTCTCAACCTGGTGGTGCCAGGTGTTGTCGAGCTTGGTGGTGAGCCAGATCTGGTCGCGGGGCACGCCGGAGTCGCGAATGCCAGCACCGACCTCGGCTTCGTTGCCGTAGGCCAGGGCTGTGTCAATGTGGCGGTAGCCCTTTAGCAAGGCGTTCTTGACAGCCTCACGGACCTCATTGGGCTTGGATTGCCAAGTTCCCAAGCCGATGGCGGGGATCTTGTCACCAGTGTTGAGGGTGTAGGTCTTCCTGGGAGAAGAAGAAGAGGGGGAAATTATTAGATCGCGTGTGCGGGGAGTATAGAGGTGGAAGAGAGAGAGAGCGATGGCTTACTTGGTGTGTTCGCCGGACATTATGGCGGTAGTAAGCGGGAATGGGAAATTGGAGGGAGGGGTTGAAGGGAAGAGGTAGCAAGATCCATCGGTCGATTGACTGGCAGAGGGTCTTTTATAAGCATGGCCAGCAAGTCAATAGGAGCGGTGGTAAAGTGGGCAGGTCCAAGCCGCGATGATGTCGCAGTGGAGGGGCAGATCGGAGAGGAAACACAGCCATCGCGTCAAATCAAAGCCATGCTCTGTATCAGAGTGGGGCCCCGGCTTTTCCCCTTCTGGATGCTTCTGTCGTGTGCGGAACGAATCAGGCACGGGTCTTAGGCGGGGTTCTAGAACGGTTAGAACAGGGTAGGAAGGTGATTATGGCTGTGA
The DNA here is from genome assembly GCF_028827525.1 of Penicillium daleae. NCBI lineage: Eukaryota > Fungi > Ascomycota > Eurotiomycetes > Eurotiales > Aspergillaceae > Penicillium > Penicillium daleae. The sequence continues at coordinate 1,789,010 of NW_026623157.1, read as the reverse complement.
ACGTGGCACTGGAGTTCCAGGTTATGGAGAATCCTGGGATGATGGATTACCAATCAGTACGTGGCCTGAGGCAATGGTCCACGTGTCTAGGGATGGAAGTACTCCGAGTAGTAGACGACTGGACTTCTACGGTACTGACCAGCAGTCCCTCTCTCATGAAACAATCCCCCAAATCCACCCAAAGTTCGGGTAAATGCAGGGACCCCATCCACTCGATCCTGCCAAGCCCAATTGGCCTGACCCTCTCACCCTGATCAGAGTCCACAGTCCACACCTCACCCTCCGTCCCAACACGGTTCACAGCCTCCAACTCTCTCCTTGCTTGTCTCGGAAAATCCGCCCTCTCCGCCGAATCCGCTCGGTCCAATTCCTCCTCCCCGAACCCACGAGACTCCCCGCCAACCCCCGCCCTGGACCCGCGGATAATTTTGTTTGACGCGACGTTCCCCGAGCGCCTCACGCATTGCATTATACCCGAGCTCCAAGGTCAAGCTCAAGCTCAAGCTCACGCCCCAGAGCCCCAAGCTCCATCCCTCGGGAAATATACTGCACCGGTGCAGATCAGATACCCCACACACCTACACGCCTCCCCCCCAGGAATTTCCCCGGCTCGATCTCTAGCCTTTCATCATGTCCTCCGGTTTCGTGTCAGCCGGCACGAACGAGGAGCCCATTGAGCGTGACGATGCCTGGGTAAGAGCGCAGAAAGAATTGGAGGAGGAGCGGCAGCGGAAGGCCGAGGCTGGCCAGCAGAAGGATGGGAAGAGTCTTTTCGAGGTGCTACAGCAGAATAAAAGTGAGCAGAGCCCGAACTCATCGCCTTTTCCTCTGTCTCTCTCCCTTCCCTCGCTACAAACTGCATTACTCGTGGTGGCGCCATCGCCTGTAGCTACCGGGTCTTGGTAGACCATACTATATGCTCGATGGCTCCCCCCGAAGCCAAATGAACCGAGAACAGGGCACGCGTGGCTAACATGTCAGGATGACCTCCGCGATTACCAGTGGCGAAACAAGAACAATTCGAAGAGAAAATACGATTGAAGAACCAATTCCGCGCACTCGATGAAGACGAGGTGGATTTCCTGGATTCGGTGCTGGAGTCGACTCGCGCGCAGGAAGAGGCCGTGAAGAAGGATACGGCCGATCAACTGGAGGTCTTCCGGAAACAGCGCGAGGAGGCGGAGAAAGCGATGTTAGGGTCGGCCTCGTCGGATGTGACGCCTGCGCCGGTGGAGGAGGAGGATTGGGCGATTTCGGCGAGGAAGAGGAGGAGGGAGAAGGGGAAGGATTTGTTGCTTCCGGGGAAGAAGCGTAAAGCTTCTGTGACGGAGGAGGCGACAAAGGGTACGGAGAAGACTGAGATAGTAGCTGCTAAGCCTGCGCCCACATCTTCAACGGGTACGCAGGACTCAAAAACGGCTGGAAATGCTGTTACGAGTGCATCGGGAACACCGGCACAGTCCAGGACGGACAAGAGTAGGACAGACACTACTAAGCAGGCAGCAAAACCAGCATCTGCCTCACTAGGACTGGTTGGATATGGATCAGACTCCGATTCAGAATGAATTAAAACATGTTTCAAAAAGCAACATTCTTATTTCACACATCAATCAACCCAACTCCAACATTATCTTCTCATCCCCTTCTCCAACCCAATCCCAAGTCAAGACTCTCCCTCCCATCAAACCCACCCTCATCTAATCATAATGCACCACATTCTGCTTAACCTCCTGCTCCTCAACCTTCCTCTCCAAATCATGCGGCAAATAATCCTCCTTCTTACTGCCAGGCACGAACCACGGCGCATGCGAGAACATATAATTCATCTCCTCCAGCGGCACCTGCTTAGTCTCAGGCAACAAGAAGTAAAAGAAGACCGCGTTCGTGAAGTTACAAATCACAAACAGATAGTAATACCGATACTTGATATTCTCCATCGCAATCGGGGTAACCTGGCCAATCATCGTGTTAAACGCAAACGAGATACCCGTCGCGATAGAAACACCCTTCGACCGAGTCCGAGTATCGAAGACTTCGGCCGGGATAATCCACGAGAGCGGACCGCAGGTCGCCGAAAAGGAGAAGTTGTAGAGCCAGGTCATGATGATGAAGCCCCAGTGGGCGCCGCTGTTGATGGTTGTGGGCGGGAACTTGGCTAGCAGGATTGTCGCGATGATGAAGGTTACGCAGTTGCCGAGGTTGCCGCCGATGAGGGTCCAGCGACGGCCGAAGCGGTCGATGAAGAGGATGCAGAGGAATTGGGCGACAAGGGCGATGATGGAGTTGATGGCTTGGTACCGGAGGGTGGCTTCGCCGGAGATGCCGATTTGCTTGTAGATGTCGACAGAGTAGTATCTGGAGCGTGTTAGATGGCGTTTAAACAAGGAGGATTAGGATTGGGATGGGATGGGATGGGATGGGATGGAGGGGGGATGCTCTTACTGGATGGCAGAGACACCGGTCATTTGCACAGAAGCTTGAATAGCACAGCAGAGGAAGAGTCGGCGGAAAGAAGACCGGTTCTGGAACAGCTCGGCGTAGGACTTGGCCTCGTTCTCATGTTCAAAGGTGATGCTCTCCTGGATCTGGGCGTATTCGGCCTGCACCCAGGGATCAAGCTCGTTTCCGTGAGCGTGCAGCTTAGCAAGAGTCTTGAGACCCTCATCTGGGCGGTTGTGGTCAATCAACCAACGGGGAGACTAAGAGTTGTTAGAGAGGGTTATCGTTATCAAGCATACAGTATACAAGAAAGCCATTTATGCATACCTCGGGGAAAACTGTGATCAGCAGGCCCAAGCACACAGCAGGAATCATCTGGATACCCAGAGGGAGCTGCCATTGGGCATTGTTGCCGGAATCGAAACCAATATAAGTGCCGTAGGAGATCCACGAAGCGCACAGAGCTCCAACACCGAGCATGAACTGCTGCAGCGCAGTAACTCGGCCACGGATCTTGGGGTGGCAGATCTCAGCCTGGTACAAGGGGATCACCATGGTCAGGAAACCGACACTTTGGAACCAATTAGTTATACTCATTCCACCTTACGTGCTGAGATAGAAAGAAAGACATACCCGAATCCAGCAAAGAATCGGCCGCTGTAGAGATAGGGCAAAGTCCGGGCACCGGTCTGGAGAGAACCTCCCAGACAGAACAACAGACAACCCAAGGAGATGGTCTTACGTCGACCCAGGTAGTCACCGCTGGGGCCAGCGCAGCAGGCACCGAAGAAGGCACCGCAAGTAAACATGGAGACAACCAGGCCACTGTAGGAATAATGAGCATGTGAATTAAGTACCAAGATATAGTTGGTTCTGACCTTTGGGTAGAGTTGGCGGCAAATTTGGAAACAAACGAGTCACACACAATGACCTCTGCAATCACACCGAGATCATCTTGGTCATGTTAGTATAAAGGTTCAAATCAAGTGATCAAGTTGAGATCGCATGGAAATACATACATCCATAGAGGAATGAACCGAGCGAGGCGAACACGCCGACCAGGAACTAGATCCCAATTAGATTGACCTTTTCATCGAAGAATAACACTTGTGTACAATATGGATCGTACCTGGTACCACGACGGCGAGAGACGCATGACGAACGACTTGCTCGTAGCACTAAATAGTCGAATAGCTCAAAAGAACTCCGCCAACTCAAATGAAAATTCAAAGAAGACCCACGGGGGAATCAAACACTCTGGGGATCTCCACAAAGCTCAAACCCGGCCATGAAGGAGGGAAGTAAGTCTACATATACTACCGTCCCGCTCGCCCATGACTACTCCGTACTGTACTCTTGGATCCTAGCTCGTAGCTTCGGAGGAAATCTTGCCTTGTAAGCCACCATAATGATCCATCGCGTGGCCAACGCCCTCCCCCAACTAAAACCCTCCTCCAACCACTTAAGTTTCTAACCAACCAGAGTCATCAAGACCCTCTCCCCAAAGAACTGGGGCGGGCCTCGCTAACTCGGCTTTTCCGTAAATCATCCCCGTGTGGGGACATAGTCCACGCCCACATCTCCAACTCCGACAGCGATAACCGGCGATCTCGGACCATGATTGATGGGAAATACCGCCCCGCCCCAGTTCGGCCATTGAGATGCCTGTCCTGCATAATCGAGTCATTGGCCTAGTGACACACGCGAGGCATGTTTTGGGGATAGCCACTCGGCCGTACACACGTTAGGCGTGGCTTTAAGCGGGTCCCTTGTCCTTAGCAAGATGGGGTCGAGACTCTGCCCCGCAGGAGATTTACCATTTCCAGGACTACGAGAAGAAGGACGCGAGATAAATTGGGACCTGAGTTCCTGAATGAGAACTGGATCTGGATTCCTTTTTTTTCACTGGTTAGCTTAGCTAGTCATTTGCTATTTGCTATTCGCTCTCCGGTTTGGTCATCCCGCTTTATTTCGTTTTTTTCCCCGTTTTTAACCATAACCTTCATTCCTTCGGCTACGATTAAAGTAAGTTTGGTTAATTGTTTTTCCCCTCGCTATTAACCGTTGCAAGCGATCGGCTGTTTTCGTTTCCTTGGCTTGGCTTAACCTGGCCTTGGATTCGGGCTCTAGCTCAATGGATCTCGGTTGCACTGGTGTTCTATAAGTGAAAGCCACCCGAGTCGTCTTGTAAAACGGGACTGCAGTACTGAACGGACTTTTTTTTGTCTCTCCAAAGTAAAAAAGGATCTGAACTAAGTTGACCCAATTCTTCAAGGGATTGTCTTGTCCTGGGATAGCTTTAGCGAATCACCATGACTTCCTTCACTAAGCTCGAGGACCATGAGACCCCGGTCATTGCGGTTCATCCTTCCCGCCGCGTCTCGAAGATCAACCCGAATATCTATGCTGGCTTTACTGAGTGAGTAATGTTCCTTGTCATTCAACAGATGCTATAGCAAGTAGTACTGCTTGTACTACTGCTTACTGCTTGCTATACTCTGCTGGAACTAATACTCATCCTGGTCACTGAACAATGGACTAATATTTTCTTGTTAGACACATGGGCCGATGCATCTACGGCGGCATCTATGACCCCGGTAACCCGCTGTCTGACGAGAATGGCTTCCGAAAGGATGTCCTCGGTGCACTGAAGGAACTCGATATCCCTGTCGTCCGGTATCCCGGAGGCAACTTCTGTGCTACCTATCACTGGCTGGATGGTGTCGGTCCTAAGGATCAGCGGCCCTCGCGGTAATATAATCCGGAAGAAGTACAGGCGGAATGAAACAAACTGACAGCTATGACTAGTCCCGAACTTGCCTGGCTAGGCACAGAGACAAACGAGTTTGGAACAGATGAGTTCATGAAGTGGTGTGAGGAACTCGGCACCGAGCCCTATCTGTGCTTCAACTTTGGCACTGGCACGCTGGATGAAGGTATGCTGCTTGACTCAAACCTACTTACTTCGAGACACCTTTTGGGAAACATTCGTAACTTATATATGACTCTGCAGCTCTTGCGTGGGTGGAATACTGCAATGGCACTGGCAACACATACTATGCCAACATGCGCCGCAAGAATGGCCGCGAAGAGCCATACAACGTATGTCGTCCCCGTTCATACATCAGGAAACACCCACTCATCAATGCAACAGGTCAAATACTGGGCCCTCGGAAACGAGGTATGGGGCCCATGGCAGGTCGAACAAATGACCAAGGAAGCATATGCGCACAGGGCAGTGCAGTGGGCCAAAGGTAACCCTCATCTATACAACCCTCCCCATCTCTTTTCAAATACTTATTCCCACTCCCTTGACAGCCCTCAAACTCCTCGACCCCAGCCTCATCCTTATCCTCTGCGGCCAAGACGGCACCGCAACTTGGGACTACTACACCCTAAATCAATGCCTCCTCCCGGCGCACTCCGCCCTCTCCACCAGCGCAGTGCCTCTCATCGACATGCACAGCATCCACCTCTACACCTCCTCAAACGAGCACCTCCCCAACGCCACAGCCCCTCTCGCCGCCGAACGCGCCATCGAAATCACCTCTTCGCTCATCGACCTCGCCCGCATCGAAAACAAGGTTCCCCCCTCGCAGCCCCGTCCAACAATCTGCTTCGACGAATGGAACGTCTGGGATCCCATCCGCGCCGAGGGCAGCCTCGGCGCTGAAGAAAGCTACACGCTCTCCGACGCGCTCGCCGTCGCAGTCTGGCTGAACGTGTTTGTCCGGAAGAGTCGCGATCTGGGCATGGCGTGTATCGCACAGAGCGTGAATGTGATTTCCCCGCTGATGACTACCCCCGAGGGTATTGTCAAGCAGACGACGTGGTGGCCGTTGTATTTGTTTTCGCGGTTTATGCGTGGGTGGACTGTTAGTGCGCATGTTTCGTGTGGGACGTACGAGGGAGAGACGGCCCCAGTTTGGTTGAGGAGTGCGGTGCAGACGCCTTGGTTGGATGTTAGTGCTTCGGTTGGGGAGGATGGGTTTGCGAATCTTGCCGTGGTGAATATTCATGAGGAGAAGTCGTTTGAGACTAAGGTTGAGGGGGTGTCGGGGCAGGTCGAGGTGTTTACTGTTACTGGGGAGGGGGTTGCGGCGACGAATATGAAGGGCAAGGAGGAGGTTGCTATTGCGGAGTCGAAGTGGGATGGGCAGGGGCTTTATGCATTCCCTAAGTTGTCGATTACATTGATGAGATGGAAGGCTGAGTAAGGGGATTTTGGGGCTTTGGAGTTTTTATAGAGGTTCTTCGGTATAGATTGAGATGGTTCCAATACATGTGTTTCATGAGAGAAGTATACACGGATTAAATTAGGTTAAGAGTGAGGATAGCTGTGTTGACTACTAACAGGAATCATGCTTTAGATATAGATCGTATGGACGTGATCGATGGGCACAAGTCTATCTCTAACCGTAGGTCACATCTCGGACGGTACCGTCGTGGTCAAGGTGGACATTCAGCCTGAAGCATTAAATAACATTCTGTCAGAAAGATGTGTTCCCATAGCTCCCTCTCAATGTTTGTGGGCGTTTCTCTAGCATACCTATCCGGGTTATGGTCCATCGTCTTCATATCATCGGGCTTCAGCACACGGTGGGACTTGGGAAGATCTTTCCTCGCAAAAGACTAGCAGTACACAGAGTCAGTGTTAAGCTTCTCATTTATCGTCTTTCAATCCGAGTACATACCAGCTCATCACTGCCACCATCGCTGATCTTCTTTCCCATCAGCTTGTTGACCCACTCGGACTTGTCGCCCATCTCGGAGTTGATACCAGGCACAACAAGAGGCATGATGGTCAACGATGAAAGTCTGAATGATTACAAAAGTAGAATGTGATAGTGTGTTTGAATCTGGTCAAGTACAGCACAGAGAGAGAGAGAATATGCTACGCCAAGGTGCACAGGCAACTATATATGCCGGGTTGGCCGATGACGTAGGTGCCCGAGAAGAAAGATTAGTCAGTTTGGGGAGATTGGGATGGGAAGAGCCAGTAAGAATCCTGGGGAGTATATATACAGATTGATTCAGGTATGGGGCATTAAGCGGGGTATGTCCAACAGATCTCGGTGTGCTGTGTCGTGTGCTTGGATTCTGGTTTTGGTCGTTCTTGTTCTCGAAAATGAGGCTGTGGCGTAACTGTATACTTCATTCCCCGAGCAACAAGCTGCACTCGTATCACGTCATACTTGCGGAGCTGCTTGCTCTGCGTAGCGCTGGAGGGATGTTCCTGCCTCAAAAATAATTCTTGGGAACACTTCTCATGCTATCCTCATGGACTTCACCTGAAGGAAGTTACGATGGAAGCGAAATCTAGAGCGGCTACTCGGGCAACGCCCTTCCATCCAGGGTAGCCAACACTCTTGTAGTGTTAGTGTCACGACCACTTTTATTCCCTAATTTCTTCCACTTGAGACCTTATCCTTTGTTTCCTAATGTGAAGCACAAGGCTGATGCAGTTCGGATCACCAATCATAGCGGCAGAAAGAACCTGTGATGCTCCCGATGTTGTCTATGCAGGCCCTTGCCAGACCACAGCAGCAACCATGGATCAGTCCTTGAAGGAGCATAGCACATCATCTACAGGGATGCAAGATACTTTGACAACTGTCCACTGGATTCATCATGCTCTAGGAACGTTGGTCCCAAAGAGCATTCGACCACAGCAGAGACCAGATTCACTTGAGTCCACAGGATCAGGATACCAAGATGAACGACAGGACCATACCCCGAATGGAGAACCGTCCAAAGCTATGGCAGCCTCGTCCGTGGCAACTAGCACTCCCGCCATTACTAGCAGGTCTTCCACATCTGTCTTCAATGGCAGGACCTCCATCGCAGCAGCCACAGTCCTAGGCATCATCACCTTCGCCGCCCTCCTCTTCCTCGCCATTTGGTACCTCCGACACCACAGACGACGCAGAAAACACAAACTGCTGACCCAAAACCAAGACTTCGGGCAGTCAGAGATTACCCTCGGCGAAGATACCAGCAAGACCCTGGATGATTTCCTCATGAAGGACGTCCCGCTTGAACGAACCTCTTTCATGTTCAGTCGCAGCCGGTCGCCCTCCATCACCTTTGTGGTTGATGAAGCCGAGCGACCTAGCCTGAACAAGGCCCGCAACAGCTACGGCGCTTTGAGCAGTAGCCAGACCAAGCTGGAGTCACTGACTCGCATCTCAACGGATGGAACACGGCCAAGTCTCCTTTCATCGGAGTTGACGATGCCGACCTCACAGAGCGCCTCGGTAAACTCCTCGTCCAAGCCGGCATCTACCAACTCGGCAACACCCCGAGCATCACCTCGAGTATCAGTGTCTTCATCGCAGCTGTGGACCACAATTACCAGTTCAACGGACTGCCCCTCCACCATCACTCAAGAACAGCCATCCACCGCACCGCCAACATCCCGATCATCGCAGGTCTGGACCACAACCACCGGTTCAACCGAGAACAACAGTTCCATGACCAGTCCAGATAATCGGTCTCGTCTGTCAAACGGCTCGCGAGCTTCAAGTCGGCTGTCGGCGCAGAGTCCGCTGCGAGGTGGTGTTCGGCTGAGCAACGCTGAAAGTACGGGGTTGAGACGTTATCAGCGTCGCTCGCAGAGCCGGTCATCGCAGAATACGGTCGTTCCAGTATCTCCAACTGCGGAGTCTGGGTCTAGTGGTTCGGGCCAGTTGCCTTCTATCCAGTCGACTCCGTCGCCTTTGTTCCGTTCTTCGGAGAGTTGAGTACAGTGGTATGTGTTTTTGAGGGTTTGCCTCTTCAGCATGTGTTATGGCTAGTATGAGTATAAAGTATATTGTGTCGGTATGCATGGCGAGGCGGATTTGGAGTGGTTCTTGGATATTGTGCATTGGACGGGTTCACGATTGAGGATATTTTCGACACTCAAGGCGGTTGTCGGTAGACGAGGCCACTCATTATTCTTTGTTATTGAAAAGCCCATCAGTGTCCAGAGGAAATATATTTTGGTTCAGGATACTCGCACAATCGCTTCATTATCAAGCTATCCAGTGTTGAGTAGAACAACTAGCTACAAGCAGGGGTTTAATAACTTGGTTCGAGTCTCTGAGCACAGGACAACAGAAGTGCCATCAAGCGAACAAACAAACGAAGAAAAGAGCAAACGAAACCCCGAACAGATGTCAGTCATGAAATGTACAAAGAAAGTAAGGGAAAAGGAATCCCATCAACCAACAAGGAACCACGCTAAAAACGAGAAACAACGTATCCCATTGGAGATCTATCCGAACATGTATGTCATGCCGAGGAGAACAAACAAAAGGCAAAGGTCATGACTTCATCTCACGTACACTACGCAAACACCGCTCGATCCGCTTCCCACGCTCCCGTTCCCGAACAAGCGTATCCTTGACGAAAGCGCGGATGGCATCTCGCCCAACTTTCTCCCGCCACGTCGTCCACCCAGCTAGCTCGCCGATGACAACGTCTTTGTTCCAAGTAATCTCTTTCGCGAGACGAGAGGACTGCAGCTCTCCGTCGTGAATCTTCTGCTCGAGGTCTCGGACGGATTTTTGTCGGGATTCCTCGAAGCCGGGGAGGTTGATGTTGAATTTGCGTGGGAGAGAGGATGAGATTAGCGAGGAGCGGGAGCGGGAGATGCTTCGGTTTGTGGAGGTGAGGGTGGACATGAGGGTTAGTGGGCGGGAGAGAGATGTGAGGATTGCGGCGGTGGTGTTGTCCATTGATGTGAGTGCGGCCAAGAATTGGAGGAGAGGGGAGGAGTCGGATGTTGAGGTTGAAAGGTAGGTGCCGTAGCGGGTAAAGGCGTCTATGTAGGTCGATGGTAAAGCGTTGGTAGGTTCTTTAAGGGTGGAGAGCACGTTCGAGCAGAGGGTGACTGCGTCTGCGAGATCGGAAGCGCTGTTTTGTAGGGCATGTCCCCGTCGGAGCAGGCTGCGCGTGTTGACGTGTACGCCGCGGACCATGTCCTGGGCGTGAGAGATGAATTGTTCTGTGTCGCGCATGCCCTCGAGAGAAACAGGTGCGTACTCGTCGGCAATAGTCTCGATGAGTACAGCTGCCTTGCGCCGGGATCGATCGGCCATCATTTCCGGTTGTAGCTCGGGAACCAGGAAGAATTCCCATAGCATTTCATGGGTGGAGAAGGTCGGATGGGTGAGGAGGGTCTTCAGGAACCGATCTAGCTTTTCTTGAAGGTCGTGCAGAACAGAGCGAGAGGGCTTTGAGTGGACTTGGAATGGGTTCCGGAAATCCGAGAGAGATGGCACGTAGGAGGCAGGGTGCTCTACGGCTAGCCACTTGGCAAGGTTCTCAAAGTCACTGAAACTGCGGCGACATGTGGTGACTGTGTACGTTGTCGATCCCGGACGAGACGTGGCTATGGTTTCGGAGGGTGGATAGGGTGCGCCAGACTTGAGAATGAAGCGTACCGTTGCATCTTCGACGAAGAACGATCGAACGACGGTAGTCACACGGCCTGAAGGATCCCCACATGCGGATGGCGGATGCGATAGCAGGATCAGATCATCGATCCGGTTTCGTACTTCATCGTCCTTTGCCAGTTCGACTGCAGTCAATCCACGGGCCTCCTTGACATGGACATCGACCCTAGGATCCATGAATAGAATGCGAACCTGATCCACACGCCCATATTTACTAGCCATCATTAATGGAGTGAATCTCTTGTCGTTCGTTGCATTTGGGTCGCAATCGCTCTCCTGGAGAATCCGTGTCGTTATATCTGGATCGCCGACGATATGTAGTAATGTGTTGCCTTTCGCGTCCACATGGTCATCGAGCTGAAGAGGTTTCCCGTTTCCTTGGGCCTTCTGTGCTGCCGTTAAGCCGGCCTGGATCATCATTTTGTACTCGGGATGGTCATAGGACCGACAAAGAGCGAAGAGTGGAGTTTGCCCATGCTTGTCACGCTGTCGCCAGGGAACAAGTCTACCGAGCCGAGACAGTAAAGAAGGCGTGCTAAATAGATAGTGACCCACTGTCCGCCCGTGGACATCTGACTTCGTCAGGTACTTGGCAACGACACTCTCGTCGGTCTTGCTGAAGAGAAAGTCGAGAATAACTTCGACACTCTCGGCATGGCCAAGCTGCACGGCTGCATTGAGTAACGTAGTTCCATCCGCGTTGGTGTCTTCGAGAATATCCTCCAGGGGATAGAATTCTTCCAAGCTCAAAAGATACTTCAATGAATCGGTCTGGCGACTCTCCACTGCCATCATAGGAATTGAATCCCCGGCTGGATCTTGCGTTTTGGTCAGAGTTTCCAACGAAGTATCGCCTTCAATATTGCTTGCCATTGACCCAATGGTGGGCGTCCTGGAAATAAAAGAGACAGCCGATGACTCTGATAAGCTGCGGAGATCCATGGAGACCTTCTTGATGGGCCGGTGGTAATCCTTCTTAGGGGAGTCGCCGCTCCATGTCTGGAAAGGGAAAACATGTGCGAGAGGGGGCGCATCCGTGTCAATGGCTTCTTCTGGTACTGGTTGGCCATTGGTGAAGATCGAGCTACTGTACATGGACAACGTCTCGCGGGGCGATTCTTCTGGTTCCGAGGAACTATCGGTCCGGAAGAGTACAGACTTTCGCTCAGGTTCACGCGGGACAGCTTCATCGATAAACTCACAATCTCCATTTGGTTCGAGAATGCTTCTCATATCGGAAATCCGACCTGCTTTGGTGGCTTTCCATAGCCGTCGATTTCGTGTACTTGCGCGACGCAGACCAGCCGAGTCGGTCACAAGGTACATCAAAACTGCCTCGAAGGTGCTCAGTGCGTAGCCCATCTCACCACTATCCACATCATCAATGTATATAAAATGCTGCATGTACAACAGGCGAGCTTGAAGATGGCGAATCTGCGACCGGATGACAACAACCAACAGTAAAGAGACCAAAACATCAGCGTTGATTGTTAAAGGAGACCGGCCTTTCTCGGACGCTGGCCGATCGACATTGTCGTAGCTTCCAGGGAATGAGACGACTTTGACTGTCCCCAATAGGGTATTGAGCATCTCGTGAGGGCTCTTCGCATCGGCCATCTTGCGGAATTCTTCGACTCCACGTCCCAGCCGCCGAATGACTTCTCGTTTGCTTTCGCGTCCACCTTCCACGGAAATGCCAACTTGAGTCACATCAATGCTCTCCATGTGTCGGATTCGAGAGTCCAGCTCTGAATCTTCTGGTTGTCGGAAAGCGCATAGGCGAGGGAACAGAAGTGGTTCGTGTACTTGCTCTGCCACATATCGCTCAATAAGTCGCTCAACCAGAGGCCCCGTAAGATCAGTAGTGGCTCCCAACAGTGACAACTGCTGTTTATCAACGAGTCGAAAGAGATCAATAGCAGCTGTCACTGCAGTTTCCAGGCTTCGACGCATGAGATCTTCATCATCCTCAAAATATTCTTCCGAATTGAAGGGAAGCCGGCCTCGGCGGGATGACCAGCTGCGGATAGACGAGTTCTCATCTTGTAGGGAGTGCATTCGCGAAAGCCTATTTTCAGATTCACTTCCAGACGCAGAGGGCGAGCGAGACGGTGGTGGAGGTAACGGTTTGCCAAGCTCCTTGCCAAATTCACGGAATAACCTTTCCAGTCCGGGCTGCATTTGTCTCGCAATCATCGGAAAGTTCGCGAGCAGGTCGCCGAACGATTTGATCTCCTGCTTCGGCGGCGCTATAGATCCTCCATTGGTCGCTCGCTTATCAGAAGGGGTCGGTTCTATCGTTTTCATACTCGTCCCTGGTACTGCGGCTGGAATGATTCTGGCGGGATCGTATGACCCGACCAATGGGCGCGAAATGTAGTATATGAGCCATGGCCGGGACTCGTTAGACGAAGGATAATACAGCGCGTCTGAGAGAAGCTGGGCTTGCGTAAGGGACTTGAAGCCTGAAGATGAATTGTCCGTTAGTTGAGATAACGAATTCTGGCATATTTGTGATCCGCTCATGCCCACCTTTGTTACTGTAAACCGAGTTCTCTTTGATGATGACAGTCCTCCCATTGAACGTCGTCACTTGCTTCGCCTTGCCCCTATTATCGCGTACGTTGGATTCCTCCTTTCCGTTTGCTGAACCGGGGTTGATCGGGATACGCAGCACATGGCTCCCTAGGAACTCCTCCGACGCGACTAGGTCCGAGTAGTACAGGCTGGACTCCCGGTCGCGAGAGCCGATCAGGCATTCCGTTGTAGGAACGAGGAGAACCTGACACAGAGACAAATTCGCATCAACCATCCACTCCGGGCGATCCGAAGGGGTGCAGCATCTGGACTCACATGGTTCTCCACGGGTATACACTGCCCCGGTACAGTGCTTCGGAAGAAGGCACGGAGGAAAGGGTTTAGAGGGTGCATCCAAACGGTATTGGATGGCCCGGTATAAGATCTCTAGCAATCATCAAGTCGTGCGAATTAGAAATGGAGCCGTGGGGGAAGATTGGTCTGCAATGTCGATATTTCGCGGGGAAGAGCTCCGGCGCATTCAGCTGCAGGCAGCAGTCTGGGGTAATAGAGGCGGCTTAATCAGCGGCTGAGCAGTGGATAGAGAACAATGCCAGAATTTGGATATCAATCGATAGAATCAGCGCAAGAACAGACCGCAGAAAGGAAATGTACGACAACGGCACAATGCGAATCGAGCTGAACAGGGAGTTCGAGAACGTGATCGCTGCGGGAGCTGGCAACGCTATGCCGTTTTGGGTAATACTACAGACCAGGTCGATGTCAGGGTCTGGACCTGAATGTTTGCAATCTTTCACGAATAAAGAATAAAGATATTGGAAATGCGAGCTTCAGACATTATGCTCGGCAAAAAAAAATGATATTTTGGCTATTGTACAGAGAAATAAGTTAAGGGCAGAATCCATGTGCCAGTAGAACAATGGGGAACAAGGCTCAGTGATCCTCCACATGCGATATATAGCGCTCTCCACATGAGAGATCAAAAAAAGAACAACCCAGCACATACAGATCCACTCTGATCCCGGGAGGATAGAAGGAACGAGGCATGGACCCCCGTTTAACCCAGTCTGCGAACCTTGCGGCTACGAGTACCGCCAAACTTCACACGAGTCGAGTCAGTCACTCGACTAACAAGACCCCGGATGTTGCGTCCCTCGTTACCGAGGAGCACCTTTGTGAATCCATCACGACCCTTGCCAAAGCCCTGGAAGATAATCTCTAGCCGCTTGATATCCATCAAAAGGCCACGCTCCTGGATTTGCGAAAGAACGTGGGAGGACAATTGGTAGGCGGGATCAAAGCCGGCACGGCCACCTTTGCGGAATCCAATCTGGCCGGTGCCCATGGACAAGATAGGGTTACCATTCGGCCGTGTCAGCGTGAGGATGGTATTGTGCTTGTGTGCGTAGACGTGGAGGTGGTGAGGAGGAGCGCGGTCGGCGTAGGGGTTCTTGATCATGTCGGCTTCCAGGCTTTCGGCTAGTCGGGCGTAGTCAGCGCTGACACGCGAAGAAGCAGACGATCGAGATCCAGTCATCATCTTCGAAATGGCAGAGAGCGGCGAAGAGCTCTCGTCAGATTCGGGCTGGCGATCAAGGATCTGGTTCTCGATCGTTCGTGTCTTCTCCTTCAGACTTGAGGAGTCCTTCGGGGAGGAAGAGAATGACCGGATGGCACCTAAAGATGCGAAGCGAGGTTGACATTGCCGGCATACTGCAGGCAAGGTCTTTGCGAGGGCGTTCATCGAGAAGGAGTTCATTGCGGCGAGGGATGCCGGTGCCGCGGCGAGAATGAGGGACGCCGAGGTCGAGACGTGGGGAAAGAATCGACCAACTAGGTTGGTTCCGAAAATAATTATGCCACGCGCTGGTTTTGTTTTCGAGTAAATCAATTGAGCAGGGTGACCGTTGTAGCTGGCCGGGACGGTCGCGAAAGCCGTGATCGGACCGACGAGAGGCGGAAAGGAAACACTGGAAGTTTTTCGAAAGTCTTGGCATCTCCAGACTTTTTCCCTGTCCCGACTCATCTCTCCTCGGTCCAACCTCCGCTTCTCAACTATCTCACCCCGAACATCCGGGCAAGGCTGGATCTCTCTTGCTCTTCTTATTTCCGTGTTCTATTTTCCTTTTTCCTCGCCATACCTACTTCTAGAGCATGATTTCCGCCAAAATGTCCACCGCCACGCGGGCGGCGACTTTGCGCTCTCAGGCTTCGGCCTTCAGAGCCATTTCCCAAGGGTCTCGGACTCTTTCATATTCCGCATTGCCGGCTCAGACTTTGAAACTTTCTGGCAACAGCCAAAGGAACGCTCTTCAGCTGAACCAGCTCCCGGTATCCCAGCTCGTTTCGCCGTTTGCCGCCCTCCCTTTGACTCGATCTTTCCACGCTGCCACTCCTCTCTTCCAGCAACAGCAACAGCAAAAATCCAAGGAGGAGAAGAAGTCTGAGGAATCGCAGGGCGAGAAAGAGGAAGCCGGCAAGGAAGAGGAGAAGAAGGAGGAGGATAAGAAGGACGAGGCACCTCCACCACCCCATGGTGACAAGTCGCCCTGGCAAGTTTTCCGTGATACCCTCCAGACCGAGTTCAAGGCTTCCAAGGAGTGGAATGAGTCCACCAAGGCTCTGGCTTCCTCCGCGCATGAGTTCAGCGAGAATGAGAACATCAAGCGCGCTCGTGCGGCTTACCAGGCTGCTTCGGGAGCCGCGTCTACCCGCACATCCGAAGCTCTTAAGACGACCGGTCAGGTAATTGGAAAGAGTGCTTCCTGGACTTGGAATACTCCTGTCGTCAAGGGTGTGCGCAAGGGTGTCAGCGCTACCGGTGCTGGACTCGAGAAGGCCACGAGACCCGTGCGTGAGACTGAGGCCTACAAGAGCGTGAAAGAGGCCATTGATGATGGCAGTAGCTCGCGCTACGGTGGATGGATTGAGAAGGAGGAGCGTCGCAAGCAGCGTCAACTCCGTGAAGAAATGGAGATCAAGGCTGGCAAGCGCCCCCTGCAACCGATGGAGGAGGACCCAAAGTAAGTCTTGGCTTGTCACTCTGCTCAATGGATCGGATGCTAACTAAAGTTTCATCAGCGCCGGTACCAACATTACTCTTCACAAGGATGCAGCTTGGAAGGAGTCATGGAGCAACTTCCGCGACTCTAATCCCATGATGCAGAAGCTCTTTGCCATGAGGGATGTCTACGACGAGTCTGAGAACCCGCTCATCAGCACTGCTCGCAGCATTACCGACCGCATTGGTGGATTCTTCGCAGAGAACGAGACTGCCATGGTCGTCAAGAAGTTCCGTGAGATCGACCCCAACTTCCAGATGGAGGAATTCCTGCGCGAGCTGCGCGAATACATGCTTCCTGAGGTTCTGGATGCCTACGTCAAGGGTGACGTCGAGACCCTAAAGCTCTGGCTCTCTGATGCTCAGTTCTCGGTTTACGCCGCTCTTGCCAAACAATACACCACTGCCGGTCTGAAGTCTGACGGCCGTATTCTGGACATTCGTGGCGTTGACATCTCCAACGCTCGTCTGCTGGAGCCCGGCGAGATTCCCGTGTTTGTCGTGACTTGCCGTGCCCAGGAAGTTCACGTCTACCGCAATGTCAAGACCAACGAGCTTGCCGCTGGTATGGAGGACAAGGTTCAGCTGGTCACCTACGCTATCGGCCTGACCCGTATTCCCGAAGAAGTCAGCAACCCTGAGACCCGGGGTTGGAGATTGATTGAGCTGCAGAAGGCCGCTCGTGACTACATCTAGGCTTGTCCAGCGGATCTCATCTCATCACGCGATAACTACCGATTGTTCCTTTCAAGACTATATTCTCCTATTTGGATCATACCCTCTTCCCTACAACCCCTTACTCCTCGTCCTCTCGACTGTACAATATGACTGCTTGATTCCTCAACAGGCCGGTCTGGCGCTTGTTTACGGTTATGTCTGCCCTCGGATGCCACAGTGTCAGCCTTGTTTCTCTTGCAGATTTCTTCCCATTCTTCATGTATTAATGTTCTTTTCTCATCTGTCTCCTGTTTCGTTATCTTGTGAACCTGTTGCTGTCATTGACCAACGGGTTCTTGCAACAAAAAACACCCCTCCCATTTCCATAGACTCGGACTCGGCTTGTGTTGGACTTTGAGCTGATCTGATGCGCATTTGGTCTTGAGGTGTTTTGTGGCGTCTTTGTGCTTTTGCATTTTCACTCTCCCCTCGACACTGTTTGATCTGCATGTGGGCCATCCGGTTTGGCTGGTTAGGATGTCGTTGGCTGGATGCACTCGTCTGTAATCTGTGATTCTGGCGGGTGTAGAGACCAGTCAGACGGAGTTACATCAAAGTTGTATAAATATATCAGAGAAGAATATAATCTTCATGTCTGCCTACCATCAACTCCCATCTGATGATGCCTGCTCGTTGAGTTCATAGCACACGCATATTGGCAGCAGACATCCAGGGTTTTTGTCGTCCACTTTGAGTTTGGATACAAAATCTGAATTAAATACACAACTTTCAGTTCCTGTGCAACAACTGACCGAGGGACATCGGTCTGATAACGGTTGATCACGGGTCGGATGTGATGAGATGGGCGGTCTTTGTCCACAGCTGGACACTCAGAGCCCTGTCACTATTTTCTTGCTTTATTACGGTCCTCCATAAGAGAATGGTGGATTAGTGTCCATTCGATTAGATCTTTATTTCGAATATCTCCTCTACGTGGTGGTCAACACTTCTCGAAGGCGGGTAACTACCTAAGCACATAATTTCGATTTGTAATCACGACCATACAACCTACGCACATCCAGTCCGTGACACACCTCAATTTCGGTCGTGTTTTCTAATTTTTCTATAACAAAGGTCTGTCCTTTGTGGGAAAGGTTACAAGCAAGTCGAGGCCCGATGATGCCTACCGAGCCCTGAGTGCTGTTTCGTTATGATGGTCGCTCACGAGGGATTCAGTATAGGTAGGCAGAAGCCTCAAGACCTCACAAAGCTTCGTTATTGATAGCAATCCGTGAAGGGAGCCAGTATCATTTCATCACTATCCAAAGTTCAGACGACCGCGCAGCGAGGCGTGCAGCTCGATCACATGCTGTCGGTCGAGGTCTCGAGAACAAGCGAAAGCAGCAGCTGAAATTGGGTCATAACTTTCGGGTGAACACCTCTCAAAACGATACTCAAAACAATACTCAAAACGATAATAGACGACATACAAGAAGGGAAAAAGTAAACACAATTTTGTTCAGTCAGCCATGCATGTCCTTTTCAGCCTCCCCGGGCTTCTTTCAATGGCTAGCCACAGAATCACCGAGGCTGCATGAGTTGCTGAATCGAGGTGAGTTTGTTTAAAAACGGCCATAATGAGTTCATCAAGATTTACAGATGATATAGGGCGCACCAGACTAGCTGCGGAGCCAGTATTAAGCCTTTCAGATGAACTTGTACTCCAAAATTTTCTTCCAATCCTTCGAACAAGGCCAGACGACTCTCTTCTTCTGAACGCTATCATGCTTACATTCTCATTTGCACTTGCTACCGGTAACTTCAACAAGGAGTGTCTGGAGTATCAAAGCGCGACTTTGAGTTCAGTTCGCGAGAGAATTTTCTCCCCAAACAAAGCCACCATGGAGTCGACGTTGGGTGCTATTCTGCTTCTTGCTGGTGTGGAGGTTAGTTTGAAACCAAAGTTGTTTCTGATAATAGCTAAGATGTTCTGATCTTACAGGCTCAACAAGGAGTGCCATATCAAGTACAGCTCCATATGGGGGCAATTCACCAACTCCTCGAAGTATGCCAAAGAAAGGGTGTTTATTTGAGCGACGGGATCAAGCGTGCAATATTCTGGTGAGTCAACTAGGTAACAATTCATAGAAGATTCATATTAACATGATTTTACAGGTCGGACTTGAACGCTGCAGTCATGACAGGGTCGATCCGGGTCGTTGATCACACAACCTTCTCCGAGCTCCATTGGGGAAGAGACCCTTTCTCTCCTGAATTCTTCACGTTACCGCCAGGTTTCCAAGTCCACTCTCATTTACTTGGCGAAAAGTTTGTTGAGATACTCGAAGACATTTATGCTTTGCAATGCATTCGAGACTCAGCCCTTTTTGGCAAAGAGGATGTAATATCAATGGCCCATATTGATAACCATCAGGGCTCGATCCAGTCAAGGCTGGTAGCTCTGCCAAATCGCTCACCCATTTCGAATTGTTGTCACATTGCGGCATATCTATGCTCAACCATGCTGCGCTGCAAGATTTGGCGCACTTCGACCATTCCAGTACGTATATCGCCCCAGCCGTCTCTTCTGTGACTCTTCTGACTTGGATATTATCAGTCCCATCTCTCCCTGAAATTGCTTTGCAAGCTCCAAAGCACAAATGAAGATTCAATATGGAATGATTCGCCTGAACTACTAATCTGGCTTCTGCATATTGGCGGGGCTTTTGCACCCGCAGGGACTATCCGAACGGCCTACCAAGATTTGCTGCATTTGAACATGAGCACTAGATTCAGAGGTATGTATACGTCTTGGACAGAATTGTGTGACATTCTTCAGCAATTTATTTGGTCCGAGAAAGCATTCATGTCGCAGCTCAAGGCGTTCTGGGAGGAAAGTCAAGTCCAAGATGGGGCAGAGTAGACAAATTGCACGCCAAAGCTTACTTGTGCTTCCCACAAGCTATGCTTGTTTATAGCCTGCGTTGAGAATGATGATATAATTTGTTTCCCTGCTGTATCTCCCGTAGTTCTATTCATAAAAGTAGAATGAGCCCGGAAAACTGTTTCTCCCTGGCCTATTTGTAATCGCGATGTCTTGTACCTTGTGCCCATTGCTCCACAAGTGGCGTGATGATTGGCTGGATGTCCATAACTGTCTCCTAATATGGAATAGAGTCTCGACCTTACCTTAATTGGAAGTATCTTTCTTCCTTTTCAGGAACTATCTCTGTACCTTGAATGTATATGCCAAATTACTCACAATGACTCCCAAAATTCCAAAGGCTTTGGGCGAAGACTACAAATACTCAGTTTTCGTCGAAATAAAAAGACTCAGACTTTGTCCTCTATCCATCTTTGAGACTGGCTTTCCAACCAATTCAGCCATGACTTCTCAATCACGTCTTTTTCAGCCTCTCAAGATAGGCGACATGGAGATCCAACATCGTATCGGTATGGCTCCACTTACTCGTCTCCGCGCAACACACGACCGAGTACCGACATCATTGATGAAGGAGTACTACAGTCAACGGTCTGCAGTGCCCGGAACCCTGCTCATCGCCGAAGGAACCTTCATATCCGCAACTTGCGGTGGTTTCCCTTATGCACCAGGAATTTGGCGTGAAGATCAAGTCGCCGCTTGGAAAACCATCACTGATGAAGTCCACAGTCGTGGATGCTTCATATTCTGTCAACTATTCGCAATGGGCCGTGCTGCAGATGTCGAATTAGCCCGTGAAGAAGGTGCTTCAATCCTAGCACCTAGTGCCATTCCAATAGATGAAGGCGCTGCAGTGCCCCAAGCTATGACACTCGAAGAGATCCATCAAACGGTCCAAGATTTTGTGAAAGCTTCAAAGAATGCCATTCGCGCTGGCTTTGACGGTGTTGAAATACATGGTGCTAATGGATACCTCCTGGACCAATTCATTCAAGATGTCAGCAACAATCGTCAGGACGACTATGGAGGCAATGTGGAAAATAGATCTCGTCTTCTCGATGAAGTTATTAAAGCTGTTGTCGACACTATTGGTCCCAAGCGCGTCGGGCTTCGTCTAAGCCCGTGGAGTACATTCCAAGGGATGAGGATGGTTGATCCGATCC
Organism: Penicillium daleae; assembly: GCF_028827525.1. NCBI lineage: Eukaryota > Fungi > Ascomycota > Eurotiomycetes > Eurotiales > Aspergillaceae > Penicillium > Penicillium daleae. The sequence continues at coordinate 1,767,770 of NW_026623157.1, read as the reverse complement.
CGCAATTTACAGACGTCATCAAGAAAGCAAGCCAGTCGGATATCACATACCTTCATCTCGTCGAGTCCCGGATATCGGGTGCTACAGATTTCGAGGCCCATGATTGCTTGGATTTTGCATACGAGCTCTGGAATGGTCCTCTTCTTGTCGCTGGCGGGTATACCCCCCTGGAGGCGCGCAACCTTGTGGATGAAAAGTATCCGGCAAGAGACATTTTAGTCATATTTGGTCGGTTTTTCATATCCAATCCAGACCTCATTTATAGAGTGAGGGAGGGTCTGAAGCTGAGCCCATACAACAGGGAAACTTTCTATGTTGTTCAATCTCCAGAGGGCTATTTGGATTATCCCTCGAGCGAGGAATATCTGCTGGAAGGGTCCCGCTGAGACTTAAAATGGTGATGCATATGTATCGTTAAAGAATTTCGTGTAAAAAGAATTGTTCATTTCTAAAGAACGCTTCTGAAACTTGAAACCACTGTAATAGCATTACGATCATGTCTTTTGTTTTCAAATGTCATCCATTCGTCGTCCAATCCATAAATTACTGGCCACGGCCAGCACCACCCATCATGTTGCGAGCCCTGAAATCGAGATTATCAGTATATCCCGTTGAAGGAAATCAAAATCCAATGTCGGACTTACATCTCAGCAATGTTGGGGTCGCTCATGAGGCTCGACATATCGGGCATACCGCCACCCTGACCAAAGCTCTCGGCCATCTGACGGAGTTGGGGGTTGCTCATCAAGTTGTTCAGCATATCGGGGTTACCCATCAGATTCTGAGCCATGCTGGCGAACATGGGGTTGTTCATCATGGAGCCCAGGTCAGGCATACCGCCGCCACCGCCAGCACCGCCGCCGAGCATGCTAGCCAGGGAAGACAAGTCGGGCATGCCGCCAGCGCCACGGGAAGCGCCAGGGGCAGTATCCAGATCCTCGGATGGGGGCTCAGTAGCGCGGCTAGCCTCCTCGATCTTCTTGCTGCATGTCTCCAGACCGCGCTTCATGGCCTCACTACCACCGGTACCCTCGGCCTCAATACCCTTCTCGTAGGCCTCCTTCGCGGCGTGGTAGTCGCCCTTGTCGAACCGAGCAAGACCAAGACGGCTCCAGGCCTTCGAGTACTTGGGATCAACGGCAACGGCCAACTCGGCATCGTCAGCGGCCTTCTCGTGCTGGCCACACGCAGAATAAGCGGCAGCGCGGTTGGAGAGGTAGATCGGGTTGGCCGGGGCAATCTCCAGGGCCTTGGAGTATGATTCGACGGCGGCAGCGTAATCCTTCTTGGCCATGAGAGCGTTGCCCTCTGACTTCAGCTTGTCAGATTCCGGGGTAGGGGCGCCGGCCTTGGGCTGCTGCTCCTGGGTTTCCTGGGTTTCCTGGGTTCCTGCAGCAGCCGCCTGAGGGGTAGATCTGCTCCGCAGCTTCTCGTAGACGCTATAAATGCTGGCAAGAGACTGTCCACCCACGGCCTCCTTCACAGCGGCCTCATCGGTAGGGTCGACCTTGAAGGTATCGGCGATACAGGACTGGGCGATCTCAATGGATTCGGCATCATCGGCGGTGAGAGTGCCGTCCTTCAGGCTGGAGCCGAGGAAGTCAATGATGGCCAGAGCCAGGCGCTTCTTGCTTTCTGTGGGAGCCTGGAAAAGTGAATCATGTCAGCTCAGAAAGGCCGTATACTAGCCGGGTAAACAAATCCTTACCATGATGGCAGTGATCTATAGAGAAAGAAAAGAATGAGAAATGGAGGGGCTCACAGCAGCTCAGGAGTCGAAAAATGACAATGCGGGGGGAGCTTTTGCACGTGATCCATCTTATCGTCCCCGTTGGCCCAGACTGTTTGGGAACTGCTCGTTTGGATAGTCTCTCAATTTCCTCCGCGCCAGTTGGAGTCTGGCCTTGAATTGCGACTGTTTTTGGAGCACAATGACTCCATGTGAGCTCCAGTGCCGGTCTTAATACTCCCTCCCCCCTGCGACCCGAGCCATGTACTGGCCTAATGGAGTGCCCCGGGTCTATGCGGTCAACGGCCCTAACATTGCCCATGTCTCGGACGACGTGAATCGCCGTGGCACCAGCAGTTCCTTGGAGGAGGAACGACGTTCTATAGACTCCAAAGAGTCAACATATGGCGCTCACGACTCGGAGAATCCAGAAAGACGGGGTAATGATCTCAACCCCGAAGTGCCCCCGTCCGAAGCGGATGCCTCCCAATGGGAGCAAGAAGCTATCAGTGGCCTATGTGTTTCTCGCTCAGGGCATATGTTTGCAACCATAACTGAATCTTCTATTTCATTATGGCAGACCAGGGTATGTCTTCCGAAGTGTCGACTATAGCTCTTGGTCGATACTAACTCATGTGGCAGCCCACGGCAGTCGTAGCTGCGATAGCTCGGTCCGCATACTCGCTGAAGACTTACGGGCCAAATGTGGCAATTCTCATGCATCCTGATTCGACAATTCTTGTCGTGCAGACTCTCAATGGATACCTCCTCACCTATTCGGTTGCTTCGGACCCTGCGACGCGAGTCTACCAGCAAATGTTCGACCACTCTACGCATCCACGCCGCCAACAGCTGGCGCATTTCTCGGCCGTCGAAGAGGCAAACGTGGTGGGGGACATAAGTATCAGGTTCCGGATGGCAATCAAGATTGAGTCAGGGATTGTAAAAGCATTAGCGCTGGACCAGGAGCTCATCGTCGCCACGGTGAAGCCCCTGCTATTCAGTGCATCCGTTGGGCTCCGGAAGCCAGCGGAACACAGACCAAATCTGAAATGCTGAACCGCATATTGAACGTACCAAAAAAGGTCTCGGTTGTCGACATGATCTATGACCGTGCCATGAATCTTTTAATCTGGCTCACCAGCAATGGTCAGGCCTATGCCGTTCAACGGGTGCCTGGGGTGCAAGAGGAATCCGATGCGCCTAAAAAGCTGTTCCATGGTCACTGCTTCCATGACCCCAAGGGCGACGGTGAAGAAGCTGTCAATGTGGCAGTCAATGCGCGGTTCTCCCTACTTACGGTCAGTTGCGCAAACGGCGAGGTCCTGGTTTACACTGCCAAAGATTACACAGGGAATGTGCCACTTTCCCAGAAGTTGGATCCTCCCGCATCTCCTTCATCTACCGGAAAATTGACGTTTATGAACTACTCTCCCGATGGATATTGCCTGTTTGCTGGCTACGAGAAAGGGTGGACAACATGGAGCGTCTTCGGGAAGCCCGGCGGTAACAGCTTCTCCGTCGACCCTGCTTTGGCAACATCGAACGGGGAAGATTGGCTCACAGGTGTCTCGAATGGTTGCTGGATAGGCGGCGGGTCCGATATCATCTTGTCCGCGCAGAATGATCGGCGTCTCTGGATACTAGAGACAGCGCGCAGCGCCTTGACAGGATGCTTTTCCGCTGCGAATCTGGCTCGAGGGTTGCTCCAGACAGGGACTGAATTCATATTATATCGTGGACATGACCTGCCCGATCTGATGACTATCTCCGGCAAGGATTCACTCTGGCACCACGCCCAATATCCTCCTGCATATCTTCACTCGCAGTGGCCTATTCGATCCTGTGTGGTGTCTCAGGATGGGAGGTATGTGGCAATTGCTGGTCGACGTGGATTGGCGCATTACAGTGTCAACAGTGGCCGGTGGAAAGTCTTCGAGGACTCTAAAGTGGAGAACTCGTTTGCCGTCCGAGGAGGCATGTGTTGGTACGGGCATATCTTGATCGCGGCTGTTGAGAGCGATGGCTCATACGAGGTTCGTGGTTTCAAATTCAAGTTTTTATCAATGTAATCTAACGGGATTTATTAGCTGCGTCTTTACTCGCGCGAGAATGCCCTGACGAATAGCTCCATCATGCACATCGAATACCTCCCGTCACCTGTGGTCTTCATTGGTCCCTCTGGGGAGGACTCGCTCTTAGTCTACACTTACGACAACATTCTTTATCACTATATCATCAATTCTATGCAGACACACATAACCCTTGTTCCAGTTGGGCAGATTGCCTTTAACGGAATTGTCAGAGCACCTACTCGAGTCCGAGCAATCAGCTGGGTCTTGCCTGAGGATCAAATGCGTGAGTCTCCTTGTACTACTTACTGCCTGATATCTACGAATATGTGCCTGACATCGTCTTCGATAGGAAATGGCGATCCCTCTCAGGACGTGAAGGTAGCGTCAGTGCTCCTACTAGTTGATGGTAACCTTGTTCTCCTTCAGCCCACAGTGACGGACACTGGCGATCTCAAATACGACATGCGTATCATCTCCCATGACGTGGAGTATTATATCCTGATGCGCGACCAGCTTTCCTTCAATTTCTCGTCTCAGGTCGACGAGTCTCTGCCATCCAGCCCCTCTGCCGATATGGCTCTCGAGCCATCATACAGTAGCCTGTCGCTTCGAGACTCCTTATGGATGTTCCAAGGAAAGGATCTTCTAGCTTGGAATGACGTCCAAGACATACTTCAGCAAGAGATGCTGCCGACACCGCTCAACATCCCATTGGATTTCTATCCACTGTCGGTGATCCTGAATAAGGGTGTCGTGCTCGGGGTAGAATCCGAAGTGACACAACGGCGAGACGTCACCTTCACAAGCCTAAAATTCGCCATTCGAGTATGTTCCGCTAATTATGTTGCCCTCGTCTCTTCTCACCTAACTCATTCAGACACACCTTTTCCTCCCGTACTTCCTGCAATACTGCCTCGTCCACCTTGGAACACCAGCTGCGCTCTCCCTATGCCGACACTTCTCTCACCTGTCCTATTTCGCCCACGGTCTCGAAATCTTACTCCATCACGTCCTAGACGATGAAGTAGATAACGAAAGTCGTGCAAACAAGGCTGATGGCCTGGTAGCCCGTGAAGAACCCCTTCTACCTACCGTCATCACCTTCCTCCAGGCATCGCTACCCACCCGTGAATATCTCGACATCGTCGTACAATGTACACGCAAGACAGAACTCCGATTCTGGCGCACCCTCTTCACATACCTTCCCCCACCAAAGGACCTCTTTGAACAAGCCCTCAGACTCGACTCGCTCAAAACAGCCGTTGGCTATCTGCTCGTGCTGCAAGCATTCGAGGATGAAGAGGAACATGGCCATGACGGGCACATTGAAGAATACGTCGTCCGCCTCATCGGCCTGGCTTCTCAAAAGGGCGACTGGGAGCTTTGCGGTGAGCTTGCCCGATTCTTGATTGCCCTTGATTCCTCGGGCGAAATGCTGCGGCGTGCAATTGGTCGCGTCGGTTTGCGTTCCAGCCCGAGGCCGTCGCCGAATGGTAGCCATTCGGGCTTGGGGTCGAGAACCGCGTCAGCGGCCAGTGTGAGGGGTCTTGGGTTAAGTCTTCCGGCCCGCACGCCGTCTTGGACATCCCTTTCTCCGACTGCCTCGCCCTCTCTACTAGAAAATGGGCGTGATGGAGAGCTGTCTGACGAATACTCACACTCTGTGGATAGCCGTGACGGTTCATGAGCTAGTAATTCGGTCTGGTCGAGCTTATATCCCATCACCTTGCCTCCTGGGCTTTTTGTATATAATATCAATTTAGCGAACTGTTCTCTTCATATGAAGCCGTCTTTCTATGATTGTACTTTTGTTGAAAATAATGATAAAAACGGAGCCCTTGCAAATATTGGCATCCACCTTAAAAGTTAACCATACAACGAAACACATACAACTACAATTCCTCTACAATCATCCAAATGCTTAACATCCTCCCAAAAAGAAGAACCTTCCAATATTCGCATATTTTCTCATTCCCATCCCAAAATTTTCATACCAACATAAAAAGAATCATCAACCACAAGGGTATCTATACCAAACCAACCCGCCTAATCCCTAATCCCTAATCCAACTGCAACGTCCAGAGCCCATCACCCAAATAATGCCCCTCATCCATAACAACCCCCTTCCCCTTACTCTTCATCTCCTCCGTGCCAACCTTCAACGCACCAACAAGACAAATCTCCTCCTTCCCCTCCGCCTTGATAGCAACGACCTGCCCAGCCTCCAGCGCGTGCTCTGCGTCCGGGAGACGGCCGCCCGGCGAGGTCAGGCCGGGGGCCATTAGGGTGGCGCCGGAGAGAACGAAGCGGATTGCGCCGCGGTCGATTTGGATTGTTGGGAGGGCGGTGGGGTAAGCGTGGAGGAGGCGGAGGTGGGGGATTGGGGGGTCGTCGAAACGTTGGAAGAAGAGCGGGGTGGAGTCTATTGTGTAGAGGGTAGCGCGTTCGGGGCTAGGGGTGTTGGAGGGGGTGTTAGTTTCGGGTTTATCTTTGTTTTGGGGGTTGAGTTTGTGTTCTTGGGGAGTTGGTGCTGGGGGATGGCATCGTTGGACGTAATTTTGTGGTGTAGATGGGAGACGAGGGTGAGGATTGGAGGTGCTAGGGAGGGGGAGGAGTGCGTACAGCTTGACTGCTTCGAGAGAGGCCTTCTTGGGCATGATCTCTTCGATGTAGGGCTCAAAGCCGGGGTAAGTCTCCAGCAGCTTTTGCCGTAAGGCGCGAGCTGCGGAGGACTTGACCTTGGAGCGGTTGCTCGGTGGGATACTGCAAGACATGTTAGTAAAAGCTTTTCCTTATCCCTTCCAGGGTCTTCTTTCAAAGCTGGCACTCGTAGAATGTGCAAATGGAGCTTTGATGTGCTGAATAGCTGTCTTCGGAGATTGAGCCTGTGCGAGAGGTCCCATATCCCATTGGCCCGCCTCGGCGGGCGGATCAAAGTCCAAATCCAGAGTTGGTACAGCTTTGGGGGTGAAACTATGTGATCAAAGGTATCACTCACTCTTTTTTGAACATGATGCTGGTTGTTGGAGATAACTGGATGCTCCGAGTGGCAGAAGTGGGATGCGCGGGGGAGTCACGTGATGATATTTGCAAAGCAGCGAGAAGTTCCAGAGGAACGAGGAAAGAGGAGGGCGTCATTGGAATTGGGATGTTAAGATAAGGGATCTAGGCCACTGATGCGAAGTGAGAATTCGAGCTGAGAAAAAAAAAACCGAATGAGTTACATATTTGCATAACTGATCTACGAAGAACTCTTTACGATCGAGGATTGTGGAGAAAAATGTATGATCAATTTTGAACGAGGTGAATCATTTATTGAGCTACTAAAACGCGCTTAGGACTTGGCAGCACCAGCCTTAATGAGCATGATATCGCCATCCTCAACAACGTAGTCCTTGCCCTTGGTCATGACCTTGCCGGCAGCCTTGACGGCACCCTCATCACCGAGTTCCTTCAAGGTGCTGTAGTTGTACACAATAGCCTGAATGAAGGTCTTCTCAAAGTCGGTGTGGATGACACCAGCGGCGCTGGGGGCCTTGATGCCCTTGCGGATAGTCCACTGGCGAACTTCATCCGCACCGGTAGTGAAGAAGCTGGCCAGGCTGAGAGCCTGACGCATGGTGGTAATGACTTTGGGCAGGCCGGAGGCGGTGCCTAGGTTCTTGCACTCCTCGGCAGCGGCCTCGTCACCCATCTGGGTCAGACGCTCCTCGAACTGGGCGGAGATGGGCAGAATGGGCGAGTTGGGGGACTTCTCCTTAACCCACTCGAACAGCTTGGGGAGGTACTTGTTCTTCTTGCGGATGAAGTCCTTCTCGCTCAGGTTGACGAGGTAGACGACAGGCTTGGCAGTCAGAAGGAACAGAGGGTTGATGACTTCGACCTGGAGATCAATTCTTGTCAGCATGAAAGAACTGAAAAGAGATTGAGATGATTTTTTGTTGAGATCAAAAAAAACTCCAATGTTTTTTTTCAGTGCAGTACTTTAATTTCAAGATGCCCTCGAACGTGATATAAAATGAGGGATTCAACGAGCTGGGATTATCGCGCAAGCGCTTATTCATCATAAAAACATTGGAGTTTTTTTTTACCCTGGGGAAGGGGTGGGTGCAAAATACGGGGGGAAAGGATTTTCAAACGTACCTCCTTAGGGCCCCATTCACCCTCACGGATATCCTTGCCATCCTTGAGCCACTCGAGGACCTTGGCAGTAGTAGCCTCCTCCTCCTTCAGCTTCTTCATCTCCAGCGATTGACCACCACGACGGGTCTGCTTGGATAGAGACTCGAGGGCCTTCTCGACGAACTCGATATCCTTAATGCGCAGCTCCTCGCTGATGATGGTCAAATCACGGACGGGGTCGACGTCACCCTCGACGTGGATAATCTCGGCATCGTCGAAGCAACGAACGACCTGGAAGATGGCATCGACGGCACGGATGTGGGACAAGAAGGAGTTACCCAAGCCAGCACCGGTGGAGGCACCACGGGTCAGACCGGCGATATCGTACACGGTCAAGTTGGCGGGCACCTGGGACTTGGGCTTGTAGTGGCTGCAGAGCCAGTCGAACCGCTCATCGGGGACAATGACGCGGGCCTCTTCAGGGTCAATGGTGGCATAGGGGAAGTTGGCCGGGTTACCCAGCGAGGACTTGGTGATAGATTGGAAGAGCGTCGACTTGCCGACGTTGGCAAGACCAACCTAGATAGATCACATTGTAAGTGATTGAAAGGGGGTTTAAACAAGGTGTTGTGGGTGAAAGGTGTTGAGAGAAAAAAAAGAAAAGAAAAGGAGAAGGGGGAATGGGCGGAAGGAGGTTTAAATAGTTTTTTGGTGGAATTAAAAAGTGGACTGTGCTGTGCGAGGAAAAAAAAAAGAACCACAAGAAAAAAACACACAGGAGGGTGGGGTCATTGCTCACATACGATACCGCTCTTCAAGTTGTTGCCGGGACGGCCCAGCAGGACCTTTTCTTGAACTTGGGCCTTCTTGGGAGGCATTTTACTGGATTTCTTCTTCTTGCTGGAGTAGAAGCGACAGAGAAGAGGTGGAAGGTGGGGGGAAGAGGAGGAGGAGCAAAGGCGGAAGCGGGCGCAGGGATGGCGCGCGGCAAAAGCAGGACCAGCTGCGGATCGATCGACGATACGAAGGAAAAGAACGGACGAAGATGGAAGAGACGTGATGGCGAATTGCCCACAAGCACAGTGGGCAAGGTCAATTGGCTTGAGAAAAGCTGATATCAAAGAGAGAAGCTCGAGCAATCGCGTGGAAAAGAGAGCAACCTGCAAAGCCTCTGCGAAGTTTTCTGCCGGTCAGTGACCAATTTGACCGCCCACGTGATGACCGAGCCCTGCCCGGGACTGAGCTACGTCACTACCATCCACCTTGAAAATGTATTCCTGTATTAGGTATGGTACTAGAAGTGGTATGAAAGCCTAGGAAGCTGGAAAAAGATACCTATATTATATTTCCAGTCGGTATAGAGCCTTGCATAGTACTTGTTGTCGAGTGACTTGGAAGATCCTTGCGAGGCAAGTGGAATTATGCGAAATATACAAAATGACAAGTACGATGCCTCCGATTGAATTACACGACCTACATAGAATAGGAGGGCATTGAGGATGATTGAAGGTTGATCCCTCCCAGATTTGATTTTAAGGCCCTAGAAACCTTGAAATCCTTTGGGACATTAATTACCAAGAGCAATATATGAGCTTCTTCCCTGCTATTACTTAGCATTAGCTTTTTGAAGCGAGATCACAGTGGAATGGGGAACAACAATGCTGACCTCGGTGATGGTCATGACAGGCTGAATATTAACCAGTGTGCAAAGCTGCATAATGGTGGGGATAGGTTTATCTGCCCTGGATTCGCGCTCCTGAACAGAGATTCGTGGTCTGGAAGACATCCGGATAAGATTCGATATCAAATCCTGTATCAGAAGCAATCATATGCGCGCAAGAAATACGCACATTTGCTGGACCCTGAGGACATTGTCGTTGTTGGCTCAAATTCAAGCAGGAGGCTGACCGAGCAAGAGCTGAAAAGAAACATTGGACTGGTTCGATGCGAAGAGGATTGTACGAGAGAGAGCTGAAAGAGATTGAAGAAGAGGAGTCTGGATTGATAATTGTTCGGCCCCCAGGTACAACTCCTTCGCCAGCCACAGTTCCATGGACGACGACATCTACATCCATCTTTATCACTGGTGAAGCGAAGGGTCTCAGCTTGTCCAAAGGCACGGGTTTCCCCCAGCAGACTCCAATGTAGATAATGCCTAGCCGTGCTCTCAACAGACAGTTATTGATCTTACCAAGCCGTTGGTTTTATCGCTAGATCTTGTTCCACTGGAAGTCCACAGTCCTTTTGAAATTCGTAATCATCAAACATTGAATATGATAGTCCCTTGCTAATCCCATCAACACTCCCTCGCTGCCCATTTCCCCTGCTCTTGAGGACCAAGGTTTCGACCTGTCCTAACTCTCCAAGGAGTCTCTAAGGCGGTCCCCATGATACCATTTTTCCAACGTGGTCTGGCAGCTTCCCTGTCGAACGGGCTGGGCCAGCCATGGGCAAAGTAGATATCCAGTATATCCTGAAATACGTCAGATTGCAGCCAAATAATACCACTTCACCCTATATAGCATTTTTCGTACCTTTATCTCTTGCGACATATCAAGCCCACCATCGGTCCCAAAGATAACGGGCCATGAGCCTTCACGCTGAACATGCGGGATTCAGTTCAAGTTCAAGTTCAAGTAGTACTTCTTGCACTGCTCGAAGTATTCTTTGATCGGGGCGGTAACATCATCACACTCTTGTAGCCAATATCACGGATTCTCTTCCGTGTAAAGCACGTCGATTTCCCATCCACTTGCTTCATGCTCAGTCACCCTGCCTAGTCGCGTTAGATAATTACTAAAGCGAAATACTAAAGATCAAGGGCAAATAGCATTCAAGGGCCATACCATCAGTAGTGTCAAACATCAAAGACTTGCCATAGCGACCCCCAAATGTCAAATTGATCACCCATGGCGGGAATTCAAAATCCCCAGGGGTACAAGGCTTGTAGTCCTTCGGTTGCTTGTTGACATAATCGCATGGTCTTGAATCAGGCATAATTTGCCAAACTTCGCGCCGAGAATCCACGTAGGGCAGGTGACGCAGTAGCTCAATTACTTCATCGCTCTTCTTGGCGAGCCTCTCCTTGGTGATCTGTGGCCACCCCTCTGGTGGTGGGTAGAGGATGTCGCTTGGCTCCAGGAAGGGCATTTTGGTAAGGAATTGGTAGTAGTCCATCACAGCCGCGATAGTCTCGTCGCGACTATAGGATGGAACTTTTAGGCGAGGGTCTGGAGGTAAATCCATGATTGCAGAGAGTGGAGGTTGAAACAAGAACGAGGCGGCGTGAAGATTGACAGAGTCGACTTTTTAGTACTTTATAGTGCTGGGTACTTGGCTGTAACGCGAAATGTGGCGGATTACTTATATGTAGATGGTTAAAATATACAGTAAGGCCTACAAATAAGATATCCCAGGGTCGCCTCGGCTGTAACCGCGATCTGAAAGATGTTTAGCTACTCTTACTTTCAGGGTCTATCCAGTTCATCTCTCGAGTGGGGGAAACTTGAGAAAATCAAGCGTGCCACCAGGAATTGAAGAGACCTACAGGCCAGTTCATACAGCGAGAAAATACTGATCCTTGATGATTGCCAGAACAGATCGATGTATTTCTTTTTGGGCAGAATCGAAAAGCCCAGCACAAGTAAGAAGGGGATAGGTATAATAAAAGTACACAGCCTAGCAAAAACGTGCAAGGAAGTGGAAAACAAACAGCCATGCAGAACAAAACCCGCCCCCAGTATCCACCCCCAGAAAGCATAAACAATCCACATATAAAACGCCAATGGCAACATAGAAACATCCGGGAAGCAAAGACCACAAGGCATAAGGAGACAAGGTATCGTTATAGATCCATCGCATCGCCAGCTTCGGAGGCGGTATCAACCATATCAAGGAGCTTGGCGTAGGGCACTGTGACACGCTGCAGTTCGCGATATTTACCTGAAGTGCACGTTAGCAGAAGAAAGAGAAAGAAAATACCATAAAGATCACGGATTGAAAACATACCAAGAGCAAGAATGACCTCCTTCAACAAGGTCTCCCGTGGCCAGCCACATAGATCATCCGAGCCCTCGCGCCAATTGCGACCCTCGCGCTCATTAGCCTGCAACTTGGAAATAGTCTCTGATCCATCCTCGTCATCAAACAATCCGCCAATCAACCCTTTCAGCAACTCTTCAACTTTCCCCTTCAACCCTTCTGCACCGATGCGCTTGGCATACATATTCAGGTACAGCCGGAACTCCTCCTTGGCACCCAGTGACAAAGCAGCCGCCATGCGGTTCTCGAGATGGGCGATGGAAACGCTGGACTCGAAAGTCTCGTAGCCTTCACGCGAGAGTAACACCTTGATCAGGCGTTGCAGGAAGTATGCCCGACCACGCAGGAGGGTTTCGTTGGTGGTGTTGCGCTCCAGGAAAGGAATGATACCAGCAGAGACGGCGGCTTTGGCATCCTTGGTATCCTTGTTGGCTTCTCTGGCTTGCAGGTTACCCACTGGCGCATCAGTAGAGTTCCAATATTGGCTGCCGACGGCCCACCAAGCCTCCGAGACGCGTTGCCATGTATACATAGCTGGTGAGTACGAGTAGCCCTCGCCGTTTGTCAGCGAGACAACTATCCGACCTTCGGAGTTGATACGCGCGTCTGTGACAGCGGGTGCTGCAGTGGGATTTCCGCCGAGTGTGTGGATAGCTGCGTCAAGAACGGGCTGAAGGGAGACGGGTGGATGGGGGGAGGATAGGTGCTTCACATTCCAGACATAGCACATCCCCACCGATGAAATGCACAGAATCCAGGGACCATTGCATTCCAGGATAACCGGCTGTGCTTCCAAGACCAGTGCGCTCACCAAGCGTCGGCCTGCTGGCGTCCAGAGGTATATAGAACCATCTTCGCAAGCAGCTGCCCACAGATTCTGGTTACCCGTGACGAGGAGCACAGATTTGGGCAAAAAGTCTTGCCACAGAGGCTGTTCACCGCGGAAGAGTGTCAGACGAACAGGCTCACGGTCCACTGCTCGTCCAGTCAGACTGGCCGGTGAAGGGTTTCGTGCTTCAAAGACCACATCGATGCGGCCCTTGTCTTTTGCATTCGAGTCCCCTGCTTGGGCAGGAGGCTCTGTAGGCTTCCCGTTAGGATCGAGTGCACGTAGAATGTGACTGCGAATCTTGGGCACTGCCAGTCGAACCTGGCTAATGGACATGCACGGATTAGTGACTGCAGGTCGAATAAAGTCGGGAGTTGGCTGTTGACCAGTTGCTGGAGGCTGAACGATCGTTGGCAGTAGGCCATCGAGAGTGTTGGCCATGATGGGAGTGGCACCATTCTGACTGGCAACCGCTATACGCTTCTCAGTCTGTCCTTCTTCGTCACCCTCCAACTGCGCAAGTTTGCGCTTATTTCCGAATAGTAGCGCGGTCAACCCACCCTTTGGCAGGCCATCAAATGGCTTGGAAAGGTCAACAAGTGATGTAAGAGCATCTGATTTCACCTGACTGCTGACAGAAGCCATTAAACGAGCCTGGGGAAGAGATGATTCTCCAGCTCCGGCTCCAGAAACGAGCAAAGGGGCAATGCGTTTCTTGCCTTCTTTCGTGTACGTCGGACGTTGCTTCAACCTCTCCAACTTGGCTAGATACGGATCTGGTTTCGCCGCTTCTGTGGCTGGAGTAGAAGTGCCATTCGTCTGAGTCTTGGTCGACTCTGGAGCTGGCGATGGAACTCGAGCAGGAGTAGTACCATTAGATGGTTGTGGCGCTGATACCCCATTAACAGCGGGTTCTGCATGGCCATCGCCCATCAGGGCTCCCATGCGACCCTCAACGCCCTTGAGTTCGCCAGCCTTGCTCTTCTCCTCAAGCAATAGGCCATCGGTAGTCTCAGTGATACCAGCACCCTTGCGATTCGTTCCGAACTTGGTAAGTGACTTCTCATTCTCTTCCATCTCCGTCACCCAGCCCAGCTCGCCATCCTCAAAGCGCACCACCACAATAGTGCCGTCCAGAGCCGTAGCATAAAGACATTTTCCGTCGGGGCTCCATGCTAAATCTGAGATCGACTTGGCGGCCATTTCCTGCGCGACCACGATCGGGCGTGCATTGCTGGTGATCCACACACTGAGTGACTTGTCTGCACCTGCACATGCAATCACAGTGATATGGTGCTGCGCGGCGTGGTTGTCGGGTTGATTCTTGTTCACTGGTTCTCGAGAGTAAAGGCGGGGAGAGAATGAGCAAACCTCAACGGGTGCTTCGTGACCAATAAGATTGATGTCTCCATCCCAAGAGCCACGATTGATGATGGCAACAGAGCTGACCGGACCGTTGACGGCATTGGCAGCGGCGATATGCATACCATCTGGTGACCAGGAACAGCGTCGGAAATATGCGGTCAAGGGAGAGTTGGCGAAGGGCGCGGAGATGGTATGTTCAAGGACAAAGTTGTTCATCTGGTCATGGGATGTCGAATTGGGAGCGGGGGAGGTGAATCGGAAGATGCGTACAGTGCGATCATCGCTGGCCGTCGCAAAGTACTTATTCGCCGGGTCGAATGTGATTCCCTTGACGTGACTCTGGTGCACTGCTAGGGTCTTGAGCTTCTCGAAGGTATGTCCTGACCATACGACGACCTTCGAGTCGAGTCCAACAGAGACCAGAATCGACGAGTCGTGCGACCATCCCAAATCCTGCACATCATTGTCATGGCCGATCAACCGCCGAATCGTGCGCCAGTTTTCGACTGGAGGTGCCTCGTCTGAACCTATTTTTCCAACCTCCATTAGTCCCCTGGCTGCCACTCATCCCATTATCGGCGAGACCTACCGAATGTAGAATGTGTAGGAGGATTGGAATCCAGCGTGTACACGCAGACAATCTTATCATCCGCCCCTGAAGCAAGATACTTCCCATTCGGCGAAAAGCGAACCGTATGAATCGTGCCGGAATGATTGCTCATCGAAGCAAGTTGTTTCGGCTTGCTCGCGAATTCCGGGTTCCCGGTGTTGTGGATAGCCTCCGTAGACCAAATGCGAACGTATCCATCTAAAGTGCATCGAAATCGAAAAGAGTTAGCATCGAGCTTCACAATTGCACAACCCCTTCCTATGGCTTTCGCCCGAATTTCTCTGGGTCATTATCCGTCGAATACTCAGAAATGCTCACCTCCAGCAGCGGTCACAAGTCTCTTCCCATCGGGCGACACATCGCAACTGTAGACCTCGAAATCTTTCCGTTCTCCTATCGAAGCGCACGAATTAGCCTCCATGGTCTCAAAACCCTCGACGGAATAGCCCAGCGATATCTCAAATCTGCCGCCAGGCCAACCGAGCCAGTATTCTCATCTCAAACCCATCGAAATGCGATTTCGCCGTAGAGACCAGCATACCTCCATGCGTCAGCCAGACAGGCTTGATAATATGCATTGCGCAGCGCGGGCAGTCTGCGCCGCTCCCTTATATCCGATGAAACGAATCCAAATATAACCAGACAATTTCAGCTCGCAAATCTCAGCTCCGGATGAGCGAGGAATCCTCGAGAAAGGGCGATTGTGGAAGTGCGGCGTAGTAGGATGAGCGTTAGGTGTTTATCGGGCAGGACATCGCAGGGCAGTTGGATAGCACCAGCCACAAGCGCCTGTCGTGTAGGATATGCGGCGAAAATAGGAGGCAGCGGTGATCGGATTGGTGCGGTGTCTGCAGATAGAGTCGGGGGTTGGGTGGTGGGGGATGGATGATGGGAGTTGAAGCACAGGGAGGGCGCGCCCGTTCGAAAAGTCGCGATCTCCAGATTTGGCGTGGCCCGAGCTCCCTTCGCGTTTGACTTTAAATGTGAGGGACGCTGAAGTAAGCGAGTTCAGGCTGGAAGATGACTACGAACTTGGAGACAAGTCACCGTTTCTTCTAGTCTTTATAAAAAAAATAATCGTAGTATAGTAAATCAGGTTACAAGCTTATTGTACACTGGTCTTTTTTTATTCTCCTCTTCGTCTTGCTTGTCAATGCCCACAATATCCTTTTTGTACAAGTACAAAGACCGATCGGGTTATCCCGCACAGCGCAGCGCGGAGGCACCGATGCATTTTCTGATCCCATAGGAATATGCCAAAAAGGAAAAGAGCAGACGCAGAAGAGGATATTCAGCTGAGGGGAGTAATACAGAGGGGGAAAGAGACCCGGTTGGGACAGGATGCAGAGGACAAGGGAACAATGATATAAGCACACATCAGGAGAAGAGGAAATTGGAAGGTCGAGAGAGGGGGCTGGACTTGATCGTTTCGTTTCGCTTGCGGGTGCGCTGTATTTATCTCTTCCTGCTGGTCTCGTCGAATCCATCCAGCACACTCTGCGCAACACCATCTTGCGAGGCCTCATCAGCGATGGTGGAATCGACGTCATTCTCCACCTCCTCAAACTCGTCTGACTTGCTGGTGGAGCGAGGCTGCTCCCGACCGAGCGCCTTGGCAGCAAGACCCTTCGCCTGGGTCTCGTTGATCTTGCCATACACGGACATGGCCGAGGCAATCATGCCACCCATGTCGCCGACATTACCAGGGACCACGACAGCAGTACCCTCACGAGCCAGGTTGGAGAAGGCATCGACATACTTCTCAGCGACGCGCAGGCTAAGTGCACCCTGAGCAGCCTCTTGGCCATCCTGGATAGCGCGGGCAACGGCATCGATTCCGGTAGCCGTAGCCTCGGCCTTGAGCTTGATCGCCTCGGCCTCACCAGCAGCACGGTTAATCTGCTCGGCGCGGAGGGCCTCAGAGGCCAGAATCACAGATTGCTTACGACCCTCGGCGATGTTGATAGCGCTCTGGCGTTGACCCTCGGAATCAAGAATCTCAGCACGCTTCGATCGCTCGGCAGTGACCTGGCGGTGCATAGCGGCCACGACGCCATCGGGTGCGTGGATATCCCTAATCTCGTAACGCAGGCAGACAACACCCCAGTCCTGGGCGGCCTCGTTGATGGCTTGAGTGATATTGGTGTTCAGGGTGGCGCGCTCCTTCAAAACGTGGTCCAGGGTCAGCTGGCCGATCTCGGATCGCATAGTCGTCTGTGCAAGCTGGGAGATGGCGTATTCCGCATCCTCGACGCCGTAGCTACATTCCAGCAGAAACATCAGTCAGTCATTGACTCATAACATCCACCTATTAAGCCCCATGATCACTGGACATGCTCACCTAGCTTTATACGCATCAAAAACCCTCGTGTATAGCACACCGTCCAACTCGAGTGTAACGTTATCCGCCGTAATAGCATTCTGACTCGGAATCTCAATAGCCGACTCCTTCAAACTCCTCACGTAGGCAATGCGATCCACAAACGGAATCAGAATAGCAAGACCCGGTTCCAAAATCCGATGGAACTTTCCCATGCGCTCGACAATCCAAGCCGTCTGCTGCGGGACGAACCGTACAACCGTGTTTGCGGGAAGAGTCTGGCGGTTTGTGAAGTAGGCGGTAGGACCGAGACCGGATCCCTGCGAGCCACCGGCTGCAGCAAAGTTGCTAAAGATGGACTCTGGGGCAAGATTCCGCGGGGAATTCGAGACCGCGCGGGTTTGTGCTGGGGTCACGCATGGCGCGGTGGTTGTTCGGGGAAGGCGACGCTGTTGGGGGAGGAGGTTGGCGCCGCGAGACCGGAGCAGTCTTGACGTTTGGCGGGATGCACCCTCCATCTTGATAGATGTGGGGTTTGGGGTGGAAGTGTTGGTATCGTGGAGGGGAAGAGGTAGAGGAAAGCTGGTCAAGTTGAGCTGTCCGGAAGTATCTTGGCGAGGTTCGGGCTTTGTCGTTGCTCTGAGTGGTGGACTTGTGGCGGCCTGAGGCAGAAAGGTTACCTCCGCATCCGAAAGCTAAGGTTGCGGGCGCATATGTAGTTCTCGGCCATATATCAGGTGAGCGTCCTTCTTCATTTACATTTACCGTTACTAGAGAAAGAACCCTTAAAAGAAAGAAACCTGAGGTCTTGACAATCTTCCAATCGAAGTTCATGCCTGGATTACTCCACAATGTATCACATTACCTAGACCGGGAAAGAGAACAACCTGACTATGCACAAAGACACCCAGAACTCCACATATAAACCCCAAGCAATGAAAGCCCGAGATTGACAAAAGCCCATACCACAAAACATTCTCCTTCCCATTTGAGGTTACTGAAGATATGAAGTCCCATCAAGTAATCAACCGGCCCATGTACCTACCCACCATCGACAGAAAGCACGCCTTCCATGCAACGAACACCCGACTCCGAAACCACCAGCACGCAGAGCGAAAAAAAAATGAGATGAACCAACTTAGATCTGTGAGGGAAATTGATGACATCATACAAGACACTTTTCATTGCTGTTCTCGATCGTTGCATTGCTCTGGGTCGTTGCACCGTCATGCTGATACTCGCTAAGATCCAGAGCCCAATAGCCCGGGGGCGAATGGTCTGGATCAAAATAATAGAATGGGCGATTTAATAAGAAACACTCTCACAATAAAAAAAAAGAACACGAAAAAACTCTCTATGATCAGAAGAAAAACGGAGGGTGAAAGAAAACATCATTTTTTGAGCCCGGCAGACCGATGGTATCAGGCAGAAAGAAGGGGGGATATTTGCCCAGTAATATCATGCCCGAACTCCGGAGAACCATTTTGATAAGAGACAAAAAGAAAGCCCATGGATTTCGAAGCAAAAAGGACGGATAGAGAGGAGACTCGCAAGAACAAGCGAAAAAATAGATGTTAAAAATGAAAGAAAAAAAAAACTCCGAGGCTTCACAGTGGACCAGGAAACCCAGGGCGCCGTTTGTTGCGATGGAAATAAAACCATTCGACGCTGTAGAAAAGAAGTGGGCGACGATGCATGCAAGACCTTTTGAGCACAACGATGCTGATCATGAACCAAGAAGACGAAACACGCAAGGGGGAAAAGAGGATAAAGAATATGACCCCAGGAAGAATAAACGCGTTTGGAAACAAGAAAGAAAACCGAGGATGAGTTCAAGCAGAGAAGTTCCTCCACGCCTGTTGTCTCCCGCCAAACACCTCATTGTAGAAGCATCCAACGGTGCGACGGTTGAAATCATGCATGGCACCACTCGCCATGGACGAGCAGAGAAGGTCGAAAACCTCGGAGTTGAGGTTCGTTCTTCTGTCGTCGGACAGGTGGACGATGTCGGCAAGTACCTGTTCGGGGGTACCGGTAGGACTGAGGAGAGAGGCTTGATAGTAACTCATCAGAGCGGTGAATCCATAGTCGACGTGTCGTGTGAAATAATCATCAAGGGCTAATTGCCTAAATTCATTGTACAGTTGCGGATCGAAATTGCGGAGAAGGTACTGTGACCAGGTGCGATAAGGAGGGCCATTCTGTGCCCCAGATTCGGTTGCTGACGACCGTCCCCAAGGGGTGTAGAAAGGGGAATTTTCGGAGTAGTTGTGAGGAGAGGTGAAACTTTTAGGGTCAGGGGTTTTCGATCCCTTCGGTTTGGACGACCGGTTTTTCCTCTTCGGGGGCTTCTTCATTGGAGCAGTAACAGAGCCGGACGGAGAGCCTTGTTTCTGATCCGCGTGAAGGCTAAACAAAACCACAGAGTACGGGTCAGCCATCATTTGGAGCATGCACGAGGGGGGAGAATCAACAAACCTAGGTGAAGGGTGCTCCATTACAGACCGAGGGGGGGACGATTGGGTTGGGGGCGAACTTAGTCCGCACGCTGAAGGAGGATTGTCAATACATGGGTTGTCCGAATGGGTAGTAAAAGAGCCTTCCATTTGGGGGCTGGCTGCAGAAAGAGAGGAATAATCCTGGGGAGGTCCTACATTGGCAATTTCGTTCTGTGCCGGCTGGAACTCGGGTGCTGTGGACGAAAGCAACGTCTGGGGCCCGCGAGATGGGGTTCCATTGGGGACGAATTGACGGGGACCGTTCTGAATCGAGCCATTAGGAGTGCCGTCGACATGGCTGTTGATGGGGACGTTCTCGTCGTTCTTTGAGGAGTGCTTGGCGGCAGAAGCACCCTCATGCTGAGCGGAAGGATCGCGCTGGTCAACGGGAAGAACCCACTGCGCCCACCTCTCCTTGGGGCGAAGACGGTCCACACCATCCTCGCCGATTAGGTAGTCGACGTTGCGAAGACCGCGGGAAACGTGACGAAGCATCTCAAAGTCCTCAGTCAGGGACTTGACGCGCTTGAAGCTGGCGATGACAGCCAAAGGAACAAAGCCCTGGGAGTCCATGTGACGACGCAAGAACATGTCCTTGCACATGTTGTCAACCGAGAAGTAGTACTCAAGTTGCATAGACAGCATAGTCATGAGGTTGAAAGGCTCCATGTACTGCTGGTACGGGACCGCGCTCATAGGGCTGGGAGCGACATTAGGATAGGAGGGGTACATGGTGTTGACCTCTGCAGGGAATGGATAGACATTGTTGTACATGCCACCAGCAGCAGGCAATGAGGGTGAACGCAGAGGCATCCGGTTGTTCTGTTGTTGACCATTCTGAACTCCTTGCTGAGATCGCTGGCGGTCGTTAAAGCCGAACTTGCCGGGCACAAAGTTGTTGGCCATGCCGAACTGAGGGTTCTGGCCAAAGTTGGAGTAGGGTCCACGGCCGCGGTTGGCATTGCGACCTCCACGCTCCGCACGGGAGTCACCGCGCTCGCGGTTGAAGTCCTGGAAACCAGTAGTATCACGGCTCAAGTCTGCAGACTTGGAGCCTGACTCGGCACGGCGTTCGTTGGCACGAGCCGCGGCCTGAGAGTCGACAGCCAGGTGAGCGCCCTTCGTTTGACGGTCACCAGTGCGGGCATCTTGATTCCGGGGGAATTGCTTGCCATCACGCTGGGGGCGGGTGGAATGCTCGCCGCCGTTGACCTGCTTGCCGTTCGTAGTGGCCTCCTCAGCACCACGGCCACCACGGCCACGGTCCGCGGCATGGCCCTTTCGAGAATCTTGGTTGGTAACATCAGCGCTGGTGGAGCGTCTAGACTGTGCGGGAAGAGAAGCGGCACGACTGCTGCCGGTCTCATTGCGTCCACGCTCGCCGGGGGTTTGCTTGGCTGCTGAACCCTGGGCAGCCTGTCCAGAGGCAGCCTTCTCGCCGGCGGTAGCGCCGGTTCCATGAGCGCCACCTCGTCCACCGTCACGTCCACCACGAGCGGCTCTGCGGCCACCGCGGCCAGACGGTGTTGGAAGAGGGGTGTTGAAAACAGCAGTAGGAACGTAGTTGACGGGCATCCACTTCTCCTTGCCGTGGGTTCGAGCGGCGGGGCTCTTGTCCGTCCTCTCGGGCTTGTCGGTCTTTTCCTGGGCCTTCTTCTTCTCCTCGCCCACCGCGACCTCAGGAGTAGGCCATAATGAAGCATCCGCAACGGGGGGCAGAGCCTCATCACGACCCTTGCCATCGGACTTTTTGCCCTTGGTACCTTCCGAAGCACCATCGGCGCCCTTCTTCTTCGAACTGGCCTTGCCAGAGTCTTGTTGGCACTCCTCGGATTTAACCTTGGGAATGACGGGCAGCGGGGCAGCCTTGGCCTTGGCTTCCTGGGCCTCTTTCCTTTGCTGCCAGATGTTCACGGAGGGGAGAGGAGCAGCTTTCAGCTCCTTGGGAGGAGTGGCCTTTTCAGACTTCTCAGACTTGTCCGACTTTTCAGTCTTCTCCTTCGAGGTCTCTGAGCCGTTCTCAGACTTGTCAGCCTTGGTGTCCTGCTTCTCAGAGGAAGCGTCGGTGGTTCCGTTGGTAGTATTGGAGGCATCGCCCTCCTTCGATTGTGTGGCATTTGACCGAACGCTCGGGGACGAGGTCCGGGAGTTGTTAGCCTTGGATCGGTGAGCATGCTTGCTAGTCACAGTAGTGAACTCAGCATCATCGTCCACGCTCGTCGTGGCAGTAGCAGTTTCCTGCGGTGTCTCGGTCTCGGAGGCGGTGGTCACGGACTCAGCCAGGACTGGAACACTCTCAGTTGGCTCTTCAGTCTTGGATTCAGACTTCTCTGGCTCTGTAGATGCGATCTTGCTGGGGGCTGCACTCCCAGAGACGCCCTTGGCGGCTTGCGCGTAGGAAAATGTAGCGCTCATTGTGTTTTTGATAAGACGACAGTCGTCAAAGTTGTGGTAGATGGATGAATCCGTTATGGAACGGTGTTGTCCTTCAACAAGTGTGGAGTCACTTGTACACGCCCACGCGCGAGACAAACTCCAGGACCGGTATCACTCAAAAGAGGGTTTCAACCTGCTTGAAACCCCACGAAACTGCAAATTCCCGCTCACTCAGTGTTGGTCCCACGCGATATCGGCGAGTTCCGTCGGGATGAGAGGAAACGGTAGGTGGATGTCTGTTGACACGGAGGGACACGCTCGATCTGAAAAATGGGCGGATGAACCGTCTAGATCACGGATCGCATCAGTAGCGTCGTTGGTGTCGTGTGATAGAATGGACAGTGGTCTGGCGACGGGATGCACAGAACCACAAAAAGGTGGAGAATGAAAAAGGTGTTCCAAAAAAAAGTCTGCAACGGCAATGAGAAGGCGCTGCCCTGTCAATGTTGTGACGCAAGCAGTGAGAGAATGAACCGACAGGCCCGAGCAGTCAATGCGCGTGAATGTGGATCCGCAAATATCTTCCTCGTGAACTTCTCTAGCCACGATCGATTCCTCCGACTTGATCTCAACGACTGGACGAGAGGATCTCGGGGGTTCGAAGGTGAGGAGATGGTCGTGAACAGGAACGCGAACCGCACGTCGAATGTCTCGAGTGTTGTGGGTGACGAATTCTCGAAACTCGATCTAGGCCCCTTGTGTGGGGATCACAGGTACGAGTTAAGTGAGAGTTATGTGCGAGTTATGTGCGAGAAATGGCAGTCGCGAATTGACGGACCACGGGTTTTGGCGACGGACAATGACGAGAAGGTCGGTCACTCCGTTTTACTCTGAAATCAGTGAAGACGGAGAGGTGCCGAGCAGCGTTGTCCGCGTTGACTTGCACGTGTGGGAGAGGAAAAAAGGCAGGTCGCGGGATGGAAGTTAAACCCACGGAAGAAATCCCGAGGGTGGACGGACACAGGACTGCAGTTCGGGTCAGGGTCAGTGTCAGGAAGAAAGAAAGCAGGGTTGGAAGGAGGGGGTTGGAGAGTTGGGCAGCATACACACAAAGAAGGAGGGGAGGGGGGTAGGAGGTGAGAAGAGAGGGGAGGAAGTTGAAGAAGGGTAGGAAGAGGAGGAGGGACGGAGAACGCAAAATTATTATTTGGGTAATAATCAGGGCCAGGGTGTGGTAGCGGGGTGTGTCGCCCGCCGATAGTCCAGAGGTAGACGGGGCAATAAGGTAATGAAGGAACACGTCGTAATAGAGGTATTGGCTCATCAAATGTCAAAAATTCCAGGATACGTACTTTTTGTGGTTTTCCAAAAACACCCTAAAATCTCAAGGAGCAAGGACGTTGTTGGTCGAGGAATTTCACGAAAGGAAAAAAAAAAAAATCTCGACTATGGAGACCTTGTGGAATCCCTCGGTGCCGTAGCCGTACGCCCGCACGGAAAGGAAAGATTTGGCCTACACACCACACAAACCGAACTGAGGGCCCGCAACAAACACCAGTCGCACAATGTACTGCTCCCAACACATATGAGAGAAACCATGCAAGTCGACCTTGTGGTCTCTTCTTTCGGCCTAGCGGTTTGATGATAACTGACTATGTATGAGCTATATACCCCCCAACCCATTCATTACCGCCCGTTATTTCCATGTTCTATACATACCTGCAAAGCCTGGACATATTCTTAGCTATCCAACTGGTATACATTCGTCTATCATGGCTTAGGTCCAGAATCACCGAGTCCGCATAAACTCTTGATATCTTTATACTATCCCAATGGAGACCTCAAGGTCAACCACGACCTCGTCTCGACACTGACCGATAGCCGAACTATATCCGACGCCCAACCCGTAAACTTACAACTGAGCCTCAACAGCAGCTTGATCCAATGATAGTTCGTGGTCACTGATCATATATTGTACAGTATACAGTACCAACTTGATCACAAATAGCCTGCCTGCGACTGCTGGAAGATGGACAAGAGTATGCCTCGATTTGCGGCACCTCCCACACCCTTCGTCACCGTACGAACTGTACGGATTTTGTACATACTTGACACACCGTTGACACTTAAAAGCGGCTGGTATCCGCTAAGAAGGCCCGAAGAACCTGCACAGCGTCCACGTCAGACAACAAAGACTATTCAGATGAATACATTCTGTACATACGAGATTAATGAGAAACACCCTTCCTCCTCCTTTCCGGTACATTTTTTTTTCTTAATTGTCATTACCCAACGCTTGCCAGCCCTCGCGGGGTCCACCGGAGCCATGCTGCCCGATTATTGGCTTTCTGGGCGACACGACACTCGCCTGTCAGCTCGTTGGTTTCGGTACAACGAGGTTCGTCTGCTTTGTATTTTGATGGACTTGTTGGCCTATGTTTACATAATCTGGGTACTCACGGGTAGTATAGCAAGTAGTTATAGCAATGTAGGAATGATGACATTGTCAATACCCGCCTGGCAGGGCAGGGGGAATCTTCACAAGCCGTGGAGAAACGGATATACGCACGAAGGTTCCTCGGGTACCTGACGTTCTTACTGTACCGGGGCCGCGGTATTCGTATTACGAACCCAAGATGAAGAGTTCCCAAGAAGGTAAGATGCTCCTGGCATGAGCAATTCAAGATCGAGATATACAGGCATACATGTGAATATCTACTACGTCTTCCAGATGAGTTTCCCTTCTGCCAACTTCTTCTACTACCCAAGCCTAGTCCGGCCATCCCCGTGGTTATTCTGTGCGACCGAGGAATGCGATGGGCCTTGGCTGCCCTGTGTAGACCACGTGATCCCTCTGGCCCGATGCTGCCCGCGGTCATTAATGTAGTGTTGGGGTGACACCATAACATACGGAGGGGAAATGTACATCTTGAATAATGTACATAGTCGGGAGTACTCGATTGGGGGATGTATGTATGGAAAGCCTGCAAGCCCGGGTGCCTAGTCGCGGCCGGAGAATTGGCGGACGTTAACGTTAGATACGGCAGGCGAGCGATTAGGGCTGAAGGAGGGCACGCGGAATCCATCGGAAGAGGGGGTGGAGTTGGTAATCTAATTACAGCTGGCGAAGGCCCAACGAGTCGTGGGACAGTGGCCTGCGTCGTATCTGTATTACTGTACTCCCGACGACACCGTTGGCGCAGACAGCACGGACGAGGAAAAAGTACTATATGTGAGTCTATGAGTTCTAGTGTGCATGTTCGGATAGAAATTGTCGTGGGCAACACAGCCATAGTACATGGCAATATGTAGATTGCAGGTATTCAAAAGATTCGAGTGGTATGGTACACCTATAAAACCCCCGCGCCAGCGACAAAAGCCAAACACCTAGTCCATAGACCCCCAAGATGTCCAAAAAATGAGTTAAATCGCTTTACCAATGTCGCACGCCTATCAGCACCTGCTCACGTGGATCCGGCTCAATCAAGTTACCCGGCCCCGTCACGAACCCTAAGCGCATGAGAACGTGCCACACCAACTTACGCTTCAGACTCTCGCGCACGGAAATCTTCTCCAGCGCATCATACCCATTAAAGTATTTCAAAAAGACCGGCCAGTACTTCTTCAGCACGTCCTGGAGTTCATTCGGTGCGATGACTGGGCTCGCGCCCTCCAACCCTTGCACAGTGCCTCTCCGATCCGGGAATCGCGCGACGATCTCATCGAGCCAGCGTGACTCGAGAGGGGACGCGCGGTGCGGGGAGAGAATGAGAGATGAAAGGCGGAGGGCGGTAGATCGGTCGAGGAGCTTGTGGGACATGCGTAGCCGGGCGTGTGGATCGAGACGGCTGCCTGGCACGGGCGTGTTATCGCCGCTGCCGTGGCTGGCTAGGGAAGAGGAGGAAGAGGAGTTTGCGTCGTCGTCGTCGTCTTCTGAGGATGATGAATCTTCGTGATCGGCGCTGCCCTTGGCGAGGTATCGGTCTACTTCTTCTTTCCGGAGGGCCATTTCCACGGCCAGTTTGATTTCCGGGCTGACTTTGATGCGGGCGAAGGTTCGCAGTTGCGTTACCCAGCCACCGCGGAGCAGCCATGCCAGGATGGAGAAGTAGGTCTCTTTGTGGTCTTTGCTGGGGATGAAGCTGCCGTATGGTCGGGGCGTGCCGCTTAATGCAGAGAGCATCTTCGGAAGACTGGGTAGCGTGGGGAATGTGGTCTGGTAGGCGATGGTGGCGATCTCGAGTTTGCTCAGGTCGCAATTGGGAGACACGATATACGTATCTCGTTGGTGGATGGGAGGAATGGCTCGGGCACGACGCCAGTATACCAGGTGGCTCGCCAGCATCTGGATTGTCGATAACGGGATACCCGAAGAGGCTGATATTTGTGCAAATGATTTTGTAGGCTTGGAGCAACGGATGTAATGGGCTAGGGCGGGTGCGAGGGTGCCTCCAGAGGCCTCGACATCTTTGATGATCGCTGCTTCGCTATCCAGGAGAAGCAGGGCAAAGTGTTTCGCAAGAACTTGGTGAGGAGCATTGGTTTCGTCAGTCCCGGGATCGTCAACTGGAGTTGCACTGTCCGATGTTGTCAACCAAAGACCGGGATATGCTTTGTCGGTAGGGCCAGCCAAGTAGGGGGTCGAGGTCAATGGTGGAATCTGAAGCGAGATAGAGACATCATGGCTGAGGGAGACTGATGCAATTTTTGACGACGAGATGCTGGTGTAGACCGTGTACATGGCCCTGGCCAAAGACGATTGGTTGATCAACTCTGAATAGAGGTTATGAACGGATGTTTCTGATGTTCTCTAGGTCAGTACTAATCATAAGTTATAGAATCTTGAGGATGGTACTTACTCGTTTCTCGCGCTTTTCTCCTAACCTGCAAGATATGCTGCGACTCCCTCCAAACATAATCGGTTCGAGCTTGTTCCCACTTCAACGCCTTGGCGAACTTCTTAATGATATTCTCATAGATCTCCTTGACTCGCATCGAGTACTCCAGCAAGGGAGGATCCATAACAAATACCACATTGAACATAGTCATTTGGTCCTTATCCTCTGGATCAAGACCATCTTCCGGCTGCTTGCCAAACTTGCCACTCGCCGCCGAAGCCCGTTTGACCTCAGTAGGTGAAGCCGTCAATGTCAACTCGGTGATCGTCGCTACACTCCCACCCAGATCAGGCGAAGTGGCCGGGTCTTCTTCACCCTGACCATCTTCGGCACTCTCATTGTGGCCTAATTCCCCGCCATCCCATTCAGCGCGGGGCTTCTTTTTCTTCTTGCGCCGCTGCTTACGCCATGTCCCATCTTCGCGCACGAATACTGGCCATCCGATCAGTGCAAGATCGTTAATTCCGACCTCGAAGCGTCTTTTATGCCAAGAGCGAGACGGGCTCAGTAGTTTTTCCCACACGCTCCCGGGTAGGCCTAGAAGCGATTCCCAAGGCGGCCGCGATGAGCCTCCCGCAGCCCCATCTTCAGGGCGATCCGATAGAGCATCTTCCTCAGGATCCGAGCACGCGCCACCCCTTTTCCTCAGCGATGAAGCTCTGCCAGATCCCAGAGATCCAGGTCGTTGCGTTTCCGTACCAGCAGGTGACGCAGCATCGGGTGCAAGCGTAAGCGTGTCGATACCAAAGTTGCTCGCTCGTCGGCCAAGTCCAGCGTTCAGGTTCACACTCAGACTCGCGTTCGCATTCACGTTCCCAGCTACATGAGGTTCTCTCTCATCCTCATCTTCGTCGGAGCTAATCCCACTCTCATCGCTCGAGCTCGAATCGGTATTCTTGGAGCCTCGTCGACTGCGCGTGCGGGAGATGCGCCGGCCGCCCTTGGTCGTAGTCTTCAGCCGGTTCTCGCTAAGTGGGTTTGGAGGGTAGTGAAAAACGAGCCGCGGGCCGGTACGCGACCGGACGATGAGGATGATCGCGACTAGACATGGGTCTGGGGGGCGTGCGATCGACGACATCGAGTGCGTTGGCGATCGGCTGCGGCGCGAGGTTGGAGAGGCGTAGTGGTCCTAGCTGGGCGGAAACGCTTTCCCCGCATGCGCCCAGTTTGAGCTTGGAGAGCCGAGTGTATCACGCAGCGTTCGAGCAAAGAATTTCGAAGTTTACTGGGTATCTACATAGTTCATTGAAGTATGGGAATGGAAGTGGTATATATACAATTTTTTTTCATGTGCAATGCCCTCGATGAACGCCAATATGAGCCCCCGCCTATCGTGGGTGGGCTGATGTCCTCAATATCGTACAAAATCCTTCGACTAACTTTTCTCCCTCTCCTCAGTCTTTCTTTCCTGTATCTTGCGCTTTCGCTGTACTCGTAGAGGCGTTGTTACCGCTTGGTTGGTCATCTTTAAACACGAGTCCCAGGTTCTGGAAGTTATCGGGCGCCATAAGATTCCTAAAGACGAGGAAGACTCCGGGTCAGTATATGATGCTTCAAGTCTCTTGTCTTGCTGCCCTCGTTGCAGATAGACCGCTATTGCGCATCTGTCGAGCTCGGCAATCAGTTTCACGTACTTGTCCATCCGACAGGTGAGATATTCCTTGGCAAGCTTGCGGCAAGCCTCGTCGTTGGTGCCTCGATTGGACTTGATGCATTTCAAATAACCGGAAATGATGTGTTTGCATTCTCCTGGGCAGATGAAGCAAATGTTAGCCCCGTTCATGCGCTGTGGATTAGGCTTCTGTAGGCTAGAGTCATCTGCGCCAGAGTAATCGACATACCTTCGTGATCAAGAGGGAAGCTACCACGCTCAGGCCTGAATTCAATGCATCTGATTGTCAGCTTATATTCCAGGAACCCTATTCACGGCGCACGGCGCATCGCAGTCAAGAAAGACGATAAAGATCAAGGCGCTGGCAAAGACTCACGGCGTGGGCTTGTAGTTGACCGAACCACCTCCGGGGGCTCCGAAACTCATTTTTTTTGCAATGACTTGAAAAGGTCCCTGTCAGGAATCAATGTCTTCTTCGTCAACACGAGCTTGTGCAGCACCGACAAATGCGACGAGGGCGGAGTTGGATAATGTCTTGTAAGGGCGATCATCAAAAGTCCAAAGACAAACAGAACAAAAGAGACAAACACTTCCGCCAGCCAACCAGCGATCGCCGGAAACGCAGGATGCCGCCTATGATGTATTCCAGTGCTCGAGGACAGGACTCGACCCTTGACAGATGGACAATCGAGTGGACTAGAGATAACCGGAGCTGCAATTTCCCTCGCTGATTAGTTTCCCGTTTTGGGTGCGGCTTGCATAGGTTGTCATTTTGCACCATTTGCTTATGGTCAATCAAAAGTATATATATCTGACGAAGTTGCCCCAGATCAGATTGTCACCGCTACTCCTTTCTCTCCCAGAGCTTCAAGAAAAGCAGACATCATTGCTGAAACAAAGCGCTTATACAGTGGCTACACGGAATATTCGAAGGAAATCTCTCAAAATGCCAATGTAAGTACTTCTAAATACCAACCCTCACTACTCTTCATGATCTCCCCACATCACAACGCTGACAGTTCCCCACAGGAAACTTGAAGGAAGCTGCCAGTGTGGTGGCGTCGAATTTACCCTTCAATCCCAAACCCCAGTACCCTATCAGCTATGCGCTTGCAGCATTTGTCGCAAAGTTGGTGGCTACGGTGGCAGTGTGAACCTGGGCGGTATCGCAGATAGCCTTAAGGTATTGAAAGGCCAAGACCTGATCAAGT
Source organism: Penicillium daleae (assembly GCF_028827525.1). NCBI lineage: Eukaryota > Fungi > Ascomycota > Eurotiomycetes > Eurotiales > Aspergillaceae > Penicillium > Penicillium daleae. The sequence goes on along the minus strand of NW_026623157.1, from coordinate 1,738,084 downwards.
ACGATCTTCCCCACCAACATCATGCAAACCCAAAACCCATCCAAACCAATGATCACCGCATTACATAAAGCAGCGTAAATACCTTACTAACGCTGGTATATAGAAAATACCGTGGAATCAAAGACCGCGGAACACCCGACGAAGAACTCTGCGAGTCAGAGCGCAACTTCTGCTCCAACTGCAGTACCATGTTATGGCTGTGGGATCATCACTGGCCGGAATTGATTCATCCATTCGCATCTGCTATTGATACTGAGCTGCCGGAGCCGGCTGAGATGGTTTGTGTCATGGAGAGTTCTAAGCCAGCCTGGATGCGGTGGCCTGAGGGTAAGAAGAGTACCCACACGCTCTACAATAAGGATAGTTTGGAGGAATGGCACAAGAAACATGGGTATTTTGTCGAGTGAGGGATAATTATTGTTAGGAGTGTCTTTGAGCCGAGCTATCATCAGAGCAGAAAGGTTTATGGGTTGAAGAAGTGAAGGGATTTGTGGTGCTACATGCTAATGCCTATGATGGAAGTACTTGAGAAATGAGCAACATGGAAGTCGTGAAGAAATTATCTTTTCATTCATATATGATCTAGGCTAAGGGGTATCATGGAACCTGAATTGCGAATTAGCAACAGATCACAACGTATTATGAGTGACACATTGTGTAGACAAGAACGTAGATCAGTTCTCCAAGGTGAATATAATTTTTTATCTTCAAGATGTATTCAGAAAGAACACAGCGAATGATTGGTGCTCATCAGGAAATGGGAGGCAGGGAGAATGAATGCCGGTAAGAACTTACAAAAAAGAAAGAGGGGTATCTACTGGGTGTATCGAATCCTAGATGATTGATCGATCGAGTCAGCAATGGCATTCATGGAAAATGCAAGCGTGAATGTCAAGATCAAAACATGGCAACTAAGTCAGGCTTTCGGAAAAGTTAGCAAGATGATCCAATGATGGGGGGGGGGGGACCCGGATTTGTCAAGAGCAACTCACCTCATTAAATCAGATTTTTGTATAAATGTTCATTGCCAAAATACCGAGGTATCCAGCTCAAACAGTGTGAATAACACATTCATCATAATAGATATGACCATGTAATAAGGGGCATTGGAAGCAAGTAAGAAGAAAGCGCAATAGAATACCTAATATACGCACAGTCAGACACAGTTATTTCAAACATTTCGTCCAAAGGGCGACGTCAATGAGGTATGACAGTGGGCAAAGTATCAGGTGACGAATTCTCAACAAGTATTCCACCTCCCAGACACCCACAGAGTTTGTACGCTCTGGTTTTGTAGGGTGAAGGGACGAAGATACGTTTTGTCCGCCCGTTCGTTCAAGATTTCTTCATGCAAGGGACATGCCGCGACAAGAGGGGAAAAGATTGACGAGGGAGTAATTGAAATTTACCTAACCAGCAGCTTGTTAGCATTGGATCCAGACAGGCAGACGCTGGTAGTAATGGCAAAAAAAAGAAGTTTGGTGTAGTCAGACAAGGCTGAAACTTAATATTGACAGTTTCCACATGATAACTTAAGATTGAGGAATGCCTTTGCATGTCGTAGAGTCATCATCCAAAGGGGGGAGGGTGTGAACAAGAGGGGGAAACATTGCTTGTAGTTTACCTTTTGAGAAAAATTGAAGCAAATCACGTCGAGGACCAAATGGCAGCATTAAGCCCTTCAAGTCCTCGACTAGTAGTGGTCTGTCTGACGGAACATCCAGATCAGAGACAGCTGAAGCTGCTTATGATCGGATTGAGAAAATAAGAGAAGAGAAGCAAGGCGAAAAGCCAACGGCTGTTGGATAAAAAGTTATTGTGAAGACACAGGAAGAAAGTAAAAAAAAATTTGCGGGTGGTGCGCGAAATATAAACGGAGCTCCCGAATACGGCAGGCGCGGTGAGCTTCGGGCGCAGTTTGTCGAAATGACAAACATCGCCCCACCCTTGGCTTCGCTTCCCTTCGCTTCCTTCCCAAATCAGGTGGAGTCGACCAGATACAGTGGAGAAAACAAAGAATATGTATTGTTGTTCTTGTGAAGACCAAATGGGATCCAGAAGACTACTAACTTATTTAAGTCCAGAATGATTGATTGGAGGCCAGAATGAATAGTCATCGGAATGTACAGCTGATACAACAATTTCCTCCATATCAACAACCAACACACGAGCTAGAGCTTTGCTTCTGGCTGCAGTGCTTGCCGAACTTCCTCTGCTGCTCGATACCCAGCGGTGACTGCTCCCTCCAGATACCCCTTCCACTCAAAGGCTGTCTCACCACCAGCAAAATGGATATCGAGGAACGGCTTTCGCAGCTCATCCCCATACTTCGACAGCATCTTTGGTCCCATTGATGAGGTTGGCGCCCCCCAGATGTACTCTTCCTTGGTCCATTCCATAACATTGATCTCCAAAACATCATGTGCCTTCTCTGACAACTTGAGGCCTACTAGCTCCGCAAGATGATCCACAACTGCTTCCTCTTGCTGAAGCGAGGGAAGCTGGTGCCATTTATACGCAACATCTCCCGCAATGAAGAATGCGAGGGAGTATTGGCCAATGCTCGGATCTGAGATGTCCCAGGAGAAACAAATAGGGCCTTTCAAGCTTGTGAACTTGCCTACAAGTCCTGCCTCTCTCCACCAGGCTTGCTTGTAGGAGATGACCACTTTGGCGTAGTGTCCAGGCTTGGTGCGAGAGACGAGCGCTCTCTTGCCCGACGGCAGGGGAGGTGAGAATCGGATATCGGTATAAGTATTAGTGGGATTAGCCATGATCACCTTGCGGGCCTTGAACGTAGCCCCAGTCGCTGTGGTGACTTGGCTGAGCCCATGGTGCTGTATAATACTGTCGACAGGACTGTTGAGCAGAATTGATCCTGGCTTCAAAGATCGACCGAGTGCGTAGGCAATCTCGGATGTGCCCTTCTTCACCTTTAATGACTGGGCGCCCTCTTCACCCTCGCTGATTATGCTGATGAAGCCCATGCCGGATTTGATGTAATCCAGGAAATAATGCGCTCCGACAGCATCAGCTTCACGCCCGACAATCGCACTGCAGAGGTGATTGGCGACACGTTGGGTGTGTTTGCCAGTGCATCCAAGACCGGCCACCCATTCTGCGAAAGTGACGTCCTCCTCTGTAGGGAAGTCATCCCATTTGCGGATATTCAGAGACTCGGGACGTTCAATGAGTGCTCCAGCGAGGATCTGTTCTTGCTCGCGATCCTCCTCAGTCGGGCCCTAATAAGCATGAATAAACACCATCAGCTCAAGTTACCTCGTCTTTGGACCTCGATGCCACTCACATTGCCCAGTGTTCCGTCTGGGCAGCGGACGACCTTGCCATCCAACCCTTGAAAGATCTCATCACCTTCTACATACTGTTCAACAGTCTCGAGTCCAAACTTCCGTGTCAAAGCAAAAACCTCCGGTTGAGTGGTCTTGTTGATCCAAGTGGCTCCCATTTCAATCACCCCAGGACCCGAGTCAAGATGTTGTGAGCGACTGCGACCACCAATGCGGGACTTGGCCTCTAGCACAACCGTATTCAAGCCAGCACTGTGGCATTGATACGCAGCGGCCAAGCCAGAAAAGCCACCGCCAACAACCACGACATCAACCTCAACGGGAGCAGCAGAATAACCCTTTTCCTTGGAATCCCTCCAAGGCTCCGAGGTCCCTCCGATCAAGGCTATAGCCTCGATCTCAAACTTGGCTTCGGGGAATGCCAGTTTCGGCACCGGCACCAATGTAGTTAGGGGACGGTGCGGAGCGCCGTGCTTCTCAGATAGGAGGTTTAGAACCGGACTGACGAGCTCTTCGGCTAAATCCATTGACCAGTCCACGGAGTAGAAGATGAGCTTCACGATTTCTCCTACAGATGCCCCGCCAGCCTCGAGCGCACTGGATACATTATTCACGGCTTGCTGTACCTGGTCAGCGAAAGTGTCAGGCCAGGAACCGTCTCTCCGCTGCCCGGTCTGGCCTGAGGTCATGACCAGTCGTTGTTGACCGCGTGCAGATACAGTATTAGAATACCATCCGGGATCGGGGGTGTTTGAACCGTTGAAAAACGTCGTGGATGGCTTGATATCTCGGGGAGCCATTCTAGCGGGTAGTAATGCTATAATGCCGGATAGAGAAGGGGGCTGAATTGTTACTGTAATGCCTTTTGTACTGGATACTTGTATAGCAGTCCCTGTGCACAACTGAAGTGTCTCGCATGCTATCTTGACTCTAATGGAATAGTTGTCCATAAATACTCGTTGCGCGGCTATCGATATTGGGCCCCGCTATGAGCCCTATCTGTACCCGCGCGGCGCGCGAGAAGATGTGGACCAGGCCCACATGGTGGAAACCCTACTACAGTACCAGTTCAAAAGTCTGAATGTAGAGTTCAAAAAATGTCCTTCTAAATACGCTACAACTTTCTCTTGGATGGAAAGGTCCCTCCGAATGTCTTTTGAATTGTCTTCTTATATAGCCCAGACCAAATCCCTTAATTAACATTTAAAGGATGACTGATGAGAGGATGTTGAACTTTTCTGTTGTTTCAAACCTATGGACTCCACTGTACTGTAGCGTCATACGATAGGCCAGATAGCCTGCAGCCATTGAGGAATATTCCCAGCATGGTGACTTTCACCTCCTTCTAGATACAGTAATTGATGCGAGACGGAAAGATCGCTCAGGCGCCGTGTAAGGTCTTCCCTATGATTAAGAATGTTCATGTTCAGCACTAGTCATTCATGCGTAAGCGTGATTTGATACTATAAAAAGCCCACACGGCCTCGTCGGTGGGTGGGATCCCTTTTTTTTCTTCCACCTGCATCTCTCGTCTTCTCTTGCCTGCTGATTCGCCTGGAGGATATCCCATTTCCTCGACATTTCCCACCTTTTCGATTCCACTGCGGTGGCAGCCATCCTCACACCCAGGTCTGGCTCAAGGGAAAAGACAATCGTCTTAGCCCTGATTAAGGTAGGTGGACCTTTATATAACTCCATAGTTGAGACCATGCTTCTCCATTAATAACCCGAGCCCCCGAGGTCCAATGACAAACTCATCAGTGTCAGCCCACAGCATTTCCAGCAGTTCACAGCCTTGTATTGAATGTCGCATCATGTAGCGATTGTGCTTCAAGACATCCTGCAACCATAATCGCTGTTCTTCTTTAACCATGCAGGACCCGATCATCAATAGAGGCCACATAAGAATGCATGCATAAGTGGACTCGATAACCTCCGGCATATGGATCATTGCAATGTCGATATGACCTTGTATACGCTCAAGCCTCTCTGCATCTCGTCTAGAAAGTGGGGACAGACCGGTTTCCAGGAAGATCAATAGCGCGTTGCGGCATACTTCCAGTGTTGCTTTTAGCGCGGCGGGCCAATCGGCGTCCGCGCAATCAGAATCTGACGGATTCCAGTTCAGCGTGGTTTGTTTTAAGTTGTTGTACGTTGCCAGTCGCTTTGGGTCAGGTAAGCTTTCCCATGAATGCATGAGCTCTTGCTGCGCTGCGAAAAGGGCGATTGATGAGATGAGCCCGAATAGACCGTGACCTCCACCGAACATGACCCCAAATGCCCCAAAGTCCTTCAAGTCATCTAGTGACTGGAGGAATGGGTCGTGGATCAGATTTCGACGCTCATTCATGCCAAACGGCGTGATGCTGTTACAGAGTACGAAGTAGGCATAGAACTCCATCACGAATCCATAAAGCTTCCGTTCCCCTTCGGTCTTGAGTTCGTGGCGCTTGTTCCGGAGCTCGAGAATAATGTGGCGACTTGCACGAAGATGCATGAAGAAAGATCCATCTAGGTTCCCGGAGATAACCTATATTTGCCCGTTAAAGTCGGTAAAGGGAGATTCCCCGGAATGAAGAAAATGGGCGTGGTTAGGCGTACCTCATATTGACAGAGCATGACCAGGGTCATGGCCACTCGAAGGAGTACAAATGGGTCCTTCAGTAGCTTCTCGTTCTGGGATACTTGCCGAAGTGTCTTCAATACTAAGCAATAATGTTGGTAGATGGCCTGGTTAATCTCGGGAGTCTCAGCCCTGAAGGACAAGTGCGCCCCACTTAGTGCTAGGACACTGTGCATCAACAGATCATCATTGTAGGCTATCGGCATAACCCACGATACGAAAGGAGCAGTCTGCGCAGGTGCCGTGGCTAATAGCGGCCCTGTCAGTTCCATATAGTGTGCCAGTAAGGTTTCCGATGCTGGCAGCAACATCCCGGCTCGCCGGGGGCTTAAAAAGGCGTTCAGGCCCCTCGACCATCTGATTGCATAGTCTTTTTTGTTATCCGCATCATCTTTGTCGTGCCTTTCAATCACTTCCAGAGAGTCCTGAGAAGATGGAGAAATCGCTATGGAGCTGTCATCTGAAGTGGAGCTCTCGGTCCCGTCACGGCCCCGCTTCTCCTGCTCAGATCTATTGTTGGGCGGATCGAGGCCGAAGATGCGGATGATATGAGGTGGCCATTCGCAGTCGATCTTGTTGCGGGTGCAGGCTTCACATTTTGGTTTCGTCTCGTCGCATTTCTTCTTTCGACGCCGGCAGGTCAAACACCCGGTCCGGGTACGAGGGAACTTGCGGCTCATTTGAGTTTCACCGTTTGTTGGCTGCGGAAAAGCCCCCGTTGATGGGGCAGACGACATAGTGGGTGTGTCAGATAACAAGTGGTCCTCTTGCGTCTGGAAAGCTGAAAGGAGAAGGAGACGTGGTGGAGATGGCGATCGTGGCCGTTCAACTCGGACTTTTGGCCATAACGAGGCTGCAGGGGTCTGTTTCGCGGAGACGGATTGGGGGCCGATTGCTGTGCTGGATGACCCCAGACCAAGAACTACCCAAGGCGACACCTTTGTCCTGAAAGAACTAGTCTACGTTCTCAATCTTTGGTTTGATAGGTTTCTTCCTGCGTGCTATTCGCACTAGCTACCAGCCACAATCATTGGGGGAGCAACTCGCCAGTGCGAAACAACCCTGGCTACACGTACCCCCCTCACTTGAAATCGAGTAGTTCTCAGCACTTTGTGACCTAATCTTGTCGATCTTCCCAACGCTCTTCCTGCTAGGCAACTGGGATTCGCAACCAAGATCCTCGAAGCTAGCATATAGATCAAAGTCACACTGAGCGCCCGACCATAGAAAATATTCGCTCTACGCCACATCCGAAAGCATCGGGCCGATCTCGCTTTTCAAAAAAGAGTATTGATCAGGTCCCTCTGAATGACTCTGAACTTGTGGAAAAGTTTGCGCTTTGTGAGCGCAGTTCTTATTTGGCTGAATGGTGTAAAGGACAGCCTGGCGGGGGTTGCGGGTCCTTTCGATACCAACTTCTGGATAAGGACGACAGATCATTGAGCGAAGTGGAAAGTTCCGCAGGTTCTCAAGAAATATAAATCAGTGGTTCACTACAGCAGCATGATAAAAGATGAAATGAACGTTGTCTTTTACTAAGAACTTCCCAGATAACCATTACTGGTGACATACAGTTAGTTGGTTCTTGCGCTCCGAGACTTAAGGAACCCGAGGTTTAACGAATGTGTCTCTTGCACCCAAACCAAGTGATCGAGAAAAAATTATTCAATAAACGATCTTTTAGAGATAGAAAGCTCGTTAGAGAGGAGAGTATGAGGGCGAGTGTATAAATGGCTAGGTAATAATCTGGTCAGCGTGCTAAATGATTCCACATGCTGGTATCCACTGGTTACGGCTAGACCTGCCATCCACAGCACACGAGGCTGGAGTTGCCATCCTTCGAGAACTTGTATAGTCCCGCCTCGCATGTTTCCCTTTAGCTGGACTCTAAATTAATATTATCAGTTCACAGATCATGTATAAAACCCCAGTACAAACCCCGGGATTATTCTAAACCAGAACTCACTGCAATAACCATGGCATCTCCTATTCAAGAGCTTCCAACTCTGCCTGAGATTGGAATCACACCCCCTTCGTCCTCTCTTGCAGTGAGGGCTTTCGTGTATGCAAAGCAGCACTGCACAGAGAGCGTCTACAATCATGCAATTCGTTCAGGGTACTGGGCAACAATAATTGCGAAGAAGCTTGCTGAGTTCCGCGATAATGCCAACCTCGACTTGGAGATGGTATTTGTCAGTTGTATCCTCCATGATATGGGTTGGGCAAATACTCCAGAGCTGTTGTCAACCGATAAGCGCTTCGAGGTCGATGGAGCCAACATCGCTCGAGACTTTTTGTTGAACGAAAAGCGACACGCCGAAGGAAACCTCAATGACGCCACTATCCAGCGCGTGTGGGACTCCATCGCTCTTCATACCACCGCCTCCATCGCTCGATATGCTGCACCCGAGGTCGCTCTCACTCATCTGGGTGTTACGGCCGATTTCTTCGGTCCTAACTTTCCTGGACCCAACGGCGCACCTCTGATCTCAGCTCAAGAGTATCATGCTGTCATGGAGGTATTCCCTCGCGCTGGTTTCAACACGGAGGGCTTCAAGCAAATCATGTGTGGACTATGTCGTACAAAACCTGCGACAACGTACGACAATTTCGTGAGTGTGATAGGGAGGAAATACGGCCTTGACGGAAACGGAGAAGGTAAGGAGGGGTATACCCTGGCGTGGGAAGAGTCACAGACTCAGCTCAATAACTTCTTGGTGCTTGGGTTGGATGAACTCGAAGAATCGCATGACCCCAAGTGACGATCTTAGAGACGGGACGTGTATTTTAAGATTTTGTGGCTGTAACTAGTCCCCTCTACAGTTGCATTCTCTGAGTTATGGAGGGATCGTCAAAGGGTGCAACTTGTTGAAGATTGATCTACCGACAGTGAACATTCACAACTTTCCAGCGGCTTACCACCCGTTTCGGTCATTATTCCTGTTCATCTGTTTCCAGGGTTGTTCACACCCCTTGTCTACATCCGTAAACCTGCTCAAGGCAACTCCATCCATGCAGAAAGTTGACCCTGGTAGACAGGGATTACGTGTAATAATACCACGGCGTTATATCCGTTGCTAGCCTGAGATTGGCAATTGCACTTCCACTTGCGCTCAGCTAAAAATGCTCTTTAGAGGAACATGACGGCAACGCCGAATCCTAATAAGTTTAGCCATACTACATCCTCACTCATATATACATTGATTCCATGCCAAATTCTTGAGTTACTAGACTGAGATACCGAATGCCTGTAGGAAAAGCCTCAATCAACATTTAACTATCCCACGGGCGCTGTGGTGAGCATGTAATTGCGTCCGAAGTGAAGGAAGTAGTAGAATTGGACAATGATGGAGCATGAAAACCAGATTTTTCATGCCTCCTTTCGGTGAGGGAATTCAGGAAGACCATGAGGTTGGCTTGATAAAAGACTCGGATGTGCACTCAGACACAGTGGACGCTTACCATTGGTTAATAGAATTAGAACCGGGTACAGTATCATTCGTGATCTACCACCTCCCCGTGATGGGAAGTTTTCTATAAGGTATGGCATGCAGAAACGGTGTCTGATCGCGAAACTTAACTCTAAAATGCAAGGGTTAGCCTAGAAGTGTTGATTTATGATATGAAGTATCGGTCTACCGAGCTCCTTATTCGATCTTCGTCAATTACCCGTGTGACAGGGAAGTTGTCTGACGCTGAAGAATTTCCTAGATAAAATGAGGTTAAACTGGCAGCCGAATGCGTACTATATCACTGAAGAACTTGTGACAACTAGCCTACGGGAAAGGCCAGATCATCACTCGCATCGATAGAATATCCACACCGTTTGCTGCTATCACTGAAAGAACAGAATGTGATGTGCAGGGTCCGATCTGTTTCCAACCCACTATACTTTTCCTTGCGCATAAAGGATATACTTAGCTACCCAATCGACTCGAGCCGGGATGAAGTTGCCCTTTTCCTTTTGCTCGTACTAGACGGATGACTAGAAGAGATCGGATGCTAGGTCCGTTTTCGGATAGAGCTCCGACTACTTATTTATCTTCACTTAGCAAACCCAATCGTTAAATATCATATATATTATAGTCTCTGGAAGATTTGCATGACTGCTCTTAGATTTCCTGGCGGACAGGGAGTATCGCGGGACGGAGCACAGACGGGGAGTGTCGCGAGACAGAGCACTAGACTGCGGGGCGCCGTCGATAGGCTTACTGATTGGGAACGACTCTCATCTGATTCTGGAGTTCCATGCATAGAATGAAACATCTTTCTCTAAAAAGGCGCTTCCAAAAACGCCACAACGGGATCACTTTATCGGTCAACCGTGAGTTACAACCCTCTGCAATAGAGTTTAGTCTATGTCTTCAATTTCCATCAGGGGTTTTGCCGGAGTACGTCGGGGAAGCATCGCGGATGTGCAAGAAATGCATCACTTCATACATGGTATGCAAACCCCGCCCAGATACACGGATACTGCAAGGAAAGCTAACACTTGCTGGTGCTGGCATCATCACTGGCATGAGCCTTTCCAGCATCAAAAGAGATATCTGGCCCTGACCTTCCTGTTTGGGAATCTGTTAATCGATCATTCATTCAGTGATCTATGTATGATCTGCCAAGCTTTCTTCTGCCTCCCGTGAGCTATGAGAAAAAGGACCCGGCCCTGTAGTGTGCCAAAAACTGGGGTACTATCACTGGCAATGAAATTTGCCAGATGGCGAGTCAGACTCTGGGAGGAATAATCCTTATCGCGGGGATACTTACCCCGTGCTTCGTATAGCTCGCTGCTATGCGTAAATTATGTTTCCTCCGTATCCAAAATGCCTAATTTGTTTCAGTCTCTAATACATGGAATAGCGAAGGGGGTATTCTAAAAAATACTAATAGTTAAGAAAATATAAATTGCGCTCAAAGCCCCCTGCAATATCCCGGATTCTGTTACCTCGAGTCATCAATCCGCAGAAGTCGCTACCTAGTCACAGCTTTATCTGGAATATTTATGCATCGTGCACCTTCATTATGCTTCCTTCCAAGCCTGTAGGTTTCTCCAGCGTCATGGACGCCTCAAACTCCCCAGAGGAACTCCTTGATAACAGTGTTTACCAGTTTGACGGCAATGTGAGGGCCAGGTACTTCTGGTATGGTATTGCTGCCCTCATTGGTGTGACGGCCATCTTGAACTTGCGTTGGCGTCTTGACTTGAGATTGAGGTATGCGTTTTCCTTTCCCGGTATTGCCAGTATAGCATGTGCTTACAGAAAAGGAATTCCAGGAAGCGCTCAAAACCAGCAAGCAATAGTTCTTCAAGTATCTTTTTTCAGGCTACTAATGCTGCCACAAACTTGGCACGTCGGGCGACATATCTTCAAGTGACTCCACCTGGTAGGGCATTCTGGTTCAAAGTCCCGCCTCTAGGTGTTGTCTACTTAATCCTCGCCTATATCTTGTTCATTCTCCTTCTCGAATTCTTGAATGATCACGGTTTTACGGGCCGTACATGGTGGACAATGGTTGGTCTTTGCGCTGGATGGCTCACTGTCGCTCAAATTCCACTCGTCGTCCTGCTCGTCAGCAAACATAGTCTCATCGGGTTGTTAACCGGGGTTTCCTATGAGAGACTCAACGTTTTTCACCGTTGGGTTGCACGTGGTATGTTACTTCTGGCAACACTCCATTTCGCTTTCCTCGCGTCGCGATGGGGTCGTGTTCCGGGTCTCCTATCTTCGGAGTGGGCAACTAATGACGCTTTCCGCTCCGGCGTAACGACTTATGTGATTCTTTTCTGGATGAGCTTCTCAACCGTTGCGCCCCTGAGACACTTCTCGTGGGAGTTCTTCGTTTTCCAGCACATAATTACCTACATGGGTTTTATCATTGCCGTTTCGATACATATTCCAAGCGACGCCAATGATGCTCACGCCTATGTCTATGTTGCGGTTGCCTTATACCTGGTTGAGCGGCTGGTTTACTTTGCTCGCTTTGCTTTCACCAACTCTGGTTCCAGCAAAGTGACTCTCGAGTCCCTGGAAGGAGATGTCACAAAAATGTATGTGACAAATCGTCGCATCAAGACCTGGGCTCCCGGATCACACGTCATGATTGGTATTCCACGATTCGGTCTGGTTCAATCCCACCCTGCCACTATCATGTCGATCCCTAGCTCCCATAATGGAGAGGTGGTCTTGCTATTGCGAGCCTACAAGGGGTTTACCAGGCGCATCTACGAAGAGAACCACAAAAGACCAAGAGAGATACCTGACGATGTGTCATTGCAAGAAGGACAGTCGAGAAGCTCTATGAAACAGTATGCGGCTTTGATCAATGGGCCATACGGATCATCGCATGCCGAATTCGTCTCATTCAAGACTGTCGTCTTAATTGCTGGCGCTACAGGTGTGACTTTCACCATGTCTGTCTTGCTTGACCTTGCCCATCGAGCCGCCGTTGCAGCAGAGAATGGTGATACACCGTACCCTGTGCGCAAAGTCACATTTGTATGGCTGATACGGAAATCTGTCTGGGTTGAATGGATCTCAGACGAGTTGCGAATAGCAGTGTCTGACCTTGAAAAGGCGGGAATTACGTTTGAATTGCAAATTTTTGTGACCAAGTCGGATAGCGAAGATACGATTCTAAGCAATAGTCCGAAGCTGGGTCCTCAATATCTTGAGAAAGTTGATGGGGCGAGGACAACTCACAGCATATCTGGTTCGTGTTTTGACTCGGGCCGTCCGACCTGGAAAGATCTGTTGCGCAATGTTCTTTCCGATGCCGAAGGAGAAAGTGCCGTGGGTGTATGTGGTCCTCTGAGCCTTTCAGTTGATATTCGGAAAGAGGTCGTTTCACTGAGTTCTGAGGGGACTCGACTTCTCTACTTGCATGTCGAAAGCTTTTCCTAGAAAGAGCTTTTGAACTTTATGTATATCTGATGAAGAGTCGAATGGAGTACACTATTACCAATATCTGATGCTAATATTCATGTCCTCGTACCCCAAATTGAAGAAAAACAGGCCGCACTCTGCGAGATTGCCACTGTAGGACGATCGTTCCCCACACCTAATCTTCTCGCTCTGGCCATGAAGGGACAAGGTGGCGGAGCAGAGCTGAACCCACGCCGTGAATTTACCTGTTCCTCCCAAAAGCTTGAAACAGATGCCATGCCAAGAAGCAGGGCTACACCTCTAGGTTAAATGCCAAAAGTCTTTTGCATGGATCAATCTAATATCATTCTGCTCCCACAATGGCAATCACCGATCGGCCAATCAATGATATTTTTCAGTCCCACTTCCATAGATCCCTTGCAAGTTTGCTTTGGGCCGTCGGAGAGATCTATAATATTACTTGACTGCATGACATACCCAGAGACTTAATGGGAACGATGATTACCCTCAGACCGTCAGGTATGTATGAGTGATCTTTAAAATAGGCTTGAGATCACCCAAGTTGACCAGGCCCAGGTTGGGACTAATTTCGGTCCAGAGAAGATCATCAAAACTCTGCTAGTGAGAGAAGCAAATGCATCCCTAAGTCACCCAACGTCTTTCCCTGACAATAAAAAGCAATCTGACCGGAGGCAAAATATTTTTGAGAAATCTACAATGCTTACGGTATTTTCGTTCGGTTGCTCAGTACCATCATAGTTCAATCTAACATGCTGTTTGCTAGTGGCCGACCTTACGACAAAGAAAACCTCAAACTCATACGTCTTGACCAATTGAACCAGGTCTCCATCGAACACGGACGATGTACCGTGTTATCATTCTGCGGCAGTGCGGTGCTTGAATTGGGAATTGAAGGCACCGTTGACCTCTACAATGACGCAATGAATCGGATTGCTTCGTTGTCTTGGAAGGGACCCTGGACGCGCATGGAGAATAAGCTCGATCGGACAACCTTGACAACAGCATTATGTCGTGATAGTGTCGGCTCCCGCATACGAGGGGGTTCTAGGAGATCTAGGCGTAGAGGTTAGGAATGTTGGTGTTCGAAAAACTTCCGGCCTTCGATGTATCTCATCTGCAACTAGAATGTTTTGAAAGTTATATTATCCACGAGTGGTCGTGAAATTCATACTATTGACTCCTGTCGTCCCCGTGCCACCCGTGGGCATCTTACGATACCCGAACAGCCTGGGTTTGATTTAAAACACCGGCTCAATTCCGAGATTTCTTGTCCAGACGGGGACACTGAAGATTGAAGAGCCAGGGAGCAAGGGATTGATTTGCTACTCCGAGCGTCCATCAGAGACCCTTTCTATAGAGCAGACACGATGGTTGCTTTGAGTTTCCTTTGAGTGACTGAGCAGGGTTCTGTGAATATACAGTAGCTTTGCACGTTATAGAACAGCCATCCTTGACCAAGGTGGCAGTGTAAAGAGCGAGCAATTCGTTATTGAAAAACGATGTTGACCATGTGTGGAGTGACCGGGAAGTTAATCGGATCGGTGGATCGATGGGCATCTGCTCTAGGCCGATCGACGAGTCATGCATGTTCCATCGGGTCTCTTCCACGGCATGTAGCATAGAATGGGGGCTGATGATACAAAGTTCCCAGTTTCCTCTCAGTCGGCATTACTGTGCCTGCTTCGCTAGGGATGCTGGTCTCTTCCTCGTTTGGGAAGGTCAATCACTATCATCGATGACCTTTCAGTAGATGGTGATTGGTGGCATGACAGATACATCACCAAACTCTAAATTGCGCCGCTTCCAGAGCTAGTTTTTGTCACATCCCGAGGAAGATCCACTTTCTTCTGGCAGTAGTGATAAATTATTTCATTCTGGTATTCGCTCCTTGGGGAAGGCAGGCTTCAGCTCCTGCTTCATTCCGAGATCTGGACAGGATCATCGTCAGTGCATCTGCCTTCTCAAGGTGGAGCCTTGGTTACCAATGTATTGTCGTCATTTTCGCAGCTGTGCAGCTTTCGCATTCGTATTTACCAGGTCGACAATCGCCTCGGGGTCTTACTTGTGTCGGGCTCCACTTGTCTTGAGGCCAGATTCTGTTCCCTAGATGAGGAGCTGAGATGAGCGAATTATTACTTGGTGGCTTTGTGATCCACCCGTGGAATTTCTGGACAAGCGAGAATGGGGCGCAAACAATTCCAGGGCGATATTATAATTTTGAGTTTATTGAGTGGACATTGCAAGAGCGTCCGAACAGTGAAATCTTAGTCATTATACTGGAATGCCTTTCCTATAGCATCCAATTCAGGACGTTCCAAAAGCTTTGCTAATGAATGAGATCAGAATCATAGAGTAAAATAAGCATTCGCATCAGCCTTTTGTTTCTTTCATTGTCTATCATGATTTATAAAGTAATCAGGTCAATATGTAGTCACTTTCTAGATTCGAGTCAAGGGTTGAAGGTAATGGACACAATCGGACCAAAATACTGGCAATTCGAGGAACTTATAGTACAACGTTGAGATGCCCAACGGTCGTATGTTATCAATGAGCACATGTCTATGATTCTATGCAGCGATACTGCTATGATCTACCCCGTAGACGATTCCATAACTCGTACCCGCAGCAAGCGCACCTACAAGCAGTGTTTGTGCCGCCCCGTAGAAACCTGCGCGCTTAGTTTTGAGGATGGCGTAGTTTTTGGAGAAGCCGAAAATGATACAAACGACGACGGTGATGCCTATCGAGATGAAGAGAGCGTGGTTCGTGTTTTTTATGGCGAAGTACGGGATCATGGGAAGGAGGCCACCTTTGAAAAGATTGGAATCAAGTTAGCGATGGAAGCTTCACAGATCAGAGGAAGGAGAAGAAACGCAGAACAATCGACATACCAATGAAGTATGAAATTCCCATCGTAGCTGCTGAAATCCACGCCCGTGAGACATTAGGCTTCTCGAGTTTCAATTCAAAGTCCATCATAAACTGTACTCAAGCGTCAGCGACTTTGCATTTATTCACAAAGAGATTGTCGAGAACTTACTCGAATCCATTGCTCCGTGTCCTGAGTGAGACAATCAATCACGGACCGACTTGCTTCTCTAGAAATGCCATAGCCGTCGAGAATCTCAAAACATTCCTCCTTTTCCGCGCTAGGTTTGGTGAGAACTTCTTCACGCTCGCGCGCCTCTTCACTCTTGTAGTGGTCTCGGTCGGTGACAGCTGCTAGATAGGCACCAAGTCCCATTGATATAGCTCCGCTGAACAATTCCGCAAGGCCGCCAATAATGACAATTTTTGAAGATCCGAGACTCGATAGACCAGCTGTAAGGGCAAAGGGAACGGTCATGCCATCGGCAAATCCAATCGTCATGTCCCGAATGATCGCACCTGATTCAGAGTGGCACTCAGAGGCGGCATGAGTTGGAATAGGAGACTCACTAATGGGCTCTGCTATTGAGGAGGCCATTTTGTGAAAACAGGAAATTTGATGGGTTCACACTAGGAAAGAAAAATCCAGTCGCTATTGAAAGTACACCTTGGACATTTTAAAGCCTTCTGGAGCAAAGTCCTGCCATACAAACAATACTGATACTTGGACTGGATGTGTATAGAATGCACTCCACCAATCAGCCTAGACCTATTAACAATCATCCTAAGCATAAGCCCGACTTGCCCGATCCAGTTGCTCAGTTAATATAGTCCACTGTACCAAATAGTGGGACCAGGAACATACGACTGGCGACTCATGACTAGAGCACTTGCCCTGGTTAGTTAGTAAGCCCGCCAATCATTGCATCCCTATTACACATCAAAGTTGGGAGATGGCAGCGATGACCTTGCGTGGCGAAAGAAGCTGGGAATGTTGGTTGCCTCAGGCGCCTATCAATAGGTGCTTGGGCTGGGACGGGGGCTTGTCAGACCACAAAAGACTGATGACGGGCACTCGGCCGGGTGTTTCGATTGCGATCAATCCAAAGCGGCCTGCTTGTGCCTCCACGGAAACAAGGTAGTATTACGTTCGAAAAATTGGGGAACCTAACGAACGTGTGGGGCGACCGAATTAAAGCTTATTTAGCGTCGCTAGGGTCTTCGTCCTCGACCATAGGATTTGTCCGACCATAAGGTCTTCTACCCCAATGAAGTCTATAAAATATCCGGAACCTTGGACACCGGAAAGCTTCGCGTTCCAATCTACCACTTAAAACTGTTTCCTCCCCTTAAGAACTTGGTTGACGAACGTGCCACCCGCCCGTTTGAAGTTACAGTATGTCCGCCTACGTCCACGATGACGCGTGCAGGACTACAAACGCCAAAGTACAACATGCTCAAAAAATCCCATATATATCTCCACTGATACTTTAACGTCGGTGTCAAAAGGTGCCTGGCTACGCGATAACTACCTTATCTGATATCCCTTTCATTGCTAGTCCCCCGGGCGGATATAGTACCCGAGCTTTTGACAGTCCGAACACTGTTGGTTTCGTCCAATGAACGCACAGCTTTGCAAGGGACATGAAGCTTTGGCATAATTTACGCTGTTCCGCGTTCCAGGGCTTTCGACCTACCTATGATAAGCTACATGATGGAGAGCATCTGGAGCAAGAGCGGGAATTTGAGTGGAAACAGCGACACGAAAATTCAAGTGATGCGTGGCCGAGAAAAGCAACCGTGGGGTTTTTTCTCTTGCTAGTCGACCTAACAATCCTTGTGATGTTGCTGCATACATTGAAGCCTCTAATCACTCTGCTGCGCCTGAATGAGCAACTCTTTAGCCCTCGAGTCACTTTGCCAAGCCCTAGTTTCTCAAACTATCGCAATGGAACAGTCCAGTCAAGTCGAATCCCTTTGATTCTACATCAAACTACAGCAACGGAAGAAATTCCAGAACGCTGGATTCAGCCACAACAAAGTTGCAAGAGAGCTTATTCAGAGTTTGAATACAAGGTGCGTTTGATTATCTTCATGGCCAGGAGAGACGACATGCGTGGACGACAATCGTCGTGCATACCTCATTATATCCACAGGTTATTGATCATTACTTTTAGCTATGGACTGACCAGTCGGCGCGCAATTTCTTGTCTGAGCACTACTCGTGGTTCGTGCCAATATGGGACAATTATGCATTCCCTATCCAACGAGCCGACTCGATTCGCTATTTTGTCCTGTATCACTATGGGGGGATCTACCTGGACATGGATACAGTGTGCAACAATACAATCCCAGTTTACAAACTCGGATCGCCGCGAGTCAAAGACTACGCTCTATTCAAATCAACCATTCCTACTGGCATCACGAATGACCTGTTGGTCGCCTCCGCGAGGCACCCCATCTACGCATCAGCAATATCGAACCTACCCGCATACAATGCGATCACTCGAGGCTGGGCTCGACTTCAACCGTATTGCGCTATCATGATTTCTGCTGGACCGTTGTTCTTGACTATGGTGGTGAAGGACTACTTACTCGAATCTAATTCACTACATTCGAAGACTGCGGGCGTCGTCAATCAAACTGAGCTGGCGCCCTATATCACCGATCTTCAGAGCAGCTCGTGGCATCATGCTGATGCACAAATGTTTATGTGGATTGGAGAGCGACCGTGGCTGTGGTTTACCATGGGGGCGTTTGTCCTCCTAGCTGGTCTTTACATCATCGATCGTCTGTTACTGCTTGTCTACGCTCTGTTTCGAAAGGCTCCATCGGATATCTACGGTATCAAATTGGATAAAGCGGCATAAATCGGGCCTGGATAGGGTTCCTATATAGTAATAGCTAATAGTGTACATTGGGACTGTAAGCACAGAGGGCCTCCCGATACTGATGCAAATATTCTCGAAGATTATGTCAATGACGTGAATGCATATTGTTTGAAATTATGTCTCGCCATTTACAATGAATAGAACCTGGTTTTTCTTGGCTCAGTCTGATTTCGTACCCTGCTATTTGTTTGGTCAAAAGTGAACTATAAGCCGACTGCACAAGGATTATAAACTCGCGAAAATTCCCAAACCTCGCTCACTTAGCTTGCTATTTATCACGCTGTTCCAGATCTTACTCCGGTCCCGTTATCTCATGAATATCAGAAGATACTAGAATCCATAACAACACCGTGGAACCAAGAGCAGGTATATGTATGCGGGAGAGCGGCACCTTCAGCAGGCAAGCGAGATTCATACCTAAAGTATGGATGGAAAATCTCATCTTGGAAGTCTCCACGAAAGTGTTTATTTGATCAATTGACATATCATCTCCTCCATTTTTGGCTGACCCTCTTCAGCACTTCGTTATAGAAGACCACTAGGTGGATGCGGGGCCCCATCGATAAGCGCGGGAGGAGATAAGCTGCTGGCGGTACTCGCGGGGCCAAGCTGAGCCACGATAACCAACCACCTCCAGGCTCCATCCGATCACTTACCGAAATTCCTGAGCCGTGTTGATAAATTGTTTCAATGCTCGGAAGTCTGAGCCAGCTTACCGTCTCCATTTCTCTCTCGTCCCGTCAAGAAACTCTATCTCGACCTGAACCTCCTCATACAGAATGACTGCCTCCAAGGTGTATGACGTCGTCGTCGTTGGTGCTGGCCTGAGTGGCCTACAAGCCGCCGTCGTAGTTCAAGCCGCAGGGCTTACTGTCTGTGTTCTAGAGGCCACTAATCGTGTGGGTGGAAAGACACTTTCAGTCAAATCCTCCGAGAAGGGATACAATGACTTGGGAGCGGCGTGGATCAACGACACGAATCAAAGCGAAATGTTCAAGCTCTTCAAGAAGTATGGCTTGGATACAGAGGTCCAACGTGCGTGTGGAGATACTGTCATCCACCATGCAGATGGCGCTGTGGAGAAGGTGCCTTACGGACAACTATCAGTAAGTGAGTTTGACCTCTGAACGAAAGTTACACGGCTAATTAAGTTTCAAAGGGAAACTTCGAACTTCTTTTGGAGCTCGTGGAAATTTTGAGAGAAGAATCCTCGACCGTAGATTTGGAGAATCCTCTAAAATCACACAACGCAGCTGAGATTGACCGGTTGACGTTCAAGGAATTTTGTGTCCGAAGGACGCACAATGAACAGACAATCGGAATTGCAAATCTGATTTCCTCTGCGTTGCTCGGAGTGGAAAGTGATGAAGTTAGTGCTTTGTACATGCTGCATTATTTCAAGTGTGGCTGTGGTATCGACAATCTCTTGTCGGACCGGAAAGATGGGGGTCAATATCTGAGGAATCGACAGGGTAAGCGTGGTAATACATTTCTTATTCCTATCGCATTCGCCAAATTCTCTTGAGCCATGCTAATAAATTAGGAAATCAAACAATCTCGAAGAAGTTTGCAGAAGAGCTTGGGTCGAATTCGGTCTTCTTATCAAAGCCAGTCGCCTCGGTGGACCAATCCAAAGATGGCCAAGGCGTTGTCGTCCTGACTCAGTCTGGGGAGCTTTTCCACGGTCGGAAGGCCATCATCTCAGTTCCTACAACGCTATACCCTACTATAACCTTCAACCCTCCGTTGCCTGCGAAGAAAACAGCCCTGAGCGATAACACTGTTATGGGGTACTATAGCAAGACTGTGTTTGTCTTCAAGGATCCTTGGTGGCAAACTGCCGGCTTGTCAGGCATCTTGGATTCGGAAGTTGGACCCATCAGCTTTACAAGGGATACCAGTATACCAGCAGATGATCAATGGTCCATCACCTGCTTTATCGTGGGTGAACGAGGAAGGCAATGGTCAAAATTGTCCAAAGCCGCTCGTCATAAGCAAGTATGGGAGCAATTCAGCCAAACCTTTGGCAAGTATGTGAACAATATACCCGAGCCGACCAATTCGATAGAAATGGAATGGGCCAAACAGGGCTATTTCTTGGGGGCGCCTTGCCCAGTCATGACGCCCGGCGTATTGACAACGGTGGGCACTGAGCTCGCAACATCCTTTGGAGATGTCCATTTTGTGGGCACTGAGACGTCAACGGTTTGGCGGGGATATATGGAAGGCGCGGTGCGATCGGGTCAACGAGGAGGTGCTGAGGTTGTGAAGGAGCTGATGAATGAGCTTTCTGTGAGGTAGAATGCCAATTTGGACAGGCATACAATATGGAAACCGAGGTCAAATCGTTGATGCTCCATACAGGTGGAGACATCGACAAGGGATCATGTATTATTGTAACCTTCTTCTCCCTAGCTCCGGAGCTATCTGTTGCCGCGTATCTGTAGCCGCGCAACGGCTGTTAACTCACTAGCGAGCCTCCCCAAGTCTACTAAGCTTGCCCCTTTTGCAGTCCCGCGTCATCAATCCGTCAGTCTTACTAGTTATCTGATCGCAATCAACTCTGAAAATGCGGAGGAAGTGGGTTCCTGAAACTTTTGAGCGCGGTAGATCAATGCTTATCGCCACCACTTCTCTTAGACCGTTGGTATAACAATCAATACGTGTCCAATTAAAACGACAGGGATCTTGATGTCCAAGAGCGGGGTTCTTTAACTAGCACCCAATGATGCGAAGGAAAGAACCTACCCGGCCTATGCAGCTATCACGTCCGTCACCTGCGTTAGTCTACCTGTCGGCCCATGGTGACAGAAGTACAATGACAATCTCCGATATTTAGGAGCTAGCTCCCCCCGCCTTATGAATAGAAATCTGACTATCCGCACGAGCGAAATAATAGTTAAACCATAGTCACTGTAATCTGGCTGCTCCTCGAGAGCTCCCTCTTTACGCGCCCGCGCCATTCTGAAAATGATGGACACAAAGGGAGAGTCCGATTGTATGAGGCCCCTTCCGAAGCCTATGCTAGCCTTTTGCTGATCACTCTACTCCCTTTTTCAGATGGGACAAAATCGCTTGAACAAACACACCATGTGCAGGACACAGAATCAAATTACTTGGCAGACAACAATGCAACCAACTCACCCAAGAAAATGCAATTAAACGCATTTACTCTCTTATGCATGGGGTTCGTCATCTGCAATAGCTGGGCTGGTATCTCGGCAAGTCTCCAACTCGCCCTCCTGCAGGGAGGGCCGGTCACCTTGGTATACTCCATCATTATCAGCACAACAGCATATTTTGCGATAGCAGCATCTTTGGGTGAGCTGGCATCTGTTTACCCGACAGCTGGTGGGCAATACCACTTCGCTTCGATTCTTGCCCCTCCCAGCATCAGACGAGGCATCTCTTATGCATGCGGTATCCTGGGAATATTCTCATGGGTCGCTATCAGTGTTTCGGTGACTATACTCATTGCGGAGACTTTGATGGCTGTGGTCGCTGCTACTCATGAAGGGTTTGTCGTCGAAGCTTGGCATATCTTCTTGGTCTACGAAGCGTTGGCATTCCTCGCTTTCATATATAACGTTCTCGCTTTGAAACGTGCTCCTTGGACGCACATTATTGGATGTGAGCCAAAATCTTGCATTGACTCGGATGGCATCTTTGATCTTCATGCTAATCGAGGTCCTACTCAGTCTTCCTTACTATTTCCATTTTCTTGATCTCTTTTGTCTCGATCCTTGCTCGGTCGCACGAAAAGCAACCGAGTTCATTTGTATGGGTCACGTTTATCAACGAGACCGGCTGGTCCGACGGTGTTTGCTTCTTGAGTGGTCTTTCCACCTCATGTTATATGTACATTGGCCTGGATGCCGCGATGCACATGGCCGAGGAATGTACAGAGCCAGAAAAAACGGTTCCTCGAACTATGCTAGCTGCTATCGGAATTGGCTTTGTCACTGGATTTGCCTACGCCGTTGCAGTATTGTATGGGATCACTGATATTGAGGAAATAATGACGACGACCGGGTAAGTTTTGGTTCGACGCTTTTATTTTGGACAAATTCCTGATGATTTGAGGCTATAGGTGGATCCCGTATCTTGTTAATGTTCAAACCCTCCGATCGACAACAATGGCAAATGCCTTTGCAACCCTTGCCATCATCATGGCAATTTTTATAATCATCGCATCCCAGGAGGCCTCTTCTCGACTCGCATGGTCTTTTGCGCGTGACGACGGCCTTTTACTGTCAAAGTTCATGCAGCGAGTGCATCCCAAACTTGATGTCCCTATCTATTCTCTGATCCTTAGTTGGTCTTTGGTCTTTATCTGCGGTCTAATCTATCTTGGATCCTCAACTGGTAAGTGGATCAAACTCCTGGCTTGCACACCCCTCTGTGTTTCCAAAGAAGAGGACTTCGTTACCGATGGACTGATCCCGATTCCTACTGTTTCTAGCGATCACCGCGCTCATTGGATCTGCTGTGATTCTTCAGCAGTTGTCATTCGTGATCCCAATCATTCTGCTTTTATATCAGAAACGATCAAAAAAGTTCTTACGACCCAAACGAGCCTTCAAACTACCTGATATTGTTGGGTGGATTGCCAATATCTACGTGGTTGTGTTTTGCACAGTGACGTTGATTTTCTTCAATTTCCCGATTTTCATTCCAACAACGTCTTCTTCAATGAGTAAGTCAGCATGCAGTTTATCCCTAGATTTAGCCTAATGAGTTGTGGAGACTGAAACCCAAGAATATTTCTGACGAGACATTAGATTACACGTGTGTCATCCTTGGGATTGCTCTTGTGCTTGGCTTCTTGAACTGGCTCCTGCATGCTCGAAGATACTACCATGGACCTGTGATCGATGAGCATGCAATAAGCCACTAAGCCTAGTAATTGAACATAGGATAGATGTAAGCAAATTGGAAGCGGTACTCAAACTTTAAAGTATTTTGTTACTTACTTTGTGACTAATTCAAGATATTTGTGCGAGTCCCCTGTTAGGACATCGCCAATAGAACACTAAATCTTCGCTAGGAAGAGTCGACCGATTTTCAGAAAAGGGTTTCTATAACTAAAAAGGTCCAAAAAAGAAAAAAAGAAAGCCAAAGCAGGGAACAAGTCGCATGGGTCTAGGCGAAGCTAAGTTCGAGAATGCCGCAGGGATGTTGAAGATCCTTCCTCTCGTTCAACGAAGATGCCTATGTGAGAAATGTCGTCTTTTCCAACGATATGTCAAGTGAAATAGTTTTATCGCTTCATCAACCAAACAAACGGAGTGAGTTCCATTTCGAGTAGCATTTAGGAGAAGACCTCATCCTGACGTCATCCTAAACATGCAATCTCCTGGAAACTCACACTGAGAAATCACACTCGTCAATCTGACGTTCTTCAGACCTTTAATAAAATTCCCGCTTTAACCCACAGAGTGAACGTAGCTTAGTTACACTTGTTGTGATTTGGACTGCAATCAAGATGCCTACCAAGTTCAAACTTAACACTGGCGCAGAAATCCCGGCCCTTGGATTCGGGACATGGCAAGATGAGCAAGCCCAGGAAGACGCCGTAACCGAGGCGCTTAAAGCCGGCTATCGGCACATCGACACTGCACGAGTGTAAGTTGCAATCTTCACCCTGAATTACCCCAAGTTATTAACAGCTTACACAACTAAACAACAGATATCTCACTGAGAAAGCGGTCGGTAAAGCAATCAAGAAGAGTGGCATCCCTCGTGAAGAACTCTTCATCACGACCAAGCTATGGAACAACAAGCACCATCCGGACGATGTAGCGCCCGCATTGCAGCAATCCCTTGATGATCTGGAATTGGAATTTGTCGACCTGTATCTGATCCATTGGCCTGTCGCTTGGAAACGCGGAGAAGAACTCTTTCCCAAGAAGAACGGGAATATGCTCCTGGAGGATATCGATATCGTCGACGTAAGATATCCCAGCGTGATTTACTTCTCTCAGTGGTCTATGCTAACAATACTATAGACATACAAGGCCATGGAGAAGCTGCTGAGCACCGGAAAAGTCAAAGCCATCGGTGTCTCAAACTTTTCCAAAGCCGAGATGGAACGACTTCTACAGAACACGTCCGTCGTCCCGGCAGTTCACCAGATGGAGTGTCACCCCTGGCTCCAGCAACGGGAATTCACTGCATGGCACCGTGCGAAAGGTATTCATGTCACACACTACTCGCCTTTGGGGAATCAGAATCAGCTTTACGGTGAGAAGGGCTCGATTGGAAAGTTGATCGACGAGCCTATTCTCGCTGAAATCGGCAAGCAATACGAAAAGAGCGCAGCTCAAGTCACCCTAGGTGAGTGGAACAACCCAAAGAACGGCCTAAAATATCTAATCTGATACCTTGATTCAGCGTGGGGTGTGACTCAGGGTCATTCAGTTCTTCCAAAGTCGAAAACGCCCTCGCGAATTCAGTCTAATCTCAAGGGCGACTTCAGATTAGGACCCCATGATATGGAGAAAATCCAGTACATTAACAAGAAGCTTCGTTTTAACGACAGCAGTGCGGAGTTCGGGCGAGATTTCTTTACTGATCTAGAGGGCAAATAAGCCTGACAAACATCCTTTTCTCTGCCCTCGTGTCCTAGTCAATCATTTCGGTCTCTACTGAAGGCGTTAATTAAATAACAATCGACAACTGGCTCCGTGTGTGCCCATTACTGCAGTAGACTCTTTCCAGACAGCGCCAAATGCGGTTTGACTTGCCTCAAAAAGCGAGCAATCTACCTTGATAGCGGGATGTCCTCTTCTAGAAATGCTATTAAGTATATGGGAGATGTTCATGAATCAGGTCGGGTTGCTGACTTCATACTATGTACAGCCCATCTCATCTCGTTTCGAAAATAAAAAATGACATCGAAACCAATCCGGTTTATACTCCCAAGAACCCAACTCCACCCACTAATCCCACGCATCACCCCATCCATCCTCAACATCTTCATCCTTCGGCTTCGTATCAATCTTCTTAGCTGGCGCCACAACTCTCGGCTTAGCAGCCGGCTTCGTCGCAGGGGTACTCTTCGTCAATCCCCTAGGTAGAGGATTTTTCGTCTTAGCTTGATTTTTCGCCGCCAACCACCCAGCGAAATCAGGCTCGCCGCCATCATCATAGGGAACAGCGGATGCTTTTGTTGCTGTCGGGTCCGGTGATGAAGGGTTGGGTGAGGCCACCGCCGCGGTGAAGGGGTCTACGTCTTTATCATCGTCATCGTCAATGGCGCCCCAGGCGTCAAAGACATCGTCTCCTTCTTCAGCGTCGTGCCATTGGTCCTCGACGACGGGGACAGGTATGTCGGACTGAGACCTGGAGAGAGGGTGGGCTGCCGGGCGTAGTGTTTTGTTGGATGGTTCGGGTTGGATAGAGGGTGAGGATTTGGCGGGGTGTGGGACGGAAGCTGGGCGGGGGATATCTTCGGAGACCTTGTTGGCGGCCGCTGTGGGTGCGATCTCGCCGTCTGCAGCAGCGAGTTTGTTGGTGAATGAGGAGATAGCCCAACCAGCCCAAGACTTGTCGTTGGAGTTGCCGATGCGGGCATCTGATTTGTTGGGTTCAGGGGTTGAGCTTGTCGGTGGCTGTATCACTGTGTCGGCCATTGTGCTGCCAAATTTGCGCACTCGGTGGATGTAGAGGTCTAGTGTTTTATTTGCTTGGTCGCGGACCAGCCTGTGTGATCATTAGTAGTGGCGATTGAGGGAGGCGTCAAATTAGTACTCACTTCTCCTTGTCTAAGAGTGCCGGACAAATGGCTGGCAGGATCTTGCCGGCGCAGTCTTCTTCCGTAAATGTATCAATTGTGGCAGAGAGTGCGAGGAGGCCAGCATTTCGAGCATGCACGAATGGATCTCTGATGGATCTCGTAAAGGCAGCAATGAGCACTTTGGATCGAGTCTAAACAAATGTCAGCCTGGAAAACATTGACTACCGAATGATAGAACCTCACACTTTGCCCCAGATTCTTCGCAATTTTGCCCAAGCAGATGGTGGTGTTGGTACGAATGCCAGGTTGCTCGTCGTTCGCCGTGCGCGCCAGGAACTTTAGCAGCTCTCCATTGACAACTCTGTCACTGAGTTTGCTGACAACAGACAAAACTGCCTTGACCGTTTGTTCTCGAACAACGGGGGCAATGTCTGTAAAACCAGAGGTCTGAAAAGCACAATATTAGCGGGAAAAATAGGAGCCAAGCAACGGCGACACCTACCATCTGTGGGAAGATCTTATCATTGACGACCTTCTGTGGCAGATTATCAATCATCAACGGCAGGTTATCCAATAGACAAACTCGCAGCGCACGGTCAGGGTTTCCAAAGAGCCGCACAATCACGGGTGTCAATTTGGCATTGAACTCGTCTGATGATAGCTTTGAGCCAATCTTCAAGGTTGCACTAAGGACCTTGGGTCCACCACCGCCAAATTCAACAGACTTGAGAAGCTCAGGAAGTACTTTCATTTTAAAGAAGTCTTCGGGGAAATCATCGGACAGATTATCGAGCTCACTTCAAGTGAGATTAGTACCGATGGAAAGACATGCAGCATTCAGAGGGACATACCTGATAAACTCCTCGCGCTCAGCCTCGCTTTTAAGCCCCAGGCTCTCCATATCTTCCGTCAAACGAATCAAAGGTGTCTGGAAGAAGCCGCCATGCTTCTTACCTTGCTCAACAAAATGCGCCGCGCTCAGTCGCAGCTTTGGGTTTGCCGTGCAGAGACGCTTATAGCTTTGCTGCATACTGGGCGGGATATTGGTTGTCTTGCCAATTTGATCCCCACCAGAGAATTGACCGTTGAAGACTTCGAAGACCAAGATGCCGAGTCCATATGCATCGACTGCTGTCAAAGGGTGGCGTTTGATAGCATCCCAACCAGCCTTGACCACTTCTGGAGGTGTGTAGCGAGCTGCGTCGGGGACCAGGCTTCCGTAGGTCTGATTTCGGTTTAGTATACTACGCCTGCGAGCTAGCCACCAGCAACTTACATATATGACAGCATCGTCCTCTTTCATAGAGCTCAGAATGTCAAATCCGCCCAGCTTCCACTCGCCGCTTTCACTCGTGTAGACAGAGGATGCGCGCACAGCACCGTGGACCGAAGATGCATCTTCGTTGATGAACTTGAGAGTAGACTAGATGCATAACCCAGATTAATGTCCACCAAATACACAGCGCACAGATACCAAGTAGTCTTACCGACACCGTGTATAACCCCCACTTCGCAGTTTCCTCGCTCAAGCTCCGCCGCTTGACATGCCACTCGAGTGGAACGACTCGTTCGGTCACGATATAGAGGTTCGTCTCATTCTGACAAACATCAGCCTCAATATTTGACCATCGACACTTCATATCATCGCTTCATAGCATTGCATATACCTCGATCGTATCCAAAACCTTGATCACACCAGGATGCCTCAGGGTCCTCGACTTGCGCACCGCATTCTTCGCCAAGGGGAGTCGAGACTTATTGGCCGCGATATCGAAGGTGAACACACTACACGCCGAGCCATCTTCCTAAGCATAGCAAAAGAGACCATGTTAGCATTCATTCAAGGTGTCAAGTAGTAACATCCCCGCGCCCCAACCGCAAGCCTAACAACGAAACCATAAGAATTAGCCACCTACCCTTCTTGTCCCATTATGAAGAGTCCATATAGAATCGCCGATATCCACTCTATCACCCAACGAAACGGGGAACGAGCTCCCCTTCGCGATCGCGGACGCGACGGCCGACTTGAGAAAGTCCATCTAGCGCTGCGCTGGCCACTTCGACTGCGAGGTTTGTTTGTGAATACCCGGCGGGGGCTGGCAGGAGCCCAATGGCCGGAGAAGAGGATTCGAAAGAAAGGAGTTTGGGATACGACAGCTGAATACTACCCAGGAAATAACGAGTCTCTGGGAATCAGTGCCTTCGAAGTTGTTTAGGTCAAGCTGAAGGGAGTCTTGCGGTGATTGACGCGGGCCCCGCCTTATCGCGGAAAGCCATGGGCGGCCTCAGGCAAAAGGGGGGTCCACCGCGTTTATTTGGTTTTCAGCTGCTGCCAGACATTCTCCACTTCCCACTCTTCTCCATGTCGCGGTCATGATGTTGGCTCGCAGTGGATGCGAGAATCTTCGACTCTGTACTATTGCAGAACTTCTCGGGAGCTCTTCTTGGAATCACTCAAACGGTAAGTACTCCCCCCTTCTCATGCCTCACCCCCACCTACCGGACGAGCTACACGCGACGCACTCTCCAATGATGCGAACCTGGTAAAAGGTCAGACCGCGCACCCTCAAAGCTACAACCTCCTCGTCCGAAAATATCGAAGGTACTCGCCTCTTCAGCGACAGCGTCTCTCCACCAACACCAACCAATCCAGACATTGTCTGAAGCAAGCTCTCTCCACGCCTCCATCTCTCTCAATCCAACCATGTCGAGGTTCCCAACCTGACCCCCAGCTTTCTCTAAGACTGGGGCACTCAACACCCATCCACTCTCCTCTCTGATCCAGTCCCATATGGACGCCCCGTTACACCCAGACCTGCTTCATCCCCGTCTCCACGCAGACACACGGCCAAGGCAAGAAGGTCTAGGCCCAAGTCTATGGCTTCCCCCGACACAGGGGCACGGCACTCTTTTCTTACACACGGAATCGATGCTGTGATGACCTTGGGACAAAGATACAAACAGCTTCGGTAGTCTGTATCTTCCGTGTGCATATCTACGCAATACCCGTGGCGAGCTTGCCATGGCTTGTCATGGGGTTGCGCGGCCGTCTTCTGGAGTTCCTGGGCTCGCTTTGCCTCCATGAGGGCCTGCTTGGAACTAATGGCTACGGTCGAAAGAGGGTGTTTGTCTGCTACTGCGTTGGGACGGGGGTGTTGTAGGCCTGGGGTGGGGTTTGGATTAGAGAGAATCTCATGGGTGGATTGGGCTTGTTGGGTGTGGTTGGGCGGGGAGAGTCGGGGATTGTGTGGAGAAGGGTGCTTTTGGCGTGTTTGGTGAGGTTGGTGTGGAGGGTTGATGTACTGGATTGTTTGAAGCACCGCGGTTGGGCTGGGGGTGGGAGTACTTGTGGGCTTTGGATGACGACCAAATTGAAACTGAAAAGACCTGAGGAGATGCAGTCTGCTATTCGGCACCAGTTTTTGGACGAGACTTGAAGGGTTCGTTGCTAATGTTGATCCTTCGCAGGCACATCAAAGTTAATCCGAAGGGTTTGCTCTTCCCTGGGTGGCGCCTTTATACCCCAAGTCGTGATTCCAAGGCAGTCGTAGGCCCTGGATATCGGAGTCCTCCGTGGCAGTCATGGGTCAATCTAGTTCAAGGTCACACTACAGGTCTAGATTACGGATTGGAAATTTCATATTTAGTAGAATCATTCATTGCATCCCGTAGGACTAGCAACCGTCATAGAGACCTCAGATATCGGCCATAGCGGCTCTCTCACCCACATACGCAACAGCCTCATCATCCTTCCCACTTCATATCCGTATCCGATCATCTGATCATTCACTCATGTCTGCCCCAACCCGCAGCCCGTCACGATCCCATACCACCCGAAGGAGGTACACATGTTGAAGAGAAAGAGAAGAAAGAGGAAGCAGATGGATCACCTGCAACCTCACGGACGCTTAATATCGACAGTTTTGAAAGAAGGCAGAGAAGATATCGAGCAATGGCAATAGGACAAGTCCAGGAAGAAATTGGGATAGTCTGACGGAGGGCCTCTTGTCCAGATGCTTGTCATATGTTGGCACATGGAAGAGGAGACGAGTTGAAAAAGCTCCGTTGGGGACGTGTCACGAACATGGCAGTTCATGGGACGGCAGGGACAGTGGCTAACAAACGGGGAAATCCGAGGAAATTTTGTCTTGGATATCGTCAGGCCCATGCCAGAGTGGTAGATAGACGT
The DNA here is from genome assembly GCF_028827525.1 of Penicillium daleae. Classification (NCBI taxonomy): domain Eukaryota; kingdom Fungi; phylum Ascomycota; class Eurotiomycetes; order Eurotiales; family Aspergillaceae; genus Penicillium; species Penicillium daleae. The sequence goes on along the minus strand of NW_026623157.1, from coordinate 1,707,565 downwards.
GCTAGATGTGACCACTCATCCAATTTGCTATTTGAACTGGTAAGTAAGCCGCGCGACAATCAATACGACGATTTGGGACTTACCTGCGATGTATCGTGCCGACATGTAGTTGACCAAACGGTACACCGGGGAATGATGGCCCAAATGATGACAGGAAGGTGAAGGCCGAGACACAGTGCGAATACAGAGCTTAGACAGATGAAGAGAGTCCAGACCCAGAGCTGGTAATCTTCAGTCACGGCATAGCTCAGCGATGAAACATCTACAATGTGAACAGGACAAGACTCTCACTCCAAAATTCAAATACGAATTTTGGCAGCTCATTTGGCTTCGTCAGTTGACTCAGCAGCATGAGAGCCGGCTCCGCCGTTAGCAGGGGTGTTGGACGACATCTGAGGCGGCATCTGCGGCGTTTGGTTGTAGCCGTTGCTCGGAGTCCGGTGGTTAGGCGGGAAATGGTGTGCTTGGTGGGGACTAGACGAGAAGTGGGGTTGTTGTTGGGGGTAACCGCCACGACCAGTGGGCACTGGGGGAGGAGGATGAGCGGCGAAGGAAATCCATACTGGGCGGGGAGACTCACTGTGCGCCGGTTGAGCCCCGAATCCGGGTTGTCCTGGCTGACCCGGAGACATGAACATCATTGGCTGTGGTGGCTGACCAGACTGAGAGTTTTGGTGCATCATCATCGGTGCACCACGGCTGGGGCTGGGATATCCGCTGTGAGGTTGGGGAGGGGGCGCATGCTGGGGGTAAGCATGACCAGGGGAAGGTGAGTACATTTGCATCTGGGGAGTATAAGGCGACATGGCCTGAGGAACACCCATGTAGGGTCCGTTGGAGGGATTTTGCACCATCATGGGAGCCCCCATGCTACCTTGTGGGCCAGAAAAGGAAGGGCCCCCCTGGTAGTGCCTCATTTGCCCCGGCTGAGGGCCTCCATAAAATTGTGGCATTGGCTGGCCGAATGCCAACTGAGCATGAGGAGCCATGGGTGAAGGGTAACCGACGTGGCTCTGGCTCATACGAGGTGAAGGGAAGACCTGCGACGAAGAGGCCGACAGCTGCATGCGATGATGATCTTCCATGTGAGGACCAGGACCGTGAGGGCCTTGGTGGACGTGAGGGCCGTTGGGAGGGCCAGATGAAGGAGGCATGCCAGGATTTCCTTGCTGGAAGTGGAAGGGCATCTGCTGCTGCTGGGGTAGGTTCGGGTTGTTGGACACGGACCGGCCCTGAGGTGAGACCGATTGAGCTCCACCCGGCTGCTTGAAAATGGCCTCGAAGTTTTTCTCTTCGTTGCCGGACGGAACATCCCAGGTGGGCCCGGTTTTGTAAGGAGGGGGAATGCCTCCGGTAGCCGGGTAAGGCTTGTTATCCGCAGCTTCAGCACTCTCCTTCTTCATTCGCTTGATCGGGTTAAAGTGATCGTCGATGGAGGGACGTTCTGAGGCAGGCAGTGGCTTCCTGATGCCAAAGAATGCAGATGGAGTGGTTGCACGAGATACCGAGCGGTTTCGGGAGAAAGGTCGAGGGCTGGCCGCATTGGCCGCGCCGGCAGCGGCCGCGGGGGCAGTAGGAGGAGCAGCACCGCCGGGAGTAAATGTGCTGGCAGCCGGGTTAGGCTTGAACTCCATGGCTCGAACATTGAATTTCGATGCTGCAGTAGTCGAGGAGGGCTGGCTCTTGACAGGGCTTGTCACACGAGGCTGCTCGCTGGCAGGGCCAGTAGGAGGCCCACGGGCATCTTGAATGGGCAGTGGGGCAGGGACAGGTCCCATGCCTGCACCCTTGCGCTGCTGGAGATTGTCTGCGAGTCGGTGGCTAAGCATACCAGTTCCTGGCCGACCAGCCTGCATAGGCTGCTGGGGGTACCGACCACTCGGTCCAGCGAGAGGACCCGTCGGCAGGTAACCCTGGCGGCCACGGGGATAGTTCTGGCGATCAGATGGAGCCACGGGGGAACCGCGCCGGTAGGCCCAGTAGTCCGCACTGGTGCCTTGGGTTCAGCGACCTGCGCAGCAGCCTTCGGCGAAGACTTGTCCTCCGATTGCTGTGCCCGGCTGATGATTGCCTCTTGTTTGTGAGGATCCTTGGCTAGAATAGGTACCAAGTCCTTGGGCACTGGGGTTGAAAGTTTGAAGTTCTTTGAGAACTTCATGAGTTCGTTCAGTTTAATCGTCCGGTCGTAGGACGCCTGGTTACGGCGGCGTTCCTGCATCTTCAACTTCTCACTGTTGGCAAACTGGCGGAAGTGGTCAAGCACCTCTGTCTCGACGTTGGCGGTGGCATTCTCGGGAATCGTTCGCTGCTGCTTAGCCGGAGGAATAGCAGCAACGGGGGCAATCTTGCTAGGCTCGGCCTTTTGTTCGTTTTCCGCGGCTTTGGGAGCTGCGGCGGGCTGTTGCTTCTCGACAGCTGGTACCTCCTTGGCTTGGACTGGGGCGGGGGAAGGAGGAGTCGGGGTTTGCTTAACCGGCACAGCGGGTTGGGCTCCGGCTTGGCGGCGACCAGGAGGAGTATATTTGTTGGGTTGTCCTGAGACCAAGGGCGGGAAGGCTTTGTTCTCACGTTGTACGCCACTGTACTTGTCTTCCTCGTCCTGATCACCAGTGTCTGGAGCTACCAGACCTCTCTCCTCACGCATGTGCACATTGTCCACATCAGTGCCCTCGATCTCGGCCGCAATTCGAGCCGCTTCCACCTGCTTTTGGCGGAAGTTCGGGTCGGAGCGATCAATGCGGGTTGTGTAGATGTGTTCGTCATAGCTGGTCTTTGTGCCGAAAAGGCGCTCGTTCGTCTCGAACTGATCCCAGCCCTTTGACTCACCAGCCGTGCTCTCCAGAGACATATGGACCTCGTGCTCGGCAGGCTCCCAGCGTTTAAGTGTACGCTCGCGCATCGCCAGGTTTCCGGAGATGTCAGCATCGGTTCTGAAACCACCAGTCCCTACATGAAAAAGGCTTGTTAGATCAGATCGTTCTTCCAGATACCGAGGAAATCGGGCGCATCTCTCACCATTTGATTCCTTGACCGAGACCTCGGCCGGGGACACATTGGGCACAGAGATATCGGCCACATCTTTGATATCGAATGCCATGCTGTGCTCCGGGGCAGATCCAACGTACGGGCTTGTCGTGTCACTCACACCGTTGGTCTTTCCCTGGTTCTCCTGAGAGGTGCGCTGCACCATCTTGAGAAGGAAGGAGGAATCACTCGCTTCCAAGTTCGAGGAAGAGAAGATACCGGTGAACTTCTCTCCGTTCTTGGTGGTGATTGTAGTCTGGAGGCCCTGTAAATCGAGATTCCCGGATCAGCGCTTCCATTCCCGTCAGGTCCCTTCTCAGACAGTCCTTACAATGAAGCTGGCGAACAAGAATACTAGTCGGTCGTGGGCATGGCTATCGGGGGTGTTGGACTCCTTCTGGCCCGGTCGAGGGGAGCCAGACTGTCGAGTCACATTGCCATTTGGAGAAGCATATGGGGAACGTTGGGTAATGGGGTTGGTCCCTTGAGTCCAAGCCTTGTGGGAGTTTGTGCGCCTGTGCAGTAACACATTATGTGGGTCAGCGGGGGGAGTGCAAACAGATATCGGTGGAGTAGAGATAAGAAGAGGTGTAGTGATCAAATCCGAGCAAACCAATTGGTGCTTCATGGACACACAATCCCACGCACAGCTGTGCTCAAGCTTGCCCAGCTTGAAGGCACGTGCACCAAGTTTCCACATTGGCTGGAGAGGAGTGACGGAAGGACGAAAGGCAATCATCGCCCGGATTGAATGTGAGGCAGACGCATCACTCCCAGCGGAGAGATAGCATTAGGGTTGTGGGGGCACGAGAATAGGAGGTGCAAGATGAAGGGGGGGGGGGGGGGCATTTGTGGTCGAGACGTACCGTTGACCACCATCCACAGGACTACCAGATTGTCGGCGACCGTCCCCCTTTGTGTTGCCGCTCGATCTCAGAGAAGGTCTGCCAGAGTTCTGTGCTGAGCTGCCCACAGCATTGCCAGAAGCGCTATTCGCAGCTGGCACAGAGTTCAAAGTCGAAGCCATTGATTGACTTGCAAGTGTGCGTTAGTTAGGGCAGGCTGGCGTCGTGGAACTTACACGGCGGAAAGCCGTGAGGATAGGCTCAACCACAACACACCGCCTGCACAAACAGGACGTGGAAGAGCAAGGAGGGGGGGGGTGAAGGGGGCTGTCGACTACCACCACGGCGATAGACGGAGAATCCCGGGCCGAAGAGTTGGATGGAAGGAAAGTGCAAGTCAGAGAATGAGGAGATGGGGAGGGTGAGACTTTTGAAGCGTTGAGGTTGCGAAATGGGGGAAAATGTTTGGGGAAAGGTGGAAGTCACGGGGGAAGTGGAAGTGGTAATCATCTTACGGTACCGTGTGCAACGCTTTGGCTGGCGGGCGGTTGGCGGGCGCCTGGACTCGTCGGCCAGTCTACTGAAATGCTCCATGAGACTGGTTACACATCATTTGATGACCTGTCAAAACACTCTTTGAGAATTTCAACCTTTCATTTACAATAATTGTTCAGAAGTGTCTCGATTGGGTTTTCCTGTTTACTAACCAATCTATAGATAAAATTTGATAAAATACCTTGGGTTCTTGGGCCTCCAACCTTGTCCCCTAGCCGGGTTGTAAATGTAGCATCGATACGACTGCGCCCACCAATCTATGGTTACCGTGACTCTCTGTAAGCGTGGGCGATAATATACTATTATAACTATATCTTGAATGGAGTCACTAATATCATAGAGACGACAAAGAATGATGATCAGTGGGGCATTCATCATCCGAACACAGATAGATCCAGAACCCTACAATACAGAGACTTTGTCAAGCGTATTATGTATCAAATCTGGAGGAAGCACCTATCAGAGAAAAAGAAAATCAAAGGACACGGTTCCTGAGACAACACCAATAGGCTATAAAGGTGAGCATCAACAGGGCATTGACCGTACTGAGTCGGTCTAGCGAGGCTTTGCAACAAAAGCTTGTGGGACTAGTGACGGTGACGCCCAACGCCGCCAGGTCGAAGCTTGAGTTGATCCAGGATACCCCGAGTTCGTATTAGGGCACTGCGACAGGACAAGGATGGCTAGGGGAAACAAGCTAAACAAGCTAGGTATACTATGGGTGGACTGCACTTGTGCACCGTACTTAGCTATCAGGATATACAGTAGAACCGAGATATATTACGTCGATCACAAGATAAAAGTGGAGGCGGGTACAGCCGAGATTGGGTGGGCAAATAGAGGGTCGCAGAGGCGCTAGAGATGAAGGGGCATTAAATTGAGCTGAAGAGTGGCACACATCAAATAGCGCTGGTCCCGTGCTTGCTTCAGTTAGGAGTAGCTACAGTAGTACCGTTCCATAGTCCTTTAGGCTGCAAGGCTGCAACTTTTTAAGGCCTGAGGCTGCAAAGTGACAATACTGTATTAACATTACTGCAGATCCCTGGCCTTTGGTCCGTCTCCTGCTATTTTGCAGCGAGTCCCTCTCTACCAGGCCCTGTATTAATGGTCATTACTATACACCTCTCAAAAGGTGGTTCGCTACCCTACCACACGCTAAACTACTCCCTACTTAACGCGCCTGGGGAGGCTGGGCGTCATCTGTTTGCTTGGCACCCAACTCTTTCCCCCCCCCCCATATCACCTTCGCTTATCCACACTACTTATGCAGTCCCCAACTGCTCGACCTCTTCCCCCCTTCGGAGACCCGGCTCTTTCTCCTGGACACTCTTCGACTGTCGCCAAATCTACGATGGCCTCTGCCTCCGGTCGCAGTTCCTCCGCCGCCTCGGGGCGCTCCCAATCCGCTAAGAGTGTGGTAAGTCGTTTATCAGTGAATTATGGATTCGCTCCGTCCCAAAAACACTTTTCGCGACCCATGTGTCACGCAGGCCACCAAAGATCCGGACGCTAATGCGGTGTCCTCTCCACAGCCCGATAAGCAAATATCCCAGATCGAAAAGAGCGTCACGCACCTCCTGGTCGCGACGAAACAACTTCTCGAAACCTTGACCCAGTGGTCCCGAAAACAGGCCTCCGAGACCGATGTATCCGATGTCTATGTCCGCCTAGGGTATGAGTTTAACCTGGCATGCCGTGCCTTTAATGCCATCGGTGTTGAAACCGCCGACCTCGGACCGGTGCCCGATGTCCTGCGCAGTATCCTCGAGGACACCCTGAGTCAAGATGCATCGTCACAGAGCCTCGACCGATACCTCCCTCAAATTCGCGACATTATTATCAACCTCCTACATGGTCTCAAGAAGAAACAGGCTCGCCTAAGGTCCCGACAGCAGCGAGAGGATGCCCGGCCTGGCATACCGGGTCGTCAGGCGAGCGCCGGAAGCTTGGCCAGCGGCCCATCGAATATTGGACAGTTATACGACGAAGCGGCTGCTTCAACGATGCCCCAGAACACGGTGACTTCGCCGAGGCGATCGGCTCGTCGATATGGGAGTAATGGATCACTCGAGGATACGCCAGCGGGTTCGCGCACCTCCCCCACGCATGGCGAGCCAAGGGGCACGAGTTACTCGGAGCGCGAAGCGTCCAGGCGGGAAACCCAGCAGATACTCACTCAGCCGTCCCCGCCAGAAGATGAACCGACTCCACGACCGCCCGCCCCTTCGGCCTCGACAACCCCAACGGCATTCCCAGCTCCACCGCCACCTCCGAAGGAAGAGGATGCCTTAGGCGCCCTGCAGCGGAGCGGCGAGCTGGAACGACGAGCGTCGCGCCGATTCTCCGCTTATCAGATCCAGAAACACCTAGGTACCTCGACCAACGGAGTCCCTGTTCTCCCTACTCAGAACTCTCCTATCCCCAATAGGGGACGAGATGTTCGTGAGTCTCTCAACGCTGTTCGCCTGCGAGGCTCGTATACCCATACAAGGCAACGCTCCTCGAACCGTCCCCAGGAAACCGCAAAAAGCGGCCCGGCGCAAGCAGCTGCAAATATTCCTCGGGCGGTGGAAGAGGAACAAAGCGCCCAAACCGAGGCCCCGGCGGTGGGATCAGAGAGCGTCAAACCAACAGCGCCCTTGACCGATCAACCTTCTCCCATTGAGAAGGAGCTGCCGGACGCCCCAGCTACTACTATTGAACCAACACCCGTCTTCCCGCAACCGCCCAAACGCCCGTCCCTAGGCGATGCCTTTGATCCCGAGAAAAGTACAGCGCAAGTTCCCGTGCCGGGCCCAGGAACACCAAGAGGGGATCGCTTTGGCTCCGTCAATATTTCCACCCCCCTTCCATCGCTCACTTCCCCGTGGATCAGCCATCCCCCGGTAAGGAGTTGACCCTCTTCTTGCAGTACAAGAGCAAGATCAAGAAGTATGTGTTGCCCGAGGGTACGGCAGACCTAACTATTGGACGGCTGCAACTTGCTTTCATCGAGAAATTCGCCTGGAACACCCACAACAACGGTGTCGATCTGCCTGAAATTTATATTCAAGATCCCATCTCGGGGATCCGCCACGAATTGGAGGACTTGAATGATGTTAAGGACCGTTCAGTCCTCGTTCTGAACGTCGATAGCTTGGACGAGGTCAAAAAGCATTTTGACGATAGCTTTGGCGGTGTGCGCAGTCTGGTGGAAGGTGTCAAGGAAGCACTCGTAGGTCAAGGAACGGCCATCCAACGGGTCTCAGACCGTCAACTTGAGGCTGCCAAGGAGATGGCTCGTTTGGCTGCTTCTCCACCTGCATCCATCGCAGGCTCTGCCAGCGCTAGTGGCACTCCAAAGACCGCGATCGCCGGAAGTCGTACACAACTCGCCGAGCTTCAGAGCTTGCGCCGGGACCTTGCCGTGCTACGGCAGACATATTCCAACTTTACATCGGATGTCACTAGCTCGATGACCGCCGTCCGAGCCAAGGCAACCGACATCAAGTCTGCCGCTGAGAACGCTGCTAATGCCACCTATGAAGGTGATGCCGGTCGTGCGCGCGTTAACAAGGGCAAGAAGGAGCTCGCCAACGAGTCTGAGCGACTTGTCTCCCGCGTCGATGATTTGCAGGATCTGGTTGAGGATCTTCGCAAGGACGTAGTCCAACGTGGTGTCCGGCCCCTGCCACGCCAACTGGAAGGCGTCAACCGCGATATCAGCACCGCCATGAAAGAGATCAAGAAGATGCAGGACTTCCTGGGCCGCGAGAAGCCCATCTGGACTAAGATCTGGGAGAAGGAGCTCCAGCAGGTCTGTGAAGAGCGAGACCAGCTCACCATGCAAGAGGATCTCGCAGCCGATCTGCAGGATGATCTTGAGAAAGCTGCTCAGACTTTCGCACTGGTCGAGCAAGCCACCAAAGAGCAAGCTTTGGAGAAGGCTGCGAATCCAGGGGCCACTCTGCGCGCTACCTCCCGCACCCTCGGTATCGATCCAACCATTGACCCTATGAAAGCCAAGGACAGTGTCCTCGGTGAAGTCCGCGCACTGCAACCCAATCATGAAAGCCGTCTTGAAGCCATCGAGCGAGCTGAGAAGAATCGCAAGAAGGAGCTGGAGACTCGGCGAATCGGCCTTTTCCAGAAGGAACTCGGCTCCTTCGTCCAAGACGGGAAGTTGAAGAAGAGCGGTGGTGTGGAAGAGGCGGAGCGTCTGCGCAACGCCAAGGATGATCGTATCCGCAAGGAGGTTTGGGAGAGACAGCAGGCTCGCAATGCGGAGATGGAAAAGGCCGAAGCGGAAGCTGCCGCTGCCACTGCTGGCGAAGAGAAGTCCGAAGGAGACGGAGCTGGTGACTCTCCAGCGGCACCGGATAATGAAGCTGTTACTATTCCCAACGAAGGAGAAGCTCCTAAAGATGAGGCCTCGCCGACAGAAGATGCCGAGAAGAAGGATGCCACGTGGGACCAAGCCAACTAAATCAACTGATCCAGCCAGTCGCGGTCTTATCTGAGCATCGCTCCCTCGAGGCGCTACTTCTTCACAACCTCATCATGAAGTATCGACTATTATTGCTGCTCACCTGCGATTTCTTTACGGATGTTCCACTGTTTTTGATTTTGTTTACTTACGCATGTGTCTCCCTATACCAATGTCTTGCTTTCCTATACCATTCATCTGTTGTTATCGCACCTGCAACTTGCATTCCATACTTATGTCACTTATTGACGATACCCTGCCACGATCGCTGCGGTGGCTTGTTTCGAATTTCAACGCGTCTTGCTCTGTCATATCTGACCTATTTTCATCTTGTCTCTCGCTGTGTTTTGACCTTTGCTCGCGTATGTAGCGTGGAGTTGAGTTGGCCCATTAGGCAGTTGATAGCGATTTAGTCTTTTTTCGACCCTTGTGTTACAATTTTCTTCTTTAGGCGGATGAGTAGCTAGATATTTCTTAGATTATGAGAGACTGTACACCATTTGGTGATATCTCGTGTGTCCAAACTGGCGGGGTTCAATCAAATATCAAGGATGCGTCGTTTGTCTCAGCGCTTCGTCCCCAGCCATCGCATTTAACCCCAACGCTCACCTAACCTAACCACCTCCGTTTCCCACGTCGTCACTCTTTTCCATTTCCATAATTTACGATCGTCACGGTCAAACTGACTCCCACTAACATCCACATACTCTTCGTGTTTGCCTAGAAGTTGCGATCGCGATACCTGGAGACCCACCATTCTACTGTTGTTGTGCCCGTCAAGCCACGCATCGGCCTGCCTCATCTCCGACTCGACTACCAACCCAGGACATTCAATTGGAAGCCACTCTTTGTACGACACTACCCAAAATCTCCATGAAGCTTTTATTGAATGACGCAAGTCAAACTAATTAACTCCCAGATCTCTATCCTGCTCTCTGTGTATAGCCTCAGAAAAGATAAGCAATCTGACAGGCTCTCCAGTTAAACATGCGGGTGTCTCCAGCCCTACTTTGCTTATTTCTCGCCTCGATCTCAAGAGCCCTGAACAATGAGGGCAGCGCCATTCTACGTCGCAATGCCGAGATAGAAGCGCGTCTAGCAGATGGACCCGTCTACGGCGTGCGAAAGATGAGTACCGATGAAGGCGAGAAGTTCTATCTTGAGTATTGGCATTTTGAAGATGCCGTGCAGGGTGGTCTATCGGAAAGGGATCTTGCGGAGGTGAACACTACCTCGAGAGACACATCCAACAGCGAGGATGCGACGCATCAGAAGGGACCTGTCGGAAACATGGGGACTGAAGTCTCACCGGCGCAATTTCTGGCTAGATCATACGCCTTTCAACCATCTTTTGAGCCGGAGTCTGGTGTGACGGGGGGTTGTTGGAGTCGCGGGATTTCAAGTGCCCCACGGGCACGAGCGCTTGTACATCTATCAACCGGTCTGATCGGTGCTGCAGTACCGGTGATACTTGTGTCATTGTCACGGACACTGGATCTGGTGATGTTGGTTGCTGTCCAAGTGGTCAGACTTGCTCTGGCACGATAGGGTCTTGTCAGAGCGGGTACACTACTTGCTCCCAGGCTCTGGGTGGTGGATGTTGTATTCCCGGCTATGACTGCGTTGAAGGTGGATGTAAGTCTAATCCTCCATGCACGTTAATACATCATCAACTAATCCCATCGAATAGGTGCATTTATCTCCGTGGTTACAGTGACGATAGACTCGAGCGTGACCATCTCAACAGTAACCCACACAACTTCCCAACAAACAAGCCACTCCACATCATCCAGATCAAGCTCCAGCTCCAGCAGCAGCAGCAGCTCAAAATCAACAACAAAAAGCACCAGCACAGAAAGTCTCGCCCCACCAGCCCGCGGAACCAGCATCACAACAACAACCCACTCATCAACAACCCGCATCGACCTCTGCCCAACGGGCTTCTACGCCTGCTCAGCCGTGTACAACGGCGGCTGCTGCCAAACAAACCGAGACTGCGACACAACATCCTGCCCGACGACGTCTTCGACGACATTCACCTCTGATGGTAAGACGATAGTCGTGCCCGTTACAACGGGGTCATCAGGCTCTTCGCGTAGCACGGGGAAATGTCCTGGTGGCTGGTTTAGTTGTGCGGATACGGCGGGTGGAGGTTGTTGTCCGAGTGGGTATGCTTGTGGCGCGAGTATTTGTACTGCGACGGGGTCGGTGGCTACGACTGTTGCTAAGGAGCAGCCGGCGAGTAATGGGGCTGGTGTTCATCGGGTTGGGGTGATCTTGTGTATTAGTTTGGTTGGCTTGGCTTGGATTTTATGAGATGTGTATGAGATATGTTGAATGATTTATGTGTTTTATGATTAGATCAGATACGACAATTGCTACCTGGATATTTGGTTAAAATGTTGTGATATCTGGATTGATAGTCCCTGGAAATCCCCTTGTGAGATTGGATATATGTCTGCCTAATGAGGTTTTGAAACGCAGTCTCGAAAGTATGGATGAATCTGGAAGTATCAGGTAGACACAAGCTTGGTGTTGGTCCGTCTAGATCAATGGATATACAAATAGAGCTTCCCCGCGTACAAAGGTCCGACCAAACCTAGCCCCCGCCTGCTGTCATCTCAAAAATAGCAACTAGATCTAAAATTATCTAATTTCGAAGTTTAACGGAACTAGACAGGTCATGACATTTATCCGTTAAAGGATAGATGATCTAGCTATGCGGGTAATACTTGGATGATGACATTAACTGTGCGCGATGGCCTAAGTTACAGTAGTCGCAGTATGGGTGCATTCGAAATTGAAACAAGTTAGCTTAAGATGGAGTTCATACCGATGATACCAATCCGAATCTTTGGACTCATGTAGTAACAAAGATCACTGATCTTGTACTCCTACATCTATCAGTGGCAGTTCAAAAGTGGACCAAGAAAAAAGGCCGTCAAAATATGCCTCGATTTTATGTTTCTAACAGATCTTTTTGAATGTCTTTTGAACCTTCTTTCTAGATATTCCCGGCATCTGTGTTTCAACTTGCCTTTCAAAGTATAGCTGATGAGATGGGTTTGAACTTTTTCGGGTCTTGCAAACTTATGGAACACCACTGTATTAGGAGGCTATGGAGCATTCCCTTCTTGAGACCAGACCTTGCAATGGGGTAATAAGACATACATCTAAAATCACATACCGACCCCCCATAACCCGAACCGAGATAAAATCTACATCTGTAAATCGAGGAAGCGCAGGCTATCTTGTAATGTACTCAAAAACGCCTCCCACCCCGCATAACCATTCCAGCCGAGAAGCGCCGAGGTCCATCCACCCATCAAATAGCCGACGCCGTTCACGACCTTCCACTATTGATTTCTCACACCCCATCTCACCATCACGAGACAAAAAATCAAGGCACCAGGCACCATGAAAGAACGACTAGCCTTGACACGCCGGCCCACTCGGGGAATGACCCGAAAACTCGGGGTCCTGTCCACCTTCCCCTTGGATAATATGGTAACCGAAGTACATCGGTTGCTAGGGCCGACGTGGGCGTTACCTCCTTACAATAGTATTCTACCACCCTACTTGCAAGAACCGTCCTCGCGTCTGGGGAAAGATGATTTGGATTTTCTCGTGCTGAAGGGTGCTCTGGATATTCCCGATCCGGGGTTTGCGGGGGAGATTTTCAAGGCGTATATTCGACATATTCATCCACATATACCGTTTTTGGATCTGGATCTCTTTTCGGATGCGATTTTTGAGGATGGACGGAAGTATAAAAAATCTATTAGTTTGTTGTTGTTTCAGGCTGTTATGTTTGCGGGCGCGATCTTTGTGGATTTGAAATATCTTTATGCTGCTGGTTTTCTGTCGCGGCGACATGCGTTGGATACGCTCTTCCAACGTGCAAGGGTAAGGAAACCCTCCAGTTGAAATTATAGAGGATTATAGCGGAGTACTAATGAGAACAGGCACTCTACGACTTTGACATTGAAGACGACAATCTCATCGTCATACAAAGCCTTCTACTCATGACATACTGGTACGAAAATCCAGACAGACACAAAGACGGCCGCCACTGGATCTCCGTCTGTATTTCACTCGCCTGCAAAACAGGCCTACACCTCGATCACACCTCGGCCCCAAAGCCAGACCAGAAATTCCGAAACATGCTCTGGTGGAGCGTCTTCACGCGAGATCGCTTAATCGCCCTGGGTCTCCAACAGCCACCCGTAATCAAAGACGAAGTCCACATGCCAGTCCCCCTGCTAGCCCTAGACGACTTAGACACCACGACTCAAAAATACGCAAAAGCCAGCTACGGCTCCAACGAAAGAAACCTCGCGCGCATCTTCGTCGAGAAAGTCAAACTGTGCCGCTGCGTCAAAGACGATCTCTACTCCTGGGACTGCCAACCAATCCACATCCCCACCGTCGCAGCAAAACCCCGACAAACAAGCCTCTGGCTATCCAAGCTCGAACTAGACGACTGGCTCCAGGATTTACCAGAGGATATATGCTTCCGCCCAAAACCCTTTCTGCCATCGCACAACGCAGACCTGATTTTCCACTCGCATTGCGCGTGGTTGAAAATGATTTACTTGGAGATATACTCCACGATACATCGGCAACTGGAGTTTCTTTCGGAAAAGTATAGTCCCAGTCAACCACTTTCTCTCGATGGCCCCGAAGCAGGTCCCGTTCTCCGCGGCGCGGTCGAACTAACAGTCCTCCTGCAAGACCTTTACCAAAAGCAGTTGATTTATTACCTGCCCACGACGAGCGTGGCTATGATTCTGCGCGCAGGGATTATTCACATCCAAGAAATGTTCTCGGGGGACCCGCACGTTGGCGCGGCCAGTTTTCGTCGCTTATCGCAATGTATTCTTGCACTGCAACAATTAGGCCGGCGGTACGGGTCTGCGTTCTTTCTGGCGACGTTGTTAGGAGCGCCCAAGGGGTCGTCTGTTATTACTTGTTCTCCTGATGAGATCCTGGCACATGTTGATATTGAGTCGTTGGATAAGCTTACCGTGAGTTATTCCGAGTCGTCGGTCTCTACGATTCTGAAGATTAGGGAGCCGTATGATAGGGATATTATATCAGGGCTGAAGTCGCGGAAGGTGGAGAGGGCTGGTGACCCTGGGCATGATGGATCTGCGAGGGCTTCTAGTTTGAAAAGTGAATCTTCCTTGGGCGATGCTTTTGAGATGCCGGATGTGGATTTTGCGGATTATACTTTGGAATAAGATGAAAATGATAAAGCTGAGCTAATAGAATACGGTTTTCTATATTCAATTACTGAGGGAAGAGGCACCGGATTATATGAAGAAAGTGGCAAAGCCAGTAGATTCCTATCTACACAGCCCACCAAAACCCAACCAAAATAACTGCCAAACAGAATGCAACATCACCAAGAGAAAGCAGGGAAGGTATTATTAGTGTAACGAGACAGCTAGCCTCAGAATCATGGGCCCGACACCCACCACAAGGCAAGGGTAGCCCTAAACCAAGATATGTGGCGCACACACGAAGGGAGAGTAAAAGTCAAGCCCGGACCAAGAAGACCACCAATTCGAAAGAGGATTCCAGGGCCGCAAGCATAGACAGACAGCACGGTAATAGCAAGCGTGAAAAGCCTAAGACCTTGTGTAGATAGGCAAGACGAATTCAAATTGAATCGAAAAAAAAGACAAGACATGAAAAGACCAAGAAGGGAAGACAGGGTATCGATAAAATATGAGAAAAATGAATAATCAGAAGACAGGACAGAAAATATTCAAGCCGAGATCAGTGCGAAACCCAGGTAAACGACAAAGATCGAACCGAGTCGTGGAAGGACAGGAAAAAAAGGGGACGAGAAGTCTCCAGGTATGGCGGGTCCAGTCACGATCCGGAATCACAAAGCACGGCAAAAGAGTCCAAACCAAGCAAATGACGATTCAAATGACAACCAATGCAAGAAAACTATAAGAAATCCCTATAAAGAAAAGAGACGGCATCCCTCACACTCCCGATACGCCGAGTAATCAATCGGTTCCTCCAGACGCCGAGTATGCAAATCGAAGTCATTCCATAATGCAGGCCAAACGGAACCCAACCGGTCACAACACGATACACCTACAGCCAGAACCAAGCGTCTAGCTCATTTCCATGCCATACTCATCCTCCTCCTTGAAGCTCATAGCCGCATGGCCCGCACTATTCCAGTACTGCGGCTGGCCCGCGCCATTGGCGCTGCTCCCCCGCTATGGAACGAGGGGCTCAGACCGGGTGGCGTCAAGCCATCGCTACCACCTTGAACGGGGTCACCGGCCAGGTTGGTGTGCTTGGGAACGCGCAGACCACTGCCCGGCCCGCGGGTGTAGCTGAAGGAGGTGGGGTCGTTCTTCTCGAGGGCATCGAGGATCTCGCTGCGCATGCGTTTCTCTTCCTCTGTGGGCTCGAATGGCCACGTCCCACCGAGGCTGCTGATCATCTCGGCGAGCTCGGCTTCTTGTTGGTACTTGACGTGCAGTGCCCACATCAAGTCGCGCATCCAGCTGACCGCACCATTGAGAATGTCGCCCTTGTTGGGGCCCTTCTCTTTGTCTTCGATGGGCAGGCCCATCGTGATATTGCCGGGTGTGGCGCGGCGGCCATTGCCGCCAGCTAGGAGAGATGTGGCAGCATTGCTCCCGGCGCCAGCCATAGAAAGAGCGGTGTTATTGACGAGTTGCTTGCGGACTTTGTCATCTTCCAGTCGATGCTGTGGTACCAAATGGGAGAGATCCTGGATACGCTCATTGATGTTGTCGCGGCGGCGTCGCTCCACTAGGTTGTGTGAGGCGCGACGTCGTCGGCGCTTGGCCTCTTGAGACTCGAGGTCCTGGGCGCTACCAGGGAGATGGGTGTCAACCTTGGCGGGCAATGATGCATGTTTGCCCGACTTGAGGATCTCTGAGATGCCAAGTTGCTGCGAATGGTGGGTTGGCGAACCAATCGGGGACTCGACATAGGAGTGTGCACTGCCGGGGGTTCCGTCCCATTGATTGGAGAGGGTCTTCTGGTGGCGGTGCTGAAGTCCGGATGTTCGGATCGGCTGGCCCGGGAAGCTGCCGGATTCCGGGGTACCCAGGGTCAAGGAACCCAGGGCGGGTGTCTTCGGGGTCATCGGGCTTCGTGTATCCGATGAAGTGCGATCCATGCCCTGCAAGTTCGGGCGAGATTTGGCATTAAGATAGTTCTGATCGAAAGAGCTCGCATTATGGAGGTGGTGGTTCTGCTGGTTCATGCGGAACTGATCGTAGTTGAAGCTGTTGTTGACGAAAGGGCTGGCCATTGGGGCGTTGTCTGGGGTATTCGAGTACATGTGTGACATTTGGCTTTGGTGACTCATGGCGATGCCTCCAGACTGGTCCTGGAGATAGTTGACGTTGTTGTCACGCTGGACACCATTCTGTCCGCTAATCTCTAGATCCAATAGTTCATCGGTGTCGATTCCGGAGTTGCCGAAGTTGAAGCTGGAGGACATGTTCTGCTGCGAGCCGTAGGAGAAAGGCATAAAGCCACTCTGCTGCATCGTCAAGTCGGACGGGTCGACCCCGTCATTGGGGTTCCCAAAGTGATTACCCATGTAACCGGAGTGAGACATCATGAAGGGGTTGCTGTGATCGTTAGATTCGTGTTTGATGAAAAGACTTGCTTCTGCCATTGCGCAGGCTAGATCTCGAGCCAGTAGGTAGTATGGGGGACGAACGTGGAAATTGGCGAGGAAAGGAGAAGACGTGTCGTCGATCCGAATTATTACTGAGCCTCTCTCTCTCTAGCAATAGTGATCCGCCCAAGTCAGGCAGCCGTCAATGCGCGATTACCAAAGCAAGTATGTGGCGGGGCGGAGATAAGATGATATCTGCGAGAACAACGCCAACATGTTAGCTTGAGATACGATCAATCAGAGAAAAGATGCGTGGTAGCGAAGACTAGATTGACGAGTCAAGATGCGCTGGCTCGCCTGGTCTAGGCAGATACAACGAGGCAGCCGAGGGGGGCAGCCACGAGGGTTGGAGGGTTGAATTCTGGAAAGAGAATGTGCGGGAATTTTTACCTTCCGAGTTCCCGAGTGTGTCAGTAGCGACCCGATGTCTATGGTTGATATGCGCACGTTGGTGACCGGAGGGGAAAAGTTCTGAGGCCAAGGGTCGGTGGGATGAGTCGACGGCCTCGGGGGACAATTGTCCGGGGCTGAGCGGATCGTCAACCACGCTGAGGCGGTTGCGCAGGAGATCAAAAGGAAGAATAAGATCGCGTAGTCTAGGAAGAATGACGACCAGAAATTGTAAGCAATCAGAGGCCCAGGGAACGATGGGGCAGGAGATGCGGAAACGTGGCGAGTCAGAAAAAGAAAGGGAGAGGGGGAGAAAGGGCGGATACAGATAAGCGCGGGCCTCTTTCAAGGGTACAAGCGAGTCGAGTCGCAACAGTAGTAGAACCGTAGCCAGGCCTGGAAAGGATGAAAGAGAGATTCAGATCAATAGTAGACCTGCGTCTCGAATCAAAGCCACAGTTCAATTCTGCGCCAGCGAGGAAGAACCCGATGCTGGGAATGAACGATACTCGAAGTAAAGAGCAAGACCCGAAGACCCAAAGAGTGGAGTGGAGAGAGGGAGAGAGCGGGGGGAACAAGCGGTGGAGGAGAGAACAGGCCGGGCGGTGAGCGGGTGGCGATCGTCGTGTGTTGACCAGTTGGTCACTTTTTCAGGTATGTCGGAAGGTATATGGTAGTCATGGTCCAGTGCAAGAACTGTACCCTTCCAACTCTGTGAATATGCCAGGTTGATCGGACCAGACTGTGTGTCCCCTTCTCGTCGGCTGAATTGGTCCTTTTCGCCCGTCGAGGGTGCGCCTTGACCCTGCGCATTCAGCCTCTCCCCAGCTCCCCAGGCCCTCGGGTCTGCGCCCCCGAATCGTCGTCCTGCAGACGAGGCCCCGCCGTTCGGGTTGAAATGCAAAATACGAACCCGCCCACGTAGTCTCTCTCTCGTCTTGGGTCTCTCTTGCTCTTTGATTCTCGTTTTGAAGCTCGTGATAGGCAAACAGGGGAAGGAGGTGGTGCTCGGATGTAGGGACGCAAAAGTATAACACAAGTATAGAGATATAGAGCTTACCAATCTGCGCAACCTTTCGGTGCCAAAGCTGAGATGAAGGATGAAGGTCTGAGCAGTGTTTGCTGGTCGAAACAAACCGAGAGTAGCAAAATACTGTGTTTGTGTTAGAAATGTATCCCAACTTTGAAAGTAAATAGCCCAAGTATATCGATAACGAGTTCTCAAGAGCCACGCATCAACATCATCAAAGATAGCACCACACAGATATTCAGCAGTGAGAAGGAGAGAAGAAGTACGTCCATCGACAGATCACCACGTCAACAACCGCAGAGCCCCACGTGGCAGCCAGCTCGTGCAGGCAGCAAAGATCCATGCAGGAACGATGGGCAATAAAGGGAAAGAGAAAAACGAGGGCGACGACAACAGACACAAACCACATACCTAGTATGATAAGATCGGGAAACAATCTCAACGTAGAAGAAACCCTACAAGATCCACAAGCCAAGCTATGCGAATCATGAGGCGCGACCACAGAGATCGAGACAAAGTATGAAGAGACGTGACGTGGAGCGAGTCAGGCAGACACGACAAATCTTCAAAGGCCCAAAAGGCAGACGTTTTTCTTCGTGGATGTTTTCTCGAAAAGGGGGAGCAGCCAGTGATGCCGTGCCAACACAGCAAGAGGGGGAGAAGTTTCAAAAAGCACTTGCAGATGCAAAACGAAGAAGAAAGAAGAAGAAGGGAAGCAGACTTTAAGAACCCTCTCACCTGCGTCCTGCACCTCTCATTTGATATATTACAACATCGGTCATGCAGCCCGTCGATCGGTGGGAATCGATGAGGCTTGCCGGCCTTCGGCATCGGACATACTACGCTTGTTTGGGGAGATTGCGAGATTAGGGGGGTTGGAATTATTTTGGATTTTATTGATTTAACTGATTATTTCATTTGGTGGTGTATAGAAGGTGTGTATTTATTTTAGGTTTTTGTTTCCTGGTCTGCCCCGACGTGGATCAGATGGTGGTGTGTAGGTCTTGGATGAGTGAGTGTGTGTGGTGTGTATGGAACTGGATAAATCGGTTTGGGGTAAGCGTGATTTACTCTTGATAATTTTGTCATTTTACTAACTTGGGATATAAGGCGTAGGATTTGCGGATTCTTTAGTCTATTTTAGGATCTTCTGGTGGGTTGGAGGGGGTGGGGAAGTATAAGTGTGTAGAGTCAAATGTAAACATGTAGAGAGTGCTGCCTCATGTCAAGGTCAAGGTTAGAGGGGGAGGAGACCGGTGAACCCTTAAGGCTCTTTCTAAGGTAAGAAAGAAGGAAAAGTATCGTGAAGACAGAAAATCGAAGATAAGAGTCAGAAACATGTCTAACGTCATCCATCTGACGATAGCAATAAAAAAGATAAACAGAATAATCAGCTCCAGGTATGTATAATCCGAAAGATCATTTCGACAAAACCCACCCGAAAAAGGACCCAAGACTCCAAAATGACCAGGGCCGTGAAAGATCCAAACAGCAAAAGAGGGGGGGGGGGGAAGGGTGATACAGCCGGATTTAGTCCAACGGCCTTGCCATCCCATGATACCAGTGGGCGTTTGTCACCTGTACACGAGTCATGACGCAGAAGAGAACCCAGGGCGTAGAGTGTCAAGGCAGCACAGGCCGAAAGGAATGTATCAGATGCTCCGGTTCCCTTCCTAACCTCCAACCAACCCGGCGCCGGAGGGGGTGGAAGTTTAGGGTTACAGACATACCAGAGAAACACGACACGAGAGACAATAACTGCGCGAGATAGGTTACCAAGTTTTTACGTTTTTGTTTACAAATCTTACCCATCTGACACCCTTTTTATCCATTGCGCGGTATACATTACCCATTTTACTCGCAAAGACCTAACAGTAGCCCATCATCTGGTGCGGAAATGAAACCCTATTTCAATCCATTTAGCAAGGACAGAGGCGCATTAGCGTCTCCGGGGGTTCCAGGGTTAACATCAGTGATGGGCCAGAGAGAGGGGGGCGGTTGACCGTCATCAGAAGAGATAGATGTGAGATCCGCCAATGAGACCATGTGGATTGGAGAATGGTGGATGAAGATGATGGGGGTGATCGTCCGCAGGCATGCAGAAGATGTACCCGTACCCGAAGGGCACTAGAGACGCTAGAGCCCGGGAGAGTATGAGGTAGGAGATGTTAGTGATAGTAGTCTTATATGAGCAGCTAGTGAAGGTGGGGGAAGGCACCGGAGTTGGTAGAGATCAACAAGATGTTTAGAGGAGAAGAGGGGGCGGGATCTCCAAGTATTTAGAGCCGAAGAAATGATACGGTGTAGTGTATCTTATCTTACCCTTCCGTATGCCTTTGTGCTCGTTGTATAGCAAGGAGATATTCCGCCAAGAGTCGAAGCATACTCCATATAGATTTCGAAATACGCAGAATACGGAGCACGGGGCATATCTCAACCGGAGAATATCAACGCCACGGGGATATCGGGGCCTTGAGGTAATCGGGACAAAGAACGAGAGCGAGAGCAAAAGTGCGAGAGCAAAAGTGATGAGGTAACGACTATTCTGTGGGTTTGTCAGTGCGCGAGTCTGTTCGGAGATGTCGTGCAGAGTGCAGAGTGCAGAGCGGTGGCGATCATGTCGGGGTCGGGGGTGCGATCGATGAGAGCTTGGACCGTGCAGCCGTGCAGGTGCAGCCTGGCGCAGGAGCCCTTTGAGCTTTGATGAGGAGGAGAGGATCAAGACGAGGAAGGAGGGGGGTGGATGTTTCACCCCCGCCAAACCCGTTGGCCTATATTCCCCCAGTTCACCCTTTCTGACGCTAGTCTCGACCCTCTCGAGACAAGAAGATGGTCCGTGACCTGCAGGCTCCAGCGACGGACTAAAGACATCCTGTCGTCTCCCGCTACGTTGGGCCATCAAGGCGGATCCCAAATGAAGATGATTGCGCAGCTGCTGCGATTTCGTCAGGCTTCACTCCAAAGTTGACAAATACATAGTGTATTCCAAGGTGCCTGTCGGCCACGACGGATCTCGAGAATGTGGCGGTGTGGTAGAAAAAGAAGAGGGAGGGGGGGATTGGAATGTGTCTGAGATGAGCGGCCAATAGCTGTCGTGTGTCAACCACACCTTTTCACCATCTCCTCGTTGCGCAGTTGCCAGCTCGATACAAAAACCGGTTGGCTGGCTTTGACTTCCTTGCAAAGACTAAGCCACAGGAGAAAGCGAGAACGTTTTCCATGCACCATGCGCATCATCGGAATGCCTCTAAGCCACCCTAGGGCCATCTCGGGGAGAATGATGATATAATTGGCAGCAATGTATACCGTAGGAGCCGGGGTATCCGAGACTATAATGCTAAGTAGGAGGTCTATACACTAGCCTAGATACTAACGCACTTGTTATACCTTAGTAGGTCATGATAGTCTATCTACCTCACGACTGACTCGTCAACTTGCATGATAGACCAGGAGAATCTCCGTAGTTGCAACTTCCTAGCACGATGGCCGTGGATCACTCACGTCCCGTCCCGTCAAGGTTCGGAGGGTATCGCCGGGACTTCCATGGTAATGCAAGGAGGTGCTCGGTGCTCGACCGTGGATGAGAAAGAAGAGTTAGAGTGTGGAAATGATATCCACTTGAAGGCACATGCATGTATAGCATTATAATAGTATATACCATACAAGGCACACATCAGTATCGTCACTCATTCCAACCTCCACACCCAGGCAATCCTCAACACGGCTGTATCAAATGCACACGGCCCTATGATGACGTCGAGGACATCCGGGTCATCCCGCATATGCAGCGGATGATGTATTACGGGGTACCCTAGCACAATATTATCCTCTAAAAATGTAAGCAGGTACGCCATCCTCCTGCGAGTGCAACGCCCACATGCGCATCGGACATACTACGGAGGAATATAGCCGTTTTCCCATTCCCAGGAAACATGCCCCCCTCTTCTTTTCACCAAAAAAAGCAAAACCCCCCAGTAATAGCAAGAAATCAAGAATGAGCCTAGTGAAAGACAGAGAGAGGGTAGGATGTTACCCAAGGGCGGCGCGGCGCGGCGGGCAAGCCCTATTCGGCTATCGGACAATTCGTCACTGTCGTACAGTCGGGTAGCCACAGGAGGGGCGTTATGCAACATTGCATTCGACTAAAGCTTTAGTTTTCGGCGTCTCGATAGATGAGCTAGGCAGGAGCAGGGAGTGTTTCCGATACGAGGGGAGCTATGGGAAGAGGGGGGAGTCAGAAAAGAGGGGCGAGGCAGGATAATTTGAGATTATAGTCGGCAATATACTTTGTAATATATTGATAAGATGGACTTCTGCAGACTAACGGTTAGTAGTTGATCGCATCGGTGGAGGATCCACGCGCGATACTTCGACCGATCGCCACAGGGTGTGCACCGGCCAGAGGATCGACATGGCGAGGGTGTGGAAGGTTTGGAGTCGATAGTGGGATGCTAATATTGCATGCAATAACGTATTATCAGGTATTTTATGTGGTATTGTATACAGTACACTGTAGTATTGTATAATGTGCAATATGATTGGTATAGTTCTTAGCAGGCTGGGTACGGGAAGTCCCAGCTAGGCATACTGCGTGAGCAACTCGAGCCAATATTGAGGATGGACTATGGACGCTAACGAGTGATGAAGCCAATAGAAAAGAGGATACACTGTCCTTATGATGAGTATTACGGTAGAAGTACTTCGCTGACCCGTAGAATCGTGGTCATGAGGGTAGTATTCCAAGGTCAAACAAGGAAGTATACAGAGCATCTCTCTAGAGTAGATGGGAATAGATGCACCGGATGGAAATGCGGAGTGGTCTGTGCCCCACCCGCGTCGGCTTGGACCCCCTGGAACCGCAACTTCACCACCTCCGGACTGCGCTCTCATCAACTCCGCAAGTCAGATACCAGTACCTCAGCACTAGCTTTATACCCACCAAAGCAAGGTAATCGTGCAAAGCCCGGGCCCTGGCTCGGTCCGACTCAAGTCCCGTCATCTGACAGCGTCGTTTCTCCCCCACAGACCGATCCGGGTTGGTCGCATCGGTAGCTTCACGCCATCTCGTCATCCGCCTTCTCGTCATCCGCCTTCCATCCCCCACCCCCTCCAACAACCTTTGACCATACCTGGCTCAGCGCTTCCTGGCCCAATCAGTTTAATCCGCCCTTTCAGCTGTGATCGCCGACCCCCGTACCCTCTCCTTGATCGAAGGATCTCCAACGTCCATCCGATTAGCGACTCCAGCGCCTCCGTTCCCCAGTTGACGTCGTACGCTCCTCGATCCGCCCCTGCCGCCTCGGAAACAAATCCATTCTTCAAAAACCCCGCTCGAGGAGGATCATCACTCGCACCAAGAGCCCTAGCCCTACCCGGGACCTCGCGTTGAAAGATCCGACTAGCCCAGGCGCCCCAAAAGGCATACAGTCTAGGGCATCGGAGAAGGCAACCGCACAGGAATCCCACCAGAGAGGTGACCGGAGGATCGCCCATCAGCAAAGTTTTACGATCGACCTGCGCATTATCGCCTTTCGGCTACGCGGTCAGCTACCAATCCGCAATTCACATCGGCGTCGGCGCTCCTATCACGGCGTTGCTGAGGACTTGTGGTTGTTCGCCCCCGGCCGTTCAGACCGTGTTCACTCGGCACGAGCACCCTCCCTCTGGGTACCTGCGATCCCCGCTAGGCAGAGTCAACCTCTGCGCCAGAACACTGGGAATAGGTCAAAAGCCGGATTCGCGTCATCTGCTCCTCGCAGACTCGGGTCTAGTCGCTAGCTTCCCCAGCCTAGCCAATCTGATAGACTGCTGCTCATCATCTGGCGCAGATCATTCTGCACTTCATCGTGCATAGTCCCTGAAGACGTTTTGTCTGTTTGGCTGTGTCTTACAGCTCCCTTGACGCTTGTTCTTTCTGGGTCTTTCCTCAGCCACGGGCGTGTCCTGCCGATAGATTGAGGCCGTGCACGGTTACCCCAGCTCATCTTTGCCTGCTTTCTGCATTCCCTTCCCCATTCCATCGGCAAGCCGTTGATCCAAGTCCTAGCTGGAAAGCATCTCTAGCCACTACTCTTTGGGGAAACTATGGCGAACACATCCTTTCGCGACTCTGTCAACTCGCTGGGCTGGTCTCGCAGAGACCCGGATTTCCCCGTGCGCACCAACAGTTCTTCTGAGACACCATTTCTCTCGCGCCTGCAGTCGTTGAACCCATTCGGGCAAGGCGGATATGTTCAGCTTCCCACGCATAATGAAGCCCCCGGTGCACCGCTGCCGGCGGCCACTCGACGAGAGGAGGAAGAGGGATTCTTCGCTTGTAAGTCAACTTTTGTGTTTATTTTGGTCATTTGTTTTCCCGTTTCTTGTTCTTGAATGAGTCTATCATGACTCGTGACCCCGACCCACCGATCTTCCTGTACAGCGTGCCCTACCTGCGATGCAGGTGACGAGTGCGAGTTCCTGCGCCGGGAAGGATTCCACCATTGTCCATGCTATGCTTGGCTACAGGGTCAACATCCGACAGGAGCAACAGCCATCCACATCTGAACTAAAGAAACCCGACTAACCGCTTCAAACATAGTGAGTCGATGGGATCGAATGCTCATCTTCGGCGCCTGTAACCTGGGCGCCGCCGTTTGCTTCATGATCTGCTTCTTCCTCTTCCCAGTGCTCACGCTCAAGCCTCGCAAATTCGCCGTCTTGTAAGTGTCTCTGCCAATACTTTCGAACCTCCCAAACTTCAGCCAAACTTTACCCTACCCTACCCTACCCTTGGTGTTATCAACTTCAGCCTCGTTCTACCCTACGATTCCCTTTCTCCAATCCCCTCCCTCTACCTCTTTGCCCCATACGCCCCCGTCGTTCCCTTCCATCTCCTATTCGGGCTCTGCCCTGCATAGCCACTGTTCTCCCTTCCCATTCAAACCCCGACACCTTGATCCCGGTCACTTGCGCCATCTCGCTCAGGCCATGTGCAAGTTCGTGTGGCCGCGCTCGACGCTTTCCATTCGTCAGCGCCCCGAACTATGCCGCCTGCCTGCGCCGCATGCCAAGCCCCAACATCCACGCAAGATGCGCGCATCCTCCGGCCAGCATCGCGATGCCAAGTTGTTTACTAACTTACTTCTTTTTTTCTTTTGCTACAGGTGGTCTGTCGGCTCAGCCTTGTTTTTGTTATCATGGGCAGTCCTCATGGGACCCTGGTCTTACGCTAAACATTTGGTCTCGGGACCACGGCTGCCATTTACGGCGGCTTATTTCGGGTCTATTGCGATGACTTTGTACTTTGCCATTGGGGTATGTATTTTCTTCTTTTTTTGGATGTTTATTTTTCTTTGCTCTTCACGTCGTATGCTTCTAGTCTGATCCTAGCTTTGTGTCCTCGATACTGGCTGTCGATCATCTTCACGCTCTGCCAGTCTTGTTCCACACCACCCTTCCCTTATCGCTGCTTGTCCTGTTATCGTCCTAGTACGATGGTTGCACTGCAAAATGTTGGGAAAAGGAGCGGAGATTTTGCATCCCTCTGTTTATCTTTCAGTGCGACGTGACTACACCCGTCACGCCGATAGCTTGATAGACATTCCCCTTTCGCGCAAGACGAGCTACGGCACTTCGAAGACAAGATCGCGACACATCGAGACGGGTGTAGGCCCGGGAGTTGTGGTGATATCACCTCGCCGTCCTCCCGTGCAACATCAGAATCCTGCGTTACAGGCGTTCAGCTCTCTCAACAGCGCTGTACAACGGCCACAAGGCTGGACTGCCCACATTCCCGAGACACGTCTCACTGTACCTGCGCATCTGATACTACATGTGTCTCGTTGCTTGCTACCTGCGCCCGCGGCCTGGACGTCGAGTCGATACTCGATTGTCTAGACCGTTTCCATTATCTCAAATTTTACCTTGTCTTCGCGTTCTGATATTCGAACTATTTGCTGTTGTTGCCGTCGTGCTTGAGAGACATTCGCTAACAAACTCCCACAGCTCCAAAGCCTCTTCCTCACCCTCATCTCGTCCATCTTCCAACTCGCCGCCCTTCTCTGGTATCTCGTCAGCTACTTCCCCATGGGCAGCACAGGACTGCAATTCATGGGTCGGTTTGGTGTGTCGCGGGTTTCGGCTTGGATGAGTGGGTGAATACCATACCAGCGATGGAGACCGATGCGTTGGGATCTGGATACAGGGTTTCTTACTGACGGCCGCGAGTTAATATCCATCTGCCTTTCCTCTTCCAGTCTTGGGTTCGTGTATATGTAGGTAGCGACGGTAGATAGAATTCATTTCTCTGATCACTCCATCTCCTGTTTATGATTCAGTGCACCTTAGAGCTCTATTAGTTTAACCATAAGCAAGACAGCCCATGCTGTGGTTGTTCAGCAGAAAGTATCAGTGCTCCCGTTAATTTTATGTAGATGCTATCCAAGGCTGCTAGATCCTTACTTCAACAGCAAGCGCAAGTACACAGCTAATGCTAATGCGAGCATAACCCAAAGCAGATAAAAACTACGACACCATCCAACAACCACCTTCAACACCAAATAACTTGCACCCATCAATACTTCCCCCGCATCATAACAACCCCAACCATCCCCTCAACAAGCTTCACACCGGGCACTTCGGCCTCAAAAATGCCCGTCTCCCCACCAGACCCGATCTGATGCCACCGCTGCAACAAGTCATTACTCTCCTTGGGCTTGACATCCGGTGAAGCCGTGCCAACAGTGATGTGCGGGATCGCATTCGCGCACGGGAACGCCGAGTCCGCGATACCATCGTTCTCGCCTTCGGCAGGCAAGATGCGCACGACGAACGCCATGATCCGGTTATCCCAGACGAGTCGCTCGAGGCGAACGCGTGCGCGGCCGAGTTTGGGTGGAGTGGCGATGGGGTCGTTGACCGGGTTAGCGGTCAACACGTCGACGTACTGCTTCACGTAGCGGTCCCAAATTTCGGTGCGGTCTTTGGACGCGGCGCGGTGGATTAGCGTGACGTGGAAGGCGGGCTGGATACGGCGGGAGTTGTGGAGTTGGTTGTACAGGCGGGCTGTCTCTGGGGACGTGTTGGTGAAGAGGGATTTGAGAGTGGAGGTGATTTCGGGGGTGGGCACGGAGACGCTGAAGTACTCGATCTTGCGAGCGAGCATGGCGGGGGTCGTTGCTGTGTTTGATTTCTGCGGGGCTACGGCCACGGGTGCGTTCTTGTGCTGCTTCTGACTCGGTTTGTCGTAGCCTTTGCTCAGGTCTTCTTTGACCTGGTAGCCGGCGATGGCGGCGTCAATGGCAGCGTCTAGCTCTTCCGGTGTAGGCATAGTGGGGATCACCCGAGGGTATGCGGCATGCAGAGCAGTTACCACGGTCTCGAGGTTCTCGCGGGACGAGGCGCACACGTCGAGGTCGATGATATGCTGGAAGTGCATGTCCGGGTCCCGGTCGGCGTCGACGCCCTCAAAGCGAGCCAGGAATCCGTCCATGATACCGACAATCTCCTGTCGGTTCTTGGTTCCAGCACGAATCGTCTGGTGATTGTCGCCGCGCTCAAGGACTCGCTTCCGAGTGATTTCCTTGATCGCAGGAAGGAGCTCAGGCTTTGGGTCGTGAACGTAGTGGAGGGCAACAAAATTAGCATCGTTGATGACAGGGAAAACATCCTCCATTAGTTGCTTGCGCTCCCGTCGCTGGTGGTTGTTGCGATCTGCGATCACGACGGGATACTCCGCCATGGCCTGGGTGATCTCAAAGGCAAACTGCTTCGGCTTGCCCTTCTGCTTGGGGAGATTATCGTTCTGAATATGACCCCATCCGAAGAGATGGACCAAAGCAAGCGCAACTGTTGTCTTTCCGCATCCTATAGAAGCGATGGGAGCGATGATGATATTGTTGCTGGCCCTTTTGGCATTGTCGTTCTCTTCCCCCATGGCGATGATTTCCGAGCCCTTCAGACCCCGCTCCTGCAAGAACTTCTCTCGTAGAGAGATAATGCCATGGTTATGGTTGTACTCCTGGCTGAGCTTGGGATTCTTGATGAACTCCCTCCGCGCAAACTGGAGATACTCCTCGGTGATCTTCTGATGCTTTCTGATCTTTGGCAGCTTCCCGGAGATAACCGCCTTGGTGCATTCACGCCACTGACGGTACATCAAGTATGGCTCCTCGAACTTGTACTTGAAAAACCAGTCCCTGTAACCGCTATCGCGGTCACTGATCTGGCATCGCACCACGAATCCTTCCGTCTCGCGGTCGTCCCATGTGCCACTCTCCGCGCAGCCCTCGAGGAACTTCTTCACGGACTCAATGTCATCGTACACCACATACTTTGCCTTCTTGAACCCCCATGCATCTGCAAATTCGTGTACCTTGTCTCCCGACATGGTAGCAAACTCTGGCTGGTTGTAGTTCAGGCCGTGAATGTAGATGCCGGCAGCTGCTTCGTCGTAGGCCAAGACATGCTCCTCGAAGCTGTCGTCACAAAGCTCTCCAACCGCCGTGATATTCATCTGTCGCAATGTCCGAGCCAATTCCTTGGAGGTTTTTCCGACTGTAGCGACATGTCGTTCTACCCATTTTTCACCGGCCTGTGCGTGGCTCATGTTGGTATCGGCCCGGACGCCCGTAGAGTGCTTGCTGCAGACCAGCAATTTGTCATCCTCGAGACCCGAGATGAAGATAATACAGCCATTCTCCTTCACACTCAATTCATAGGGACCCCGGGTCTTGTTCTCAATATTGTGCCACTGCGTGTCGTTGGTCTCGTTCACGTTGAAGAACTTGTCATAGCCGCGCACCGCGATCTCGGGGATGTTGTCTTTCCGTCGCGCTGTGAACAGGCCTCGGGCATATGTAGGTAGGTCAGGCCGTTTGTAATCCCAGTCCATAAACTTCCACGAGTCCACAGTGACACCCTTTGTGCCCGCGACATCGAAGGTGGTCTTTTTGCATGTGAAGGTGCGCTTCTTCTCGCCCTTGGACTGCTTGCGGGCGTCTTCCAGGTCGCGTACAAGCTGCGCAATCTGCGATGGATCCTGTGTCGCCATGTTTGCAGCTCTCTCGCGGTTGTTCTTTGTGTGAGGAGGAATTGGAATCGAAGGGTTGGATGGAGGGGAACACGCGAGGTGGGGGGTGGTGGAGTGCGAGGAAGCCGCGAGGACGACGAGCACTGGTTAATTAGCTGTCTCGGTAGCTGGCAAACCGAGTATTTAAAGGCCAGCAGCCGGTTGCACCAGAGTTGAAGCAGTGGAACAAGCAACCCCCAAGCTCGTAAAGAAAACGAGTCATTCGCGAAGAGTCACAGCCTGCGGGGAGCCAAAACGGTAAGGCGGCCCAGCCTTATCGCGCTTTTTTTCCCCGCCGAACTTCGAGCTCCGCCAACTTTTTTTAAAGCCCGCCTGCTCGTTACTTCGCCTCAACTCGATTTACTACATCTAATAGTCCCTTCCTTTTCCCACTTTTCTGTGACTCACTGTGGGGCACAACTATGGCTCAGCCCAATCCTTACCTGTTGGCCTGCGACAACCCGTCAGCACTGCTCGAACTCCTGCGCTCCAATCCCGCGATCGCTTCTTCCCAGGACGAACATGGATACTCCCTACTCCACGCCGCCTCATCCTACGGCCACCTCGATCTCCTGCGTGCGCTGGTGAAAGAATTCAATGTGAACGCCAACCTCCTCGATGAGGACGGCGAGACCTGCCTGTTCGTGGCTGAGACTCCCAAGGTCGCCCGATGCCTGGTCGAGGAACTCGGAGTCGATTATAACAAGACCAACGATGACGGGCACAAGGCTCACGAGAAGATGGAAGCCGACGATGAATTTCCCCAGGTAGTCGCCTACCTGCGCGAAGTCTCGGGGGCTCCTGCTGCGGCAGACAGCTCGGGGGGACCATTGAATGCCCCTCCACCTGTTCCTGGTAACATGCAGGTGAATATCGGTACAATGTCGGAACAAGAAGCCAATGCTGGTGAAATGGAGGTGGATCCCGAGTTTAAGCGCCGAATTGACGAGTTGGCAGCTCGCGAGGACTTCAACAGCGCAGCCACTCAAGAGCAATTGCGGGATTTGGTCATGGATGCACTCTCCGGTTCCAGCATTGAGACTGCTGATCGCGAAACCCGGAGGAGGGTGGAATAGATAAATTGCATTATTTTGTTGGCTTTACATCCTATACCCTGGGGCCATGTCTGCTCTGGCGAGCTTGGCTTTCACACCCCTTGAGCCCAAGCTATGGCACCGCCACTCCTCTGGAGGCTTCATGTCACGTATCCAGACTCTAGGAGATTGAGATATTGCACCTCAGTACAACCTCGGTGTCCTGGCGAATCGAAATCTCAGAGAACGGCTAACCGGCCGGTCACCAGGGAATGAGCAGCCTTCTCAGAGCTAGGTTTCTTGGGGATTAACTGGGGGTGGTTTTTCTGACGGGCGTAGGGCGGCTTATCGAAGAATTGCCTGATTTTATCTAGTTTCAGCCTCAGCGAGACACCAAAGCCCGAGGCATCCCCGGACATCCCCAGCCTCGGCACATATATTACAGACAAAAGATATAAAGGTGGTCTTAGTTTTTCGGTCCTTAACTATCCTTGAATCTTTGTATATCATTAGTGGCGTCTTGCTGCTTTGTGATGTAATCGAGGTGACGGTAAAACTGCCGCCTCGGGAAATGATCGCTCACGGAGCACAGAATGAGTTAGTCACCTCGCCGCCCTCAGCAGCTCACGGAGCGAACATAAGCAGCTCCCTAAGCAACCTGATCGCCCACCCTAAGGCTTAGGCTGATCGCCTTATTCGATCTCATTTTCCCTCTCCGTTGCATAAGATCCTCCGACGCTAACCGTACTTCTAGTGTTCCTAGGAGCGAAGGCTAGGATATGACTTACTCTCACGTTGCTATAGTAACTTCTCTCGCCTTTCCTGCTACTGTAGTTACGAAATATTTATAATCATGATGAATTGTACGTCTTACATAAGGCCGGGTGAAGTCCATGTCATAAATGTGCCTCAGCCCCAGCTTAAAGAGTAGTTAAATAGCTCGAAAAGGTGGGGGCGGCTCTTACCCCTATCTGTCACCCTCGGTAACCACTCACGAGGATCATAAGGGGGATTTTTGTTCCTAGAATAAGCTGCAATCTACCAATGCCACATTATCATCATCCATAATGGGCTTTCTTCAGCTCTTCAAGCATCTTGGTTCACCCAAGTTTGCCGAAAAAACAACGATGGGTGTCCAATCATTGCCGACTGAGCTCCTAGAAGCCATTCTCACGCTACTAGATTTCCAAACGCTCCTCCTAGCCCAACGAGTCTGCCGGCAATGGGCTAACTGCATCCAAGAATCCCCCAGAATTCAACAGATGCTTTTCTTCCAACCAGCATCTGCAAGCACATCCCGCCAACAAAACACATTCCTAGCATCAAAATTCCCCTACTGGTTCCCCGCCGATACACCCAAGTCTTGCAAGACTTCCTTCGGCGCAGGCGACATGCAAGATTTCCTCAACAATAGCGACGTATATAAACGGCCAGAGGCGAGTTGGCGGAGAATGCTGGTCCAGCAACCGCCAATCATGGTGCTAGGGTGGGTAGAGCGCAGCATCGCACCCGACGATATGGTAATGCTACACCGGTGGGAAATCCCGCTCCAAGCATTCGTCGGACTGCGAATGAACATGCTCTACGACCTTGTCGTCAAAAAGGCCGAGGTTGCGCCACAATATTTCTACTTCAGGGTGTTATGGTCCCAGTACGAGAGTTTTGAAAATAATATGGTGTCGCTCAAGTCGGAACCAGATCCTGCAATTTATGGAGGGAGGATCGCGGCACCACTTAAGAGAGCTATGCGGGGTGCCGATGTTGTTGTTGATATGTGGCATGCGAGTCACTTGCCGTCTCACATTTCGCATCAGCGGAGGGAAGAAACGTGGACTTGGAGTCTGGTGCGGGGACTTGCAGCACCAACGGGGGATTTGGAGGTTGGGCTGGTGCATGACATGAGAGAATTAAAGGAGGTTAATGGGTGGTCTTTGGCAACTGATTTTCCTGCTGGAATCGAACGATATATGATGGAATTCCCAGACGGGTGTAGTAGTGCCATGCCGTTGCCTGATGACGGTGACTCGGATCTATTATTTGGAATGTGAACGAGCGAGGAGAGAAACTGTTTTCTGTCACGGTGTCAGCCGCCCATGAAATAATGAAATTATATAGTGCTCATAATGATATCTAATAGATGGTCGTAATGTCGTAATCGCTATGCACAGGTATATAACTATAAATCTGGTCTTTGATCTGGCGTCGCGTTGATGGACCAAGATAGCATCCGACCTCGAGGTAAATCTAAATCAACCCCAGAGCTATTGATATTCGTTCCAGTCCGAGGCGCGCTAATAACTTTTCGCAATATTTTACAAATCCGTGAACCACTCTCCGAGGTCGAATCCACGAAATCCGAGATACTTTGGACGATCCCACCAGAGGACGTGGATGTTATCTTTCAGTTTCTTCCCGATCTAGATCAAGCTTATTTTGCACTGAGCTGCAAAAGGTTGCATGCCTACTACGTCTCATATACCAGACGACGAGGAATATGCGTACACTCAACATTGCCCAGGACGGAGCTACTCCATCGCCTCCAAAATGAGGGCTGGACATACTGTAGCGGATGTGACAATCTCCTCTCCACCAGTCCTATTTATGGCGGCAGCTTCTAAAATTTGGGAGGAAATATGATCGAAAGCCTGATATATTCGAATGTAACGTTTGGTGCTATATCCAACACTCTGGGGAAGTTGACATTTGTCTATGCTCGAGTATCACATTCCATCAAATGCAACATCCAGTCGATTGCTTTAGATCTCAACAGAAGGAGTTCCCATTCCCCAAGAAAAGACATCCAATCGATCACCTTGGATCTCGACAGAAGCCATTAAGACACTCGTCATATTCGACATCATCTGAGAAGTTTTTCCATATCTGCATTTTCAAGCATTCGCTAGCTCGAGTCTTTATCGTAACTCGAGCGTGGTTCAACAAAACTTCCAAGACTTTTCGGGTGGAAAATAAGTTCACTTTTCAGACCTCCGAAAAAAAACATTTCGCTGGGGATCTTCCAAAAGATCGGCCCTAGACAAAGCCGATACGAAACCGAGTTCTGGCTAAAGAATTTATTTAATGAAGCTAAATACAGATTCTTCATCGGAGACGAAAGCTCTAACTGGTACAAATGCCATGGATGGGAGACTGAGGGGGCTGGACTGTATACTTTCAAGATACTGCTAAATCGAGACTTAGGAGGCAATAGGTGGCCTAGCAAAGGGTGGAGACATAATTGTCATAACTAGCATGTTCTCGTATTCTCATTTGCTCACTTGCTCATTAGCTCATTTCTAGATTAGCTGCTATAGGCTGGAAACTTGAATTAAACATCAATACTAACATATTAGCTTTTCCTAGAATTCACAAGGCACGGCCACATCTGTATATCTAAGGCTAGCCACTAGAGCATGGTGAGTCCGCGCGGCTAGTTCCACTGATTACTTATATATAGTCTAAAGGGTCGATAATGTCTAAGCAGAGCTTTACTAACTAGTATGGAAGTTCGTAGCGCACGTAACGTTAAGAGAGCCGGTCCTAACACTACAATGCTTCTTATCGGAAGGGGCTTATCGGGAGTGCCACTAACCTGAAGAGCCGCCAAGCTTAAGTCGATCTGCCCGCATCTCCAACTTCCCTCCAAACCCCACACCTCCTACACCTCCTACACCTTACCGGCATCATGTCTCAACCAGCCTCCCCATATCCTACGCAATCCTCCTTCTACTCAACACCTCCAATTATGAACCCATCTATCAATCCTGACACACCACCTCCTCCACCCCCAAAACCGAGTAGCCATGAAGCCAGCCGAAGAGGCACCCCGCAGGGCACGACCTCCATGCCAACTCCACAGCAGCCACAACCTGGTTACCGACCGGATGCCCATTCATCAAGCCTCCAACAAGCACAATATCAAGTGAATTCGCCACCAGCATCCCTCCCGGCACCTCCCACAGTCGAAGAGGGCTGGCTACCAGACATCGTGAAGGACAAATCGTAAGATTCACTCACCCGATCCATTTACACCATAATCGCCCTAACCCCTCTCCCACTCCCAGAACAACCGACCTACAGTCAATCCTCCAAAACCCATCCCTCATCTCCGCCCTCTCCGCCCAACATCCATCCCACACATCCCGCCAAGTAAACCTCGAATCCCTCCTCCAAGTAAACAAAGACCTAGCAACCCGCCTCCTCGAGCTCCAAAACCACGTCTCCGACCTCCGCAACCAAACAGAGACAATGCTCCTCACGCATCAATCGCTAGAGGTCACCTGGCGTAAGAAGCAGACTGAGATGGATGCGGCGCTGGCGCCGTGGTCGCCTAAGGCGTTGTATCAACGGCTTAGCGCGGCGATCGCGGAGCAGGAGGCGGTTTGTCAGGCCGTAGAGGAGAGTTTCTTGGATGAGGATCATCATGGACGGGCGACGGAGAAGGAGATTACGGATTGGGTGAGGAGGGTTAGGGCGGAGGCGTCGAAGTTGGCGGCACGGAAGGAGGCCAAGGCAAGGTGGGATGAGGGGAGGGTTGGAGGTTGGCGGTGATTGGGAATATGCATTGGCTTGTCCCTCGAGGTCGCCTGGAATATATATAACCCGTGATATACCCACCCAATTTGCGTTTGCAGTGTTCAAGATATGCTGCCTCCGAATCTACGTACCATTTCAGTCTTGGACAGTGTACGTGCTGTGTATACTAGGACAACATGGGAAGTACGTGCCTCGCGGGACGATGATAAAAACGACTTCTCCCGTCAGGAACCTTAAATACCTCTGGCTCGGTCAGTACCTATCAGACGGCACACATGGAATCCTTTTGTTTTAATAAGATAGCTGCAAGCTGCCTCATTCGGTAACGAATTCGCTTCTCATATCACACGTCTCTTCAACACCATTTCAGATTTCAATTTCATACAGCCGACTTCCACTACTGTCCTTCGGCTTCACGCTTCTTCGCCTTCTGGCTCTTCCCCAGAATAACAGTACTCAGATCACCAACCGGAATCGTCAACGGGAAGTCGACAGCCTCAAAGATCTGGGCAATGAAAATCCACCAAATTGGCAGACACAAAGCAAAGTTGAAACCACCGGCGGTCTAGTCAAAAAATTAGTGGTCATTCATAGATGTCCAAAATATTTGGGCTTGCCTTACCTTCTGTAGTGTAGCTGCATGAGCGAGATTGCCCAAGGAAGTCTGGAAGAAAGTCGCCGCAGTCAAGGCAAAGGTGATGACCAGCAGGAGGAGGGCGAGGAAGAGGCAGACATTGGTTCGTATGGAACAGATGAGATATACGAAGGTCAGGATAGCGAGGATAGTAAAATATAGACCTAGGAGAAAGGGTCAATGGCTGATTATTATCGGCAGTGATGTAGAATGGTTGACGAACCAGTGGTTGCAGCAAATTCTGGCGTCTGCATTCCTTCTAAAGAATTACCAGTGGAAGAGTAATTGGTTCCAACGCCGAACCAGGGGATTAGAGTTGTGCCCTGGACAATCCAGAAAGTTCCTGCGTACGTCAGATCAGTACTAGTCTTTTTCCCCCACGCCTATATTTTGTATCTTAACATACCGTAGGTGAAGAAAAGGGCACACGAGAAAGTGTTTCCCAGAAGCCACTCGCCCACAGCTCCGAGGATTTGGACCATGCCACCGAAGAAAATATAGACGGGCCTGTCGGATGCAACGATAATATTAGAAGACATTCACCAATTAAGCGTCCTAGTATCTGCAAGGCTATCACTCACAAAACGGCTCCACCATTTCCGCCCGAGTGTCCCCAACCCATAGTCAACATCGCCGCAGGTGTCGCGGCAAGCAAGAAGCCCATTAGCGAAATGGGAGTTGGGTTGCCAAAGGTGCGACGCAGATTGCCAGCAGTAGGCGTCTTAGGGCTCAGGTAGAGCTTTTCAAAGGCATCCCGAGGAATTGGAAGCAAGACACTATCGGCCGTCTGGTAGCGACGGAGGATCTCGGCAGTGGCAGCGTCATGCTTCTCGCTGATGTTTTCGTCTGACATGTTAGGCGAAACAAATCCGATTCAGGGTTGCAATATCTGCGGAGTGAATAAACCAACGTGATCGCGATTGGTCCCGTATTAAAACAAAGAAGAAGAGAAGAATGCTGCAAGACCTTGATTTCCCCCTGGACCATCATCAGGGAAAAACCGATCTTATATTCCAAGTCTTTTCATCATGACCCCTCAACAATTCCAAATTCAATTCCCCGTCTCCTCACCCCCACAAAATCCACCCCCAGACTCCAACGCCACGTCCAACCCCGGAATATCTCCAGGCTAGGCCCCAGCGAGTCAAAACGAGATTCGGATCCAATCCAAAGTGCCTTGCATGGTTTACATTAGAGTCATCTGGAGAGGCGCAGTCGCGCCATTGAGGACTATCATTCGCTAGCCTAACAACCGCACTCACGTACCACCAGCCCATTAGCCCGCGCTCGAGAGTAAGCGGGTCCCGAACCTGTATTCTTGCGGAGGTAAGCTGCGGGGGGGAACTAGTCATTTTTCGCCCCCCCGATGGAAGGACGGGGCGTTTCCCCGCGAAATGACCCCGGAAAACCGAGGACTTTCAGCCTTCTCGGGGGATCCAATTCGGCTGCATGGTAGCTACCTCGGCCGTTTAGGGCTTATTGGGCGGTTTGGGCGGTAAGATTGATGGAAGTATAAAAGGTTACACGCGCCCAGACTTTTGAATGGCTTTTGTGGCGCCGGGCGAAAGTCTATTGAAAAGCTTTGCCTCGTATACTTTGTCTCGGGAGAAGATGCGATGGAGGATAATTATGGCGTGGTGGGTATCGTCCCGACCGTTACCTTAATCTTAGAGAGCGGATTATCATTCCGCTCTTGTTGTTGTTTCATTAACTATGCAACTATACAACCTGGCACTATTATGGAGAAGAGGGACCTCGGTCTCCTTGACAGGCAAGTGGAGGAATCTACAGTGGCGACTGGCGGCCCCTAAGCTTCAGCCCTCGAAGACTTCAAAACTATCTTTCTTCGTGCAATCGGAGATACACCGAAAAATAATTGCAAACTCACTCAAAGAGACGTCTGAGAAAGAAGGCAGTGATTTTAGGGTTGGACTTCTTACTCGGGCCAACAACATCATAACAACCAGACAGAGGACCTTCCAGAGTAAGTCATAAACTCAGTCTCTTGCGTCATAGTCATCCAGCGACTTCAATTCCAAGAAAGAAACACTATTCGCCATCGTATGTGCCCCAAGGCCATCCCACTTCCTCCACGGAGCAATTCTGCTTCCGAGGATGTACATAAGGCATGCATCCGAACACAACTCTTTGGGCATCGGATGTCAGGTTGTCAGCATCCATAAAATTGACTTTATGCTCGGGCTTAAAGGTCTTAAAGTCCGCCGGACTTCATCCTTCCCGGAGAAATCCCCCGAAAATCCCTAAAACCAGAAAGCCAACCAACGATCAACCGCGGCACTGAGTAGGCGACTTCCCGCAGTGGGTGGGACATCCCGGAAATCCTACGATAACAATCCCTCGCCAAGACCCAGTAGCCGAGCCGCGTCGCATTCGTATAATGACTCGAGAGAAGAGTGCTCTAGTTGACTAGCGGCGTTGGCGATAAGCTAGATTGTCTATCTATTAAATGCCAAGTAGTAGGATCAGGAGGGGTTGGAACTAGCCTTATAAGGAAGGTGGCTGCGGTTGATCCCGCCTCTGACGAATGTATACCCCGGAATCCATCCCCCCAGTTCAGCGATGAAATGCGAGCTGCTTGGTCAGCTTCGATCGAGCTAGTTAACTAACTACGCCTCGTTCATTGATAAGATAAAGGCCTCCCACCTTTGATAGCGCTCTCGTCGGCTGCTCGGACGAATCCAAGTTGCTGTCCAGTAGCTCGGCCGTGATGGTTGATTGCGATAACTGTTCGATCCCTCGCTTGTTCCTATCTACGTAACATCAAGCGTACGCCACTATCAACCGATGGGTTCCTATACGAGGTTGTTTAGGCTTGGCGAGGACGTTGAATGCAGCGAAGTTGGCCTAGTTTGGTACTATCCAGCTCTTTCCAGTGCAATGTTGGCGATAAGAGCATGATAATGCCGGAACGAGGACCGGAATGCGATGGATAGAGACGATAGCAAAGGGCTTCCAATTACTACCGTGATAACACTCTATGGTGGTATAAAATGCTTCAAAACGAAGCGATGGAGTGTCCCATTAACTATCAAGCTAGCGTTCCAAACAATTCGGCCCTTGTAGGATCTCATAATGCGAGGTTCTCTTGGCAACGCCCTGGTCGGGCTAAGCATCTCAGGCCTTGGCCTAACAGCTGCTGTGCAACGTGAATTTGAGATCGTACGGTTCCATGACCTTGGTGCTGTGACAGCAGACTCCCTGCACAATATTCATGTCGAATTTCTTGATGAGTCCTTCGAAGGTCATCTGAAACTGGTATATGGAGACTGCGGCATGGAAAGCCCCATATATGGACACCATGATATTGGCAGCATCTTTGTCAAGCGGGAGGCTAAGCCAGACCGATTTGTCTGGGTGACTCCTGCAGATGCACCTCATGCGCACTGTCTTCATGCATTCTCTGAATCGACCTTGCTTGGTCGGTCCTCTCCGGTCAGCGTCACCTCGCCCATCGTCAAGCGCGAGAGTATCGCTGATGTGGCCGATGCAATGGGCCCGTGGTTTGACGGTGTCGCATACATGAAATCCAAAAAGAATAGCCAATCTTTCGTCGCCAAGGCGAAAGACACATCTGTTGCCATTCTAGGCGGAGGCATGTCTGGCCTCATGACAAGCCACCTCCTTGAGTCCGTTGGAATTCACAATTGGCATATTTTCGAGTCATCAGAGCGAGTTGGTGGACGCATTCGCACCAAGTATCTCAACAACACTCGCCCGGATCAATACCAATACCAAGAAATGGGACCTATGCGCTTTCCCGTCAGCATCACCTATACAGATACCAACGAGACCCTCGAGATTATGGATCACCGCATGGTCTTTCAGCTGGCCGGTGTGCTCAATAAGATGAATACTGATAGACCTGATCTCCAAGTCAACTTCATTCCGTGGGTACAAAGCAGCCCCAATGTCCCTGCCTCGACAGGCGGCAATCGCCTACCAGATGGCCGTATCCCCACGGCAGCACAAGTCGCAGCCAATTCCTCTCTTGTTTATACAGCTGCATCATCTAATGCAACTGCCGTAGCTGATGCAGAAGCTGCTTATGAGAACTATACCACATTGGATGATCGGGCCACAATCCGCGCAATTGCGACCAACATGTACCAAGCCCACAAGAAAGCCGTGGAAGATGGCATGTTTCACTGGTCCGAAGCCGGCTATCTCCGCTATGCTATGGGCTACAACGCAAACATCACCGATTACGTTGCTGGCACCACCGACTCTCCCATTTGGGGCGACTTTTACGACGACGTCTACTTTGCAGCAACCAAGTGGCGCACAATCGACAAGGGTCTCGAATCACTGCCTCGTGCTTTCTACCCTCACGTCAAAGACAAGGTCACTTTCAACCGCACTGTGCAAGGTCTCATCTACAACGAAACAACCGAGAAAATTTCCGTCGCATGGCGAAATGACCCGCTTCAAATGATCCCTGAAACCGCGGAGTTCGATTACGCCGTCGTTGCAGCGCCATTCAGCAAAGTCCGGCTTTGGGATTTACCCAGGTATTCGTCACTATTGAGTCGTGCCATCTCATCACTCAACTATGATCCTGCCTGCAAGATGGCACTTCTGTACAAGACACGCTTTTGGGAACACATGGAAAATCCCATCTTCGGCGGCTGCGGCTCTGTCGATGTATCCGGCGTGGGCAACGTCTGCTATCCATCCTATAACATGAACGGTACTGGACCGGGCGTTATTCTGGCCTCGTATATCTCTGGTACACCTGCACGTTCGACGGCAGCTCTCAATCCAGAGGAGCACGTCGCACTCATCCAGCGCACGATGGTGGAAGTACATGGTGACATCGCTGCAGAGCAGTTCACTGGTATCTACGATCGGCAGTGCTGGGAATTCGACCGCCATCAGGCTGGTGCTTGGGCGGATCCGCTTGTTGGTCAGCAGGAGCTGTATCTACCGGCGTATTATCAGACCGAGTTCAATACGATTTTCATCGGTGAGCACACTAGTTATACGCATGCTTGGATCTTTTCGGCTCTGGACTCGGCTGTGCGGGGAACTACTCAGCTTCTGCTAGACCTTGGCCTTGTTGATGAGGCCAAGTCTATCGTGGAGACTTGGATGGGACGATGGATCAAGTTGTGAAGTAATTATGCTGTGGAATTTTCTATATTTTGTGTGGGAATATCTGATGAATAGACATAATGACGTGATCAGCAGCATCCTTACTGTCAAGAGATTTTCTACAATTATCGCCTGGTCCCTTCTATTTCCAATTCATGAACGTTAGATACTAGGGGATAACCTCCTTCCCCTTCCAATCCCAGCACCTCCCCCTCCCCCCATCTACATCCGGTTTTAATCCCGTGATGACACTCAACAGTCTATCAGCCGCATCTAACGGCTCCAATAAATCCCTTCCCTTCCAATAATCCTTCGTAAAATCCGTCTTCACGGTGCCCGGGTGCAACGCAACCGCAATAGCCCTCTCAGCGCAGCGGCCACGCAGATACAAATCAAACGTCTTGGCAACCTGATATACGGAGGCTTTACTCGCACGATACGAGTACCATCCCCCGGATGCGTTGTCAGAAATTGAACCCACCCGCGCCGCCATCATAGCATAGATGGCGTGCGCTGGTAGCTGCAGCTTTCCTTCGGAAGTCGGGAATGCAGATGCGGACTTGTTTGGGAGAAATGGGGATAGGTGTTTCATGAGAAGAAGTGGACCAAGCGCGTTCACTTTGAAACTGTCCAGTGCATTGGCAGCATCAATTTGAGAAGGAGATTTCTCGACATGTAAGATTCCAGGAAGTGTGAGAGCTAGGCGAAGTGGCGTCTCTGGCAATTCTTTGCGAATTGTATCGGCCATTAATGATATCGTGGATTCGTCTACCGTGGCAGATTAGCTTCCTCGCCTCGAATGGGAAAAACAGGAGATCGAGGGAATTCAAGAGAGCAACATCTGACATACCCTTCACATCAACTTTTAATATACGAAGTCTTTTTTCTGCATCGGAAGGTATTCCTTTGCCAGATAGCAGTTTCCCGCGAACTTCATCGCAGTTCTTCCGCGCTGTGACGACAACTGGGAGATTAGTTTGCGAAAGTAGTTGCTGAGCAAAAGCAAAGCCTATTCCGCGAGAAGCGGGTGTTACCAGCGCGAATCCATGCGCGGTTGCCATATTTAAATTGATTGGATGTCGGGTAATGATTTTGGAAGGAGGACGAGACTCGTTCACTTAATCTATGTTCCAGAATTCAATATGACGTCATTGGTATCCACCGAGAAAGGAACCAAACGCTTCCTTAAGTTTAGAACCCTGAGGAAAGTACCAAATCATATCGTCTGATCCGTTATACCTTGAAACACAAATAGAGAGATACTCCGTAACACGAGTAGAAAGACACTTCAGAAGGCATCCAGACGATCTCTGCATAAAGACAGAATTGAAGCGAATTTACCTGGAGTCCGCAATGAATGCCAACGAGGCAGTGGGCCCACGACGAACATCCAAGATCCCCAAGAGACATATTTAGTACCTGCAACTATCTTCGGGGGCTTGAACATATTAAATTCTCCGACGCACGTCAACACAAAGCGGTCTGACTTCGAAATGAAATTCGCTCATTGTTTCAACTACAACTCTTACGTTGTACTACAGATGGTCTTTCCACGGTGAACTGATGTTTGATTAATTGATATGACCAGGTCAGTCTGGTTTACAGAACGAAACGAGCGTATATGTGCGTCAACCGCACCTAAATGAGTGACATAATAAACAATTCGAAAAATCAACAGCAAACCCAAGATATTCCTCCTATACAAGGTCGACCTGCCCCTCGTGGCAGTTCCAATCAAACAGTGGGCTTTTTGATCTAAATACTAGACGTTATCAAGCCAGAATTTGCATTCACCTTGTTTGAAACGTTCCTTTATGCCGACACATTGGCAGAGGCATTGGCGGTGGCATCTGCGGAGGCATATCCAGATGAGTTGGCGCTCGCAGATGCATTGGCGCTCGCGCTGGCAGCAGCTGAGGCTTCAGCTTGAGCAGATGCCTCAGCCTCAGCAGAAGCTGATCCGCTGATTGAACCAGTAGCGCCAGGGAAAGAGATACTGATACTGGTACTCCAAGTCTCCGGCGCAGTACCAGTTCCAGTACCAACTCCAGCACCTAGGCTACCAGAGACGCTAGTGCCAGTCTCACCAGATCCGGAACCGCCAGCACCAGCGGAGTCAGAGCCAGAAATGCCAGAGCCAGAAGAGCCCGAGGTGGAATCACCGGAGCCCGTGGAGTCAGAGCCTGACGGGACGCTCGAAGAACTCGCGCCGAGAGAACTACTACCAGAAGTACCACCCTCAGCGCCAGTGGTGCCAGTTGCGCTCACTCCGGAATCTCCAGAGGAATCTCCGGAGCCTTCGCCGGAAGATCCTCCAGACAAACCACCGGAAGGACCGCCAGACACGCCAGCGCCTCCAGTCGAGCTAGCACCAAGAGATCCTGTGCCCGATGCGCCACCATTTCCAGCTCCTGTAGTAGAGGACCCGCCAGAAATGCTTCCAGATGAACCACCAGAGGCACTTCCAGATCCAGAAGCACCTAGAGAACCAGTACCTGAAGCACCGAGGCTACCAGAAGTAGTGCCGCTGGCACCCCCAGAATAGCCTCCGGATGAACCACTTGAAGTACTTCCGGATCCTGATAGACCTCCAGAGAGACCCCCAGAAAGACCACCAGAAGCACTTCCAGATCCAGAAGCACCTAGAGAACCAGTACCTGAAGCACCGAGGCTACCAGAAGTAGTGCCGCTGGCACCCCCAGAATAGCCTCCGGATGAACCACTTGAAGTACTTCCGGATCCTGATAGACCTCCAGAAAGACCCCCAGAAAGACCTCCAGAGGCACTTCCTGAGGCAGTCGCGCCACCAGTCGCGCTAGCACCGAGCGAGCCAGTCCCGGTAGCATCCAGGCCAGAAGATCCGCTCCCAAAGCCACCCCAGCCAACTCCACCAAGTCCACTAAGACCGCCACTCAGTCCACCATTGGCAGATCCAG
Source organism: Penicillium daleae (assembly GCF_028827525.1). Lineage (NCBI taxonomy): Eukaryota > Fungi > Ascomycota > Eurotiomycetes > Eurotiales > Aspergillaceae > Penicillium > Penicillium daleae. The sequence goes on along the minus strand of NW_026623157.1, from coordinate 1,664,267 downwards.
AGGCCGATCCCGAGCCGGAAGCAGAAGCCTCTCCAGATGATTCACCAGACGATTCGCCCGAAGAATCAGCTGAGCTGCTTCCATAGGCACTACCGCTGCCAAAGATTGAGGCAAGTCCACTAAGGCCGCCACTGGCGGAAGATTCGGCGCTTCCAGAGCCGCTGCCCTCGCCACTGAGGGATCCGTCAAGGAACAGGCAGGGCTTACGAGCCTCGAGAGCCGTGTTGACAGGCATCGCCAGCGCGGTGCCCGCAAGCATAAGCATGACAATGTTTTTCATGTTGATTGAAAGATTGATATTAGAAAGAGAGGGGGAAGACAGAGTCAACTTGAGAGGAGGTGAAAGAGATAGAGAGAGGGTAAGTGTATAAGAAGAAAGAATGAATTGAAAGATTGTCAAGTTGAACCAGTCAACTGAAGCGAAAGACGGTGGGTGATGATGATGGTGATTGATGGAGGAAAGATGACCATCTTTATAGTTGACTAGAAGTAACCGGCATGGGAGATGAGTCCGCGATATCTCTGAGTCTTAGCTTGTCCCTGGTGTCTACCAATTTAGTGAAACGAATGTCCACATGTCTCATGGCATCCTGTTTCAAGGACCCGTGGTTGACATTTTCCATGTGTGGTCATCGGTTCGTACCTGGCGATTGAGATCCTAACCTCATATATGACGAATTGCTCGTTTCAAAACTAAGAAGTTAGATATCAATTGGTCTGCAATAGTATTATTCGACTGCTTATAAAACTGAAGGTACGGATCTATGAGCCATATATCCCATAATACTAAGCCAGACAAAGCACTGTATTCTTCGAACTAAAGCAGGGCATCCACTAAGTCGTGCCTGCATGGGACCAGTCGGTTTCGAGACCAGATACACTATCAACTGAGGAAGGCTATCCGGGAAGATCAACCGAAAAATGAGGCATCTTGCCATATTCGGGTGTTAGGCCGAGTGGGTCCAGGGGATTAGTGCCCGAGCATCCCGGACGCCGAACCGTTCATAGCAAACTTAGTTTTGGCGGGAGAGGCTTATTTTTAGATGTTTATCGCGTTAGAAACAGATTAAGGAGAAAGGGGGATTTCCGTGTGGTGCTGGTCGATCATCAGTTCATCCGGCATTAGTCTTATTCGTTCTGCTGCAGCTGCATCAGCATAGGTGAGGGCTTTTTATTCGGCATAGAATACCTTGTACTCGTTACCCTCGTCAGTCTCCGGAAAACTTATCCAGATTTTGAACAAACTTCCGGGCTTAGAGCGGATATTTAGAGATAGGAACATGATACAATCTGTAGAAAAATAGGTAAAATCCTGCTTCTGATGGATCAAGTCTATATCCTATCGTATCAGAATTCTTTCCGAACGACAAACGTTCGACCTAAGCCAAAGTTACTTACTTGATGAGAATATGTAACTAAATACAGTGAGACAAGCTATGGTGGATAAATTAGACCGTAGCAGAATGTGCCTGGTTAAGTCATGTTGTTGATATGAGAAACTCTGGACGTCTTACGATCGCCGTAGGCAAGCACAGTCTAGAGGTCTTTAGCTGAAGTCACATGAGTTTAGTCCATATTGATCTACGTTGCCTCTCATTAGACGGGGCTCCTTCCCTAAACGCCACAGTGGGAAACAATACACAAACAAAAATAACCCTGGACATCTGTTTTAGATCACTAAACTACCCTAAAAATGAGCTGCCAGCCCCACAGTGATGAGACCGATCTTTGGAAACGTGCAATTTCCGTAACTGCCCCATGGCTTGGAAGGAGTCTACACTCGAATTCTGCAAACTCATGAAATGCAAATGAGTGAGGATGAACGTGAATTTGCAAGCCAACGCTTTCTATGGCTCGATATCAGTGATGTCTTACCACCTTTCCTGTCCTGTGAATATGATCGCCTCCCTTATTGCATACTCGAGCTTGTCTTCCGCTATTTGAACAAGGGAAACGCTGTGACGCTGCGGGCCTGGCCTGCAAGCTTGGAACACCGTTGATTCAGGTCTACAAGCGAGGCTCTACCTGCGAGTTGGACTTTGTGCATGGCTCGGCATATAAATATATTGCAGAGAGTCAACGCCGGTCGCCAGAAGAGCTTCCACTGATTCTTCAACCTCAGGAGTATAAGCGGATTTATCGGGGCATATTGGCAGTATGGTGCTTTACCGATTGCCCTGATTCATTGAAAGATCTCCAAGAGCTTCGTGAAGAAGGTTTCAGGTCACGCTGGCACCTTACTTCAGAATATTATTTTGAAATGCATTATGGGCTTCTAAATGCGTTCCGGTACATATCGCGCGGTATGGCGAGGAAGTGGTATATGGGCGTTCCGCAAAAAATATTGTCAATGATCTGGCAACTTGGAGACTTTCTGCAATCAGATAATGCCTCACGTGGGTTGAAACAGCAATGCATATCAACTACTCAGGAGATTTTCCCGAGCTTTTGGAAAATGTCACCTCGATGCTTTTCATGCCATTCAAGCGAGAGTATGAGTTCGACGAGCTGCCAAGCAAGGAACTAGAAGTTTTCCGACAGCGATGTCAGACTTTCTTCGCTAAACGAGTCATATAGACTTTGTGTCCTCGTCTAAAGACGGGAGTAGCCTACCTATTCTCCTCCCCTAGTTAGCCTCACTACTAATCTATCTACCACTGTTACCCTTCTGGATATCTAGATTTTGATTAAGTTTCGGTCATCGAGCTGTTCACTTGGCTTGAGGAGAAGACTGTCGAGAGAAAGGTGGTTAATATCGAGGCCCCTTAGTCACATGTAACCCACGGATCATCGGCGTAAAACTATAAACTATGATGAAAATTAGGGAAAATAGGGGGACAAATATGATTGATCAAACCTCATGGTTAGTCATCTTCTGCTGGTAGGTGTTCACTAACCAACTAGAACTATAATTATGCTTTGAACAACGACATGTAGTTCGTTTCACTTGGAGTGTTTGTTAGAAAATGTCTAACACCGTACGTTGGCTCCACTTCCGGAGCCACCCGAACTCGTCAACTGTTCCAAACAATACTTTAATATGGAGAATTACAGTTGGCTAAGAGGCTACCTAGTTCAATCGCTGTTGCTACTAAACCGGATATCTCCAAGGCATCGTTTATCTGAGTTCAAGTATTCGCGCGGCGAAGGAAATCTCAAGCAATTATGCCCTTCCCTGTTGATTTAAATCAACAGAACTGATCAACGTCTCAGGTTGCTAAGAACCCCCAAAATAACTAGTTCTGACTAGTTCTGGTTCAGAAATAGAAATTAGTTTTAGCTTAATTTACATGCCGCGGAATAGCAAGTAAGAGGATCTATTATTAATCCTAATGATCACTCTCGCTTTCACTCCACGTACTCCCACCAGCTCATCCATTCACCGTCAAGACCGTGCGGCTTCATGGTCATGAAAACAGACACTTGGGTTTGAATCAAGCCATTCTCTGGATTTACGCGCACATCATGTAGACGATGGGCCTCGGCAGGAATTCTTTTATCAACCGGCAGAGAAGCAACCGGGGCTTCTTCGATTTCCACGACTCTCTGTAAAATCCGACAGTAAAGTTGCGCATCCCAAATACCTTCTTGTTTGGAATAACGAGAGAGCGTGGAAATTGCTTTACGTCGAAGCAAAGGAAAGCGGCACTTAGTCACAGTCCAATAAAGCATTGGTAGAAGCTCGGTATCCAAACAGAAGGACTTCGAGCCTGGGTGTTCGGGGTTGGTCTCCTCACTGAGACGAACTACTTGCTCTGCTGCATGAAAGACTGCCTCAAAGTGCGACAGATAGTTGTCATAGGCTAATTGCTCGCGGGAGCTAATGCAGGGAATCCACACCATCCCCGTGTGGTACTCGATTTGTAGGATCCAGGGGGCACGCGGATCGAGAATTCCGACCTCCTTGGTTGGCTTTTTCATCATCTCCGTGAATGCCATGTACCACATTTCGGTCTCTCGCAGGAGCGTTCTTTGCTCCTCTTCATGTTTCAGAAGTCTTGACTCGGGAGAATTTTCTCCACTCATTCGAATGGTGGCACTGAGGAGTATCGACCGTTGCATGAGATTCGCCATCACCTCGCGAGCTTGTGCGATGTTGTCGAATGTCAACAGTCTCTCATGAGATTTGACACCAAGCTTCTGCAGACTTATATTCAAGGGTATCAAGGGCCGGCCAAAGTATGGAAGCTGAATGTTGAGTCGGTATAACACCTGGAACAACTCGCGATCCACGCTACTATTCCCCATGGAGGTTTGGGCTTGCCTTTGACTTGAAAGGATCTTCATCCCGCCCTCAAGATGATCAAGTGCCCGCCTTTCATTCCCGTGGAGCATTTCGAGACCAGAAAAGAGCAAACATGTCACTAGTAATACAGTAAAGCAAGGGCCTTGGGCTTTTGATAGCAGGAGCCGCAAGCTCTGAATTGCCTTGCTGTACTGTTCTAAAACAAAGACCTCATGAGACTTTTGGAGTGCTCGAGACGAGGATGGACGCTTAGCATGAGCCGCACTGAGCGCAACGACAGCATGTCGAACCGTAGGCTCATGATGGCTAAGTTGCGGTAGCAGGCGACACCATAAGTCAGACGTGGAGTACCCAGAAAGCATGCGTGCAGTCTTTGTGCAGAATATATGCACGAACTCACGCTCTTCCATGGTCCCGGGTAGTACCTTGAGGCAGTTGTCTGCGCTGAGCGACCAGCGAGGGCCGTGGTAGACCTGGTTGCGGTTTTCATGACGTTCTATCGGAAGATTTATTTTGTATTTGCATTCGCGATTTGATTTCATACAGTTCTTGCAGTTAGGCTTCTCTTCGCCGCATTTCACATGTCGTGCCCTGTAAGAAGTCAGCGTTGGCTGCACACATTCTCCTCAAGGAAAAGAATTTACCTGCAAGTCACGCAGCCTGACCGAGATCTGCGCTGGGTAGAATTTCGCTGCCGGGGTAGTAGTGTTGATAGGCGAGCATTGTTTTGATGGGTGTCACTACCCATTCACGCGATCTTCTTTTCTTGCGAGGACTTGTCAACGGGCCTGGCTAGTATTCCACTGGACTTTGGAAGCCTCGATATGCTCCTCACAGGAAACTATTTTTCTTCCGATTTCTGTCAATTGCCATCTAGTAACAATCGCCCGCTACTGTGTAGAAATTAGCCAAGCATTCCTGTCATCAAGGCTGTGCATCATGGTCGTTCTGGCTAAAATGGAGGGTCATGTGACCCCAGGCATGGCCTGTAAGACTGTAACACTAAGCATTGGATGACTTAGTGCTTCTTGGTCCGGTACAGGGAAGATAATTTGGGGCTTAAAGCAGATCTATGTACAATTTCTGATCACGTATTCTGTTAACATCATCACCCGGTGCGTAAGTGTAGAACCCAAGTCTGTTCACAGTCAAAATGCCCCGCATCGTCTAATAGTAGTAGTAGCCGCGCTGATAATACATATTTCATGTCAGAACCTAAGCCCTGGTGATCTGGAGATCCATTGCTGATCTTGAACTACTGGCCAATCATGATCAAACATAATGTTCCTCTGGTCAAATTTGAGTACATACTTATGCCCGTGCTGGTTCTTGGATGGCAATTCATCGCTAGGTCACATGACTTGACCGACGTCGACAAATAGCACGAGTTGGATACCCATGTGAACTAATGCAAGTTCAAATTACCGACAATTCATCTTTGACCAAGAATAGTTGGCCATTGGAAGGCATTAAGGATAGTTCAATTCTTCGTGGTTGTCTTGCAGACTGACCGTACTGATGGCGTGCAGTAAGCGGACACCGCCAAGGGCGGAAATTCTGCTGCCTTCTAGCCCAATTCCCCTCTCCACGTTATCTTATCGTCGTCTTTACTCTTACGACCGTTGGAGTGTCGCTCAACTCGCGCTGACTATGGAGGGCCTGCGTTGACTATCGCCCATTTCGTGATCCTCGACGATCCTTGCCTGCTAGCTGATTAGACTCTGTGGCTTTTCCCGATCGACGGTCTACAGAGAGAGGCCTTCTACACCTCTAGCCTCTCGCGCAATGGACCAGGAAGAGGCTCCACCGCCTTACTCGGCCGTTGACCCGTTGCTGGCGCCTGCGAATAGTCGCAATAATGGCAGCGGCTCGGCCCCTCTGCGTGGGAATGTTTCAGCATCTCAGGATCCCAGTAGCTCGACCGCTAGCCAGTCCAGCACACCGTCGACCCCGGCTGTCGTGCCCACTCACTTCACCTCCGCGGTGACCTATTTCGAGGAGCGACCACCAACGAGCTTGGACGAGAGCCGTGATCTCTTGTATCATCATATGACGATATACCCGCGTAGCTCAGCCAAAGATTTTCCTCGACGACCTCGATGCTGGACTTCAAGTGTGGACGATGTTGCCCAGCAGGACTGGGATACCTTCCTGCGGTATCTATTTCCACCGCAATTAGGCTTGGCTGCTGCCTCGCAGCACCTCCCCCGGCAGCTGCGCGCTGAGATCCAGCGAGATCGCAAGGATCGACCGCAAGAAACAGATGAGCAGCGACAAGCCCGGATCGCCGCTGTGGTGGACGAATGGAATCAATGCTTTTTTGAGCCACGCGCAGCTCGGATCGACTTTGTGTATGTTGGTGAATCCGATGCAGCGCCTTCGTCCGCGCTTTGCCCTCGGTGCTACCCAGCTGCCACCAGAGCAACACAAAGTCCCAGCGCTGCGGGGGTTCTGGATAGCCAGCATGCGACAAATGCGAATGCGCCGTCACCCTTAACAGGGCAGCATGCACCGTCGCCAGCTGGCTGGCCGGTCCCTCCACACCAACTTTATTCTTACCCACCGGTGCCGGGTCATTTTGGACCATATGGAGCAATTCCTCCATTCCCGGGGCACGGTGCACTTCCCAACAATCAACCTCCTCAATACTATCCCCCTCCACCACCACCGCCTCCGGGTGTTCCGCCCTGGCAATGGAACAACTGGGCTTATACTCAGCCACAATTCGGAAATTCCGGCACTCAGAAGACCGGCGGTGCGCTTGGATGGATCTCTTCGCTTACATCACAGGCGCAAAAATACGGAGAACGGTTTGCCGAACAGGCTCAGCATTATGGGGATCAAATCAGTTCACATGCCATGAATTATGGTCGACAGGTTGAGGAACAAGCGCTGGCGCATGGACGATGGATTGAGGAGCAGGCCCGACTTCATGGGAGCAAGCAAGGTGTACAGCCATCTGCCCCGTACACTTACCAGGGGCCTTCATGGAATCCGAGCCAGACCACCGGCCCCACGCAGAGCACGCCAACACCTCCTCCAAACGACCCAAGCCCTCCCGCGCGGGCTGACAACGAAAACCAACCCTCAAATCAAGCATCAAACCAGACAAACCAAGACACAACCTTGAATCAGAATCGTGACCAGTCCGAGGGTCAAACCAAGGCCGGCAACAAAGACCCCCTCATTGATCGATCCCGTCGTGCCTCCATCAGCTCCATTTCTTCCGAATCTTCACTCAGCTCCATTGACACTCTCTCGACAACTTCCGATCTCAGCCCCTCAGATCTAGCGACCGTTCGTACGCAGCTACAGAACTTACACGATAGGCACGACCGCACATTATATGATGCGGCCGTCGACCTCCGTCGGCAGCTAGACGTCCTGCAAGAATCTCGTCGCGAAGCGAGGGCGTCTGGCCGTCAGAATTGGCGCAATGGGCGGTTCCAGCAGCAGCCCAACAGTGCAGACAGTAGTGATTGGGGTCGGTGGGAATCGCCCGAACAACAGGAACGCCAAACAAATGAGCGTCGCGCCATGAAAGAAGAGATGCGGGCTACCAAGCAAGCATTCCGAGATATCGTGCGACGCGCACGCAATGAACAGCGTGATAGGAAGCGCGCGAAATGGAATCGTCGACGTAAGGCCCTAGCGAGTGCAGAGAACAAAGCGAAAGATAAAACCTCGCTGGACGGCCGCATGGGCAATTTGGCACTTGGAGATGGAGATACCCCGAATCCTCGTCCAGTCCGTTCTCAGACCGCACCTGTATCCTCCCCAGGTCCCCAACGAAGTGTACCCGTGCGGTCCAATGCAAGCTCGGATCTTAGTGCGCAAGGAACAGCGAACCCACTGTCCACTGCGTCGCAGTCCAGTGTGAATGAGGTCCCATCTGAGCTTTCGGGTAGGAAGGCCAGGCCGCAGGATCGCTTTAAAGAAATGCTGAAGTCGCGGAGTGCGAAGAAGCAGCAGAAGTCCAACTCGGATTCGAAAGATGGAAAGGATGCAAAGCAGGATGGCAGTGGCATTTAAGCCTTTTGTTTGATGAAATTTCCCTTTCTGTGTGTATATATTGAAGTATTCGGTGGATGTCACGTTTTGCGAGAGTTCAAGTCTCTTCGAATGAGCTAGGATCAATGAATTTACGAGTTCACGGCAAACAGATTGGTATAGTCTTTACGTAGCCATACAACTGCCACATCAACCAAGGACGAAAAGAAAAGAAAAGAAAAGAAAAGAAAAGGATAGAGCCTTCCTCACCAATGGATCGAACCACCAACTTTTCGTTCCCTATATACCTCGCCATGATGCTCCATCACCACCCCACGATGCTGGAGTACATCACCAAGAGCAACCCGATCCCAGGCTCGATATACAATACATCCTCTACACCCTCACAATATTATTAGAAAGGTGCATTTATAGAATTAAATAATGACTATAATCAAGTATCTTTATAATATATATTTTATTCAAAAAAATAGAAAAAAAGATCTTTATCCGCGAGGAGGTGCTGCCACCACCTCGCATGCCCACCCGCCCACTCTCCCCGCCTAGGGATGTGTCCGACCATCCGTGGAGTTATACTCAACACTGGAGGCCGTACCTATTCCTATCACATGTTTGCCCTTTTCAGGGCACACCCAAAGGTCAATAGACCACTAGGCCATATGAGGGGGGAGAGTGACTGGAATACCAATACTGGGATTATATCCCACAAAAAACTTATGATGCTGGATATGAGAATTCAACCAGGATATTTTGCACATTCATCATCATGTACATCCACTTTGATGATTTCATAGATCAGTCCATTCCTCGAGGACATTCATGCCAGGCCACACCCACACAAGCTTTTCGATCATAGTCTCTATCATACACAATAGATAGCAAACCCCAAGCTCATGACTGCTGACTCTCATTCCTCTCGACCAACTCCCCAACTCCCAACCCACGACCAACCTTAACCTTGACCATCTTCTCACCCTCCTTGCCATCCTCCTTCTTGCCCAATTCGCCAACCTCATCGCCCTCGTCGGCATTCTCATCATCACCCTTCCCATCGGCCTTTTCATTCTCCCGGTCCTTCTTCTCAATCGCCTTCCAATCCAACCACAGCTTCTGCAGGTCCAGGCGCATGGCATAAGCATCCTCGCCGTCGGCATAGTACTTGCTCTCAATCTTCTCGACCTCGAAGCCCAGGGTATCGCGGTACAAACGCAGAGCGGCGGTGTTGGACATACGCACGTGCAGGGAGACATAGCTGGCACGGTGGGACTCGGCCATTGCGCGCTCTAATGCAAATAATCAGTAACCAGATATTCAATTCAAGCATCTGAAATATGCACAGCGAAGCGCAACACCCAGACCGCGTCTAAAAAAGAAAGGGACTCGGAAAAAAAAAAAAAAGAAAAAAGAAACTCACGACTCATCCGCATCAAGCGCTCCGCAATTCCCAACCTCCGATGCGTGCGCATCACGCTCAAACTCGTAATATGACCATGCTGCACACCATCCGTCGGCTCCTCCTCCATCTTCGCCAAAACATACCCCACAACCTTCGGATACTGGCCGGAGATATCTCCCGCGACGCCGGGGCCAGAACCGCCGCTCTTATACCCGTTCTTGGGCCGGACAACGGCGACGAAGCTCAGTTGCGGCCATGTCAGGGCGTGGTAGAGGTAGTATTTCAGGAAGTAGTTTTCGGGGAGGTTGGTGATGTTGCAGGTTTGGATGGAGGGGAGCAGGTCGATGTAGGAGGGGTAGGAGGAGAGGGGGACGATGTCGACCATTTTGGCGGGTTGTGGTGGATTGGTCCACGTTTGGAGGGTCCTCTAGGAGTCGGGTTTGGAGGGAGAGGTGGAATTGAGGCTGGAGAGGTGGGCAGCGTAGGTGTTGGATTGGGAGCGTGCTGGAGGCTTTTGGTTTCGGTGGTCTTGCGATGACCCGCGGGATATGCGGTCATGTGATTGGTAGGTGTGGGGCTGAGGGTGTAGAGAACTAAGTAGACGGTTGGGTGGGCATACTTAATCTGATTCACTTTGTTCTCGCAGAACAGAGCTGTCCGATGGTGGGTCAATATGTATTCTGATGTATATGGTTTGCTTCAAATAGCTTCAGAGCTACGATTCTATGCAAATCCATTCATGAAAAGTACATTCACTAAGATACGTATTGCTCCTAGCCGCCTGAGATAAGGCAGATGGGTAAAAATTGACCCGAAGGGTTGACCTATCGATGCTCATGCCCCCGGCCTATTATGTAGCTAAATTAATTGCGCGTGTTGAGGGCCGCTCCGACAGTTTATGCCATGACAAAGTGATAGAGAAGGGCTGTACCTTAAAGATCCATTAACAAGGATCATCGGCCCCCGAAGGAAGTTTCTATCGTTCCAAGACATCTTCAAACTCGATAGACGTAAATCGTCTAGATCAATAGATTGCTCGATGTTATTTATTGCATCGTGGTAGTACCTCCCCAGGCCATTGCGAGTATAGCTCACGTGTATAATACAGAACCAAGAATTCAAGTCGTGATGTATCGTCATATAGAGAACTCTATAGCTGGTATGTAGTCCCAGTTTATTGAAAAGGATGCATCTCCCTGTGAAACGGACTGAGACTGCTGTCTCACCTGTGTAAGAATACCAAATTACTCGATAGAAGGGATGACTTGAGCTATGATCAAGTAAGGACTATGCTTGTATTATATAGAGACATCTCAGTACTGGTATGGTTAAATTTTTCTATATATAGATCATGATTTTTTCATCCGGCTATGTATCTAAAATGATGGTCATAAGAAGAATATGAAGACTGGGCACGCTGTGAAACCTGGTACCAAGAACAGAAAAGACATGTCCAACCCAAATGGAACTGAATACACCAACATATGACAAACAATAACTCACAGACTCGACTGGCACATCACGTCGAGTCCACCATGATGGATATAGACAAAGGTCAACAATTAATCGCTAGTAATTGCGTGGGGCGCCTGGGGATCCACTGGAGTATCAGGGGAACTGGGTTGCACGGAGCTCTTCTCGCGCAGATCGATCCCCTGAGCCTTGAGTTGCTTACGGGCCTTGCGACCACCACAACAAGCTGCACAGCAGGAGCCGAGCTGGATGATGAATGCGAACAGGCTGAATCCCGAAGCAATCCACATAAACACTAGCATCTGCACGCCGACGTGCGCCTTGATGTTTAAATTGGGATCGGCATTGGCGAAGACGTTGGCAAAAATGATGAACATGACCGTTGCGACGGCTGAGGCGACGATAGTCACTAGTGCAGTGAAGAAGGATAGAATGAGGAAGGGGAATGCGCGTAGGAAGACAAAGGTGCGGCGTCGGTGGGGTGGTTTTCCCGAGGGTGTAACCTGGCCGCCCGAGACCCAAGACTTGATGGACTGTGGAGGTCGTGAGGAGACAGCGAAGGGGCTGAGGAAGATCATGATGAAGTTTAAGACTGCCGCAGCAATGAAGAGGCCAAACATCCAATGCGATGCAACTTTGGCAAGGTGTAGAGGCTCTTGGATATCGCTGGGCAGGGCAACTGTTGGAAGAGGGCATGGTTAGCTTGGATTGAACATTATAGTTGGTGTAAAATAGACAGAAATAAACATACTACTTGCGCCGGCCAAGAGCTCATTGACAATAATGTCGACCGGGTTGAAAGCATACAGCGTCTTCGGTTTCGAGCAGTTGGTTATCCCCTCATCATTGTAGCCCTCGCAGAACCCCCAAAGCCCGACTTGGTAGAAATCGTGCAAGCCAATTGACCGAGCAATGGAATTGATCAGGACTGCATTGGGTACGGACAAAGGAATAATATTGGAAAGGTCGAGGTAGAGGAAGTATGTACTGCGCAGGACTGGCTTGTTGGCCACATTGCCAATTCCCACCAGCACAACAAAGATCCAGGCGATTAGGTAAAGCAGAGAGCGGACGGCGCGGTGCCAATGAACGGTAGACTGGCGCCGATGAGCCACGGGCCGGTCTGGTGAGGTGCGACGGAAGAGAGGGAGGTGCCGCTTGCCCTTGACGGGAGCATCCGTCCCGTCGGCCATATTGAGTCGACTGAAGAAGACGGTGCGATGATGAGGATGGAAGGAGAAGAATGAGAGGAGGGCAGAGGAGAGTCCGCGGTCGGTCAGGATAGTGGGAAAGGCGCGGTGGCAGTGAGAAAATGACGTTTAGGCATCCATAAATTTGGGAGGCAAAGAAGGTAATGCGAAAAGCCACAGGAACGAGAGTCTGGGCGGGGGATATTTTTAACTGCCATTTGCAGAGGGCCAGAGAAGAGGGCCCAGGTCGATCTGTGATCCGCAGCGGTAGTTGCCCGTACGAGTACGGCGTCGAGATCCACCAAATAATAACAATAATGCAGTGATAATCCCTGAGCCCAAAGCTCCCCGGTCGGATCGTCAGTGGCTTGTCGCTAGTCTGCTCCATAAGTACAGCGGCAGATTGCGGCCACCGATCGGATACCGATTGTCAAAGGCAGAATATCTGGTAGAATCCTGAAATTGACCCACTACAGTACCTACTCCGGCAGACTCTTGAATGTCCTGATTTTCGAAGCCAGTCAAAGAACTACTGTAAAATAAGTACTGAACTGTACTACTGTAGGGCATCGAATTCCGCCTCCGTAAGCTAATGCGCTTATCTTACGTGGATCACCGAATTGGTTGACACTAGTATCATTTAATCTCGACACTACTTGGGCTTATTTGTTAGGGCGGATTCTGGATGAAATGAGATATTTGATAACTAACAATCTAGTCTATAAGTCATCTACGACAAATAAACAGTAAACCTACAATAGATTCGTGCATTGGATGGGCACAGTGTTAGGGCGGTCAAATAGATGTCCAATGGACGGATTTCCCATCGGTGGCCGCAATCCGCTGCCGTACATCAGCCACGGCGATCATGCAAGCCGGTTGCCGACCGGAGGCTATTTGCACCTGCTGCAACGACGTTGACATCGACATTTACGTAGTACTACTTCTGTACAGTAGAAGAACCCCCCAAAGAGATCAATCGTTTTCTAACGACGTCAGTCACGCCGAGTCCGAGTAAAGTATTATTGGAGTACCTTGGGCACCATTCACAAGGACCAACCCCAGAATAAAAGCTCCAAGGGGTGAGTGTCTCATTGCACCCTGGTGGTGGAGATCCGCACGTCCCGTATCAATTGGCCCATCGCCCAGTCACTGTTGCTGGCAACGTCATCTAGCGCTGCGCCTGTCCCCACCAGACCCTGGTTGGACCAAAAATTGGAGACTCGGTGGTTCTGGTTCCGCTGATAGTCCCAGCTTGTGGTGCTGGTATTTGTTGCAAGTTGCTGCCAGGTCTGGGCGGACCATGACTCGGGACTTCTCGCCAGGCAGAGACAAAAAAAAAACAGCATCCATTGCAGCCCTCCCACTTGGGACCTTACTCGCTTTTTTCTCTCTAAATCACTTGTCAACACAGCTCCTTCCTCCTCCGTCCTCTCAGGGTACACACACGCGACACCTTTCACCATGAGGTTGTCATCTCTCGTGCTGGCCCTCCTCGCAGGAGTGGCTGCGGCCGACACTACGACCTCCGAGTCATCTACTTCCAGCAAATCCGATTCTTCGACGGCCTTGGATTTATCGACCGCATCCACAGTGACCAACCCGTCCACCGTGGCCGTGCCATCCGGCAATTATATCACCTATAGCACCACAATCACCCTCGACAATGGCAACTCCTCGGTCTTGGTATCCACGACGACCGCTCCCAATGCGACAACGACCAGTTCGGGCAACCAGACAATTGTGACCACCACATCCGACTCCCTGACAATTCTGATGGGCGGCGGCCATACAACGACCCTTGGCAATGGGACCATGAATGCGACGGCCACCGCGTCGTCCACCTCCACCCAGACACCGGTCGTTAACACTCGCCCGTGCAACAACTATGCCGAGTTCTGCGCGCGCAACTACTCCAATATCACCATGGTCGCAGCCCATAACAGCCCGTTCGTGCGTAAAGGAAATGCGGCCGCAAACCAGGCGCTGGACGTGACGGCCCAACTCGACGATGGCATTCGAATGCGTAAGAAACCCTCGCAGAACAAACCCCTCCATTATTAGAAACATCCTCCACCTAACATCCACGCAGTTCAATTCCAAACTCACTACCAAAATGGCACCATGATGCTCTGCCACACTTCCTGCGATATCATCAATGTCGGGACTCTCGAGGCCTACCTCACCACAGTCGCCCAATGGATGCGCAAAAACCCCTACGACGTAGTCACCATCCTCATCGGCAACTATGACTACGTCTCTCCACAAAACTTCACCGAGCCCATCATGAACTCGGGTCTATATGACATGGCCTACACCCCATCCAAGATCCCCATGGGTCTGGACGATTGGCCCACGCTGTCGGAAATGATTCTGACCGGCAAGCGCGCCGTCTTCTTCATGGACTACCAGGCCAACCAGACAGCCATCCCGTGGCTGATGGACGAATTCTCGCAGATGTGGGAGACGCCCTTCTCGCCGACAGACGCCAATTTCCCTTGCACGGAGCAGCGCCCTCCTAATCTGTCCACCCAGGATGCTAAGAGTCGCATGTACATGGCTAACCACAACCTCAATCTGGAGCTTAATCTGGGCTCTTTCAGCCTGTTGATTCCCAACTCCGCTGTTCTCAACCAGACCAATGCCGTAAACGGTAATGGGAGTCTGGGGTGGATGGCACACAATTGTACCCGTAAGTGTCCCTTCTACCCATCATCGTCGCCCTGACCTGGACTTACTAACGCTGCCATCAGGTGACTGGGACCGCCCACCTAACTTCCTGCTGGTCGACTACTACAACTACGGCAACTTCAACGGCTCCGTCTTCGAAGTCGCCGCTGAGATGAACAACGTGACATACAACCGTACATGCTGCGGTCAAGAATCTGCCGCCGTGCCGGGCATATCGGTAACCAGCCTGTCGACAATGCTGGCTATCGCGGTCGGTGTCCAGTTCTTCCTATCTCAATTCTAGGCTCGTATGACCCTTACGACATGTTTTTTGTTTTCATTCTGTAAACTTCATCGTTTGGGCGGGATAGCTTGCTCATTGGCGCCGGTTCCTCTTTCCTCTAGGTATGTTGGAGTTTCGTGTAAATAGCTGATTTAGCCATGAATATCATTGCATATGCACTGAAACCCTGGATAGTTTTAATTTCAGATATCATTTCTTCATGCACAATTAAACTAGCTTTCGAATGATGTTACACTGTATAAATTGCCGGACTGGTTTGGATTGCACGTCAGTTAGTATTCGCCGAACCCTAGATCAAAGCTATTGCCCCTCCGCACTTTGAGCGCTCTCAAGATCCAAGTTCGAGTGAAGCAGACGCTGCAGAGACTACGGGCTGTCCGATTTAAGGAGCACCAAGCTGGAGTTCTGTGTGTTATGTTGGGGGTACAGATATTCATCCAGTTACAAATTCGCACGGTCTTCATAATTTGATTTTGCCTATTTCATGGGGTCTGTTACGTCTGGAATACTCTTATGCTTTAGTATGAACTTAGTGCTTGGGGCGTTATCTAGGGCTGGAACGGTCTTGGAGAATGATCCTCGGTGATTGCTTCCGCGTCGATTGGATATTTCCCGATGACACTCTCCGGATATGGATTGATGAAGCATGCCTTGTACTGAAATGTTCAAATTTCTGTGATGCCAACTTACAAATCGTGAATTGCGAGGGATGCTAAGTCATTAGGCATAGGAACGTAGAGGTGCAATTTTGAACTCGCTGGTACGGCAACTTGACGGCCTCGCAACGTTTGGTTCTGGCCTATGCATCAATGTTGACCGGGAAGCGAAAGCGACTGAGCAATACAAAACAAGCGCCCCAGAAGTGGGCATAATGAGACGTCGACTATGGAACGTAGGTTTCGAGCGGACTCTAACGGATGGATTGATGAGAGGTAGTAGTGGATATTGACATGATGAAGTGGCCTCTTCAGAGGGGTATTATTTGAATAGAGCTCGGTTTGTTCACGGTTCCTGAAGAATAAGGCAGGTGGAATCCATGGTTCGACATACCAGGGGCTGGGGTTAGGAGTTTAAATCCACGTGGCGGGCGGCATTCTTAACCAAGGATATGACAACGAAGTGGCTACATGATTAATAAGGAACATCTGCCCGGACGAGAGAAGACTGCGCATGAGATTTCTTATCTATACAAATCAGTTGCCGTTAGTGGTACAAAGTAGATAACCAATACCCTAGGCCTTCATTATCCTGATAGCAATTCCCGAGGCCTCCTACAGGCAACGCATCATTTTCGCTAATTGGCATAACCTCAAGCCTGCATAGCTCCACCGTGTAGCATATAATGGGATTAAATTTGGAAAAGCATGAGAACTCTTCTTTACGAATATTTTGAGTGTTGACTTGGTCATCTGTTAAGACATGTTTCCAGTGATCCTTCAGTGCTAGGCGCCATTTTGGAGGAGGACTTAATCCCCTCTTTGGCTATCACATCTAAAGTGATAACTTGAACTACACTCGGGAACTTAGGAATTGTAACTATGGCGTGTCAATGAACGATAATACCCACCGTACATGGCATTCGCCTTCCGAAACAGGAAAGTGGTTAGTGTGAAGGTACACACCCGTACGTATAAAAAGTGTTGGGGTGGAGCTTGAGTACACAATCCCGAAGAAAGAAACAAAGAATCCGAAGCTAGACACCGTGATTACAACCTACAGAGGAGCCAATATGGTCAAGGACAAAAGAAGAGCGAAATTCGAAATCGCTCCACAATTGTGACTAAGTCGGGAGATGTTTTTTTACTGGTTCCTATTTTCATCCCTAGAATGGAGATTGATAGTTCATATCGGCCTCAATTCTAGCTGAAATACCCTGATATACTGGGTCGCAGGTGATGGACGGAATTATGAGATTTGATGATAGCGCTGAGGTTGGAGGTGAGATCAATGCTGGGTTATTATCTCTTATCGTTGGCAGAGAAAAGGTGAAATAGTTTACCCCATTGTAATGGCAGCATAGTGTCTACACATTCACCTTTAGACGACTCGATATTGATGACTTGGAACACGGCCGGATCCATTGCTTGCGCTTGCCAGGAATGCATAGCTATGTACGTTCAGCTATGATGCCCTCCCTCCCAACGCACCACGGCGATTCTTTGCGAAACACCCTTCCCCTCCCCCTCCCTCCACTCTTGTCTCCCCCATTCTCAACCCACCTCAAAGCACCCTCTTACTCCGGCGTCTAGCCGCGGGCGAGAGCCTCCTCCAGCATCTGGGCGAACTCCTCGTCTGTGATGCTGTACGGAGGAGACGTGTCACCTTTGGCCTCGACGACGCCAGAAGAAGAGGGTGCACCGGAGAGTGGGGTCAACGGTCCCCCCCAGGGCCCAACGAACGTGCTAGATAGAAAAACCAGGTCAACAGGACAAGAACAGAACAGACGATTACGGCGAACCGGACGAAAGTACCTTCTGTGCCTGCACGTGGCTGTAGGCTTCGCCGGATGTGGTGGCGACGAATTCCTTGCCGAGCTCTCGCTTGCGCTTGCGAGAGTTGAGATTCTTGCAGATGGGATCTGCAACTGCGCTGTCCGCGACGCTGCTGTTGCTCTCATGGAGCCAGTCCAGCTTCTTCTTGCGGAAACGGCGGCGGAACTCGATCAACGGGCTGGAATCCTGGGTCAGCGGAGTTGGAGATGGGGCGTTGGATCCTTGGGGGCTCACATCTGTGTCTGAATCGCCGGTCAGGTCGATGACCACGATATCCTTGGGAGGCACAGGCAGAGCGGAAACGGTAGCCACCGGGGTGGCGGCGGTGACATTGGCGGAAGGCATCTCGTAGGCGATGCCGGCGTGTTGGTGGGTGCAGGCCGCTTGGTCAGAGGAGTTTGGCGGCAGGTAGCCACCGCGGCCAGAGAAGGTGGAATTGGCGTAGTTGGTGGTCATTGTAGTTGGCTCACCAGGTGGAGATTGGGCGGAGAGAGGGATTGGAAGATCGGGTGGAAGATCTTCGTAGTGGTGGCTTGTTGGAAGATCTTCCAAGTGACTTGGTAGAAGATCTGTGGGTTGATCTTCGTAAAGAGCAGGTTGTGAACAGGTATCTGAGCCAGCAGATTGCACACGGCGTGGGGTGGGAGTTTTGAAGTTGTTCGTGGGAGAAGAGGTGGAAAAGGGAGGTGCTGGGGATGGGACAGAAGGATTTATACCCGAAGGGTCAGTGGGTGGTCGTACGTAGGCAGCGTTCGGTGCGTTGGACGTCTGAGGCAACTGCTCATAGCTGCCTTGGTGATTGTCCTGTGGTGGGGTGAAGGCTGCCTCCACTGCGGAGGGTGGGTGACATGTGATAGCCTGAAGCTGTTGATAGTCCCGAATCAGGCAATTGTGTGTGGTCGCCACGGCGGTGTATCTGTCTTTCCACTCCTGGACTTCTATCTTCAGCTGGTCCACCCGATATCGATGGTTTGAGACCATGCGACGTGACTTCAGGAGTTCTGTCTCCAATTTCCGGATCCCCAAAAGACCAGTCTCAGGGTCTACCTGCTCGTACTTGAGCAAGGCATCGCGATACTTGTTGCGCTCGGCCATGACAACATCGAGGCGACGCCTGGAGCTGTCAAGGCGACTCCGAAGGACTTCACTGGAGTCTGTCCCTCTTCCAATCATGCAGTGTAGATTAGGTGCAGATGGATAATACCCAACGAGGGCATAAGGCGAGATGTGTTGGGAACTCGACTTGCCTTGAGTAAAAGCCTCGACAGCCGCGAGGCGAGATAGGCTCTCTGAGTTGAGGGTAACCTTGCCCTTTATCGTAGAGATAAAAGTAGGAGCTTGACGTGATGAGAGGAGTGCATGGGATGGGATCGATGGAATGGAAGCTTGACTGCCGGGGTGAATGTCGAGTGGCTGCGTAATTGTCTCTGTCGCTACTGAGGTGCATTGCTCCTCCTGGCTTTGTCTCTTGCTTGGGGAAATCTCGATATCTCCTCCAAAAGCCTCATCACTGGTGCGTTTCTTCGAGCCAGCAGTCTCATATACCTGGTGAACGAGCTTATCGAAGTCGGTGAATGGATCAAAGTCATCATCCATGCCGAACAGAGACGCTAGCTCATCCTCCTGAGAGTTGGGAGAGGACACGGCCAGCTGAAGCTGTGATCCGGGGGAGAGTGTAAGCCCCAGATCATGATGTTCATCGCAGCTAAAATCCAGGGAGCTCAACTCACGGGTATCCATGATATTATCCATCTTGGGGTGAGACCAAAAAGCTGGCACTACTGCCTCACGGCTTGGTAGCAGAACGGTTGAAGAGTCTGGTGCTTGGTGGACTTGATCTTCACAGCATCAAGAATAGGTTCAAGGTGGTTGTGTGGGTAAAAGTGTGAAAGCGAGCAGTATGGGGGTTGTTGTAGGGAGAAAGAAGCTCATCGAGTTGGGTGGGTCTCTAGTTGTATTTCACATGCGTAGGGATCTTTTTTTTTGTTTACGTGCCTGGGGATTCTGCCTGGACATTTCTGACCGCCCTGCGCTTTCGATCCTGTCTTCCTTCAACCATCTCACCGCCCTGTCTACCGCCTTCCAAACCAGGCTACATCCTCAAACCATCCCATCTCACCGCCTTGGGATCCCAAGGCTGGTCACCGCTTTCCAGATCACGTGATCACAATGTCAAACACGGCAAATTCAGGCAAAAAGACGCGGAACCTCCCCCAGGTCGAGGAGAACTACTTCCCGCCGGCCACTCCCCCTCCTCCTGCTGCTCCTGCTCCCCGACCTGTGTTTATCAAGTCCAGTCCGATTGACATCCCTGGAGCAAAGGCTCATCAAGCTGCTCAGAGGGCTCAAGAGGTCATCATCGAGAATACCCCCCAAGTCGTTCTGATTCCGATTACTACCTTTATCCTGGTCGTCTTCCCTCGCGGCCCTTGGACACTACTAAAATCATCTACTCCCTCGCCGCGCTCGCAGCCACTGCACCTGCCCCGATCTCTCGACCTGTGACTCCTGAAATTCCCGAAGATCCCATTAAAGATCTTTTTGCAAAAGAACTCCCACAGGGCCCACAACCGTTCTGTGGCGTCATGAGCGTCCTCCTTACTACGGGTAAGTGGAACCGCATCCAGCGGACTTGACATCCCCGCATTCCCTGCTGAATATTTGCTAAAAAGAAATGAATACACAGCGGGGTATGATCATACCATCCGGTGAGTTACTTTCCCCTCTGCGTACAAGCTGCGATCTTGTTTAATGACACGGTATCTGCTTGGACCGGGAGCTAATTCGAGTTCGGTCAAAATAGCTTCTGGGAGGCCCTGTCTGGCATTTGCTCCCGCACTATTCAGCACCCGGACTCGCAGGTCAATCGACTCTGCATCACCCCTGACAAGAAGTACCTCGCCGTTGCGGGTCACCACAATGTCAAGCTGTTTGACGCCAAGTCGAGCAACCCCAATCCCTTGATGACTTTCGAGGGTCACTCCGGTAATGTCACTGGAGTCGCATTCCACTGTGAGGGCAAGTGGATGGTCACTAGTTCCGAGGACTGTTCCATCAAGGTCTGGGATGTCCGCAGCGGCAGCCTTCAGCGTGACTACAGACACGATTTCCCCGTCAATGACGTTGTCATCCATCCTAACCAGGCCGAGCTTATCAGTGGTGATCGTGGTGGCAATGTTCGTGTTTGGGACTTGGGTGAGAGCAAGTGCATTCACCAGCTGGAACCCGAAGAAAACAGCTCTGTTACGAGTGTCAGTGTCGCGACCGATGGATCGCTGCTGTGTGCTGGAAGCAAGAAGGTATGTTTACTACACTTCTTAATTCCCCCCCTTCCTCCCCCAAGATTCGAGGACTAATCAGCCTTTGTCTCCAGGGAAACGTCTACATTTGGCGCATGGTTCAGACCGAAGAAAAGGCATTGATGGTCCCCATCGCCACCTTCAATGCTCACATGGACTACCTCACTCGCGTCCTCCTATCGCCCGATGTCAAGCACCTGGCCACCTGCTCAGCCGACCACACCGCCAAGGTGTGGAACCTTGACCCCGAGTACCCGCCGGCCAAGACCGCCCTCAAGGAGTGGAAGGAGAAGCAGGAGAGGCAGGCGCAGGCGGGCTCTGCGGAGAACCAGGACGAGGCCGCCCCGGCTGATGCCCAGAGCGGGGGTAACGACCTCCTGCGCATCTTCGACCCGAACCGTCACCTGCTGCGCTTGACGGATAACGCGCCACGAGAGGAGACCACGCAGCAGACATTCGCTGCGCAGCCCGATGGTCCGCCCATGGACCCGGTCAACAACACCCTCTTCCTCGAGACCACCCTGGCTGGCCACCAGCGGTGGGTCTGGGACTGCGCCTTCTCGGCCGACTCGGCGTACTTGGTGACGGTGTCGAGCGACCATTACGCCCGTCTGTGGGAGCTCAGTACTGGCACTATCATCCGCCAGTACAGCGGCCACCACCGGGGCGCGGTGTGCGTCGCGCTTAACGACTACTCGGAGCCTCGCTGAGGAAGTCGTTTGTGTGATTTGCAGATTGTCCCTTTCCTCTCCTTTCTTTTTTTGCTTTTCTATTCTTATCGTTTTTGTTTCGCTGGCGTTTGGGGGGACATAGCGCGGCGTAGGTGGGCGGGCTTTCTTTGCATTTTTATCATAGCGACTGTGCCCGAGTCGCTCTTTATGAATTATGGAGCGCATGAGAGATACCATTTCACTAGTGATTTAGCTGCTGTATCTCTTACACATCAATATCAACACTCTCATGAAGCGATTAGACTCATCTCAAGTTAACCTTGAACTTTTGTCGATCTTCGGGTTCGATGTCCTCGATCGAGAACTGGGAGTTCCTGGCTCTGTCGTAGATATTTCGAGTTTACGAGCCCCCGTAGCAATCAACTCTACGTCGTCAGTTCCGTTAGACCATACAGGCAACCACTGGATATTCAAAACCTAATAGACGCAGCTTGTCGCTCAACAAAATCACATGAAAACGGTAAATCCAGTCTCAAAATACATCACAAAGGCAACTTGAAACGGACCGAACGTAACCACCGAATCGAATCTATATCGGAAAAGCCCTCCCAGTAAGGAATACAACGACTCCGTCAGGCATAATATCCAGCCCTCCGATATAGCGTTACCAAGCAATCCATAAAGCTTTGACGGCAAATAAATTCAGAGAAAAAGAACAATCCACTTAGTTCACAGCAAACCACGTAACGCTAACAACGACATCGAGTCCCCGCTCCTCCGCTCCGGGGTACTTGAACGTCCACATGCCGTCGCGGTTAACGTCCCAGAAAGCACCAGAGGCGGAGTGCATGCCACGCTTGCCGGCGTTGCTCTGTGTGCCGTCCGCAGCGGCGGTCTTGTCGATGACACCCTGTTGCACGATGGTGCTGTTCACGGTAAAGCGGTAGGGGGCGGGCTTGTTGGCCTCGGAGGGAGCGGTGGCGGCGATGAGAGCCTTCAGGACGGTGTTCTGGATTGTGGAGAGGGGAGTGTTAGAATGACGTGCGGGGATGGGTCTATAGGGGGGTGTTGCTTACGATGATCTGGGAGTTCCAGTTGCCGACGAGACCGTGCTCGTACTCGGTGGCATCCTTCAGGGCGGCATCGCAGGCCTAGTGGACAGTTCATGAGCATAGGTCCTGGCTGGGTAGCGTAGGGCTAGGTCGGCCTAGGTTGGGGTTCGACTTCAGCGCCAACGGGTGGGGAGACGGAACGTACATCAGAGGTGATCTTGGTCAGCTCCGAGATGGGGACTGGCTGTAGTTCAATGGATATTAGTGACGATCATTCATCGGACTAGAAGTATCCAAATCTAGCAACACAGCCATGGTTTGCGACACAACATTGGTTGGACATACGGGAACGGGAGCAGCCTCGACAGCCATTGTACGGGATTTGTGGTGAGGGGATTATTGATAGTCTGTCAATATGCAACTAGTCAGCATTGAAAAGCTTGGAGATATGTCTCGGTCAAGTGCGATCCCCATTCGAGGCCGATATCGCGGCCAGGACTTGCATCGGTGAAGCGCGTTCCGGAGATATTGCGGGGGTTTTGGAGGGTGGAATGCGGGCTTTGGAAGCGCCCAGGTTCAAGCCATGGCTGATACGAGCAGCACCGCACTCACAGATGATGGATTCTTCAGCAAAGGTCCTTGGTGTTAGGCAGAATGGGTAAATAGAGCGATTGGTAGACCGACTGATTGTTTTGGGGGAGTGGCATCATCGCGTGGGAGTAGCTGGCTCTGGTTGGTCCGGGTCCATTAGCGCGGTGATTAGTAAGATTGACCCTGCAGCGCGGTTATCGCGATAAAGCTTGTTGCTATTTGAGCGAATGCATGATCTTGGTCCCAGCTCCTTGTTCTTGCTCTTGCTCTTGACGAAATCATACGCTCCAAATTAACTATGACAAAATGGCCTAATCTATCCAGACTGTTACAGAGTATGATAGCCTCTAGTATGGATAAATTGCCCCCAACGGCATGAACAATGTACTCTACTCCAATAGAGGCGTATCTCACCCAGCCTATAGGTGCGCCTACCAAATAGGTAGTCCAATCCAAATGCAGATGACAAGGATCATTAATCCGAGTCCTTACGTGTTTGCGAAATCCCAAAGAGCAAACAAACTGTACTTCATTCCCACTGGCTCGTAGATGCATAAAGCTTATTCGCCACTACTCGGCAGCCAAATCTATGTACAAGTGTACTAGGTATGGCCTTTTGTATATACGCATCAGATGCAGATAACTCGGCAATATGGTCGAAGTTGTACTTTCACCAGGTTTTTCGCTGTATAAAGTGTTCAGCATATCGTCCTTCCTTCTGCACTAGCGTTAGATGGTAGCCAATCAGCACATGTACCAGTTGGAGCCCCCGGGTCTTGGCGAATTATGATACCCTTTTTGGACAACAGCCACCGAGATCTTTGCATTCAGATGACGCTTCCCAACAAGATTAATTTATAATGTGATAACCAAGCTCAGGATATTCGGGGTGTCATTCTAATTAACATTTGTCAGTATTTGTCAGAGCGTAATACTGCCATCTACCGTTCATGGCAGCTAGTCTCCACTGCTGGGGATAAATACCCGAGTCTTTCTCGCTGTAGATGCTGCAGAACATTGTATCGCACTTTTTCCCAAGTCGTTGACACTTTGCTTCTCTCTAAAAGATATTAGTCAAACTTATCAATATGGCCCCAAGTCTCCAAGTCACCCACATCGGCACCGCCACTGCGATCCTAGACATCAATGGCGTCAACTTCCTCACCGATCCCTTCTTTTCCCCGGCGGGCTCCTCGTGGTCCAATGGCCCTATTACTCTCACAGTATCCGATGATCCTGCCTTGAAACTCGACCAGTTGCCCGTGATTGATGCGGTGTTACTGAGCCACGAAGACCATTTCGATAACCTGGACGACCTTGGCCGCCAACTACTCAATGGCCGCCGCGTTTTTACCACTGTCGATGGTGCCAAGAATCTGGCTCCTCGCCCTGCAGTTCACGGTATGCAGCCTTGGGAAACAATCAACGCGACTATTGCCGGAAAGAAATTTCAAGTCATAGCCACCCCAACCCAGCACGTTCCGGGAATGGAATGTACCGGATTCATCGTGACCGGAGAAGACTTCGGTCATGGTCGAGACGGCCTGCCCAACGCAATCTACTTCACTGGCGATACAGTGTACATTGAGGAGCTTAAAGACATTGTCAATCGGTATCACGTCAAGGCGGCTGTGATGAATCTGGGCAATGCGCATGTGCCAAACTTTGCCGATCTGAGTGCGCCCCCAATTCAGGCCACAATGGACGGCAAGTCTGCGGCTCGACTTTTCCGCGAAATCAAAGCTGATGTTTTGATCCCAATGCATTACGAGTCTTGGGGACATTTCACTCAATTCGGGGCAGAGCTGCGGGGGGCCTTTGAGGAGGAGGGTATCAGTGACAAGATTTGTTGGCTGAAGCCTGGAGAGAAGGTCATAGTTTTCTAGATTCGGGGTTTGTATCTAAAAAGAGGAAAAATTGGAATATGACAAAGTGGCTTGGATTTTAGTGCAAATCTTCCCCAAACACTAGAAGCGGCGCAGATTGTAAGCCTTTCTGGACTAATTGGGTGACCACCCCCTTGACGAAGTTAATGCCGCTTTGATAGCGAGCCTCATCTGTCTTGAACCAAACATATGCAATCTGTGCCGGAAATAGCGTCGATACTGGCCCGAAGAGTTTCATCTGATCTTGGAGTAGATAACTCATGCTTGAACATATCAACAAGACAAGGCGATCAGCTTCGGCTTGAATGTCATCGTCGTTCAAGTCCACAGCCAGCTGATCATGTATTCCAGGGAAATTCGGAAAACGTAGCAAGATGTTTTGTATCTCTAGCAGACAAACAATTCGGAATGCCCAACCATGAGTCAATCCATTTGCGACGGAAATGCTAGGAAAGCATGTCGCGTTCGAAGAGACATGTGACATGTTGAAATTACCGAGTGTGAGGTCATGAACTGAAGAAGGGGTACGGGTCGTTGCAAGGCCCGAAGAAATCTCCCAGGTTGAAAGACGTTTTAAGACCTCAAGAAGGGACCGGATCGATTCACGCAAATCAAGTTCATTTTCGAAGCTGAATATTTCTGGAAGCATATCGATTTGCTGCAGAATCGACGGTATAGCTGCGGCCTGGCTGAATAATTCTTGGGTACGGGACGGCGCTGTCACCGAGAATGGGACGTCCAGCCAGGTCTCGGTGGCTAAGAATGTTGGTTGCCTATCGCGCACCGCCTCGGCGATCTAAGAAAGAAACAGAGGATTAGCTTCCATATAGTCTGGTTGGTCGACTCAGGAACTCACAATAAATGGGCGAAAGCCCAAGAAAAGCTGATGAGCTATCCCAGACTGCAAAGCTTTCGGGCCGTAACTCTGAAACAATGTTCCAATGGCCTGGAGATGCACCTTGAGCGCAGGCACAGAACTCGGGAGCATAAGCTAAAAAGTTAGCAAGAAACTACTGAAGTATACAAGAATTACATACTTCGACCAAAGCAAGACACATAATCGCAGGCATCAACTCAAAGGAGAGACCCTTAGCAGCAATCTGCCCACGCAAAGTATGAAGAGCATCATGGTAACTTTGCGGGGAATCCAAATCGCATTTACGTAATGGGTTCTGTCTTTGTGACCCTATCAAAGTTGCTAGTGCTCGAGTAGCTTTCGATAGCACCGAAGCATCGTAGGCCAGGCAGGGGAGCATGGGAAGTACTTCAACCCATGCGCCACATATTTGGGGTTCTTCGTGGCGATGACGACCAAGTGTATTGATTATCTCGGGTAGGTAACCATTTTTGACAAATCTTGCAATGTCGCTTGTAGGTGGGCGCCCATGGGGTCGGAAAGTCGACAGTGAAGCGGAACGGTCGATGAACTCCGTTTCCACCCGTTGGCGGCTCTTGGACGGAGTTCTATTAGAAGAGTCGAGGACTCTTTTGACCGTCTGATTGGTGTGCTTCGATTTGTTTTGATTCAATGTTGAACGACGGGTATTTCGAGGAGCGCGCTGTGTGATAAAGGTCCAATCACTTTGGTACCCATCGCAGGTTCTACCAGTAAGCAGGCATTGACTACACCCCGGCTGCTTTCCATCACACTGAGTCACTCATTAGCTTGATAACTAGGGTGAAATAGAATTGATAAGTGACAAAAGGAGATCCTTACTCCCAATTTGCGGTCTCGACAGGTCTGACAGACGGACCTCCGCTTGACTTTCATGATACCAGAGAAGCGAACATGTAGCCGGAGAGGCTTGGCCAATGCAAATCTTCTGTCTATAGCATGTGCAGGTAGACATCAGTGCAACCCTTATCTTGAAATATTATCCTGTATGCAAGCAGGGAAGGCTGGACATTAAGTGAAGAGGGATGCGGCGAATAGCCATGCGTCAAGTCGGGAGCACCATGTAAGATCACAAAAGTCTTGGCGGATTTTGATTCCAAATACGGTTAGTGATGATCCACATTCCAAGGATTGAGCCAATACATAATTCCGGGTCGGTCCTTTAAGTTCATGACGGGTCTTCTTTATCAACCAATGTTCCAGGAGTCATCTCCTTATTATTAATAGGGATGAAAAATTGTGTTCGGTGCACATTTGCCAGCGCTGACTTTACAGAGATTACATGACTGTTGTTGAGAGAGAGATTTAACCTAGCGTGTACGTAGCCACACGGATGAATAATCCGAACTCCATGTTGGCCAACGGAATACTAAAGATGGACCTTGAGATCAAAAGACCGTTTTTTAAGTCGCAGAAAAGAAATATGTTAGAAACTGAAACTGATATCAAGCTGCCCATTTGCTGTGACTATCCATTGCATGCAGAGCTACGCTGATGAATGATGATTGTGGTATAGCTAGCATTTGCTAAATCTAGTACTAGGTAACCCTGACTAGACTCGATAAGGTTGAATCTGCGAACTGCTCCTTGCGTTATTCCCATCGGGGAAAGCCTGATAGTCACGACAACCGCCTCGAAGCCGTCTAGCAAAGAGGCTTAGAACTGGTGGGCCACACCTCGGCCTAAATGAATTATAAGCCAGCCAGGACACCTTTCAAGCCTTCCGAGATATGCCTCTAAGCCATTCTTGGTTGATTTCGCGAGCAATAACCTCGTGCCATTGGCCAATTATTTCAACCTGTAAAGGTGGAGCTTATCCTTTGCTGCTGTGGGTCCATCTATCGCTCGCGGAATCCGCCCAAAAGGGTAACTCCACTGGAGGCAGGCTTTGCGGAAGAGATTCACTTTTTTTGTGGTAAAGATATTTAAGAGACGGGATAGGACGGTAAGGCTATATAGAGACTCTTTTGAGCCATTTCTTCAACTGCAAGTGCTCTTCCTTTCTTACACTTTTTTTTTCGCATTTGATATTGCTGATGTACCAGGCTGTCCACGATGAGAGACTGGTAACGATGGAGTTCACACCTCGACAATATACGGCACCTCCACCACCCTATGAAGAATTGCCACAGACCTCTAGAGGATACGAGGCACAGCAGAGCCCGGCGCTCATTCAATATCAGCAGCCAAATTATACTGCCTTTGAACCCGATGGCCCGTCTCGTCCTTCGCAGATCCAACCGTCATATCCACAACAGCCCCAGCAATGGATTAATCCTTCACAATATATCCTACACAACTCTAATCAACAAAATCCTCAGCATCAGTGGCAGCATATAGCCCAAGATGGCTCCTTGAACAGCCATTCCTATCTGCCATCACCGCCATCAACTACCCAACTGCAATCTCCAAAACGACGGCCATGTGTCATTCCTCGTAAGAGAGCCTAGCCAGCATCCAGGTAAAGGTTTCATGACAAGATCTTAACGATTTTATAGAGGTTACGAAAGTCTTCGGCGGCTCATTCATGAGTCCCTTCGTTCGCACCCGTGCACCCGAACTCGAACAACAATACGGGCTTTCCTCCTCGAAGTTACTCGCATTTATCGACGGCCTCAATGAAGCTTTCATGGCGAATCCAGCCTTACAGGTCACAAACACCATCGGAACCATAGTGGGTTTCGTTCCGCTGCAATCTACTCAAATCGTTTGCGCCAGCCTCAACGCTGCCGCAGGCCTAGGAACTGCCGGTGTGTCCATCGTCCGGACAAAGCGGTACATGAAGAAGGCAAACGAGACTATCTTCAGACCAAAAGGTCTGCACGCTCAAATTTGCAAGACGGAGAAGATGCTTGTTCAGATCGGAATGGGGTGTGATGCTGCTGTTTTCGCGAAGAGCCAGTTTCAGGCTATGCTTAGCAGTGCACAGGCAAATGAGCCTAGTCAGAACGCGATTGCGAGAAGGATGGGGGCTCTTGGTGATCGGGTCATGCCGTTGTCCTTTGAGGACATCGAGGCTCCAGTGGCTCCAGATAACTGGGCAAAAAAGATCGGGTCGTTCGCCGCTCAGCGTGCTGAGAAGAAACAACTCGAGAAGCTTGAGAAGCAACAAGCCAAGGCGGTTGAGAAAGCGGAAAGGGCCGAGAGAAAAATTGCCAGGGCTGAGCGGAAGCATAACAGCGCCGACGAGGAGATGGATGAACTCATGAAAGAAATGGAAGACGTTCAGTACCAGATGCAATGTCTGGATCCCAATCATCGGCGTTATGGGAAGCACCTGAGAGAGCTTCAGGGAGATTACCGGGAACTTGAGCGAAATTTCAATAAATTTGACAAGAAGAGGAGGTCCCCGCAAGCCGAACAGATCGACAAACATGGTCGGCAGCGGGATAAAAAGACCACGAAGCGAGAACGGAAGGAGGCAAAGAAGATCAATAAGATCTATTGGATCCTTATCACCGCCGAAGACGATAGTCAGTTAGGTGATGACGACTGGGCCTCAGATGAGTTGTCTGAGAAGTAGTCAAGTATGAGAGAACCCATCAGGAGTTATGATATGCATATCTTGTAAGGTTGGAGTTGCGCTTATAGAAAGTGTGATTAGATACCATCGTCTTAGAAACCCCCATTTTTAATGTTCATGGCCTCTCGAGAAATGAGACTCACCTTTATGATTTGACGCGGCATATTTTCCCTTCTACCAAGTTCAAAGCCATGCAGGTCTGCAACAGCGGACATTACGGCCTCGAGCCACGGCTTGATATCACCACTATCATCATTCAAATGAAGATGAGCGACATTAAGTGGAAAGATGAGCATGAAAGCCCCGGAGCTTTGATGGAAGGCATGGAGGTGATAATCTGCCATTCTGCAAATCTCGACTGCTACATCATGTCTCGTCCCTTCCATAGGTAATAGAGGATCACTGACTGGGAGATCAGATGACGGTATGTCAATTTGTACACCAACCATCTCAAGGGTTCTGGTAGCTATCAATCGAATCGCATTGTAGTTCATCAGCTCTGCTGCGCGATGGGGACTGGTACACCAGATAATACTTTTGAATGGGCTAGGTGGCAGTGGCAGTGGCGTCACTGGATCAAGGTCACTAGGTGAGATCAGGTATGTGGAATTAGGAAAATTCAGCTCCCAATCCCAGCGCCAAGAATAGAGTGTTTCCAGTGTTGCAAAGACTCGTGAGCAAAAGGCTGTGGTAAACTCTTCCCTTCCCAGTTCATCAGGATTCCAAGTCATAATCTTGTCGATATCTTCGAGGAATCCCGGAAGATCGCAGAGTATGTCTTGGAGCTCATCTCCAGGTGACTTGGCGTTCAAGCCGCACTTTTCCCAGGGGATGGTTTTCCATTCTGGGGATTCAAGGAAGCAACGCTTTCGATCGACGAGGTATCCAACAGCCTACAAGATATCAGCTCGATATTTCGTAAAAGGTGAAGACCTAGGAGACGCCACTCACAATGCATGACCTCAAAGTCGGGAGTATCGCCAAGGCAACGCCTGATTGATGCCGATGTGGGCCTCTCATGGCTGTCTGATGCATGTTAGTAGAGCGAAAAAAGACCAGGTGAAGACGAGTAATTACGAGCCGTGCCAGTCCCTTATAGTGATGCAGCCAGCCAGTCGGTTGCGTAAAGGTGACCATCTCGTAGATGGCCATGCAGATAATCGCAACTATCAAATCATCTTCCAAGACCAGATTGGGGTCTTCTAGGTTTGACCGGACAGCCTGAAGTGCTCGCGAGTAGAATCCCGCACCCTTTCGCATTAGCTCGGTCTTGCGATTGACCTTAGCAAAGTATGTCGTAGCCAGCGCGCGGACAGACGTAAAAGACAGTGCCGCCTCTTCTTCTGTACGTTGAAACAATATTTCAATCCATGAGGATGTCTGCGGTGATGATGTATCATCGTGCCAAGTGAACAATCTGCTGATCAGGTGCGATGTGAACATACTTTGCTCGTCCCATGTTGCATTTCTTGATATCGGCATCAAGGGTAGCTCGATAACCGAGCTCGGGCTGGCAGTTCTGGGACTGACAGATGGACTAGACGCACTGCGCACAGGCTTTTGTTTCGGCGACTTGTTGGCTGTGAACTGAGTTGTCACATCGACAAACTCGGCATATTGCACATAACCCTCACATTGGTAGCCAGCTTTTCGACAGCGCTCGCAGCCTGGCTTGACTTCGTCTAAGATCAGGTCAGCGCTGTTCGACCAGGCAGCTGAGCTAGGGGTAACATTATCGCACCGCATTTCACTCTTCGACGGCGACAAGTCTTGCAGCCTTTACTGCGACCGCCGACGCCGACCATCTTCGAGCCAGAATGAAGGCTGAGGCTGTTGGCTCGGTACTTTGGAGAAGATCGAGGGATGTGACATTGTGCATTGGCGTGCAGTGTTGGTGGGTCCAAGTGGGGGCGAATGATCGGCCTTGGAGATCGGGTATATGGGGCAAAGCACCCACGAGCAATCCTGTGTATAGGGAAGGCTACGATTCAATTAGCGAGAAGCGAATGTAAAGAATTTGCATCAATGTCATTTGCGAGCATGTAATTGTGGACCGCACATACCTTGGGCAGTCCTCTTTGCCTTGATTGACCGTGACAAACGGAGACTGAGGCTCAGTGTGACCAACACTCTTGGGAGAGATAATTGATTGAAAGAATATTCTTGCGATCTTTGACTGGATTTTGTGGGACTCTCTGAAAAGGGACATCCCCCTCACGTGGCGGTGGTCAACGTCTCCATCTCTCACCTTCCTTCCTTCCTCATTCCCTCATTCCTTCTTTAGCACTGTCAACTTGCCCCGAATCTCTCTCTTCAGAGCATATCTTCAAGCTTATCACGCCATTCTTTACATTCTTTGTCTCTGGCTGACTCAGTGACTGCTGTGGCTAGCGAGAGATCATGGCCGAGCCAAGAACGACAGGTCTCCCAGGCCTGAATCTGCCACTTGACTACACCCCAGACACCGAGGTGGGTATATTAAATTGGGAACTGTTTCTGACGCTGAGTTTTCGCTGACTGTGGACTTTTCGCGAGATAACAGGGCGGTCAGATCATGTTCCCTAGTGGCCTGGACAGAAAAGTAGTGGAGCAAGGAGGCTGCGAGTACGTGCTCGAAATTGTTTCCACATAACCTTTGTTGACTTGGTGAATAGTCGATTTCATACTCTTCGTGAAATCACTATGATGAAGATGATCAACACAGTCACGGAGCAGGATGACTGGCATCTCAAGG
The DNA here is from genome assembly GCF_028827525.1 of Penicillium daleae. NCBI lineage: Eukaryota > Fungi > Ascomycota > Eurotiomycetes > Eurotiales > Aspergillaceae > Penicillium > Penicillium daleae. Next base: position 1,631,834 of record NW_026623157.1, on the reverse strand, counting down.
TTAGGACCCCCGTTGGTACCACCAAGAGAGGTGTTAAGTGAGTCTGACCCTTTTAAAAACAGATCTCGGACGCAAAATGGGTTCATCGGTGCAAATTGGATCTTAAGAGACGAGTGAAAGATGTCACTTCGCCCATGCTCAAATGGGTACTCGATGAATGTCGCTGGAGGGCATTTCTCTTCCGACAATCAGGATCCACCTCCACCCTGGTTTTTGACGCATTTGTCAAATCAGACAACCAGATTTCTATTGAGCTAAGTGAGAGATTGAAAGAGCTAGTGAAAACGCTTGAGGAGAAGTTCGGTAGACAAGAGTCCTCTACGAGCCAGTTGATTGTCGACCCCTCCAGATACCCCCTAGCCTACGGTCGTACAAGAGTTCTTCTTGATAACATCATCAACATCGACAACTGTCTCATATCAATCGGAAAAGGGACCCCTATCTTCCTACATGAGGCCAATCGTACCGCAACCTCGTCAGAAGACCATCTGCAAACCGCGCCCACCTCGCCAGGACCACCACCGCCAGAGTATGACCGATGGGGCCACCGAATCGAGTCCAAGCCATACAGCTGGTGTGATGAAAATTTTCAACTTCTACCGTGTGATCTATCACTTCAGAATGGTCTGTGGTGCATCACATCCTACATCAATGATCTCCACCCTGTGCAGCATCGACAACTCTACACCACGCTAGAGGAGATTATCAACCAATGCGTGCAGCCTTGGAACGAGTGCCTTGCACAGTGGAGCGTGCGATGGAATCGCGTTCCACTCTCACGAGTTGTATTCACTCCTCGTTTGAGAAATCTCGTTGTGCCTGAAGGTTTGTATGATGACCGAGTGTTGGACTGGATCGATTGTAAAGTTGATCAGTGGAGGGAACGTCGGTCTATCAAGTTTCCAGAACCTGGCGAATTTGATAGCTCCAAGATTCCTAAACCAAAGCACAATCTGGTTGAGAAGTTTGGCCACTCTGGAATGCAAGTTCTTGTTCAGCTAGGAGCAGTTCTCCTCGAACCACCGAAAACGAGCGGTCCAGAACGGAGGGTCCTAAACCGGGGTCAGTGGCATTTGCAGGGACACTTAGTATGTTGACTGACGTATTTACTATCTTTGTGGGCCTGATCGGAGCTAATATTGATAGAATGAGCATATCTGTGCGACTGCTGTCTATTGTTATGGCCTAGATAATGTTGTTAGTCATTACTTCGAGTTTCGTCAACGTTCGGACGAGGGGAAAAAGGTCCTCGACAGCCACGGGTATGAGCATCACCAAATCTGGGCCGATGTTTGTCGGGAAGTATTTGGCTATCAAATGAACGGCGATGACTTGACCGTATTTCAACGCCTTGGTCATATTTCAGTTGGCGCCGGTCGGCTGGTGGCTTTCCCAAACACTTTGGAGATTCGAAGTGTGTACTTGCTCAGGGATGAATCAAAACCTGGTCACTGTCATATCCTGACCCTTTGTTTGGTCGACCCACACATGCGGATTATTTCTACTGCCAATGTCCCCCCTCAGCAACCAAAATGGTGGGCCCCGAGAAAGCAACTGATCCACGTGCTTCTTCGATCCAAACTCCCTCAAGAACTCGTGGATATGGTGTTGCAGAATCTCCGCGATCTGGCAGATGGTCCTATGTCCCCCGAGGAGCACAAATCTGTCATGGATGACTTCTTGAAAAGCAGAAGGAAGTTGGAGAGCAACCAAAAAAAAGAACTTCGGGCTTCCAAGACAACATAACGAATACCGCGGTTGGTACGCGCCAGACGGTGACGGAGATTGGGTGTTTTAGTTCCCAGGATCATGGAATCGGTCTATTTATGCGCTACGAACGACATTCTTATGCTAATTTGGTATTCCGATGAACTGTCACGGGCTGAAATCAACACCCAAATTCCACGGAGCATGGGCATGGGCGCCAGGAGAACTGTCCAGAGGATGAGAAAAATGAGTATCGTTATTTCCTCCTCAGAGTGACTCATAATGAACGTATTGTATTGCGTGGTAACAAATCATGTACCATGAGAGCCAGTGCAGTATTGCCAACGATGAATAGCCAAAAATGAGTACGTCAGTGCTTCCCAAGGTAGTATGGTCCGTTTTGGGGAAAAGGTAGAAAGAAACAAGGATGAAAGCGAGGGTATAGGCGGGTAAATAGTGCAGTAGTGCCATCAAACGCGAGCGACATCATTTACCATGGGTATTAGTTCTACGATTCTATCCAGATGTAAAAGAGATCAGTATATTGATTTATGAAAAGCGTCCTTCCATTTTAGCCCTGCTCAGTGACTAATGTCTTCTAACAGTGTTTATATACCTTCATTCGTAATCTACAAACGCGTCTGCCCGGGCTTCTCAGCGATCTCCATCAAGGACAGAAGCATCTTAATCAAGTTCCCATCCCCCTTGTACGAAATCCTCTCAATATTTCCTCCATTTAGGACCCGCAACAGCTCAGACTTTGTCAAATTCAAAGTCAGTTTCGCATCGCCGTAGAAGTCATCCTTGCTGGTGGCATTTCTGTAGGTCAAGGCCCCATTGCTAAGATTGACTCGCCACCATCGCTTCTCGTCTGTCAGATGGAAATCAATGGAAAAGTATGCTTCAGCAGCCTTAATGCCATCCAGGCGAATTGCCAACAAAGTGAGCCATTGCTCAACAGATTGTTCTGGTCTCAGCCCTACACTCAAGCTCTGTCGAGGATCAGGTCGGTTACCCGCGAGCAAGGCCAGAGCACCCGTGAGATAGAAGTTGCGCCAAGTGCCATTCTCCGAGCCATGGCCGAGCTTCGTGAATACAGATGCTAATGCTTTCTTCGCGCCAGTATGTGATGGGTCGAACGTGACGGCATGATCGAGCAAAGTCACCGCGAATCGTAAGTCACCCTCTTTAGCAAAGCCTTCTGCTTTCCGGACAACCTCGTCAATTCCGCCCATGCACTCGACATATCTTTTGGCACTTTGCTTTGGCGGATGTTCCCAGAGATGAGCTGGGTTTCCGTCGAACCAGCCCATATATCGCTGATAAATGCCTTTAACGTTATGGCTGACGGATCCGTAGAATCCCTGTGCAAACCAGGACTTCTGCAGGGAAGGCGGCAGACTCAAGTGCTCCGCAATTTCGATGCCTGTCATGCCGTGGTTCATGAGGCGAACCGTTTGATCGTGGATATAGGCATAGAGGTCTCGCTGGTCTCCAATGAACTTCTTAATCTCGATTTGGCCCCAAGTAGGCCAGGCATGACCGGCCAACATGACTTCTGACTTCTCTCCGAATAGAGCTAGAGATTCATCTAGATACTGAGACCAAGCCTTTGCGTCCCGGACTTGAGCCCCACGCAGGGTAATGATGTTGTGGAGAGAGTGCACCGCACACTCGGCGATATATAGAGCTCGGTGGTCGGGGAAGTAAAAGTTCATCTCTGAAGGAGCCTCCGACTCTGGAACAAGTTGGAATATAATTCGTACACCATCAACAACACGTTCTTCGCCAGTTTGATGGATGATCATGTTCGGCGGGACGAGCGAATTGACACCGCTTGGAACACACATTCCAAGTCCACAGCCAATTTGCCCTGCAGGGCCCTTAGGAATTCGATTGCCATACATGTATGCCGCACGTCGACGCATGGCATTGCCAAGGTACAGATTTTCACTAGTTGCCTCTTCCATGAAGCCCTCGGGAGCTATCAGCGGGATAGAGTGCGATTTCGCGACCGGGAGAATTCCCTGAGCACCGCCGAAGTGATCAATATGCGAGTGGGAATAGATGACCGCAGTCACCTTGCGATCGCCGCGATGCTTGCGGTACAACGCCAGTGCTGCTGCAGCCGTTTCCACCGAAGTGAGTGGATCGATCACAATGACACCTTCCTTCCCCTCAACGATCGTCATGTTGGAAAGGTCCAGTCCACGAACTTGGTAGACTCCTTCGGTCAACTTGAATAGCCCTTGAATACTGAGCAATTGACCCTGTCGCCAGAGTTTTGGGTTGGCGGTTGGGGGACATTCGCCAGCGAGGAAGTTGTATTCATCATTATTCCACACGATTCGACCGTCGGCAGTGCGAATAATGCATGGGTCGAGGGCATCAATGAACCCCCGCTTCGCATTTTCGAAGTCGGTTGTATCGGCAAATGAGGGTTGGAATTGCTGGTTGGCCATGAGGTCAGGATTGATTAAAATTTCGAATTGTGAAGATGGGATGTAGGAAGGACAAGGAGCAGATCATGTACTTCCTGACGGCATTTATATATCGTCAGACTTGCGAGCAGCCGAGCGTAAATTCGCAATCGCGAAGTCTACTCCAATTTGCCTAGTGCACCCGAGTTCCGATCAATTATCTATTCATTCTATCGTATCAGGATAACTCCTCTAGCTACGATGCGAGGTAAACTCCGACTGCTGATGAGCGTGGAAGTGCGCTAAACCTCGGCTGAGCCCAAGCGGCTGCGGGGGCGAATTAACCTCTTTAGGAAGTGGTTTCGTCGGTAACGACTGTCATGTAGGGACTACTGAGGAGTACGAAATGAAGCAAAATTATTCCTTTTGGGGCCTGCTTATCGTCGTTCAAAGCCTAGTCTTTCGCTTGACAAGGTGCGAAATTGCTTCTATCTAGCCTGAAGCTAAATTTAGTAGGTGTATCGGAATCCGGGAAGATTTGCAATGACAATCTCCCCACGCGTCACCTTCCTGTTCAAGTAGTAAAAGCGAATCGACAGCAGAATCACCAGAATTATTATCAGGCATGATAGCCCAACACAGGTCAGAATGCCAGGGTGATACGTTGGCGAGTCTTGCGATCGGTATACTAAAGATCCTGTCATGCCACCCGAAGCACCCAACCCCACGAAGATAGCGCTGCAAATGGCTCGTTTCCATTGACCTCGGATGTTGTTTGCCTAAAGGTCTCTAGGTCAGACAAGGAACTTCATGAAAATTTAGTTGCAATTTTACCTGGTATGCCATTGCCGCAGGAACGTTAGAGTTTGCTCCCATTGTGGTCAAAAACGCGCCCAACAACCGAGTCCCATTGCCTTTTGTGAATCCCTGGTGCACAATTAGCTCAGGTCTCGCGTCTTTCATTTAGCAGGGTACTTGCCATCAAAGGAAGACCGATTATAGTGAGTATTGCGTTGAAAATCAAAATTGGACCACGGATGTGGTATCGATCTCCAATCCAGGAAGTCGCGAACATGAGAATTCCAGCGGCGGCATAAGGGGGCGCAAACAAACACAGTGAAGCACCCATAGAGAATCCCATCCCCTGACGATAAATAATTGGCAAGAAATAGGATATGGCGTAAGCAGTGGTAGTCGTAGAATAATAGATAAAGCCAAACGCCCAGATATTAATATCGAGCCCAGCGCTAAGATATTTCTTCAGGTTGAAGGGCTCAATGGTCACGTCGGCTCGATCCTTGGTGATTCGCCTGATGATGAAGTCATATTCACCTTCGGACAAGAAATTTTGCTTGTTATCTTTCATGCGATCGGGGAAGTCAATTAAAACGAAGTAGCCAATGGTGGCCACGACACAAGTCAGAAGCCCTTGGATGATATAGATCCATCGCCATGCAGTGAGGCCTCCAAGACCATGCTGAGGTATGTTAGTTTACTCCACAACAGGAAATTAGCTAATCACGTACCATAAATGTAATCCCATAAGACAAAATACCAGTAAACGCTGAAGCCACGCATCCAAGAAGGTAAAAAATAGCATACCGCTTCTGGATATCATATCGGGTGTACCACGTGGATATCAAATACACGGCAGCAGGGAAAAAGCCAGCCTCGAGAGCACCAATGATCACGCGAATCCCGACCATCTCAGTCCATTTCTTCACAAAGCCAGCAGAAAGCTAGGAAAATTAGTCAAATGTCCCAGATTATCGAAGTGGAGCTTCTCCCGTCAGCCAAGCCTCACCATAACAGCCCCCCACAGAAAACAAACACCCGAGAGGTACCGAGTCGGACCAATCTTGCGAACTAGAATGGGGCCAAATATTTGCAGACAAATATAAGGAGGGAAGAAGGCCACCGCAATCGTGTTCTGTAACGTTGTCAGTCTCGTCTGTGAGTGGAGCCCCAGTTTGAAAGCCTACATATTGCGTTCCCTTGAGCCGCAACTCCTTTTCCATTCCAGCCACCGATGCCGTCCCCAGATTTCCCCGGTCGATAAGAGACACAGTGTGGAGAAATCCAAGCATCACAATCAAACGAGTATCGATGCGACGAATAATCTTGCGCTGCTCGCGATAAGAGTAGACTGGGTCATCGTCAATGCTGTTCAACATTGGCTTTTGAGACTCGACAGGCTCAACCTGAGCCTCCGAGGCTTTTGCATCTTCAATTGTGGTCATCATGAAATAAAGTATCAAATATCATAGAGAGTTTGAATTCATTCAGAAACGGGAGTTATGGTTTCCCACAGGTAGATATAGGGGCCTTGCTTGCCATATACAAGACCAAGATGGTGAAAGTCAATGCGGTTATGTTGCAATACATGCTCTTGACCAACACAATGGGCTCTAGCGAGACATTGAAGTGGATTTTGCGGGGAAGTCCCTGAAGCTATGGAGCTTCAAGCTTGGATTTAGTTCTAACTCATTACCATTGGCTGATGAAGAGTCTGTTTCCCCGCAAGGCAGCGAAGATGATATTTCGGCCCATCGGCGTTTAGCTGGCCCTCATACTAAATTTCTACTATCGCCGATTTCCCGCATTCCCTCGCTCGGGTATGACCTTGGACTGGAAAAATAAAGTTATTCCTTCTGAGGCCGGTCAAACACATGATTTAGAAATTCGTTGGTAGTGTGCTTGATTCGCCGTCGTCGATCCGGGAGAAATCCCATGCAAAGGCCACAAGCATAACTCAACGGTATTGCGAGGAAAAGGGATATTCCTTGATCGTTCAATTGGAGCACAAGTCTTCCGAGGTTGCGCAAAATGTCCACCATCGTTGCGTAACGCCGAAAGCCGAAAGAGCATGAAAATCGCGATCCACTACCTACGCCTTCACATTGTCAAAAAAAATATTAAAAAGTCTTGGAATTCGCAATGCAAGGCTCAATTTGCGACATCAAGTCTGGCTCAGAATTCAGCTATTTTAGTGTCACTTGCGACTAATATTCAAAGTTGATACTCCGAAACCAACCACATCTCATACTCATCATGCATCCCCCAGCACGTCAGCACTCAACCGGCTCGCTGGATCAGTTCGATCCAGTGATGGTGACTCCAGTCATTGGAAATGAGTTCACCAATGGGAGCTGTAACATTGTCGACGATATCCTGCGTGCTCCAGACGCCGACCAGCGCATTCGTGACTTGGCAATTATGAGTATGGACCACCCAAATCCCTCATATCAGAACATATAATAACGTATGGTTGTTCAAAGTTGCCGAACGAGGAGTTGTCTTCTTCCGTGCCCAGGATAACCTCACCAACGACCTTCAAAAGGAGTTGGTTCTTCGAATGGGTGAATTGACCGGCCGCCCATCGACTCACGGCCTACACATTCACCCAGTTACGAACGACGCTCGCGAGTTCGGCGATCCGGACCCAGCTATTAGCACCATCCACTCAGAGGGACGCAAGAAGCTGTACAAAGGATCCAACTATACCAAAATGGCAGCTGTCTGGCATAGTGATATCTCCTTTGAGCCAGCCCCAGCTGACTTCTCGTCGCTGCGCTTGACCCAGCTGCCAAAGACTGGCGGTGATACTCTTTGGGCGTCGGGATATGAGGTTTACGATCGAATCAGCAAGCCTTATCAGAAGTTCTTGGAGACCTTGACTGCGACCCACGACGGTGAGGGCTTCAGGCGTATGGCTCAGTCGGGTAAATTCCAGATTTATGATAAAGAGAGAGGATCGCCTAAAAATGTTGGGGGCGATCTTTATGCAATTCACCCTGTGAGTCCTTACAGATTTCCACACCTATGGTTCTTGCTAACTGAGATTGAGGTTGTGCGAACTAATCCAATTACTGGCTGGAAATCTATCTTTCCAATTGGTCAGTATCGATGTCTACATCCTCTCAGTGGTTCCGATATTGATTCAGTCCATTAGGTTCATTCCCCTCTTGCATTAACGGACTGAACCGACGAGAGAGTGCAAATATGCTACAGTGGTTCCATGACCTTATTACATATGGTCATGATCTCCAGGTGCGCTTCAAGTGGAACCACCCGAACGATATAGGTAAGACCGATCATCTGTCTATGTCTAGAATGTCAACTGACAAATGCTAGCGATTTGGGATAACCGCAGTGTCTTCCACACTGCAACAGGCGACCACGAGGGCTTTGGACCGCGCAGTGGAAACCGAGCCGTCGGTGTTGGTGAAGTGCCTTACTTTGATCCTGCAAGCAAGTCGCGTCGGGAGGACTTGGGTATTATGGAGGACCTTGCTCCTTGCCATCTGTAGAGAATTCATACCAGCTATTATAGTCAACGATACTTAGACAGGGAATCGATAGCTACCGCGGTGGTATGATTTATTTCAAGTGCATCATATCCTAGTCAGAATATTTGTACAAGTGGATTGGCTTCCTTTTTGGCTCTTTTACATCATTTCCTTCTTGTCTCCATAGTTCAGTAAGATCAAGATCGCCACCCGAAGCCATCGAAGGTAGGCAAATTGAAGGCATCAGCGGCCCAAAAGTCCTCCGTAAAGATTCCATGAAAAGGAAGAATGCCATCCATATCATTGCCGGACCTATCTCCTTGCAAATTCATAATGTCGTGGAGATCCGAGAACAGGTCAGAGTGAATTGAGTCAAACCGCTCGGTGGTTGTGTCATTGTAAACGTCCTCTGATGCTGGCTGCATCTGAGGGGCGAGCCCTGGTGTTGGTTCCACGGGGACGACTGTCCCTGCCAACGACCCGTGATCCGTTCCATGGGTAGACAACTCGTCTGGGCCTGCGTGTGGTGGTCTAGAAGCCTCCTGAACAAAATCCATTGCTTTATTGATGATTGTCTCGAGTCCATCGCGGTAAGTCTTGAGGCGCGGATTATGCTCCGCCATAAGGAACAGTGCCGACGAGCAGGCACGTAGATCGTTAGATACTGCGGGCGTCCACAGCCCCGGGGATCGGAATAGACAGTAGCTTTTACCAAATTAGCTTTCAGTCGTTGTTTGTCAAACCTCGTCAGCTCAACCTACCACATTGTGATGCCGGCCATAAACACCGAGTTCACGAGTAAGTACGAGGATCCCGAAGAAGACTCTCGCTGTCTAAGCTTCTTAAAGAACTGACACATCTGACCCGATGCAAAGAGGCACGTCTCTATAAGACTGTCTTGGGGGTGCAAGAAACCGAGGAAAGGTTGCAGCAATATTCGTATTGAATTGTTCCAGTGCATATGCAGGAAGTCGCCTTCTTCCACGTCAAGTGCTGCTAGTGTGGCTTTGAACTCCAGTAATGATGATAGTAAGGGTCCAATCTCTGAAGTAAGAGCAGACACTTGGGCGTCAACACGGTAAATGCGCGTGTGAATTCGAGACACGATCCGCTGCAGCTGGATCGAAGCGATGAACCTTCCAAGTGTACCTTTGTGTGCTCTGCCCCGCCCGACGGACCGGTTATGCAGCATCTTGTCAATAACACTGTCATTGGTGATGGAGTCATCAATATTGGAAGGGGGCGCAGCGTCAATTTCCTCTTCTGCAACACTGAATGGTCTTCCCATAGACCACGCGGTATATCTCTCGATGAGATAAACACTCCAGAAAAGACGTCGTCGTAATTCAGTTTCATGCGGTTGGAGTTTTCGATAGCTTGATTCCCTGTGAAGCCCGAAGTCCAGACACGTTCTCATAGCTAATCCGATCATATACCAGACACTGGAGTTGGAAGTCGATCGCAAATTGTATACAACAAGTAGCAACATTGCCTCAATGCTGGCAATCGAGATGGATTCTCTCAAGGTAGGATCAAACTCCAAAGCAATCACGAGGAATTCATTCGGTGATTTTGAGTTATCATTGTCTGTCGTATGACGAATTGCACTTCCGATCGCATAAACCATGAATAGTTTGAATTTTCCAAAGTGTGCATCAGGCGTATTGTCGGGCAGTTGGTGCCGTTTCGCATGCAGATGTAGAATCTCCGTACGATCTAGGAATGGGAGCCTCAGGTGCATATTGAGGAAATATGAATCGAGAATCTGGGACCCTATCGCGTCGTCCGGTGGGGTGGCCCTGGCTTGCACGGTTTCCTGCAGATTTTCCACCTGCTGGTTGTTTCCGCTGATAGGCAAAAGCCTGGCCCCGACCGAATTATGGACAATACGACTGACATTTTCTGCCATAGACAGCCCCGATGATGGCCCAAGATATGCTAGTTCGCCATTTCCATCGTGTCCCAGAGTAAGAAAGCGAACTACACCCCTGAGGTGTGCTTTTTCGCAGCGGAGGTTAGTGAGCTCTTTTGCGCGAGTGGTATGGGATCGGATCCACTTCCGTCTCCGGTATCAGGTACGTTTCCCTCCAACGCAGTGGCCAGCTGGGCTTCTAGAATCTCGATCCTGTGGACCAGCGCCCCTTTCGACATACCATGATGCCATGACGGCGCAGTCTCGGACCGCGAGCAAGGTTGATTGGCTGATTCACAGTTGGAGCACGTGGGGGACCCGACACATTTCTGTTTACGTCGGTGGCAGCGCCTGCACGACTTCGGGATGCGCCTGCGGATTCTGAATTCTGGATCCATCGAGTTGGAGCATGATGGACTAGGGGGAGTTGGCGCGAAAATAAAGCTTTTTCAGGTTCCCCGCATCTTGCTCGTTTAGGGCCGAGGCATGCTTGATCGTGGCTTCTTTGTGTAATTGGCTTTCCGAAGCACGTCATACTGCAACTAGTATTTATGAATAGCCTAGGAACAACCACAATGTGACGTTTCTATATGGCTTAAAGGCTTGTTCAACAATTTGAGGATCTTTGCTCAATCTAGGCCGTGGACGGATCTGGGTCACGCATCCAAAAACTAACCAACCCGTCCGCTGGTACCCGCTGATGCACCATTAGTAGAGGGGTAAATAAATGAATGCAAGTCAAACGCCGCCTATCACACGGTGGGGTTTTCTTCTAGCGTCTTCCCCATTGCCTTAATTGCCTTAGCTTGGGAAGGCCAAGAGAATGAGGGAGAAGAGAAAAGACCCAGAGGAGCCTTTTCGCCAATTGACGAGCTAGGTGAGAAGAGTTGGTTGGGTAGACTCTCGTGACATATCCGTTCCCATCACGGGCCAAAATGTTATCGAAAAATCAACAAACGGGCCATCGAGCCACCGAGACTCTTCCCGCAATTGCATATTTGGGCAGCGTCTGGACCGCAATGGGCCCCAACGTCCAAGTCGGCAGATCCTAACCGAGGCCTTGTGTATGTAGCATGGCTTGGACTGTTCGGCCAATGGAACGGAGTGGGTGGGGGCCCGCAAAGCAGGTTTGGGCCTTTGACAAGTCGACTCGCTTGTGGCACGTTCGCCGGGAATTTGTTTCCCCTTCTTTTTGTATATCCTTCAAACATTCTCGCTCCGCAGTCTCTTTCCACACGTCAAAATTATACACCACGCTCTTTTGTAGGAATGCATGGGACTTACAGTCATGGATCAGCCGGGCTCTCTCGCCTTTCATCCATCCCCATGTAGTACTGAGCGAGAGAGAATCCGGGAATTATCTCGGTGAGGAGTTCCATACATGTTGGTCATTGTGCTGATCTATTTACTGACTGTGGCCGGGTAGGTACTACTGTGCCTTAGATTGCCCGGTGACACTATCGACCCCGAAAACCGGCGATGATGGAGTTGGATCAGCTCAAAATGCTCCACGGGCAGATGAGCAGCCGTCAGCCGGCAATCTTTCGACCGATATTACCTTGACGGCTCTGGCGCAGCTGGGAGTACATCGTTTAGCGTGCAATCGGTCCTTTGTCTCCATTATCGATGGCGGTAATCAACACATCATAGCGGAGGCTACAGCATCGATTTCATTGCGAGATAAAGATAAGCACCTGCCGAACGATGGGATCTACCTTGGAGCGCGAAGTTTAGACCTGGTATGGGGAGTATGCCCACATACAATCAGCCTGTTCACCGGACGAGACATGTCCTGCGCGATCGACACCGATAACATCACCGCAAATCGCACTCGCTACATTATCCGAGATTTTCAGAAAGAGGACAATTTCAAAGATCGTCCGTACGTTCGAGCATGGCCATACATGCGATTCTATGCAGAAGTCCCGTTGTATAGTCCCGCCGGCTTCGTCCTCGGATCCTACTGTGTGGTTGATGACAAGCCCCGGACGATCTTTGGCGAAGATGATGTGAATACACTGAGAGAGGTTGCTGATGCTGTGGCACGGCACTTAGAGCATGTTCGCATAGTCCACTGTCACCGTCGGTCTGAGCGGCTGATCAAAGGATTAACGAATTTTGTTAAAGACCATGCAGACTTTGACCCGCGAGAAGTGTCCAATGACCACCGACTCGAAGCAATGGCTGTCGCATCTAACGTCAATGCGTCGGCCCCAGATAATAGCCCAGGACCTATGGAAGCTTCCTTAAACCAGCAGTTCGGTTTCGTGACTTCTTCCTCTACCAGCCTTTCGGAAGAGCCGTCTCCTCTGTTCTTTTCAGGGCCTGCCTCGGGGCCGACGGAGCCATCGTCTCTGAATTCTAACATTTCCGACCGTCGGTCGTCCCCAGGGGAAGAGAGGTCTATTGACGAAGCTCTCAAAGTTGATACTCAGCCATTGGAGGAGGTAGCAAACAACGCTTCTTCTGTCTCTCTAGCGGAGAGTGCGTCGTTAGGGGAACGTATTGAACGCATTTTTCACAGAGCCAGCATGCTGCTCAGGAACTCAATGGATCTTGATGGTGTAGTGTTTCTCGATGCGGCTCGTACTAATCCTTCATTGTGGGTAGTCCAATTCTCTATTTCATTCCTTGAAGATCATGCTGACTCTCAAGCAGCTTGCCCTCTGATGACCAAACTGGCTGGGAGCCGTTGCCCAAGACTGCCGCACCTGAGTTTCCCGTTGCGCCATATCCTAGTCCTCTGGGACGTTCTCCGACGTCCTCTAAGGCCTCGGAATTGTGCTGCGATGTTTTGAGCAAATCTTTGAAAGTGAGGAAAGGCGAGACCCTCGATACAAAAGCCGACATTATTTTCCGGGAGGATCTTTTGAACCTGCTGGTTACTTCATTTCCACAGGGTCAGATCTTCAACCTAGACGATTCTGTAGATAGTGACCATTACTTGTCGTATGAGTCTGGGCTGAATGATTCGGAGACCCAACACAAACTTATGCAGATGGCCACGAGACAGCTCGGCCAAATTTTACCTGCTGCCAATTCTGTTCTGTTTTTCCCACTGTGGGATCATAACAAATCTCGGTGGATGGCAGGAACCCTTGTCTGGACGCAAGACAATCATCGAGCTTTGGGCATTGAGGAACTTCACTACTTCAAAATATTCGGGGACTCTATTGTCTCTGAGGTCTCTCGTGCGCACTGGGCGACAACCGAGAAATCCAAGTTCGACTTTATCTCGTCAATCAGCCACGAGCTTCGGTCGCCGCTCCACGGAATCTTGGCTAGTGCCGAACTATTGCAGGCAACGTCTCTAGACCCAGCACAGGAGGAAATGGTCAAGATGATTGAGGCTTCAGGTTTGACTCTGTTGGATACCACCGATCATTTGTGGGTGATATCACAACGGATAATTTCCAATAGGGTGCTGATTTATTCACAGGCTCGAATTTTGCAAGATCAATAACCTGACTCAAGTCAAGAGATCGCGAAAGAAGAAGAGCAAAACTGAAGAGTCAAGCTTGGTGTCTGACTTTCATCTTGGACAGTTGGTTGAAGAAGTTGCCGACATTCTGTACACAGGACAAAATGCTTCCGAAATCGTGCTCCAGACTGTGCAGACAACTTCGCCTGACCGTACACAAGCTAGTTCATTCTCCAATGACAATTTGACGGACGACATGTCTGTGATCGTCCGGGTTGAGCAGTGCAACTCTTGGTTCATTCGATCCCTGCCCGGTGCATGGCGGAGAATCGTGATGAACATTCTTGGCAATGCGATGAAATGGACCAAGTCCGGGTTTGTCGAAGTATCTCTATCGAGAATGAGAAACCCGATCGAGCCCCGTACGCCCATCGCACATTTATCAGTCACAGACACTGGCAGCGGTATTGCGCCAGACTTCCTTCGACACAAGCTTTTCTCCCCCTTCTCTCAAGAAGACTCTCTCTCGGAAGGAGTTGGACTTGGTCTCAGCATCGTTCGTCAGCTTGTTGCTTCCTTCCAGGGCCATGTGAACGTTAGGAGTGAGGTTGGTATTGGAACGCAAGTTGACGTCTACATTCCAGTCGAACTTGTTAACAGCCCAGAAGGAAGCCCTGCCTCCTGTCCGTCTCCTTTGAGAGTGGAACCGTGCTCCGAGTCGCCACCACTGCGAGCGTGCTTGGTTTCTTTCAATGGATATCCAGATTTGCAAGAAACACCAACCGGGATGTTGAGTCTTGAGTCGAAGCGAAAACTGTCCATACAGAGCACACTTGCCGATGTGTTCATGTCCCACTTTGGTTGGACTGTTTCCTTGGCGGAGACCCTCAGTAAGGGACAGGGAGATATTGCAGTCATCGAGGAAGCAGTTCTGAGAAGGGAAGCAGAGGGCCTCGAATCACTGGATCAACTGGCGTCGATGCATAGATTTAGGTTCTTCATTGTGTTGGGAAGTAACGCTTCCTTCTTTGAAACCTTCCTCGCACCCAACTTTGTCTGGGTCTCGCAGCCGTATGTTACCATACACAGACCCTTCACTGAGTTTGGAGATAAACTGACAAAGTAAAACAGGTTCGGACCACAGAAAATCCAAAGTGCGATTCAAAAGATCCTGGATTTGGGAAAGCTTGAGCCTGCAGTGGCTGCTACCCCGTCAATCTCCCTCGCGCCATTACTTTCACGTCCTGAAGTTCAACCTTCCCCCACGAGCGACACTTTCCCTGTCACAATGCCTGCTTCTCCAGCGACACGTCGCAGCCTCTCACTCTCCCATGCTCTGCCAATTCGGCCATCTCACGAGCCGCAGGATATCCATGTCCTCGTCGTAGATGACAACGACATCAATCTCAAAATCCTGGCCACATTCATGCGCAAGATCGGCTGCAGCTACGACACAGCTTCGAACGGGCTGATAGCTTTGGAGAAATACAAGGTGTCGCAACGGCGATTCGACTTTGTGTTGATGGGTCAGTTCATCCTTACCCATGGGATTTTAAGATTATGAGCGCCAGCTGACAACCTCCCTTCAGACATCTCAATGCCCGTCATGGACGGCCTAGTGTCCACAAGCAAGATTCGCCAACATGAGAAAGAAAACGGTCTTGAACCTTCTTGCATCATCGCTGTCACTGGTGTCGCCTCGGACACTATGCAACAGCAAGCCCTCGCAGCGGGGATTAACGAGTATTTGATCAAGCCTCTTTCACTTCAAGAGTTGAAGAAGATTATGACCATTACGTGATACCATTTTTAGTGAGCGTTTAGCGAATTTCAAGATCTTGATGGAAGCATAGGTGTTTGGTGTCTTTGATTCTAAGTTTTCTAAATAGTCTTAATGTAATCCGGGAGATCATAATCATTCAAATCATACTGAAGAATTGTGAGGCTGATTCCAGTCCAACCATTTCATTCTGACATCCCTCTGCTCCCTTTACATTGATGATCCCATGCCCTTAATCCTGTCTGCTGGTTAGGTTCCATTGTCTTTGAGGTTTGCTATATGTGGGTTGTAGACTTGCTGTCAACAAGTACGTTGCGACATACGGTATTCTCTGGATGTAGATATCCTATCTGCTCCCCGATTATGCCCTTCCAGTTGCAGTACTGCCAAAATATATCTGTAAGATCCGAAGACCACCTCGGGCAGTCCTTGCCTGCAAACAGCAGACCTGCCTAATATTTCCATTCCCTATATACAATTCTATTTTTCAAGGCATTATTTTCTTTTTGACTTCTTTCATCTGTCTCTTTGTGACTCGATCTTCTGTTTCGATACAGACTCTTCTGCCTAGCGCCACTTGACGCATGCCGATCATTGCCACATTTGTCCTCATCCAAACAGGCATGGTCAACCCGCGGGACAGACTCCTTGTTTAGTCACATCTTTGTTTGTAGAGTTAAGCGTGGTTTTCAGACTCTTCAATACCCACGTCAACATCGACATTAACAAATTTCTTCTTTGGTGAAGATATTGCAAAACCCGGCACTAGTCTGGACTCACTTCCCCGCGCCCAGGAGTGTTATCGATCCTCTTCTTGCTATCGCTCCGCTATGGCGTCACAGGTAGCTACTGGTGTTTTCCAAACCATCGAGACGGTCGACAAAGACAAAATCATTATCAGAGATAAGCTTTATGGAGAGCATGCCATCACCGAGCCTGTGCTGATAGAACTCCTCCAAAGCCCCGAGCTGGCGCGGCTCAAAGGTGTCTGTCAACATGGGGTAACAGCGCTCCTCGGCTTTGGCCCGAAAGTCACCCGCTTCGAACACTCGGTCGGTGCATTTTTGCTTGTACGCAAAGTCGGTGCAAGCGTCGAGGAGCAGGTGGCAGCACTTCTTCATGATATCAGCCACACGAGTCTCAGTCACGTTGTCGATTACGCGCTGTCTCAACCCGGAGAAGACAGTTACCACGAGGTCCACAAGTCTCGATATCTGAAAGGTACTCAATTCCCTCAAATTCTTACCCGGCATGGCTTTGGAGATCTCAAAGCCCTCAATGAGGAACTGTTCCCGCTGGTGGAACAGCCATCACCTCATTTATGTGCTGACCGACTGGACTATTCGCTCCGTGACGCGCTGGCCTTTGAGAAATTCAGCCTTCAATACGTGCAGCAAGTGTTTGAGTCGTTGAAGGCGTTCCCTCACCCCGCATCTCCTAGTCGTTTACTTGTTCTGGAAGACCCCCAGCTTGCACTAGCTCTTGCTCGCGCATACTTAGCTACAGATCGGGACGTCTGGTCAAATCGATCACATGCCGATATCTACAAAAGGACAGGCCAAATTATTAAAGAGTTGGTTCAATCGAGACGTGTGAATGAAGAAGCACTTTGGATTTTATCCGATGCGGATTTTTGGGCGTTACTGCGTCGCGAGGCCTCCCCAGAGCTTCTGAGTGAATTGGACAAGCTCGAGACAGATGGTCTGCCTGACGAGAACAAGCTACGACTTCCACGAGAAACGAAGATTAGGACCCTTGATCCAGATATTTGCCAAGGCACTGAAGGTGATCCCTTGCCTTTGTCGGTGGTTCATCCTGAATGGGCTGTGGAGCGCCGGCAGTACATTCTGAGCCGTGAATCAACACGAGAATAGATCTCGCACACGCTTGGCCTGGATTCCGGTCAACTGTCATGGTTTAACTTGGTTTCGAATTGTACTTCAAAGAACCTGGCATGCAAAACAATAGAAGCTATCAGTAGCAAATCGCTATAGTTGAAAATTTCATATTATGTTTAGTAAATTATCTCAATCTCGGTCCGAGGACATTCGATTCAAAGTTAAAGGCAAGGAGAGTCTCTCGAGAGAGGGCCATGCTTTCCATTCAAGGCAGAAACCGTTGGAGGTTTCTTGATTTGGGTTACCACCACGAATGAACTTTTCTCTGAATTATCCCAGCCCTTCTCTTGAACTATTTTATGATAGGTACTGCCAGACACGTCCTCGACCTACTCATGACTCCCTCGATGACAACGAACTCCAGAGGATAGCCATCTTGCGGTTGAATCAATCACAGTGACCGTACAAAACCATAAACATGCCACCGATCAGGGCCCTAGCTACCGCAATCATGCTGCCGTCTGTCTCGTCGTTCCCGGTGAAAAATCTATTCAGCTCAGCACGGAGCTCGACTCACCAGACGACACCCTGGGTTTCTTGAAAGCCACATACTGTTTCTATACCATATCACAGGCCTCAATTATGGACTTTGATCCTGGAGTCCGCCCAGGGCTTATGTCTGTGACGTTGCCAACCTGATATTTGCCAACGGTCGTGACAGATACAGGTTTACTCCATCCGTAACGGGTTGTCGAGTAGATGGTAGCCCACCGGTCTCATCCTTACAAAAAGGAAATTCCGCCTTGGTGGGCGCTTATGCAGTTTTTCATACAGTCTGGTGTGCCTCTCAATGAAACCACTCTCGAACGCCAATCTGCAGGGTCCGCCCTCTTGGCAGAGTTGGCCTCGTTAAATATATATAACAAGGATTTTCCTGGTTTAACATCATGGAAGCAGGGATTGATAAAAGTGTGCACGGAATTCTTGGATCTAGGAGGTGTCTTGCACATTGTGAAGCCACTCTTTCTGGAGCTTAGTGGCCCTTGGCGTTCAGGTTCTTCGGGACACAGGAAATCTGGATACCGACTCGTTGATCCCTACATTAACGACCTGCAAGTATCCCAGCGCCAGGCAGATGGTTATTCAAGAATTGGCGGAGAGGCGAAAGCAATTGTGGGACATTGCAGTGAAAAGGTTGCCCAGTGGCACTCTTTCGCAGCTCGGAGTTAAGCCCGGCACTCTTTTGGGGTACAAGGCCGCCCAGGTTTATAAAACTCTGAAGACTAAAGGCATTTCCACTGGAGACATTGAATGCAGGCAAGGCTGGCTTGTTTACGAAGCTGCGTCTCTGGACACAGATCTTGCGGATCGCCTTTGGGATGTCGGCTTTCGAGATGTGGACGACGTGGATGATCAGGGCATGACTGCGCTGAAGAAGGTATACAAGTACCCAAGATACGGTCCATATTCGGCTCAGCGTTCCTTTAACATGTCTTGGCTTATTGGTAAAGGCGCCGATACTCGTCTCTCTCCGGTGATATGCGAGTACACTGCGTTGCATTTTCTGGGGGCTATCTTCGGCCGCCTCTCTCATCGGCCCCGCGATCCACCTGTGCAAGGCCCATCGAACTTCGAGATTGTGATGAACTTGATAATGTTAGATGATTCGCGCCACTCATGCCGCTGCTACTGCTCCCCCGGTGGATGTACACCCCTCGCGGTGTTTCTCAGTGAACTTATCAAAACACAGGGGGCCTTTTCCTACACTGAATCTATAGCCATTGATGGTGTAGTAGAGGTGTTGTCATCACTGAGCCCAAAGTCACCTGGAGCCTTCGAAAGAAGGATATTGCCGGAGGTGCTTCGACTGCTCACTTTCAAGACATTGGGGATCACCCACACATGCGCCCACCATAAAGTTCTGCGCTCGAGACTGTCGTTCCGGCCATTCGACCCAGAAGACGCACAGGAAATCCACGAAGAGGAGAAAGATATGATTCAAGAACTGGACTATCTTGTTCTGGTGTTTACATCCGACTACAAAAGACTGGGCCTACCTTTTGGAGAATTCCTCCGGGAGCACTGGTGCAACCGAATCGTCTCGAAGAGTGAATCGCTAAGCGAGGAACAAAAGCATCAAATTCAGGAAATCGGCGTTATTTTGGAGTGGACGGTGGAGAGTAGGCTGATGCAGGGTCCATGGATTATTTTGAATGACTTTTAGCTACGAAGCCGTTTTTATTTCCCCTATATACGACTGATCGTGGTCAATTCTACAGTATGCTCTTTTATCTGTATCCGAGAAGAACAAAACGACTTAGAAATCTTGCAAGTAGTCAAACGGGTATTAGCTAGAAGATAGTAATTAATAACTTACGATTACGAGGCTCAACTAATCATAGGGTGTAGTGTCGGATTAGTAGTTTGGGGTGTCGTTTTACATAGCAATTCCTCCCCAGAAAAGTACACATCAGATACAAAACCCCCGCTGTCCACGGGCATAAATTCAACAGTACGTGCACATCCCATCACGATGATACAGAGAAATAAACAGAGAGAAAGAAAAACACAACCCATCCCAGCTCAACTCAACCCTATGTACAGACATTGATTGCCAAAAAAAGCATCGAGAAAGCAAAACAGAGGGCGCAAGTCGAACTAAACAAATTAGAAAACTAGACATCAAACACACAGCGCCACCTATCACGCAAATAGCAATACGCATCGTAAACCTCACTACCGGGACTGTAAGTCTGGGGGGCGTAGGGTAGTGTGGGGAATGGAGTATGTAGGAGGCAACGATTGGAAGGATGGTGGTTATCCGTAGAGGTGGATGTGCGTAACGGGAGGAAGGGTCGGATATTTGGCATTGAGGAGGAAGAGATGAGTGATGGAGATAGAGATGTGAGAATGAGACGAGAGTGATAGTGACAGTGACAGAAGGTGGAGGGTGGTAGATATAGATAGGAGATAGGAGGACGAGAGCGACGAGAACATGTGTGGTGAGCCAGAGTTGAACTGGAAGGGTATGGGGGGTATAGAAAGGAAGACGAGAGTTACTAGAGCTAGAAGGGGGGATGCAAGATGTGAAATATGAGAAGAAGCCCGGGAAAAAAAGGGTACCTGCTTTTCATTGTACGGCGGCACAGAAGTATGGGTGCAGGGGGTATCTCTCTCCTTCTGTCATTCTCTATTCCTGTCCGAATCCGAGCGTCTCCTCTACCGCGATGGTCATCTTGTGCTCCAAGGTGTCGTGGGTCTTGTACGGAGGCAGATCCAGACGGTTGAAGCAGGTGTGAGACTTCGGCAGAGCCAAAGGGTCACCCGACTTCTCGATGGTGAACCGTCTGGGGCCATCCGAACCCTGCAGATCCTTGAAGCCGTTGACGGGGATACGCGAGGTACCCGTGGTGAACTGCAGCAGACGCGACTTCTGCTCGGCGTCCCAGCTGCGGACGATCTTCCAGAAGTTCTGGATGACCTCGTCCTGCTCCTGGTAGCCGCGGTAGTCGGTGTGCTTCTTCCAGTCGTCAACGTCGATGTCGGCGATACCACCAATGAGCAGCTCCAGCTCGCGCTCGTCGAAAACGTTGACAAGGTCAGCCGGGATCAACTCGTTGAATCCGGACATGAACGCGTTGAACTGCTCCTCAACCCGCTTCATGATCTTCCACTCCGTCACCAGCTCAATGTACTGCGCCTTGTTCTCGTTGGTGACGGGAATGTCCCGACCACCGGGTATCAAATCAATGGTGCGGCGCTCTCCAAACTTCTCATCATCCACGGAGAAAGTGAGCTCAACAATTCCCTCAATATCATTATCCCTACGCCAAAAGTAAGCATTATGTCAAACGTCAAAAGGTGGGACAGAAACTTACAAGGTCCACGCCAAGTTGCGATGCAGATCTTCATCGACACCCTCCATATCCTGTAGACTCACCTTCTTGCGCAACATCATCTTGTAGAAGGCACCGATGAAGAAGGAGTCCAGGAAACGGCGATGGAAAATTGCCAAACCAACGACTCGGCCGATGAACTTGAAGTAGTTCAGATGCTCGGGGTTGACGCCAGAGTGGGGATTAATTTGCAGGGTATAATTGTCGTGGGCGGAGTATTCGAAGAGACAGTAGAAGGGATTGAACATTTCGTGGGAAAGGAGGAAGAAGAATTCACTGTCAAAAGAGTTAGAATTCACAAGGGTTTCAAAATAAATGCAAAACAAATAACATACCGAGAAAGACCACCGTAGTCGAGACCATCTTCACCGTCAAACTTGATCATCAAGCGTTTCTTGAGGTCCGATGCGCTCTGACGCATAATCTCGGCGTACGAATCCTCAAAGATGTTATTACGGCGGACCTTGACATGGCACTGTCCAGACATAATCCGAAGAGCAGGCTGCGAGCGGAAGTAGATCAGCTTGCGACGGAAATCACGCTTGTACTGCGGAACACCCTGATCAAGCGACGAAGGCAAGCGGGGGTCATCCCAAGTAGTTGTCTTCGTGTTGTGATCCACAAAGTACACCCGAGCAGTATTGGTGAGACGCATTTCCCAGCCACTCGGCAGCGGTCCGAGCTGGGAGACGGGCTGTTGCTGGATGGTGGTGTTGTTTCCGCCCTGGTTCTGGTTCTGGCCGTACATGCGAATGTACTGCTGACGGCGGGGATCAACCCAGGTCGTGGTGCGCGTATTATGATCGACAAAGTATGATCGTCCTTCCGGAGTATGCCTTTGTTCCCATCCTGGTGGAAGCTCTCCGGTTCCTGCAGTGGTTGCTCCAGTGGCCATCATGGATACTGCATTGGCTTGAGAACCTGTACCGCCAGCGGCAGCTGCGGCGGGAGAGGCGGCGGCACCAGGTGGTGGAGTAGTAGGTTGTTGGCCGTCGGACAGGTTGGGGGAATTGGCACCGGTACGGTCCTCGGGGAGCATTCGGCTTTGGTGAGCGCGTCGCTCCAGTTGCATGTTCGCTTCACGCTGACTGCGCTGGGTATGTTCGTTGTAGTTGGCCGAGGGTCGAGACCAGGTCGTGGTGCGCGTGTTGTGGTCCACGTAATATGTCCGTCCCAGATTATCCTCTCGACGTTCCCAGCCCGCAGGTAGTCGACCCTGACTATCCTCGAATGAACTCAAGTTGGCGCGCGAGGGAGCATTGGCGCCAGGCGGAGCGGATCCGTTTGGAGCACCGGGCGGGGGGTGAGTTAGGGAAGCCCGGTTGCTGAGTGACCCGCTAGACGCAGCGGCAGGTGTATCAAGATTGATTGGACCAGCCTGGGGTGTGGACGAGGAAGACGCAACCTGTGGCACAAGGCCGCTTGAGGTTGAAGACTGTACCTGTTGACGTTGAAGGCCGTTGGCCTGGGTCTGGGTCGGGGCGGTCAGATTAGTGGACAGGTTGATGATTAGCTTTCCGTGAACGACGAGGTTGTCGTTTGATTTTTTGAGGTCCCGGGTGAGCATTTCTATAGCGAGAGACGCGGTTAACTTTCGTGTGGCCCAATCGAATCGGGGGCAATCATCCAACTTACCATCACCCCCCATCTGAAGATCGATGACATCGCCGATGCGCACATTGATCACACCGAGGAAACCCTGATCCTTCTTCTTGAACTTCTTCTGATCGAAGATCTGAATCGCAAGAATACTGTCTTCGTTGACTCGTCTACAACAAACCCCCGTTAGTAAAGGTGAATCGATTTGCAGACGGAAGTGGGGTAAACGGTCACATACAGATCGAACGGCTCATTCCAGTATGGGTTCAAGGTCTTCTTAATCACAGAGGTAGTATGAGTTTGCTCCCCGCCAACCGTGGCCACGGCGAAGGGATCGGGGAAACCTAAAGATGAGATGGGTCAGCAAAGCAACCCCGCCTGACGGCTTGACTCGGGGTCGATTTGAACAGGGAAAACCACATACGGAAGACATCGCGCTTGTAAAGACCGTCCGCCGCGATAACTATACAGACGAGAAGGGAGGATTAGTTTCATGTGTCAAGGATGGCGGACCACCAGCCCCGCAAACCATCCCGCCATGGGATGCAGGGCGACAAGAAACAAGGTAATCTTACTCGTGACTCGGAGGTTTGGCTGGCTACAATTCGAGAGATCAGCATTGAGGTCATATACCAAATTTCCCGATCGGAAAGACGAAGAATACTCGGTATACAAGTAAATAGGAGGGCGGGGGTAGGAAAAACGTACGCTGGCAGATTAGAAGCCATGGTGGAGGCCCTCGTTGCTTCACAAGCACACCGTTCGGTGCGAAAGGCCGATCAATCAAGCCCAGGCCTCGAGATGCGAAGCGCACATCCACGAGCGGTGAAGTCGTGGCGATAGATTCGCAGATCTTGGATATTACCCTGTAGAGAGAGGAAGGCTGTGATGTGGAGGGAGGAGCGAGGGAGGGGGGGGAGGAGAAGTGCGTGTGCAGTGCTGATGTTTGATGAAGATCGAAGGAGGAGAAGAAGAGGGAGGCTTGGTGTCCAGACGTGGTAAGCGCTGGTACGAGTCGTCGTATTGGCAGTCTTTTTCAGGTAGGCACTGCCCGTGTAAGCATGGTAAGGTACGGTTTTCAGTACTAGTCTCTGGCAGGTACTCCGCCTACGTAACGACTATGAAATGCACCCGTATGAGGTACTTGATTGGTACCTCCCAACTGAATTTTCAGATCGATCATGATGGGTAAGAATTATGCGATAGATTACCAAGTTACTCTCATTTGTTGCTCCTGGATCGCTAGCACGACTACTGGGGCTGAGCAATAGAGGATCCCTCTCACTATGGGCGGGACCAAGTCGGGCATCTGCCAACGACGACTAAGCCACAATCGAATGCTATATCAGCCACCGATGTAGCATTTGCATATCGCCTGGTTAGCCGTCCTAACATGTGGTGTCCATATAGGCAAGGGTGCTCTCGTGGTTAACACGGGTCAATGCATCGAAAAGAACCTTTTATTATAACTGCTTACGTCCTAGGAATTTCATTACCCGTTGAAGCTGGCTTGTTCATCTCCGCGATCAGATCAGGGTAGAAAGGTCACAGAAACTGAAACAGAACGAGACTAGTATCTTAGGGGTTAACAATGCGATATACTCTCCGTTGAAAATGAAAATGCAGAATGAAGTAACTAACTGGTTAGCCTGTATACAGAAAATTCAATCAGTCCTGGTGGGTGCGCGCGGGAGAGCCAGTGGCAAGGTCTGATAATAATAGAGCAAATGCCAGCCATCGTACCTTACAACGGGCCTGAGACTGTTTCTTGTCTGTGCCCTTTTCGGGCGCTAGTTGGAACTTGATATTGATCTAGGCAGCGAAATTAAATGCTGACTACGAAATACTTACC
Organism: Penicillium daleae; assembly: GCF_028827525.1. Taxonomy (NCBI): domain Eukaryota; kingdom Fungi; phylum Ascomycota; class Eurotiomycetes; order Eurotiales; family Aspergillaceae; genus Penicillium; species Penicillium daleae. The sequence continues at coordinate 1,607,120 of NW_026623157.1, read as the reverse complement.
CCAACAAGTAAGATTTCAAGGACCCAGACCAAGCTAGATACTGATTCGGTACTTATCGTGAAGGAGTTCGATAATCGATAACTACTGCGCCTGATCTTCCTTGTCAGCAAGTACTGGGCTTTACTGTCCGTATCTCCACGTATACACTCCACAACTACAATCTTATCTCAGCTGATATATCTGATTGTCAATGATTCGATGCAAGAAAACAAAAGAAGAGACAAAAAAAAAAACAAAGTATCCCATGATTACACAATTTGCCCCAAGCCACCCCCTCAGCATAAGAGGGCCGCGCTTGATATGCCCCGGCGGTTATTGTACATCCCATTGACCCACAACTCCAAAGCCACACAGACACAACCCAGATGTACCCCAGTGGCAGAGAGAACCAACCAATTCATGTCCCTTTTGGAAACCCTTTTGGAAAAGGTAGGAGAAAGAGAGAAATTCGGAAGCCAAGGGCCGCGGGATATTCGGAAGAGGGTTGTGGGGTTTGATCCATATCCCTTCCTTTGCGCCCGCCCAATCCCTCCTGTCCCTGCGGATTCCATGGCATCGAGAAGTGGACTTGTTTGAGAAAGCTGTATTGCTGAGCCCCGGTGCTTTAGTAGGGAGCATAGCCACGACCCCGACCCCGATATCCACCCCGATAGCTTCCACGGGGGCCACCACGCCCACGGCCGCCACGGAATCCACCCCGTCCACGACCGCGGGTCATTCCAGGGACGTTGGTGCGCTTAGGAGTGACCTATACGGAGAGAAGAAAAAAAGTATATTAGTCTTATGAAGCCTGATGGCAGGGCGAGCATCGCGGGGCAGTGATGAACTCACCTTCAAGTTGCGGCCACGGAAGACACTCTCATTCAGAACCAACGCCTGGGCCACAAGACTGGGCTCGGCAAATTCGACGTAGGCATAACTGTACACTCAAATATCAGCTTCTGTGGTCATGCAAGGTGAATCATCTTCGATCGTGATACAAACGCACCCCTTCGGCTGGCCGGAAAACTTGTCCAGCAGGATAGTCACCCGGTTAATGGAACCGCAGCTCTGAAAGTGTGCCTGGATCTCCTCAGGTGAAGCACCGTAGTCCACGTTTCCGACGAATACACTCCGCGCATCAATGTCCTCTTTGTTTTCCTGGAGGCCCTCGGTTTGCTGGTCCAGTGTCTCTTGCATGTCGCGCAACTTGGCGGCCTCGGATTCCATCTCGGCAACTCGGCGCTTCATCGCGGCAATTTCCTCCTGTAGGGCCAAATTAAATGCTGTCAGCTCGGTTTATAGCAGCGGTTTCCTGCGGCGATAGAATGGAGCTTCACGGCGCCGAATCCGCAGGAGCGCAGCTTCCCTACGTACCTCATCGTCGACACCCTCCTCCTGAGGAGGGATCTGCTCCTCCTTCAGCTCGGTGCTCTCGGAAGCCATGGTGATGGCGGTTGTATATGGGGTGGATGGGGGTTAGCTCTGTCGTAGAAAGCTTCTCGGAGATGAGAGGAGCAGTCGGATCGGAGCTTTAAGACGGGCGTATCCAGCGAATGCGCAAGAGCGGAGGAGACAAATTGAAGTTGGACCAGGAAAATAGAAAAGACGCAACTCTAAAATTGATTGAACGAAGGATTGTTGAGCACAAAGAAGATCTACCAATGGAGATCTTTGCGGGGCGGTAGGAGATATGAGGCGCGCGGTGAAATTGGGACTTGGACGATTACCGTTTCGGGACTAGTGGGTCTCTGCCTGCTTCGCGACGAAGGCCTATGTCGACACCTCATGTCTACCGATGAAACAGAACATGATCGACTCAAGTTGTCTAGTAAGGGAGATCTGGACAATCGAAAAATGGAGCTTTATACTCGTGGAAGTAATGCATCCATTAGAATACCAAATAAAAATGGATCTAGGGTTTTCTCGGCCTACAACCACATCTTAGAACAAGGAGCCCACGAGAAGAGATCTATATACAAGCGAGAGTAAAGAGACGACCGTATGAATCGTATGGATCAACCTAATTTGAGGTATCAAAGATCAAATTGAAGCAAAGAATCCAAGCTGGCTAGAAAAGAAACACAGACATGAGGGGCGGGTAAGAAGAGGTCTATATACAAAGGAGAGAGGAATGGTGAAAAGATGGGTAAAGAAGAAGGCGGACGTGGGATCAAGATGCCGGCACCACTGCTGGAGCAGGGGCATGATTCTTGCGATATGAGACCTTCTCAACCGACACGTTCTCAACGCCATTAGCGTCCGTCTTGAGTTGATACACGTAGAGCACCAAAACATCCCCCTGGATCTATTTCCTTTGTAAGCTTACGCGCGCCAACAAAGCTTATATATTTATGACTTACATCCATCAAGCAGAAGCTCGGCGTTGGTTCTTCGCCCTCCGGCCAGAAGCCCGAGCTCATGGCGCCTGTGGCACTCCCCGGGTTGATGAAGAAGCGGCCCTCCATCTCGAATGCCTCGAACCGGTGAGTACCGCCCCAAAGCAAGATATCCACGTCCATCTGCCGGGCTGCGATCAACAGCGCATCGGCGTCACCGGGCGGGATGATGGTGTGTCCGTGAGTGAAACCGATGCGCAGGCTGCCGTGATTTACGACCTTGGAGAGCGGGAGGTTGGGGGAGTCAACATCGTAGTCACCCTTGACCATTTGCAGGTCTGGGGCGATCTGGCGGAGGAACTCATAGGTATCGCGATCGGTGAGGTTACCCAGGCAGAGGATTTGGCCGATCTTGCCGGGGGTCAGGAGTTTGCGGAACTAGAACGAATAGCTGGGTTAGTTGTGTTTGAGGCGATTATGACCCTGGGAGGTGTTGTTGTGTACCTTGGCGGGGAGGTCCTAAGGGAGATGGGTTAGCTGTCGTATTCTGGGAAGCTGTGATATCATGGGCGCCTAAGCTTATGGATCTGGAGACTCACGGGAGCTCGATCAGGGATGAATAGGTCACCAATGACTAGGACCAGACGGGCGGTCATGCTGGGCGGGTGGGGTTAAGGGGTGGAAGATCGGAGATTCAATGGGCCATGCCAATTTCGGGGAGTCCAGACAGATCCAAGCAAGATCCAAACAAGAGCACAGCAACAGCCGGACGCGGGCGATAGCCTGACGGGGACAGCTTCGCGGGGAAGCCACGAGCGCGAAGCCCTGAGCCCTAATTCATGCCCCAATTGGGGATAGTGTCCCCCAGCGGATGCGGTCCCGATGTTGTCTGAAGCATCCCGATCTTCGCAGCTGGGCATTGGTTCGTGAGGCCGAATCTCTCGCCCGACTGCTGTTCGGTTTGATCAGTCCAATCCACTAGCATCAAACGGATGAGTTTATTCCGTGCGGAGGTCGCCGTGCTGCAGGACGAGAATTAGCAGGGTTCATCTATGGAGTTGGAGATAGCTCTCAGCACAGGACAGTGTATACGGCGAATGTTATAGACTGTGGGAGTCAATGGCAGAGAAGATCATATCTTCATATACTATAGCGCACTTGGAACTTCACTATAGAAGCTGGTTAATTGACATCTCGTGGAATAAATTGTATTCTACACTATATACTCTCGCACTCGGTATACTCGGCCTGTTTACCTCGCGAGACTATACTTTGCCGTACGGAGCAGATTCCTACGCACAAAAAGTGGCTAGAATCATAATGTACTTTCAAATAATCGGACCATGTACTCTCCATTCCGATTACCCCAGATTCTCCTCCTCACCGAGAGCTCCTCTGAGAATAGACTCTACCGCGTAGGCTGTGGGATCCCAGTCCGCAGTCTCTCTCACGAGAATGCCCCGGCCGGTAGGGTCCGGCCGTCGAGTCTCCGCGACGGACAAAGGAGACCAGCAAAAGGGTTGGGAAATGGGCAGGAATAGCCAGCGTGTCTCCTCCTCATAAATACGTCCCCAGAACTCCTCTCCATCTTGCCTGGCCATCATCTCCTACACCTTGCAATCTCCATCTTCCTTACCTTCCTCTGCATACCTCCTCCACAGCCAATCGCTGCCCTCCCCGGCTCTCCTCCTCCCTCCTATCGGCATCGGCGGCGATCCCCGAACCTTCCCAGCCAGTTTTCCCTCGGGAATTCACAAGCAGGCCAATCCCCCTCCTTCCCAGCGACCAGTCCCATTGAAACCCCCGCGGCACCCCCCGCCGCAAATCGGAAAAGCTGGCGCCCACTTCGACACAGCAGCGCCTCAGCCTGATCTCCAGACACCTGGACCAGCGCCTGCCGTTGCCTGAACTGAACACTCCCTTCTCGACCGAGAGAAACTCCCTGGCTCCTGACGACGTCGAATATAAACCCATCGATCGGTCCATTCCTGCTTCCCCCATTACGTCCACGTCGCCCACCATGTCTACCCAACCCCCTCACAACACTCTGCTCATCCCGGGCCCCATTGAGTTTGACGATGCCGTGCTGCAGTCCATGTCCCACTATGCGTGAGTCATTCTACTCGATCATGGAATTAACTTCAACATCAATTGGAACTAATCATTGGGCTTTTCTATAACCACAGTGAGAGCCATGTCGCTCCCGGCTTCGTCAAGGTCTTTGGTGAGACCTTGACCCTCCTCCGTAAGCTCTTCCAGTCGACCAACCCCTCCGCCCAGCCCTTCCTCATTGCCGGCTCTGGCACCCTGGGCTGGGACCTGGTCGCTGCCAACCTGATCGAGCGCGGCGAGAACGCCCTCGTCCTGAACACCGGTTACTTCGGTGACTCCTTCGGCAACTGCCTGACCACCTACGGCGCCGAGGTGACACACCTCCGCGCTCCGATCGGCGACCGCCCCGCCTTCGAAGAGATCGAGGCCGCCCTCAAGCAGAAGCCCTACAAGCTGCTGACCGTGACACACGTCGACACCTCCACCGGTGTCCTGAACGACATCAAGCGCGTGGCCGAGGTTGTCCGCCGCGTGAGCCCCGACACCCTCGTCGTGGTCGACGGCGTGTGCAGTGTCGGTTCGGAGGAGATCGCCTTTGACGAATGGGACCTGGACGCGGTCGTGACCGCATCGCAAAAGGCCATCGGCTGCCCTCCCGGTCTGAGCATCGTCTACTGCTCCGGCCGCGCGATCCAGCGCGCCCAGTCCCGCAAGACCCCGCCTGCCTCCTACTACGCCTCCATCGCCAACTGGCTCCCCATCATGCAGAACTACGAGGCCTGCAAGCCCTCCTACTTTGCCACCCCGCCCACCCAGCTCGTTCACGCCCTGCACACCACCCTCAGCCAGATCACCTCCCGCCCCATGTCCGAGCGCTTCGCCATCCACACCGCCGCTTCGGACAAGGTCAAGGCCGCCATTGCCGAGATCGGCCTGGCCCAGGTTGCTCCCAAGCCCGAGTGCCAGGCCCACGGCATGACTGCCATGTACCTCCCCGACGGCCTGTCCCCGCCCGATGTGCTGCCCGGTCTGCTGAAGCGCGGTGTGATCTTCGCAGCTGGCCTGCACAAGGAGATTGCCACTAAGTATATCCGCTTCGGCCACATGGGTGTTAGCATTTCGGATCCCAGCCGTAATGATATTGATAAGGCTTTGTCGGCGCTGAAGGAGGCGTTGGCTGAGGCTAAGCAGGCTAAGGGTCTGTAAATGAGAGCGATGGGGAGCGATGTCTATACCCATGAAATTGGTGTGCCTTTTGTAATAGGTTACGTGTCCATAGATTGCAATGAATGACCTGACTATAGATCATGTTCTGTGTAAAGAGTATGAACCATGATAGTAGCTCGAAAGCTACGTATTGGGTGGCTCTTCAGAGCACCATGTCGACCTCCGTCTTTGAAACTTATAGAACAAACGATCGTGGGTTTACAAGATCCGGTGGATACAAGTCCTGACTGAAACTATAAGCACTCCATTTTCCCCGTCCGAGTCCGGAAGGGCCAACTCTCGAGATTTCCCCATTATTACTTGTACTCTGGAATGGCATTTATCCAACCTCACCGATATACTTCGAAGCGTCTATGTAGCATACGCCGCATAGGTTTTCTATAGCATACACAGACTCCAAGTCTACATCAATCAACAATGCAATCCAAATGCCAATTTATGATTACGCATATAGCAGACACACGAACCCCAAGTCTAAACCTACATCAATCAATCAAACCAAAACAAAATGCATATTGTGATTAAAATTACCAGGCAACATAAAGCCCAACATAATGCTATGCTAAAACCAACGCACCCACGCACCCACGCACTACCTATCCATCCCTACCAACTCCAGCATCTCAAACCATCCACCAGCTAACATCCACTAGGAAAACAATCTAAAACAAAACCCCCAACGCCAACCCCAAAAACGCCACCCACCCACCCGCAGCCCCAACAGCCCCGGCCGCCGCCCCCTTCGACGGACTCGAAGTCGCCGCCAACCCAGTCAACGACTTGGTCGGCTCGCCGCTGACGCTGTCCCCGTCACCACTCTTGCTGTTACTCTCCAGGCCGCTGGGGGTATCGGTGGGCTTGGAGGCTGAGGTGGAGGTGGAAGAGGAGAAGCTGACGGGAATGCTGGATGCGTAGTCAGACGCGGAGGTGTAGGCAGTGGTGGCTGTGGTTGTTGGGGCGTAGGCTTTGGCGTTGGCGCAGTTTTGCTGGCGGATTGTTTGGGCGCCGATGCGTTCTGGGAGATCGGGGCAGTTGTTGTAGCAGCTGTACGGGAGAGGAGGTGTTAGATTGATCGATTGATGATGTAGAGTTGGGATTGGGATTGGGATGGGGATGTGGGTGGGGGGTTAGGGTTAGACGTACTCGACGACATTTGTGCTACCGGTGCATTGGCAGTCCCAGTCATATGTAGCGCAGTTTTCGAGTTGGAACTTCATGTCTTGGACGCATTTGTCGACGACCCTGTGCGTCAGTGGTTAGTATGCGAGGTTCTATATAGAGATATTGAAAGTAGGGCGTTCAAGCATACTTTTGCGCAGCGCATTTGGTCGAAGTGCCAGTGCTGACGGAGCTAGCTCCTGTAGTAGTCGCCCCGCCGACGACGATAGTAGCCGATGCGGCGAGCAGAAGGGGGAGTTGGGTGGTAAGGACACGCATGTTGACGGATGATATCGAAGTACACGGAGTATAGATGACTTGGGTAGATGAGTGGACGAAGTTGGGAGGGAGTTGAGTAGTAGTGATGGAGGAAACAAAAGATGCAAATTTATGGACGGGAGGTCAGGAAAGTGTTCGAATATTATAGTATTCTGGTTTCTTGGTTCAAGGGCAGGTCGAGCTAGGTTTGGCATTCTTTTGCGTGGAAAAGAACGTTTGCTGTCTTCCAGGCGATCATACACTTTTTTCGGCGGGAGATTTGACAAGGGGCCAATCGTGAGAGAGGGATGTCTACATGGATATTTTCTCCAGGTTTCCGAATGCGGAAAATAGTTAGGACGGTGTTTATGCTGATTGAGTGTGCCTGGACATAGGACTAGAGCTCTGTGAGGGAAAGATGGCGATCAAGACGAGAACATCAATTGTTAATTGTGGCTGGGGGTGTGAATGTAGAACAAACCCCCCATGGGAACATCTCCATTCTACCAAGGAAGGAAGGGGAATTCCGCTGAGCATATCTGCAGGAGGCTGATAGCTGTTAAATGGTCCTTTCTAGGGGAGAGGCCACGGTAGAAATGAGTTGCTCGCGTGTTTCACACATTCCTGGATAAGTCTGGGGAGTTACATTCCAGAATGGTCCTTACCCCTGGCGGGCCGACCAATAGGAAGTCTTATGGGTAACTTCGAGAATGCGCAGCCGTCGACTGCAATGTCCGTTGACAGATTAGGGTGAGTTGGATAAGTAGCCGAGCCTGCATAATACCAGTGTAATAACGCTTTCGATGGTTCATGGTCAACGGAAGCGACAACATTCTGGGTGCATGCGAATTCTTGGATCACAGCGCAGTTTGACTTGCTCGACTCTACGAGGAGATAGGTACGTAGACGAATGCCAGTCATGTACACAGGTTGAAATCAGACAAGATGCTAGCATTGGTATCAAGAATTTTGATTTGTTTGGGAATAGCTGGCGGTATTCCCATCTTAGTTGGGTGTCATGATGGTAAAGAGTTCCAACGCTCTTGATTCCGAGAGAGCGGCCAGTGTGATTCGACAGGCAAAAAAATATTATCCCTTGCTGAAGTCATCCCAATTAAGATACCTCCTTGGCATTGTAGTACAAACGAAGGCACCAGACATGCCTTAAAGGAAAATAGGCAATAAATCTCTGTATATAGAATCCAAAGCAATAAAAATTATGATAGAGGACGCATCTACAATTATCAAAACAGCTTTCTACCATCCAATGACTTCCGGTGTACATCGTATTTTCTATCCAGGTAGTCCAGGGCTAGTTTCTGTAGGACCATTAACATAGATTTAGTACCCTCCTTGATACATTTGCATTCGCAGTACACATCTACATCGACTTATCCAATATTCCGTTCCTTCGTAGAATGATCATGATATAGAAAGGATAGAAGCCAGACGCAAGCGTCCTTTTTGACAACAGGACAGGCTCCTTTTAGTTACAGATCATCAAGAACAATTCAAAATCGGATGCCTTAGCCTTCTTCACGCGGCAGGGCGATGTTCCTGCTCGAAAGAGGTGGTCTGGCATCAGCGGGAGTGATGTAGGGGCGAGGACTTCTCTAGATGACAAGACACGATATTGACAGGGGAGGTTCTGGGAAACCTTGGACTATCCAAGACAAGATAGAAAATAGAGGTCGAATAGCTCGGGCATAGTGAAAAACGGTCATCGCCCACGTACAGCGCCAACCGAGAGATAAAGACGATGTACAACAATCAATATTGCTACCTAGGTAGTAGATATCCTAAACTATACAATACAACACTCATCCCAACCCATCCATACAATCACTTTTCAAACCTCAATCCCCAATATATAGATACGCCCCCCCTACTCAACCTTCCTCCTCTTAACAGTCCTGCCCCCATTAGCAATCTTCCTCTTCTTCTGTAAAGCCTTCTGCTCCTTCTGCTTAGCCCTCATCTCCTCCTTATCCTTCTTCTTCTGCTTCTTCATAGCAAGCTTCTTCTCCCTCGCCGCCGTCTCGCCCGATGCATCAGCCCGCGCCTTCTCCGCAGCCTCCACGCGTGCCTTCTGTCGTGCCGCCATCCGCAGGACATCCTCCGGATCTTGGTTCTCGAGGTAGCCTGATACGGCGATGTTGCGTAGCACGTAGGCTGTCTTTTCGATGTCGTTGTGCGAGATGGTGATGGCATTTGAATCGGAATCGGTTTCGGCTTCGGCTTCGACGGCACGGTTCAGACGCTCGCGGAGCTCCCAGCATGCGTCCCAGAGTTTGCGGTACTCGGCGATGTTGTACTTGACGTTTAGTTCGCCGTTGGGACGCTTGAATTTGGAGATTTTGCGCTTCAGTTTGAATTTTGGTGGGCGGGGAGGACTTTTGCCGTCCTCGGCGATAGCGTCTGGGTTGTGCTCTTCATCGGCGGCTTCCTCCTCTTCCTCATCGTCCTCTAGCTCGGGGAACTCCTTCAGACATAGCCAGAGGTAAACATCGTCGCTGTAGAATGGAACCTGCTGCTTGGAGTTGCCGGTAGCGGTGGCAATGGAAAGAATCAGCGAGGCAGTGGCCACACCCACGCCGCGGAGGGGGCCAAAGGCGTCGATGCTGGGCTTGGGGAAAGCCTCGTTTGGCGCAAGCATGGGGTCTTCGGTAGAAAGAGCAGCGATAGCGGTGGAAGAACACTTTAGCACGTTCTTGTTCTGGTTGGACTTGACCATGCCCATGAGAGTTGGACGGGGGATACCATGTTTCCTGTTCTATATCAGCTGCTGTCCGACTCGAAACAGTACTTCAAGCAAAAGCAAGCCCAACTCACGTCTTCCAATCCATAACAGTAATCAAATCATTCTTATTCAGCACCTCCCCGCCCTCTTTTTCCCGCCGCTCACCCATAACAGTAGGCATCTCCTCATACCGCCACTTATCCAGCACCAAAAACTTCGCCGTCTCCTCCTTGATATACTTCTCCTCCGAGGTATTGAAATCCGTCCTCTGGAGTAGCATCGCACCGCGCAGACTCGCCGATGCCGAGCCAGCTCTTTTCTCGACTCGTCTCTTCGAGCCCTTCTCCGGCTTGGGTTGCAGCTTTAGCATGGCTTTGCGTCGGTGCACTTGCTCGACTGTTGTCGGATAACAGGAGAGAAGGCGGCGGAATGTGGAAAGTGTTATGCGGTGCGGGTGGAAAGTATCTTCATCGGGGGTGATTTCTTCGTCGTCTGAGTCTGAATCGGAGTCTGATTCTGATGCGGAGTCGCTTGAGGAGACATCTGAGGCGGCATCGAGAGTGAAACCATCCGCATCGCCAAGGGAGATGAATTCCTCGGCGGGTTCGAGGGCCTTTTCGTTGGCGCCGGCCTGAGCGGCTGCTGCATCGTTTTCAATAGCCATTTTAGTGGTTCTCAGGAAATCAAAACGATCAGACGATGATCTCAAAGTTAAGAGGGCGCGACGGTGCAAGGCGCAGCAGAGGCTGAATTTGTCGCGGTCGCGATGGAAAGACGCCCAATTGCTAGCGTCGCGGGTTGTCGAAAAAGACCTCAAAGCTCAGTCAAGGCCAAGCTAGAGATGTGATTGATAACAGCTTCCAATTGACCGCTCACAGCTGTGGGTAATCCGCAGATCGAGGAGGAACCAAGTCGATACTCGGAAAAAACGCAGAGGTGGTCGTTATCGCGATAAGCTCCAACCGTGAACTGCAAACACCCCCCAAACTAATGCCTGAGGCATCAATATGGCTTGACCTAGAGGATCGCTCGCAGAAAGGCCTAGGTTCAAGTACAATAAGTGATGTACTGAACTAGCAGAAGAATGAGACGAAAAAAGTGACTGTAATTGATTTATGTATTTTTCTTCGTAACTGCCTACCGCATTTATTGATTGCTACAGATTCCCGGCTCTAGAACCCTAGAAAGCGCTCGATTGCTTACATTGAGAACATCGAGACTCTGTAGAGAGAGATTTGCATCATGCCATGAGCGAGAGCCATAGTCGACGAAAAGGATACTGGAGGTATACAGGTACTTCTTACTACCTTAAAAACTTACCCACCCTGATTATCCCAACGCTATTCAATCTATCATGTCCCACGAGCTTTGACTACAAGCAGAACGATCAATACGAAATTACAAATGCCGCGTTGACATCCATCCTACTGCACAAGCCAGATAAAGACCGAAAAAAGGCAAAATAGGTAACCAAAACGTCATAATTCTATATTCTCAGCTATCACATTTTTGAATCTTTCCTCTTTCCGTCCCCAGGCAAGCCGTCACCAGGAGAAAATAAGAGGACACCTATGTACAGAAACCCCCAACCAAACCCACAATCCAACAGAAAATTCAAACCAAAATCTGGCCGTAAAACAGGTCTTCATTAAGAAAGAAGAGTTGGGAAGAAAGAAGGGGGAACAAGACAGAAGTGTAGAAGAGGAAGAGGTGGTGGATAACACAATATCAAAATACAGAAACGTCATGAAGAGTTGAACCAGGGCAGTCAAGTCAAGTCAGGGGGGAGGTCATCATCCGTTGCGCGCGCATGCGTTCGTGTGCCTGGCCGGACCAGCCATCGTCAAGATGGGGGTTGGGGAGGTGACCAGGTGAGAACGAACAGGGAAAATTAAAATCAAGATTGGGTAATGGTGTAAATGGGGTTTTATGAATGGAAGGGCCGAGGTGACATGATACCAGAGTACCGTGCAACTGGCAGAGAGGGGAGTGGGTAAGTCATGGGGTTTGAAGGGGCAAACAAGCGAACAGACAAGCATCACTGGTTCGACTGCGGAGGCTTTTGCCCGTTCGCGCGCTTCAGCTTGGCTTCCTCGGTGTTGGGATGCACAAAGTTCACTTGCTCGTCGTCGCGTCTACGGTCACCGAATCCGGGTACCATGGACATCTTCTTGGAGCGGTTTTGCTTCAGCGGCTTAGAGAGCGTAGGGGCAGCCTGGGGACCAGGGTTCGTCAGCGACGGGCCAGGCTTGGGCTCGGTGGTAGTAGCAGAGGGAGCACCAGCCCGCTCGTCGTCCTCGACTTCAATGTGTCGGAATTCCTGCTCCTCCTCGTCAGCCTCGGAGGAACTCGGGCTGTCCGAGTCCGAGGCCGCTTCGTAGTCGTCCTCGTCATCGCTGACCAGGCTAGGCGCCTGGTTGGATTCCAGTGCATTCGGGCTGAGGTTGGCCGAGTGGTCGAGGAGGCTGTCACTTTCGCGAGACGCATCGGTCAGTGCCGGATGAGGCCCACTGGGAAGTGAGGAAAGGTCGAGGAAGGACTGCTGGTAAGGCGGACGGGAAGGAGTCATGTCTGGGAGGTCGTGAGGGCCTCTGTCGATGCCCTTGCGACTTTCCGCTCGCTGGGAAGCTTGCGCGGTCGGGATGCGCATGGGATGACGAACAACGGGGGTACCCTGTTGAGATGCTGCCTGGCTGGTTGCTGTGGACGGATGTTCCGATTCGTCGGCGTCCGAGTCATCGTCAGAGAGAGCACTGAGGTCTACAGGCGTCTTGGCCTCTGCCACGAGCTTGTCCAAGTTCAGCCCAAGGCCACGATCACGCATGAGCGCAGATAGATGCGGCGTTGCTGGAGAAGCGAGGAACGATGGGTTCTTGGTAGAATTGACAGGCTCAGACTGGCGACGGGACTCGGCCTTTGGCTGGACAGTAGCAGGCGGGGTGGCGACTGCGGCAGGCACATTGACTGACAGGGGCTTCTGAGGAGTAACAGACTCTTTCGAAGGAGTAGGCAGTTGAGCAGAGCGAATGAGCGGATGCACAAAGCCAGGTGCCTGAACACTGCTGGTCGGCTCGCTGCGAGGACCAGTGCCACCACCAACAATGGTGCCAGCATCATCAACTTCGACTGGCTCTCCTGAGGCCATCGCAGCAGCGTCATGACTGGCAAAGTTCCGGTTGTGCGCAATACGGCAGTGATTGATGAACCCCTGGGTGCTCGAGAAGTTATCCCGACGACAGTCTAGACAAACCAGCTTAACCAAAACCTGATCCGACTTGCGCCGGATGATCATCGGTCCAGGCTTCTCCTTGGGAACAGGATACCCGGACGATAGCGACTGGAATTTGGCTTGAGGAGTCCCACGCGACGGCCGAGTCTTACCCGCTAGTGAGCTAAAGTCCATTGGATTCCCACGGGTGGACCGGCCCTCCGGCACCATGAAGCCTTCGCGAACCGCCAGCGATCCCGTCTCGACCTCACCGCCATCGAACCGGGGGTCCGGAAGAAGCCATCGCGCGTAGTGTCGCGAGTATGGACCCTCCGTGACACCCCAAGGCGCGGGCGAGATCGGTGCTGGGCCATTTCCAGGCAGCAGCACCGAGGCACCCGTGCCAGCGCTCACATCGGCCGATACACCAGAGACTGCAGACCCCGGGTAGGGGATCTCAGCACAGCGTCGCAACTGTTCCAGCGCAACCTGACACTTGGCAATCTCCTGGTCGATCAGGCGCAGCTCGTTGTGCTTGAGGAGGACCTCGAGACTGAGCTGGGCAGTGATGGTCTCGCGCAGGCGATTCACATCTGGACGCGCACGCACGGCCGGCGCCAGCGCCGGCTCGCGCGCTATCGTGACCGATGGTGATGGGGCGATGGGCGCTGACACTGGTTCCGAAGCAGGCGTAGTCACGGTCGTCGTCGGTGTAGGCAATGTCGACGCCGCGACGGACGGTTCAGAGCGCGGCTTGGTCGAGGCGGGAGCGTCGGTCGCGGAGGAATCGGAGCGTTTGCGCTTGAGTAAGGGTGGTAGCGCCTGCGACAGGGCGTTGACGTTGACGTTCATATTCATGCCCGGAGCGCAGCCAGCCGGAGCCAGCATCTTGACTTCCTCTGCCATTACCTTGTTCCCTCCGATCGGAGAGGGCCAGGGCAACAGGCGAAACATGCCATGCGAAGTGGGCAGGCGAACCGAGTTGGGCTGGGATGGGCCGAACGAGGGAGGAGGATTAGTTGGATCGGCGATAGGCGACCGGGTCCATGCGCGAGGAGGTGGCCGGTCGGACAGTTTGACGAGGTAAGGGTGTTTGTTTTTGATTGGAAGTTTGTGCAGGTAATAAATCTTTTTGGTGTTTGGTGTCTTTTGAGATTCTTTTTGTCGAGACCAAATAGAATTACAGGGGTAGTGTGGGTTGAGGATGGTTGGAGAGCGAGTGGTGAATAATGGAGGGAAGGGGGGGGGAGGGCAAGTGGAAGGAATGGACGTCGACGACGAAGAGGAGTGTCGCGCGACCGTGTCAAGTTGGGCCAACTCGTGTGGAGTTGGGCCTGGGGAGATTACGGAAGAGGGTGGCGAAAAAATCTATTAAGAGGCGAGGAGGAGGAGGTGGTGGAGAAAGAGGAAGAAGAAAAGAGGAAGAGGAAGAGGAAGAGGTAGAAAGAGAAAACAAAAGGATGAAAGAGGATGAGAGTGAGAAGAAAGGGAGAGGAGGAGGGGAGACTGGAACAAGGGCCAGCCAAAAGTGATTGTGTTGGAAGGACACGAGAGTTGGGTTTGGGAAGGAGAAGAAAGGGGGGATCCCAAACACCCCCCTGGGACGGGAATAATCCTCACCTTCGCAGAACACGACGGATTATGATGGAGAGGAATACTTCACGCCGATAGGGTCCAAGACATTCACAGGCGACAGTGCTGACGCAGTCCACTCCCTGGTGGAGCCCATGATGTGATTTGGGACTGGGAACTCTGCCATCAACGATCCTATACTGACCGTAGTCCGGAGTACAGTGGCCACTATTAGTCTACTAGCCTGTCTAGTAGATGGAGTCTTCCGATCCTCGACGAAGATCCTTCGTAAGACATCCCTCTTTGACGTGGAGGGCTGTGGATATCTACAACACGTCATGCACTTTTTATACTTTGCAAAGGACAGAGTCTACGAGAGAACCCTCCTGTTCCGATGCCCGAGGAGACAGAGCAAAGACAAAGTACCACTTACAATCATCATAAATAGAGACAAGTAAACAGTAGCAGTGAGAACCACTGACCCAAGATAAACATCGCTTCCACTACCTATCTCGGTCAAAAATGATCCATCACAATGCCCATTCTCTCCTTCCTCCTCTACGCCGGATGCGTGCGGCTCCCACCCATGTCCGGGCGATGTATCGCAACCCACCCACAGAGGGAACTGACCCAGACAATCAGCCTTCCCACTCAACCAGTCAATGGATCTCCTCCAAGACGCTTGGCTCCTGGATCCACCAGTCGGTTCCTTCGCCCCAATACCTGCCAAGGATAAGGTGTGGTCTGGGCCACACTCAAGCCGATCCCGCTCGTTGATTGGGGGGGAACTCGGTTTGTATCCAATGAAAGGATAATGATGCTCCCCTTCACAAATGGGAAATAGCCCAAGCTGACCGGGGGTACTTTGAGGCCCTGTGGTAGCTTAATGTACAGCTGTGTCGTGGACTCGTGGTGGATTTTGGGCTCTGCCTTTCAATCAACCCAACAGCTTACAGCCGGACTGTCTGTTTTGCATCCACTCAGAACCCTGGACACGGTGCTCGGTTGGGAGCCTCGCCTGGAAGCTGTGCGAAACACATGGAATCCGGTCGAATCGGTCGGACCTGAGACGAGGGTCAGTGCTCAGGCGCTGGGTGTTTGGCTCATTGGTTGGATTCGTTGTCGGCTTCGGGTACTTGCCTCCAGGTCTAGCTCATGTTTCTTGTTTCTTGATTTCTCGGCCACTGCCC
This sequence comes from Penicillium daleae, assembly GCF_028827525.1. NCBI lineage: Eukaryota > Fungi > Ascomycota > Eurotiomycetes > Eurotiales > Aspergillaceae > Penicillium > Penicillium daleae. Next base: position 1,591,397 of record NW_026623157.1, on the reverse strand, counting down.
AACGCAGGTCGCGGGGGAATTTGCTGAGGTCCCTCTCGCGGAGCTTGGTCTGAGGTGGACTTATCAGTCAAGGCCGTCGCCGATAGTCGCCGATAGGGTCACGTGATATATCGATATGTCAGCAGCGTACGAAGTAACTAGTTATAACTAGTCCCGCAGCCAGGCTCACCAAGCACATACGACCATAGGGTGTGGAGAACAGGGCTTCCCGTCCGCTCAGCCGTACTTAAGCCACGTGTGGTATGCGGAAAGTTCTTAATGCGCCCTGGGCTCTAAAATAGCGTCGGATTTTATCTTGGGATGAGTGTGGGTGAGAAGTTTGGAGACTGGGGTGATAGAGGTAAGAACGGGTTGAGAGTGGGTGAGAATAGGGTATGGATTCTTACCTAGGTTACCTACCCTCCCTCGTAAGTCCGAGCTATAAATATAAGGCCTAGGGCATACGTCTGGTCTGCTATATCATTTTCCTTAACGCTTAGCAAGTCGAAAGATGATGCTTCTAAAGGACTTTTGAAACTCGATAAAAGAATTACACGTGCTGCGTTGCTTCATTGCCTAAGTAATAGACTTCGCATTCCCCTGGCATCAGCCCTAGAGAGTGGTGTCTGGCCAGACTTGTCGGAAGCCCGAATGTCAGCGCCCCAGCCAAGCAGTAGCTTGACAACTGGCCAGTGTCGATTCTCAACCGCCCAAGCTAATGGCGTGAGGCCAAACTTATCCTTAGATTCGATATCTCCACCCCTGTCGTACAAAAATTCTACAAGCGCCGCATGTCCATTTCTTGCAGCCCACCATAGTGGTGTCTCCCCGTAAAGAGTTCTCGTGTGGATATCAGTGCCTCCGTCAACCAGCAGCTTCGCGGAGTGCGCATTGCCCTGCTTTGCAGCCTCTAGGAGGGACCAGTTCGACTTCTCGACGTCATCTTTACTCTTTCCAAGGAGCAGCTCGAGTAGGGCCTTTTGCCCGTCCCCTGTGGACCACATCCAAGTTGCCTGTCTGGGAAGACCTTCTCGGTCCACGGTGGTGTTACGCTCCATATACCGCTGAGCCAGTAACTCGAAGCTTTTCCTTACAGCTGACAGTAACGGCGTCTTATCCTCAAAGTCTCCATTTCTGCCGAGGGATAAGTCCACTGTGTCAGTTCGCGTTCGTACAGGCCCCAAGGCAATAAAGTTGAGTAACTGGTTCTTTCCCTTGTGGTCTCCGATCCGGTCCAGCAGTAACTTGACTATTCCCTCGTGGCTATGCTCGACAGCCCAGAAAAGCGCTGTTCTCTCGTGTTTATCCTGAACAGAGATAGCCGCGCCTTCTTTGAGCAGTAATATAGTCAGTGCCTCGTGCCTATTTCTCGCTGCCCACAGTAGAGGCGTCTGGCCGTCAGCATCTCGGATCTCCCGATTTGCCCCGCAGTCAAGAAGAATCTTCGCGATCTCCAAGTGCTGATTCCGGACAGCCCACCATAACCCTGTTAGCCCTTTGTCATCGGTGGCGTTTAGATCCGTCTCGGGATTCGCAGCTAGCAAGCCTGTGATAGCAGCATGTCCAGTCTGCGCTGCCCATAACAGCAATTTTCCTTTGTTCGCAAATCTACAAGCAGAATTGGCGCCTCTCTCAAGTAACAGCTCGACCGTGTCCAGATGCTCATTCATGACGGCCCAGGATAACGGTGTCCGACCACCGGCGTCCTTTGCTTCCAGATTCGCTCCCCTGTACACAAGAAAGTCGACAACAGCTTGATGGCCGTTGCTAGCAGCCTGTGAAAGAGGCGTCCGTTGCGAAGAACTTTCTCTGGCTTCAAGGTTCGCTTGTCTCTCAGTCAGAGCCCGCACGAGGTCGCAGTGGCCATGGTTGGCAGCTAGCCAAAGTGGTGTAACTTGGGTCTTTGACGGGATATCTATTTTCGTGCTTCCTGAGTATAGAAGCATGGCTACAACACCTCCATGCCCCTTACTAGCTGCATGGTGTAAGGCAGTATATCCTTCTTCGTCTTGCAAGTTCAATTCGCACATAGGTAGAAGGAGATTGACGACGTCCGCAAGCCCCATTTTTGAGGCGACATGAAGTGCAGGAAGCCGCTCATCGACCAACGGGAGGTTACAGATCTCCCGTATGTCTCGATCGGAAGTGAGTGCCAACTCCAACAGCGGAATGTGCCCTTCCTTAACGGCCCATCCGAAGAGGCCATGTAGGCGTGAGGTTTGTGAGCGGCCGCCGACCACCCAAGGGTGGAAATTCCAGGTTTCGTTGAAACTCAACGAGAGTTGCTTGAATTTATCCCAAATTGAAGATAGGGAAGTTATTTTCTTGGTTTGCAAGGTCCATTGAGTGACTGCGTAGTCCAGGAATTTGTACCGTGAACGATCTGGGATAGTGGCTGATCGGATCCGTCGAAAATGTACTTGGGCGGGTTGTTTGGGGCTTGCCCTCGTCCCCAGAAAAGTCTAACCAAGGGAGATGCTAATGCATCGCCGGCGAATAGTTTGGGATCCGGCACTTTTACCACTTCTGTCTCGTTGGCTGGGTTCACCAGTTCGAGGTTGAAGTTAGAGAATGACAGATACGCAACACAGAATTCTCCGCACTGGAGCTCGCCCTGCTTATCGGATTTTGGGTACCCTGGAATTAACCTTGCTGAATTCTTCTGCAGATATGTCTTGACGGAAGGATGCGCAAAGCGAACACATTGATCAGAAGGATCGACGGCAACGAGGTTCGCACCGCACCCAATCACCACATCTGCTTGGGGGATCTTTCCGGCGTCCCATACTATGTCATCTGGATCAAAGGCGACGGCCTCTTTTAATTCGTCGATATGGAGTGGTCTTGCAGCAAAACTCACCCATTGGAGGACGCGCAATGTATAAGGATTGGCAAAGGTCATTCTTTGAAGACAGCGATGGTATGTCTCCTCCAGATCTGTCGGAAGATCTCGCAGCGCTGATCGAATACGATTGTCCGTGAAACAGTCTTGCCACAGAATCTCCAACTGCAGATAGACCCAAAGAAACCTGATTCAATACCTTTCAGCTGATGTAAAGGATGCAGAGGAAGGCTTTCTTCTTACATTCCAGATGATTCTTCCAGGAGGACCCGCTTGACTTCGTCCAACAAGGCTAAATCGTCCGTGAGCCTCCGGCTCATCAGTTTATCAGTGACACTCGTATCAATGTACGTGTGAAGATCCGGCATCACGTTGGACGTAGTCGAAATTTGACGAACGCCAGCCATGAACAGGGGAATGCCTGTGTAGCCAGGCAGTTGTTCTCGGCTGAAAACGAGCATCCGCGACTCCGGCGGGGATCCAGAACCGCAGAACAGGGACCTGAAGAGCCCAAACAGGTCTTTACTCTGTTCTGGGCTCAATGCGTCGAGTCCGTCAATGATATACACCGTGTCTGGGATGATGTGGAATAACTGGATGAAAATTTCCTTCAAATCATCAAAGTCGGGAACAACTCGCTTCTTCCCAAAGAAGTGGTTCAGTGCATCTACCACATCGTCGGGGCAGCGTTTGTATTTAGCACGGAGATACTCGCATAGTTGTTTGATCAGACTGGAAAGAATGTAGAGCCCATTGAGCTCGTCCGGTCGGTCGCTCTCACAATAGAAATAGGCCGTTGAAGCAGTGTGTTTTGACGATCGATATTTGGCTGCATCGATGGCCGCCGTCCTATGGCATAATTAGCCTATTCGCCATAGGGAGAAAGAGCCAAGGGGTGCTGACGCTATCGTAGTTTTACCCGAGCCAACTAATCAGGAGTAATGATTAGTGTTGTTCACCGTCAAGGAGCTCCAGGGGGCATGCTTACTTTTCCCGGAGCACCACAGTCTCGAGAATCTCTTCTCCACCAGCCATGCCTTGAAATCGGGATGATCCAAGAACCACTGCGCTGTCCCCATTACTCGTTTGTGAGCAAGTCGCTGGTGAACCTTTGCATGATCGTAGGTTGAAATCCGCCTGAATATCGTCTCGTCGAGATTATCTGCAATGACTGAGTGCCTGTGATATGCAGAAAGTATTGGATTGTGCTTGCTCACCATTCGGCCTTGTCAACCACGTTGATGAACGTCGCGGTTTGGCCAAAACCTTGCTGCTATGAACGACTGGGATTATTTTAGTCAGAACCGACAAGTTCACAGTCTGTTGTGCATAGCCTACATACTGTCGTTGACCAGCAGGGCCGGAGGTGTATCTGCAACTCGAACAGCATGGACCATGTAGAGAAGCTCTTTTGCGTATCCTGCCGCCGTCGCGGCTGCATACTCTTGCCATTGTTTATTCTTGTGAGAATCAGCATAGTCACAGATGCCTCTAATTACGAGGCATGGGAACGTGTCCACCAGGCCGGCCGCCTCCATCTCAAAGCACAGGATCCCCAGTTCCCCGGCTAGCTGATCTCTAGTCCGACCATCCTTCATGACCTGGTTGCCGGATGCAATCAGACCGTAGTGGATAATAGGGCCGTTTTTGTCCCTTGGTTCTCGGGTAAGTAACCGGTGTCTATCACAGCCATCGCAGGTTGTCGCGCGGTCAATATGATCGTACTGGGCCTCAAACAACAAATCTTCTCTGCGGCTGTCATACGTGAACTTCTCCCTCATTTGCGGATGGCGCTCGGCCAAATCCGCGATTAGATCAGGTATGCGACTTTTATTTGCAATGTGTGCTGACTGTAGCGCCGTCACGGCTGTCAGGAGCATCGTTGGGGGCTTGTTCAAGACACCCGTCCGTTCCAAGTGGCCGCCGCTCACGGCCTTGCCATAGTCGTATTGAATCACTCCCCCGAAATCCCGCGTTGGTTTGCCGACTACGACATCACCAAGCCGAATATCATGGTCTGCACTAGGGACTCCCCCTGCAATTCCCACCATCAGTCCAAACCGAATGCCCTTGAAGGTGAGCCGCATTTGAGACGCCACGTTGGCAGCAGAGGTCGTCCCATAAACCCCAGCTGGAAGGCACGCGATAATGACATTATGGAAGCCTACCCTCCCTGCAACGTAGGTATTGTCGTCGCCGGGGATGGTGGGCAAGGCAGGTTGTCTCTCATCCAGCATTGCCTCGGCGGCTGCCATTTCTTTGGGAAGGGCGCAGATCCATGCCACTGTATAATTATGGGGCTTGAATAACGATGTCGGTTCGGCGGCCATTTTGTGTCTGCACCATGCATAACTCATACAAGGTCCCAACGTTTTGGGTATGATGGATATATCCGAGGGTTGGCGAGACTGAACAGAGTGAGAGTCCTCAGCCTCACCCCGCTCCGTTCAGGGCTATCAATTATATCAATCATCAGGTCGACGCCACATGCAGCCACGCGTGGCGGGAAAGCCCAATCATTTTCACTTGACCTCATGCCCATTGTAAAGGGTAACACATGATGGTGACCATCGTAGCCTCGAAATGCAGACGGAGATTCAAAGTAGACCTATGCTCCTTATAATTGGGAATTTAGCCGATTGCACATCAGTAACTACCGCCACTAGCCTGTTCTCAATGAAGCCTGCTGGCTACAGGAGCTGATGGCACTTCGGAAACAGACTCGGAGGTCATCGGGCCTTCGTGGAATCTTTGTGTTAAGAAATTGGTAAATGGATTATATAGACTTAGAGGATTAATATCGTCCAGTAATAGTGTCAATAACCAGCTGCTTGTTAGTATTGATAAGGAGATGGTTCGATGCGTTGAATCATTGCATATGACAAACACACTATTTTGGCCCAAGGCGACATTAAAGTCAGCCTCGCCGTTTTTTTTGTGTTTTTTTTGTGTTTTTTTTGTGTTTTTTTCTCTTTAGTTGTCCATACACTATACAGCTCCCAAGAAGGAGAGACCGCAAGAGAATTAAGAAACAAAACATTATGCCCGTAAAAATCAGGCATCAAGGCTGGCCAGCCTCCCAGTTTGGGTAGCGTCTGAGATAGTGGATCTTCATAATGGAGATTGGGCATGTCGACCCTTAAGTCCGAATGTGATTACAAATGATTCCCATTATTTTGCGTTCCCTATACCGTATATACTACGATATCAGATCGGACGGCCAGTAAAGACCCTATTTGATCCCAATTTCCCGACAAACAGTACAAATTCCCATTGGCAAATAGCTACATTCTGTTTCGATCCTAACCAGAGGCTTACAACCCCATTCGGAGATGCAACACAATGTCCCATAACAAACTCCAAATCCTCACAATCACCCTGAGCCGCCATCACCGGCCACCCAATCAACGACGTAATCGCCAAGAATTGGTCCCAAGCTCCAACAGATCAAGCCATCCGCTTCAATAATGTCGGCTTCGACCTTGACGGAGATAATGTGCCTGGAGCATTGGCCCAATTGAAAGAGAAGCTGGCGGAACAACCCTGGGATGGTATTCTCGTTGGATGGTGTATTCGTGGGAAGCCTGAGCATACTGTCGTCTTTGAGGATATTATTGCTCTCTGCACCGGGTATACTCGTGTGCGTCCAGAGGCGAGGGTGTTTTTTTGTACTGGGCCGGATAATCTCGTCGGGGCTACTCTTCGGAACTTTCCTTGATTTGAGATGAATACTTGATGCAAGTGCAGGTCTTATTAATTAAAAAGACTTGGGCCATAAATGTATCGAGACCTCGTTCAAGGGCGTCTTAAATGGACAAACTATATCGGAGCAGGGAACTGCTATCGATACAAACATGCTCTATACGCGGTCGTTGAAGGTCTGAGAGATTGTGTATCGGATTATTGACATCTCCTATCCTTTTAATTGTTCAAGTCACCATGCTATATACAGTCTTCTGTGATATACACACCATCCCAGAATCCCATCTGCCCACCAAGGTCACAAAAACACTCACTGACCCTTGTAAATAGTCGTGGCATTAGCCAAAAACGTATCAAACGACCCATCCCCAGTAATAGGGGTGATTGAATTAGGAAGTTCCACCCCGTCGTCATTCCGATCATTAACAGTCTTAGCCTTGGTTTTATTCACCCAGACCTGCGCAGCGCTAAACTCGCTATCAGCCGTCTTCTTATCTCCATTATCCACAGCGTCGAGCATAGCAATCAAATGCTGACAGGCCTTTGCCCACTGCATCGCAACGGTCGACCAGGGTGCCACGTCATCTGCGAAACCCTTCATCGCCATGCGTGGAAGGACGTTGGGAAGGGTGGTAAGTAATGCGAGACGGTTGATCAACGCTGTTTCCCCGTCAGGATGGCCCTGTTTGGGCTTCGAGGAAGCTTTCCGGGCCGCCCAGAAAGCGGCAATGTCACTGCTTAGCTGAGGCGAATAGACCTGGGGCTCGCGGTAAGGCCAGTTCTGGTTGATGTCGACGAAGGCAAGGAGAGCGTCGTGAACGGTTTTGTCGCTGCCGGAGAGTTCCCATAAAATCGCAGCCATTGAGTCTTCGGCGTTGTATTTGGGTCCGTTCCATGTGTAGTCAGCGTAGTTGGCGAGCGCGGGCATGGAGGCGTACGCTTCTTCCATTGGGTTCGAGGTGAAGCCAAGAAGATACTTGTAAAGTTCGGGAGAACGGCCAGTAAGTGGGTTCAGGAACAGTCGGTTACGATTGCCATCGTTTACGGGGAAATTGTCCCACAAGAACATCTTGTCGGTGACGTAGGTCGAGTCCGCTTGCTGAACGCTTGTATCGTTGATCTGGTCGCTGAATACACCTTCACCTGTCCACTGGATGCTGATATTCTTGTTCAACATGGTGCCGAATTCTCCCTTGTAAGGGTCCGGTGCACTACCAGCATAGTTGGTGGGGACGGTCTCGAGATCTTTGAGGCCATTTGGAACCACGTATTCCTCCTGGATGCGGTTCAGATAGTACGCCTGGGCGTCGGCCAGCCAGTGCCAGTTGCCCGTGTCAACCCACTTTTGCTTGTCCGAATCACAGTGGAACTCGGTAGGGATGTCATCTAAAGCGATGTAAAAGCTCTGAACGCCGAGTTTGCGTGCTTGGTCGAACTTGGTGGTGGTAGCATTAAAGTCGGCATCGGACGAGTAGCACAAGTCCAGGCCAGGCGAAAGAGCAAACGTAAAGTCAACGTGATTTGTGTTGGCAGTTTCGATGAGTTCCTGGAGTTGGGTAAGGTTGTCGCCTGCGTAAAGCGTACGCCAATCCGCGCGGAGTAGCGGATCGTCCTTGGGGGTATAGACGTAGGTGTTCATTTTGTGCTTTCCATAGAAGACGAACTGGTCTAGACGGGCCTGATGTGACCATGGCTCACCGTAGAAGCCCTCGATAGATCCACGAATTGCCATGAGCGGCCAGTCGCGAATATTGACACCAGGAATATTGTGCCCACTACCAAGTTGACGAAGGGTCTGTGCCGCATAGAAAGTGCCACGCTCGTCTACACCGTTGAGCACAATACTCGGCTGACCTTGATAATCACCGGATGCGAGGACGTAGCCGTCGGCGACAAGTCCATCTGCAGAGTTGCCCGTGAGAGCCTTCGCAATAGTACCGGCAAGGCCATTCTCTGACTTGGTACCAATGACTATCTGCGTGCCATGACCACTGGGCTTGGATGAGACGACAGCGTGTCCACCAGCAGAAGACACGATTGTCTTGATAATATCAATCGTGGCCGAATCTGTGGCATCTCCTGTCACGATGGTAACAGCTCCCCCAGCAAGTGAGACGCTCTTGCCGTGCGAGGAGATCTGTTGAGGAGTGGGTGACACAACAAGTTGGCTGTTGTCAGGACTAGTAGGAGCAGCATTGACAGACCCAAGAGCGAGCAGAGCAGTAAGCAAGGCCCGAAGGCATGGGGTGCATCTGGGAGAGAACATGGTTGTTGTTGTCGAGTACCTGCAAGGTTGGTGCAGGGACCGAATATATACTATGTTTGTTGATCGCAGGTGGTGTTTTTTGTGCCCCCCTTGCAGGTTACCATAAACGGTTACATTATGCCAGGGATTTCTATCACGGTATGATAATCCTAGGGAGGTCCTAGCAAGAGACTACAGGTAGAGGTGACATTCAAAGACAGACTTCGTCTTCTAAGCGGCTATTGTCCCGCGTGCAACACTAGAGCCACTAAACCCTGACGCGATAGTGACAGGGGGTATCTCAGATAACCTGCTGCATACAGTAGAGATGATTGCTGACACACCTTTGACAAGTGATGGAACATCGTGCGCGATTAGAGGTGATCGTACAGAAAGTAAGAATGCATGTTTTACTCCCAAGATCAGACCTCTCTGAAAGCATAGGCAATCACAATCACCACCCTCGTACTACTCTGTGACCTCTTGAAGATAACCACCGACGATTCTTCCGAGGGTTTTCCCTGGGGAGGAAAAGATCAGCAGTTGCATTTTTGGTGAACATCAATTGCGGGCCCATTTTATGACTTGGTGCGGGGTTTGATGTCCAAGCCATCACTCCCCGCACCTATAGGTATACCAACAGGATTACTTCTTCATAAGCGGCACTTCGGTGCATTGCCGAAAATGTATGAATCAACCAGTGTAACTACGACTATATTTGTATTCTGAGATGCTCTAAGCAATGCAGCTGCATCTATGTAGTTCAATGAAAATGCCACAATGGATAGATCAAGGTTCTAGACTACAAGTCGTGTTATCAAAATTGCGTGACCAATCGCAAGCCTCTGCATTTTAAACATGCCCAACAAAATTACCCGAAGCTATGCTTTGCTTCAGTATTTTCCGAGGGGTTCTAATAATCTAGGTGGCTATGCAGAACCACGTGCTGGCGATGCTTCCACTGCCGTAGCTAAGCAACTCAAACGTCGGCAATATGTTTCAATACGACCAACGTCCACGGCAGTGTGAGGTAGCACCGGTCCCTGAGCTCGAGACCATAAGGGGAGGCTGGAGTTCACTAAATACTATTCGATGGCTTTTTCTGCAGTCGTGCAACTGCACATCAGCAAGGTAGGGGCCGTCGTCACGATGGGGGTGCTTTTGTTTGGCGCTCTCCTCTCCGAGTCGCATTTCGATGCGAATAGGTGGATAGGGTGTGATAAGCACAACAATCTATCAGAATTACCCCGGAAGGAACGGCGAGGAAGCTGCTCATTTCTCCCTGTCCCACAGGATAGCAATCTTCCAAAGAGTCCGCTCTAACTGTTAGCATACGCCATTAAAGCATACCAGAGCTGTGACGCCTCCAGTTGGTACTCGCTTTTACTACTTGAACAACTTTCAATACCACTTTATCAATCGACACCAAGTGTCCGCCTATAACTGAAGGATCTAGACTAAGGATTTTTATTCATCAAGAATATGACTCACCAAAATCGAGCTCAGGTTCAGCAAACATCGGTACAGCAAAAGAAACCTTGAATTGTGGCTGTCGCGGGGACAAATCACAGCTTGGGTGGACGACACAGGATGAGTAGAGTTCATCACAAGATATTGCCACGCACGGAATGACAGAATGAGACACAGAACGAACATCGCACGATGATATTCATTCTTCCTCGGTACTGCCCACAGGTAACTTGAGAGCGACTTTGCTCTCCATATGCAGCATAAGCATGAAGCCATGGCTGTCGGGGCATCTCCACGCACAGAAAGGATACGCTCAAACGCTGAAGACCAGTGCCACGCCGATGAAGGTCCTCAAGCGCTGGAACTGGAGCATGTCGAGCAGACCCCCTTCTACACTCCGGTTTATTCGCGAAAGTATGTATGGACCTGTGTTCTCTCCGCTTCGATCGGAGGTATCCTCTTCGGATACGACACCGGTGTTATCTCGAGTGCCTTGGTATTGTTCCATTCAGATCTGGGCCACCCTCTCGACAACGCCGAAAAGCAGCTTTTGACGAGTCTGACTGGAGGGGGTGCTTTTGTGGGTGCTTTGTTGGCGGCTTTCGTTACTGACGCAGTATTGTCCCGCCTCAGTCTGAGATAGACTGCACTACCGCTGCTAACAGTCTCATGATAGGTCGGCCGAAAGATGGTGATCGGAATTGGCTGCATCTGGTTTACTGTTGGCTCGGTAGTTGCCGCCTCAGCATATTCGGTTCTGCTAATGGGAATTGCCCGGTTTATCATTGGAGTTGGGATCGGTTTTGAGACGATGGTAATTACTCCCTCCTTTCTTGGGACTTGAGACTTTCAGGGACTAACCTCGCGCTTGACATGGGCTTGTATAGATCACACCTATCTATATTGCAGAGCTTTCTCCATCGTCACTACGCGGTCGGATGATTACAATTTACTCCATGGCCGTCACTGGTGGACAGGCTTTAGCTTACGCTGGCGGCACTATATTCTCTCACGTTGATCTAGGATGGCGATATTTGTTTGCACTCGGAGCACTCCCAGCGCTGGCACAAGTTGCACTGTTCCCCGTGTATCCTGAGACACCTCGACATCTTATCTATCGTGGCCGTATTGAGGACTCTGTGGTTGTTTTGCAACAACTCTATCCTCGAAGCCCACCATCAGATATTCAGAGACTCGGACAGATCATTCGCGAGGATGTCAACCATTCCGTATCCTTTGATCAAGGGGCTCGCCGGCTGATGTGGTCGTGTAAGCAGCTTTGGCTTGTCCCTTCTAACCTTCGATCTTTGATTTCAGCCTGCGGTTTGATGGCAGTGCAGCAGCTCTGTGGCTTTAATTCTTTAATGTATTATTCTGCAACGCTTTTTGCCGCCGGTAAGTTATCTGATCACCTATCGTGTTGATCAACATCATAAGAAGACTTAAGATTTTCGAAACTATCTCAGAGTTTCTGTTCAAGGGCTCAATTGTGGCATTTGCTGACTGGCTGTCGGTAGTTGGCCTCACCAATCCCACCGCTGCTAGCCTCATCGTCTCCGGGACAAACTTCTTCTTCACTATTGTAGCACTTTTCTTCGTCGACTGGGGTCGCCGTCGAATGCTCGTATGGACACTATGGGGGCTTCCACTCGCCCTAGCCATGGCTGCCGTGGCATTCTCGCATATCCCATTGAACTCGGCCTTGGAACTGCAAGGCGAGGCCCCATCATGGGCTAAAGCTCTAGCCCTTGCCTCTTTGTCTATCTTTGTATCCTTCTACGCGATTGCATTGGGAAATATTCCTTGGACAGCGAATGAGCTTCTTGCCCTAGAGGTTCGGGCGCTTGGCACTTCTTTGCTGACAATGGTTTGCTGTACGTTGTCAAGTGAATTGCCCTGCCTATCCATGAGATACTCGAAAAGAAGACACGGGCTGATTTTAATTTCTAATGTCCAGGGGGCTGCAACATCATAGTATCCGCCACCTTTCTCTCCCTAGTCGGCCGATTAACTGCTGCCGGGGCATTTGGATTATATGCTGGATTATGCTTTGCAGGTTGGCTTCTTGTGATATTCACCTATCCAGAGACTGCTGGCCTGGGGCTGGAAAGCATTCGAGAGATTTTCAAGGACGGATTTGGTATCCGTTTTGCGAACCAGAGGCAGCGTACCAGGCGGCACGGGTCCCATAGTCGAATGTGAGGTGTAGATTGTCTATGCTACCTAAGAATCAAAACGAGCCACATCAGATCGCAAGGGAACCACCCAACATTACAAACTCACCAATCTCATTCAGTTCGCTCACTTCACCCTACCTAGATGGCTGTCCCTTTTTGCACCCTCTGGACCGACACGAGTGGAGATTAGTTAATTCCACGTCCAAAGTTTATGAACCTTTAAAACCGCCCCGTTGGTTGCTTCCCCGCGAATTGTGATCCACCCAACTGAAGTTTATGGTTACCAGTCTCGTGACCGATGACTACTGAAGTTGGAAAGAATACGGCGATTGAACGACATCCACCGTCTCTTCGTCTTAGGACTCTTTTGTGCTTGTAGCGAAGCCATGCATGGAACTGGACTGGGTCGATCTTGAACGAAGCGATGGAAGGAGGGCGCGAATATGTAAGAACTGCGATTTTCATTGCTCGAATTTGAATCAATAACTAACGGTGTGTCCCTTATAGGCGCTACTATGGAGCCTCTACGCTGTTGCCCTACTCTTGATCCTCGGCCGCATTCAGTCGCGAATCACGATTCGAGAGAAGCTGAAGATCGATGACTATCTCTCCATTCTTTCATTTCTCCTTTTGACCATACAAACCGTTTTGCACACTCTCACCATTCAGCCCTATCTGGAGGCAGAGTCGGTATTTCATACGAACTCTAAAGCGACTGCAAACCCACTTTTGGATGACACTGTATCCACAGTACTGCGTTACTCATTCGTACGTAAATTCAGGGTCATGCTCCTCGGGATAGTACAATTTTTGATCTCTTACTGATATATTGATGCGACGAACCCAGGCATCACTGGTCATTTTTTGGCTTGCGGTATGGAGTGTCAAATTGTCCATGTTATTCTTCTTTCGCCGATTCCTGTTACCAATTCCCACTTACATGGAGGGGTATATCTCCCTTTCCTTCATCCAACTTAATGTGTCGCTGGAACCTCTGAAAATAAATCACTAATTATGTGGACAGTTGGTATATTGTGTTCGGCTTCACCACAATGAATCTAGTTGGTTGCCTCCTGATTCAGTTTTTGGGGTGTCTACCTTTTGGGGATAACTTCTCGGTGACTTCAGGTAATTGAGCGGGCTCTCGCGTCCTTCCCATACGCAACATCCGTTTATTGACACTTTATAGGGACTTGTGTCTTAGGCCAGTCAAGAGAGCTTGGGAAATTATGTGGAACCACTGCATTGGATATAGTGTCCGATGTCATGAGTTAGTAACCCCAGCAGACCAGCAGAATCCATGACCTTCTGATCGGAACATACAGTCATCGTCCTACCAATGCGAATTTTGTTCGAGTTACATGCTACCAAAAAGCAGAAGGCAGGACTCGTGGCAGTCTTTGCCTTGGGTTGGATAGTCGTACGCCTCTATCTACGTCGAAGTCACAACAGAGCTAATTGCTCATCTTAGATAGCATTCTCTCTCATCAGAGCAATCCATGCTTCTCTGGCTGGACGCAACCATCTCGGAGCGATCAATTCTGTCAGTCGAACTACCTCTCCTAATGCAGCCTTCGTTGTTCAGAGACTGATCTTTCTCTAGTCCTGGCTCTGGATATGGAGTCACGTAGAATGTGTAGCAGGTGAGTCTTTTTGAAGTAGAAATTTCAGTCCCGGGATCCTTATTGATGATGCCTAGCGGTCAGTGTGGCCTGTTTACCGCCAATATGGGCCGGTTATAAGAAGAAGAATCAAATGGTACTAGCCGGCCACACCGATGACTAGGTAGTGCCCAATGGCAATGCTACAGGCAGCCGTATCTGTGGAAATCAAGAAAATATTATGTACAACATTATTATGGACTAAAGGAGTAGAATGGAGGTCTGTAAAGCTCACTTGATCTAGAGCGATACATGTGCAAGGTGCTTTCGCTGAAGAGAGAGAGCCGAGCTACTAATAACAAAACTTCATTTCCGGTACTCAAGTCTAAGAGATACCAAGATGGCGTTATACTATGTCGTTAACTACGGACGAATTCCACGGTGGCCACTGGCCGGTTCGCTGACTGTCAAAACTGACAAAATGATGCCTCCGGTTGAAACACTCCTTGCAGCAGGACTATGTATATACTGCCAAAACTCCAAATCCACGAAAGCGACAGTCGTATCAGTGACAATCAATGGCAATATCATTCCACATGGAAAGTTTATAGACTCTGTAAAATTAAAGCCCACTCAACAATTACCTGCCTTACTCGTCCCCCTGATGAAAAGTTGATCTCGGATTTCCCGACCCGCTCGGCTATTATTCGGCAAGCCAAGAACTCAAATTCCCAGTGTCTTCATTCGCTCTGTCCCTCTGGAATGTCCGAGCAAATGTAAATCTCAACGGTTAACCGAATGATCTATTTCCCCCCATAGTGCGTCTCCACCGGAAATTCCTCTAAATGGTTAAGACCGCCGCTTCTGCGCGGCGCGCGCACTTCTTGTGGAAGCTGGGATATCCGGGGGCCCAGAGTCGACCCCACATTTTTACATGCTTGGCGATTGGAATATGGGGAAGATGCACCGAGGATGTCGTACGCCGTAGATGATTTGTGGACGTAATTTTTTTTCTCCTGGATGTCCCCGTGCGCTCTGGGGTATATAAGGGTAACAGGGACGGCAATGATCTACTCTCCAGAGGGACCTCTGTTCGAAGGGAAAGCGCAGTTCATATACTCCTTACACGTCTAGGATCAGGAACATATTGATCTTCTCCTATACCCTGTCCATCATGCGTTCCCTCATCTGGCTTGCCACTCTGGCATCTATCCACACCACTTTCGCCTCCCCACTCGCTTCAAACCCATCTTCCAACTCACCCAATGGGCATGACCCCAAGAGCACTGGCTACATCAACTGGCGCACCTTCACCGGCTACGGCGTCAACCTGGGCGGTTGGCTCGAACAAGAATCCACCATCGACACCCGCTGGTGGGCTACCTACGGCGTCAACGCCTCCGACGAATGGACCATCTGCGCAAACCTAGGGTCCGCGTGCTCGGCCGTTTTCGAGAAGCGCTACGAAACCTACATTACCCCCGCAGACATTGACACTCTCGCCGCCGCCGGTGTCTCCATCCTGCGGATCCCGACTACCTATGCAGCCTGGGTGCGCGTGCCGGGCTCACAGATGTACTCGGGTAACCAGCAGAAGCACCTGCGCCGAATTGCGGAGCACGCGACCCAGAAGCACGGCATGCGCGTCGTGATCGACCTCCACTCTCTGCCTGGCGGCACGAATGGACTCGATATCGGCGAGAAGGTCGGCAACTGGGGGTGGTGGCACAATGAGACTGCGCTGGCGTGGTCGCTGCGTGCGGTTGACGCCGTTGCTGCCTTCGTGCAGTCCTCCAGCAGCCCGCAGAGCTACACGATCGAGCCCATCAACGAGCCAGCGGACAACAGGGATCTGTCGCAGTTCGGAACCGCCGCCGCCCTGACCGAGGACGGAGCTACTTGGCTGCTGAAGTACTTCAATGCTGTCATTGCGCATGTGAAGAAGATCAATGCCAAGATCCCCGTTATGTTGCAGGGTAGCTTCAAGACGGAGCAGTACTGGTCTCCCCATTTCGACGCCTCCGAGAACATTGTATTCGATCTGCACCATTACTATTTCCAGTATCCCGAGGCGACGAGTGCGAACATTACTGAGTACATTTGCAAGGATGCCAAGCAGTCTGCTGGTGATGGCAAGTTCCCTACTTTTGTGGGTGAGTGGGCGCTGGAGACTGGTGGGGAGAATGTGCTGAGTCTGCGGAAGAACAATCTTCATGCTGGATTGTCGGCGTGGGCGCAGTACACTCGTGGCAGTTCGTATTGGAATGCCAAGTTTGAGAGCAATGCTACTATTGTGGGAGAGGGTGTGAAACAGGACTACTGGAGCTTTGAGGAGTATATTGCGAATGGGTTCTTGAAGGGTGATGTGTTGGTGAAGGATTACTGCAAATAGAGTGTTTAGGATTGAGAGCGTAAGATTGTGAATAATATCGTGCGAGTATCTTGACAGAGGCCAAAGAGGCCAAAGTTAGAGACGGGACAAGCGTACCATTGTAAGAACCTGAGTGGCAGGTACTGTATTTCAACCTTCAGTCCAAAATTGACAAGGGCACCAAGAACTTGGTATTACGTTAGCTAAGTGATAAACAAGAATACGATATACCGGTTAGGAAGGGCATGCGAGGCATAGACTGCTTCAATTGATATATAGAAACCGTCAAGTCACATGCGATAGATAGGTGACCTCCTGAGGTACACGGAACCCAAAGCGCCAGAACAACCCAGTATGGACGGATGAAAGTCATAGACACAAGTAACAGCAGATAACAGGACAAGGACATTGATGCAATGTGAACGGCAGGATGGTTCGAAAGATTCGCAGGGTGGAAAAAGAGATGAAAACGCTAGGCAGAGCGAGGTGACATATACGGGGTAGACCAAGAGTGATATCAAATTGGGTGAGGGATCATGGTAGAGAGAACAAGACCGGCGATCTTGTACGACAATGGCTTGAGCTCAGTCAAACTTGGGCTCAGTTACAGCTCATTGTCACGCATACGCAGGACAATGTTGACCACAACGGCAGCCAACAGGGCAATCGCGAGGACAGTTGGTCCGAAGCGGTCATCGAAACCGCTTTGCCCCCGCCGCCGGATACTCTGTGCACGCCAGTGGAACGTTACCACGGCGTAGATCATAGCCGCCATGGCGATAATCGTGAACAGTGCGGCGGAGATACGACCGATACGATCACCGAAGTTGAGGAGACCCACGGCCAGACCGCCGAGGATGACGGTGAAGTTCAGCCATGAGAGGAAGGTACGCTCGTTGGCGAAGAAGACTTTGGGTTCGACGCGGGTGGGGAGGGCGATGCGCTTGCCTGGGTGATGCGTCAGCAGGGCTGTTTAGGGGAAGCTTGGGTGACGATGTGAAGACTTGGGAGAGTTGGGATTGAACGATGCGATTGGAACTTCAGTGTAGGAGAGTGTCGCTTACCCGGGGCAGTCTGAAGGAGGGGTTGGCTGGACATGGTGAGGATGAGAGATGAGTTTGGTGACCGCAATTGGAATCGGGGCAGATATTCAATTGAGACGGGAATTGAGAACCACGACAACCGGCAGGGCGAGAGGTAGAGACTTAGGATTCGGGGCAAGTCGAGATTGAGGCTGATAGGTGCAGAAGATTCTTTCTCTCACACTCGTTCTTAGGGCCAGGATATCGAGACGAGGTCAGAAAGAGAAAAGAAGGGATCGAGGTGCAGTCAGGCGGAGCCAATAATCCCCCGATGACGAGGGAAGTCGAGAGCTTTGCGCTCAAAACAGGACGCTAGTCCCGTTTCGGCCTAGGGCGGTGTAGCTCTGCCGGTGGACGATGCACGTGCCTCGTCCGTTTGCTGCGAGGCAATTACAGTCACCTGACCTTGCACCAGACCCTCCGAAGTGTAATTTGGCGCCGCCGAACTCTGTTCTGGCGAGGTGGGTCCATCTCGCACATCGCGTTTATTCTTCATCTGATATGCCTTCAACGACTGAAAATGCTTCGAATTTCCTCCAGTTGTTCTCGTGTTGTTCATATCACAAACGCCGTTGCAGCATGTCACCCCTGCAACAGGATTGGTCGAATTTATCCCAAACTTGCGGCTAGCCGGTTAGACTTGAAACTAGCTCACACCAATGAGAGAGACATTATGGCTAGAACGACCAGTCCTCCACAGCGACGGAGGACACGCTACGATTAGGCACTGCGGCCGAGCCCCCAACTTCGTATCTCGCCAAACTTTGTTGCCCGATCACCAGCACATATTACTTCTATCTTCGACTTGCTATGCACTGACGCACCATAGGGCTGAACCACGTCCTATCGGATGCCTCCCATCACCAAGTCATTGTACCTTTCAAGATGGCCTTCTTGGAGGAGCGGTTCCCATTCCCTCCACCCCAAGAGGACTGCGGAGGGGCAGCAGTAGCACTCGTCAATATCCACCCAATCATTCTACTCTCAATGACAACCTCCGGCCAGCGGCGGGTTTTCCGAAACCCCCACTGCGTCCCGCGGAAATCGACGGCCCCATTGCCAGCGGGAGGAGTTTGTTGTCTGTTCGAGACTTCAAATGTTTAAAATGGAATGTATTCGTTAGCCCGCCGGTCCCTGCACCCGTGTGTGCTCGGATACCCAAAGTTGGACTCGGCATGCCGGGAACACAGCCGGTACGATATTTAGCAGTCGTGGACTTCTTCTCCGATGGAGTGTCCTCATCGCCGAGTAGCTGAGCATTATAGCGATCGGTGCTGTGCAGGAGGCTGTGCAGCGCAGAGACGGCTGTTTAAACTCGTCGAGGATCCGAGTCCACTCGTGTGGAGCCCCGAGCCTCAAGGAAGAACGCTCTGGACCAGTCACTATGCCCCCCGAGGCCTAAACTCGATCGGTGTTTGGATAACAGCCAAACGCTACTCCGTACAGGCAGACGAAAAACTCATGTCGGGGCGTGACAATCTGCATAGTGGCGATGATACGATATCGGATACGCGTGGGTACTCGGCTAAATTTGCAGACAGCAAGCCACTACCAGGAGGGCTGAAGAACGCAAATGTCGATACATTGCTTATTAAATATGAAATGCTAACTAACAGGCTCCAATGCAGCGAAATCGGCACACATCCTTCCGCTTCGCTTCCGGCCGCGATCTCCCCACTCCTCCCGATCCCCCCTGTACCCGTCACGAGCCTTCTTTCCCGATAAGGCAAGTAGATAACACAGATAATCGGCGAGGCGAACAAAAATTATTCACACGCGCGATGCTTCAAACCATCGTCATTTCAGTGGTGCAAAGTCCCAGTCGGCCCTGATCATGTCTGCCGCTTTCTCCGCGACCGCATATACACTGCTAACAATGTTTCCACTGACATTATTCGGGAAAATCGAGGCATCGGCGACCCGCAGGCCCTCCACGCCCTTGACGCGCAGTCGAGAGTCAAGCGCATCACCCATTGCGACGGACCCGCAGACATGGTACTCACCAGCCACGGCGTCGTGTACAGATTCTTTGGCCGCGGCTATGTCAGCCAGGTCTACGCTTGGTTCAGGGAATGTGCGACCCCCTAGGGATGACTTGAGATGTGCAGATTGGCGAACTTTATCGATCCATCGGAAGCCTGCGCCTAGGAGGGTGATGTCTGCATCGTGACCTCCATAGTTTGGCTGGATGACCGGGGGCTTGGTGGGGTCTGGGGGCAAGGTCAGTTTAAAAGGTGCTTTCTGAAGATCATTAAGTGTTATGCGGACCAGGGACATACCAGAACTATCGATGTGGACATAGCCCCGGGCTACGGGGTACTGCAAGCAAATTGCAAAGGTAAGACCGGCAGGCTTGTCAGGGGGTGCGGGCGGGAAAAGGTGTTTCTGGTGCTCGATTCCTTCGGTACTCGCAGTCGCTGGAATCAAGACCATCTGGATATTCGCAGACACGTCACTCTGGATATGACTGATAATTTGCTTGAGCTGGCGCTCGTGGAACTTGCTCGTCGGCTTGATATCCCGAATACTCTGGACCACAGCCTCAATCTCGGCTTCAGACATGACCAATTTAGCTGGGAAGAAACCCTGCATCGTGGATGTGCAACTCAACGGACCGCCACCCGTCTCCACGTACTGCTTCTGTGCATTCTGCATGGCTTCTGGATTCTGGTGGAGCGTATCCAACGTCACGGTGCCGGGCTGTGTCTCGTACACGGCCAAGGTAATGGTGTGGTCCTGGAGGTTGGCGCCAACGGCTGGATTGGCGACTTTGCACTCGACTCCTGCAGCTTTGAGTACTTCCGGGTCACCGATGCCCGAGAGCTCGAGGATCTGGGGGGATTTGAGGGCTCCGCCACAAACGATGACCTCGCGCTTGGCGGCAACTTCGTAGTCCTTGCCACCGTGTGAGATGCTCACTCCGGCGGCTTTATTACCATCCAGAACGACCTTGTTGACCAGCGTCGAGCAGAGAACTTTGAGGTTTGGTCTTGCCTTGTTCGCCTCATAGTATCCGGGAGCTGCATAGCTACGCTTACCCTTGTTAGGGCCTGTCCGAACGATGGAGCCCAGGGTGTGATAGAAACCGATGTGGTCGCCGCTCCAGGGATCCGTGGGTTTCTTTGTGAATCCGGTTACTTCGTCGCAAGCTTTGATGACATCGTTCTCGATTGGGAGGATCGAGTCGTTGAAGCTAGTTCGGACTGGCCCACTCGTCCCGTGGAATTCGCCAACAAAAGGCATAGTCGAGCGGTCAGTGATCGCTTCGTCATACGGCTCGAGGGTCTGGCCATTGATATCAGTTGAGGCTATAGAGCTAGATGATGGACGAGGGGGTGGCGGTTTACCTGATGTTTGCGCATATACTGTTGCATGGTATCGGCAGACCAACTCTCATCCTCGACTAGCTCAGCCCAATCATTGTAGTCTTGTCGAGATCCCCGGACATACATCATGTAGTTGATGCCACTAGAGCCACCGAGCAGTTTACCGCGAGGGATATGGTGAATGCGTCCTCGATTCTCTTTCTATGATCATAGGAAAGGTTGTCAGATCCAGAGACCGGCGTCTATCTCTAGGGAACCGGCTTACCTGCGGTGCACTGTACAGGCACCAGTCATACTCAGGATCCTCAAACATTTGTAAGAACGCCGCTGGCGTATCCACCAACGGATCTCCGATGCGATATTTCCCAGCTTCAACGACGCCAACTGTTACATCAGGATTCTCCGTGAGTCGCGCGGCAATAACACATCCCGCAGTTCCACCTCCACAAATAATATAGTCGAACGAGGTACTCGTGAACTCCTCGATGGAGCAAGTAGGCGACTCAGCGCCTGGCTTAGGGCCCTGTTCACCCATGGTAACAAGTATACTATTAAAATGGAAGCTAGAAAGGTGAAGCTCAAAGCTGCAGCCGTAGTGGCAAAGGAGAATTCCCCTCTTATTTGTTCTGCAGACGCACGCTCGTGCAACCAGATATTCTCGCCCGTGGATGAGCCGGTTCCCAAGAGTGCGGGGGTAAAGCCAAGTGGACAAATAGGGCGCCTGAACATAAAAACCTTGGCTAGCAGGTATCTTGGGACGTCTACTTGTAGCGACATCGTGCCATTGGCGCATTGGTGCAGCTTTCCATGGGGCTGAAACCTAGACCTGCTTTCCCCGCACCGCGGACCTCGGTGGCTCGCCAGAGCTGAAATGTTCAAGAGACGGCATTAATGAGCTATGAGAGGCGAAGAATCAGTTGGTCTGCATGCGGGTGGACTATGATAATACGTGAGTATGCTCGTCGAGTTGCTTTGCGAAGACAATATCCATGTGAAGAGCTAAATTAGGAACGCCCGTCACTATAGACTGCATGCATAATGCGCCGATACATGCGCTAATTGTATGATTTTTTGTTACCCGCCTACCTCGCTTTTGAGTATTGGCTCGCCTAAAAAGATTGTGACGCAGATCTGCGTGCCTGGCAAGCTGACGACGCACCGTCAGCTTTCGCAGGGTACTTCCGAATTGGTAGATTTACATTGCGTTCTAGTTTTTGGCCCCTTTGATCTATTTCATCTAGTTGGCTAAAATGAGTGGACTTGGGAAATTTATTACTGCAATGATCTCAGCTGAAATAACACCTAGTAGGTAGGTGGGCAGGAGTTCCCTTCCTGAAAGAATAGACCACACGTACCATACATAGCTCAAATATCCGCAGGTAAATGGCACACACCCTCGTAGCCGCAGCCTTGTAGCCCTCGTTGCAGGTTCAACTCGTGAATATTTACTCTGAGAATTCGGCATCCAGCATATGGATGCGCACCTCCTGAATCTCTACTATGTAGCGTTCGATAATATTCATTGACGTCATCGTATAGAGTACGAGACAGAATATGTCAAGGATGCAGTTGCGCTGTGGTCTGTTGGTTAGGTCATGAACTTTGTCCATAGTGTACTTCTTGTATCCTAATATCAGAAGGGTTTAGGCATTGAAGGAATAATAGAATTGCCGGAAATGCCCCCACGTCGGATCGATTTTCCTTTGGTGGAAGAGAGTAGTCTTGGATTAAATACAGATTCTCGGGAGGATAGTAAACCTCAACCACTCATGACCTGCCAATCACTAATGATGGGAGTCTTGCAAGCTGACTATAGAAGATTAAGGTTCTAGTTATCCCTTTGTTCCTTACTAATGGGTTGATGGTCGATTTCATCTTATCCCGACCGGGATTTAATCACTTGCCTGACGCGGTGGATGAAGCCTCATTATTCATGCCTGGCAAAAACTCTTGTATAACGGCCCTAGGTATGGTCACGTTATGTGTAATAATGTCCAGTTTTCTTCGACCATGGATGAGCATTTCTCTTTGAGGTCGTGTCTCGAGTATGATTTTTGAAGCTAATAATGAGTGCTAGGATTCTCTGTGGTGCAGTCCAACTCATTGATCATTTCAAGTCTCTTTAGGCCACGGGGGAGGGATTGACAAATATATTCATTATTGAATTCAAGTGTCTAGCTCAGTATACGGTGATTAATCCACCTTCGTAAAACCGCTACGATAATTAAGACGATCAATGAATCTTAGATCGAAATTCCAAGTGCCGAACTCGGCCCGATAAGCGAGACAGCGGGCTGAAAATCTGACTCAACCGGCCCGATTTTTGCGAGGCGGCAGACGAAATTTTAAGCTTGTTTCGCCACATGGTCGGCACATCGACAGCTAGATTCTTCAGGTAGACATATGTAGAAGCTACAAAAAGCTAAATGGTGTCAGGCTTAGTCTCCCTCCGTTCAATTTAGACTAGATCTCATTCCACGTTGGTTTCTGAGCGATAAACCACGCCCCACAAACGCGCCAGGACTTCAAGCAAGTGAAAACAATTTCCCCAGGGCCTTGAGAACTTGGCATCTCGTAAGAACCCCAACGCAGTCTCTTGAGCTTTGAGCACGCCATGGCCCCACTTCGCCTTACGGAAAATTTTCGTTTGAAATAGTGAAGTACTCACAGTTGACTTCCTTTTCATATCCCTTTTCTGAGTCTTGATCGCTTTTTACAAGGCGAAGTCTCAGCTACTAGGGTCTGCAGACTCCATCGCGATTATGGCTGCCAAAACTTCCCAACCGCATGTGGTTGACGAGCATGAAGCTCAGTCAGTGGTTGAGTCGACTCAACCCAATACCCGTCGATCGATCTTTCGATCGATTCCATTCCAGATCGCCATTGCCAGCGGTGTCTCATTTACCGCACCTGGTATGTGGGATGCCTTGAACAATCTGGGTGCGGGTGGTGCGGCACAACCCTATGCTGTATCCGCCGCGAATGCTCTGGTTTATGGTCTATTTGCGATCGTTTGTGTCCTGGCGGGTGCCATTAACAACCGCATCGGCCTACGTTATGGATTGACGCTTGGAGCAATTGGCTACCCCATCTACGGTGCTGGTCTTTACACCAATAACTATTCGGCAAACACATGGTTCATGCTTTTCGGCAGTGCCTTGTGTGGTATCTCTGCAGGATTCTTCTGGGCGGCTGAGGCTGCCATTATCATTGGATATCCTAGTCCGCACGAGCGTGCATTCTACCTTGGTACGTTTCTAATATTGTTGTTTTCTTCTCATGCCATACTAACTTTGTGAATAGCAATTTGGCAAACTGCCAAGGCCGCTGGCCCTATTGTGGGAGGTGCCATCAACTTGGGACTCAATGCACAAACCTCCACCCAGGGATCCGTTAGCTCGAGCACCTACATCGTGTTCATTGTGATCATGTGCCTTGGACTTCCTATCGCACTTCTTCTCAGCCCTGCTGAGAAGGTGCAGCGCAAAGATCGCACCTTGGTTCTCGTGCACAAGCAGGCCTCTTGGGCTGCCGAATTCAAGGCTGCAGTATCCTTGATTGCTACTCGCCGCGTTCTCCTCCTCCTTCCCTCTTTCTTCATCAGCTACTTCTATAACGGCTTCCTCAGCACGTGGCTCACAACCTACTTCACCGTACGAGCTCGCGCATTCTCCTCCTTTTTCACCAACTTCGCCGGCATCGCATCCTCGTTCATCATCGCTGGTCTTCTCGATCGCCAGGGTATCCACATCAAGACCCGCGCCAAGATTGCCTTCATCTCTATTGTGGTCATTCTCACTGGTACCTGGATCTGGGCTTCAATTCTCCAGAACCAATTCTATAATGCTCCCGAGTCCCCCGTCTTCGACTGGTTCACCGGTGGATTCGGAAAATCTTACGCTCTCGTCTTCTTCTGGACTTTCGGCGGCCAGGCATTTCAACAATTCCTGTACTGGCTTATCGGTCAATATAGCACCGATATTTCGTCACTGTCTTACCACTGTGGTATTCTCCGAGGATTTGAGGCCCTGGGTCAGACTGTTGCTTGGGCTATGCAGTCTGAAGGCGGTGCCAACCACTTTGTCAGCATCGGTCTCAACTTTGGAATCACTCTTATCGCTATTGTCCCCACTTGGATTGTCTTGTCCGAGCTTGAGCACAGTCATGAGGTTCAAGTGACGGCGGAGGATATCTCATCCAAGCTCCAGGATGATAATCCAGCCGAGACGACTGTTTAAAAGCAAATTTTTGCATGACTGAATTCTGGCGACGGGCATTGATATAATTTCAACATGACTAATGACATACATTCAACATAATACTACCATAATTTTCGTCTAACGACGAGCTAATTATTATCACTATATACTGTCAATTCTTTCCGATATTCAACGTCCTATCTAGTATTTAAAGTTGACGAGATATTTAACGATCTCAAACATCTTCTTGGGCGGAACCAAATTGCTACCATGCGATTTAGCCTGTGTCATTTCTGGACCCTGATGACTGACTATTCCTTGTGAACAAGAGGTTTTGATTAATGTCGTAGCACAACCCAGTCAAAAAGTAGAGTACACTCTTATTAGGCCAACTTCGTTGGTCGATCAAACGTGGGTTGGGTTAGTCTCGGTTCTAATCACTGAATAACATCAATAGGCCATTCCATCAATGAAATGAGCTTCGTATCCCCCAGACCGCCGATTAAGGTATTAATCTTGTAGATTTCAATGTCACATCTCTTGCCATAGTACCAGACCTCGTCTAGAATAGCAATTGCCAAGTACAGATGCGCTAAGATAACCACGCCCACACCCTGCATCCTGTCGAAATTCCCTTGCGGATCTAAGGAGAAAATGAACTCTTCAGGAAGAAGGTGAGGCCAGCTTGAAACCGCTGCATCTTCAATGTCGGTTTGGATTTCGAGATCGGAAGAAGCGTGACAATCAAGCGGTTTCATGTGCATGACATACAGGATTCTCATGTAGAGATCCTCAACCACGCCTATGGCTTTTTCGTATGGTTCAAGAGACACACTGCCTACGTTGCCACTTTGATCAGAGTGGGGAGTCGCAATCGATGGCGAGGTCTCTATCCCATCATCGAAGCCAGCGGATAAGCGGAGGCTGGCGTATAGGTCACGTAACTTCGATATGGAATGATTGGCGCCAGTCGCAAACTTGCGAAGTCTTCCAGAATGAATGTATCGACTCGGTACCACGCTCGAGCGCACTTGTTCTTCGCAGAGCTTCCAATCTTCATTGGCATGATTGGAAAATAGCAGCGCCCTCAGGCGACACTTCCTTAGAGTTGGCCAAAATTGTCTCAGAATGGACGTGACGCCACGAACAAGGTGAAGCCATTGTATGTGGAGCGTGCCAACATTCAGAAGTGGAGACGGCGAAGCGGAATCAGAGCTCAAGGTATCCTGAAATGTATGTGCCGATGGATCTAGATCCTTGATTCCAAACGATGCAAATGCAAAGCCCACCACCAGCATGGACCCGGCCAGCAAGACTTCCGCATCTGGTTCGCTGGTAGCGCAAAGCGCTTCCTGCAGCCCGGCCAGACCTTGCTGATGATGTCCCATGATTGACTGAAGCTGAGGTACACTTGCAGCGATGAAAGGCTTTGAAGACCCTTGATCATTTCGCACACAAATATCTCGACTAGTCAATATATCCAGGCCAGCCAGGGCCAAGACAAGGTGCATTAAAAATTCATTGGCTGCAGCCATTTCAGGAATAACACGCTCCCAAACCACTGTTTTGATCTTATGCAAAGTCATCTTTTTTGAGGTGTGCAAGATGTAGTGTTGAAGTAGATTGAGATCACTCATGTTGAGGCTGGATGTGGACTGACTGTCGACATTTTGAGGCTCGTCGGGAGAAGCCGCATTAAAATACAATGGGCGAAATGGTACATCGGTTGTTTTTTCGCGTGCTTGAAGCTGGACACTGTCAAAAGAGGATCTCGAGAGAGAAAGGTGTGGCTGTCTTCTTCTTTGGTCACGTGGACCTCCTGGATTGGGGAAGACGCAGTCTTCGCCCCGAACAGAGCATGCACCGCATGTTGGCCGTTCCTCGTCACACTGATCTTGTCAGTCGTATCGATCGATAATTCTGGATTAAGTATCTCCTTACCTTCACGCGACGCTGCTTGCAAGTGTAGCAGCCATTTCGGGACTTGGTGTGACTGATTCGCTGCTTTGGCCGAATACGCGACTTGGTTGCGCTGCGGCCCACGTTATGAACTTGCATCGCGTGTAGAGGTGTTGTTGTCCGTGAGATGCTCGGCCCTCGGGCAGGTCACGTCATCGCATGAGATTATAACTGGCGCGATAATAGGGTAGGCAATGCTGTGTGGATAGGGTTGGACGCGAAGTGCGAGAAGTGTAGGGAGAAATTAAGGTTGCACAAGGCGGCTGGAAATTCGAAGGCGCAGTACCATTAAACCGCTGGCTCTGAATAGAAGAACATCTGCAGACATTTTCGCTTCATCCACTCTATCTCTATAATTAGAATCAAATTCTCGTCCAATTTCTATTCCAAATCTAAATGAAAAAAAAAAAGTAATGTAGTGAATGCATTCTATGCGACATAGGAAAAGCTATACAAAATCATTGGACGCCATGAACCGCTACCAAACACATCTAAGCTTAATCCTTCTTTAAGGCCCATAGGCCTTTGATCTCTGCGGTCTGTAGTCCTCATCTGTAGACATCAGCTGGAGCTCACTGTCCCGCTTGCTCCCATCCCGGCCAAGAAATGAACCAGGGTAAATGATTGCCAGCACAATGCCAGTCAAAGCCATGAGACAAGCATCGAAAATGTACAAGAGATATTCTCTCTTCATAATAAAGCCGTCATTACCCTCGACAAATTCAGCCACACGGAAGATCGATCGCACCAGAATGAGGAAGCAAGCAGCGTAGAGAGCCCACATTATGGATTCCCACTTCTTGCTGTGCTCCGAAGAATGTGAAATGTTTAGAGAGTTCAACTTAACGCGCCAGTGGAACACAGCCGATACGACAACGAAGAATCCGAAAAAGAGAAGTTGAATGGCAAGACCACCAATGACGATATTTGCACCCATATTCATGGCGGAAATTGTTCCGGCGGCCATATACCCACCACCTAGTACAAAATTAGTGTCCATGGACGAAAATATCATTATGACCAGGGGTCTCTGTGCATACCTCCACACTGGAGGAGGAACGAGATCACGTCTCCAATCACAAATATTTTGGTAAGGAACCGAACAGGTACAATCGAGAACTGGTGGCAGTTGAGAGCGACAATGACTCTGCCTAGAGTCATATAGATCGAGGCGGCAAAAAGTGGCGGTGCGACCAGAATAAGCATGGTCTGAACGATGTATGGACCAAGAGCTTTTGTGTCAAAGTGTGAAAAGATGCGAGCAATATACCCAGCGCACTCAACTAATGGACGTGAATTTTGGATTAGTCTTCCTGCTCAAGTTGAGGCTCATTTGAGTCACGGGCAGGCAGGGTTCTCACAAAGTAGACCGATGATAAAGGGAACGAAGAAATAAGTGCGATGTCGCCATAGTCGAATGCCGTGCAGAATTGTGATTATCAGAAAGATAACTGCGAAAATAACGGCCGCCACGATTGAAGGGGTGTAGCGGTATAGAGCGAAGTCGATACCTCCATCGCTGCTGCTGGTGGTCATGGTAGGCAGGTTGACAAAGCGAGTACAAGTCAAGTTGATGGGTGACAGATGAAATTACGCTACAACAATAAGAAAGAAGTGTTCACTTTATATCAAATTTACAGTCAAGGCAACTTCAATATCATCCTGAAAATAGATTCTCCCAGCTAATCATCTCCATGAAATTTCTTCCCAAGTACCGAAACCTGGATCCAGGACGTTTGAGGGGATGCGACAACGCGGATACGAGAATGCGAGAATGCGAGCGAAGAAATACGAGCATACGAGCGGGGCCAACCAGAAACTTTAAAGAGTCTAGTTTGTAGAGTGGCGATGCTTCGGCATACCTCCGAAATTCGATAAATGGCACCCCGGTACCCATTAGTTATGTTCTACGGTTGAGAAAGCTGTTTGACTGAAAACATCGATGGCATATACTGTCTGCCATTTGTTATTCATCCCAGAGACAGATACTGAATATTTCCCTTCGTATCGGAATTGACTAAAGATTTCTAGTCTAATAGTACACAAGACGAATCAATAGCATGAGAGGAGGCTTCAAAAATCAATTGAAAAAAAGGAAGACGTTCCAAAGTCCAATGCGGATGACACGCCAAATCAACATGCGCCCGAGCCGTCCAGCAACTTATCAGATCAACGCAAGGCAACCACGCGTCTTTATATGCGTCTCTGACAAACGCTGAGGAAAGGCGAAAATCCTCCAGCCAAGAACAAGCGATGCGTTTGGGCATCATGCACTGCCACGGTGGTCGTCGGAAGAAACTTGGCATCTCTATCTTCGATAACTTTGACGGTCTCGTAGTTAAACCTTTCAGAGTCTCCATCTGTTCGGTCTCGATCCCTGACCATGAAGACGCTCGCCGCTGCGACACGGTTATATGGATCATCGGCAGCCTGCATAAAGCCCACTGAATGCGGAATAGCAGCAGCGATTATGTTTCCCTCCTTATCGACGGAGAGATTGTCAAGCGGAACATTCAGAGGAATACTGTCAACCTCAACAAGACCATTATCTGATTCTTCATGAACAGTGATCATGCCCGATGCCGAATGAGAGACATAGAAACGCCCATCACGGCCGCGTACGACGCCGTTGGGGAACGAGCAATTTTCAGTAGCAACTACATCACAACTGCCGGTATCCGACCGACAGTAGGTCAAACTTCCGCCTCCGAAGAATATGACGCGATCACGAAACATGCCAGCCTTTTCGTCGTGGTCATTCGTCACCAAAATTCCAACTCCATCATTGGCGACTGCAAGGTTGTTGGGGGAGATAATAGCCTCGCTAGCGATGGTCTTCACATGCACCAGTGTACTTGAGGATGCCTCAAGGTCAAATATCTCAATGGTGGAGTTAGCGCCCACTTTGCGGGGGTTGAGCGGTTCTCCGGTGGCTGGGTCCACAGGTGGGCGATGGTTGATGAGCCAGAAACGCTGTTGGTGCTGTTGGTCTCCAATGCGTTTAATATCAAAGCCATGCAGATCGAGATCTCCAGGATAGTCGAATTTGAGTTGATGAAGTCCATACAGGCCGTCTGGGCCTGGCTCGTCGATATTCAACACTGAAATATGATCGGTGCGCGACCTTGCGGAAACATTGAACAAGCTCCCTCCCGGGTTCCATCCTGTTCGCGACCTAAGGCTGGTGCAAGCACCGTAGAGCTTCCTGGAGCTATGGTCAAGCCAGACATCTTCACACCCTTCCAGAAGAGGGTGTTGAATGCGCTCACAGTCCCAAGGAAAGTCCTCAATTGGTTGAATCACTCGGCCAAAGCCAAATATCAAGGTGAACGTGGCATGGAGATAGATGCGGTATGCGATGGCAACGACAAGTACTACGGTTGCCCATGCCAGGAACATGCGATTGCCACGTTTTGGTGTTTGAATAACCTCCACCATGGTTTGGAGAGACATTCAAGGTTGGATCATTCCAGATTGAGGGGGTTACGGAAGCTGCACATATCTCAGCCTTGTCAGCGTAGTCGGGTTTTGTTATACCTCCGGGGCCGACTTGCCCCGATTCGAATCTCGATTCCTGCTCAGGTGAGCAATGAACAAATAAAAGAGCCAGAGCGTGTAGAGTGACTAAGATGAGTCATGAATGCTACATCATTCACCAAAAATAAAAATCGATAGAATTAGAATAAATTCAAAGTAGCTGAGCAATTGTCCTCTTTCTACAAGCACGTAGGAAGGTCCAGGTACCCGAAAAGTCGCACGTTCGCTCGGCTGGATTTGGCCCCCACAGCCACTACCATGCACATGTCCGGAAGGCGTGTGATAATAACGACTGCTCTCTGTTGATAGGAAGATACCACCAACATTAGTTAATAGTATTTTCCTCAGACAGGCGTCCCGTGGCAGATCTTCACGTGAAGATCCTTTGACACTGATCAAAGTTAGGGGAATCTCTCTTTCAATTTGGAGGGCAGCATAGAGTGAAACAATATCTGCCTACTTTTGACATCTGTGGCATCACATCCCGCCGACAGACAGGTATTGAGGGCAAGCACGAATGGATCGCTGGCACATGTGCAGTCAGTGTTGAGGTAAGTGCCACAGCCGACTTCCTCGGCAGCTTGCTGGTTGCATTTGAGCTATTCAATGGGTCGTGTATCAGAACTGATTTTCTCTCGATAATCTTATTAGTCTCTCGCCTCGGACACATACCAAACACGGCGTCATGTCTTCAGGATTGTCAGGAGTCCCAGCCATCGCGACTGAAAGGAAAATTGCAAGCGGGGCTAGAATCGAGGGTTTCATTTTGCAGACTTTTTTTAGACACTCTGATGGAAGTCTCAATGTTGAGGATGTAAATATGAGAGAAACGATGGAGATTTTGAGCCTCTAAATACTGAATCGAAGCCAAAGACTGATGGAGACTTGATCTACAAATGATACCTTAGAGCACACAGATAAGTTACTCGAAACCGTCTGACGTACCCTGCAGTATCCGCCCTAATACCAATACTGTTATCTACATGTCTGTCTAGAACCTAGATACTCTGAGGCATTACTTTCGCGATCATGCAAGCAGAGTCATCATTGATCAACATGCATTGGCTCTCTATGTACTCACAGCTCAAAGGCTATTGAGTAACCAGTAGAAACCTCATCCGAGAAGCCCGAGAGTACACAAGACACCTCTATGGTATGCAGTTAGTCTGTGTGTCTTTGATCTCCTCTGCTTTTGACTCTTGTGCGACCTCATATCATCTCGGTAGCATAGAGCAAAATTTCCAAGCTAAGCGTGTAAGAGGCTTTCTAAGCATTTACCTATCTGACACGCAATACGCTTTATTAAACAGCTGAAAGTATTTATGGATATTAACATTTAAGATCACAAGATCGAGTTTATCATTGCTTGAAGCCGGACTCAGCTATCGTAGCTTCCAATTGTTTAGTTCCTCCCGATGCACCACTGTCGGGCTGCACTTGAAGCTGCTGTCTGAATGACGATATCCATGCCGGATTATCCGCAATAGATTGGTTCCAGGAGTCCTCCGAATCATAAAGTAATTTCCTCGATTCTTGTTGGAACATCTCGTCGGTGGGAATAATGCCCAGACTCATTTGCTGGCGAGCATAGCGGCTGAGGTGTTGTGTCAATATACCCGTAAAGGTCTGCAGTGGTACCATTGTCTCGCCCTTTGGAGCTACTTGCAAGGAAGGTTCCGATAAGGCTGGTGATTCATTCTGCGCTTGGGCGCTTGCATTGGCAGCAATCCAGTCTGCTCGTGCAGAGATCTGGGCTAGGTGATCCTGGGCAGACTTGCTTGATGCTGAAAATGGGACCATCGTCTTAGACTCCCAGCTGAGAAGATATGGCGGTAGAGAATTCATAACCTTGTCTGCAATCGCTGGCGGGAAGTCATGATCCCCTTGCCAGTCACTCATTGTCATGCCTTGACGAAAGTGATTCGTCAAATGGTCTGCTCTCTCATCCCAGCTTTGGAGTCGTTGGTCACAGAAGCCACAGCGTGAGGTGATAGTCGGGCCAGCTATTTTCCAGTCGTCAATCATGGGTAAGGTTTCCAGACTATGCACAAGTCTGAGGTGTTGAACTAGGTGGTCCTTCCGGCGAAAGATGCGAGTTGAGTCAGAGCATTGGAAGTGATTATGCGCATCAAGATGCTCGGGGGATGGCTCTGGAAGACTGCAGTAGACACAGTGCATCCTGCCTGTCACGGTCGATACTACCGCGCCTCCATGCGGGGTGCATGCCCAGCCTCCCAGGTTGAGGTGAAGAGATTTTTCGTGGCGAGACCAATCGAACTTATTTTTGAATGTATCGCAGCAAAATGTGCAGCAGAATATTCGGTCATTCTCCAACCCAGTCGGTTTCCTGGGTTTCCTCTTACTCTTGCCGACTCGCGTGCCCGACTGGGAATTTTTAGGCGTTGACACTGCAGACTGTGTCGAAGCCGAAGACTGCCATGACGATGCACTCGTGCCACTCCTGGAGCTAGCCAAGGAGGCTGGTCGGCGATGATGTCGGAATGCACTGCTAGTTCTGTTCGAGAACGCCTCGCCGATAGGCACTCCTTCCATAGCCTGTTCTGACTTATTGACGGCCTGCATGATTGCTGACAGTGATGCCGGCTCATCCTCTGGTGGTGATTCTTGCCATCTCTGCATTGGATCAAGAGAGCTTGTAATATTTGGTGTAGATCTTGCACTCGTTGTCTGTCCTAGCCTGTAAAGAGAGTACCGGCTTCTTCTCCTAGGCAGGCTGGAAGGACGATTCAGGGTTTGTATTGGAATAGCTTGCGACTCTGACCCCATCACTGGCTCAAATAACGAGGACTCGCCACTGTCCAGGAAAGGCATATAGTCACCCGCGTCCTGTTCAACTATCGGAGTGTGGCAAACAGGAGAAGGTGAAAGTCCGGGTTGATACAATCCAGCCAGATCAAATTGCAGCTCGTGACAATCCAATGGAGGCATGGGAACCGCGTTTTGATCCTGGAAATCATACTCGGTCGACCCAAACGGACTCTGAAAATCACCAGGAATCCACGGGCCTGCCGGCCAGCCCGATATGGCCGGAAGTCCCTCGTTATTGTTCGACGGGACGAATTCAAAGTTAGTGTCATTATGCAGAAACTCCACTGCAGTGGTTGCATCCCCATCTTCCATATAATTGTAACGGGAAATTCCGTCTAGGGCGCCGCCAGCTGGCAGAATGTAAGCATTTCCATCAACCTACAAGTTTCGGCGGCAAACTCCGAAGCGGATGACTTGACTCACCGAGCGGCGAAGGTCTTTGGAGGTCTTCGAATTCAAGTGGCTGGGAAGTCGGCGTAGGAGCCTGAAACCCCCAAGAGTCTCTTGTATCAGGCATAGATCGGTTTCAATCTTGGAGGTCTGAAGCAACTTGGGATGAGATGAAGGTGGCGTCGCGTAGGTTCGTCCCCGAAGTCGGCCATCGGACCGATCGGGCTTACCGCAAAAAGGTCACGGTGCTTGTGGGGCACAACCGTTCAGTGGCGGAGATATGTTTATGTGTGGACATCCCTTCTTTGCATGACTAGGTAGAGTGTATCATCTGCGATTTGGAATATTGAATTTATACTACCTCCTACTTGCCACTAATTCAAGATCTATATGTCTTTAGATAAGGTCATCCTTCAACCTATTCCGAATGCCTGCCATCATGCGAAAGAACAACATCTTGATCTGCTGGTACCCGTCATCAGATGCAGACTCAAACTTGATTAATCCGTCATGGTCAGTGCCAATGAAGATACACGTCGCCCTCATATTGTTCGAGTCGTGCTATTCCATAACCAAGAAAGTTAAGGGCTGGATCACTTAGTTATAGCGCAAGGTTACTCACTACCATTTGTGCATCATTGTGACTCGTTGGACCTTGCCCCTCACTGGCAATCACAATATCGAACTGATCATTTATTGTCGTGAATTGATCCAATACGTTGAGCATCCACTTTGCTTCCTTGTAGCTGTCAGTTGCCTGCTGACCATCTCCTTCATTTGCCGCAAGATAGCTTCGAAGCCCTTCCATTCGTGGGTCTAATTCTGGTGTACTCATGAGAAAGAGACCATGTGTTGACTCTTTTATGCTGCGGAAGTGTTTCAGGGGACTTTCACATAATGATTCGGAGTAGTTAAGGGCCTATCAAGCATCAATCAATATGATAGTTCAGGGGAAAAGCGCGGATGCCAAGGCCGGGTACATATTTCACTACCGTTCCACCTAAGCTATGCGCAACAAAAATTATTGGTCGATTTTGGCTCTATAATCTCGTTAGCAAGCATAGATGCTGGCGCTGGTGACGGTGGGCTGCGCTCTATACATTCGTCGATTCTCTCGATTGCCACAGTTCTGAAATTAGACTCTCGGAGACTCTTTCTTGCCAGAACTTGCCACCATTTTCATTCTCAGTTGATACATTGTAACCCCAAGTATATATTCTCGAGCTGGGTAAATCAACTGGGAGCAAACTTCGAAGCCAATTGGTTCCATTTACGGCAGTCCACGACTTTTCGCGGTGCCCGTTCAGTCCATGAACAGCAATGACACTGCCAGCGATTGTTAGTAGACCTTAAATCCAACAGAGAAAATGCCAATTACCCACTCTACTTGTGGATCTACGCCTTCGTACAAAAGTTTCAGTCCCTGTTCACTGGATCCCTAAGGAAACATCATGGCCGATATGAGAAGAATGGCCAAGAAGTAGTTATATCTCTCAAGCTCACCGTCTGTGACTGCCCGGAGAAACTTCTCTTGAATGGCCAGCACTGAAAGCATGACATTTCTTTGCGGCGGGATGCTGGAAGTTGACTGGGGTGGTCTCTTAGGGGAATCAGTGGGCCTCTCGACCATGACACTCGGGCGGGGCTCTTGGAAGGTTGGGGGCCGTGATCTCGATTACGTAAACATATCACAATCCCAGGTCATCCAAAATTTCGTGGTGTTTGTTCTTGATCCAGTTCCATCTTTCAAGTCATTCCAAACATGTCTCCGAATACACAAACTCCCGATGAGGTCTTCCGGGATTCTTCCGTACCGGCCGACTCCAAGATTGATCATGCCGCTTCGATCAGGTACTGGAGCAGTCTTCCAAGCACTACTAGCAATATGTTGGGCATGCTTGGCACCTACCCATGGTATTCACGCATTGAATTGCAAGGGTCCAAAAATTTCTTGAATAAAGTTCGGCGTCTTTCACCTATGCTTCCAACCGAGGGCAAATTCAACCTCGGAGTCGATTGCGGTGCTGGTGTGGGACGTGTCACTGAGGGGTTTCTGCAGCATGTCTGCACGGTGGTAGACGCGGTAGAACCGGTGCAAAAGTTCACCCAAGTCATCCAAGAGGGACAACTCAAGAAAGACGGCGTTATTGGAGACATCTATACCCTCGGTCTGGAGAATTGGTATCCGGAGAAGAAATACGACTTGATCTGGACTCAATGGTGTGTGGGTCATCTCACAGATTCGCAACTGGTTCAATACGTGTCACGGTGCCGGGATTCGTTAACAGAAGGTGGAATCATGGTGATCAAAGAAAACTTATCCACACATCCTGGCGATCAAGACATGTACGACGATGAGGACAGCAGCGTGACAAGGACGGACGCGAAATTCAAGCAGATCTTTAACGAGGCTGGAATGGAAGTGATCAAGTCGGAGATTCAGACGGGATTTCCGAAACAATTCAAGCTCCTTCCTGTCAAGTCTTACGCGTTACGACCGAAAATCTGAGAATCCTCATGTCTTGGCGAGTCCACAAGGGGTTCTGGATTTCATACCGCTCCTGATTTATCGACCACTTTGCTTGCCATGGCGCTTAGTGTTGCAAATCATCTCTCAGAATCATTGCACTTCTGTCGTATTAGAAAAACCTTGCATCATTGGGTCAATTGATATCTGTGATCAATCGTGATCCACCGGCCTTGCAAACCTTTTCCGGGAGGTTTATTTCTCTGGATCTACGTTATTCTTGAAATGACGCGAGCGGGTGGCACAATA
Source organism: Penicillium daleae (assembly GCF_028827525.1). NCBI lineage: Eukaryota > Fungi > Ascomycota > Eurotiomycetes > Eurotiales > Aspergillaceae > Penicillium > Penicillium daleae. Next base: position 1,554,912 of record NW_026623157.1, on the reverse strand, counting down.
AGCAATGGCGCTATAAATTCGATACATCGGCAGGACAATTTCCAACAAGCACAAAGCTGGAGGAACTGCTTCCGCCCAAATCCCGCTTTCTGTCAATCAACATTGGAGTCCCCTAGGTAGACCTGTGGGTAGATCTGATCTATCTTCGGGGTTTGCGTCGAGGGACTTGATTAATCGGCGACTTTGTGCTAGGGAAGAAATGTAATTGAAACCCACTGTCAATTTTGAAAATCATTTCAAGGCTTCAAGGGGTCATCTTCTTCGCAGTCGTGTGGAGATGAACGCGTGGTGCCTTGCCACGTCCATTTTTCCAGGCTTGGCGACCTGGGATTTTCACCGTATCCAACCACATGGTAGACATATAGTGTCTGTCTGAAAGTGCGCAATAGTTAAATTTCTTGTAGCCAATGATTGTCAACTTTGTGAAACTTTTCTCATCAGAAAGTTAGTACCATGGGCGTGTGGTCAGCCATCTTCGTTTTTGGGACCCTGTAGATCAACCCACACTTTCCATAATTGAGTTGGAAAGCGCCCATTTTGTCCATTGTCTGATGAACAAGCTCTAAACCTTGAAAACACAACGCGCAATGAGGCATGAGACAAGGTCCACTTGTTAGATCAACTCATCACCCCTAGATTGTCAGTCCTCTGTTCCGGGCTCACTACTAAAATTGGACCGGCTCGCGAATAAGGTTAGCTAGAACCCGCTACCCACAACCCAAAATGCCTTGCGTCATAGGTCCTACCCCTGTCGATGATCGTCCTGCGGATCTAGCAGATCATCGAAATTGCGGCTTTTTGAAAAGATCGTGAAGGTCATGGTTAGCTATGTGCTTCCATGAAGACCTAGTATATAACCATTCGTGGTTTCGGGCGGCCCTTTGTCATTTCGTTAGTCCGCACGCAGTATTTACTACGTTGGTGCGATAATGGGCCGAGCGTGAGTCAGATTTCTCAAAAGACTTTCTTGAAGGCAACTAATTAGGCACCAGAATTGACGGTTCAGCGTTGAGCTGGGCTGAAGCTGAAGAGGCTGCGCCTACTATTCGCAAATGGGCTACTGAGGTAAGTGGTCCTCGCAACTGCCAATGATATGCGCTAAACTCCACAGCAACTACTTCGTCTTTGGCATCAACAAAAGAATCGAAACGACCCTGACCCATTATGGGGGGATGAAGTGAGTTCTGACACCCACTCCTTAAAACAGACAGATTCACTGACATAGGAACCCAGATCGAATACGCGTTAGTCGACTTGGATCGCAAAAATTCACGAGCCACCTTGCTGCTCGAGCAAGAGAAAGTAATCCGGCAATGGGAGGCTAGAAAGTTCTGCTTAAGTGATGCGTATGATCAGCGTCTCACGCAAAGATTGAAGCGTCGATGGCTGACAAGGGTCTTCCAGGGCCGCTTTACAATGGGAGTGGGCAACTTACGTTGTGGAAACCACTCCTGCAGCTCCATACAATGGCAGGATAACAGATCTATTGGAAGTCGAAGCAAATATGCGGCAAAGGTACTATAAGAGCCTTTTTGTTCATGATGCGAACTAACAACTCACTCAGGAGGCAGTTGATAAACCGATTCCTCTTGCCCCATCAGCAAGCCATGTCTCTTTGCGTCTTTCCTCGAGTGGGAGTCGAAGATAGATGGACCACTCCCAGCCCACCTAATCGTCTCGTCTGTCCACTTCCTCGATATCAACTGCTGGCAAAAAACGTCCAAAGCCGTCCTCAAGGTCGAATGAGGACTTATTTCCCAATCTCTCGCGATCACTTAACGTCGAGTCCGTTCCGTGATGACCCGCCAACGGGAAAAGGAATTCTTGAACATCTTTGCTTGGATGAGCTAGAGATTGGAACTGGGTGCTGCAGCATTCAAACCACCTTTCAAGCCGCCAACGAAAGCGAGGCTCGATGGTTATACGACCAACTCATTCCGCTGGGTCACGTCCTTCTCGCGATGACTGCTGCGACGCCGATGTGGAAAGGATACCTTGTTGATACAGACATTCGATGGCAACGTTTTGGAGACTTGGTGGATGATCGTCGACCCGGGGAAATGGATTTCGTGGTATGAGGGAACTACTCCATTGCGAATATACAAAACTGACGACACAAAGCCACCCCGTTGGACATGGAATCGGACATATCTCTCCCTCGAAAAACCACCGATGCTAGGAGGTAACACCCCTCTGCAGCCTATGGATAAGACTATTAAGAACCGTCTACTGGAAGGTGGCATGGATAATGCACTCGCGGAACATTTTGCATCAATCCTCACCCGCGACCCTCTCCTCCTGACTCGAGCAGACATGGAAAATCTGAATGAGTCAAACACAAGACTTTTTGAGCTTCTTCACGGATGTGTCTGGCATCACGTTCGTTTCAAGCCACCTCTCACTGACAATGGCCCTGGATGGTGCGTAGAATTTCGACCGATGGAGGTGCAGCTGACGGATTTCGAGAACGCTGCATTCGCAATCTTCATGTATCTGCTTTCACGAGCAATCACCACCTTCCATTTAAACTTCTACCTACCACTTGACATGGTCGGTGAGTCTTGGGAAATGGCCCAGAAGCGCAATGCTGTGGTAGAGGGACGTTTCTGGTTCCGGCGGTCTGGATGGTCTTCGAATTTCTACTCGAATGATCCATCCACTAAATCTACATGCAAAGATTCGGGGCATCGTCAACGTGCCGAGGAGGAGTACGGGCTCATGACTGTGCATGAGATTATCAATGGTGAAAGCATGTCCGGGGGTTTCCCCGGGTTGTTAGCCATGGTTTGGCAGTATCTTGATTATACCGATGTTTCCACTGCCGAAAAGGCCAAGCTCACACCGTATTTGGATCTCATTGAGCGACGCGCAAACGGCACCGATCCAACTCCGGCTTCTTGGATGCGAGAATTTGTCTGCCGGCATGAGGATTATAACCGCGACAGCTATGTTAGTGAAAGAGTTTGTTATGATATGATGGAAGAGGTACTTGATTCGAACAAGATATAGAGAAGGGAGTTCAATTTGGATTTAATCAAAAACTACAGGAAGAAGAAACTTCTAAAGAGTTCTTGTAATGCCTGACACTATCTCCGTCTCCATCTCCCCGAAATTCCTCTCAGGATTCACTTGGCAAAGCAGACCAGTGTGCAGATCATATTTCCACTTGTCACTCCCAACTCCACTGTAAGCCCACAGACTCTCGGTTGGATCATACTTGCGTTTGATTTCCAGTAGCCTGTCATATTTGGGGCCGTAGAAATCGTGTTTCCAAGTGCGACTGAAACCATTTGCGGCGTTCATGTATGCCCCAATGTCAGGAGCCCACTTTCTCCAAACAGGCTCCTTTTTCTTTTCAAACCACTCTGCTGCAGCTGCTAGAGACTCTCTAGGGTCATCGGTCGAGTTTATCTGCGCACCCCATGCCATCGTCAGAGTATACGCGGTTCTCCAGGACCAGTTTTCGCTGGCCCAGCGTTTCCTTGGGACTTGGGCTGGGCCAGGTCCAGCTTGGAGATCAAAGCGCAACAGATTTCTGTCCTCGGGATTCTCAGCGACGGAGATTTGACGAAGATATTTGTTCAGGTCTTCTTTAGAAATGTCAGACAGCTCCACTCGCCCTAGGAGTCGCCCGGTGTAGATACGGGATGACCCGGCGAAATTGCTAGAGAGGAACTCAGGCGCCGCAAACGACCGGAAGTCTTCAGAGAATGGCTCTGTTACAGTGACGGTCAGGTTCCCTTTGCTGGCGGCGTGAAGACGAGTGACCAACTTTCTCAGCATGTCGCGCATACTTCCAACGGTGGTATTAAAGGCGAAAAGTTTGGCCGATACGGCTGGACCAGCCACAGCTTGGGGCAAGTGGAGGTATTTCTGGGCCATTTTACCAGTAATTGAGTCAACAGTGCCGGTCACTCCCCCATCCATCAAGTCTGGGAATTGCGAGGCAAAGTCAGCGAAAGCCGCCCACGCAGCATCTTCCATGGGACGAGATGTATCACGAGCGTAAAAGGTCAAGGCGCTGCTCACAGCATTCTCTGGAATGGGATTAGTCTTAATGACGAATTTGGTCACGACTCCGAACTGGCCACCACCTGCTCCGCGAATAGCCCAGAATATGTCTTGATTTTGCTCGTCATTTGCGACGAGAATGCGTCCCTCGCTGGTGACGACTGTAGCTTGATAGATATGGTCCGACGAAAGGCCGTGATGGATAGATAAGACACCATGACCACCATTGGTTAACTGTCCACCTAGACCAACTCTTACATCCTCGGCGCCGACAACCGATCTGTTGGCTTCATTTACAGCAATGTACGCGGAACCCCAGGAGGGTACCACCGCCGCAGATCAGGACGTCTAGCGTGTCTTTACTTCCCGGAATGCGCCAATCTGTTTTGTGCTCCATGTTCCGGAAGTTGTGCGTCCAGATAGACAAAGTATATGCACCCGTTGACCTGGAGATATCACCCTTAGCGTCATTTCATCGTAGTCTTGATATTATCATGCTGTCTCAGTGATAGTACCGAAGCGCCAAGGAATACTTACCAGCCATTGAAGTCATGCCCCGTAGACTTGATGACAATACGGATATTTCGTTTAGAAGCCCATGCCATGGCCTTCGCAATTTGTTCCCCCTCCGTGGCATCGACGACATACTGCGGTAGCCCACCAATACTGCACCCCCTTTCCTCGGTGAACCCACTACTGCCAGGTGGAAGGCAAGAATTATTCGTGAAAATAGAGTAACTGACGCTTTCCGGCCATGAAGCGTGATATGCACTGAGTTTCCATCGTTCTTGGACTTCAGTACAATTGTAAGGCGAGTTGAGCGGATTTCTCATCGTTGGATAGCCATGTATCGCTCTGCGGAGATGACTTGCATAATGGTAAATATGTCGGACCGGTGACGAGCGAAAGGGGAAAGGAAAGAGCATGTAGAATTAACTGATACATATTGAGCAGAAATGTCAATCTCAATCAGCTTGACACGAGAGACCACTCTTGAATCCTGGATTTGGGCGGATTTTCTTCTGATGAAATCTTATGTAGAATGTCGCGTAGGCTATCAAGTAACCTGCTCGTCATTATGAAAAATGGCGCGGAAGAGATGCCCAGCAACCTATTCCGAATACAGAATCTACCAAAATACCACGGCAGATCTTGACCGCATTGCTGGAATTATATCGTTTTCTTTTTTCTCTCATTCTTTATGCCTGGTGATTTGACCGTGGTGCTGCTAGCAGGCAAATGAATTCTTTCGTTGTTGATTCAGATAGAAGATTTTTTGACACGAAACACGTCGATCGATTTATGTCTGTGTTGCACCACGGATCTCATGCAATTTTTGCAATTTCTTGGCAACCATATGCCCATCAGAAAGATCTACAAAGACCCATCTGGCCTTCCGAGCGAACTTGAGCACAGCCCAAAGCCCAAAGAAGACAAAGATCTACCACGCGGCGGCGCAAGTCAGTATTGATCAGGTAACAACTGAGCTGCTGGAAATATCACAACGACTTACAGTCAAGTACGGAGCAACGAAAGGGAGAAGATGGAATCCTTTCCATAGGGCAGCTCCACCAGCTATCACAAGGAGAAAAAGACAGCCTGAGAAGGCTAGGTAAGCCAACAGCGGCTGTCCGTGACTGCGATATGGATATTCGTTATAATCGTCCCGCTCGACTTGGAGTACGCCTTTGTCTCTGAGAATTTTCCGATGGGTCGTAATGCTATATGGTTCGAACTTAATATCTTTCCCAATCAACGTTCACAAACACTCACCAATGGTAATATCGAATAAAAGCCAAGCATTCACAAGCCCAGACAATGAGAACTGCCATAGAGGCCATCTCGCTCAGGATTTCGACAAACTAACTCAGTGTAAGTCACAATATCGGCTTAGTTTAATGCGCCTCAAGAGAGTATTTTACCTTATTAATAGAGTTGCGGGTCTCCGGTTTTCCGATCAATTGTAGAAATGGAACCCACGAAAACGCAAAAGCAGAGAACACAACAGAGCGGATCGGAACTTTGTGACGATTCGTCTTTCCAAACCATGCGACGACGCGTAAGTACCAGGGCTGTCCCTTGCCACCTTCCAATCCACTTGCGAGACCAAATAAAGTCCGCGAGGCAACATAGAGGTTGGTGCTGGTACATGTGAGGCAAGTGAAAATCAAGAAAACATTAAAAACATCTGCGAGATGTGGAATGCCTGAATTCAAGGCAACGGCAACGAATGCAGCTCTGCTGCCAGGCGCGGGACAGTGGTCTTTGGCATCTTCCGAAAGCCAACTCACACGGGGAAGCTCACAGTCTCCTCGGTATATGTCTAGAGTAACCAGAAATCCTGCAACAGTGTATGCAGCTGTGGCAAGGATTGATATGAAGATTGCAGAAAATTTCACAGTATTTCCAATCAATGTATCATTTGGGCGAGGTGTCACATCCGACGGTGCTCTTGACCCTGGGTTCTGGTTTGGCCATTTTGCCTCCAGCGCAGAGGCCGCAACGATCTCAATCCCAACATACGAGAAGGTTGAGATGGACATTCCCATTCTAGTCATCTCTTAGTCGGTCTGAAATTTCAAGATAGGCCAGACCACTTACAACAGGGCAGTAAACCAATTCGGAGCGGCATCAGAGTCATATGCAGTAGGCGAGCTCCAGTCTGCTCGATTTAGCAGGGAATCATAATGGCCATGGGTGCAATTTGACTTACATTTGACACCAAGTGGAGAACCATCTCGCGTTCCAACTTTTCAAATGATGTGTCAGTCATTTGGCTGAGGAAGCACCAAGAAGTTACATATAGCAGCAAGATTAGTAAATACTCACCCCCTCTATTGATGGCAATTAATGCGCATACTATGATCGCAAGACATAATAGCTTAATGCCTCCCGTAAGGACTTCCAGCATGCCATAAATCTTGCAGATTGTCAACATTGATTCTACTGAGGTATCAAATTTGCCCAGGGAATAATTCAGTCTTACCTCAATTTTGAATGCGTTCGCGCAAACTAGAATGAGGGGAATCAAAAGATACAGAACTCCTGCGTGAATACCAGTGCTGTCGTTAATGCCAGGCCAGAAGTTGAACTCGGCAGCTGAGGTTGCAAGGAGCGTAGAAAATGACATGGAATATGTGAACCTGTGAGAACTATAAGTAAATGGATTGTCATCGTCACACATCGCCTCAATTATTTCCAGGCTGGTTAAAGAAAATGTGCATACCAGTAGGCGACTCCAACAGCAATTCCCAGCTCAACATCGACAAACTCGCTGACATACACCGATAATGCGCCGGGTATGGGCCAGATGCAAAGCATCTCTGACACGCACTGCATAACGGACCAGGACAGGAGTCCTACCAGGAGGAAGGACAGAACAACAGCTAAAGGGCCACCAAGCTCGAGGACTTGGCCTCCTCGCCAGTACAGACCAGTTCCAAGGACCGCATTGATCGTGATCATCTGTTTTGGGAGGTTAGCTTGGCCCGAAAAACATTCAAAATCTTTGGACTTGCACAGCGGTCGCTCAGATATAGAGTCATGATAGAATTGAAGATTCGTGTACAGAAATTTGACATACAAAAATATGGATGCCTTTCAGGCTTCGCTTCACCATTCTGTCAGGACTCGGGGTGACAGTAATCAGCTTCGGGGGCGCTTTGGAGAACCCAGTGGTTTCTCTTGGATACGAAGGACCATCCTGACTCGAGATACTCTGGCAATCGGGCTCATCATCACTAGGTTGCAGTGGTGTGGGCTGCACTAATAAAATGGAATCAATTTCCTCGGTCTGCGTGAATGTGCTCCTAGTCTGCGGCTTATTCCCGAGGTTTTGCGCTTCACCAGGGGAGACATGAGTGGTATCGAATGTTCCATTGTTGATGCTTTGTTGTACACCTTTTGAAGACTCTGATATTCCGGTCGACGGGCTGGTCAGGGGGATCCAGATAACCTGCCGTAAGGACGGCATCCTGTCCAGGAGAGTGCTCACGTGGCTTTGATTGACAGTGTGAAAAGAAAAGCACCAGAAGTAATGCGTGGTCTGAATGAAGGCTTTCAACCGCATTAAACGAGAACATATCAGAGGGAGTACATTTGCAACCCGGAGGCTTCTCATACGCATCTCCTAGGCAATTTTTAGCAGCCCCAAATATCAGCATGTTGCTTGGGCTGTAGGCGGCTCTGGTGCGTCCTGTGCTCGACTTCTCAGATAACAAACACAATGCGCCCCACGGGCCGTGGCAAGGATACTGTACAAACGTGCATAAGCCTATCTGTGTTTGCGATATATGATAGGCGAGACCTGAAGTGGCCAAACTTTACTGCAATGCACGCGACCGAGGGCAACGTTGTAACCCCATTTTACCCCTGCACAGCGGTCCGTGCCAGGCTCGTGTTGACGTGTTCAACAGCAGGTCACTTTATCTTCAGCCGCGGGGCTGGGGCAGGGAAGCCTAAGCCCCGTTTCATATTTGGTGAGCAGAACCCGCAGTGAGAGGGACTTGGTGCTACGTGCTCATATTCCAATTTCACATTATGGCCGACAAAGCCCACCAAGGACAAACCGCCCAAAACACCACCTCGAAATATCTCACACAAGACAAGCTTCAACTCCTGCTGGAGATATTATTTCCAGGACAAAAGGAGTTCAATATCCGAGTATGGAGTAGTGTGCACTTTTCTTTTTCTTTGCTCGCCCTTAAGGCTAATTCTAAGCACAGATGAGAAACGATCAATGGTACTTCACCGCACCGAGAATTGTGGGCGATGTGAGTTTAGAACTATATCCTACCAGCCACCATAGAGCTTTTAGCTAATGCAAACTCGTTCTGAAGGCTGAGATCGAGTATGGAGAATCAACTTCCAGTATTCCACTGCTCTGTGGGTGGAGAAACATGCAGTTAGTTTGTAGCAAGGTGCTGACCTTCGAGACTTAGACCTGAACGAGACTATTAGTCGACCAATCGATTGAAGGTGCTTGCACGGAGGTGATATGGGCAATACGAGGCCGTTGCGGACGATCTTATAGGTCAGGCGGGTGAGGCTGTGGACATGAGGCGCAGGCCAAGGCAGAAAAGGGGCAATCCAGAGTCTTGACTCTTTGAGGTGGATTCACGGGCTGCCTCATCTTGTCTGAAGATTTGCGCTTGTTTATAACAGTTGACTACAAGACTAATTACCTTCAATTGGCAAAGAATAATCGATCAGGAACTCTTTCCCTAAAATGGTTTCCTTAGATCACTGCTTCGTTGATCAATTGACCGAGGCCGTACAGATTTTCGATGTCGGGTTAAGTCCATTGGCATCATCTTTGGAAGGGTCTTATCAACGGTCAGATGTATCAAACAAAGAGGAGCTTGTGGCACATTTGCAAAGTTCCCGTGAATACCCCCACGCGTGCCGTTTTATGTTAGTTTTCCCCAAGGCATTGACCCTCTACTATTGTAGCTGATGTCAACAGATCAATCTGCCAGAGGAACTCGTGGCGCCCGTTGCAAATCACTCGGCCCATGCTTGATGCTATTGTCGCCGAGCATGAAATTGACTCCTCGTTCTGGGAACTTCCGTCTTGTTTCTATCAACGTAGCGATGATATTGAGTTGGTCTTTTGTGTCCCATTCACCTTGGTTCGCACAGACTCAATAATAGGTAGCAGACCGGTTCCCAAGATCCATGTGGTTGGAGCATACTGATGATAGACTTTCTTCCTAACTAGAGGTCTCATACACACTAAGATACCCAGAGTATAAAGAGAATGAGAACACATGGACCATCAGACAAAGCGGAGTTTATCATCGGTTTGATACCGCAACGTCCAAAAGCATATTCATTTTGTTCAACCCCACACCCCTGTCCAGCACACACAAGGAGGTTGAAAATTTCCTGACCGGGTCTCCGTCATTGGTTATGGAGGAGCCCTTTTGGCTACATCGGCTCCTGTTTTCTATACATATCCCTGCTTGGAGGGGGTATATCGGGTCATTAGAACGACAATTCTTGCCTATCACCAACACAGCTTTTGCAACATTTATCGAGGAGCCATTGCGTCTGAGTTATGATCATCTCAGCACACTGAGTAACTTGGAGATTCGCTTTCTTCAAGTTCCAGCCATGATTACATCCGCGACAGAAGTTATCGAAGAACTATGTGCACTCTTTGACACCTTATCGCGCCCCCATATAGAAAGCCAGGTCCTTCAAAATCATCGTCGCAAATGCCTAGTCTATTCTCGAACAGCAACACATCTCAAGGACCGAATACAAACTATTGCCCGCTTGCTTGCAGATACGCTACTGCTTCGCGACCAAGTAGTCGCAAGAGAGCAGAACAAAAACATTTTCCAGCTCAACAAGTCGGCTGTTTTCATCACTACCCTCACATTGCTCTACCTTCCAGCCTCATTTCTCGGCGTAAGTGCGGTTCCTTCTGCAGTCGTGAAATCCGCGCTAGTCTCTTCGTACTGATGGCTTTCTTGTCTTAGACTTTCTTTGGCATGAACTTTTTTGCTATGGATCAGACTAACAACCGTATTGTCGGCACTCCCATGGTGTGGATTTACGTGGTCGCCTCAGGTGTGCTCACCGCGTTTACGTTCCTGTTCTACTACTGGCTATTACATCGAGATGGATTTGTGTTCCGCAAATTGGTGCCGAAAGTGCCTGAGTGGAACATTCAGACTTTGAGGCGCCAATTGACAAATCGCAGAAAGGGTGACGTGGAGCTACAACGCTTTCAACTTTGAGGCTTTCTGAGAATTCCGCCATTTTCAAAATCGCGAATATTCACTCCAGATATCTTCCGCTATATAGGCCTCAGCTGTATCCTTTTCAAAATGTCTTTCAGGATTACTTTTATTGAATACAAGGAAACTTTCATCCATAACTATAAGACTCATACATAGCCCCCAGAAAAGTCAACTAAATCTTCACTTTGTAAATCGCCCGCTGGTTGGCACTCATCAAGGCTGCAAGTAAAATGTATTTTCCCCATTTTATGTTCCCCAGCGCCTCGGTAAATTGATCACTATACGAAAGACCCGGAAATTGTGCCAGCTCAGTGATGGATACACCACTGACTCCCGATACAGGCAAATGTACCTGTAGCAAAATCATATTATGACTGGCCACATGTCTTCCAATTGCGAACATCTCGCCTTTATCCCATCCTGTAATCAATTTTAGTATACGATATTGCTTGATGTCAGCCTGGATGGCGGGGACATGGCTTTCTTCCTCCAAACTCTGTATGTAAAGGCGTTTCTCTTTTGTCACAACTGCACATCTGCTAGGCTGCCGATAGAGGGGCGCGAAAGTAGTAAAGAGGCCAACATTGGCACCGCTGTCAAAGCCCTTAACCACGAAATAATTAGAGCTGCAAACACTTTGTGGTGGCCATATAGAATAAATACTCACTTGTGATTTGATGATGACCGATTCTAGTCGCTTTGACTTCAAGCATATATGAATAAGCGTAGCTGTTTCCTCCAGACTGCGGATGTTGACTCTCGGGCGAACAACCAGGTAAATGTCGTCGCTCGTCGGGAATGACAACTCGACAATGTCTGTTGCTGGCCACTCGAGCTCCTCTGTCTGCGTGCATTGGTCAGGGGTCGCGACCCGTGCAATATACAGTAACGCTCGATGCTCCGTTCCAACTTTTCCGTGCAAGATACAGGCCATCACTTCGCTATCAGGCGAAATAGCGAGATCCGCTATCTCTGGTAGTGGTGAAAAGAACCGCTTCCGACGGGCGAAGCTGGCGTCCACCGACCGACCCCCTCTTAAATTGAAGACATAACACTTCAAACCGTACTACGTTAGCCAGTGAATCTTGCCAAAATGAACATTTTAGTGCTACTTACTTGAAAAGTACCTCCAGAAGTCGAAGCGATCAAATATCGGTCTGTCAATCGAATATTCTTCCAAATCCAGTTTGAGTTTTCACTTTCCAGAGACCACTGGCCTTGTGGCTTTGCCTCAACATCTTCGGTTGAGAGCGATACCGACGTAAAAAGCGTGAGTTCGGTGTCAGTCCAAAATAGAACAAGAGATCCATCACTGGATATTTCGCAGTTTTTGAAAGGATTCGCTGTTTTGAGCGTCCATCTGCCGATGTATCTTCCAGGTTCAGGTATCGCTCTGCGAGGCGGAAGACCACTAAGTAATATTTGCTTGATCATCGAACCCTGGTCGGGTAGTTCTCTCCTCGACTTCAATTTGTCAGGATCCCCCAACATTATATAAATTTCCTGTGTTTCTAGCAGCCTTTTTGCAACTCTGTCCACGCCACATCGTTTTGCTTGGTCTCGAAACACGTCATTCTCGAGAAAGTGCAACATAGCTTTTAACGCTTTCCCTTCTTCGGGCTCCCGCTGTTTACCGTCCAGGATTAGACGTTTGTGCCAATATTTGACGACTGGGTGCGCTTGAAAAGGCCCAAATCCTTTATCGCGAAGGAAAAACCGATCAACGCCATCTGCTTTGGCGTGATCCGACCGTGCTTCCGAGTATCTGGCCACGCCTTCTGCGCCCTTCTCCAGGTAAACAAATACAACGCTGATCACGCATCCAAGGGACCAGACATCACTGCCGGTCTTCATGGACGGGATTGACGCAAGAGATTCGGGTGCTAAGTAAGTACCCTCTCCATGTAAAGCCAAAGTAGGTGTCGGGGTCGGCTCAGACCCAGGCTTCGAACGCTTCACGAACCAGCTATTGAAATCTCTCTCCTTTTCAATTCTGTCGCCTGTCTTTCTCAATTTAACTCGGGCCATGCCAAAGTCACTGATTTTCCAAATTTTCCTGTCATCCTCGCCTTGAAATATCAGGATATTACTCGGCTTCAGGTCCATGTGATAGCAGACCAGGTTTTCGCCTTGGGGGGTCTTCATCCCTTGATGCAAGAACTCCAGTCCCCGAGCTAATCCCCAGGCAGAGAGAATGATCGCAGCCTTCTCCTGAGTAGTACTGGGCTTGATCGGATGGTAGTCCATCATGTACGCACTCAGGTCACAAATCGCGAGAGGCATGAAGAGGCTGTACTTGTCTGGGCCAATCGCGAGGCTGCCAAAATTGTCGACTATGTTCTCGCACGATCTATCAGAGGCAAGGATCTTCTCGAGGACGTCGTGCTCCTTGCTTGCGGCAGGGAATTGACTGCTGATGACATAGTCCTTCCTCGCAACCTCCAAAGGCCCAGGGTTTGATGTTCCGTTGCGATGATCATAAAAATGTCTCCTAGCAATCTTGACTTTGTAAACAGTTCCATAACCTCCTTGTGCCAGGCGCGTTTCCTCGAGATAAGGGAGACGCCGTCGTCCGAGGTCTACGACGCGCTGTTCTTTCCCCTGGTGAATGACCACGGGACAAAATATGGCTTGGTGTGCGAGAAACTTAGCACGGGTGACTTTTTCCTTGAAGACCAGTTTAAGAGTCCGATTTTCGGTAGGTAAGGAGAAGGTGTCGCTTGCAAATGTGTCTTTAACCAAAAGTTCTGTTGTGAATGTTCGCGCATCTTCGACGGTGCAACTGCTGAATATCAAGATGGCCAGGAAATCATGCAAGTCTCTTTCATTGACAGTTGCACTGAAATCCTCTTCACTGAGACCAGTATCCGTAGGATAGGACCAATCCAGACTCCTAAAAAGACAACGCAAAACATCAGGTCGTAGTACCTCTTTTGATGTTCCAATCGGTGCAAATCTGTGTCGATCGTCTTTGCGTCGCTCGAATTTCTGTAACAATTCCAGATATAGGTCGTTCCTCAACTCATCGAAAGAAGTGGGTGAGTCGGTTGTAGCCATGGTCCTAGCTGCGCTCGTGTCGTCGGGATAGCTGAAGATAGGAGCCACATAACTACCGGGCGCTCCTTATCAGTAATAATTCCGATGAGGCTCAGCTTGCAGTCCTTAAATCTCGTGACTTATTTCTCCGGGGATTTGATTTGCTTCTTCTCCTCCTTCGCTTCCATGGCTTCCAAGCGGCCATGCAATGGTTGGCTGGTTGGTGCTTCGCCCCTGCGTTTTTACCCCGGCGACGGGGACCGAGCGCCGACCGTCACTTGACGATCGTGGCGAAGTCATTTTGCTTTTTGTGAATTCTGGATGTGATGAGGGATTCTACGGGATTCTCAGTACTGAGTCTTGATCGTCATGTAATATGGCTGGTAAAATGCTCGCTGAGGTGATTTCAAGTTATATCGACTTCGCTTCACTTTCCAACAAGGAGGGGAAACTTTGATTTGGTCATTATGGGAATTAGGGTAATGAGAAAGTCGATTTATCGCCGTTCCAACCCTCGCCTCGGGCAATATGAAAAGTTCACAGCCCTGGATTGAACAATTCTTGTCTACTTTGTATGGTCTGCATAACTGCTCCGTGCTCGAAACTTCTCCCCGTATTTCCACAAGATGAATGGAATGGGGCACCCAACCATCAAGGCTATCAATGCCAAAACACTGTTTCCCCATCCGTATCCCAAAGCCGAGTACATCTCAGGACTGAATAGGGGGAACCCAAATCCAGTCAATCCGCGCAAAATATACACCGCGCCATTTGCGCTAGCGGCATACACAGGGAAAGTATCGAGGAGATACGCACTGACACATTGGAAAACAATGGTAGCACCCATGAGTGGTAAGGCAATACCAAGGTCAGGAACAATCCAGTGTGCCTTGTACTCCGCGCTCCATCCGAACCACAAAAGACCAAAGGGCACGAGCAAGGATGCCGGGACCATCATCGGTAGGCGGAATTCAGGCTTGCCAACACCTTGATTCTTTGTCACTTGAAATTTGTAGACCCGGTCGGTAAGAAAAGCGCAAACCGCTGCTCCAAATAGATAACCGATGCAGGGCGCTATATAGTTGAGCGTGCCTATGCTGAGTTTCATATGGTATTGGTCTTTCCACAGGTTGGAGAAGCTGGACAGAAGCAGATACACAATACCATACAGATATCCATAATAGCAAGCCAGCGCTTGTACAATGGGTTGTGTGCAGAGAAAGTAAAGGGACCGGAAGAGCGTTCGTCGGTAGCGCTGACCAATAGTCTCATTCTCTTTCTCATAGGGGGTCTTCCATACTGGATTATTTCCCTCTTTCTCTGTTGCGTGTTCCTTCATTTGTTTCTGCTTCTTCCGCTGAAGGAGAACGGGAGCGTAGCTCTCTCGTGCCATAGTGCCGCACAAGACCAGAAAAGCCCCGGATGCGATGGATGTTGAGTAGAATGCCCAGCGCCACGTCGAAAAGTCGGCAATGAAGCCACCAACTATGGGGCCTAAACATGATCCCAGAACGGGACCCATGCTAACGAGGGCTACGGGGAGCCCCCGTTCTTCCTTCCGGAAGACATCTCCAATCATACTCGCCCCAACCTAAATGAGAGTATTAGCCCTGACTTTTTCGTTTCGTTGAGAGAACACCTACGGCCAAAGAAGCACTAGCACCCGTTCCACTAAGCAGTCGAAACAGCAGAAGCTGTGGCATGCTTCTCGAGAAACCGGCTGCAAGGTTGAAGACGAAGTAGAACAGGTTTCCCGCCTGTAATACCAGCAGTCGTCCAAATAGCTCGCTCAAAGGACCAAGAAGAATGGGTCCAAGGCAGTACATCAGAAGAAATAAGGATAGTGCTAGCGGTCCGGTGACGGAGGAAGTGGCATTGAACTCTGCTGCGATAGCCTCTTCCGCGGGAGTGGTTATTGTGGAAGAGAGAGGCATCAGGAATAATGGAATAGCCACTGTAACCATGATCAGCCACTTCCGAGACTGTGGCCAATCTTGAGGGTGGTCCCCTTCAAAGTCAACCATGATTGTGCTTTTCTCGGGCGACATATTGACTGGCTTGACAATCAAAATCAGAGAATAATCGATGAATGGCAGCCCAATGTCCAGCTGTCAAATATACGGCATCAAATAAGGCGAGTAAGGCGTACGTGTACCTATGATGAATAAAAACAAAAGACAATCATTTTCATCCCTCCTTCTCCCTAGATCTTGGCCTGTGGGTATCGAATACGTAGGACACACATATTTTGAACCGATTGATCTTGTTTGATCGACACGGGTCTGCAATATCGCAAATTTGGGAGTTTCCTGAATAATAATGGGTCTCGAGAGAGAACATCGGACCTGAGATCCTTAATATTGAGAGACGATCGATGTCTGAGACTGATGTCATAGTATAGGCCCCTTCAAGTCCCTGTCTCCTTCTGATACTCCACCTTACGGCGACGGTCAATCCAATTTCGGGGCGTTTGGCGCGTCAAGAAGACAGGAACGTATGTAGTAGGTATCCCTTGAAATAACATGGCTCGTCAAGCAAGTAGTGCACACGCGTTTCCCATGGTTGGGTTTGACTCGGCAGGTTAAGATCGTCATTCTTTTGACGAGCTGAGAACGCCAGTCATCAAAGTTCATGAAGAATGAGATTGCGCACTTTGTGATGCCCAGGCTATGCTGATTGGTGAAATTTATGGTAACAATATCGGCAATGTTTCAATCAATCCAGTCGTGCAGTCGAAAGAGAGATGAGGGACAAGGCTTATCCAAGTTTGAGTTTCTGGATGAACGGAAAGTCTAATTAAGAAACCTGAGCCTTAGGTTTGAAAAATCATTCCACTTCTTCCAGGCATCCATGGAACTTCCCGACAGGAGAATTTCGTGCGAAGCGATAGGAGAAACGGACGTAGTCAAGGCCCGAACATACATGGGAAAAACCGAGCATCGTATCGAGATCGGTTCATCGAGATGCAGGTGTTTGCCCGGTCGCGGAGAGACACAGCCGATGAGTCACTTGCATCCTTATCCAGAAGTATAAAAGAACCACTTTTCTTTATGCTACAGTGATCTTATTGCAAGCACCTTGAGCTATTATTGATCTAATCGTTAATCGTGCTATCACCATGAGTAAAGGCCAAGTTATCATTGTCGGGTGAGTGAAACCCACCGTGCTTCCATTTCACGACTCGTACCAACATTGGCCATTTTTCCACAAGTGCCGGCGTCTTGGGCCTCAGCTGTGCGGTACAGCTATCTCGATCCGGTCACAATGTGACAGTGATTGCTCGAGATCTTCCTGGCGACTCACATATCGACTATGCTTCCCCATGGGCCGGTGCCCACTTCCGGCCCTCCCTCGCAAAATCGCCAGCTGAGCAACTCGAACAACAACTTATGCGGGATACATACAGCGAACTTGAAATGTTGGCCAAGGAGCATCCTGAGTCCGGGGTTAAGATTGTTCCGGCGATTGAATACTTTGACTCTGCTGATACGAACTCCTTCCTGGCCAAGGAGAATGGCTACATCGACTGGCCCGATTTTCGGATCCTAAAGTCGGATGAATACCCTGCCCATCATGAGGGCATACAATTGGGTGTTACCTACCGCAGCTGGGTCTTGAATTCTCCTGTCTACTTGCAGTGGTGCCGGAAGCAGGCTGAAGAGAAGGGTGTCGAGTTCGTCCGGGCGAATATCAGATCCTTAGACGAAGCAGTCGCTATTTTCCAACAGAAAGGTCAAGGAAATCGTGAAAGCGATATTCGGGCTGTCATCAATGCAACAGGTCGTGGATTTAATGATCCCGACTCCTTTCCATCTCGTGGCCAGTTCATCATTGTATCCAATCAGTGCGATAAGACGATCAGCCACCACTGGGCAGATGGCTCGTCGACTGTGATCATTCCCCGACCCCTGGGTGGCGGTACTGTTATTGGAGGGACAAAGGAGCCTAACAATTGGTCAGTTGCTATGGTCAAGCTAATATAACCTTAATGATATCTACACGACTAACGAGAGCAGGTCTGAGGACATATCTGATACTGCCACTGAAACAATTCTCAAAAGAGTTGCAGGCATCTGCCCTGAGCTAATTAAGAAGGAGAACCCTGTTGCTGGTAGTAATTATGGATTCGACATTCGTCAGGTCTATATTGCTCGTCGCCCTATGCGACGAGGCGGTTTGCGCCTGGAAAAGGAGATTTTGAGCCAGGGCATTCCGTTGGTCCACTGTTACGGTGCTGGCGCTAGTGGCTTCAAAATAAGTTGGGGCGTGGCCAAACAAGTCGAGCTCCTTGTTGCTAATACTCAGCTACTTTTGAATGATCCCCTGGAGGCGTCATGAGCTTGCTAGCGATAATAAGTCATCCTGAAAACGTACTTTCTTGGGGCAGTGTCAAGTTGGACCGTCTCTAATATTTGAGTATATCTGAATCTATTCTTTTGTGTCTAGAGTCTATGTCTAAGCTTCTAATATGCAACAAAGCTTTGATCAGAGCACATCACCGCTCTTTCAAGATGACGGATCGCAAGGTCTAGTTTTGCTTCTTGGATCCATTCTTGGGGAGCTTCCAGTGCAGCACACCATCCGAGTTGACATCGGAGACAACCTTGCAGGAGGCGAAGGTGTCGACCAATGACTTGAGGAAATGTCCCTCGTCGAGATGATACTGTTCTCCGAGATAGGGGACAATTGCATTGGTGGCCTCCTCAGCATGGTAGAAGGGGATCTTGGGGCACAGGTGGTGAATAACGTGGTAGTCGATGATCTCATGGAATAAGTGACGACCGATGAAGCCGAAGCGACGGTCGACGGTGGAGAGAGCACCCTTCATGAAGGTCCACGTATTCGCATCATAGTGCGGCACGGACGGGTGAGTGTGGTGCAGGTAGGTAATGGCAACTAATATAACATATTAGACGTGAAATTATATTATACCGTTTCAGGAAACACTTACCAAGCCAGTGGTGAACCCAGAAGTAGGGCACAACATAGAGCAGCGCAATCTTCCAAGCTCCAATCTGAGTGCCCAGGTAGTAGAGCGTACCACCGACAATCAGAAGGCCAATATCAGTGATGGCAATAAGGTGAGCCTGGGAGTCGGTGAACAGGGAACCGAGAGGGTCAAAGTGGCTGTTACGAAACGGCTTGGGGCTGGTTGCCTTCTCAGGCATACTCTTGTTTCCAGCGCTGATATTGAACATCAGATGAAATTGCCATCCAAAGATCTGTTGTGACAGAAGAGCAACCGCGTTGTAAAAGGGAGTCTCCTCGAACAGCTCCTTGGCCTTCTCCAGCATGGTAGGCTCCCCGATCTTGCTGTCCTCATCAGTGGGGGGAACGAAGGCGGTGTCTTTATCGATGTGGCAATGGTAACGGTGGTGTCTCGCGTGAGTGATCTTCCACGAGAAGTACGGCACCATAAGCAGGGAGTGAATAGCCCAGCCAACAACGTCATTCAGCATGGGGAACGCAGAGAAAGCACCATGACCGCACTCATGGCCGATAATCCACATTCCAACGCCGACGCAGCCCTGAAGGAAAGTATAGGCAGTCCAAGCACAGACCCGCTGTGTGGTAGTCGGCAAGAGATCGATATGAAGAGCTGCGTAGACGAGCACAGAAGAGTAGAGGATATCACGGGCAAGGTAGGCGAAGGACTTGATCGCAGAGCGCTCAAAGCAATGAGCAGGGATCTTGCTTCTCAAGAATCCATAGGTGATCTCCTCGGGCTTCACAAGGTCAGCGCAATTGCAATCGACATACCCATAGGTACTGAAACTTACCTTGGCTTCACCCTTCAAGCGATATGTCACCGGCTCGACCGTTTGAACTGTTGACGCTGCCATCTTTGCGTATAATGTTGCTTCAAACACAATTGATTCGAATCAACAAAATTGAATACTGTACAAAGGGGAACCTCGCCCCTTGTCAGATGAAAAAATAATCATCTACGATAAACGCATGGTCCAATGATTGGTTCCTGGAATACCCTAATAATGGAGCCCTATACGGAGCCATCTCTTGCCCCTTTCCAGAGTGTGGCGCAGTAATACCATGGATGGAGTCAAAGAACACGCTATTGTGATAGGTACCCTTTGATCACTTCCGAGACGCCGTTCCAAAGTCTCGCTTATTTGTCCAACAGAACCGTTGAAAATCTTTGAGTTTCACGGGATTTAGGTGGAGAAAATTTTGATTCTAATCTTGGCGTCAAATTTCTTTTCTTTTCTCGGACTCCGATTGGCTCCGGTGTGTCTCTTAAGTTTGAGCATAAACGCTAGCTTCATGGAGCCGCCTCAGTAGTGGTTGATTTTTTGCTTCCCCTTTTTCTAGATTTTCTAGGTGAAGTTAGTTTGTACTTTTACTGATCATGCTACACACTGTACTATTGTGTTTAACAGCGATGTGCTGTTGACTCTCCCACAAGAATCCGAAGCCGTCTACATTAAAGTACGTTTCAAACTACAGCCACAATGTGGCAATTTTGTATGAAAGGGGCGAAACCTCCTAGTAGCGCAAAAAAAATTTAAAGGACGGAGAAACTCGGACAGGGGGATCCGTTGAGAATCTCGTTCAAAGAGGAAAGACCACCGCGGAGAGCTTTCTGACATATGGAGAAACTAGTCCGAATGGAGGTGTGGATCTTACCCCCAAGCTCAACAATTGAAGGAACAGAAAAAAATTGGAGAACATGAAGATCAATGGCATGTGAAAGGGGTATTGACACAATCTGACAATCATATGTCTCCAGGCCAGGAACAAAAGGACTCAAGAAATCAAACCACCGACTACATTGTATGATATCTTCGACCCAGGCGTTGATTGTGCAAGTGAGGATCAAAGCAGGGACTACAATATCAACCAGTGAAGATTTCTGGCGTCTCATCTCCGTGAACCAAATCTACTACCCAGCGTGAGAATGGCATAATAATCCCTAGCAATGAGGATGCAAGGCTGCGATTTACCCGAGCAGCCTATAAGTCTCCCAATATGCATTGGCAATTGGGATATCAGAATCTTTAGTCGAGTTTCTCAATCTTCCCGCTTGGCTCCTTGGCAAGCATCCTCCATGTTCCATCTGTGTCTGATCCCGCCATTCTGATGCTATATTGGACAAATATTTAGATAAATATATAGATTAATGATATGGACTTAAACAGTTACTACTGCCCTTGCCGCTATGATTCTGCACAAAACGCGGCACTTAGATCTAGAGCAAAGGTCAGCTTACATTTTCTCGTAAGTCTTTCTCTTCAAGCTGAACTTTCTCCCGTCTTCGGATGTTTTAGATGGAAATAGGAGGTAGTGGTGAGATGAATTAGGTCTGCAGAGGTTTGGGTTCTGCATGTCTATGTAGAAGAATGCAAAGCAGGAAGGGGGTATAGAAAATAAGAAAATCTCCTAAACATAGTACTCAAGCACTCCGGGACGTTCGAAATTGGTATTGTCTATCTCTTCGAAATGGCCTAGAATCAGGCTTCTTTCGTTTAGCTGGTTCAACTCCTTGCTTACCTAAATCTATCTTTCCGTGTCCGCTCTTCATGTTGGTACCATCTTTCCCTACGCAATTCTTCATTACCAGACTGCCACTGCCATCCACGCCCCAGACTACTCGCTTGAAGGCCATACTGTATGATTCATACTCTAGATCCAATTAGCGAGCAGGACTCGGATCTTTGAGGTCTGTTGCCCCCAACTAGACGATGTGGGTCACATCTATACCTGACACAATGTGTGCCAGTGCCACCTAGTAGCCTCAATGGCGAAGAGAAAGCACAAAACTTTGGTTGTCAGATAGAATGCTCGCCACAATTGAGCACAGTGGCGCACGAGGCTGGCGAGCTAGTGATGGAGAACATTCAAGATCGAAGACTAAAAAAGGCAGGTCTGGCGGAATTATATCAAGGGCCACCTCCTATACAAAACCAGCCCAGAAAACCCTGTCCGCATGAATACAACCAATAAACCACTTGATTGCCTATACTGGAACTATCTACAGCAATATTGCACATACACATGTGCGAGGTCATGGCAGTTTCGTATTTACAAGTTCAAGGTCGAACACTCGACAGGACTAACTGGGGACGGGTCGCTCAATGTACTTGACAATACGAAAGGCGCACGTCAATCTTGTCAGGGCAATCACATGCTAATTAGCGAGAGGGAGGCAAAGAGCCTTGTTTGTCAGACATAGTGAGACTTTACCATTTTCGGATTTGACTGACCAGATTGCACGGATCCTAGGCCGAGGTGATGAGGGGCGGGGTGATGCCGATTCAAATACACGTGTCAATCGATATCAATGCTGAACCTGCGAAACGATCACAAAAAAGAGTGTAGTAAACTGACACTCGATGGAAGTGTAGGTTCGATGCAAAGTATGTAAAATGCATTCCATCTCCAATAAACAAGGCACCTCATGCCATTATGAATAAACTGCGCTTGAATGATATAGCTCCATTCCTCGTCCCTATGCCCCCCACTCCGGTACAATCAGTGTATTATTTCTTAGTCAATCGTCTTTCTTGTGAATAGAACGTGGCTTCGCTTAGAGAGGAACACTGGCAAGAAAAAATCATGAAACTCCCTTTACACCTACAATGTGCATCCATAATTACAAAGTGCGAAGAAAACACAGGCAGCAATTATGTCTCGGTCTCACCGCGGCGAAGTGCCAACAGTGCGCGGACATCGGTGACATACTGCAAAGCTTCCAGCATGGGGACAAGATGTAGGAGACCATTATCCGTAGGGTCATTGATCCAGCCTTCGATGGGGATCGCGTTATCTAGAAAGGAACGTTAGATGCTGAATAATGTAGAAAGAAGTTGGAGTATGCTACACACCCTCGTGGAACAGATAGCTCATCGGGCTGTTATCCAAGATCATAACCTTACTCAGGTCCGGTTCAACGGAGCTTAGATCCTTGATGTAGGCACCATTCCGAAGCGTGCAGTGCTGTCGGTAATACCGTGCCTGGAAGTACTTGCGTTCCTGCTCGAGCCAGTCGATCACAGGGTCGGCGTATTCTTGTACAGATGCGGTAAAGATCACAAGTTTATACCACTTGGAGATCTTTCGCAAGAAGTCATCACAGTGTGGCCGCTTGTGGACATAGTACAGAATCGGGTGCTGCGGACCCAACGTCGTCTGTGGGCCTCCGGGTGTCAGAGCTGTGGTCATGGGCATGGAGAGCTTCACCTCAACCATGTGCCCGCTGGACATGCGGCCACCCTTGGCGAGTGAGTGGATGAGCGTCTCATCAAGATCAAGAACCAAAGTTTTCTGCGGAAGCTTGGCATTGCGCGGTGCTGCAGTATATGAAGGGAGTCGCGGCGGGAGAAGAGGCCGTGGAGGAGCTGGAGAGTGGGGGTATCTGGTAATGCGATGAACAGATGGGGAGGTGGGAGACTTCAGGCTATCCAAATTGACAGCCCCCTGGACTCGAGTCACGCCCTCGGGCATCGGTTGCTCCAGATCCGTACTCTGGGTCCGTCGGTGTTGTCGCTGTTTCTTCAAAGATTCCTCGTTATGCAACTTAATTCGTATCGACCGGCGCGGCGTATTGTCATCCTGGTTGGGATCCGGGTCGTTGTCTTGGTTCTTATTTGATCGTATCTTGGCGCTGGTGAGACCTTTAATAGATCTGCGATCCGTCTCTGATTCTGACGTATGGGAATGAATGGATTCACGAGATGCTTGGGGTCTGGGCTTGCGAGTGGAGCCACTTCGTCGCCGTGTTTCTACCCGAGGGCCTCCCTCATCCGGCCGGTTCCTTGTATCGGCAGACGTTCTCCAGATCTTTCTCACTGGGGCAAGCAGCGAGTAATGCCCGTCGCTATTTTGAAAGCACTGCGCCACGAAAATGCCGGGGGCAGCTAGCGTAGATAGAATGAATTGGATCGTCTCGGCTATCGCATCGAAGATCCGTTTAGTGATGAGACGCCATGTGCTCTTCGTTACAAGAGCATCCTTCTGAACGCCGTGGAGCAAAGTCGTTTTCTCGTCAAATGAATGATGCGTGTCCTCGTAGCTTTCATCCTCCACGTACGGTGCTGGGTGGTCGTAGCTCAGCTCGGGGCTAGCGTTTGACCGGAAGTTGTCCTCACTGTAAGACCGGTGCTTGCTGAAGTCAAAGTCACCTGGCGCAGCTGCGCGCCGCTTCTCACTCTGAGATTGTGATCGTGGACGCGGAGAGCTAGAAGACTGCCCGATGACTCGCGAGGAGAGGATGTTGAGCGAGTTCATCTTCCAAGGAGGCTCACGGGAGACAGGGGCGCTGGGGATCTATAGTACAGGGTTTGGTCGTGAGCGAATCGTCAAAATTACTTGGGGCGGTCCATCGGGGAAGCGATTCGTAGGGACGTAGAGGTTCTCAAGGGAAAGAGAGGGGCATGGCGAAGAGGTGTAAGCTGGATTCACGACTCGTTCAACGGACCTCAATGCGCCAGTCTCACCCGTGCCTCGGAAGTATTTCCGCGCTCAACTCCAAACCGAATGTTGCCGCGAAATTAGGAAGCGGCTGCAAGAGACCAAAGAGAATGAGGGATATCGGATTGAAGGGACCAAGAGAGCAAGTCACGGGCGCGAAAAGGAGAAGGAAGCAGGGCCGTTGACGAGGAGCCAAAGTGTGGGGAAGCGGACAGACGGCGAACGGCAGAAAATCGATTGCTTTGTCGCACCACTTTACCTTCACTCGGAGTCTCGGTCGACCGTCTGCTGCGCTTCTTTCTTTTCCTCTTTTCTCTTCGAAAATTTTACAAGAGTGAGTCACTTGACATGAATCTTGAGAATAATCACTACCGCCGCCACGGAATCAAGCTTGCTAACCTCTTTACAGACTATCCCACGCTACCGTATCAGACATCCCACTTCCTCATGCCGGCAACGTCGCTGGCCCTGACGCCAGGGCTGGGGTCTTTCCTCAAATCTCTGAAGACTCACCCGGTCGAGACTTCTATCGAGAACCTCATTTCGTGCGCTGCCCTTAATGTTTCGTTTTAAGCTATCCGGCTGGCGACTCCGTTGCTAATCGAGGGACTTCAGATTGCTCAAACGACGACAAATCCGCCATTCGCGATCATGCGCTACAGCCACTGCCTACTTACTTCGTCATGTTGTCTCCGTGTGCAAGACATCCGACCCCCTCAAGCTCATCGAGAGGGTGCAGACCGTGGGCAGGCGGCTTGTGGCAGCCCAGCCGCGAGAGATGGTGGTGGGCAACGTTGTGCGACGAGTGCTTGGCCTCATTCGCGACGAGGCAGAGGATGACCACGAAGCTGAATTTGCTCTAAGCGAAGCTGGATCAGAGAGTCAGCCTCAAACCCCTCGGGCTTTTGACGGTCAGTCTTTTTTCGGCCTTCGTGACTCACACTCTGAGACTAGGTAACTAAACAAAAGTCTTGCATAGATCCGTCCCCGTCACTGCCCCTGGATAGAGATATGCTTTCTCTCCGTGCAGAAGGTGCAGAGCGCTCATCTTCTCGCCCTACTCTTCATTCCATGTTCAGCCTCCTCTCCCACCCCGAAGCAGATTTCTCGCCCATAAGCACACCTGGGACACAATCTCCAAATGGGCGGATGCCCGGCCACGGTCCTGGAGCCAAAGATGTCAAGGCCGAGGTGTTGGAAGGTATTGGCGAGATTATTGATGAATTGGGTCAGGTCGATGATCAGATTGCATCCTACGCCCTGGAGCATATTCATTCCAACGAGATCATCCTCACACATACTTCATCCACGACGGTGCAAAAGTTCCTCGTCAAGGCCGCCACTAAGCGCAAGTTCACAGTCATCCACGCCGAATCCTTCCCCAACAACCACGAGGCTACGCACGCCACGGTCAGCGGCAACCCCCTCGATGATGACGACAACCTTAGTGCCGAGGCGTTCCAGAAACCTCTGATTGCCCTCGGCATCACTGTCATTCTCATCCCAGACTCTGCCGTGTTTGCTCTGATGTCTCGTGTCAACAAGGTCATCTTGGGCACACACTCTGTCCTCGCGAACGGAGGCCTCGTTGCTGCGGCGGGTACTCGGGTCATTGCCCGCGCCGCCAAGGTCCACCAAACTCCCGTCGTCGTTGTGAGCGGTGTCTATAAACTGAGCCCAGTTTATCCTTTCGATTTCGACTCTCTCATCGAGTACGGTGACGCCAGCAAGGTGCTCCCTTACGAGGACGGTGACCTCGTCGACCAGATCGACGTCCAGAATCCGATCTATGACTACGTTCCGGCGGAGCTGGTCGATCTTTACATCACCAACTTGTGAGTTCCCTTTTACTTTGTCTTCATCTTATATCTATGTCTGTGGCTAACATTTACTTCTTCTTCTTTTACAGAGGTGGTCACGCCCCGTCATACCTCTACCGTATCGTGTCCGACCACTACCGGAAGGAGGATATCAGCTTCTAAAGGACAAGTTGATAGACGAAAAGTTCTTAGCGGACATGTTCCTCTGGCGCTGCCAGTGGCATGATGGGCCATGTTGAAAACGATACCCGAGGAACGATGTGCGATGGTTACGCGGGAGTCTTGCTAGGGTTTTCTAGGTGGGGTTAGAGATAGAATTCAAAAGATTCATGATTAAATGCGAGATGACTTTTCCCGTGCAGTTACAAAGATTTGAGAAGTACTTGAGTCTTGTCTGTCCCCCAATCAGCCTATACCTATCAAACAGATCGGGGATACCGTCAGCGACTGCAGGAGAGAGGAGGCCCACCTTTACTGGAAGGCTACGATACATCTCTAATGATGACTACCGCTGGGTACCGATTAAGAGAACTCACGGCTCCTTAACAGCACTATGAGCTAGGCAAACCCACTTACGGCTACTCGATAGCATAGCTGTTGTCATAATATCCGGCACCTGCCCAGATAGAGAGGAATAATGGAAGAGATGTTATCATTAATCTTACGCTGCGAACGCTACACATACGGACCAGCCTTTGGTGCTGGGTCCACCGAGGCAAGTCAAGCAGGGCCGTAGCTGGACCGCATATAGGCTAAGCCTTCCAGTCGAGCTACGTCAATTCCATATGCACTGGACTGGCACGACCATCTAATCTACACGGGCATGATACACGTCAACAGAAATACGCAGAGTAGGCCTTCTAGCCCCGCAGATATGAAAGATCATAGCGCCATTTTTTTGGAATTGTATCTCAAATCGTGTTTAATTCGCACACATAAATCCAGACGAAAGCCCGCCCGGGTAGTTATTCCCAAAAAAAGTTCTCATGAAATCCCGGCGCTGATGAAGACGGGCTTTCTGTCCGGCACCGACCCCTAACAAGACTCCATGTCCCCCCGGCCACCACATTTTGCTTTTGATGGAGCTCTCCGTTTAAGAGCGGGGCTTCTCCTTCTTCTCCTTCCACAGAGCGGCGAGACCGACACCAGAGACCTTGACGACCTTGAAACGGACACCGGGAATATCACCCTTGGCCTTGCCCTTGCGACCGAAACCGGCCAGGAGAACCTCGTCGTTCTCGTCGATGAAGTTCAAGCAACCGTCATTGGGGACTGTAGGAAATAATACTGGTTAGTGTCTTGTTCTCCATTGTAGCGATCGATCGATTGCCAGGTAGCCCATGTTTGACGCGCACGGGGTCGTTCAATATGGCTAGGCCTCGACAAGACATGGATTTGAAAGAGGGGATCACCCACCGAAAGCAGCGACCTTCTTGCCGTTCTTGATGAGCTGAACCTTGACACACTTGCGGATAGCGGAGTTGGGCTGCTTGGCCTCAACACCGACCTTCTCGAGGACGATACCCTTGGCGTGGGAAGCACCACCGAAGGGAGAGGACTTGAAGGCAGTGCCGAGCAGGCGCTTCTTGTAGTGGAGATCAGCCCAGCGCTGCTCCTTGCGGTGCGCCTCGAGCTTGCGGGCGGCGTTGAGACCACGGGGCTTTCCTTTACCCATCTTGAATTATTCTTGTCTGAGGCGATAAAAACGAATGTTAGTTTGGGATCTGTGAAGGATTGGTGTTTTGCAATAGCGAAAATATTCGTAGCGGGTTCGATGAATGGATATGGGTTGTGATGGCTGGGAGTCTGGAATTTTCGTTCGTGTTGTCGGGATGGTTGATTTTGAGTCGAAAGTTGTCGGTATCGAGTCGCCCACAACCACCAGACAACACGAAGAACAATTCCAGATGTTGTGTGCGTGAAGAAGATCACTGGGAGATTGCTCAGGGTCGAATACGTACCGACTGAGAATGGGTGTTGTCGAAAGGGTGAGGGTCGTGGGGTGTCGAAAAGTCGAAGGTTTCGGATTACCCTCGAACGCCGGCGCACTCGCTTGGATTGAGACTCTGCCTCACCTGACTTTGTGCGCGTGCCCTAAGCGAGTCACGGGATCGGACAAACCCCCACCTGTCTTATGTCATCGATTTGTCTCGAGGTCACGATAAGATAATGTCCTTATCGCTTATCGACTGATTGAGCTACAACAGCCACTTTAATCCTTGCTTGTTGTGCTCCGCCGTTAGGGTCTATCCACCAAGGCAGGCTTATCCCCGATGGATTCCTCCAGAAAGCCTCACAGCTCTCAGCGGCTTCCGCCACCCGCTTTGTTTCAAGGCCCACCATCCCATAATGCATCCAACATTTCCCTCTCCGTGCCTCCTGCTGGGCCGATCCTCCCCACCCCGTCTGGTAGCCAGCCACCACCCCTCCATCGCAACCGTTCCCATCGCGGCAACGATGGCGGCTCTGCAGATAACCGCAGCTTGCTCTCTCCACTCGTCTCGCGACGCCCATCCAAAAACGACGTAGACGGATCCGATGCCATCTGGCAGGAAATGCAAAGCGCCTTATCCGAGGTAGAACTAAGCGCCGTCACCAACGAACATGTCTTCGGTGAGAAGCACGCCGAGGCTCTGGAAGATCTTCGCATGAAGCAATTACGACTTGCCCAAGCTTGGGCTCGAAGTGAGGCAGACGATGAAGTCGTGGAATCTAGCCACAATACCGCCGATGGCGACAACTCTGCGGCAAGTGTGAAGCGTCGAGGGTCGGGAGAAGGCAACACGACAGATGCCACGAACAATACCCAGGCATCTGGCAGAGACCGTGTCTCTTATCGCACCCTAGATGAAGAAACAGAAAAGGACATTATTCTTGCGCGTAGGCGCCGGGAAGCCAATGACCGCTACTTTGACCGAGTCAATCAGGGTGTGCTGGATGTGGTCGCCAAGCTCGAGGAAGTCTCCCAGGCCATGCGCACGGTTGAACGAGAAAGCAAAGATATCTGGAGTGACACAGAGAGTGTTACCACAGCTGCACCCTCGTCCACCAACTCTGGGTGACAGGCATCAATGACTCGAAGGTTGTCTGTTGGTCTTGTTCCTCTGCAGACATGCTATCTCACGCCCTTATGAACATGTGCTGGACGCTTTCATGACCTACTTTGCATAATGCTACAGGTATTTAGAACCATAGCCATACTAATTCATGTATATTATCACAATCTTAAGAAAAGGAGGGTTTTGAGAAATGCAAAGCTCATTGAATGAAAATGCTAAAGGGTATCCTAACGCCGCTCACCATGCAAGGCTCAGCCATAATGATGCATCGTAAAAAGAGATCTGATCCATACAGCCCAAGGGTAACAGGACGGGCTACGGATGTTTTCAATCCTTTTTCACCCAGTGCAACATATCGTTCCATCCCTTACAAGCTGTCTCCTTCACACTCTCCCAGCGATTCCCTTGCGCATTGCGGGCAAATTTCCCGATCTCCTGGTTCCACCTGTGCTTCAAGACATCTTTGATTGTAATCTGCTCCTCTTTCAGGGATTTCCCTTCCTCAAGGCTTCGGGGCTTATGTTCTGGGAAGAAGCGCCGGTCGTATGCACCCGCAGAAGCGGCGAGCCAGTTTATTTGATCAACCTGTTCGCGGATTTGTCGGCGCTGTTCCAGCCGTGTTGCGCGGTGGACTGTGATGGTGATGTAGAGAACGGAAGTAGTAAGTGCAAAGCCACTGAACTGTTAATTGAGAAAAAAAAGGTTAGACTGTAAATTTCAAGGTGTTCGACGAGCCAAGCTAGACATACAAATCCAGAGACGAAGTTCATTGCGACTCCGGGCTGAGCGGCGTTTCCCGCGATTGAATCAGGTAGAGCGTGTCAGATGAGAGGTTGAATATGACACTGAGTGTTTGGTATCAAGGTCCTTTGCTATTTGCAGGAAAAAGAAGACAAGAGTGAATGAGTACGTTGCAAAGCGATTCTCGTTGTCGTTGCGACAGGAAAAAGGGAAGTCGGACAAGGCGGTGGAAGCTCTCCGATTGGCCGAGCGTCCCCCGTCGAATCTTTTGATCCGAACTTCCTCCCTCGCGACCTCCGACAGACTGGCACTTTGCAATTCCTGGGGACAATTGAACCAGCCTGTCCGCAATCCCAGGCTCCAATTGTACTTTTCGTTCAATTCTACCGCCCTTCTTCAATCCTCCCATCTCCCAGTCTATCCCATCATGGCTGGCGGCAAAGCAAAGTACCGTCACTTGGGCCGCAAGTCCTCGCACCGACAGGCCTTGCTCCGCAACCTGGTTACCTCGCTGTTTGAGAATGAATCGATCACGACAACATGGGCCAAGGCCAAGGAGGCACAGAGGTTGGCGGATAAGTTGATTACCCTGGGCAAGAAGAACTCCGAGGCTAGTCGGAGACGGGCACTGGAGATTTTCTATGTATGTGACTACATCTCCGGATCTTCGATTTTCTCAGCATGCAGGCCATAAATCGGCTGTGCGGAGCGAATTGGACAGTCGAAGAACATATTGTACCCAGAGCAGGCTAAGTTCTGACACTATTCTCCGCAGAAACCCCACGACATCCTTCCCAAGCTCTTCGGTCCCCTCCGCGAACGCTACGCCGATCGACCAGGTGGCTACACCCGTGTTCTCCGCGTCGAATCCAAGGAGAAATATGAATACTACTCCGTCCGCCGGGGTGACAAGAACGCTGTTCCCGAGCGCAAACCCGCCGACCAAGCGCCTAGCGCAATTCTCGAACTCGTCGACGGACCCAAGGACATGCGGTTCGCGATGACGGCGCGTGCAATTGCACGCCAACGCGAAGAGGGCCTGAAAGAGCACGAGCTCACGTCTTTGAATAAGAAGAAGGTCACGCAGTTCCGGAAGGACGGTGTTGAGGCGCTGGAAGATGCTGTTGCGAAGTTGCAGATTCGGGACTCGGAGCGTGAGGGATCTGCTCTTCCTGAGGGTGAGGAGTCGAAGTCTGCGCAGGAAGAGGCGCGGCGAGGTGCGGCTCAGGCTGGTCGGCTGGCTAAGGAGGTTGGTGAGATTAAGTCCACGCAGTGAGTGGGGGTTGTCCGCTAGTCAGGGCGGCTTCACTTACATTTCTTGAGTTGATGCAAACCTAGGGGGGTTATTCGTGGATTTGTTGGTCCTTTTTTTGTTGGATCCCCATTCATCTCCATTTTTCTTGTCTGTCTTTTTTAGGAGTTCTTGCTGCTTTTGGTATCTTTGTCTTCCATCCATGTGACATAGCCTGTGTACAGTATAAAATATTTCGATACCTCTATTCAAGACCTTTATCCACTGCGGTCTGTACTTTAGAGTAATTTAGACTTTCGATCATTCTGAATGACTGTATTAGCTTCTATTCTGTGGCTTTTTCTATCTTGAGGGCAAGCTATTGTATCGGTGCTAGTTCCACCAAACATCCCAAGGATATATGATATATTTCCAGGGCGGCTGGGGCACATGCCCCCTCCAGAATTCATTGAATTTACAACCCTGTTTGCCCAATCCTGAACTCCATAGGTCTCAGGAGGATACTACTGATACCAGAAGCTGGATTTCAATAAAATTGTATGTTCATCTCATTAACCAGATTAATGCCGAGTACGTACTTTTTGTCACCGTTTTAACGGCAATATAAGATTGGAAGCCTACGCATAATGTTTTGAGACTCAGATATGCAGATTCCTAGCTAACGATGAGCTATGTTTTAAGGGTTCAGATCGCAATGCATTGCTAAATGTACATGCCAGCCAGGCCGACATACATGCAGGTATGACATAACTAACATCAATCCCACCAATACAGACCAATACAGGACTCAAAGTTCGGAGCCTGGAACCAATGAAAACGGAGAAATTACTCGTTTGCTGGTTCGCCTCATCGTCCACTGACCTAGTTCATCCTCGACGCGGTCGTCCCTCCAGAAACGACCAGGGGTCCGTTCTTCGCGGGGTTGGGAATTCCGTTACTGGCAACTGCTGGAGCGGGAAGGCCAGCGGATGCAGCGTGATGTTTAAGCTCAAAGCCTGAGGAGACTTCAGATGGAGGCGGTTTGGGAGGTAAGTGGGATGGGGTGCCCCATTTAGCAATAGAGGTTTGTGGGGTTGTGCTTGGGTTGCGAGTTCCATTGGCATTCGGGGAGTGGTCGTGACTGTGATTGGGGATAGACTCTGGGAACCTAGGCCAATTGAGCTGCACAGCGTGAGCTCTATTTCCGTACGGCTGCGTTGGGTGCTGCGCACCGTTTCCCGGGTGCCGTTGCGTCCCAGCACTTCCCGGGACAAACGAGCGTGTCTGGGGATTGAAGTGGGACCTTGGGAAATTGCCTGCCATCGCTGGGTTCCCAGCATTGTGGAGGGCAGAGTCCATATGCTGCCCTGGATACTGGGCATAAGAATAGGTGGCCATGTTCGGGGTCATAGGCTGTGGTTGGTAGTTGGACCAAGGTGCCGGATGTTGGGTACGTTGATGCTGTGATTGCTGATAATTTCCAGGGAAAGGGCCTGGGTTCCAACCAGGAGTCTGCTGGAACTGCAGCGAATGAGGGGTGGGAAAGTTGTTCATAGCTGGCGAAGATTTGGTGGATGCCGGTTGCCCTATCATAGCTGGCTGGTTCATGGGAGAATACCCAGGAAATGGAGATTGCTGTGGTCCATTCGCAGCTTGCCATGGGGCAGTAGAGGCCATCTGCGGCGACATTGCCGCTGGGAACTGTGGGACATTGTTCATACCTCCCTGGCCCGAGTACATCGCATTGGTCGGACCAGCAGACATGTAGCCACCGCTAGGCGGCGAGACACCCGGCCCAACCATGTATGGAACTTGTTGGGCATATGAGCCATCGCTTGCAGATGGATTGTATGCCGAGGAACCGTTATTGCTGTACTGCATCCCGGGATAGTAAGGATTGAACTGGGAGCGAGCTTCAAAGCCGTCATCATGAGGAGTGCGCTGTTTCTGAGCTTTCTTGCGTCCAGTGGTCGAGCTTGAGCGGGACATGTTCGTAGTAGAGTCACCGCTAGCCTCTGACTTGGCACTTTCGGGGAAGTCGCGGAAGATACGTTCACGCACTTCTGCGTATTTGGCCTCCCTTTCTTCCCGTGTCATGGCCATACGGTCCTTAGCAGACATTGAGCCCGCTGAGCCGGTGCGGTCTCCATCCTGACCCGCATCATCGGTCTCTGACGCCGCCTTGGATGGAACAGATGAACTTGCTGCCACACTACCTTCGGCGGAAGGCCGTCCTCCATCTGTCCGACGCATGATTTTCGTCGGCATAGGGTGAGAGGGTTTTTCATTGGAAGCTGGAAACAGTTCGGAAAGGGGCGTGGGGCTAATCAAGTCAGTCATCTAGCCTGCCATAGAGAAAAGAAACAAATGACAAATGACTTACAGTCTGGAGAAAGGCGTTCGGTGGAGGCGCACGGAAGTCACGTTGTTGTCCACAAAATGCGTTAAGTGGTAATAATCTCCTAGTCTATGCGCGAGAAGTCGGCCATAGGAATTGTTTGGGGGTAGTTCCAAGGATTGTTCACTATGTCGAATAAGGTTAGTTGTGGGAGAGCGGTGGACAAGGACGAGGGCGATGGTCTTACCTGGAATATTCAATGAATGCGCGGACCTTTTCTTCTATTGTGAGGACCATCAGACGATCCTTGGGGTTTTCCATAGCTGTTATGAGTTTCTCGTCTGGATGGAGAGGGAATGAATGAAGGCCCTGGCCATTTGGCGTATTATCAGGGTTGATCGGAACCACAAAATTGTTCGATACCGAGTCTGAGGGGATGACGACAGGACCTTGCGAGTTGCTGTCGCTGAAGCCAGGGACAGGGTTGGGAAGAATCCCGCGCGGGGGTAGAGCAATGTTGTCGCGGAAGTGGTCACGGAATACACGTCCACTGGTTTCCGAGCCCGTTACCGAGTCTGGAGCAAGAGAAGCAGCTCCGGACAGAGACTCTTCTTCGTCAATAGCTTGCACACTGGCACTGTCGTCAGGCCGAACAGAATCTTTCTCGTCCATAGCAAAGGTTGTCACCGACGCTAAGCTCTTAGAGTCGAAGTTGGTCATTTTTGTGGATGAAGTAGAGAGATGAGTTCGGTCATCCTCGAAGGAATTTTCATGCTTTAAAAGACCGTTCTCCTGACCATCGCTTGAGGATCCAGATCCCTGACGGTCCTTTTGCGGGCTAAGATCAATTCCTTCCATAGCTCTAGCCAGAACGTTACCACCGGGACTGGAGAGAGAAATCTGGTCATTGACAGCGTTTAGAGTGTGTGGGCCAGGTCCCAAAGCATTAGAATCCAATGTCTCGGCGTACACGGCAACATTGGCGGGTTGACCCGTATTGGTCTCGTTGGATGCCACCGGCGAGTGGGGAGAGGGAGGTGCAGGCATGGCAGCAATCTTGAATGCAGTGTTAGGTCATGAAGTCATAAGAAAACTCGGCTGGAGCGGCTTACCTTCGCAAAGGAGAAATGATCCCCGTTTGAGGTGTTCTGAGATACCATATCAACTGTACCCGGCGGTCGTTGTCGGGGAGGGTGTTGCAACGAGGGTGGGAAGTGTGCACGCAAGTTTGAGAAATCGAAGCCACACCACAGAAGCACTCAGTAAGTCTCCAGAGTCGGACAGATCGAGAAAGACGATTGAATCACAAGGCAGTCACTGGAAAATCCCGGTTCACACACGCCAAAAAAGAAAGACATATCTCTGCTGCAGGGCTTTCGCCATCGGGAAAAGCTATCAGAAGCAAACGTATTAGAAACGAGTCATCAAACAGCTCTGATAAACTAGTCTTGTGATCTTCACACCAGGGACGCTTCATTGGCGGGGAAAGTCATTGGGGAAGCGGGTCTCACAGGATGTCAAAGCTGGTTCATGGTCAACGCAAGATAGACCTCAATTCGAGATAGGTGGTTGGTCCCGGAGAGTGCGACAGAGGACCAAATATATGTTATAGCCTTATGAGGCGATCCCAAGAATACCCGGTACCGAAACCGAAGGGAGCAAAATCTCGATCCTGCTGGAGAGAAGGAGCGTTGGGTGTCGGAGCTCTGATTATTCTTCTAACGCCTGAAGGTTCGTGGGTGCCATTATGCCGTGACTGACCGCTTTTGCCGCGCGCCTACAATTTCCTTTTCATCAGAAGAGTCGCAGAGGAGCGAAGCACCTTGCTAGTCGCTTAGACCAACTTGTGAATATTGGAACCTGTATCTCTTCTTTCCTGTCAAGTCTATGTCACCTTGATTTGGCCGGTCCAAAACCCCCACCTCGCCATGAACCGCTATCGAAATGCTCCAGGACTCCGAGCCGGGCCTAGCAAAGCTTCTCCAACGACTTTATGCCAAAAATGCCTGAAACGAGATATGTAGCCCGGAAAGATTTGCTGACCAGTGTCCTTGCTGACTTCTATGCACGGCATTATAGCTATGAATGCAAAGCAACGGCCCAGGAGCGTCCATATACGGCCCGGCCATCAAGAACCCAACAATTGCTGAACCCTCGGTTGATGCCCAAGCTCTCAGAGGACGTGCCTACCGAGCTGGAGCGAACGTATGTTTCTGATCATCGGGGTTTCAATCACTATAATACCGGTACCAATGAAGACTAACAAACGAATCTAGGACTGGTGTTGCAGACGAGATACTCGCAAAACGCGAGGCGGAGCGTGGCCGGAAAAGAGACCATGACAAAGATGACTCTGAAGACCGCTACGGGCAGTCTCCAAAGCGAGCAAGATCTCTGTCAACAGATTCTGCAGATTCGATCTCGACAATCTCCACAAATCGGTCTGCGTCTGCGTCTCCCCAGCGCCGCAGTAGACATGGCTCACGTGCCACTGGCCGTCGCAGTTCAGTATCACCACCTGCAGGTGAAACTCGAAAGAGGAGGTACAGCGATGCTTCAGATGGTTCTTCCGCAAAGTCATACTCCTCGGGCGATGGGCAACGATCCCGGTCCCGATCCAAGGAATGGACTGAGGACAGGAACATTCGACGTCGACGCCGGGAGAGCAGCCCTGAGGAACGCGGAAGGAATCGTGATTCAAAAAAGCATGACTCTAGGAAAAACGACCGCCGCAGCCATAGTGTGGACAAAAGTCGAATCGCGAAAGAGCGCCGTTCTATGACACCGGAGGCTACCTATGACCATTCAGAAAAACGCACATATCGAGACCGAGAACCACTGCAAGGCGTGGCCCAGGCCGGACGATCTAGGCAGGACCCTAGAGCTCGTGGAGGACCACCCCGAGAACGAAG
Source organism: Penicillium daleae (assembly GCF_028827525.1). Taxonomy (NCBI): domain Eukaryota; kingdom Fungi; phylum Ascomycota; class Eurotiomycetes; order Eurotiales; family Aspergillaceae; genus Penicillium; species Penicillium daleae. The sequence continues at coordinate 1,518,587 of NW_026623157.1, read as the reverse complement.
TATGAGTCCTTACAGCAAACGTCTTGCTTTGACTCAATCTATGAATCTGGGACGGTAGAACTGGCATTGCAAGCAACGGGTCCGTCTCGTTCTTTTCCTTGTGGAATCTTATGAGGATCGTTTTTGAGCATTAGTGCCAGCAAGTATGGTCCGTGGCGAATATTGCCAACTTTCTAGTTTCATTGATCCCTTTGGAACACATTGTATTAATAGCATATCCATACATCCCAATGTGCAAACCCCTTTTCAACGCCTTTTTTTCTGCAATAGTAACCTCGGCCCCAAAACAGACGCCCTTGACCATGATGAAAAAGTGAAGACACGGTGAAAAAAAGGAGACATTCAAAAAAGAAAATCGAAGGTAATCCAGAAATTTACAGGAGCACAAGAGCCAAAAAAGTGCCGGTAGCTCGGCAATATAGGGTATCACTTCAAATCGTTTCTTCATCGTTGACTTCCTGCTCCCGCATATGAATCCCCTCCACCAGCGCATCCCCCTCGATGCCGACTTCCTCTCCTCCTTCACCGTTGGAAGTTGCACCCCGCTCCTTCGCTGTGCGCTGTGAAGTCTCTATCCGTTGTCGAACCAGGCGGGCAATAGCGTTCTCCGTCCGCACGTTGAGAATCTTGAGCTTCTCGTCCAGATCCCGCCGGAGGTCCCAATTAGGCTTCTTCGGCTGCAGCTTGAATAGATCGATAGGTTGGTCACCATCTTCATCCTTTTGAGCTTGCTCTTTCACGCCTTCTGCGATCTCGGCAGCTTGTGCTTCCACCGTCACTTTGCCTTCATGCGGAGCTTGCTCGAAGCCCAATCTGGGCCCGCGGGTTTCGGCATCGTAATTGCGGCCAGACAGGAACTTTGCGGTCACATCGGTGGCGGAATTGTCTGCCTCTTCACTATCGGGACCGACCGCAGACGGCTCTTCGGGCTCTGGTTGTTTGCGCTTAAGTGCGGCGAGCTTGGCCAGGCGGGCTTTGCGCTCGTTGGAGGCCGCATCCAGCGTGGCGTGGTTGGAGGACATGGTGTGCGGCTGAAAGAGGACGGAGTGAATGAGAGGATTGAGACCAGCGTATTAGGAGGAAGAGTTGGAAAAGTAACGCAAAAGAATGACCCCAAAGTCCTCCGCTCCTTTGAAAAATGTGGAGGAGGGCGATGATGTTGAAGCGATAACGACGGGTTGCGCCACACTTCAGCCACAGCAAAATCGGGCGGTCTCCGCCTTCAAACTTTCGAGGTTCCCGCGCCGTCCACGCAACTTTGGTCTCAACAAGCTGCGCTTCGGTCTTTGCACTTTCCAGTTCTCGATGCAGGCGACTGCGGGATCCTGAATGTTGTTTTGTCCACAACAGCTCGTCCGGGTCCGCCTCCAGGCGCTACTGTCGGCGCCATGTAGAAGCCCCGGCTACTGGCATCGGAGCTCGTGGACTCTGAATACTCGACATGCACTTCAACATGCGTTGAATCATACCTCAACGATCCAACAGCAAGGTGGATATGAACGGACAGCTGGAGACATCACCACCGAATCCTCGGAAAGCGAGCCCAAGCAAGATGCAACCACAGGCAATTCAGATCAGGTCGCCAGCAGTTCTCGCCGAACTTACAAAAGTGTTGGTCCGCGGGGAGTGCCGAAAATGACCGTCAAGAAGATCCTATTTCGCGAAGGCCTCAGAACATCATACGGAGCGACTGTACACCAACGACTCAACCACGAGATACAGCGCGAGGGGAGAAAACTGAGTGATAAATCGATCGCCATAGCCACAAGCACGCGAGGGAAATCGATATACAGCGCTCAACAGAGCAGCCTTAAAACGTGGCAGCGGGCCTATGAAGAAGTTTACAAAGCCAAGCATTACAAGCGCAAAATCAACGACCCAAGCATAATACCAGTGCTGAACAAAACTGGGGAAGTTCTACTGGCAAAGATTCAAGAAGATTGCAGCGGAGCCTTTGCAAAATTCTGGCATACTAGTGAGCGGGATGTCAAAGCTCGACACTGGCAAGCTTTGGCTTTCTGGTTGCTACAAAACGACGTCAAATTGTTCCTGAATTTTTTGATCGTCACAATGAAGGGCACGGAGAGACCGGACTTTACCATGGTCACGGATTGTCTTTTATACGTGGACAACTTCTACTATGAGGAATTGAAAGATTGGACAACAGGCCGTAACTCACATGGGTACCCGTGGGTGATCGAATACTGCCTACGCCCGTCCACTTGGCCGGTAGTCTCGCCACCTCAAAAGGGTATTCGGCTTTACATTCGACGGGCTAGGCCCTATGGTGTCCGCTTGGCCTTCCGCACGATGAAAGCCAGGGGGATACAGTCGAAACCGGAAACGCAGCTCTGTTTTGTGAATCGGTTCACTCAGCTTGGAGATGCTAATAGGGCATTAAGTGCTTTGAAGCTCCTTCCGCGGCTCAAGGACCCTGCCTTTACCATGGACGCCCAAGGTGTTCTCCGACACTGCTGCAAGCTCTTGACCTTGGATACTGTCGAAGACGGCGAATCCGGGCGCAACTTCCGAATCCTGCCAAAGCTTCTGGAGATGGGTGTGCGGCCGGACCGAGACATGATGAACGTGGTGCTCGCCAACGCCTACAAAACCGGTGACCACGAACTTGGTGCCGATATGCTTCAGTTCATGACGAGTCAGGACTATACTTTTGACTCGTATACCTACGTTACTCTTCTCACTAATGCCGTTTTACGGGGCGACCAAGCTCGCACCCACGAGCTGATCCGCGAGGTGGATACGAAAGAAGAAATTCGCAAGAACCCATACGTCGCCAATAAGATCTTCCACGCCCATTACGTTTTCACCGCCAAGCATATGGACGCCGACGTTGATCCCTCTGGTGTCTTCTATTCGATGCTTGACATGTACAACAAGCTTCACGACATCACGCCCCTAAAAGAGCTCCTCATCATTCCCCCTCACTACAAGGCGCGGGAAGAAGGCGCAAACACGCCTCCCACACCTATGGCACTGTACATTATGATCGCAACCTACTTCCGCTGCGGCTCTCGTATCTCGACTGTCCAACGCATTTACTCGCGATTTGCGGAGCTTGTCAAACAGGGGCATCCCACCATCGCCCCATTGGCAGCGACCGATCACACTTACAATGAATTTCTCATTGCTCTGCGCAAAAGCTCGCGAGCTATGCATTCTTGCGTTCGGATCGTGGAAGATATGCTCCAGCCCCGGGCCGACCTGGCTATTGAGCATGCTAAGCCGAGCTACCGCACCTGGGCCATTCTACTGAGTGTTTTCCTCTGGCACCGGCGACCCGCTGCCGCCGAGAAGATTAGGGAGATGATGGCAAAACACGAGGTCCCTTATAATGACGTGACCTGGAATTTGATCATCAACGGTTACGCCAATGCCCAGAAAGTGCAGGAGACCGCTGCTGCCATGAAGGCCATGGAAGCTCAAGGATTTACTCTCGACTCCTACACTATGAAGTCCCTGCGTTATCTCCGTGACCCGGAACGTCTCTGGGTTGCCGTGGACGAACTTGATCATGCTGCTCAGGAAGCGGACTTTGCTGCCCGATCCTCTACTGAACAGAGCCCTGCCGCTATCGAGGACGCCCTCCGCGATGATTTGATTGAGAAAGGTCTGCAGAAACTTGGGGACAAGAATAAGGCCCAGGATTGAGATTGGATACCCTTTTGATTTGGTTCAGATTCATGTATTATAAAGCACTTTGCATACATGGTCCTTCGGGGCCTAGGGTTGGGAACAAGCGTTGGAGTTGCCATTTGTGTAAATTTTGGCGTTCATGTACTATACATAGAATCATTATGAAATTTGAAAATTGCCAATCGCTGAAAGAATAGGTCATCGATATAACTCGCTTGAGGACGTTAGTCCTTGAACACCCAGTCGCATCACCCTCGGTAGGACTCATCCGCCTCTCTTGCTCATATTTCATCCCTTCACTTCCTACCAAGCGAAGTGAGAGCGAGACGAGACTCTCAGCCACCGAAGAAGATCGAACACTGCACAAGACATTCAACAGTCAGAACCTAATTGCAACTGCGAACGGGGCTGTGGAGAACTTACAGCCATCAGGAAGCAGCATATGCTGACATATGGACTAAGACGTTCGCCTACTCGAGCGCATTTCCAGAATATCCCAAATAGCCTATCACAAAGGGTCAGCCATCTGAATCCTCCGTCTTCCTATCTCCGGTGATCTCGCAAGCGGAGCCCTACCCATTCTGGTTCCGGTCCATGATACCGGGCATAATCGAGTGGGCATAAGTGCTCGTGCAGATGATGAGCAGGATCACCAAGAGCAGTGATTGGAAGTTGAACAGAGCGGACTAAGGTGCGTCTTGCGGTTAGCTATGATCTCGTGTATGCGAAAGTACACAGTATGCTGATCTGAGCTAGAGGGGAGCCCGAAGCAGCTTTCAGCGGTATCTTCCTGGCAATCACGACGACTGGAACTTACCATCTTGAATCAATATTCCCGCCTGCCTCGTATCGAATTTCGAAGAAGGACAGGAGCTAGGGCAAGACAAGGTTGTCCAAAGACACCAGCTGTTGTCCGCAATTCAAGTCCGCATTCTGCCTGCCATGTCCGCCAGACGCACGGCCCGCCTGGTTCTGCGGCTTCCTCAGGACAGCAACCAGCGCTCGTCACCAACTCCTCGACACAATTCAACCCCACCGCCTGTCCCTCCTCGACAAGTATCCACAGCACCTTCAAGACCCTCGCCCTTATCCAACTCGATCCATCTCCCTCCCGAGCTCAGCCCGCCGTGGCCGTGGAATCCTGCGGAGACACAGCTTATCCGCGCGGGCTATCAACCCGCCTACAAACCTCCGAAACCAGCAACACCTCCCCCCAAACCAGAGGCTTCCTCCTCAAGCAAACGCGCCCGTAAACCCAAGCCTGCCATGGCGGAACCCCGTGCCCGTGCCGCCCGGCACAAGGGCCAGATGAATTTCTCATCAGAGCGTAAGCAGTGCCTACCGTCCAAGCCAATTTCAAGGCGACTCCCAGCTAACATCTCCTTCCAGTCCGTCTCCTGCTCCTCGCCTACGGTGACCCAAGTCCCCACCCCTCATTCCCCTCCGAACCCCTCCCCGAAACAGTCCGCGTCCTCGACGAAATCGTCACAGACTTCATCCTGGAACTCTGCCACGGCGCTGCACAAGTCGCGCACCACGCGCGCCGACAAAAGATCAAGGTTGATGATTTCCGGTTCGCGCTGCGCCGGGATCCGAACAAACTCGGTCGTGTGCAGGAGCTGCTGCGCATGGAGCGCGAGTTGAAAGAAGCGCGCAAGGCGTTCGATCAGAATGATGACCAGGTTGCTAAGGATGCGGGGAAGAAGGGAGTTGTTGTGCCCCCGGATGAACTTGATGGGGCGGAGAGTGTGGCTGGTACGACTACTACGGGGAAGAAGAGTAAGGGGAAGGGGAAGAGAGCTGCCGCGCCGAGGAGGGAGAGTGATGCGACTGAGGAGTCGGTTTCAAAGAAGAGGAAGACTATTGGATGAATGGGCATTGCTGGCGTGTGCATTGGGTGGTTCATACTTCACTTCATCATTGGCGTTGCGGGTTTGGTTGCTTTCTTTTTATTTTCGATCTGGTGTTATGGTGGCCGTGTATCTGGACAAACAGGAAATACCCATGGAATAGTTCAATGAATCATATGCATTTTGCGGGGAAGTGCTTTACAAGGACTGCAAGATGGAGTAGCTGTGCAAAGAATCATCAAACCAGTATCATACGATATATTATGAGTATGACAAGTCCACTCTCGACTAGAAACTGAAAAACAAAGTCGTATCCTGGCATTGCGCATGTGTCCATACAGGACATTCCGGGGTATGCCTCCCACTTGGTGCCTGAATATGTACCCCGCTGCCTCTCGGCAAGGAGACCCATTGGACCAATCTGAACTCCGTCAGCGGGGGACTTCATATCTGTATTCCATCTGACAGTCTCGGATTACCCCATTCCCTCAATCTAGGGTTAGAACTTGATGTTGAACTTATTTATGTTTAAAGAGAGGATTCCCTCCCCCTGCGTACCAATTATCCTGTCTTGAATGAAATTACCTGGACCCTGGCCCATTCCACGATGAAGCGCAAACTACCCATGTCGTCCTTGATAAGAAAGCTTCATCTTCAACCATCCAAAGCGGGAAACAATGTGCATCACACCAAGGTCCTGCCTGAGAACTATGCGATATTCGAGGAGGACACACCAGTACGCGAAGTGTCCATCTTTTCAGCGGCGTGTGCCGGCGACGAAACAGCAATAAGCTTGCTCCTCGACGCAGGTGCCGATATCAACCAGAGAGATGAATCGGGGAAAACACCACTCGCACTTGCTGTCGAGCGAGGCCACCAAGCGACTGTATTACTACTACTTCACAGCGGCGCCACTCTTGAATCGAAAGACTACCTCAGTCGCACGCCACTCTTTCACGCCACAAACCCAAGTATTGCCAAACTTCTCCTCGATGAAGGCGCGAATGTGGATCCGCAAGATCTCAACGCCCGAACACCCCTGTCCATAGCGGCAGAACTAGGAAACGAAGACGTAGCCAGAATTCTGCTTTGCTATGGCGCCAATCTTAACAGCAAGGACAGACTGTATTGGACTCCATTATCATGGGCTTTCGATCACAACCAAGAAACCATGGTCAAGCTACTGCTTCAAAGCGGGGCCGATCTCGAACAACAAGATCCGTTCGGACGAACACTATTAATAGTCGCAGTCGAGACAAAACGCGAATCAATGGCAGACCTCCTCATCAGCCAAGGCGCTTATCTCGAAGTCCGAGACCATGAAAATCAAACACCACTCCTATGGGCCGCTCACAATGAACATGAACAAATGGCCAAGCTTTTGATTAACAACGGTGCATGCTTAGAAGCTTGCGATGAGTCTGGGCGTACAGCGTTACTGCTAGCTGCTGAAGCACGGCATATCGCCATGGCGAGGCTCCTTGTCAAAGCAGATGCATTTCTCGACATACAAGATGAATTTGGAAGGACGCCGTTGTTATGGAGTGTTCAGTATGGTGAAGTCGAGCTGATAAAATTGTTACTTGAGAGGGGGGCTTGTTTGGAAGTTGAGGATACCAAGTATGAGCGGACGGCGCTGGCGTGGGCTGCGAGGAGGAATGATACCTCTGTGACGAGGCTGTTACTTGATTACGGTGCTGATCTCGAGGCGGAGGATCGTTATGGGCAGACTCCGTTGTCGGTTGCTGCGAGGGCTGGGAATGGAGATGTTGTTGCACTTTTGATGGAGAGAGGTGCTTATGTCGTGGCGGAGGATTATCATGGTCGGACACCAGCGCAGTGGGCTCGGATGGGTGGGTATATAGTTGTGGCGAGACTTCTTGATGGATCGGCTCTTGCTAAGGCTAGGAGTGATCGGGTGGAGATTGGTGGAATAGCTAGTATGGTGGTAGCAGTTGATAATTCTCGTGAAATATAACTTTTAATGGCTAATCAAGCATTCTATAGCCAACAATGTGAAAATTCGTAATCTCGTTCAATCGCTCCCCAGAAACATCAGAACCTAAGCAGTGCATCCAGTTCGCCAAAGAAAATCCCCGCGCCAGCATTTCTTGGAGCTATTGATTTGATTTCGTCCTGCGGTGTGGTAGGCTTGATCGAAGACAGGGTATCGTAGGATGATATCGCCGACTCGATTGTCGTAATAATTGATTCACGTTTAACCTTGCTAGCTCGTGCATCAGGATCGGACGAGTTATTGCTAACAGAACAACTCTTCTTCCGATCGGGACTCTGCTCTCTCTCCATCGAGACAGCTCGTTTCCTCGTGTCATTCATTTGAAACCCCTCTGGAGGGATCAGTCGCAGCGCTTCCGTGAACATCGAGTACATCGCGCTCCATCGGGGTACTTCATGGTCGATACCCTGTGGCAAGGGCAGATTATATTTGGGGCGGGCTTGTTCAGATGGACTCTCAGGCGTGTATTTTCGCACGGCTCTGTAGGTTGACGAAAGAGTTTAAAGATTAGCAGTCTATCGAATTGATGTAGTTGTAAATTCGAAAGCAAGTTACATACCTGACTGGTCGCTCCCTTGGCAAACAGCGCTGTCCTTCTCTGAAGCAGTATGTGCATTGATGATGACTCGGACTCGTGACGCATCGCTTCTTTCTAGCATAACACGCTTGACAAGCCTGGAACGCAGCATTTCTCGATGGAGAACTGCAATTGGTGCTTGACTTGTGTACGCCGTGGGGCATTTTCAGTTTCCGAAGTTCTTTGTGAGTCGTCTCCATACTGTAGCTGTTGGTTGCTCTGGTCGTAAAAGTGTCAAGTAGTGGAGATGGAGGAGGGAGCTAGGAAAGATCCAAGAAGCCAATTCTTATTATTATTTCTGGGGATTAACTGGGGGGCTGTTTTTTCCCATAAAATTAAGGTTCCATATCTGATGGGCGTAGGGCGTCTTATCGAAGAATTGCCTGGTTTTAATTTACTTTCCAGCCTCAGCGAGTCAGCAACGCTTCCGCGGGTACTTCGGGGCCCGCGGCCTAGGGGCTCATAGTTGCCGCAATTTTCCGACCTTGGAAACTCGCCGAGGCACCCCCGGACTCGGGAGGATTATTAACTTTTATGCCTACGGAGTACGGAGTTCGGACCTTACGGAGTGGTTAGGAATTTAGGATGGAGTTTACTTTTAGTGTGTACTCCGTATCTTAGGCAGGTAGACGCCACAATTTATGTGGAACCTATCCAGCATCCACGACGGGGATCCGCTAAGTCGAGTTGAGCAACAATCCCGCCGGTACACTGAAGATGGTACATACGGACTACGGAGTACGGGATTCGCTCGACCAGATCACTTTAAGATTGGTGGCAAGAGATATTTAGATTCTCGTGATTTCCATTAGGACCGAGGATAGTTTCTTAGTGCATCAAGTGTTAATTCTTTTCAACAAATTGTCGTCTCAACCTTACCACTTCCAGCTCTACCTTCGTCTTGATAGGCGCAGCCTAAAACTAATCTGCCTCTTAACTTTCAAAGACAAAGACCTAGAGGTACCAGCTGTTCCGTCTATGACCCAAGCCTGAACGCCAACGAATTTATCTATATCATCAAGCTACTACTCCAGAAATGGTTATCACATCTCGCTTCTCCCTCAAGCGGCCCGAATGAGCATCCTTGCTTATTATTGCTCGGTCCGCCGGTCGGTCCGAAGGATAAGGCTATGATCTTAGATTCCCCGGAACAATCTACTATCCATGGAAGTATGGCACAGCCTTGAAGCTTGTATGGCGTAGGCAGTAGACTTAAATCCACACAATAAATGGAAACCTCGAATTAAATTATGACTTCCAGACTCAGCAACCAGGGTTGTATGTTCAAAACCATATGATCCATACAGCAGGAGATGTCCGATGTCGAACTTAGAGTAGTAGTACTTGGTACTGGCAGTATCCGCGTAGGATTGCGGGGTTAGTAGCTAGTGTAATGATATTTCTGCTTCTAAGAGCCGGGGTGCCTCGTATTTAATGTGAGATCGGGTCTCATAGGGAACATCACGAAGGTTAAAAAGAAGGTTTGTGATGCAAAGGTGGTCTTGTGCAGCTCCCCGCGAAACGGGCATATAGTAGAACGTGGTGTCACACTAAAGCTGAGCGTGGTCTGAAATCCATCCCACTATTGCTAGCAACAATAAGCCTTCGAGGCCGAACGTGGTTAGATATCTCTTGATGATCTAAGAAAAGTCTTGGCGATTGAATCTGTTAAATTCAAGTAAAGAAGTGTAAAAGAAGTCGAAAGATGTATTAGAAAATTAGTAATAATTTACATAAGATACTAGTACAAGAAGCATCTTTAAAATCAGTAGGCTAATTGTATGAAGATATTATAAAATGAATAATTGAGTGCAGTCACAAACAGTGTGGTAAAAGGGCTTCTAACCACGCTCAACTTTAGTGTGACCACGTTCTACCGCAACCCGTAGCGAAACCTTCATATTTGACTAGCGGGGGAAGCCGGGGACTCTAGCGTGCTTCTTGAGTACCCTGTAGTGGTGTCAATGCAGTGATATGGCTCCACAGGATCTTTGACGAATAGTGAGCCTGATCTCCATCAGAAGGAGGAGACATACGGTCAAGCAGGTGCATGATACGGGAGTGGATTAAGGGCGAAGCTAGCCAAATCGAGAGGATTTGTATTTGGATTATCGAGCTTTGATAACAGTCATACTCTTAGACAAAGACTGAGGTTAAAGACAAGTTATACTTCACCAGCGAACGAAGAAAGGGTGACATAGGTGCATTGCTCATCCAAATCAATATCCCAAGTGGCCAACGACTACTATTCCAACCGCTTTACATCATGTCCTAACATGGAGTGTCAAAGCTCAGGCTCTAGCATTTTATGTCCATTTCATCATAACTAAACGCCGCGCCCAGGTAAGATGCGACTTCGTGAAACCGGGTCTAAGCAGCCCGGAAAATCCTGCCTCTCGTCATGTCTTCTGCAGCAGGCCAAATCTGCTTTTCGTGCAGTACTCCACCATCTCCACCTCCCAACGACTGATTCTATCTGAGCTAAAGCCAGATCGACTCCGATACGCCACAGTGCATTTTGATTTTCTGATCAGGACCGTCCGAGGTGTCAAATAGCCTGCGAAAAGATAGAAATGCAGGGAGGAGAGAGAGGGTAGATAGAGTGTGCTCGAACTTTTTCTGTCCTGTCTCGCAAGGGGGAAGAAAATAGGGAGGAGGAATAGCAAAGGAGATAAGAAGGGGGGAGAGAGAAAATGGTAGATCGAGACAAACAAGAAAACGAACCCAAAAGTGTCGAAATAAAGAAGAAAACGAGACATAAGAAACATCAACAGATAAGGTTCTGGCTCCACGGGAAAATTGGTCACTTCATGCATCATTTCTCCGTCGTAATAACCCATTATGCGCGGGTCTCCTCGGTGGCCGTGCGCTCCTGGCGCTGCTGGCGGCCGCCCTTGCCGCCGCGCTGGTTGCGCTGGTTGCCCTCGCCAGAGGTACCAGTGGCATCGCCGCCGCCCAGAGTGAGCTGGGCGGTTGCTAGCCGGTTGGACAGCTCCATCTGTGTGCGGATGGTGTTGGCCAGATAGGAGACGACCAGAACGTCCTGGATGTGGTTGTTGCTGCAAGAGGTCAGTCAAAGGAAATCCAAGTATCATCACAGGTATATGGGACGAGACGTACAAATCCCGCTCAATGTCCGCGGGCTCGACCTTGGGGGCAAGAGCCAGGGTGTTCAGCAGGAACTGACCCATGGCGGTAGAGGCCGGGGCCTCCTCGTCAATGACCGACTCCACGTATCGCGACACACGGTCGATCATAGCCAGAACCTCCTCAATCGCGCGCTCGAGCGCCTCAACATCGGACATCACGCTGGTACTGCGCTCCTCAGAATCCTTGGCATTCGCAATGGTCTCGAGGCCGCTCTTATCAGCCTCGCCATATCGGAGCTCGTAAGGGACGGGAATGAACGCAGCGCTGTCGGCAGCCCGCTCAGCGGTGACACCGACGGGGGCGGAAATGTAGGCCCGGGTCTCGAGGTCCTTGCCGGCCTCGGTCGAAACGGTCAAGTGGACGGCGGGGTGAGGCCATGTACCGTCACCCTGGCCGCTGTAGAAGTTCTGGATCAAGGCGGAGAAGGTGTTGAGCTCAGAAGCGGTGGCGTACCAACCGACGAGAACCTCGCGCGGGTTGGCCTTCAAGTGCAGGGCGAGCATTTGCTTGTGGTATTCCATGTCGACTTCGACCTGGTCCTCGGCCTCAGAGTGGCCCACGGCGAACGCGGAGCGCACCTCGACTTCACCTCCATCTTCTGATCGTGTTCCCAGCAGGGTACCGATGACACGTTCCTGGTCAGCGTTGCGGCGCAGCGAGTGGTCGAGAATGGAGAAGATAGCCTATATCAAAGAAAGAAGGAACGTTAGAGACTGGCTTTGTATCGAATTAATATGATCGCCTTTGATCGTACCTGCGGCTGGATGACCACGTTAAGAGGGGCAGTGGTCGGAGCAGTCCCCACAGAGACGGGGCCCAAAGGACGGGCGAGGTGCAGGAAAGAGTCTTCGGCCATGATGGAATTGGGGGAGGGGGGGAAGGAGGGGAGGGAGAGGAGGTTTAGAGATTGGAGGTGATGAGAGGCTAAGACTCTCCAAAGCAGACTCGACTTCTTCGGAGGGACAATTTTTCCAGCGAAGAAAGTGGAGAGCCCGCGCTGAGGCCGATTCTCTCTTTGTGTGTGGGAATTTTCGCGCTAAGATAAGATAAGCCCGCCCGGTCACCTTTTTGCCTGGAGCCCGTAAAAAAAAAGAGACAAGAAGCTCCGCAAGGTCAACTCAAGCGATTCTTCACTGCACAATGGCTCCTCCACGAGGCCGAGGACGTGGTCGTGGTGGAACGAGAGGTAGAAGAGGTCGTACGACAGGCAGAAGAAATGATTTTGCTACTTCGCGACTGCGTGAAGTGGAGTTAGTACACCCGTGGAGAGCTGCGCAACGGTGAAGAACTGAGGCTAACCACAATACAGTTCCGATGAATCCTCTGGTGAAGGTGGGCCCGGCGATCAGGAGGTGGAGGATATGAATAGGAGCGATGATGCCATGATGGATGATGCTTCATCCAGCAGCGACGAAGAGGAGGAGAGTACGGGTCGTCCGTACAACGAATTGCTCGAACTACTGCACGCCAATTCCGACCCGAAGGGACCCGCTCGGAAGAAGAGAAAGCTTGCCAGTGATTCCAATGTGGAGGAAGCTCCAAGGGCTATCGTGGACGAAGAAGAGGAACAGGCTGATGATGCGCTACAAGATCAAGCTCCATCCGACGATGAGGAGGACGCGCAGGATGACGACGATGATGATGTTGTTGGACCGTTTGAGAGGCACTTTAATGTCGCCGAAGGGGATGACCTTTCCAATAAGATTCAATCTATCGAGTCTAATAAGTGGACATCGGTGAAGAAGGAGGTGGACGGGTTGCGCGTCGTCCAATCCATTCCTGAAGCAGGCGATTCTAAAGCATTACTACTCCCGGTGATGAAGAGCACGGCGAACCTGAAGGTGAGCTCCAATGAGGAAGTATTGGAGACGATACAGCAGCTAATGAGACCAAAAATTCTAGATCAAGAATAAGTTGAAGCCCCGAGCTGCGGAGCTCCTCCCTACCATCAACGGCCCTGCCCAACAAGTGGCTCCATATGTATTTGACTATCAAGACGTTCTCTACGGTGCGCGTACCGCATCTATCGCGGAAGAGATGCGCGATATCATGGCTCTTCACACCGTCAACCACATCATCAAGACCCGAGACCAAGTGCTCAAGAATAATGCGCGCCTAGCAAAGGATCCAGACACCGACATCGAGTGCCGTGACCAAGGTTTCACTCGTCCTAAGGTCCTGTACATTCTTCCAACTCGCCAAGCATGTGTGCGTGCTGTCAACGCCATTACCCGATTCTACCAGGTCGAGCAGCAGGAGAACAAAAAGCGATTCACAGATACCTTCTCCGGATCCGAGGATGCGGGATGGGAGAACAAGCCCGAGGACTTTCGCGAGCTGTTTGGTGGTAATGATGATGATATGTTCCGACTGGGATTGAAGTTTACTCGCAAGACCGTCAAGTACTTTGCGCAGTTTTACAACTCGGACATCATCCTATGTAGTCCACTTGGTCTGCGGACCATCATGGACCAATCTGAGTAAGTGTACTCTTCCCGTACCCCCGATCAAACACATCTAACTAGTCTTTTCACAGCGAGAAAAAGCGAGACCACGACTTCCTCTCCTCCATTGAAGTCGTCCTTGTCGACCATGCCGACGCTCTCCTCATGCAAGTCTGGGACAATATCCCCTACATCTTCAAGCACCTCAATCTACAGCCCAAGGAAGCGCACGGGTGCGACTTCAGTCGCGTGCGCAATTGGTACCTCGACAACCACGCGCGTTACTTGCGACAAACTATCGTGTTGACCTCTCATATCACCCCCGAGATGAACTCGCTCTTCTCAACGCAGATGCAAAACGTATCTGGCCGCATCAAATTCACACCTACCTACGCCGGCGCGATCACCGAGCTGCCGCTCCCAGTCTCAGTCAAGCAAACCTTCTCACGCATCGACAGCCTTTCACCCGCGAAAGACCCCGATGCCCGGTTCAAGCATTTCACAACGACGGTCCTATCCACGCTCGTCAAGAACATTGCCAATGACCGTGGCAAGGGAAGCGCCGGCACAATCATCTTTGTCCCATCATATCTCGACTTTGTTCGCGTGCGCAACCACTTTGCTCAATCTGCGCAGACAACGAATGTCTCCTTCGGCGCGATCTCCGAGTACACCGAAGCGCGGGAAGTTAGCCGGGCTCGTAGTTACTTTATGAATGGCCGCTACTCGGTGCTGTTGTATACCGAGCGCGCGCATCATTTCCGCCGATACCAGATCCGGGGTGTTCGCCGGGTGATCATGTACGGTCTACCCGAGAACCCGACATTTTATGGCGAGATTGTAGGATTCTTGGGGCTTGATCCTGCGGCTGTGGTTGAAGCTGCTGAAGGTGGTGTTCGGGCGCTGTTCTCGAAGTGGGATGCGCTTAAGCTGGAGCGTATTGTTGGAACTTCAAGGGTTGGGAATATGCTGCGGGAGAAGGGAGGTGATACCTTTACTTTTGTATAAAACAGCTATCAGAGCAGATTGTCATGTATATACTCAATTGTGTCAGAAAACCCGTCGCTGGGAGCTCACAAAGTTGACTGAGCGCTCCTGATTCAAGGCTCGTTACCTTCGGTCGTGACCAACAGACCCTCCTGTTAAGCCAAGACGGGTGGGTCGATCGCTGGCACTGGTACAACCTTGGTTTTAAGGTTGGTCTTGTATTTTGTAGACTATGTCAAGTCCAGGTCTAGTCGACCTTGTCTTGGCAATGTCATTCGTTGATATAGCCTCTGGTGAAACGACCTGATCACGCCTGAAATACTGTGGGGCCATCATCGCCGAGGTTTTCAGTGAACGAGGCTGGCGGCAAACCTTTGGAGGCACAGCTCCCCCTCTCTTCTTAACCTAAGAGCCCCTTAATCTCTTCCTAGACCATGCATTTTCAGGCCACCTCTTTCTTTATTCTTGAGCAATAGTGTTCTAGCATATGGCTTCTACTCTCTGAGGTATATCCAAGCACTAATATGTCCGAACTGAATGTGCACATATGGTACCTCGTTTTCCTCGCTGTAAGACTCCTGAAACTCATACTCCCACATTATTGCAACCCGCTTTTCGCTAAAAGTAGCTATTTATAGTTGGATACTATTGAGGACTTGAAGACCGTGTGTTTGGTTTCAAAATCATTCAATGCCTTAGCCACGCCAATTCTGTACAGATCGATTGTTCTGCGTAATCCAACACCATCAAAGGAATGGAGGAGAGGAAAGGGAGAATTTACCTTGCGCCACCAGTGCACGCTCCTTGCAGCTGACGAGACTCTTTTCCCATTCAGGGTTGTTAGACGTCTTCTTGACGATTCAAACGTGCAGCTTCGCAGATATGTCCGTGACGTGGTAGTGGAAAATTCGAGCCACTCAAGCATGTTCGGGTCATTCAGAAGATATGGAGACCCCCATCATGTCGTGGCGAGATTGGTGGAAGTCTTGCCAAATCTTGAGAATCTTTTGTTAGTATCTCCTACCTGTATCTCTATTCCTACGTAGCACTGACTAGCTATCATTCTTAGTCTGCACGAGGCTTTTGGATTCTTGGATCTGCTGCAAGATGTTTTCAGCCGGCACAAGAACAAACCATCTCTTCATTTACTTAATGAAAATGGCATGACTCCACTTACACGGACGATGCCTTGTGTACGAAGCCTGGGAACCAGCTTTCGAGTATATGCTACTTCCCGAATGCCTGGGCCCTTACCCTCACTAGATCTTCCTAGATGCTTCAAGGCCTTCCCGAATTTGACGAGCCTATCAATCCAGACCAATGGCGAACGAATTGGGCCTGTGCAAGGTGGCCACTGGCACCTTTCAGCCAGAATCGAGCCGCTCCAACTAGCCGAAAATGAGACCTTCCCTCCGCTTGAGAAGCTATCCTTGAGTGGCTATCTTCCAACAGAGGCAGAATGGAGGCACTGGAAGGAGAAAATGACATGGTCTAAACTGAAGTCGTTGTCACTGGGGCCAATACAGACTGATGACTTTCTCGGCCCAATTGTTGGCCTTGTGCAAAGCTTGTCTTCCTTTTCAATATCGGTCCACAGCGGGTTACAAACGGATACTCATCCCGATTTAGACCGGTTTCTGATGTCTTTTGATACACTGGAATACCTGAGTGTCAAGGGATACTCCCTGCCCATAGATGTCGTGGCTCATCATACAAACCTACAGAGCCTTACTCTACACACGCTTGAGAATAGAGAGAGGGAACGACCGATCCTAAATCCGGAAAACTTAGAATATCTCGATCAACAATGCCGCAAACTTCGATACTTGGAGATCGACATTTGTCTACACGATGAATGGGTGAGCTTCCTGATTCCAACCTCCAAGTATGAAACCTAATTCAACCTCCTTTTTGCAGCCTGATAAAGTCATGGACGCTCTAGCTACAGGCTTTAACAATCTTCGTCAGCTCCGCCTCCATGTCGGACTAGACATTCATCGAAGAACCAAAGCAAAGTCCCGGGCCAAACTGGAGCCAAAATTGAATTATTTTTCCGCTCACGAATTTGGCCACGCTTTCTTCCGTCAACGAACACCTTCCAAGAAGCTAGAATTTGTCACTCTAAGAGCGGGTGAGACTTTACGCCATTATCCAGGTATGGCTGAGCCATACATATTTGAAGAAAAACGTGCTTCTGGGATGTTTCGCATTTGGGCTCCTCAAATGCCGTGCGATGGGATTGAAGTGAGGGAGCTGGATATTGAAGTTGATGGGCCTTGAGTTTTTCAGGCTCTGAACGGGCGTCGAAAATGTTTATTAGGCACAGTGTCCACTTTTCAGATAAATGAAGAGAGGAATAACAAAGAGTCTTGATCTTTCCTTCTTCTGGATCCTTCAACAGGCTGATCAAGCTCAGCTCAGCCTATTGGACGATTTGATCTGCAATGTTCTAGAAGGACTCAGTGGGTGTATTCTTTACAAACAAAGATAGTCTTTCAAACTTCTTTCAAGGGTTGCTTGAAGCGGACGCGACACTTCGAATGAGAATGCTGTCACCAAAGTTGGACCTGTCTTGTGGGCACAAAGTTGAGAGAGTCACACCTTTTATGTCTGCCCAACGCCCATATATGCTTTATTAATACAATCCCAAAAAGACTCAACTACGATTCCTACCAGAATCAGACTTATTGCACACGTATCCTAATCGGGACATCACATTTGCTTCAAATTCCATAGGACTTGGTCCCTTCCAGAAGTAACATCCCTGCTCCCTGCTGCTTATGTGCTGATTGAAACTACAGTATCCGTGATTCCACTTATGTGCGCCACGCAGGGATAAGTAAATATAGAATTATACGAAAAAGACATAAACAGAACGCGGTGAAGGGCATATTCCTGATACTTTGATGATTTGGTATAGATCGGTTCTGCTGGGTATGGATCCTTTGCTTATCGAATATCTTGTCCGTGGCGAGCAAGTTGGTCTTCATGGTGCACAGGTCAACGAGGCCGAGTTCTTCTACAAGTCGGAACCGAACTTCTCCTTCGTCCTCGTGCTACACTTGATCTAATGACAGCATGCAGCTGTGCTCGAAATCAAGGTCACCGGCTCTGGCAGCGGCTCGGGGAGCACCACCGACAAGATCCTGGGTCTTTATAACGATAACATGACATTGTTCAACGGCCTCAATCTTGGGAAGGATACCGCCAAGGAGATTAAATCAGATATTGCGCAAACCCTTATCGGCGACGAAGTTTGGACTGGCGGCAGCTCCTCCGCTTCTGGCTCCTCAGTCGTTACTCCATCCGCATCGACTCCCCCAGCTTATGCTGGGCTGACGTTCAGCTGCGGCTCTTACACTGGCAATTCGGCCAAGTTCCGTTCTCACTGAGAAGGGTCATAATCTCATTCTCTTATCTGCATTTAAAGTCGCTTGTCTTTTGGAAGCCTCTGGCGTCTTTGACTTGCAATAGTGATTTCGTGGGAGCAGTCGGATGACCGAGGCGATGCCTAAAATAGCTGTGGGCCTGTATCTCTTCGTTGGACTCCTCAGCATCACGTCGCTTGCCACGTAGTTACGAGATGGTTTGAGAAATTATCTATCATAGCTTTTAGATATTACTCCATGGTGACCCGCTAGTTGGGCACCACTCTCCCTGATGTAGCTCGAATACCTCGGATCATAGTCATAGTAATCATCAGGCTTGGTATAGGGAGATCACCCGTGCACAGACAGCCGGAGACAGCCACTCAGCCTTAGCCCGTCATGGCCATGCTGCACCTAACCGACTAGACCAGTGCTGGAATCCTATCTGATCTAATAAAAGCCACCTTCCGATCTATCATTCCAAATTTAAAAAAAAATCACACTATCAAGCACTGCTATCCCTTCTCAGAACATGATGTAGTGTAAACGCCTTCCCCAGACACGGTTTAGCGGACAGGCTCCACCCGTCCACTCTCCACTTTCCCCGTCTTGCGCGATCCGACTCTGATCATTTTTTCTTCTAACGAACGCCTCTTCCACGGACTCTCTCACGCCTCCCCCCGTTCTCCTTCTTCCTACGTGGACCTCATTTCCTATCTTCATCATCCATGTCTCGTATATAAAGAACCCTCCCGTCCCAAATATACCCGACGACACCGAGTACAAAACTCACCATGTCGCCACAACCACAACCGCAATCCCTGCCCGGATCTCCACCCCTCCTCCCCGAAATCACCAATAACCAACCCCAGATCCAGTCTCACCCTCTCCCTAGACCTCTCCCCCCGTTGATCCCGACCACCCCGATGCCCCCCTGCCGATCGACCAGCCCTACCGTGATGATCCAGACCAAAGGCCCGATTATCTTGTCCGGTACGAGCCTCGACCCATCGATGACGAGGACGAGGATGGCGAGGGCGTCGCGGCGGAAATGGCGCGGCCGAGAAAGGCGTGGCGGGCAAGACTAAGGGTATTCTGGTTGAGGAATATGGGCATGTTTTTGGTCTTGCTGGCGCAGATGTTTGGGGCTAGTATGAATGTGATGACGCAGATTTTGGAGATTCATAGTTCGATGCATCCGTTTCAGGTATGTGTCTCTGTCTGCCCGGCCAGGTTGGAGATTTGTCCTAGACTTATATACTTCTCTTTTGACCTCGGTGCACCTCGGTGATCTCTACTTAATGCTAACGCCGTCTCCTTATAGGTCCTCTTCGCCCGCATGTCCATCACAGCTGTCGCCAGCTACTTCTACATGTGGTACGCCAAAGTCCCCGCCCCCTTTGGCACCCGTCCCGTCCGCAAACTCCTGCTCCTCCGCGCTACCTTCGGGTTCCTCGGCGTCTATGGGCTCTACTATTCCGTACAATACCTCCCCCTCTCCGAGGCAACGGTGATCACCTTCCTCGCGCCCATCCTCACCTGCTACGCCTGTTCGCTGCTCATCCCCGGCGAGACTTTCTCGCGGCGGCAGCAACTAGCCGCGATCGTCTCGCTGGCTGGTGTAGTTCTCATCGCGCAACCATTTTCGAAGCGTGATGGCGCGGGAACACGCACGGGTGATAATGCGGGTACCGCGGCTGAGGACGAGAGTCCCGGTGACGCGGACGCGTTCCACCACGTTCTGGCGACGGTGGTCGCGTCCGTGGGCGTGCTGGGTGCGTCTGGCGCGTATACTACGATCCGGATGATCGGACGACGGGCGCACCCGCTCGTCTCGGTGACTTATTTCTCCAGCGTGACGACGGTGATCTCGTTAGTGGCCATGGTCGCGGTGCCATGGGTGCCATTCCGCCTGCCGTCCACCGTGACCGAGTGGACGCTCTTGACCGGGTTAGGAGTGTGCGGGTTCCTGCTGCAGTTCTTGCTCACGGCGGGACTGAGTTATGTGCCCCCGGCCAGTGTGCGAGTCGCGGGGGCCAAGGCGAGCCAGGGGTCCAAGGCGACGAATATGGTGTATATGCAGATGCTGTTTGCCTTGTTCTATGACAAGGTTGTGTGGGGGGAGTACGTTGTCGCCGGTGAGCTGGGCGGGGTCTGTGCTGATCCTGGCATGTGCGGTTTATGTGGCCGTTGCGCAGGAGCCGCGTCGGGGGGAGACGAAGCCCAAAGTGGAGGGTGAAGGAGGGGAAGGTGAAGAGGATCGGCGATTCAAGGACCGGGATGACGAGGAGGCGGAGGGTGTGGCTGCACGGGCTGCACGGGAAGGAGACTAAACTGCGAACTAAAATGGGGCTACATAGAGACAAGACTGAATGTACTGGGATTTGCAGGATCGCCATGAGGAGAGAAGAAGTGCAGGAAACCGTGCATTGAGTTTTGGGCGTTTCGGGCATTGCTAGAGCATTACTCTTACAGACTTACAGGAAGGATATTGTCATGGCTCGAGGATTGACATGTCATTTGTACATGCTGGGTTGGGCTGGGCTGTCGACGGAGGAGATATTTTATATGTGCAGTGTATATTATGACTATGAGCATATGATAATAAACATGACCATGACGAGATTAGTTCCTCTCTATAAGGTACATCTCCGTCGACTATGAGTATTCTCACCGCAATGGTAAACTATCGTCGACCCAGGTACAACTCTCCGTACCTTTTACCTCTCATCCACAGACCCTCCCACCGCGAACTACAGTCCAGTATCGGAGCACACTGCTCCATGCTCCCTCCCAATAATAATCACCGCATGCAATTGAATTCTCCATCTGCACGACCGCGACCCCTTCAACGTCATAACGTTGCACCCTCCCGCCGCGCCTCCGGGATCGCCCGAGGCTTGTCATTGGCGAAGCCATTCACGATCGTCGCGGTGGATCTGGGATCCAAAGCGGAAATGAGAGCGTGGTTAAGGGCTGTGGTAAGCACTGAGAAGGTACGGTAATAATAATAGCATACAGCAGTATGGATCCTGTACCTGGAACGAGGAGGGTTGCGTGGTTTGATAATGTAATCGCTTCTGCTGCGAATCTGCGACGAGGTGGATCTGGTTGACACTGGAGACTCCATAAAGAGTCCACTCGCCCCGGGTTTGAGGGTGGATTCTGTCCCCGGATTTCTCTTTGTTCTTGTCTTTTTTTTTTTTTTTTCAATTGGGTTGTGATCTTGATCTTGAGGGTGAGTGGTCTTGAGATTGAGGCTATATACATCCTACGATACCGAGTACTTGTACTTGGCTCGACAGTACTACACTGAGTATAGCCAGTCAGTCCTTTTTTCCGGAACGCCACCCCGAACTATACAACACCTTTTTATACACTCAATCTCGACATCCTTGTCCTTGTCGCTGATCATGCGCCACTTTGATGCCTGGGTCATTCGTGACCCCTACTCGATCTGGCACTATTATACCACCGGCCAACGATGGAAAGACACCGTCCGCGAACTCATCCACGACCGCAAGATCTGTGCTCCATCGCTCAACTCGATCGACCCGTACCCATCATCATCATCATCATCACCTTCTTCTACTGCTACTATTTCTTCTTCTTCCTCTTCTTCCACTCCCTCCACAACCGTCCAACAAACAAGCCCCCTCTTCACCCGCCTCCCCCCAGAAATCCGAGCCATAATCTGGTCCTACGTCTTCGACGCCGAAACCATCCACCTCGTCACCATCAAAAACAAAGTCCGCCACGTCCGCTGTTCTTCTCCAGCAACATCAACCACCTCCCTCACCAACCACCGCCACTGCTGTCCAACAACCCTCGCCCGCTGGCGTACCCCGTCTACCACTACCACCAATATCAACTCCTCCCCCAACACTAACCTCCTCTACCCACACACAAACCCCACCCTCCCTTCAACCCTAACAACCTCCACCCCCCCTCCTCCTCCGCACCTGCCACGCCATCTACACCGAAACATCCACCCTCCTCTACAAAAACACCACCTTCGACATCGACGACCTCTACACCTTCATCGCATTCACCCAGTCCCTACCCCACCACGCGCTGCACTCCATCCACAGCCTCACAATCCAATGGACACCCATCTGGACCCCTCTCTCCGGCCAAGACCATAAAGGGTCTATATACGCACACACGCACAGCGACGCACTGTGGCTACAATTCTGGGCGCGTGTCGCATCCCTCCCTTCTCTGAGGGAGATCCGGCTTAGTATCGACCTGGGCTCGTTCACGGGGACTATTACCGGGAGCGGTGCGGTGGTGCTTGGCGGGTCTGGTGTGCGGGTTCCGTTGAGGGTGGGTGAGTTGTGGACTGTGCCGTTGATGGGGGTTAGGGGGTTAAGGAAGTTTGAGATGGCTGTTACGGCCAGGTGTGATGTTGTGGCGAGGGGGGGTTTTGGAGGGGGAGTTGGTGAGGGATGCGGGGGGGTTGAGGGATTGGTTGAGGAGGGTTATGTGTGCTGGGAAGGGGGTGGGGTTGGAGAGTGTTTTTGGAGATGGTGGAGAGGTGGGAATTGGTTTGGATAAAGGCAGGCTGAGGGAGTTGGAGGAGTGGATGAGGATGAGGACTGGGAGGGAGGAGGAGGAGGTTCTTGGGAGGAGGGCGGGGAGGAGGCTGGCTATTATGGCGGCTTGATGTGCTGGACTGGATTGGATTGAGTGGTTATGCTCGTTTTGATATTGATACCCTTGTCAATTTTTTTTGGGTTTTGCTTTTAGATTGTTGTTATGGGGTATGTTGCATGTTCATGACTTGATTGCTAGAGATAGAGCAAGTTTATAGAATGACTTCAAGAATGATATACAAGCCTTCCAATATTTACAATAGATTTCATACTAAGAATATACAAGCCTTGACTTCCTAGCTTGTTTCAAATATCGACAGAGGTTTACGTGGTCGCAGGAGAAGCAAAAGTCGTAGGGACTAAGGGCGTTGCAGCTTCACAGGGCCGTAGGCCAGTGTTGGGTCTAACCAAGGATCGCTGAGAACGGATCGAGACTTGGTTGGTCTAGATCTCCACCCGTCTTGCTAACCATGCCGACAAGAAAAATGTGCATTTTCGTTAACGATGTGGTGGTATCAGAATGAAAGGCGTACCAAAACTTGCGATTCTGAGACTCCTAGTCATCTATGGTTGCCCATCCTGGCTTACTAAGGCGAAAGTCAATCCCCGCGTTATAGCAGATTCCCGTGAATGGAGCAAATGCCTGCGGCACAGATACTGGTAATTTAAGCGTCCACCTGCGTGGGGACCTAGGGGTTGTTTATAAAGTAATCCAATAAAGATTAGGGTGGTTTCGGGTACGGGCCGAGAAACAAAGCGTGTGTATCCATGGGGGAATCTGTTTTCGAAATCGACTGTAGGACCATCCGTACTCTGCTTCAGATCTATTAAATCCAAAGATACCCCTCCCTATACCTGAATTCACGAGCAACCTGTACCTTACAAAAAAAGATTCTCACTAAAAAGATCTCTGGCAAAAATCCAATTCCGAAATTCCGAGCTCAACAAGCCAAAACAGAGCAATCTACGGAGTATGCATCTAAATAGTAAACACTTAACACCCACGAGACCAAAAACAATCACGGATATTCGTTTTCATAATCCTAACCCGCAAATGCCTATCTATTATCCAGTCCAGTCCGTATTTTCCAATTATCCCATTAACGTCAACAGCAATTTTTAGCATTCACAGGGTATTCGAATCGAATCTGTGGTAGGTGACTCGACACCCGGAACACCGCATTTGTCCCGGTATATCAGATCCAGGAACCGCCACTCTCGACACTCGACAATAAACCATTTGATAAATAAGAACAAGAATGAAGCGAAAGGGGGAAAGCCAAGCACCTGCCACATCCATCAGAATCAAGGGCCCACACAACAAAGCAAGAGCAAACCAGACAAGACAAGACAAGACAAGGCAGGATTGGCCAGAAAACACCAAAGAAAGAATCAAGATTCAATTTGCAGAGTATTAGGGGCATCAAGCTTTTTGCGCGGATCCCAACCATATCTATTTTCATCAGACGCGGTCCCGTTCCAATCAGGGATGTCCGGTTCATGGGAGAAGGGGATGGAAGAATCCCATTGACAGCGATACAAACGAGTAAACAAAGAAAAAGAAAGAGGAAAGAGGAAAGGAAGCAAAAGAGAAACACCGAGCGCCGGACAAAAGAAAGTCGCCTGTAATTTGGGCGGATGGATGGAGGAGGGGGAAGAGGAGCGATGAGATAAAAGAAGAGGATAAAACAAGGCAAGAAGTATACACGAATTGAATGCAAGGTGTTGGGTAGAAGCTAACATGAGGTTGCAGGGGCAGGGGCAGGTGTAATGCAATTTGTTCATTCAAAAATGAACCAAGAACCGAAATCCAAGCTAATCTTCCAATATCGTTTTCTTTTTTTCCCGTCTCGCGCCGGTCAATCCAATCAGCCAGATCAGGCAAATCAAGACATGGACATCAACACGACGCAAAGACAAGGTCAACTGAGAAGAGTGTCTAAGGCGCAACGACATCCTTGCGGCCACGGGTCTCGTTCTCTTCGTACCCGTTTTGCTCGGACTCGTCCTCGTCTGTGGGCGAGTGCGGGTGACTGGATGGTTCTGTGAGAGAGAGGCGGCTGCGAGCCATCTAGATAGACACCGAAAATAAAAGATTAGCCACAATGCACTTCCTCTAGTTCAAAGGGCCACTTCACTCACCCATGCACGAACACCACCAATCAACCCCAAACTATACCCAGTCGCAAAATCCTCATTACGGCCCACGCCAGGACTATCGGGCCGATTGAGCGCCTCCACGCGCGAAAGGTGACTCTTGCTACCACCAGTCGGGCTGGCCAGCGGCCCACGGGCACTGCCGTAGTCGACGCTGTTGCGGGCACTGGGCGCGGGACTACCAGGTCGACTATTCTGCCAGATCTGGCGCAGCTCGCGGCCGAGTTCCTGGCCGGTTATGGTCCAGTTGATGCGGATGTTGTCGCGGATTTCGGCGACGTGGCGTTTGATTTCGAGTTCGTTCTTTTTCAGCCAGGAGACGTTGAGTTCTTGGCGCGAGGCTCCGCGCTTGAATTGTCGGGAGATGTACTGGTCGTAGTCGCGGACGATGCTGAATGGGAAAAGCCCAATGTGAGTCTTTGAAGTTTCACTAGAAGACAATGCGTCATGGCTGGTGCTGTGGCTGTTCTCTACTTACCGAGTAATGATGCCAGTTGTGCTAACACCCTCCGTCCGCTGAGTGACCAAGAACTTGCCCTGCGCCTTAATAGGCTCGTAGATATCATCACCCTCGGCGGCTTGGTACGGCAGATCGTCGTGCGCGACGTAGTCAATCTTGTGCTCGGCCAAGAACTCCGGAGTAACGATCCACGGGCAATTGGGAATAACCTCGTCAACCCACTTGCAATGGCGAATAGTCTCCGCACGCTCAGCACCGCTGAGCACAGTCAAACCCTTCCGTGTATGCGTTTCTTCGTCGCCAGTGACACCGACAATGAGGTACACTTCGGGGAAAGCCTTTTTAGCCTGCTCGAGCTGTCTCATGTGGCTATATGAGATGCTGGGTTAGCGATATTTGATCATAAGGTCGTATCATCCTACGTCTCCGATATCCTCAATCTTGAACCTCCAAGTACCACTTTTAAATCCCCTCCCCAATTGCAAGAACCAATTAATGTACGTACCCAAGATGGAACAAATCAAACACACCATCCGCATAAACCCGCACCGCCCGCCCTTCCGGAGGCGGATTCGTCTTATATCCAACCGGATCCTGTAACCCGCCACGCTGCGGCGGCAACATGGCCGCACGACGCTCCTCCTCCGCATCATGCAAATTAATATGCAAGTCTGGCCGACTGCGCGACCGGCCCTCGATCTCACTACTTCCAACAGTCGTCTCGGACGGCTCGCCGGGATCCTCTTTGTTGATGGTAGTACCGTTGGAAGTACCAGTGCCAGTGCCGGTCGCGCTGGCGTGAGCGTCGGAGCTCTTGCGGGCGCGCTTGGACGGCGGCACAGCCTCGCCGGTACTAATGCTGGATTGCTTCTTGTGTCGGGCGATGGCGGCACTGGCGGGACCGGTTGATTCCTCGCCTTCTTCGCCGGACGCGTCGCGCGAGGATGGTTGGAGCTCCGCAGTCGGGATGGATTGTGGTGTCGATACTGGCAGATGCGAGGCGCTGCGCTTGCGCTTGCTGGAGGGGGAGGAGGGAGATGTCATTGTGGATTTTGTTGGAGGGAGACGAGGATGTGTCAGAGACCAAGGAGAAAAGGGAGGGCGTTTTTGTTGGAAATTGGGCTGATCCCCTGGATGATGGGAGATGGATTGAGCTGAAACGGAGTCTGTCCTGCTCCGCGGTGGCCCGGTTTAGGGGCCCGCGTAATTTTCTGGCTGTGGAGACCGGAGCTCTCTTTGGCGTTGGGTCTTGGGCCCCTGCACTGACGTATCAGGGTCTCGGCAAGGCTGGGCAGTAGGGTTTTCCCTGATTCAGATGGGGATTATCATATTATGCGAAGGATGATGATCTCGTACTCGTACATCAATGGGTTTGCTCTGGTTATCATGGGTCTCTCCCACTTGACTATGGCTGGAGTCATACACATGGGTGGGGCCTTCCATCAGCTCAACTCAGCAATCAAAACAGTACCCGCTCTATAGCAAACCACCAAATAAAATCCAGCTTCATTGCGGACTAGAGGACGTCTCATCACTGGAGTGATCATCATTGGAGATAAACAAAGCCAAAGAAGAGCCCCTGTCTTCCTAAAACTCCACTGCTGAGATCAGCCGAACAACTATCTACCAGAGTACAAAGTACCTTCTGTCTGAAAAAAAGGGAATGCCAACTATCGCAGACACCGATGATACGCCATGAAGGTCTAGCAGCGCCCTGCTCGGTCTTAAGTCCCGTGAGATTCTATCGCGCTCCGGTTGGCTTTGGCTTTGGCTTCGGCTTCGGTCTGTATGGTGCGTAGTTTGTGGTCTGTAGTTCTACCGGGTCGACTGTGTCCAGAGGGAAGGTCCAGCAGAATAGTGTCCACGGTCATGTCCATGACCATGGGGGAAGAACCCTGGTAGAACGTAGTAGTAAAGGGAGAAACGTGCAAGTAGGTAATGGTTCGTCAATAGCGGGGCATTTTCTGCGGTATCTCGTGGAGGGCATAAAAAAGAAGACAAAAGCTCGTGAAGGGCCCAGTTGGCTCCCGGCGGCTGGGGCCTTTCTCATACTTCCTAGACCATCCACCTCAACGCCCTCCAACTCCCACCTCCCCTACTCTCCCCTACGCCACCTCACACTATTCTCCTTCCCCTCCTCCTCTTTCGAGACGCCTTAGTTTGCGGAACTCCCACTCGGACTCGGGCATGTATTCCATCTCAAGCTTCAAGGCGAGCGCAGTAAGGGCTCGGGAGGAGAAGCCCCGAGGATAACTAAAGAGAAACAAAGGATGATAAAAAAAAAAGGGGGACGAAAACAAGAGACATAGATCGTAACATCAGGCGTGGCGTCGAAGCAGGGATGTAGAGGCGGGAGGAGGATTCGGGAGAAAGAGGGTGTTCACAAGACAGACGAGGAGGCAGGGAGACATGAAGGAAACGAATAGGAAAGAAGAGCAAGCCGAAGAGAGGAGCGGTGGGGGAAGATGGAGGGAGAGGGAGAGAGAGCGCGGGAGAGGGAAAATCCGGGCTAATCAGGGCAATCAGGGCATATCAGAAACTATGCAGAGGTAGACTTCTCCTTGTCGTCCGTAGAAGCTGGGGATTCGGATATTTGAGCCGCCCCGCTCGCCTCGTCCTGCTTGCTCTGAGGTCCGGGGGTACCCTCGCGCTCACTCCGAGAATCGGTGGGATGCACCTGGTTGGCCAGATCCTGCTCCTCCGTCTGATTGAACAGCTCCTCCTCGTTCTGGTCCGAAATGATCTCGGTGCCGTCGCCCAAGAGAATAATCCGACCCTGGCGCACGCTAAACGCCCGCGAGCGCTCCATCTCCAACTCATAGTCATCGGGCTGGTCCTCGAATTGGTTCCGGATTCCAGGGCCGCGGAACTCGGCTGCTCGCACACTTGACCGTCAGCACGACGAAGGACTTCCTTCGGGTTCCTCGTGAGACTTGCCGTACTCGGGAGGAGCACAAGGCCCGTCTCCGTTCGCAACCCGCTCTGCAATCTTGTTGTACCACTCCTCCTTGGTCTGGCCGTTGAGCAGGCCGATAACGGTCATGGTCATGTTGTCACAGCCAACACCGCCAGTCTCACTGTTGGATGCCAGGCAGTTGTCCATCATGTTCTCGCAAATCCGGTACAGGTCCTGCTTGGCAGCGATTCCTCTCCGCACAAACTCTACCACAGCTTGGGAGGACTGGCAATCCCAGATACCTGAAGAAAAAGGGGGTTTGTGAGCATTTGTGATTCACATACTCGTTCAATAGCGTTGGAGATGGAACAAAACATACCGTCGCAGGCAATAACCAAGAACTCATCGTCAGCAGTCAGCTCGTGGACTGTCACATCGGGGTAGGCGGTCACAATTTGTTGCTCGGGGGAAAGCTCGGGGCTCTTCTTGAACTCAAAGTCACCGATGGCGCGGGACAGAGCGAGGTTACCGTTGACACGGCCGAAGTCGACGAAGCCACCTGCAGCACTAATGCGGGCCTTCTCGCCTGTAGTGTGGAGTTAGCGTACCACCCTCATGGGATGAAATGAAGCCTCCTGTCTCGGTCTCTCGCCGACTGCCAACCGGGAAAAACAAAAGAAGTCTTGGAATCCAGGAGCACAAACCTTCATTCTGGGGCTTATGGTCGAAAGAGAGCGGCTTTGCGCGGCCCTTGACACCCAATACTGATCGAGAGTCGCCGGCATTGGCCTAGTCGTATATCAGTTTCGTCTCTTGAGTTTCCATTTCTCTCGCAATGCCTCCGTGTTCAACGTACCACCCAGATCTTGTGCTTGGAGATGATGGCTGTGGAGGCCGTGCAACCAGACACTTCCTCTTCGTATTTGGGGTCTGCAGGGAAATCACTTGGTCAGACGGTTTGGTTTCGTTTGCGTCTTCCTCGAAGGGATAGAGAAGCGGTGTTCCCTTCCCTCTCGCAAGTCCAGATGAACCACGAACCTTCCAAAATAGCCCGATCAGTAGCCAAGAATCCATCTTTCAGCGCCTGCTCAACATCTCCCTTGGCAAATGACTCCTGCTTGGAGACGATCTTGTGGAGGTTCTCCCCAGTGAACAGTGCTACCTTATCTCCACCGTGGCCATCATATACACCGAAGAAGGCCAGACGCTGGTCCGGATCGGTCGGTTTCTCGTCGGAAGGACCCGTGTAGTTCGCGTGAAGGTCAAGAATGGCTGCGTGGGCATCTTCCATGCTGATACGCCAGCCCTGCATGGCAGAGAGACCATAGATACAACACTCATCTCCACCCTCGGACGAGGTCTAGAAAAACGGAAACGCAAAGAGTCAGTGATTAAGCTCTCCTGGGCTAGACGTGTCCAAAGTGGAATTTGACAGCTTTTGAGAGGGTAAGGTGCTGGCAGTGAATGACCCGTCGCCGGGATAGCCTCCTTTCCACCCGAGTGCCTCAACCCCTCCAGGGTCAGGGTCAGCAGGAACCCCGCATAGCCGATCGTGACGCCTGAAAAAAAGCGCCATCTGATATAAATGGCAGGGGGACACTCCTCTCGAGAGCAAGATTCACTCCAGATCGTGGAAATCCAGCTGGGGTGACAGGGTGGTTCGACCGAGGCCGTGTGAAAAGGGACATCTCCGGGCGACTGGCGTCACATCGCAGTGTGGGGAGGGGCAAGATGGGCGGAACAAAATGGGAAATTCGGGCGACTCACCTTCTCGACCACCGGCTCCGACAAGGTCTGACCCATAATGGCACGGATTGAATAAAGTATTTGCGAGGAGGAGAGGGGGATGGGAGGTCAAGCACCAGATGAATGGTAGAAGGAGAGGAGAGAAAGGAAGGTCAGGTGAGGTGTGCAGGCCTTTCAGCGCGTCTCTCGTCTGTCCTTTGGGTCCTGCGATAAGTCGCCAGCCAAAGTGGGGAATCAATGGCGATCTAGTTAGGGCTCGTCCACCGGATTTGAGGGGAATTCACCGGGGGGGGAATGAATATGAGCGTGAAAAAGTGGATGTTGAAGAAGAGAGATTGAAAGGGAAAAATCAATAAGGGGGGGATATATCGTTGGTCGCGTGGAATTCAATTTCTGTCTGGCAGGAACCGTTTTGGCCAGGCAGAGATTTCTCGTAATCTCGTTACTTGGTTACCTTACCAGTTTGCTCTATTGCCAGTCACCTGACTCTGGATGAGGTGAGCATTCAGCTCCGCCTGACAGGGCAGTGTACAGTACACTGTGTCCTACAAATCATAGGGCCTTGTTGGCAACTTGTTACTAGAGTCATTGACTGCCCATTCCTTTGTTCCTGTCATGTCTTATTTCTTCTATCCCTCATAATTCAGCCTCTGCTGACACCCCTGTCCCGGGGGCTCTGTATAAGACGCCTCATTCAGGCTAACGACACCCTCGTTGCCTGCGATCGTCACGCAAGGGCCTAAAGCCCATCCGAGGCTGGTGCGGCTAATACTGGAAAAGGTAATGGACCGTACAGGAAATATCATCCCCCGCTGGCCTAGTCGGTGTAGGATCTGCTGAGAGAGTTCTAGATTGTCTTCTGCTTGTACTGGAGACATGTTCGTCACGCTGTCAAACTGTCCATTACTTACTGTCAACTGGTCTGCAGCACGTGCCACTGTCTGCCCTGGGCGGGATGGGCGCTGATGCTGAAATAGATTGTCGAAGAGCAAGCTGTTGGCTCGATATAGCTAAGGTTATAGCTGGGCGCTAATAGGAGTTCGGAGTCTAGAAACAGTATCTAGAACAATGTAAGGACTTAGTAAAAGGTCAAGGTCATTAGGTAGTCTAAGCACAACTTTGCTCGGATGCTGATATATATCTGGACACCACATGCTGAACAAGATCGCCGCCTTGGGAGTGTACGTCCCGCGACTACGCAAGAACAGAAGAACAATATAATTAAAAGAAGGTTTCATAGAACAGACAATACCACGAATAATGAATCCTCTCAAGAAACGGAATGGGTGACATGGAGCAAAGAAATCAAGCCTTCTCTTTGTATCACGGTCTATATCGGGCTCTTCCCAGTGGACCGCAAGCTCAAGCTCAAGCCCTCCCAGACAAACCCCACAACAAACCACCCCAAACACCCACCATCCAACCACTTCACCAACAAAACTGTACAGCACTGGGCACTCCAATCTCCAATCTACACCAAAACCCTCGACTAGACAGGCACATCCACACCACAAGCCCCATCCACAAACACACCCACCATGGCCCCCCAACTCGACCCCGTCGACAAGCGCCAAGCCGCCCGCGAAGTCATCGACATCCTCCAAGAGATCTCCGACCTGCTGGTACGTAGCAAGGCCCAATCTCGCGCCTTGACCAGCCCAAGACTGGATTAAACCAGTATCCGAAGGGCCGACTGACTGACTATATCTCTACAGAATACAAATCTTGACCGCACGGAACTATCATTGTGTGTGTCGTTGATCGAGAATGGGGTGAACCCCGATGCGCTTGCGGTACGCGTCTGCTCCCCTGATCACCGCCAAGGCGTGTGTAAGATGCGAGTTTAAACTAATTTTGTTCCCGGGGTTGTGTCTGTAGACTGTTATTAAGGATTTACGGAAGGAGGCTGTGAATTCTAAGCGGGTGTCTAATGCGCCTCCTGCTACGACGGAGTGATCCAGGCCAGGCTGATTAGGTCTGGCTTGAGGTTTGGTTGGAGAGTGTTCTTGTTGGGATAAGATGATGCTTATGTTGGGTCATGGCGTTATATGGTCGTATGGCCTCGATAGATACCCTCGTTGCTGCTTGTTTTGTGCGGCTGTTTTGTTGGAAATTCCAAATTGACCACTTTGTATGATTGGTTATATCTGCTTCTACGTAGGGGTTGAACGGGGGTCTATCCTACGGGAAAGCGAAGTATATGGCAGTCAACCAGGACAGACACGGAATTCGACTTGAAACTGTAGCTCGACGGGGAATTTCTGGGCACGAGAAGCAACTAATACAGATCCAACAAAGGCAAAGGCAAAGATAAACCCAAATGTTAGTTCACCCATCTGATTTACTTGGACGAATCTCCCGCCTTCTTATCATCCGTGGACGACCCAACCTCGTCAGACATGGCCTCGGCGGTCGCTTTCTTGAGCTGCTCGCTTTCAGGTACGGTAGTCTGCTCCTTGGCCTTGGTGTCCTTCTCGTCGTCGCTGTCACCGAGGCTGAATGGGTCGTTCTCGGCAACTGGGGACGGCTCGACCGTGGCCAAGGGCTGCCACTTGCTGGACTTGCCGCTAGCCGGGGCGCTGCGCTTCCCCGGCGTGGCGTCGTACAGGTTATCAATCTCGGTGGGAGGGCCGTCTTGGAAGGAAACCCTCCTACCCGGGGAGGGCGATGCAGTCTTTTTGAGGTTTGTGTTGCCGGGGCGAGGAGGGCGCGCGGGAGGGACTAGTAAATACAATTAGCGGTGGCCAGACTAAATTTCTAGGTTTCAAATACCCACCTTCGCCATCCCTCAGCTCGAGTGCGGAGAAGTCATCACTCAGCACTTGAGGGTCTGCATCATAACGCTCACGATCCCCACTGCGATGACCCATCTCGCCGCTGCGCCGAGGGCGGCCAAACGCGGAGGTCTGCTGCTCATAACGCTGGCTGGAGTGTGCTTGCTCCTCCTCTTCCTCCTCGTCACCATGTAATTGCTTCTTCAAATTCCCGAACCACGAGTTCACTTTCGTCTGTGTCTCCAAGAATCCCTTCTTGAAGTTCTCGCGGATCACCGGTAGATCATCTAGAGATTGCCTCACGGTTAGCACCCCTGCGCACTCGCTTCTAGAATATCTGTACTAATTACCTTCGAAGAAACTGTAATCCTTTTCTTCCGAATCCTCGCTTCCTCGCGGCTGGCGATACCGAGGGTCGTTCTCCCATCCTGGGGCTGGACCCCGGCGTCCGGCGGCGGGGGCATTGTAGTGCTTGGCCAATTGACGCGCATATTGCTCATCGGCTTCCAATTGGCGCTGGGTAGTAGAGGTTGCGGGCTGAGACGGACGAGGAGGCTTGGGAGGAGGAACCATGTCCTCCTGAGCGGTGGGATCGGTCATGCCTGGAAGATTGGGGTTAGCTCTTTGAAAATCGTTCGGTATTTGAGGTTCGCTACGAACCCAGCAGGGCATTGAATGCGCGTTCGACATTCCAGTTGCTAGCATTCAAGATAGCCTTGACCACTCCAAGCTCGACTGTTGGGAATGCCTCCTTCAGTGTGTTCACCGACTGTTCTCGGGGGCTCAAGGGTCGCGGGGGCTTCGGTGGGGCAGCTGGGGGTGTGTCGGTGGCAGACTGCTGCGCCGAAGCAGTGTTGTTGCCGGTGGAAGTGACACCAGACTCCTGTGGCTCATCGTCAAAGTCCAGAGGTCGTGCAGTAGTGGGCGACTCAGCGCGAGGGCTGTTTGGCGCAGCCGCACCCGAGGGCTTGCTAGGAGTGGACTGTGAGAGTGAGCCTCCGATTCAGAGCTGCAGGCCAGGGCCTATACTTACTGTCTTCTCCTCCTCCGTCATGTTGAGTATATTCGTGCAAGACAGGTCGACCAGCGAAAGTGACCACAGATAATATCGAAAAAATAGTGTTGCCTATAGGAAAGAAAGGGAAGAGGCGAAGTAGGCAGAACATATTTGGGGAAGCTCTAAACAAGTGACGTGGGGGTGCACGTGATAAAGCGGGTAACTTTTATAGTGGCATCCTGCATCGCGATTGAACATTGCAGCGCGTCCTTGGTTGGATCGGATTGACAACAAAACAGCAGCCTAGCCTGATTTCTCAGAATGATGCTGCTATGCTGTCTACAGATATTGTTCCCATGAGCTAGGGAGATCCATACCAAGAAGAGCAAGGTCATATCCCTTCATCTTAGGACGGTCTCTTCCTGATACCAAAGATGGGTTCTGAGCTGGAACTTTCAAGCGGCTTTATCCCTGCATTGTACAAACCAGCATCTCTGCTACCAATTGCAAGGCATAAAAGGAGTCTAACCTACCTGGTTGAGACTTATCAGGTCACCATAGTGGTTGGCCAGACGGGGAGTGGAAAAACCACACAGCTTCCACAATACCTCGACCAGGCTGGTTGGTGCGAGAATGGCAAGACCATCGCTGTGACGCAGGTATGTCATATATTACTATTTCCTGAAGAACTACAGTCACTGATCTCGAATGGATAGCCCCGGAGAGTGGCTGCCACCACGGTTGCAACTCGCGTCGCCGAGGAAATGCGCTGCAAAGTTGGGGAAGAAGTGGGTTACTCTATTCGCTTTGAAGATGTAACATCTGCCGCAACAAGGATAAAATTCTTGACCGACGGAATGCTTCTCAGAGAAGCATTGGTAGATCCCCTGCTATCACGGTATTCTGTGATCATGGTCGATGAAGCGCACGAGCGGTCTCTCAGCACTGATGTCCTTCTGGGCATCCTCAAAAAGATCATAAAGAAACGGCCCGAGCTTCGCATAATCATCAGTAGTGCGACACTACAGGCGGAGGATTTCCTGCGATTCTTCGCTGGGGATGAATACAAGCCAGATGCCGAGCCAGCTAATTTGGGCGGCGGCATCGGGACAATCATCAGCTTGGAAGGCAGGATGTACCCTGTTGACACGCTATTCCTCGAAAACCCCGCAGAAGACTACGTCGAACGGGCAGTCAAGACTGTTTTCGATATCCATACCCAGGAAGCAGAGGGTGACGTCCTTCTATTCTTGACCGGCCGAGAGGAGATTGACCGTGCAATTCAGATGATATCCGAGCGTGCGGCGTATCTCAATCCCAAGGCTCCTTCACTGCTCACTCTGCCGCTTTACGCCGGTCTCACAACGGACCAGCAGATGTACGTCTTCGAACCGGCACCAGAGAATACGAGAAAGGTCATAGTATCGACGAACATTGCAGAAGCATCAGTCACGATTGATGGCATCGTCTATGTTATCGACTGTGGCTTTGCCAAGTTGAGAGCCTACAATCCCAGCACGGGAATTGAGACCTTGACAGCTGTACCTATATCAAAAGCATCAGCTACACAACGTGCTGGACGTGCCGGTCGAACGAAACCCGGCAAATGCTTACGTCTCTACACCCAACAGACATACGAGTCACTCCCTGAAGCTACAATACCGGAGATCCAGCGGTCAAACCTGGCCCCGATTGTGATGCAGCTCAAGGCGCTAGGTATTGATAATATCGTTCGCTTCGACTTTTTGACATCACCACCGGCAGAGCTTGTCATTCGTGCCTTGGAGCTATTATATTCTCTTGGAGCAGTTGATGATTATGCCAAACTCACAAAACCCCTGGGTATGCGAATGGCCGAGCTTGCAGTTGACCCAATGATGGCAAAGGTCCTTCTCGCTGCACCTTCATTCAAATGCTTGAGCGAGATGCTCTCCATCGCAGCCATGGTGAGCCTCCAAGGAACCGTGTGGGTTCAGCATGACGGCGATAAGAAAGCCGCAGAGAGTCACCGGCGGAAATTCGCCGTCGAAGAAGGTGATCACCTTACCTACCTCAACGTTTACCAAGCCTTTGTCACCAAGGGCAAGAAGGACTCGAAGTGGTGTCGTGATCACCTATTGAACTACCGAGCCCTTGTGCGTGCCGTCAGTATCCGCGGCCAACTTAAACGCTACTTGGAGCGCTTTGGTATCCAGATTGATGAGAGTCTCTCGTCTCGTCATGGTGCTGGAACGGGTACATCGCCAGAGCAAATCCAGCGGTGCCTCACGACAGGGTATTTTGCTCATGCGGCAAAAATGCAGCCAGATGGCACTTTCAAGACTGTTAGTGGAGGGTTGACTCTACATGCTCACCCCAGCTCCTTGATGTTTGTAAGTGTTCTTCATTCTCTACTTTTGAATGCATGGCTAATCTCGAACACAGAATCGCAAAGCAGACTGGGTGATATTCCATGAGATCATGCAAACCGGCAACAAGACCTACATTCGGGACGTCACGAAGATCGAGAAAAGCTATCTGTTAGAATACGCCCCGGAATATTACAGGGTCTCATGAGGGGTGGCTTAGCTTTTCTTCGAATACAGAGATACCATTACATAGAATATTTCTTTTCCAATTCTCGTAATGGTCATAAAGCACGATCAGTTCAATTTGGGCTCAGCTCTAAACATATAGTCGTAACACATCAATCTGTAATGCTTATCACGTGGAGATCAAACATAAATGTTGTTAATAGAGGCATGGAACACATAAAACTCATAGACAGGAGAGAGGAAATAATTACAGAGCCCCGTCGCCCTGAACGGCTCATCAGGGTTGCAGCTTGTCCAGAAATCTCCGAAACCTCCCTTTAGGAGCATCGTGCATCACACGTTGATAGTCTCCTGATTCCAACCGGCGTTTATAAGCGTGCTGTCGTTTCCGTTTTCTTTTTTTCCTTCTACCATCGGTTACTTCTCTCCCTTTATCCTCAACGTCGTCTTTCATTCCTCCAGTGGGACGTGCCTCTCTGCCTTTGGAGCCACGCCGGACTTTAGGCTTCTTGCCAGGAGGGGATGCTTGGCGACCAATATCCACTGGGGTTGACAATGGAGGAGGTGCAGCAGTGGGCTGATCCCTGAGAGAGATCTCAGCCTCGAGCTGGGTGTTGAGCTCGGTGATGCTCGCCTCCAGCTCCGTGAGTGCCCGCTTTAAGTGCTTGGAGTCCTTGAGGCCGTTATTCTTCAAGGCTGTGTTGAACTCGCGTTCAAAAGCATTCTTTCTTCTCTGATGTTGAACAGCAGCAACTCTGAAAGCTCCTTCAGCCTGGGCTATCTCACTGAGATAGTCGACCTCAATTGGCGGAGGCATGTCAAGAGTAGTCTTGATATTATCCTGTCCGGCGCTCTGGACTTTTTCTGTCTTAGTGGATTGCTCCTCTAAGTCGAGAATAGCTTTTAGCTTCCTATGTTTGGATTCTTGCAGGTTCAACAGCAAACTCCGGGTAGAGGCGGTGCTCGCCCTCCCATGTGACCTACAGGGGTGCCTGCTAGTGTCCAATTGACCTGAAGTTCTTCGGTACATTGCTATTCTTGTACCGATAACCTAAATTCTAGATGAAGCTATCTGAGGATCAAAAGTCAAGAATAACATAGATTCTCGAAGAGCAAAGAGAAAATTGCCAAAAATCTAGCATCTTCATCCTTACTCAAGCTTGCGAAGTACTAAGGGAGCAAGAGAGTACAGAGGGAATAAGACGAGGGTACATGAACTATTTCCCTTTTCGGATTGATTTCATGTTTACTTTTTTAATTCCTACAGGAAGTACAGAAGTCCCACTAATAGTGACAGAGAAAGGTATAGAGATGTGTAGTTTGGGTATATATGAAATATGGATAAGCGGTCCAATGCAGTTGAACTAAGCCTTAGCAAGTTCATTTCCATTTATCATGTTTCTAGTTCATACTTGGTTCTTGGAGATCTTCAGGATCGACGTCACGGGTGCGGAGAAATGCCACGCGGATAAGCCCAAACTTTCTTTTCTCTTTACTTTGATTGTTACCCAGCACGCGTCTCGAATCTCCAACTCGCCACAACACATCTGAGAATTCTCTACAGACTATCAATCAGTGACTTACTCAGCGACTTCGCTCATTATGTCTGGCCACCATCATCACCACGGTGGTGACGGACACGGTCACTGCCATGATGAGCACGATCATTCCAACGACATCACCCCGGCACTCCAGTCGCTGCTCTACTCGCAGATCGACTTTGAATCAATCACTACCTTGAATGGTAAGTGGATCACTGCATACCTTTTGTCTTCATCGCCTATCATTCTACACTGTCAGAACTGACAGTTCTCTCCAGAGGCGACCCCTAAGAGCGGCTCCGCCATTGTCAAGAAGACTTGGGCCGAGCGATTGAACGATCAGCCCGAGCTTGAGAGTGATGCCGACGAGCAGCTCCTTATGCACATTCCGTAAGGTTGCCTACTGCTTTTAAACCTGCCTCGTTGCTTCTCTTTGTTCACGCGCTACAAAATTCGAGATACCCCACTATGCCCCTCATCTTATCGCTGAATTAGCAAAGCTAACACGAAGTCAACCACCAGCTTCACCGGCCAGGTTAAACTTCATTCCATCCTCATCTACACTGCGCCCACCCCCACTGCCCCCAAAACACTCAAGCTTTTCAAGAATCGCGACGATCTGGATTTTTCTACTGCCTCCGACCTCCCTCCGACCCAGACCATCGAGGTTCCACAGCCCGTGGCTGGCGAGGATGTCTTTGAGATCCCTTTGAACCGCGCCCATTGGAATACCACTACCTCCGTTACCATCTTTGTTGAAGACAATTGGAGTGACGGTGACGAGGACGTCACCAAGGTTGGCTACATCGGGTTTAAGGGCCAGTTCATGGCGTTGAACCGGGAGCCGATTAGCTTCTTGTACGAGGCTGCTGCGAACCCTAGTGATCATGTTGCGATCCCTGGAATCAGCGATGTGGGGGCTCGCACTATGCCCGGTCAGTAAGGTGTAACTTTATTCCGGATCTGAGGATTGAGTGTTTAGGGAAGGATGTGATACCATAATGGTTTCAATGTATTAATGATATCTACATGAAGAATAACGAATCATGAGCAATGCGCAGTTCAAATATGCCAACAACGCCTTCCAATGCTTCCGATCAAGTAATGCATGTGATCGATCTTGTATAGTGAGACCCCAACGGAGTATCTTCAAGACGCCAGGACGGGCGTCCGGGCTTTAGCCTTGGCCTCGGGCTGTTCTCGTCCTGGCTCTTCCGCCACTTCGTCGCCGTGCTCGGGCAGAGGAGCATGAGGAACAGCAGGTAGATCGACAGTCCCAACGACCTCTTGCCGTAGAGCCTCCAATTCATCCTCAACGTCCTCCTCATCCTGTGTCGACAAATTGCCCTCCAACATCTGGCTCACCTCCTGAATGAACCATTAGCCATTTATCCACAATAAGACCACTCGCTCTAAACTTACCTCCTGATAAGCACGAGCCTCCGCCGTCTCCTCCATCAACCGATCCACAGCCTCAATACCACCCATCTCCTTATTGATAGCCTGCAGCACCTGGGTACCTTGCTGCAACCCAAACAGCACGTCCTTTTGCACCAGTGCGAACTCG
This sequence comes from Penicillium daleae, assembly GCF_028827525.1. Taxonomy (NCBI): domain Eukaryota; kingdom Fungi; phylum Ascomycota; class Eurotiomycetes; order Eurotiales; family Aspergillaceae; genus Penicillium; species Penicillium daleae. Next base: position 1,479,273 of record NW_026623157.1, on the reverse strand, counting down.
ACTTGGCCCGTCAACTGCTCTAGCTGTGCGAGTTGACTGTCGGTCTTGGAGAGGAGCGATTCTTGGTATTTCTTGCGTCGGAGAGCGAGGAGGGCTCGCCGCCGATCATTGCGCGCAAGACATTCCTTTGCGATCGCGGTTTCCCGGTCGGTGAGGACGGTGATGCGTTTTTGGTACTGGTATATCTTATCGCGCTGGTTCTTGAGGTCGAGGATTGCCCTGTAAGATTTTGAATGAGCGAATGTTAGCTAATGAGTCATGCTGCTTGTGCTTGTATAAGCCGAGGGAGGGGTCTCTTGGTCTCGTGAGGGGCAACAAGGCATATATGGCGCTGCGTGTACACAATAGTGATATATCTGTGCCCGGGAGACGGTACAAACAAATTCAAGACTTACCGATCCTGCGACGAGATCTTCTGCGAACTGCTAGCGTTCCCCATCGCGCAGTTGCGGTGTTGACGATGCCGCAATCTGGGGAGACGGTCAGTCCGCAGATGACGTTGGTTGGAATGGCGCTACCGCCCCGATACCGAGAGATAACGATACGCGTATTTTTCACCTTCTTCCGCTTCCCCAAATTTTTTTTGCGGACTTGCGATATCGCACTCCGCAAGACACTCACAATGGCGCCCAGGTATCGTGGGGGCAGACCGACCCTCAGCCAGGGTTTGGATCGTGAGGTAAGGACTGCTGTTCAAGGGTAGTCTCTGAATATCGCTCACGATCGAGGCAGGTCTACCAGGTTGTACGCAAAATTATCGACGACCAGCCCGACGGCGTTGACAAAGTTCGCCTAACAGTCCCGGTTATCTATGCGCGGATCCGGGGGTCGAATTCGAGTTTGAACAGGAAGCCGAAGAAGTTGCTGGAGGATAGTCTGGAGCGAGTTTTGGAGGTGGTGAAGAGTGATTTGTTCGGGGACGAGGAGGAAGATTCGGTGGAGGGAGACTTTGAGGGCTTGGAAGAACCCCCCCGCTGTGGTATGCAAGGTACATGCCGAGAAGCTGAGTCGCACTGGTATGCTAATTTGGTTCGGTTCAATTATAGGAGCCCAATGGCGTGAACCAAAGCATTGTCGGCGCATGGGCGACACCAACGGCCCCGAAACCAACCCCAGCACAGAAATCCGAGTCAACGAGTACATCCAAAACCTCGAAGCGACGAACACACGGCAGTGAATCTGTATCCAAGCGACGCAAGGCTGAGACTGCGATTGACCGATCACCACCTACGCACGTTAGTCTTGCAGACCTAGGCGGTTTGGACGATGTGGTCCAGGAATTGGGTGACATGGTTATCCTGCCCTTGACCCGGCCACAGGTGTACCTCTCATCCAACGTGCAACCTCCGCGAGGTGTTTTGCTGCATGGACCGCCTGGTTGCGGTAAAACCATGATTGCGAATGCCTTCGCAGCAGAGTTGGGCGTGCCTTTCATTGCCATCTCTGCTCCCTCGATTGTGTCGGGCATGTCCGGTGAATCGGAGAAGGCTCTGCGCGAGCACTTTGAGGAGGCTAAGCGCCTTGCGCCTTGTCTGATCTTCATTGATGAGATCGATGCGATTACACCCAAGCGTGAAAGTGCGCAGAGGGAAATGGAGAAGCGAATTGTCGCTCAGCTTTTGACTTGTATGGATGAAATTGCCCTTGAGAAGACGGATGGAAAGCCCGTTATTGTTCTCGCGGCTACCAATCGCCCGGATAGTTTGGATGCAGCATTGCGTCGTGGTGGTCGGTTCGACAAGGAAATTAACATGACTGTGCCCTCAGAGCCGGTCAGAGAGCAGATCCTGCGGGCTCTTACTCGGAAGCTGCGTTTGGCGGATGATCTGGACTTTAAGACTCTGGCCAAGAGAACTCCAGGTTTTGTTGGAGCTGATCTTAACGACCTTGTCTCGACTGCAGGCGCCGCCGCTATCAAGCGATACCTCGATATCCTCAAATCCAACAGCGGCGAGGAGATGGAGATGGAGATTGAGACTGAGGAAGCAGAGGACGTCCTCAGCCCTAAGGTCCGAGAATTGCGCCGCCTGATCACACATGCCAAGGAGAATCCCATCGGTGAAGAGACAGAAACTGTCCTCGTTTCTAATGCCGACTTTTTCACTGCACTCCCAAAGATCCAGCCCTCATCCAAACGTGAAGGCTTCGCTACTATCCCCGACACAACATGGGCAGACATTGGCGCCCTTGGTGGTATTCGTGAGGAACTATCCACTGCCATTGTCGAACCCATCAAGAATCCCGAAATATACGCTCAAGTCGGTATCACCGCGCCTACAGGTGTGCTTCTATGGGGTCCGCCAGGTTGCGGTAAGACACTACTGGCTAAGGCAGTGGCCAACGAGTCCCGCGCCAACTTCATTAGCGTCAAGGGTCCCGAGCTGCTCAACAAATTTGTCGGTGAATCCGAACGCGCCGTGCGCCAGGTCTTCGTCCGCGCTCGCTCGTCCATTCCCTGCGTCATCTTCTTCGACGAGCTGGATGCACTCGTGCCCCGTCGTGACGATACCCTCTCTGAAGCTTCCGCTCGTGTTGTCAACACCCTCCTCACTGAGCTAGATGGTCTCGGCAGTAGTCGCCAGGGGATCTACGTTATCGCGGCTACCAACCGTCCCGACATCATCGACCCGGCTATGCTTCGCCCCGGCCGCCTCGAGACCCTGCTATTCGTCAACCTGCCGTCCCCGCTCGAGCGCGTGGATATTCTCCAAACTCTGCTGCGCAAGCTGCCCATCGAGTTCAACGAAGACATGCGCCGGCTTGCAGAGGAGTGCGAGGGCTACAGCGGTGCGGATTTGGGAAGTTTATTGCGCCGGGCAGGTTACTCGGCTATCAAGCGTCGCGATGCTATCCGTTTGGAAGACTTTGTTGCTGCAAAGGCGTTTATCAGGCCTAGCGTTACGGATATGAAGAAGTATGAGCGGCTTAGGAGGGATTGGGGATCTGGTGTAGTTTGACACGGCGCCGTCTAGTGATGAGGGTTTTTTGCATAATGTTTTGAAAGCTTTTGTTGCTTGGAGTCTTTGTTGATGGACATATACATACATTTTCGGAAAGCTGTTTTGAATATATGAGCATGAAATTCATAGACATGGTCTTGCCGAGACGAATCATATATCTGATGAGATTCATGAGACAAAGTTTGCGTCGTCAGAATACTGTTGAGACCATCCTCCCAATAAGGCATCTTCTCGAAAGACAATGACTTTCGCACAAACTGTATTCTGTACCTGAATATCGAGCTACGTTACTGACATCATTGAAGCTCTGTTCATTTCATATGAAGGATACCTAGTATGTACTTGGAAAAAATATACTCAAAGGATCGCTAAACTCCAAAACCCCAACAATGACCATAAAATCATCGAGTTTTAAACACCCGATCCCATCAACGCGAAAGCCCCGAACGCTATCCACCCTCCAACAAAAATCAACGTCAGAATACCAGCGCCCGCCTTGTCCCCAGTGGTAATTAGTGTGGGAGTGCTATCCGTCTTATTGTTATCCAGACCCGCACTAGGATTACTGGTACTGTTCCCACCAGTACTGGACGTAACCGGCGCCACGGCTTTGCTCTGCACAAACGGTAGCAAATTGGCGCTAAACACCTGGCTAACGCTGATCTGCTCTTCCATCCCTGTCCATCCATCCCATTGGGACTTGTACCATTGCACACCGCAGGTATTGTTGTTATTGCCCGTGCAGGACTTGGCGGCTGCTACCGCGGAGGTTTGGAGCTTTGGCATGATCAGGTCGTACGTTGTTGGGACGACGAGGGCGATGTAGGAGAGCCATGTTGAGAGGAGGCCTTTGAAGAGGACTTCATTGTTGTTGCAGATTTCTCGGGGCTCGCAGGTTACGTCTTCCATGACGAATCCGCTTTCTTTGCGGAAGAAGGTTTGGAGGGTCATGTTTAATAGACCGTTTGTTGCGTCGAGCCATTGTTGATCGCCAGTCTGGCGGTTATGAAGTTAGTTCTGTCACTGAAAGAAAGGGTATAGCAGGTCGGTTCCACTCACATAGTTATACATATAAGCAGCGCCCATGAGATACGTCCCGTAGTTGTACGTCCAGGGAATATTAGCTCCATCTTTGCAGCCATTTGTACCTTCCGTCGAGTCCTGCACAAGCCAAGTCTTATTATTGACGAGAGGTGAATTGACCGACCAATCCCAAACTTTGTTCGCCCACGTCGCATACTCATTATCTTCGGTGTACCGGGCAAGACGAGCCGCGAGTTGGAAAAAGCCTCCGTTCGAGATGGCGTTCTTCAAGGTATACCCACTCCCTTGGTATTGGAACATTTGCCAGGTCAAACCTCCACCGCACATTGTCGTGTCCCATCGACCTTTTTGTGAGTTGAAGACGCCTTGTGCGAGCGAGAGCCATGAGAATCCGTTAGAGACATCTGGGAATTTTAACTCCGCTGCAGTCATCGCTGCAAGGCCCCAAAACATCTGGTCGTCGTTTCCCTGTGTGTAGCGTCGTTAGCCTAGATGTAAAGGAACGGTATACCGATTGTATCGCAACGCTTGTCTTACCAAGAAATGACTATAGTTACTGGGCAGGTAGTCTCCATTGGTGCCTGACTGCCATTGTAATCCAACACTCAGCTCATCATTATAAGTGCTGTCACCAGTAAAATGCCAGTAATTTAAAAGCGCATAGAACAAGGCGGATCCTTCCCACCATTTCGAAGGGAAAGCACCAGGGATCTGCCCGGTCTCGTTACCATGATACCAGACCATCATCCCGTAAGTAGCGGTCGCGGCGGCATCTTTGATCGATTCTATTCAAGAATTGCAAGCAGGGTTAGCCGGGATACTCGAACAAAAAGAGACGAGATTATATCAAGGCGTAACTAGTTGGTAATATAACTCACGTTCATTGTTAATATCGAGTTCGATAGCATGAGCTTGGTAGCCCAGCGTCAGCGCATATAAAATGACTGCACATATTGAGTTCGTCCCGCTTACACGCATCGCCAGGAAAAGGGATCGGGTCGAAGCCGACAGCTCAAGAGGATGACGTGAAAGGACCGTGGATGTCTGTTTCGTCCAGTTTCGATCATTTGACTGGGGTGAGGCTTGTCCGGTGTTGGAAACCTGGAATGAATAGAAGGTGTGACCTGCTGCGAACACGAAATGTTCTCGAGAGCCTTGTTAAGTCATTAGTGTCTCAAAATGGTAAGATGAAATTCAGCACTGGGCTGGGAGAAGTGGGATGACAACTGTACTAATATTAATGTCAGCGAATTCGGCCACAGCCGCATCAGCAGGGCCTGGATTGACCCACACAATATGTATGTACAAAGTCATTTGTTAACGGCGTCCGCTAGTTTCAGTGGTTGGTTACATGTCTACATATGGAGGAAGGTGGGGTATGTAATTTGCTGACATGCCCGGCCAGTTGATTTTCGGGCGCTTTATGATCGCGTCAAACAGTTGGGAACTAGGGATCGTCGGGAGCTTCTTAGCCATGTGCAGTGCTATGGCATTATCCGTGTCTCACAAACACTGCCACAGTAGGAACAAATGTCTGTATGCCCATATTTGCCCTTCTCAGCCTAGAATTTGTTGCATCGGACGGACATTGGGAGTAGCTCCAATAATAACAGGCGCCTGGAAGTCGGGGCCATGCATCCTGCGACCCTGCGTCAACTAATCGGGTTGTGTCATGAAAAACCGAGGAAGATCCACTAAAGCACATCCTTCCAGGCTGTTCGGCCAGTCAAACTTCAGCGACGGAATAATCGGGGGCCATATGAACCGTTCGACTATTTTTGTCTCGTCGATCACTTTCCATAGTTATACATCGAACACCCTTGACATCATCGGAGACTGACCCTTAATTGCTGATTGGCAGCCCTGGTGAGACAGTCTTGGCGCTTGCCCATGCGTACGTGTACATACATCATCCAACGGCTTATTTTCCAGAGTTCAGTTGGTTATTGGCAGAAAGACTGGAAAAAGATCAAGATCCGATAGTTGGAAGACGGGACGTTGTTTACTCTGAAGTTATTGTAGGTCGTCGTTTGTGCCGTTTCATCCTAGTATTATCGCGGTCATGTTCGTTCATGGTATTATTTGAGTTGAGCCTCGAAAGATGTTCCGCATATCAATTCTTGGAAGACAGTATGACATTTTGTATCTTAAGGATAGACATTTTTATGTAAATCCCTCATGACCGCCTACAAAGGCTCATGCCATGGCGGTATTGCGCACTTTAAATATATGTGGCATTTCCCTAGAATAGCTTTACTGACAAGTTCAAGCTGCCTGAATTGAGGACATAGAAGTAAGTATGATGATTTTCTTTTATGTTCGCACCTAAATAACTTCTACTCGAAAATAAGTATAGAAGGATCTAAGGAAGGGCGATCATGGCACAGCAGCTCTCTTTGCTAAGCCTTTACGATCGTAGAGCTTGATCTCTTTCGCAGACTCATATTGATTGATCCAGATTCTCCCTGAATTTATACTCCTGATCATCCCCCTGATAATGGTGCCAGAAAAGTCAATGAACACTGATAGTCAAACAGTCTCTTAGAGGCGCTCAAACCCCGCCGGTACACTATAGTCACCCTGAATCCACCCCCGAGCAGTATTCGCAAACAGCAGCGGATCTTGTCGATTCCAGGGATGCCTCATCAGAGGATGAGTGACAGCCAGTGTCTTATCATTGAGCTCACTGCCAATAGAAGCCAACTTCTTGGCATCCTCGGGATGGTCATACGAAGGTATTATCCCTCCACGACCTGCAGCGATAATCAGTGTTGGCGCAGGCCAGGCAGCTGGATATTTAGCCGTCTTCATTGTCTCTGCAACTTGACGACACAGCTCTAGTGAAGGCGATATCCGAGCTATATCTGTCCCATCCATGAGCCATCTAATCGCCGGTCGTGGGACGAGATTCTCCACGCGATTCATTGTCCATAGGATATAGGATAGTCGGTCGCTCGATGGCAGTGATGGGTATATCTCAAATCCTGAAACAATCATATGATCGACTACATCGGGATACTTTTCGGCGAGTCGGATGGCGACTTGAGCTCCTAGGCTGTGGCCAACGACATGGGCTTTCCTGCTGGTTGTTGATTCATGGATCAGGGTATATAGCGCATCAGCTGCGTTGTCGAGGGTGAAGATTCCACCCGCTGATCCATGGCTAGGCAGGTCTGGGGCCAGAATGTGGAAGGACTGGTTAAGGTGGGATATCACAGGTTTCCAGTCCACAGCTGTAGTGAAAGCCCCGTGGATGAGGAGGATAGTTGGTTTGTCGTCCATCTCAGCCACTCTTAAATACCACTCCGATGCCAAGGTATTTGGAAGGGAGTGAGTGCCTATCACTAGCTTCAGGTAGATAAATTACCACTAAGGGAAATACGTCCACATACAGAGCCAGGTCAAGGGTCGCATCGAGAGATCGGAGAAATGGTCGGGCCAGATGCGCTTCAACTTCCCCTCTTTCCAACGATATTTTCGAATAGCATCTGAAATGTGTTTCTAGATGACTCAGGTAATAGCTCTCGAATCGTATCTGATGCGATGATTCTGAGGTTTGGTTGAGGGTTCAAACATATGGCCCTGCTGTAGCATGGCGCTGTTGGTTGGGGGCGGTTTTGTGACTCGAGAGGGCTCAGTCGATGCCAGCGGCATTTTGCGTTCACGATGGTGTTACTTTCGTACCAATCTCTACTGTCATCCTGCATTGGTTTAATGCTAAAAGCCAGGTTGGCGGTTTTGAGCGTGAGATCACCAGGTTGCTGGTTTCGACCAGTGTTCATGTCTGAGGATGATGAGGATGACGGGCGAGAATGATTGGGGAGGGTCATGTTTCTGTGCGATCTATACAGAGGTGCAATTTAATGGTCTAAATCCAGTTGCCAACAAAAGCGGCTTAAGCAAATACATGCTAAAGCTTCTTTCGGAGGTCTTTGTACGTACGGTTTAAAGCGTCTCTCTTGGTGACTCAGGCATCAGTATGAAGTAACTATCGTTCAAGTCGTCACTGATGAGCTGGTTTTGAAGGCTGTAGATTCAGTCTGCTAAAATCTCACTCTAGATTTTGACCAACATACCAAACATAACGTTTATGTAGCAACTCTGGCGATGGGAGTATGTCAGTGCGTTCGTATTTCCCAAGATGAATTTCCTCTTCGGGTTCGTGTCCTCGTTAAAAGTCCCGAGCCCCTCTCGCAAACCTCCAGTATCTCCAGACGCAAGCTTCATGAAACGACTCCTGATTTTGATGCGAAGCCGTTGTCGGTTCCATCGCGATGTCTTTCATGTATAGATGGATTAGCCCTCTACATGATGCCTTCTTCTGTCCGTCGCTCCCTTTCACGATTCGCTGGCGTCTGATCGCCTTCCAACCTCTGCTCCTACTCACAAATACGATCCAATACTTTCAAGGATCAACGTTACTCTCAAAGAACGCCGAAACTGTCATATGGATTCCGTTGAAGCGTGCCCCTGGCCACTCAGTTCGTGCAATTGTCTACCACCCTCCTGGGCGATCATCGCAACAAGAGACAAGACCTCTCCATATCAACATTCACGGCGGTGGCTTTCTTGGTGGTCTACCAGAAGGCAACGCGCCTTTTTGTCGTAAGGTCTCAGCGGAGACTGGAGCAATTGTTGTTTCGACGACATATCGATATGCTCCGCGGTATACATTCCCGGTCGCACATGAGGATGTCCAAGATGTGGCAGACTGGTTAATCCAGAATTCCGAGGGACTCTGGTGCGCAGATCCGACTTTGATGACTGTGAGTGGATTCTCAGTCGGCGGTAATCTCGCATTGGGTATTGGACAACGATTGTCTCGCTCGGAGTACAGGGTAAAAGCAGCAGTGCTTTTCTATACGCCGGTAGGTGATATCCACTTTTCCTTGGTTGCAACCAAGTCTACACTGCTAGTACATAGAATAATCTCAGGCCTTATATACTAGGTCGACCTCCGTTTACCTCCGTGGGATAAATCAAAGCCACCAGGGTTTCCAGCCAAGGACCCTTTGTCTTTTATACTTCCTCTCATGGATGCCTATGCCGGTCCAGAAAGGGCCAAGTATATCCAGAACCCCTTACTACATCCTATCCTCGCAGATATCCAGAGCCTCCCGCACAACATGCTAATTTTCGGGGGGAAGGTCGACATCTTACTCACTGAAGAGATGAAATTTGTCCAAAGGTTGCAGGATGAGTCCACAGCTATCAATCAAAGAATCAATTCTACCATCGATGGAAAGGAACAATCAGCGGATGAAGCATACCATATTGAGAGCGACTTCTTTGATAACCAGATACATGGATGGCTTGAGCGTATGAACCCGATTCTTTCCAGCTACTGACCCACGGCTAACCTAAATACCATTGCTAGTTCCATCCTCAGTTATTGACATCAAATTGCGGGATAGAATTTTCGACGATGCAATACATTTCCTAAGCAATGTGTACAATATACCCAGATAAGGCGAATCAAGATCTACCAAAGCGTACAGCTTGTTTTGAAATGTTAAAAACAACTTTTATAGAAGTATGGCTATACAGAAATACTATGCACACACATACAGCAGGAACGCCTGAAAGAGTATCATGCAAAACAAAGACGGAAAGAAATGATTACATCCACAAACGACATGTGCCATCAGCACCGGCACTGACACACCACGCCTCCCGAGGGTGCCAATCGATATCGAGGACACCCAGCTCGCCGGTGATCTTGTGGCCCTTGAGGACCTTGAGGGGAACGATGCTGGCGTTGCTGAGCATGTCGCCCGTGACGCTGCCGTGGAAGATCTGCAGGGAACCGTCGTCACTAGCGTCGGCGAACAGCGGGTAGCGGCCACCAGGGTGGAACTTGACAGCGCGGATAGCCTTGCGATGGTACCGCAGAGTCTTGTATGGGCGCTGCGACAGATCCAGATCGTGCCAGAGGAGGCGACGGTCGTAAGAACCGACAATGATGTTGTCACCACCCGAGGCAGTCGATGAAGTGGGGTGAATATCAAAGGAAGAGATCCAGCGGGCACCGGGCTGGACGATCTTGACCAACAATTGCCGAGAAAGATCGTAGCCACGGATAGAGCGCTGGTTGGCGACAAACAGAATCGGTTTTGACGGGTGGAAGTGAGCAGTCTGAGGGGGACCACCACCCTTGAGGCGTCGGCGGAAGGGATACTGGGTAAGATGCTTGGAGACGGTGTGGATGGCGATGGCCACGGAGGCAGGGGTCGAGGCACCCGAGCACACAGTGACAAAGTAGTCTCCGCGGCGGTGCCAGGAGATCGACTTGGGGACGTAACGAAGAGGGATAACCACGCACACACCGGCATCCGCGAGCTCGGAAGAAGGTCGGATCCACTGGGGAGGCGTGTTCTTCTTGTTGGCATCCGCAGCACTTGGGGGAGGGTTGGAGGCAGCGTAACCCCAGCCAGCATCAATAATATCCAAGCTGGCCTTCTCAATCTCCGGGTCGGCAATCATCGGAGGAACGGTAAGGAAGAGGTCGTCACCTGCAGCAGCAGCAAGAATGACGGCATCCTTGCCAGGTCGCCAGCGGACCACATTAACTGCATCCTCGTCGCTGAGCTTGACACTCCAGAGCTGACGACCAGTAAGAATTTCCCAAACGCGAACCGTACCATCGTCACCACCAGTTGCAAGCCAGATTCCGGTGGGGTCCACATTGAGCGAACGAACACGACCCTTGTGACCACGGAACACCGTCGCACAAGTGGTAGGGAACGGCTTCAATTCTTCAGGGCTGGGTAGCTTGGGCAAAAGACTCTCGGGGTCGATGTTCAGCTTGCTGCGGCGCACACGAGGAGCGAGGTAGAGATCCAAGCAACGCTCGAACTTCTCCTTGACAAAGTTCTCATAACCAGGAACCCTGCGAAGAGAACCGAAGTCATTGGGCAAGAACTCCTTCTCACGGTCTTCAGGGTCTGTCTGCTCCCACTCCTTGCGCTCTTTCTTTTCGGGCAGATACTCAGGAGGCGGGTGATAACTCTCCTCGTAACCAGGAGGCGGCAGCTTAGGTGCAGGAATGTGCATAATGTGGTCAGGTCGCTCAACCTCATCGGCCCATAGATCGTAGTTGATAAGGTCTTCCTCCTTTTCTTCACGCTCCTCTGGGGGGCGGTATGGGAGGATACGGCCCTCGCGAATGGCCTTCACAATCTTCATCACACGCTTAGCCTCATGCTTGGAGGGAACGAATCGACGCTTCGGTTCGGGTGCAGCGCTAAGAGGCATGATCTCAAGCTGGCTAGAGAAGGACTCGACCAAGGGCTCGTATGGGTTGTAGCCATCGATAGTCGACTCGTTCATCTGCACCTTCTTCAGCAGCTCCAATTCCTCCTGGCTCAACTCCAAGGGCTTGCCAGTCGAGGGGTCGGTAAGACCAGTCCAGCCCCTTGGGCACCTCGATACTGTCGAGGAGCGCATCCAGAGCCTCGCCCTTGGCTGGGCGCATGATACGTTTACCATTAATGTCGTAACCGATGTGAGGGTATAGATCGTAGAAGGACAGAGGGATATCACCAATAGTGTTGGCATTCTCCTCGACATCTGAGTAGTCCGAGTTATCGTCCGGGTTGATCTCATCGTAGAGGTAGCGCTCGTTTCCATTGGCGTCCTTCACGATGCGGTAATTCGGTTCCTCGTTGACAGGTGTAGACTTCTGTGTCTTTTTCGGCGCCACGGGCTCGGTGTCAGAAGGAATCTCATCGCTGTCCAGTTCTTCCTCTTCATCCTCGTCATCTTCATCACTGAAGTCGTCAATGAGCTCGATTTCGGAGTCGCTATCTTCTTCCTCGCTCTCCGACAGGTCATTGTTGTTGTCTGAGAGAGCTCCATCCAAGTTTTCTGCACTCAGCTCATCGCCGGAAAAGACACCAGCTTCCTCCTCCACATCGCGGGTAACTGCCTTGCGCTTCTTCGAAGCCTTCCTTGCGTCCATTGTTGCTGGCAGTTGAACTTGGAATTCTTGTCGATTACGGATTTTTTTTCTTCTCCATTCAGAATCGCGCTCACCGCTCACATGACTTACCGCCCCCAGTCCTTATCGCCTATCGATGATGGCCAAAGCGCCCTCCACTATGCACTTCAAAGACAATAACCATCTACTCTTGCCTCGGTTTCATGGAATGACGACTAGGTGATGGCGGCAGTTATGGCAGGGCCCGTGGGGGCTCCTCTAACCAACGAGGCACCTTCCTCAGTCTTGGAACCAAAGAGACACTCGGCATGCGATGAGTGTAGTGAGTTTCTTGCCAGACAGAGTGATAGTCGATTTCTGCTAATCACATAACCTTTCCTAGGGAAACGAAAGCTCAAATGCTCGGGGGAGATCAGTGGCTGCTCCCGATGCTTGAAGCAGTCGATTATATGCAACTATTCAGTACAAAAGCCCATGGGTAGACCGCCGAAGAAAAGGGCGCGGGCCGACGATGAGGAAGGCGATCTTCCAATGCAGAGCAACATTGTCTGGCCTACCCCAGAAGACACACCGCCAGACTCTTTCACGATGGGACACGAGCCCGTTGTGACAACAGACGCGCAGTATCTTTGTCCACAGTTCTTTGTTCATCACGGCGGGCCGCCACAGCCGTCGGATTTAGATCTGCTCGCCGGCGATGAAGACCACAACCATAGCTGGCGCCCTGACCGTTTGAGAAACTCCAATATGCCAGTCCCCGAGTCGTCAAGTCCCTGGCCTGACTTTGCAACCGTATCCGAATCAACCTCGACGCTATTTCCACACCCGACAAATTTCCTTGACGCTCATTCCCTTCCTTTGACCCCTCCAATGACCAACCTCGCCGACCCCGCCACACCTCAATGTACATGCCTGTCTTATCTTTATCTATGTCTCAGCCACATATCCTCCGTCGGCTCTTTCCCCATCAACTCTCATACATTATGCTCACTATACATCGCAGCCAGAACCGCGCAGGACGTGATTCGCTGCGAAGCATGTCCCAAAAATTTTGCTACCGGCGTGCAGAACGTCATGTTCACTGGAACTCTTCTCACAGTCGTCGCAGACGCTTGGCTACGAGTTTACAATAGTGACGCTTCCGAGCTTGGCACGCAGTCCGCTCCACCCGAATTCGCCAGCAAAGTAACGCAGAGTCCCAATCCAGCAGAGGGATGGAAGAGTTGGCTCCGTCAGATCGTTCGCCGTGCTGTAGTCGGTGGACCTCTGAGTCCAGAGGCCGGTACGCGTTGTTCTGGACAGCCCGATCTTCTCTCTTTGATCAGAGAAGTCGAGAATCGCCAGCGACGATGGCATGAACCTGGACAGCACCCCATGGAACGATACACTCCCCAGCGCTGCTCGCCTGTTGGGCATAACTTTAACGATGGAGACCAGCACGATGAAAAGAAGTTGCTGTGTATGCGTGTGGTCGGGAGCGCGAGAGTGGTCCTCTCGAAATTCAATTTCGAGCCTCATGATTTTCCCGAAGGGGTCATACCTGATGATATGAAACAAATATCACATCCATGATGAGAAATTAAGGAAAACTGGATTGAAGTATAGGGTGTGGCGCTGGCGTTTCAATTGTTGGTTCTATACTGGCTGATGTACAGGCTGGTAAATGCCATCTCAGAAGAAATAATCTACGAATACAACATGATGATTCCTCTCTTCCTTGCATTTCGTCTACCGTGCTTCGTACTTGTGTTTTGGATGTTACTATATTATATTCAACTTCCCGGGAGCTTGTTCATCATACTGCTACCTGATGGTATACGCCGGCAGAGCTATTTCTTAATTGAGGTTATCACACAGCAATTCAGGATATGAGTATCTTCTATCAATGTCACGGAAACAAGCCCTAGAAGGACTGTTATTTATAAGAATTTATAAACACTAGCTCGAGCGAAATGCAGACACCACAGATTTCACGTTAGAAATACATGGGCTGTCGCTTAATTTGATCATCGATCGTTTCATTATTTTTGTTAGAGAGAATGTACTATGCCAGCTTGAGAAATACAAGCTATAAAACAGAACCAACGTCCCGGAGAAAATGCCAACCCCTGTAGATGTGACGCCCGGGCCATGTTTCGACCAAATTGTAAGGAAAAAGGAAGACAAGAAAGAGGGAGAAAAAATTGATATGCTTTGAAGATCACTCATCCTCGTCATCATCATCAACCACATAGCGGTTCTTCTTCCGGGCTGGCGGTGTTCCATCTCCTCGGGGAGTCTCCTCTTTCCGCGCCGCCTTGGATGGCGCGATTTCATCGTCGACCTCGCCTTCGGCATCCATATCTTCATCCTCGAGCTCCTCCTCGTCGTCATCGTCATCAACTTCCTCAAGTTCCTCGTCACTTCTGACCAAAAATCCGTCGTCCTCGTCATACTCGTCCTCGCGGGTGCGGCCACCACGACCATAGTCTTCCTCTTCGTCTGTCATAATTTCTCCGCGGCGGTTGGGACGGCGTGGCTTAGCGCGAGGACGGGTAGTGCGCAGACCATCATCTTCCAAGCCGCCAACACTGAGACCATTGGCCATTGTACGGGGAGCGGCAACGCGGCGGGTGCGATCCGCTTCGCGGTCTGCCAGCTGCTGGCGGCGGCGTTCGGCGCGCAAAGCTTCTCTCTCCATGAGCTCGGCCTTGCGGGCGGCCAATTCCGGATCTTCCCTCACATCGATCATTGGCACACCGCCGTCTGCAGTCTGCTTGTTGCCGCGGGCAGCAGCGGCCAGGGACTCCTGAAGTCGTTGAACTGCATCGTCTGATTCCAAGGCCGTCGGCAGAACGGTGAGACCATGTGTGACGTGCGAGGTCAGCCGGAACAGCTCGGCTTGCTCTAGACCAGCGCCGAGGTAGACGTGTGAGTCCAGCTTTGTAGTGTACTCGCCAGACTTGGAGAGAGGCGCAAGAGGTTTGGATGTAATGCGGTATTGCTCGAGGGGTGCGGAGGCGAGCTGGAGTGTGATAGAACCGTCTTCCCATTGGACTAGCCGGGCGTTCGACTGCAGCTTGTCCTCGTCGGCAGGGTCTCTGCGCCAGCAGAGAGATGTCGCCGCCGTGGAATACGCAGGCGCAATGTATGTCTCGGGGTTGAACTCTTCCGACTCGATGGAGAGGAAATCTGGTACGCGCATTGTGTAGACCTAGTGATTCATAGTGAGCATAGACTCGTCGTATTGAGCACAACATTATCGCATACCTCGGGATCATTCGTGGCTGGTACTGGTGCACGCGCAATGGTCATTTCGGCGATGGTGAGACTCTCCGTTTCGCCATCTGGCGCCTCGTCCATGCGGTCCTCGCGTCGGTCATAGCGAGCCTCATCATCTCCCGAGTCAAGTTGCTCGTCGTCCAAGGTACGGTGAGGTCGACTAGTCAGAATTAGCTTCTGCTTAACGGCTCAGTAGCTTCCAAGGTGAGAAATTACTCGACATCGTCAAATCCACCCTCTGAACCGTCGGATCCGAAGAGATCAGCGTCATCATCCATCAGATCATCACCGCCAGCGCCATGGTCCTCAGCACCAGAGTCATTGCCAGCATCACTCGGATCGGGGCTTTGGTTGGCGGCATTGCGTCCGGGGCGGCGGACAGCCTCCTCGTCGGAGGAGGACATGATGGTACCTGTGGGTGAGGTGCGACAGAAGAGTACAGGAGGGAATGAGAAACTCTGGGAAGAATTGGAAAGGAGGACAGATCAATCAATCTGATCGAGTGGTCACTAGGAGCTTCCCCAGGCAAGCAAGTACTGTCCCAAGCAACTTGATCAACTTCACATTCACATCCACGCAGAGAGCCGGATTAACAAGATGATCCAGCCCGAGCCCCCCAAAGAAGTTAAGTCAGCGGGCCAGACCAAAAGGGGATTCCCTGGACATCTTCACCGTCTCTCTCTTGCTTCGTGGTTAATTGCTTTTTTGTTAAGGAATTGGTCTTTGTCTTCACAATGGCGACCTTCTTTCAGAGTGTGTAAGTTTGCTGAGCAATGGTGGTCTCAACGAGCGCCTTCCCTCACTGTTTACTTCCCCTTGACCCTGTGCGATTTCCCCCCCCCCCTCCATATGCATCGTTCAAGCAGTACCCGCCGCCACAAACGCAACGCAGCATTCCGGCTTCCAAAAGTCTATTAGCCGCTCTGTGTTTTGCCCTGATCTTGTTTTCTCTCCCCTTGCTCCGTTTCAATCTCGTCTGCCTCGCCTTGAAACACACCTACTTACCCCTCAACCACCACGTCTGGAGCTAACTCGACCCGCCTACCACAGTCGTCAAGGGTTCGGCCGGGGAGGAAACAACAAGAACAACCCTCCAAAGAGCCCGGCGCAAGCTCCTCAAGCTCCCCAGGCTGGCGCCATGTCCAACTCTCCGTCGCTCACTAGCAGTCTCACCGTGGACAACCTCACGGCGAACGACCCCGATGCCCCCAAGTACTTCTTCCAGGAGAAGTACGCTCCGCTAAACGTGAGGGGCAACTTCCTGACCCTGTGTGCTTGTCCAAAAAATGTGGAACTGGGCGAGTGGCTGGCTCACCAGAGTAAGTCCTCTCATGGATGATTCGCCATTCGCGATAAACGGGACGGATTGCTGATGTGTCCGGGGGTACAGTTGTTGAACAATATCGCCTGCTCCACGGCATGCTCCAGGTCATCCAGGAGACGAACAGTGTAACAGGTGTTCCGATTTGCAATGAGAGCACATGCCCGACGATGTCGGCTGGTCGGTACGTGGATTTGACGAGGTACTGATGATACGCAGGAGTTGCGAGCTGACAGCGATTACTCCAACAGGTTGACCTATACTTGGCTCGTCGACGGCCGTGCAGCCAAGATATCCGCCCCGAAATTCATCAATCGCGTCGAGAAGTGGATTGTCAGCAAGATCCATGACCCCGTCATGTTCCCCACGGAGAAGGTGAACGGCACCCCTGAAACCGCCTCTATGAGAGATGCCAACGGTGCCTCTGCGGCTGCATCCTCCACCACTTCCACGGAGTCCGCCAGCCCAGCGGGAACGACCGGCGCATCGACAGACGAGTGGATTGGCCAGTCCAGTGGCTTTCCCCAGACATTCTACAAGGACTGCCAGGGTATTATGAAGCAAATGTTCCGCTGCTATGCGCATCTCTACCACGCACACTGGCTGAACCCCTTCTGGCACCTCAACAAGCACGACATCCTGAACATGTGCTTCGTGCACTTTGTCACTGTCGCCAAGTATTACCAGCTCGTCTCGGACAAGGAGATGGAGCCGATGCAGCCGCTGATTGACCTGTTCATCAAGCAGCAACGGGTACCCCCAGAGGCCTTGAATGGTGGCCACTGGGCTCAGCAGCCGGCAGCTAACTAAGCTGACCAAATGATCATACCTAAATGAAACACTCCGCAGGCCTGGGAGTACAGCGACTCTCTCTTTTCTATTACACATGACGACACATGACATGTTCTTCAACCGGGCGTTGGGCTACAACAGCTATCTTATGCTCGAGTTTCTGCTTTTACTGATGCCAAGAGAATGAGTTGAATTGTTTCTGCGACTGGTAGCCGATGCCACGACACATATCCAAGGCTTTGAGCATTTAGCATGCGGTGTGAATATTTTATTTCTATCATCTTGTTCTTTGTCATGATCTTTGCATATCTTTTATCAGCTAGTCGCGGTGACATATCCTTGCAATGGAATCGTATCCTTGAGGTGCAGATTGGAAGCTCTGTATTGGTAGCACCACGCGACGTTTTGGGTATTGGATGTGCTGTTGAGACACGGATATGTGTCTATTCCTGCCTCTAGGAAGGAAAGGGTCACACTTTATGGTCTCTTCGCCAGCATACCTTGAATATGGTGTGGATCTAAAGCGTTCTGCCTCTAGCATTGATGCCAACTCGAGACACGTGCAAGGATGGCCTTGATGGCTGGATCCAAGCTAGAGTGGAGATGCGTGATAAAATTCATCCAGTGATGTCTCAATGGGCTCAATTAGGTTTTTTGGAGCAAGTATCTTCACCCTTACACCTAAATAGCCTCGTTGAGGGAGATCTCGAGCCTAGGTAAATATCTTAGTGATGAGATGTAACGGTCACCAAGAAATACACGATCTCCTGTGAGTGGCCTAAAGTTATGCTGCCTATACCTGGAATTGGCTCTAACCTCTAGCGCTATGGTTGACTCGATCGCACATACAGCGACGTAACACTTGGAACATAAAACCAGATTTTCCTCGAAGTTCAAGTTCGTGGTAAATGGTGTGGTCTGAACTATCACTCCTCCCAGAAGTCCTTTCCACCATAAGTGTTTCCGATCAAAGCCGTTGCATCATTCACCAGCACACCATTGTATGAATGAGACGTTCCAACCGCCTTGCCATTCCAGTCACTGCTATATGTGTCTGCAGTCTGACCTTTGGCTTTGTTTGTAATCTTCACGTTCAAGTATTGATGGCCGGTACGGGCTTCTTTTGCAGCCTGATAGAGCATGTCGTCAACGCCCTCGGCGGCCTTCTCGACGTATTTCAACGCTTGACTGTCCTGTATCTCTGCTATTTCTTCCCTGACGAGGGCAACCTGCTTTTGCGGTGCAGGAAAAAGATTTTCCATCTGGTCGATGAGCGAGGTAATGCTTGTGATGAGTTCTCTGAGTTCCGATCTATGGTAAAGAGCCCAGCTTGCTGTCTTCGAGATGCTGGTCCTTTTCTGTCTCTTCATTGCCAGCGCTTTCATCTTGTTTTCGAGTGATACAATTGCAGGCTCCAAATCACCAGCCGAGAGTATAGAGAGATCATCGCCAGCCTTTGCGTTGAGCTTGTACTTCTTGGAGATTTTCTCTGTGCCGGTGAAAAGGACAAGAATTTGAAGTAAGCTATTCTTCACAGCACGAAGCTCATCTGGGGTTGCGTCAGGCCTGCCCAATTGCGGATCACCGAGGACATTGACGGCTTGCCCCCAGCGTGTCAGACGGAGCCTTGCAAAATTCAGAGATAGCAGATCTGTTTGGAAGTCTCGTCCAAAGTGGCGGCCGACCTGCACGTACTGGAAGCAATCAACACATGAGGTAAAAGCAGCGGCGATCCCGGCAGCACCAGATACAATTCCAAACGCCTCGGCCATATTCAAGATGAGATAGTGATAATATGTAGGACGTTACAGACGAAGGGGTATCTTAGTGTATATTATAGTTGCGAGTTATCTATACGCGCTGATGGTAGGCGCTTAGAGGTATGCAGATCAGGGCACGCTACCCCTAGGAGGTGTCAGAAATCCATATCTCTCTACTCTCTGACCCGACTCAGCTGCCGTAGTCTCAGAGGGGTCAGAAAGTGATGCAGAATTATGCTTTTTTATACAGTCTGTATATAATTAGCATCACACGGTTAATGTGTCGCCTTTATATCTGTAAACGGGGTATTTTGTTAATAGCTTAGTCTTCCAGTTGGTCGTCCAACAGACCTTCTCCAGGTTTTAGAAAGGTCTTTCAACGCATCCTTATTAAATGATTGAAATTAGTCACTTTTGATCAGTAATATTACGTCTTATCTACTTCATTTCTTTTGGATCCTTTTTTTTTTTTTTTTTCAAAGAAATAAACTACAGAATAGTAGAGTTCTTAACATGAAACCTTGGGCTGTGGACCAGCGCTAATGTAAACAACGTCGTATGTATTGGTCTTGGATTGGTAGGAGGTCAAATAAACATCCAGTTCAAGCTAAAACCCTGACTACTTAAAATAGGGTCCCTAACCCCCTTAGATGTACCCCTGGCGCGTCGAGCGTGTGTGATAGTTGGCGATCTGCCCCCACCTGTAGCCTGGGTCAAAACCAGGCGCATGTCCACGGAGTCTCCTAACTCCCCTTCTCACTAATTGTACAAGTTCATGGAGAAATATATTCTTAGCCCCGAGATGGTGTGGAACAAAGATGGGAAGGCAGTCGGTCATCAGTTCAAAGATATCGAAGTTTATGGTGGAAAAACTCACTTTGGCGATTGCTACAATTACCATACCTACCATCAATGTAAGTGTTCTCTGATATCCGTTGACACCATTTGCACTGGCTCAAAACCATCGCTTCTGGATTGAGGAAGACTTGGAGAGAGACTGATGCGACCGTGATCATTTGTTTTTCTGATGTAGCTGATACTGATATGTGCCAGACACCTCTGGGGATCCCCAAAGTTAGTACACTCGAACAATTTCCCTCTATCTAGGTATACTTTCGCTAAATATTACGAAAATAGAAGAACTAAACAAGGAAATTGAAGCCTATCGGAATGTGCTATTCCTTACTGATCCAATCGGCGATCTGGAGAGTCTGAAAAGCACTAAAGGCAAAAGAACGGAAGGCACTTGCGAATGGATCAGAGACAATGAACATTATAAAGCTTGGCTTTACGGCGAGACACAATGTCTATCAGTCTGTGGTGGGCCTGGTAAAGGAAAAACAATGCTCTCCATCTTCCTGACGGAGGAGCTTGAGAGGCACACCAAGACAATGGGATCCACGGAGCTGCTGTTCTACTTTTGCAGTCATCGAGGCGAGAATTATAACAGCGCTGTGACTATTCTCAGGAGCCTGATATACCAACTGCTTCCGAAGTGTCGTGACTTTTTCACGTCTGTCTCGTCATACTTTGAAAGCCCGGAGAGAACCAAAATGGCATTGGCGTCGGCGGACACTCTCTGGGTTATCTTGAGAACTCTGATACAATCTAAATCCAGCACAACCTATTGCGTACTCGACGGCTTCGATAATTGCGACTATGAGTCATCAAGACTACTCACTACCAAGTTTGGCGACTTCTTTTTATCGGTGTACTCCAATCGACTCAAGTTGGTGATCGTTAGTCGGAAGATGGCTGGGCTGGAAAATTTTCCCCAGTTGAAGCTGGATCCTGACAACGATGAACTTTTAAGCGGCGATATTCAACGGTTCATTTCCGCTAGTGTCCATGCACTGGAAAGAATACCGGGGTTCAACGATATTCGCCAGAATGTCGAAGCTACCCTTCTAGAACGAGCCCAAGGCACTTTCTTATGGGTCGGCTTCGTTATGGGCGAGCTTTCGAAGAAACGCACCTGTAGCGGAATTGTCAGGTCTCTGGAGGATTTTCCACCGGGTCTGGATGTGATTTATAGCCGAATGTTACTTCAAGCCACAGAAAGCTGGCAGATGGAGAGCGATGAGAAGAACATTATGTCTGACATCTTGCGTTGGGTTACGATGGCCGTCCGTCCACTCACGTTACAAGAATTGACGGTAGCTATTGCCTTATCCACTGCAATCAGTGATGAGCAAGTCATTCGGGATCAGATCACTTTATGTGAGCCGATCCTCAAGATCGAAGGGCTGAAAGTCAAACTTGTTCATCAATCGGTCGGTGACTATTTACGGTGGGAAAAGCCTGACGATGACCCAATACTGGAAAATTTTCGAATCAAAGCACCAAAAGCACATGCTCAAATAGCAAAAACGTGTCTCAAGTACATTGAGAACAGCGACTTACGCTACGAGTATTTGAATATTGAAGATGCATCAGTTCTGCAGAAATCGCCACTGTTAAACTACGCAGCACTACACTGGCTAGAACATGCGGGGTATTCTTCGATGTATGGGAACGAAGATTATCAGCTTTCACGGCCTTTCTTCTGCAAAGAATCACCTGTACGAACACACTGGTGGAAGGCCTACATAAATTCCGAGCAGCAAAGGTGCAATGGAGAGGGGCCATAGACGTGGGAGAACTCTCTGCGTTTGTTAAACATCGCATCGTATATCGGGATCCATTCATTGGACCGGAAGGATATAAAGGGAGATAAAGTGCTGGAATTAGTCGCCAAGAGGGGACACGAGGCCATCGTGAAGCTACTGCTCACAAAAGGTGGCAAGCTTGACTCAAGAGGATTCGATTACAGGACGGAGCTAAGAGTCGCCGCAATAATTCCTCGCAGAGGGTACCGATGCCTATATAGACGACGGCGAAGCACGAAATCTAGCCTCCTCCCTTGGGAGGAGGCCGTTGTGCAGCTACTATTCGCGAACGGTGTGCCATCCACAAAGGGATAGGGGACTCGGTCTGATGCCAGAGCTGCGAGTGAAACGCGAAAAGGAGAAGAAATACATCCGAATTGGCACCCAGCAATCCCTGACTGGCTCGCCTGCCTCAAACCCGACATTTAAGCCGCACGTATTAACAGGAAGTCCACTGGAAGACATGCAATCAGCAGGATACGTATCATCAAGGCTGAATACGTGATCTGTTCCAAGAACCCGCGTAGAAACCGCGTCGACCGAGACAGCCCGCAACGACATGGAATGGCTGTGCGAGTCGGGCAGCGAAACGAAGCTGGAGCCTAGAGTCCAGCTCTCAACCAGAAATCAGATTCTGAAGCGCTAGATATCTTTCGTCGAGTCATTTATTCGTAAATCGTAGCCAGTAATCGCCCATTTCACACCTCAAAGATACACCCCACCCTCAGCATCTCGCCCACCCTCCTGCTGATGCTCAGCATGGCCACTCCCATTCACAGCCGGAGCTTGCGCCTCATCCTGATCTTCCTCATCTTTCTTCCCAGGATGAATCCACAGCTGCCCCCGCTTCTCCACCTCAGCTTTCAACAGCCCGATTCGCTCTTCCTTGCTCTTTACCACACCCTCGTTCTCCACGATGACCTCGTCGAGGAATTTGATGCCTTCTTCTGTCTCCACGGCCTTTTCCGCTTCCAGGGCTGCGTTGGATTCGAGCAGTTTGTTGATGTCGTTTTGGAGCTTTGCGGCTTCGGCGTGGAGGGATTCGACTGGGAGCTCTGTGATGGCTTCTGCGAAGACTGTGGGGCTTATCGGTCGGCTTACAGCGGACATTGTAAGATGGATGCTTGGTTCGGTTGATTTCCGATGTCTGTTGAGATTGGAAGGTATAAGCAGTGTGAGTTGTTTGCGGAATGAGAATTGAAGGTTGGCTTGGAGAAAGTTGGTGGAGATGCGTCAAGCTCCCGCTGATTCTCCACATCCGCATAGAGAGTCCATAATCACGTGCGATGTATACATATCTTCGGGTATGCTTGTGTACGAGGGAGAAGGAGACGGCAACTCATATAAACGATATGTAGTAAAACTTTGGAATGTATACGCTGAAAAATTACTGACCCATCAATGAGATTTACATAAGAAGTACAGGCCAGACCAAAAAGCAAATCACATCCGACGCTTCAACCGCTGAAAGCCAACGTAGCCGCTGGCCATCTTCGCGCGAAGCCAGGGCATCCGAGTTGGACCAATAGCATGGGACGATGTCAGTGCCAAAGGTACTTAAACGTGCTGGGATCGAAGTCCATCTACGATGGCCATTTGACCAATCAAAATCCTGAGCAAGAGGGTTAAGCTTATAGCGTTAACTGCGCTTCCATCCCATATCAACAAGTCTATACTTCGGATGGAATAGGTTAGCCAGGAAGAATGTTGATCGAGGCTTACCTGGTTTCTGAGCATGATCATTCGATTCTTCGATGCTGCACATTCCAACTCGCCCGCATCAGGGGTGAAGACTTTCTCCGAGTTGTCTCAAGTTCTTTGTCCTCAAATATAAGGTAAAGCCATTGTGTCGACGAATTTAGAAAAGCGCGAACCTTGGTCGAGAAAGTCCTTTGTCTGTTATTTAATTTAACTCGAATAAAAATGACTTCGTTGAAGTACATTGTTTCTTCCATTTCTCGGTTTCGAAGTACTATTATGTCTCATTCTCCGTTGAAAGCCCCCTCCGTCGAGGACAAGGCAGCGGTCCCACATACAAAGACCATTTATATTAATAACTCCAATTCTTTCGACTTCGAACAATGAGGTTATACCAAGGGCTCAATGCACTATTTGCGGTATCAGTGTAGACAATGCCTTTGCCCTCGCCTTTGAGGCTAGGATCTCCTCGACAATGAGATGAAGGAATTGTCATGCTATTTTCGTTTATAGAAGGAACTTGCCCACAAAATGGAGACGCGCATCGTAGCCCACCCGGAGCACATAAAAGACGCTCGATTGCTCTTGTAGGAACGCTCTTTTCCTCTGCAGATTCGCTCTTGCAAGCCTCGTTTGCCCAGTACATCTTGTGTGAGTTGCTCATAGCACATACTTACCCCGTACCCTTTTCAGCATATTCCCTGCCTTCCGCCTCATTATTACTGCGCACGATCGGCTCAGACCAGCCGTCGTCAACATGTCTTCGTACAGCACTAACCTGGAGATGGATAGGTTGTCCATCACCTCAGCGCCTAGTATCAATTGGAGCACATGGGTCGAGCCTCTTGATGAGTTCCCCCATGAACCAAATGCCCAACGCCGGTCCAGATGTGAAGGAGATTCCAATGCCTATGACGCATTTTGGAAGGCACGACACCCTTGGGATCTGGTTGATTACTATCTGTACCTCATCGCGATCGAAAAGAAAACCCAGAATTGGGGGGTTCGACTATCTGAGAGCTGGTTGATTGAAAGCGACGGGTCCAGATGGGAGAACTTTGGATATGCGATTGACTCGGACGATCGTGATTGTCAGACAGGATGGAAAGATCCTCTGGTGATTTTTTCTTCTCTGGCCGTACCACATGCAACTGAGTGTCCAGACCGCAGAATTGTCTTGGGCGTGAACCTCCGCACGCATTGCCTCGTCGGATATCTATTTGAGGCCGCACCTGAGAGTATCGCCGAGCTGGGCTCGGTATGGGATCGAAGGGAACTCATTATCAATCTTCCACTCAAGCGATTCATTCACATTCTAAAATATAGCATTAACGAGGACCCGGCTATTTTGAAGAAAGGTATTTTCAACTACTTCCGCCAGAGCACCCGACGCCTGCATGTTGGCATGGACGCGGTGGTCACCATCAAATACATTCAGTTTCTTCGCGATGCTCTTTCCGGTGCAAAGCTGAGTGCGTCGTGCAATGCTAGGGAAGAACAACCTAACTTTTTCGGCATGGAGGAATATCTTCGTGACTTTCTATGTCGAGGATCAGCCAATGCCTGGATGAGCTCACACGGGGGCATGACAACGGAGGATATTCGTAAGCGTATGCTCATCAACAGTCACTCGTCTGATATCTTTGGCGATCAACTCTATTCATTTGATATCATTAACGATGAGAAGATAGCAATTCGCGACTCGTGGGCTTTGATCGAGACAGATATGTCTCCACTGATGTGGCGCGAGGTGGACCTGCTCCCAGGATTGATGTCGTTGGGGAGTATGAGACAATCAGCGTCCGACATGGTGATTTTGTTGGGAATTTTCATTAGCGAGTGCACGAACCTGGTTAAGGACGAGGAAGATTTTGAGATCGCGCCGTGGGTTGAGAAGATCATCCAGGGTCGATGCGTTGATCGGCGGCAAGGTTCGCTACCTGACGCATGGGAATAGGCGTTTTGATTCGTCTGGTCTGTGAGGATATTTGTATTGTATTGTATTGCATCTGGGGCTATTGCTTGCCATGAACATGAACACTGTACAGCGCTTTTGTTGAGAGAATAGAAAAGGTTCCCTCCAACCGAATCATGCATAAAATTCGTCGACACTACAGTAGACTGCAGATGAGATCACCCAGAGGAGTCGGTCACCCCGAGAACCTTGAGTTGTATATGGCAGCCAATAAGATTATCAGATCATGCTTCCAGTCTACGAACTTCTTCCACTATGCACACTGTACTCCGTACTATAGATGGGATGTGTGCCTGACGCGTATTTTGAGTTAAATCAACCTTGTGCCACTCGAAACGGTTCGTGAAAGTCAATTCTAATGTTCAATCGTTGCCTTTGGCCAACATGACTCGTAAATCCTGTCATGTGTACGATGTATCATATTCGATGTAGATCGCCGATCGCCGATCGATTTGTAAATGCTCTGCTCTTTTTTCGGCTTGCCCTAGCAGAGATTATTAGCCTCTAGTTACGCACCAATTACATACTATATGCATCGTTGTACACGTAGTCATGCATGACCTCCGCTCATCTCCGAAGACCTCTCTAATACTACTGTAGTCATCATATAATTACTGTATTTAGGTTATTATTATCCCTCCCAAAGGACAACGTAAGGCCTGCAGGCTGCATGATCGGAGCTCACTCGAGCACCGCCACACCGTGTATCCAATGGCAACGTCGTCGAAACCGGGTTGTGTGGCGCTACGTGGCTGTTCTCTTGCTGAGCTCCAATGATGACCACCCATTCTTCCCAATGCATCCGGATGGACCCTAATTATAATCTTCTGATTGGCACACCAGACCCTCTCTCCGCGGGCGGCGCATCTTGGCGGCGTCATGATCGTATTGCGATTGGCAACGAATGTCGTGGGTACCAGGCATCCGCTCTGAGCTCAGCGGAAGGTCGCAATTTCTCAAGCTCGCGAAAGCTGGGCAAAGTACCCGATACCTCCAAGAGTCTTGTACCTCGCTTGGCCTCAGCCCTGCAGCCCTACCGTCCTGCACTGCATTGCCCGTCTCATCTTGTGCTCAACGATTTTCGAGTCTGCCTAATCCTCGTTGTTTCAAGGGCTTTGTGTTCTTTCTGGCGTCCCCTTTCTCGGGTTTCTAATTGCGCGCTCCTTCCAAGACTCCGCCCTTCCGCTCTCCCCCGTGCGACAGCTCGTCCACGAACCTTCACCTTTTTTCACTTCCCCTTTCCACCTCACCCGACGACTTCCGTGAGTTCGCGTCGATTGCCTGCTCACAATGGCTGACCTTACTGCTCCTCCGGTCAATGGTATGTGGAACTCGCAAAGCTCCTCCGCGCATACGATCAAAAACAATCAGCGACCAGCGATGCGACGTACGATACTGACAAAATATTGCTTGAACAGGGATTGTTGCCAATGGCGAAACCTCCGCGCCGGCGATGCGCGGTGCTAGCGACCGCTTCGAGCTCATCTCCGGCCCCCTAATCAACCTCAAGAACATGCACTATCAGCCCTCCCCAGTTTGGCAAGGCAGTGTATTGATCGTGACGAAACCTGGCCAGGACCAGCCCCAGCTCCACCTGCGTCAGCTCGGCCCCGTTGCATCCCACGGACAACCTCCGCAATCTCCGACAGACCAAACAATCCAAGGCTTGAAGCTCTACGAGGATCCACAGAAGGCATTCTGGCGCTTCTCTCTGGCCGTGCCCGTCGAGTCCTACGAGGCGCGTTGGCAGTACGATATCCCGGGTCTGTACAATGAATCGGCAGAGCCAGTCAAGGCGCCTTGGAATTTTGTCGTTCCTGCGGAGGATCAGTCCATGCGCATCATGTTCCATTCTTGCAACGGCTTCTCCGTCGGTACGGACATGGACGCTTGGGTGGGCCCTAATCTGTGGAACGACGTCCTGCGCGTCCACGGCGAGAGACCCTTCCACGTGATGGTCGGTGGTGGTGACCAGATCTACAACGACGGGATTCGCGTGGATGGGCCTTTGAAGGCGTGGACCGCCATTGCCAACCCTCACAAGCGCCGTACCCATGCCTTTGATAACAAGATGCGTGTTGATTGCGATGATTATTACTACGCCAACTATGTGCGCTGGTATAACACCGAGCCTTTCCGCTCTGCGAACGGGCGTATCCCGCAGGTCAACATTTGGGATGACCACGATATCATTGACGGCTTTGGCTCCTACACAGATCACTTCATGAAGTGCGCTGTGTTCCGCGGTATTGGCGGTGTCGCGTTCAAGTATTATTGTCTGTTCCAGCACCACATCGCCCCACCCAAGTCGACCTTCACCACGGATGCGCCTGAGACTATGCACGCGGTGAACGGTACCTCTGGCGTGGACCCGCGCCAAGTCGAGAACACTTACGTCCTTGAGAACCAGCCCAAGGATGACAGCTGGATCATCGGCAAGCGACCTGGTCCGTACGTTGAGGAGTGTAGTCGCAGTCTGTACATGCGCTTCGGCAAGCGCATTGGATTTGTTGGTCTGGATGCTCGCACTGAGCGCACTCGACACCAGGTCAATTACCCTGAGACCTATGACCAAATTTTCCAGCGGCTACAGCAAGAGATTGAGGCCGCTAATGGCGACCTCAAGCATCTTGTCGTGCTTCTCGGCGTGCCCATTGCCTACCCGCGTCTTGCCTGGCTAGAAAACATCCTCACTTCGCCCATAATTGCGCCCATCCGGCTGCTGAACAAGCGCTTCGGCGTAGCGGGTGGTTTCTTCAACGAGTTTGACGGGCAGGTCGATCTACTGGACGATCTGGATGATCACTACACGGCGCGTCAGCACAAGCGCGAGCGTAAGATGCTCATTCAGAGACTGCAGGAGCTCGCGCGCGCCAATTCCATCCGCGTGACTATTCTCGGCGGCGACGTGCATCTTGCGGCGGTCGGCCGCTTCTACTCACACCCGAAGCTGAACCTTGCCGGCGAGAACGACCACCGCTTCATCGTCAATGTCGTCAGTTCCGCCATTACGAACAAGCCCCCACCCAAGGCTGTTGCGAACCTTCTAGCCCGCCGCAACAAGATCCATCACCTCGACCGCGAGTGCGATGAGACGCTGATGCCGTTCTTTGACAAGCAGCCCGGTGGCGTGGAGAAGAGCGCAACTTGGAATAAGGTGACCATGCCGTCGCGTAACTTTGCCACGTTAACCGAGGTCGTGGCGCCCATTACGAATGGCGATGGCGTCCAGCCGGTGACTGCCAAGCTCGACCGTCTGCCCAAGGACGGCCATGCTCCTTTGCACAAGGGCGAGGTTGAGGCTGGCTCGACGCACATTGCGGCGGATGGATTCAGCGCACACAGTGGCATGTACGGTGGATTGGACGTATCTATTCGAGTGGAGATTGATCCCCATGATCGAAAGGGGACGACGGAGGGATATGGATTTAGCAGTAAGTGATATTCTCTCTCGAGGGGTTGGCATTCTCCATGGTTTTTGCATGGGTCAAGTCGTGGCTAATCTTTTCTTTTCCTTTCTAGTTCCCCCACTGTTGGCTACCGAAGGACCGCCCGCCTCATCGCGTCTGAGCATCCGCTCGCGCATTTCTCGACAGAATTCGCGCCAGGAACAGGAACAGCCCGGACGACCTTCGACTGCGCTATAATCGTAATGTCTCTTTTCTTCCTTGCGGATATATAATCTCTTATTTCATTCGTTTTCAACCATGTTACTACCCCCTTCGTTCGATGTCTTTTTTTTTTTTTTTTGATACCTCTTTACGTCATGTTTCCTTGGTCACGTTTCGATTTCCCCACATTCTCCACTTCACCTGATGTACTTAGTATGCTTTTGGTATTGAGGTCTTTTGCCCGGTTACCAGGGAACCAACCCAGTATTAGGAATCCAGATGAGTCTATAGTTGCATCTCTGATTCCAGCTATGCGAATGTGATCGCCTTTGAATCATTCCGCTAGATAGGTTATGTGTTGAATATTATCCCATTCTCCAACGAGGGTACATGACCTGTACTCCGTACACCTTCCATGGTTATCATTGGTTGTGGCGCGCAAAGTATGACCAGTAGACTCGCGGTACGGGAGTACACTTTCGGGGTATACTTTTCTGGCTTCCCCTCGCAAGGAAGTAGTTACTCGTTGTGGTTTAGAACGGTGCTTATCAAGCCCGCCTGATTGACTGGTGGAATTGTGGTTCTCCACTTGAGCTGTCCACGCGAGCTTGCGATAGAGGGGCTGTAGTTGATAAGTTATTTATTTACAGTAAGTGTTGTCTGTACTGGTACTATAGGTACTACTGTATAGTAGTTGTTAGGTGTTACTGTTGGTCTAGTCTACCGAGGCCTTGAAATACTTCCCGTTGATGATAAGAGGAGATCCACTTCCCCAAAGTCAACTGACTAGCGCTGACTAAAGTAGTTAGTCGCTTTTTTTCTACTGGAGGTACTTCCAAGTACCGACTGTCGGACTACGGTCATGCTGTACTACTACTGTACGACTGGAACTACCACTGACAAGCTGATAAGATCCTGCCAATTAACTTAGTCAACTGAGTTTAACAAAGTCAACCAACCAATCCCCCCTGAGAAATAAACTAGACCCCTCTCCCAATGACCCAATCCCATCCAGATCCAGCAAGTCTTCCAGCCCATCCCCAAATCCAACCCCCCAAATCAAGCAGCTTTTCGGTCCATCCCCGATTAAGCAACTCTCTTGCCCATTCCCAATCCGTACACGGGATCCTGCATCTCCTGCCTGTGCCAAAGCTTGGCGCCTCGCGTTCACCTGCTTATCTCCTGCTTGTCGATGCGATGGTCGCTTATATTCCATTTCTCCTAGTTGGAAAAAGGAGGGTTTGTGGCCTGTGCGACCAATGCTAAGGTTTTGGCGTTTATGATTCTAGTGTCTTGTATATAAGGAGAGGCATGGTCGGGTTGGGCGGGTTGTGTTGGATTTTTGGTATTGTCTTGTACGACATTGTTTCTGCATGCTGCGTGTCTTGGAATTGCATCTGGTTGCGTTTGCAATTTGGAATCATATCTCGACTGTTGAGTGCAGTTACAGTACCTGCTCTTCCATCTTTATCTCGAGTCTAGATACTCATCGCTACACGCTATTCTCGCCTGCTAGCTGACCTCGGACCATCTTGCTGTCCGCGTCACAGCTTCAATTCAATCCACCACTCGTCCTTCTTCCTCTCGTCCTCCCGATAGGACTGTCGCAACGATGGGACTCGACACGCCCACCGAAAAAGATATACAAACGAGCAGTGGCTCACCGAGTCATGACCAAGAAGCTGGCGAGATCGCCAGCGTCGGCGAACGCGACGAGCTACACCATCTGGGCTATGAGCAGGAGATGCACCGCAATCGATCCGTGCTCACTCTGCTCTTCCAATCTCTCGCCATCGCAGCCATTCCCTACGGCGAAGGTAGCGCCCTGCTCAGCGCCATCTACGGCGGTGGCCCACTATCCATCTTTGTCGGATGGATCGTCGTCTGCGTCCTCGATCAATGCATCGCAATGTCTCTCGCCGAACTGGCCTCTCGCTATCCCACTTCCGCAGGCCCCTACTACTGGTCCTTCCAGATCGCCCGCAGCAGCAAAACAACCGTCTCCTTCATCAATGCCTGGATCTGGCTCATCGGCAACTGGACCATCACGCTATCCGTCAACTTCGGCTTCGCATCCCTAGTCTCCGCCACCATATCCATGTACCACCCAGACTGGAGCGCCAACTCCTGGCAACTCCTCCTCATCTTCTACGCCATCTGCCTGGCCAGTCTAGTCATCTGCACTTTTGCAAACAAATACCTGCCCCAAGTCGACATTGCCTGCGCAACCTGGACCGCCCTCACAATCGTCGTCATCCTAATCGCCGTCTCCGTCAAAGCAGATACAGGTCGCCACTCCGCTTCCTACGCCCTAGCCCACTACGACACCTCCTTCGCCGGCTGGGGCAACTTCACCTTCTTCATCGGCCTCCTCCCAGCCGCCTACACCTTCTCCGCCATCGGCATGGTCTCCTCCATGGCCGAAGAAGTCGCCCAACCAGCCATAAAAGTGCCCCGCGCAATCGCCCTCGCCGTCCCCGTGGGCTCCATCGCAGGCCTCTTCTTCATCATCCCGCTAACAGTCACCCTCCCCCCGCTGGAAGATATCATCAACTCCCCTGGCGGCCAGGCCCTACCGTACATCCTGCACCGCGTCATGGGCTCGCCAGGCGGTGGCCTAGGCCTCGTCTTCCTGGTCCTCGTCATCACCCTCTTCTGCAGCATTAGCATCACCGTCGCCGCAAGCAGAGCAACCTGGGCCGCAGCCCGCGACGACGCAATCCCCCTCGCCAAACTCTGGGCCAAAGTCCACCCCGGCCTCGGCGTCCCAGTCTGGTCCCTCGTCCTCCTGACCCTAATCCAAATGCTCCTCGGCTTAATCAACCTCGGGTCTACCAGTGCGTTCACCGCATTCGTGTCGGTCGGTGTGATCGCCCTTGCAGCCGCTTACGCCGTGCCCATCGCATTGAGTCTCTACCACGGACGCGAAGAAGTATCCCGCGCCCCGTGGAATTGCGGCAAAATCGTCGGAACAAGCGTGAATATTCTAGCACTGGCGTGGATTGGATTCGAGTTGGTGCTGTTTAGTATGCCGACCGCTTTGCCTGTGACGGCCGTTTCGATGAATTATGCTTCTGTCGTGTTTATCGGGTTTATGGCTATTTCGGCTGTTTGGTATGCTGTTTATGCTAGGAAACGTGAGTCCCTTCCACCCCACCCCATCCCATCCCCATTTGTCCTTGCATTCTTGCAAAAGATCCGTTTTTGGGGAGTGCCTGCGTACTAACCAGGGAATAGATTACAAGGGTCCGCCCGAGTCGGATGCGTTGTAGACTGTGTTGGGTTTGGGTATAAGTCTTTTGTATATGCTATTTCGGGGGCATTGTGGTATACCTTAATCAAACTAAATGCAATTTTTCGGATATAGCTTGTTCCCTAGATTCGTAGTATGTGTCATCTTGCCGTGGACTTCGGTATACCTGAACCTCTTCTGAGGGTGAGGTGGCACTATCCTCAACTATATCTCCAGCAGAGTTATACTGAGAGGCTCAGGCGCCCAAACCTTTACCATAGCAGTGTTCTAATACAGCGAGTCATCCCCGATGGCCATTTATACTCCTGGATCTAAGCTACGTACTTTGTATCTATTCAAAGGATGAGAAAATAAGCTTGTGGGGCGAGTGGAGCCACTACTCCGAACCATCAACCCAAATAAACATACACAGGCGCAGACTCCATGAATATCAGAGCCAACCAACCCTTCGGTCATCATAGTACCAATACACGATCTGTGGAGTGTAACTGGTGTATGTGTAAATTCTACTTAACAGTGCGACGCGATTCAGATTAATGACTCTTGTCCTGTTTTAGCGGGCCCCCCAGAGTACCAGTCAACTGATCAGATAAGATCAGTAGACACTGGGCCTCTACGCAAAAGAAGCAAAAAAGGAAATCTGGAGAGAAGCAATATTCTTTATCGATAGCGACAGGAGATCAAGCAATAGAGAAAAGGAAAACAGGAAGCCAGAAAGGGAATCGAGGCACTTAAAAAAAAAAACCAACGCACAAATACCATAAACTGCATCCTGCAAGGAAACAATCGCCGGTCCTGCCAAAGCCAAGGAAGGAAAGTAAGGAGCGTTCTCCATCATTTTCTTCACTTCATAGCCTCCCTCTTGAACAGTCTCAAAATAAGCTCATTCTCACACGCAGCTGCAACATCGATACTAGTCCTCTGTCTCTCGTCCTCGGCCATAGGGTCCAACCCCATATCCATCAACCGCTTGAAACGTCCCACGCCTACGCGTTCAGATCCCGGGTGATAACTTTGAAACACATGTCTGAGCTCGAGTTTAATTCCTGCAAGGAGATGAAGCAGAGTAGACCCATCATTTCTTCGGGCAAAAAGATCTGCCCCAGATTTCAGGAAGAATTCGAAGAAGGTGCCTTTATACGTCTGGTCTTCTGCCGACCCATACAGGCCTTCGTTATTTTGCTTCAGAAGGTTGAATATTGGTGTCTCTCCAATTTTATTTCGCACGTTGATGTCGACACCTGCGCTGAGGAGTCGTTCAAATAGGGCTTTGACCGATTCGTGGCGATAATTGGCAAGGTGGTGGAGTGCTGTGTCTCCATTCTTGTCCGGTTGGAGTGGATCTGCTCCATTGTCCAAGAGGAGTTCAACCAGATCGAGACGTTTGTCATGCAGGGCATAATGAAGAGCTGTCTCATTGGCGTGGTCGGTTTGGTTTATAAGGCTTGGGTTGGCCGTCATCA
The DNA here is from genome assembly GCF_028827525.1 of Penicillium daleae. NCBI lineage: Eukaryota > Fungi > Ascomycota > Eurotiomycetes > Eurotiales > Aspergillaceae > Penicillium > Penicillium daleae. The sequence continues at coordinate 1,445,548 of NW_026623157.1, read as the reverse complement.
CGGTCCGGAGGACCTCGTTAATGGAGATCACATTGATCAGATTTCCGATGTGATGTAAGATCGTTCTTCCCTCGTTATCCTGAGCCATGACATTTGCCCCACGATTGATGAGTTCTGGGAAGCAGTCTGTGGAGTTTACTCTTTGGGTTGAGTTTCCGACATAGAATTTTTCTCTGTCATTCTTGGATGCGGCTAATATCAGGGTGCAGCCATTCTCGTCACGGCGCTCAATATCCAAAGACGGCAGATTGAAAAACGGGTCAACAATATGGCCACCACTCAGAATTTCGTGAATTATCGTCGCGGTTGTAACTGGGAAGTCCTTGGGCTCCTCGGTGGCGCCTCTACGAGGGTGGATGGGTTGGTATTGCTGGTGATCAAAGGTAGCATATGGATCTGCTCCATGTTTCAAGAGGATATCCACCAATTGCTTCCTTATTTCGATGTTCGGGTTCACTTTCCTCGTACCTTCATTGCGAGCGCGGTACGCAGCTGCCCATAGCAGTGGGAAGGTTCCGGCTCCGACAGTTTTGAAATGATCCGGCCCAGTGCTGTAGAAGATTTGTTTCGGAAGCGGTTGCTTCAATATTGAACTTTCGCTTCGAGAGAGTAGAACCTCTAGCAACTCTACCTTTTCAAGTTCCAGAGCAGATATTATAGCGGACGGGCTAACTTCAGCTCCATGTGCAATCAAAAGTCTGACCATATCCATGTCGTCCCAGGCGATCGAAAGACATGTGTTGCCAGCAGTGTCAACCGCATTGACATCCGCACCGGCTCTTATAAGAGCTTTGGAAGCTTCCTTGGAAAATGGGTGACAAGAGTTGAGAGCAACGATGAGGGGTGTCTCTCCATTTCTGTTTCGGATATTGATATCTGCGCCCATTCGGATCAAATACGGCAAGGCTTTGTCCACATGCCACCAGAGTTTTCCAACGGCAAGCTCATGCAAAACCCCGTTGGTAATTGATGGGAAGTACCCCTTATCTCGAAAGATTCGCTGCGTTCCTTTCGCGTTGATGTTGGCTCCAAAGTCTTCAACGACCAGTTTCAGAACGTCCATGTTGGGAAGCTGTCTTTCGCAGGCAGAGATGACCAGTGGTATACTGCATTTTTTGAGATCGTTTTCGTCTGGATTGGAGATCCAGTCAACACCATCAAGCTGCGTCGCTACCTCTCGAGTACACAAGCGCTGGAGAAGTTCAACAAATCCCCATCGGGCAAGCATATTCAGCGATGTGTGTCCGTGATAATCAGGAATGGACAGGCTTTCAACCCCTCCTGCAAGCTTTTCGAACAGATCATAGTATCTCAAAGCCAGAGCTCTCTCCGCCGAGCGTTGCCGTGAAGATGCAACATGATCCGTATGCCACTTTTGTTCTTTTTCGTCTTCTGGCTTGCCGTTGCTCTCTAGGGTATCTCTTAGTGCATTCCGATAATTGATCGCAACCGATATTTTCAGCTGCCGGTCGGGATCCTCAAACTGGACGTGCCTCCCAATATGAATAACACGGGGCGAGGGAGATTGGTTTCTCAAGGGCGGAAGGCAAGAGATTGTATATCCATATTCAGGCTGGGCGGCATTTTTCCACGCAAACTCTAGAGATACGTGGTCACTCTCGAGATCAGCTCCATGTTTGACAAGCAGGTTTATGATCTCGATCATTCGTGTTGTATCATGCTCCGAACTAATCCTTCCGAAAGTGGGCTCAGTATCATCGTCAGCTCGGTCGTAGAATGGACGCGAGTCATCTTTCAGCGTTAGACCTGCGGCATTGAGACCCCTATCTGATTGTGTCTGTCGCGAGTTTGGTGAGGGCACTCGACGATCCCAAAGCGAGGCTTCCTTTTCAAATTCTCCACACATCGCGAGCGGAGAGTGCTTGTGGATGTCCAGAACATTACAGGCTGCTCCAGCCTCGAGCAAGGATTTGACAGTTTCAGGTCGGCCGGAACGGCATGCATAATGAAGGGCGGTTCTTCCATCTTCATCTTGACTGTTCACAAAGTCTAGGCGTGTCTTCTCAGAAAGAGAGGCTGCTCGAGATAGTAGCATATCGATGATTCCGGACTGACGTGCACGCGCAGCAAGATGAAGGACTGTCATCTTGTCATTTGTAGCTGCGCAAATGTTGGCTCCAGCGCTGAGAATCTTATGAACAAAGGTTTCAGAGATCGTAGCAGCGATATGTAGTGGCTGGATACCGTCATAATCACTGACTGTTAGACATTCGCACCGTTTGAGGACATAATCAAGGATGTCATAAACCGAGTCTCTAGATCGATTCATTGCCAAGTGTCTTGAACAGACAGCGTGCAAGACGGTTCGGCCTTTGTGATTGCGTTGGTTGATGTCCACACCCACTCCCATCAATCGCTCCAATATTTCTCGCTTTCCGTTCAATGACTGATGGGTGACAACTGCATGGAGCGGTGTGTTGCCATCATGGTCTGACACCAAAGGATCAACTCCTGGGCTTTGGAGAATAGAGTGTGTGTCTGGGCTGTCAATGGCACAATGCCACAGAGTACGGCCTTTGTAGTCACGCGTGTCAAGACGTGCACCCTCGCTAGCGAGGCGGTTTAGAGCTTCTGGTTTACGATGGGACTCGTTGCATCTTGACAGTTGAGCAAAAAGAACAGACTGGCCCTTGTTGTTTCGTGCTTCAAGATCTGCACCGGCTAGAAGAAGACTTTTGATTACTTCCCGACTGACTCCAATGCTCATTTCGTGCAACGGGGTGTTTCCCGCGGTATCTCTTGAATTTGGATTGGCGCCTGCAGCCAACAACTCGTCGATAAGCTCACGGGAGAGGCGGCTGCGCCTCAATGCGAGGTGCAATGGTCCGTTTCCTTTCGAATCGGTGACATTCACATCGGGCTTGTAAGCTAAAAACTCGATGATTTTCCGGTTATCACTCATGTTGTCTGCAATGTGACAGAGCAATGCGGTCCTTCCATCGCTTGCCCTGGGTTTATTGATATCCACTTTCCCACTCTCTAAGAGCAGTGATAGCGCTTCTTTCCCGAGCTGCGATGACGAATATAGAGCTGTTGCTCCATTGTCGTCCTCCATCGCAGGATCTGCACCTGCATCCAGCAGAGGTTTAATCCATTTGATCGATGACTTGAATGCGTAGTGCAAAGCCGTCGAGCCTTTGAGATCCTTCGCATTAATATCGGCGCCAGCTTGGTAAAGAGCCTTCACGCATTCGGCAGCTTGACTGGATGCCTGTGCTCCATACACAGAGTTTCTACACAGAGCATGAAGCGCCGTGTATCCCCTTCCGTTGGAACAAGGCGCTTCCTTTGGTACTGAAGAGAGAGATGCGTGTCCACCTCCTCTAACTGCTTCAAAAGTTTCGCACAACACCTTCGGATCCGCGCCAGCTTTGATCAAGACTTCGATTGTCTTATGATCTGCACTTTTGCAAGCCACGAATAGCGCGGTGCCACCTTGCAACTTGGAGTTGACATCGACTTCGGGTTGTTGTAATATTAGCTCCACAATGCTCGATCGACCTTTCTCGGCAGCCCAATGTAGTGCTCGGTGCATATCTTCCACATTGTTCAAACATGGAACGAATTCGACAACAGTCTCCAGGTGACCGGCATGGCACGCATACATCAAAGGGGTGTGGCCTATAGTACTAGGCCCAGGCGCACCGGCTACACATCCCCCCAGTGGTTTGTCGTTCTGTGTCTTTGGTGTCAATGGACTGACTCCAGCAGCGATTAAGGCTTTGACAGCATCCACATGGTTTGATTTGGCGGCTATATGCAATGGCTTCAGCCCTTCACTCAGTTCAGCATCCGGATCAGCTCCATAATCAACAAGCACCTGAATAACATCTCCGTGATTGTATGATGCTGCCCAATATATAGGCAAACTCACGGATTCACTGTCAACCACTTCGCCTTTGGACAAAATATGCTTTGTGAGTTGAGATAGACCAGTCTGGGCAGCAACGTGAAGGGGTGTAATGCCGTCAATATTCCAGCCCGGCCAGACCAGATGCAACCAAACATTGTATCGGTGCGTCTCTGCGAAAAAGGTATCAAGAGCGTCATAGAACATTTCCAGATTTTCGCCTGATCTCTCCGCTAGGCGGGCATGTTTGTACCAGTTGTTTGCGGCGTACTCCAAAAAGGGGAATTGCAACCGTACTTCGAATTTTTGCTTCTCCTTCCGGTCACGGAATCGGCTATGGCTCTCCCTCGGTATTGATTTTATAATCTCTATGTTGTCGAGACATCCTGCCCGCAAATAATACAAGCATGCCATCGCAAGGCGCAGGTTGGTTGAGCCAGCTTCAAAGATTGGATACTCAAATTTGTCCGTGGATCTCGATCTAGTGTAACCCTTGAGGAATTCGGTGAATGTGTGGTGGATGACCGATACAGTCTCATCGGGCAAAACCTCCAGAAGGGGTCCGCAGGCACTTCTGACCAGGTCTTTGATTTCTTTGAGGGTTCGATTATATTCGGAGTGTGTGTTCAACATTTCAGCAATTTCAAGAAGTCGTAGCGGGCGTGTGGCGTGGGTGACAAATTGAAGGATCAGCAGTTGGAGCTCAGAAGGCACATTCGATCGCCGAGCATGCTCCCGTAGAAGTTCATTATACATAGTGTTCAGGTCCATCGGTAGCGCTTTGAGAGCCTCTTGTACATCTGCGCCAGACTCGAGGAAGACATCCATAGACATTTTCGCGTATAAGAATATTCCATTTGCCCGACCAGGAATCGCTTCTTGAATAGCAGCCCAATTTTCTTTCGCGATAGATGAGCCAAAAAGCTTATACTGAACATATGCCGCGATATCAAGATCCACAAGTCTTTCTTCTAGTCGCATTTGAGGGATAGAAACGGACCTCAAAGACGTCTCTAAGCGGGTTATTGGGCGCGATGTCATTAAAACCTTGACATTTTGTGGACGCCATTGGCCTAGTTCGATCACGCTTTTCAAAAAGTCATCATGTCCTAGGTCTATCTCATCCAAAGCATCTATCACACAATAGGCTTTAGGTAAACCTCACAATGCCATCATGAAGTCGCTCCACAGGTCGGCTGGCGACAAACTATCAAGAGATCGATCTTGTGCAACGTATTTTTGAAGTTTGACTTGTAGCGGAGGGCTGTAATCCAGAACTTGACACAGCCAATCTCGCAACGCAGCAATAGGCTTGTGGTTAGCTTCGATGATCTGGCGGAAGAAGAAGTAGACCACCGGGAGATTCGCCTCCTGCAGTTGCTTGATTATAAAAGCAGCCATGACAGACTTTCCGGAGCCCGGTATGCCTTTGATCCATAGCAATCCATTATCACCAGAGTGCCACTGCTGATAGACTTGGGTTGATGTGAGCCAAGTACCAGTTCCGAGTAGATGTGAGGCACTATGCCTAGAGTATTCGCCTCTTTCGAAATCATATGGAGTTGGCTGAAGCCATTTAGTAATTTTGGCAAGTTCGTTTGCCGGTAGTGGGAGTATGTTGTCAGAGTTAAAATCTTGAACATCTCCTGCATCAAGCACGACGGTATCACTGTCAGAGTCTGATAGAGACATGATTGCATGAACTTCTCTCTCCTAGGGCAAAGGAGGAGGAGAGGAGGGTTGTTAAATGAGAGACATTATGAGTGACAGGGAACCGCTAAGACATGCTAAGACGTGGCCCATGCACACATTTGTACAGCCTCACAGCCTCATCTCCCCACTTGCCCCACGGGCTGCTTCTAATGATTCGTGGACGCTGCAGCCTTTCTCATACAAGAGAATTCATCCAGATCATCGCATGCAGTGTATGCATATTAGTTCCACATGATCTTAGTTTTCCAGCCTAAACCAAGATCATCGTGGGTCAAGACCATCGCTTAAGCGAATGTGGGTAGTAAGATATGCATATATACTGGATAATGTCTGGCAACTCTTGGCGATTCCCTTCCGTTCTAGTGCTCACCCTCTTGCCGCTTTTCCTCACTGAGTAGAATTGAGGACGCCCCTTAGCGACCTGAGCTGGTCAGTGGTCATTCCGTAATTAAACTGACCCCACTCTCTGAGCCTGACCTGTAGCCTGATTTACTTACTGAGCCTGACCTGATTTGATCACTGATGATCCGAGCATCCTTGATTTGCTTACTAAGCTCTGACGAGCGACTGGGCGACATGAGTAAGCTGGCTTAATAAAACGTGACACGCTAACTAACTAACTAGCCCGATTCCTGTGCAATTTTTTATTCTCAGATAACATCTCCTATCCCCCCAACAAAGTGTTGGCGTCGTAAGTTTACCACTGACTTGGCGATCTTTCCCTGTGCAAGCGGAATGTACGTATTTTGTGATTGGATATTTGCCCTATTCTAGATTTTATGCTCCTAGAAGCATTCTTCTTCACTTCCCGTGATACATTGGTCAGATTTGAGAGGTCTACAGAGGCAAATGTGATGAAGTGTGATTCCTTGATGGACGAGGATATTTTGGTTGGAAAGATCTTGGGGGGTTCGACGTTATGCCATGTTCGCGATATTGTGTGGAACAGACGGGAACGAAAGATCTGCTATCCGCATATGCCCAATCAATTGCTCCTGGAAGCATCAGTGTGTTCCTAGGAATCCCTTAAGGCGTGCGGGAGTTTAAGCCAATAAACTCGTCTGTTCAGGTAAGATATTCTTCTAGGTTTCCAGGAGCTTGAGTTTTACCAGGGCATCATATTATTGCCGCCTATTCTTAATGAGATTATCATCACTCGCCTACTTCGAGATGAGACATTGGTTTTCAAGGAAGAAGACGGACCTGGCGCATCAGGGTTGGAAAAGTGTTCTCCAAGTAGGAAAAGACACCACAAGTCGTCAAATCTAATCTTGTAAGGAGGAGTCTCACTGTTGGAATCCTTGAAATTGGTGATACAGGGGCATAAGCTGTGTTTCGACGAAATTGACGTATACACGCATGACTCTCAGTGCCTTAACACTGTGTATGATATCTGCAGAATGTGTTCCTTCCGAGTCACTTCTGCTGCGAGACATAATGACTTCTCCAGCTTTCGTACTGACCGCATTTCCACAGACCGGAACTAGTTGAGTATCGCCAGTGGATTGTTCGTGTTAAAGATCGGTGCCTTTAGCTTCTAGCTGACCGAGTATCCCTTGCATGGTATCGTGGTGGTGGATCAGAGGCTGCAAAGATCGTAATCCGCGTTTTTCGACCGTAGCATATCACATTATTGAGAATGATGAGAAGAGGCAAAGATTGGATTCGAAACCTGTAAGGTGACCTCTTACTGGGCGTGGAGCTGGATCTAGAATTGAAATTTGCTTGATTATCCCGGATGAGGACGCCATATCTGGTCATGAACTGTCTAGGCTGGCGCTCCGGCAGACCCAGCAAAACGATAGAAGTTCTGCAAATCTCCTCCATGCAGCTCAATCAAAAACTCGCAATTCTCGCATGGATCGGCAACTCTAGTCCAAAAATTGCCGCTGAGAGTATCTTCATACTGTGCTGCCTTCAGCGCTTTCTTGCGTAGAGCTAGGCCGTGAACATTTTGATTGTTCACATCAAGCCCGCTATACATGATGTTGCATTAATATAGCTTGTTGCCGCAAGAAAGTAGAGAATCACTTACGCAAAAGATGAACTATGGGGTATGTCTCCGCGCAATTGCCGATGGTTTGGTATATTTCGGGCTTCTTGTTGAAGGACCATCCAGACAGCGTGACAGGATCACCCCCCACAAGCCAGTATCTTCCTCGCTTAACAGGCAAGGGCCAAGACCCAACAAGGTTATCCTTGAGAACGCATCCACCAAGCGAAGCACCGAGAAAGAATTTATCCGCGCCCGGTACCCAGAGGCAGCTGTACATAGCCGGCTTATGTATAGTGTCGAGAAGCTGATTACACCACTGGCCATACATTGCTGTTAGAGGCAGGTAGAAGTTACGCTTCGTTGCTCCTTGCGGAGCAATGCCAGGTGTCGAAATGAACAAGCCGAGCAAATCTGTCGGGCTCCAGTAAGGGATACGATCATGTTTGTGCTTTCTAAGCTTGAACTTAGAGATTCCCCGACAATGCTGGCTGTTCCATCTAGGGTTGAACTTCCGCAGAATATGATGAGGCGGGTTCAATCTCGCGTCTGGTGACCGATATTCTGTCCCAACGGGTGCACTACGTCACATGTTAGTTTGCTCACCCTAATTAGAGAGGACCGCAGAGAAGCAGAGGGGACTAATTTGATAGTTCATGGGTACCTGAGTTCCCTGATCTCCCGGCATATATCTGCCAATTTAGCCCCATCTGCAACAGGAGCGCCAAAATGCACGGGCGACACGACAACAGAGCAAAGGAAATTAATGATCTAGTCGTACAAAAAGGTGGGTCAGTAAATGCTTCTCGCTCTCTTAGAGGTGGCCGCTAGGATTGATTACCATATCGCGGCTCCATGTATACGCTGCCCGGATATCAACTTGCCCATTGAAGGCTAGTAGGATCTGCTCTGAGAAGGGAGCGGCAGCAGCCGGGCCTAACTGACCATGAATCATGTCGATGAAATTTCTCACGGGCCACAATAGAGTGTAGACGGGGAAGGCAAAACTACGACGACAACGAAAAGTGGGAGGTCTTGAGATTTCGGTGTTGACATTATGCCTATCTAGATAAATATAGAAGGAACGCACGGCAACGGGGCCCCCGAAGATAGGAACCCCTCCAAGTTCATTTATCTAAGAATTTTCTTGGTCTTTAAGGCCTCCTCTCCCTTTTCCTTCATAATCTTGATGATTTCATCCAGTGTTGTCGGAGAGGTGATTTCAGAGACAGCGAGATCGATGCAATACCAGAAGTAGAACTTTCCGCCGGCTTCAAACATGTAAGTAAGGCCTCTGTAATTAAACATGATCGGGCGGCCTATTCCAAGATTCAACTCTGCACACAGCCATTGTCCTACACTATCATCTGCCTCCCAGTCATCCTCGTCCTCGAGGTCCTCGGGTTTTGTGCCCCACCCGGGGGGTGGGTCAGTCTAAGATCTATATTAGGGTTTAGTACAAAGTTTTGACAGCGACAGGCTTACCACGATGGCCATTATGTTGGATTTGATAATAGAGCAGAGTTTTGGGTATGTAAGGTGAGTGAATGGGTAGGTTCGTGAGGTCGGAAATGCGTCATGAACGGCGGCGAGTGGACTCAAAAGTTTCAAGCCCACCCCGCCGTTCAGATAGGAATGCGATTAGTCATCATGTGACAGGTGGGTACAATTCAGTCCAAGCACAATTTCTCTAAATTGAATATGTCTCTCGTGGCTCTATAGGCTTTGCCATATTTCCATGGCCATTCAGACCACCTACCCTGTACAAGCTAATGATGCTCCTCTATACATCACAATTGAGAAAATGAGCGAATGGAGCCCCTACTCGTGACCATCGACGGGAAGCATCATGTTGTACTCAAGTGTGATTGAGTGAAACCCCATCAAGAATAGAAAGGCAAAAGCTCCGGGAATGTCGAAGCTTTTCCAGTCTGCCATAATAGCGCTCACAGTGCGATGAGCAAGAAGCGCGGAGTGCGGAGGTTGTCAGTCAGGAGTAGCGAAAGTATTTCTGCTACTAAATCTTACTTATTACCTAGCAGGCATATAGTACTAGTCAACAAATCGGTATCATTTATCATGGATTATATTGATGGCACTACAAAAATAAACTACGGACACGGGAAGTTGAATCCTAATGGGTGAATCATAATTTCCCTTCGGTTCATTCTGAGTTGTATATCAAATAGAGCTTTGGTTTCCTAATATAATATCAACGTTTCTTGCGGCATCATCTACATTGAATGAATCATGTAACATCCATAAAGCTACAACAGAAAGTGTGGAACTATCTGAATGAAGGTGGCATATCGACTGTAGAATATCTGTGGAATTGACAGCTATATGACGTGGCAGAACTTGGCTATTTGAGGACGACTCTTAAAGCGAGGGATGGCGGGGGCACAGCTATCCCATCACCTGCTCATTGATGAGGTCGAGATTCCACAACCCACTGCTTCTGTAACGTTAGTAAGCCTGAAAACTGATTCCAAAAACATACGCGAGGCATACGTTACGCAGTAAAATTCCCAATTTCGTTGATTCAAATGAAACTCAAGAAAATGCAATGTCTGTAGACAGCTAAGTCCTGGACTTTACCTTTTTTTAAATGTATATCTAATGGCTAGCAAATAAGTCTAAACTAAAGGACTAAACATGCCTGTACACGACTGCTCTATCTCGTATATCGTTTACTTTGAATCAGCAAGTATGCCGTTCTCAAAGTCATTCTCGCTACAACCCCGTCGCTGACGAGCAGCGCCCTCATTAGGGAAATGCATCGGCGTAGGAAGAGACGCATCGCTTGGACGCCGGCGACGAACGAGCTGATAACCCCGGTCGAGTTCAATCTCGATTGCCTCGCGGACTTTCAAGGCACTGATCGCGGGCCAGACGCCGCGCTCGCCTTTTAATGTCCAGTCTGCTACCCTGGCGCGGGTGGGCTGTTGGAAGAGCTTGGGTAGGTCGTTGATAGATAGATCCGGGACGAGGGTGAGATTAGCTCCCGGGATGGTTTCGTCGATGAGGAGTCGGCTAAGCGATGCTGGGAGGAGACCCATGTAATCGAGTTGGCGAAGTCGGTGACGGAGTTCGACTAGTGTAAGTCGCATCATAGAGCGGGATAGATTGCTCCAGCCTGTTTGGCGGCGGTCGAGGAGGTTTAGCTCGGAGCGGAGGAATGGGATTAGGTAGGGGCGGGCTTGGGAGACGATGAAGTGGTTGACGTTGAAGAGTTCGGCGATTCGGGAGAGGGGGGATTCGCCGTCGCTGTAGGTGACGTGTCTCCAGGGTTGGAATACAGCCTCCTTTGTGTGTGGCCAAGGGACGATTGAGCCGGTTTCGTCTTTGCAGTAGATTGTAACTGGTGAAGAGAGTATAGAGACTGATGAGGCATTGGAAGCCGCCGCAGCGGACCAGATAAGCTGTTGGACAGGTCAGTCGATGGCTTCGTCATATCAAGCAGAGCAATCTAAAGTCAATACACGAATAAAATGTAGAACATACCACATTCGGCGCAGTCAGATAATTGAGCAGATTGGGTGTACCAGTCTTGCCAGCCGTGGCAATCGTGATATTCAAGATCCGCTTGGACCGAGCATACGCCTCTTCAAAGGTCAAGTCGCCGACATTATCTCGAACACAGTCCTCCAACAACTCCATATCATATAAATGTCCCTTCCGAAGCAATCGCTTCATTCGCCGCACAAAAGTCGACATCCAACTCTCCTCCGCATGCTCTTTGCGTCGCTGATCAAAGGCGGATAGATCAATCGTTTCGCCTTCAAGCAAAGCAAGTAGTTCGCTTTCAGGGTGAATACCCACCAGCGCTGCAATCATAGCCCCAGTCGCGGTACCTGTGATAATTCGAGGAAGAAGGCCCTGTAAATGCAACGCCTTGACGACGCCGAGATGGCACAGTCCAAAAGCCGATCCACCCTGTAGCAGCAGCGTCGTGCGTCCAAAGGCCTGACGAGTATCGTGTAGCAGTTCCAGCTTCGCCTGCGACGTGAACCCGCTCGCCTGCATATGTGCAGGTTGTAGCGAGGCCACGTACTGGATGGACAGAGCGACTTGCGTGATGTAGTCATCAATTAGGAGTTTCGTTCCGGCGTATGCATGGGTAAATAACTTGGTGGATGTGATATTGCCCAGATTGCGCACGAGGCCGGAGCGAAGGAGATTGACTAGTGTGAGAATGTCCTCGCCTTCGCGGGCACTCATCAGTGCCTCCAGCCGGCCGAGGATGAGCCGGTAGTCATAGTGTCGACTGACGGGATTTTGACGCCTGTATGCGATTAGTGGGAGCAAATTCACAACTTTGCCTAAGTCGGACTATACCATAGGTCCTTGCTCAAGAGCTCATCCAGCTCGAATGCAGCCTCCTCCCATCGCTCATAGCTCTGCGCTGTGGCCAGCGTGTGAAGCAAGCGGGTCTTTGGGGACTTTGATTTCCACCACGAGAACAATTTCTATATATTCGTGAGTCGTTTTTCTCCCATTGCTCGGCCAGAGTCTAAGCTGTCCGCGGGGGGTTGTTACGCCGTTGAATCGTTGAAGGTTGGGAAGTCCTCCAACCCACCACGTTCTACTCCCCGCGGAGCTAGCTAGCTGACCCTGGGATGGAACAACTCACCTGCTTCCAGAACTGGGCGACGTCCAGCATCATCCCGAAGATTGCGGAGAGAATACTCCACAGACCGAGCAGCCAGGACCCCATTTGCGCGCGATCAGAGGAATTCCAGCTCGGGGGGGGAAGGCCTGCCGGTGGAGCGCCGCTTTCACATGCTATTTATGGCGTCACGCGCTGGGCTTCGCAGTTGCAAAAGCAAAGCGAGCGATAAGGCCGGATCGAGGGTGGAAGGCCAGTGCAGGTGATGAATTAAGTTGTTAACAGGGAAATTGTATCGTAGACTTTGTGTATTGTAGACTGCAGAGCACGCGGGAGGGCCAAAGCGGTTGATGTTGGGGTGGCAGGCCTGACGGACGGACTGCCGAGAGTTGAGTGGTTGAAGTTGTGTTAATCGGGAGTGGCCAGTTCGTTCGCCCGTAGCAGGAGCCCAGAGATACCAACACCGTCTCCTCCCTTGGGCATGAATTGATGTATTTCGCTGTCCAAGTCGGATTCTACAAGTTATTACATCTAATAGATATGCTCAGGCCATTATCGATGGTATTTCCACCTCAAGTCTTCTACTCGACGGTCGGATCATGCAAGAAGCATCATGAATAGAAGAAATAATCGACAATACAATTGCACTTTCGTTACATGCCTCATTACAAAGTTTGATGCGTGAAGTGGAAAGGAAAATTGTGAATTTTGCAAGGTCGTTTGTTTTTTATCATTTCGCTTTGCTTCCCTAAAATGCAAGTAGGCGAAATTAAAAAAGAAAGCTTCTCCCGGACACCCGAACCCAATTCAAGGCGACATTTTCTTTACTCCTCGATGATGTTGCCCCGCTCCGACACGTACAGACCGTCCAAGAACTACAGGGAAAAAGGAATTAGTACATGTGTCGTAGTCGTAGAAGTGGAACACTTCAATCCCAGTTTCCCAGGCACGGAAGGGAAAGGATAATTATCCAAAACTTACCTTACGGATATCCTTGTTCCGGACACGGCAGATCTGCTGAATGTCGGCGGCGCTCTGGGAGACGTCCTCCAGGGAGTTGCCGGAGAGCTGGAGCTCATCCTTGACGTTGGCAGAGGTGATAATATCAACGCCGGGGCGGGCAGAGACGCGGCGGACGTACTTCTCACCCAGGAAGTTGCGGATCTCGATGTCGGAGCCGCCGGTCTCGGCGTTCTTCTCGATGTTGACGTTGATGGGGAAATGGGCGTAGACGTAGCGCATCTTGTACAGGAAGCCGCGGGTAACACCGATGATCAAGTTGTTGATGATGGTGCGGACGGTGCGGAGGGTAGCGACACCCTTGCGAGCACCGTGGTGCAGCTCGATCGAGATGATGTCCTTCTCGGGGCGACCGAAGGTAACGGCGACGTGGGACAGGTCCTTGACGAGCTTGCCGCGGGGGCCCTCGACGGTCACAACCCGCGAACGAATGTGAACCTTCACTGTAAGGAAGAAAAAAGAGATAATCAGCCGGGTCTGTTCTTTTTGCAACTAGTTTATTTTTGCGCGTGTGCATGATTTTCCATCCAGGGACGGTGTTCCAGTTCCAGATTCCAACAAGATGCTCAAAATCTTGGGAATTTTTCCACCTCTTGCTGGTGAGTGATAGCGGCGTTGTCGCAGTCGATATAGAGATTTTCGTAGTATTCTCCTTTCGCCTTTCCTCTCTGTTGCTCATGGTCTTGTCTTGCCATGTCCCACAAAGAGAGGCGCAACTATCTCCCACCACCGTTTCCCACAACACACATCCCTGAAATCCAAATCTCTTTTCCTCCGAAAAGCAAGAAAAAGTCGTAGCTCACCATTGTCCGGAATGGGCAGCCGTTCCTCGGAGTGAATGTACCGCATCTTGACTGCGTGGGTGGAATTGGCCGAGGGGGTTGAATTGTCGATGTCGGGAGGATCAAAATTCGGCTTGGAGTTGATGGTGGAGCGAAATTGCACGTCACGAGATTGTGCGTCGCTTAGGGCCTGTTCGGGATTAGCGTAGGGTTGCTTATCGGGTGATCTTTATCATCACGTGATTGGTTATGAGCGGACATTTGTAACCTGATTGATATGGCATTTCAGTTTGTCTGGGTTGCTCAATGGAAATTATGTAATGGTCACGTGGTCAAAAGCTCGCGCTCGCGCTCGATTCTTTGATACAAATTATGTACACTACCCAATAACAACTCAATAAACGCCGGTCCGTATCCAGGACATGGTCATGACAAAAGATAGTTCAACAATTGCAGTCCTCCCTCACAATTACGCAGATTCCGGAGTCTTATGCACGACCTCCGCAATCCACTTCCCGCCCAGTTGTCGTAGCTTCGATGCCAGCTCGTCGCTCTGATCCAGGGCAGCCACGTCGTCTCCACCTCCAATACTCTTGCCATTCACCAGGACATTGGGAACAGTTCCCCGTCCGGTATTCTCCTTCAGAAGTTGTTGAAGAGCCGGTCCGATCGGGTGCTGGTCGAGCTCAACGACGAATGGCTCTGGTGTGATATCGTAGTGGCCCAGCAAGATATTCTTGGCTCTCTTGCTGTGCGGACAATAGGATTTGGAGAATATGATGACTAGAGCAGGATTGCGGGTTAGTATTGGGTTTTAAAACTCTTTGGAAATGCGTAGCAATCAAGCCGCCGTAGTGGACAGCGCAATCATACCTGGAGCTCTCTTCAGAATCGAGTTCAGCTCGCTCTTTGCATCCAGCTGCTCGGCGCTCTCCTTCTCATCTTCCACCTTCTTGTCCTCGTCCGATGCCCCCGTATTCAAAGACGAATCCTGCACACCCTTGGCCTTGGGCACCGTCATCTTCGTCCGCCCCGCAATAGGAATCTCCTCCATTTCCTCGTTCTTGTTCTCCGTCCCCTTCGCCAGCGGCACAGCGGGTCGCTCGACATCAGCACTGCCAACCTGCGCACCTCCAGCGCCGGTGCCGGGCTTGACAGTAGTATCCTGGATCTTATCGTTCGGTTTCGTATGCTTCGCCTCTTCCTTGGCCCGCATGGCTTCCAGTGTAGATCGGTAGAACTTCTGGTTCTGTATTTTGCTCGCTTCGTCCTATAACGCAAACAGTCCGTCAGAAGCATACTCCAAGAAACGTGTGCAGAATTGGAAAGAAAGCGCGGTGGCAAGCAAGACGTAGAGGGGCTTCTCAAGTCATACCGAGTAATAAAAGGTCAAGACCAAGATCGCAATAACAGCGACGACAAGCAGTCGCACACGCCGTTGGGAAGGCATCCTGACGCAATGCCGCTTTCACGCACTCCTAGTATCGTCGCTAAATGTCGTTCAAAGGCTCAGGGGGTGGTAGAAGTAGTAGATGCGACTAGGTTCGTAAGCAGGATGTTGGTTGGAAAAGGGAACCAAGTCTAGAACTGCAGCGACAGAGGCCGAGCATAGAAATGTCCCGAACCGCCGTGCTCCTCGGGGTCCAATCTGGTAGCGCAACGTAACAGGTTCGGCTGCGGGCGCCAAGAAATTGGTTGATCAAGCTTCTGCGCGCTGGCTTGGCTGGGTCATGGACGGTGTATTTTTTAGCGAATGGTGATATATTGCAGTGATGATTCTGAGACGGTGTTCGTGTTGATTGATTCAAGAATGCGCTGAATTAGGTATATAGCGTCTTGTGTGAGACATTTGGCGGTGGTTCTTGGGGGATGTGGGGATGGTTTCTGATTTCTAGGGGTAAGCGCCTGGTCAGCGTGTCATCCCTGAAGGCGGGCGGGACTGGGACCGGTCTGAGCGCGATGCTTGGCATGGGGTAAGCTACGGAGTGGCATGGTAAGAGGAAGCCTCTTAGCGAGCTACGTTATTTCATCAATTTGCAGGGCAGGTTCAATAAGATGAAATTAGTTTGAAAGCTGACATGGGTATTTTGCTAAATCACAGGGTTTTGGTCCAGGCGCGACTCCACATGAATCCATAGACGGGGCGTACATCAGCCACTATTAGGTTTATGTAGTATGGTGGTAGGGTGCATAATATGTGTAGGTAGAGGGAGAATAGCCAGGATTCGGGACCACAGAGCCTGCTGTGGTACCTGGTGGGAAGATGATGGTGACGATTACGGGTGATTAGGAAGTGGAATAGGACCACCGGGGTATGGTTGAGGGCAAGGGTAAACGTAACGCGTAGGAGTGAGGAAATGAGGGTCAAAGAGAAGAGAACGAGGAGGTTGAAGTGTGATGTCCAGGATCTTGAAGAAGGAAGAAGGTTTCATCTAACCATTCCTGATCAGGCTTGGAGGGAAAGACTCGGTCGTGTAGCCTGTTGAGCAGTCGCCCGACGACGACCCTGGACGATGGTCGTCCAGTCTTCCCACTCCTTGGCAATCTCGGTCAGGACATTGCCCATCACGCTCGCAGAGGCCATAAGACCGTGGCCTTCGCCCTCGAGGATTCGCACCTCGCAGCGCCGCATTGTCTTGCCCAGCCATTGGACATTTTCGACCGGCACGCGAGTGTCCTTGCTACCATGGTGGATCACAGTAGCTCGTGTGATATCCACGTAGCGGAATCCGATGGTCTGGCGACGTTCCAAGCATATCAAAAGGTCAACCGCAGGGTTGGCATTGGCGGTGGCCAGCGCCCAAATCTTGTGAGTGAGTCTGGTGTCATAGTCCCGCTGTCTTTCCACCTCTTCCTCTGGAGACTTGGCACGTGATCCGAGAGTCGCATCACTTTTTCTGTACGCTGCATGGGTGACATTCGATGGTTTGGAGGGTTCCACGGGCAGGGGAGATTTTGGCTCAATGCTCGAAGTGGCGGCTGGTAGGGCAGGGGCCTCTTCCTTGGGGGCTTCTTTGGTGGTCTTCTTCTTCGCTCGTCGTGGAGACTTGGGTAGGCTAGTAGTGATGCTAGCACTAGTAGCACTCATGAAGCTGGTGTTGGCCACTTTGAGAAGAGACGTGGGAAGAGCACGGAGGATTCTTTGAGAGTAAGGGACGGCATTGGTGGGCACGGGCTCTTTCTGGGAGCCGATGCTGGAAAGTTGGGACGGAGGGATCCAGGGAGCAAGGAGATGGATGCGCCCGCGGATGTGCTGAGGGATTCGCAAGGCCGTGGCCAGAGCGTAGATGGCACCGGCCGAGTGAGCCAGGATGGAGAATTTAGTCACCCGTAGATAGTTACACACAATGGCAACATCATCTACTCGGGAGTTAGCCGGAGAAATGACTACAAAGAATAAATAGAACAAAACTTACCTGGCCAACTGAGAGGAGTGCTGGGTTCATCCAGTTGATGTGGCCCACTTTCACCAACCCCGGGACGGTCGAGGGTTACCAAGCGCAGGTTCAGCGTCCGGGCAAGCTCATCATAGAATGCCATGAGATACCGGGTGAGTCCCATGCCGAGACAGCAAAGAACAACGTGACCCTTGGGATCGCCCACCTCAGAAAATGCGATGGTGCGGCCCGTAGTTGGGTGGGGTACTTTCTGGGTGAGTTTCGGAGAGAAGATATAATCGTCCACAGCCAGGTCGATCGAATCTGCACTGGATGGTCTCTCATTATTAAGTGAGTGACGGCCGACCAGTGTAGGACCAGATGGCGTTCGGCGATGGGACAGGGTGGGAGAGGTGGGCTCCAAGGACCGTCTGTAACCGTTTTTCTCATGCTCGAGTTTGTCAGACGACTGTCTTTGCATCTGGGGAGAGAAGTTGGTAGGCTTGGAAGACAATGGTTGACCCGGCCTTCCGGCACGGCTCTTGCCAGTCATGACTGATGGCGACGGAGCACTTTCATTCATGGCCGAACGATCATAGACAGAGCCGTTCTGCGGTTTGGAGAGGCGGCTCTGATCCACTTGGCTGGTGCTGCGTGATGGCTTCGACGGTTTGACAGGTGTGGTCGTTGTAGACTTGCTGGGGCTATCATCAACTTCCAGCTCACTTTTGATCTTCTGTTGCTGGTCTTTCAGCTCTTGGATCCTCCGAGTCACCTGCTCCGCGTCGTTGCTCGATCCCGGCAGTCCATTCTCTGCAAGGGTGGAATCCCGGCTGGCAGTTGACGAGTATCGGCTGTGACGAGCAGACCTCCGCTTCTTCGAGCCGGAAGACTGGCTGTGTCGGTGACGCAGAGAAGAGTCCCGCGTGGGAATAATTCGACCGCTTCCAATACCACCAGGGGTATGGTGCGCGTCGGGGGTGTTCTGAATTGATGGCTGGTCCCGGGTCGGGGGGTGCTGGCAACTAAGCCCTCACTTAGTTCCTCTTTCACGCCATTCTCCGCCAGTCCACTCGGCCCATTTTCCTCGGCGACATCCGCCATGGAGTACATGGAGCGCAAACTGGCTCGACTCCGTGGAGTGTTGTGCCACAAACTATCGCTATGGCTGGTGGTCCGACGCAGGCGATCAGCCTTCGTTTCCTTATCGTTGTTGAACTCGCGCGATGACTTTTTCAACAAGCCAAAATGACCTTTCAAACTCTTCGTTCGTCCGGCGGAACTGTTCGACGCAATGCTAGGAGCCTTCGAGAGACGAGGGGCGGGCTCTGCGCTAATGGTCCCGAATACGGATTCTTCCGGTGCGGCCTTTAAAGATGTGTAGGAATCTCTTGATTCTGGCCGAACAATTGAATCTGCTGCTTTGAATGGTTTGAATCTCGGAGAGCGGGGGGATTTTGGCGATTTGGGAGATGGGGGCGCTCTGGCCATGCGAATAACGGGCGACGAGGCGGCATCATCTGGATGCAAGAGACTATGCGGGGGATCTTCGGTGGTTGCGTAGGAACCAAAGTTCATTCCAAATCCATTCTGCTTGGAAGGGGGGATGGTGAAGCACGGTGCAGTTTGCGGAACATCCGGCAGGCCAGGGTCGGAGGAATCTTTCGAGTCGATGCGCGGCACGTTGTCGAAATGCGAGTTCAGGGGTACCGAGATCGCGGATAGGGATGAGATCAGTGACGAGATGACTTCGGGCGACGTTGGATCTGTCGAGGAATTAGGGCCGTGGCCGCGCAGAGGGAGCGACTTGCGACGGCGACGGCGATTGAGTAAAGCGGATTCGGCCTGCTGGGGCGGCTCTGGGAAGGGCTCTTCGAGATGCATGGCGTTCAATAGTTCAGTCGTCTCAGGGATGGTATACCCGCCCGCGAGTCCGGGGGTTTCAGACACGGGGGGAGAGGGAAGATCAACGAGAGATGCAGGGTGGGAGTCGTCGAATGGCCACGCGCATGTTCTGCTGCAGTTGATGGATAACTGCTGCAGTTCCTCTGAAGGGGAGAGGGGCGCAAACCTAGTTATCGGGTTTTGCTTTGGCCCTAGTGAAAACCCCCTTACTGGTGGTGGAGGGACTGACAAGGAAAAATGAACGAGAGGAAGATTGAGAGAAAGAGAAAGAACAAAAATTCGAAGACGGCAGACGGGGAAAAAAAGAAAAGGAGTGTGGCAGGAGAGAAAGTTGAAGAGGATGAGTAGAAAAGAGGGGAATAAGGAGTGAACCTCTCGTGACTACTTCAAGACGAAGTCGAAGAACCTCCGGAGAAATGATCGCTCGTTTTTGGAGGCTGGTTTTAGCGTTCGCGAGTTCAGCTCCACCGGAATGGAGTCCAATTTCCCACTCGTTTGTGTACTTGCAAGTCACGAGTTTAACTTCGTACCACCACTGCTCCTCCTACGATGTACTACTCCCTACAGTAGTAACTAGTAAGTGTACCGAGTAACCTACTTGGGAATTTAGTTTAACGCCGTCCAGCTCCTTTGGGAAACTTTAACATCCGATCCATGGATCCCTCGTGGATTGGTCAATCTTGATTCTTATTTCTCCAGTCCGGTTATTCTTGTAGAGTTCGATGACCAGCGAGAAAACTCAATGCTTATATACTTCATAGTTTCAGCCTCAGTTCATTCCAGGTAGACCCTCTCGATCGAATGCCACCAAAAATGCAGGGTCTTCTAGAAGACCCTACGGGGCCAGAGCACATTTTCTGGAGTGTTGCCCATCCTGCCAAGTGATCGGCGCGATCTCGGAGATGAGCGCGTCCGGCATTATTCGAGGCGCAGGGTTGGGACGAACTGCATGGGGTATGCATCGAATAATCTGACAGGAGTCTGGAGCAGAGATGTGCGTCACCCATACTATACTCCGTACATGGTTCCAACTTCAAGATGAGATGGCTCGTGTTAATGATGCGAATAAACCTAAATACAGTAGTACGCACGGTTGATCTTTAATTCAGAGAATACATAATTTCCAAATAAAAGTCCCCCCCCCCCCCCCCCCAAGCTGAACAATCCCATAGTCTCTTCCCTAGATATATATCCACCGAGTGGACACACGCTGCGGTAGCCAGAGACTATATTCAAGCAAGACAGTCCTACACTCTCACAAGGTAGAGGTTCATCGTTATAGTAACAATTTCAAATACTCTACATACTTACTAAATAGATATCGTTAATTGACTGACTATGAACTATTGAAGGATCTGACACTTCTGACAGCTTCCTCACACTCTTCCTGAAACGCGTCCCGCTGTTGTGAGGCGCTGACCGCCCGCCAGACACGGCAGTATGGCTGGACCCAACTAGTACTACCAACGTTGCTCCAAATAGTCAACAGCTGCGCCGACAGCATCCTCCTGCTTTCAGATCGGACCCTCTTGAAATTGAACTACAGACGGGCTGGACTGCTTGAATTCAACTGATTCATTCTTGCCAACCACCACTTCAGGCCAATTTTGAACCATTCGACCAGAGATGCGGTGACCGACTGACGCAACATCCTCCAATTGTCCGCAATGGACGCTTACCCGGAAGACTACGTCAACCACAATCTTCCTTTGGTCCTGCTCTCAGGGCTAGAGGCAGATACTGAAAATGATGCGAACCCTACAGTGGACTACCCACTTCTAGCAGAAAAGGGTCCCAGGATCTTCTCCGACTTCCCACCGCTGAGCGGGGCTGTTGCGGAGGAGTTGCGGAGAGCACTGCTGGAGGAGGATGGCTCCCAGATGCCATGGAGAGCGGGTCTCACCTCAGGTGGAAATGCAACATCCCCGCATATAGCATATCGCATCAGGAGTTCTAGTCGGGTAAGCTCCCCTCTTCTTGTACAACTGCGACACGACCGCATTGACATGACCTTGTTTTGGGCCGAGGATGCTAATCTGTGACCATGTATTCTAGTCCTATCAACTTCCTCCACGCAAAGCCAATCCTCCCAAGACCTCTGCACCTACAAGCCCTACGATTGACACGGACGGGACTCCATCCGGCTCGACCACGCCATATGTCCTCCACTCGCCCATCTCCCCGTTGTCTCCAGGGTCGCCCACCTTTCCGGATGGCCTCCTCACGCCGCTGTGGGTGACCAAGCATCAAGAGCTGGTCCCAGCAGCGGTGATCAGTTTCTTTCCATTCTCACTAGATCCCAACATGAATTCGCTACGTGATAATCAGCTCAAGATTGAAATAAACAGCCTGAAGAAGGAATGGACATCCTCCGGGTTCAAGACGCGTTTCCTCGTTGTCCTGGTCTCGGAAGATGGTGACGGGGGCTACGAAGGGGAAATTGATGATCGTGTGGCTGGCATTCGACGGGCAACGAACCTGGATCAGAAGTCGATCTTCGTGATCCCACCAGACGCGACTTCTTCAGAGCTCAAGGAATTCGTGAAATCGCTGTTCTCTCTACTCCAACCATCCGTAGTAGAATACTAC
Organism: Penicillium daleae; assembly: GCF_028827525.1. Lineage (NCBI taxonomy): Eukaryota > Fungi > Ascomycota > Eurotiomycetes > Eurotiales > Aspergillaceae > Penicillium > Penicillium daleae. The sequence continues at coordinate 1,423,689 of NW_026623157.1, read as the reverse complement.
CGAGACTTGTCGAAGCATGCTCGTCGCAAGCGAAATCGCAGCACTATTCCTCCCCCAACGGCACCACCGACAACTGGTACTTCCCAGACACTATCTTTGCAAGGTTGGAACGTACGCTATGAATTCAAACTCGGAATATTTGCCGAGTTTCGCCAGGAGATGGATGCTGCCTGCCGAAACTACGAGAGTGCATACGAGACCTTATTTGGACAGGAGGTCTTTGAGAACATTGCAGGCTGGGATCCTCGTTTTAATGACGCGCGTCTTCTGGGTGACGCCCTCGCAATTCGGATCATTCGCTGCTTAATGTGGACAGGTCAGACAACCTCTGCAACTCGGTTTTGGGTTGACCATAGAATTCGCACAAAGGATATTGTGAACCGACGAGGCAAGGGTAGCAAGAACTATGGCTGGGAGGCCTGGGAAGCTCGGTGGTCTTTGGTGATGGCACAGCTCATCCTCCGTGCGGAAATCTCTCCATCAACTGAAACCTCGGGCGACCAATCGATGGCGATGGCGATCTTTCATCCTCCCGAGAAGTCCATTCCTACTGGCGAACGCGTTAACCCATGGGAGCATCTACATCACGAAGGATATTGGCTGTATCGGTCAGCCAAGCATACGATGGTGCGACGAGCGCTTGCTCTGCAAATTCCAGATGAAGACCGCATGTCGCCCGGGCAATCCCCTGCTTCTCAGATCGCCAACAAATCCTATTTGTATGATACATACCTTGCGCCAGAGATGCACATTGAAGCCCCGCAATCGGGCAAGGGAGGCTTTAACCACTCAGAATTGATATTGAGCTCATTAAAGGCCGCCCTTGACGAATTCTCGAAGCGACAACAGACAAGACAAGTCGAGAGACTGAGTCTTGAAATTGCCGAAGAGTACATGCGTATCGGCTCGTGGTCTGAAGCTTATACCATTCTTGAACCACTATGGTTGACTCTCAGTTGGCGCAGATCAGGCTGGTGGTCCTTAATGGAAAGCTTTGGACGGGTTTTGAGAGAAAGCGCTATTCGTATGCAAAAGAGTGAGACGGTTCTGCGAGTCGACTGGGAGCTGTTCAACAAGGGTAAGACGACACCATCTCTGCCCTGATTCCACTGCTTGTTCTAATGTGGTGCTTGCACAGTGTTCCCCCCGAGACCTGCGTGGCATTATGATATCCATAAGAGTCTCGACACCCTCCCTGCTGAGAAGCCCAAACCATCCGTGGTGCTTCGCGCAGAAGATGTCATGACGAGTCGTAAGCTTTTTGTCGCTGAAGAAATCAGGATCCGTCAACGCTGACATTGTATCCCAGTAACTGCTTCCATCGTATTTGAAAAGTCCGAGGGCAACGTTGGTGAGCCATTACAAGCTCAACTTATCATATCGTCTTATGCCCAAAAGGGATCGGCGCCTATCCGATTATCGGAGGTGAAGCTTGTTTTCGAAGGCTGTCTCCGACCTGTGAAGCTGCAATCTGACCACAACGAAGAGGCTGATATCTCATCTCCCTGCTGCATCTCATCATTATCACTCCGCGAAAACAGTTCGGCTGGTGACATTCAATCCCCAACGGGTGGTTTGACTACGTTGGTTGGAATGGCCGACCTGACAATCGGACCATCGCAGACCAAAGTTTACAACCTCACTTGTATCCCTCGCGAGGCTGGAGAGGCTCAGGTCGCCTCAATCACAATGCTGGTGGACGAAGAAAAGTTCGATCTTGCCTATGTGATAACCGACCACGGCTTGCGGGATGCTTACTGGTGGCAACAAACTCAGAAAGGACCGTCGCGGCGACGAGTCGGCAAGGATAGGGATACTGGAAGATGCAAGATCATGCCGAAGCCGCCCAAGATTCGGATCTCCACTCCAAACTTGCGGGAGACATACTATACCAACGAGCGTGTTGTTCTGAAAATTGGCATTCACAATGGAGAAGATGAGGGTGCCGACGTCTCAGCAGAGATCAGACTCTTCGGTAGCCCTGAATCCTCAGCCAAACTGCAATGGCTCGATGGCAGCTCGAGCCCATCAGAGTCGGGAACAAGTTCCCCAACAGAGGGTGCTTCGCATTTCTTGAACCAGACTATCGGAGTGATGGAGCGTGCTTCTGACAGAGAGCTTACCGTCGTCCTTGCCGACACCCAGGATGCCGCAAAGTATTCCTTGGAGATTTCTGCGGTGTACCATGTCGTCTCCGACATCCAGACTCCCATTATGAAGGTCATTAACGTGGATCTCTCATTCATTCGGCCATTTGAAGCCAATTACGACTTCAAGCCTTGTATCCACCCGCTCCCCTGGCCGGACTTCTTCTCCGTCAGCGATGACTTGGTCTGCGATGATCCTGCTTCGGCAGCCGGTGGATTATCGCAGAGATATTGCCTCAACTCAAAGGTGGTCTCATTCGCTCTGGAACCCCTCATCATTGACCAGATTTCTCTAAAACTTCTCACCTTAACCGGCGGCGCCGTATCAACCATCAACCCCGAAGTCCTCGTCAGCCCCGAAACACCACACATCAGCCCCGAAGAACTGCGCGAATCCAACTTCTCCCTCGACATCCAGAAAATCACCCTAGGCGACCGCCGTCCTGCAGCACTCAACGTAGCTCTCGAAATAACCTGGCACCGGCGCTCCGACAAAACCACAAATCCATCGGACCTCGACTCCAACACAACCACGACAATCCTCGAGATCCCCCGCTTCGTGGTACCAATGGGCGAACCGCGCGTCCTCGCCTCATCATCCCCCTCAATCTCGCTCCCGGGCTTGCTCAATCTGGAGTACACACTCGAGAATCCATCAAGCCACTTCTTAACCTTCAACCTGATTATGGAAGCCAGCGAGCACTTTGCTTTCAGCGGCCCCAAGACAACGGTCGTGCAATTGGTGCCACTGTCCCGGCACACGGTGCGGTATAATATCCTCCCTGCGAAACGGGGCCTCTGGATTCAGCCGCAGTTGATTGTTGTGGATACGTACTTTAATAAGACGCTACGTGTACTGCCTACCGGTGAGATGCGTGCTGATAAGAAGGGGATACTTGTGTGGGTTGATGCGGACGATTAGGGGGTAGGAGATGTGTATGTAATTAGGTTGCATTTTGGCGAATACAGATAATGCGTTGTGCTTGCAAAGCTTCAGGATGAGATTCGATCAGTATTTGATTCAGAAGAGGAGATCAATTTCGACTCGTGCAATAAGTTGGAGTATTGTCTCACCACTCTCACTGAGGCTTTGAGAATGTACCCTTCTTTCCCGCCTGGAATGCTTCGTATCCTGGATTCCCAGGGTGATATGAGTGTTGTAAACTGGACTGGCTGGAAATATTCTTTTGTCTTATGGGATAAACCAGCCTTGAATGTCAGGTTGCCTCGAAATAATCATGATTTATGCACTGAAAATAAGCAGAAAGCATTGAGATAGGTTTCAAGCTGACTGGTTGGAGGGTCATGGTTCATCAGATTACATAGCATGAATTTCGTTGAACATCGACCCAACATAGCCTTGAGCAATTCCGAATATCAGAACGTCTAGTATTCTCATAGTGGAATCCCCGCTCTTCATAGTAAGGGCAAACAAGTCACGTGAACTCTTATCACAATCAGTCCCGAAGCGGTTAGCGGCGATCGGCCTTCGCAGCTGTCTCCGCGAGCTTTCGTCCCATCCTCGCTCGTTGTGCATTTCATCGTTGACAATCCCTTTCTGACTGTCGTTTTTGACTGCTCCAGACCAGCATACTGGTTCGTTCTCTATCAAAATTCGAGCCACCTCGAGTCCTCCCCTCCAAAACCCCTCACAACGCGAACCCCGGACGTGTCTGAACCGACGACTCAGTCGCAGAACCGTAGCCATGGCGACCCAAGCAGCGCTGATTGCCGATACAATCGTTGGCATGAAGCGGGCGCTACGCAGAGAGCGTGAGGGTAAGTGGAATATTCTTTTCCATCCTGGATCATCAAGGAAGTTGTGTTTCTAACGTGCCATCCTCTGCTAGATTCGGGCCCGGACGATGCCATTACCCAGCCGACGAATCGCGGTAATAAGATGAAGGCGAACGCGAAGTATGTCCGTGAAGGTGCATTAGGATATATAAACGCAGAGGAATTCTACAAAGAGGTATGTGGTGCTCTTTCGGACCGAAGACCGGCGAGGCGCTGTTTCCGTTGCGCCAAGTTGAAAGACGTGCAGGCTAACGGCTAGGATCTTGACTATAAACAGAAAATCGAGCATGCCGGTTACACACGTCATATTTTGCAGCACAATCCGATTCGCTACGACTCGGAGGGAGAGGAGCTCTACGAGGAGGATGAAGATTCTGAAGCTGATGCGGCGGCCGCAGAAGAGAACCCGTTTTCGGGGATCGCGTTAGAGAGTAGGTCATACTTCTTTTGTCAGATAACTTGCGAGGGGCTAACTCTTTAATTTTCTCTTGCAGCGCTGCTATGCCCTCTCAAACACCCCTCCGAACTACCCGTCCACCCGTCGCTGTCTCACCCGTACACTTCCCAGGCTCTTGAGCAGATGACACAAGCCGTCGAGGAAAAGTTACGTCAAGAGAAAGCTCTCCTGTGGCGTGCAAGAAATCTGCATCGGAAGTTCCTTGGCGATGGCAGTTGGATGCCCTGCGGCCTCGTTGAGATACCCGATGATCGTTACATCTTTGAACCTCGGATCGTGGAGGACACTAGAACTGTGTCTGCTGGACAACAGAGGCAAAGTGCTCTCGGGACGCCATCTGCCAGCAGCGATATGAATGGGCCGCAAGATGTGCTTTCCACGACGGCCCTTGGGAAAGAGGGACAGGCCACACATAGTGCGGCAGAGGAACGCCGTGTCGGGGAGGGCGATGTTGAGATGACTGAAGTCCCCGCGGCCTCTGGGGGAATAATGGCAGTCAGCAATGACTCCCATGAGCCAGTCACGGAATTCAAATCCGAAGAAACCGACGCTATGGTCAAGGACCTTCCTCAGCATCCCGCCGAAGAATCTGACAAAACAAGCGAGAACAATACTGCGAGTGCACGCAATGGGCTTGCCGAAAGGCAGGAGGAGATGGCAACCTCTAAGGAGGCAGTCAAGACAAACGGAGAGCATACACATTACAACGAAGCCAACGAAGACGAGAACGAACAAGATACCGAAATGCATGACGGCTCCTCGCCAGAACCGCCTCGCCGGATGACGACCCGAGCCCAAGCCAACGCGAATAACCCCTCTGATGACAATCAGTCCCCGTCACTATCTGCCGACAACTCCAGCTTCCTCCAAACTCCCCACCCACTCTTCGTCATTCCGGAGACCGTGCGTCCCGACGCTAACTTTGGTCTTCCTCCGGGTGAAGCAGAGGAGACTCGCCGCCTGTTGTGGTCATATATCCAGAAGCAAGAAGAAACCGTGCGGGGCTTCGAGCATATGCTTGAATCCCTGCTACGAGCTTCCCACATGAAGGCCGATGTATTGGAATGGTGCAAGGCCGAGGGTCATGTGGGCGAGATGAGTGACGGCGAGGACTGGTACGACCGAGAGAAATGGGGTCTCGCCGAGGGCGAGGATCTCAAGAAGGGCACTGACGAGGACGAAGTCGAGACTGTCGACGAGAGTCGGACAGCAGCGAAAAGAGGCCGCGGCCGGCGACAGTAATAGACTGTCAAGCCTTTGCCACTCTAGATCTGGGTTCATCGATCTACTATGGTCTCTCTTCTGCCTTTATATTTGGTTTTCATTTCGTCGGGCCCTTTTTAGTTCCTCATAGCGTGGTGTTGGTGGTGTTCTGTCCTTGCGTGGGTGCTCATCTCCCCCAATATACCATATACTTTTGCCCTCGGCGACTTGCCCTGGACAAATGCGGTGTCAATATACCCTCTGGAGAATGGAAATAGTGTTATTTTTGGCGCTTAGCGCTTGCAATATACAGATTTGTTTGCAATTGTAACTGGATTCTTCCATCCACTGGTTATTATCGGCCGTACTTGGGTAGAATTGTCCTGCCTTTGATCGAAGTCTTTGTACTTTGTACTGTATGGTAGAGAAGAGCGCATTCTTGGGTGTTCCGGACTACATTAGGGACATATTCCGTCGAATGGCCTTCATTTTTCAGTGACATTCAATCTCATTATGCCTGTTAAAGAAACACTAATCTGATAATGAGTGTAAGTAATGCGATCGGTAGATTCCTTAGAGATATGCTACCCTCATAAATGTGTAAGAATTAACAAGAGTATCTATGAAAGTTGATAAGACTCGACCACCATGTCATTGTGATCTTCTTTGTTTAGATCCATGAACCGTCTGATCAGACAAAAGAACGAAGAGAGAGCATCTCACCCTAGGTCCTCCCCATTAATCTCAATGAAGCGGACAAGAATATCACACTCTCAACCCAGCCTCCGCAGCTGATCCCTATCCGTTCTAGGAACCGAATCCACAGTTACGGATTGCACGTCGATGAGTAGCGTGATGCTACGCAGGCGCGGGAACTGGTGAGTGTCGTTGAGAAGGAAGTTCCCGACTGCGTGAACCAACTCCCTTGGCCAGCGATGCGGGATGAGATGTTCATGAAAACAATCTCGAAGGGTAAGTTTCTTCAGAGTTTCTGGGAGAACTTCAGCGAGTCACTCCTGATGTTCACCCTAGCTAAGAAGTAAGGGAATAGGGAGGCTGATGAAAGTCAATCTTCCGAATGATTTGAACAAGCCGTGTGCAAGTTTGAGTCTAGCCTGGTTCCCCTTGTAGACGTCCGCTGCTCCGGGTGAGATTGAGGTGCAAAAAGGGTTGATATACAAAGACTTGAGGGTTACAGAAAGGCTGTTGAGGCCTGATTCCAGCCTAGCAGTGTTTTGCAATTGTCCCAGACAAGTTTTGCATGGAAAGGTTAGAGAGAGGTACTTAATAGACCTCATCTGTGGAAGGAGGGCATTGATGTCCTCAATATTAAGTCTGGCTTGCATGAGACTTAGCTCGTATAGGCGCTCGAGGTTAGAAGGACGGCTTCTAGTGCCTTCCCCGATATCTGCTGCGAGATATGGGCTTCGGAGCCACATCTGAAGGGCCATGAGTGCTGGCAGGAAGAAACCAGCCCACAAACTGGCTGCGTTCCGACTCTTCCCGGGGTGCGACGTCAGGATCGTTCGTTCCTGCTGTGTCGCTAACAAGAAGCAAGGACTTGTTGGTCCCATAGTTGACAGCCTCCAGGTATGTGAAGTCTGAAATGACCCCTGGGGGTGCCTCTAACATTGCATGAGTAATCATTAGGCCCGGATACCCGACAGGCTGAAGAATAGACGGCGCAGGGCCTGACTAAACAAGGAATATGCCAAAAGAAACCTCCATCAATATTGAAGTTCGATTCAGGATGACAATTAGAAAAAAAAACGCTAAGAAAGAAATTCAATATATCACAAATTCAAAAGAAACCTAAAGTGCGAGCCGAAATGAATATCAAAAACCACGCGCTCATTGTATAGCCAGGGACTCATATATCCGCAAAGTCTGCAAATAGCTCACGCTCATTCTAAATGCCACCAGCTTTGCAAATGTTCTCAGCCTCAGAAACATGCTCGCCATAGCGAGTAGGATAAGCAGAGCCTTGCACCTGCTGGCAGAGGGTTCCAACTGCCATAGATTTCCAACCACTGACGCCTTTCATCCTCTTGAAGAATTGAGCAGCAGATTTGGCGGCATCCATGTCAGCCGCAATATCGGGGTAGTACATGGCACGCTGCTGGAAGATACCGACGCTGTCGTTATCAGAGCCAATAGCGTCGTGGGGGTAGTTGAGGGAGGAAGGGACACCCCGATTAGCATAAATCAGGATGTTTGACTGTATGAGGTTATTCGTTGATCATTTTATGGATTAGAAGGGGAAGGAGAAAAATGTGACCAAGGGGGAATGTTGGTATGTCCGTACCTCCACAAGGGCAGTCGCAATACCAGCTGTGCAGCCGTGCAGACCAAGACCCTCACGCTTGGCCTCAGCGATGATATCCTGAGCGTGCTTGGACTGAGTAGCACTCAGGCCGGGCAGGTTACTTCCGCTGACCAGAGGCAGGGCAATGGCTGCAGAGAGGGCGAGGAGCGAGAAGTGCATTATGAAGGTGGTTAATTGAACTCAAAGATGTTTGTTTCTTGTTTCGTGTGATAAAAGAAAAGAAGTTTGTAAGAAATCCTGATTGTTCTTGGCCTGAGTCAAGAGGAAGTCGAAGTTGTGAAGCTGTTGTTGATGAAGATAAATTATGGATTGCGGGGAATCTTCCTCGACTTTATACATCTTGTTGACACCGAAGGATTATGAAGCCGAATATGTTTGATCAAGGGGATACACAGCTCGTTAACTCTCTTGCTGTAATGGTACTAACCTAAATAGGCTTCATTTGGCTTGAATGGAGGTCCCTTGCATGCATCAGAATGCTGGTCACCATGAGGCTCGTATCGATGTATAGAGCCAAGGAACTCCACTACAGTGCCAAGAAAGCGGACTGTAGAGCCAAGCTGCTAAGAAACGATGAAGAGGCGAAGGTATTTTTGCATCGTATCGAGAAGGTAGCACCTTGTTCATATTCAAACTCGAGGTAGTTAGAGATGGCCAGTAGGACACGTTTGGCCCCAAAGTTGGATTTTTAGAAGCCTCATCCCGTATATGTGATGGAGATAAGGCACGACGGCAAATACGGGGAAGTTTACCAGGAATAGAAAGCTGATGTACTAAATTTGAAAAACTACGACTTAGGGAAAGCATCAGATCGCCTATTCAATGAATTAAGAGAACGGCGAAATTAATAGAGCCATCGAAAGTTAAACAGCATCTCCGGGGAGAGCTCATGGAACAGGGTACGAGGCCATAGAGTAGTTGATGCTCGATCGCACTAGCACACTAGAGGATCTAAGAATTTCCCCTTTCCATTAGAAGGAGATTCAGGTACGATCTACGATCTATCCTCACCAGAATATTAGGATCATCACTGAATGAGTTCAGAATAACCGCCCAACCATCCTAAACAACTGCCAATACCACTCTGCGGCCCCTAAACGTGCCTCGAAATCTCATGTTCCTGGCATAATGGGCCTCTCCTAAAAATAGAAAACTTCCGAACTCCAAGAGTTTCCAAACCTGCAGCGAGTGAGCGACCTGCCAATCCCCCATATTTAGGGAAAAGCCACGCCCGCTGATTACACCAATCAGATCCACTCGTGCCTGACAAACCCAAGTTTATTCAATACCCTAATTTGTGAATAGGGCTGTAATCTCCGAGTTGTTAGAGCTGGTGAGTGGGAGGTGTATATGATGTGACGGCGATAGTCATGATCGGTACGATCGTATGCTATGTGTGTTAGACAACGGCGGCCGATTACTGTAACAGACCGTCCCTAGACCTCTCTCCATGCTTGCTTAACACTATGATAGAGATTAGTAACGAGAGAAATGGCTAGTAATGGGGAGACGGCTAGTAGTGAGAGAGGGTTAGGGACGAGATTAGCAGTTCTTGCAATGATTGCGATTTAGGTTATATTGTCTAATAACGGGTAACCCAATAGTTCCTTCCCTCTAAGCTGAATGATATAATTATATAACCGAGTAGAGGTTACTTATTATAATTGTCAATGAAAGATCAGTTGAAAGATCAGTTAAAAGATCTATGAGGTTTTAAGGATGACTGAGGTCCTAGGTTTCTATAGTCCCGTGGGGTCTCGTTAGCGTTTTGTCTAACACCCCGTCGGAGAATGCATCGACCACAGGCTCGCAGTCTGGCGGTAGTGGACAGTCTCAGAACTTGCGGTCTGCCAGTGGTAGACAGTCTAAGGACTTGACCCCCTCGGTATCTGACGCACCCCCCTACCCGGTTTTGTTGGATAGTTCGTCGGATGCGCCGGAGGACCATGGGTTCATAAAGATAAACAACTCTGGCATGACACCAATTGGACTCATCTGCCCGCCTCGGGGTACTAAGGTCTCAAACCTAGGCCCCTCCGATCCCCTCTCGTCGTTGGCGGACGCGGTAAAGTCCAAACTCAAGGATGGCGGAGGGGAATAATAAGAGGAAAGTGGGTGATCGTGGGCGTTATTAGCTTGTTCCTTGCTTCTTGTGTCATGCATTTGGTGGTGTGGTTCGGCTTGATGCTCTTGTTTGGCCTCTGCAAGAAGCAGGTGAATATACGGGTATCCTGATCGATGCTGGAATCCCAATCTTGCACTCCGCGGACGATCAATACGGCCGAGTGATTCAACGACAAATATAACAACCATCGGCGATTACGTGGTTGATGTGGCAATTTGATAGCTCTCTGCATGGGGGGATCCTCTCGGATGCATGTGGCCTTAAAAAGACCGGATATCCCTCTACTTTGTGTACTTTGCCATTAGCCGTCTTATTGCCAGGGCTCATAGTTCTAATCGTGCTAGATTCCATGCCACTCTGATTGTTGTGCCCAGTTGAAAGACCTGTTGAAAGACAGCCGTATGATATCAGTTACATTGGGTGGGTGAGACTTCATCAATTTCAGGATTCTATTAGGCTTTCTGTCGCAGAGAATAGGCGTCCAGTCGGTGGTCGCAATGGGTCTCTCTAGTCAGACGTAGGTTAACGTTCTAAATAGATACACGAAATACCCCGATAGAAATCACCTCAAGCAAGGATTCAAACAGCCATAGAATTAATAGGTTGGGGGTGGCGCCCGTTGGTCCCAAGCAAAGAAAATTAGGTAGAAAGCATTATAATGCGCAGAGCCATGCTTGGCATAGCTGGTTCATATTTACAATCAACAGGGTGGCCAACTTGGAAGGACTGTCCGCACTGGTATACTGGTCGCATTGGGTGGATAGGTAACTTTTCTTGTACATAGTCGCGTAGGGGTAATCAATAAAAGAGGAGGGTGCACTCGTCCAGCAAAGCGGCCATGGCCCGGCCGCACTCGCGCTCGGCCGTCTGTTCTCTGCTCCGTAGGCAAGTTGAGGTTTATCGTCTACTCTTCCAGCATCGTTGAAGATTCGGATCCGGATGTATCCGTGTGCTGGGCATATATGCCATCTTGCAGCTCGAAAAGGTGTGTCCGGGCTGTGATTGGCGTAGTCGTGGGATTGTTGTCTTGTCTGTCGACCTCTGACGGGTCCGAAACTTATCAAGCGAGTTGTAGATGTTGAATGTCTTGACAGTTCTCGCCATCATGTTGAAGAATTTACTGTTTCTTGCCGCCAGACTTCTTGGCGCGCTCACGCTCACGCTTGGCATAGATCTCGGCGGTGAAGGGGCTAGAAATTGTGGTTAGCTTGATTCAGTAAGACAGTGCATATATATCACATACTCCTCCCACTTAAGGGCAAACCAGTACAGCACAAAGACCTGGGCGGTCAGAAGGATACCAGCAACCTTGCCCTTGTAAAGAGCGACGCCGAGGAAGTTCAGGGTGCTGCCCCAGTACATGGGCGAGCCGGTGACGTTGAACGGGAAGCCAGTGACGGGGGCATCCATGAGGATACCAAAGTAGTCACCGAGATAGGTGCCAGTCACACCCAGAGACCACATGCTGGACAACACCAGGACGGAGCCGACGGCGAAGAGAATGCCGCCGATGATGGGCTGGTGCACTGGCGCGTAGAAGGGTTGCTCATCGAGGGCGGCCTGGTACAGATGGTCGCGCAGAATGCCCAGAGAGAAGATGGTGATAGCTAGGAAGTAGCATCCTTTGTAAGGACCACCAAAGATACGCGTCAGGATATGGCTGTTGTACTCTGTGATGGACTAGTGTTAGCCGAGTCGACAAAAGTACCAATTGTTGTTTTCGGGTACAGGACTTGGACGAACCTGCGCGGGCAACGATGCTATTCACACAGGATTAGTTAGCTGTTTCAAGCTCAGACTGAAAAATTTTTGCTGAAGGCCAACTCACTTCCAGAAAATAGGATTGAACGCAATCGTCGCCGCGGCCACTGCTGGAGGGTCAGTCCCAATCACATGCAAAATGCGGAGAAAGAAACAAGGTTGGAGAAAGGTTGAAGCTCAACTTACACGCCAGGGACCTGGGAGTGAAATCGACAAAATCGGTCAGACTGGCCATGACGCAGAAACCGTTGGTGTGAGGTAGAGAAGGTGTAGAAGGACAGAGAGGGGGAAGTTTTGGGTTTGGGTAAGTTGGTCAATCGAGGCAGCTTAAGTAAACAAATGATGTTCCACTTCTGCGTAGTCACGGGATCTGTATGCGGGTTGTCGCAAGTCCGCTCGACTCGCCGAAGCTCTGCTCTTCGGCCGATAGCCCCTCGGCATCGGCAGTCCTCTTTAATTTCCTCATCGCCTCCTCAGTTACGATCCTCGAAGCGATCTGTACTTCTGCCGGCCGAACTTCCTCGAAAACTCGTGTTATTGCGCCCTTGATCGCAACTGTCGGGGAGCTCCTCGCTCCTGAGCTTCACCGGATGATCGACATGCGACGTGGAGCTCTGAAACCTCTACGAGGAGAATGGTCCTTCAACGTCGTGAATTGGTTCTAGCGGGCGTCGGTGGATTCATCGCCTGGGGCCTGGTAGTACGCTGGTTGCCGATCCTTCGATATCTCGGATATGCTCTGACCTTCGGGGCCGCCTTGGCCACGGCTGGTTTGCTCGGCCTGGTTATTTTGACAACCCGAAGCAGGAATGATAAGAGTAAAAACTCAAAGGAGGTCTCGGTCGCCTTTATCACTCCGGGTCACTGGCGAAAAGAGGTGTTGAATGCTCGCAAAATCGCTCGATATCGTCCCAGACCGCTATACCCGCAATCCTTCGTCGTGTCGGAGGCAATCGATGAACTCTTGTCACTGGTGAATCGCCAATTCGTTACCTCGTGGTATCACAATATCACTCCGAATCCTGCTTTTGCGAACGATATCGATCGAGTCACACGAGTGGCTTTGGATAATCTACGAGACAAACTGTTGGCAGAGGACGTGATTTCGCTTATTGTGTCGCGCATCTTTCCGATTTTGACAGCCCATTTACGCGAGTTTGACGTTGCTGAGCGTTCGGTGCGCGGAAAGAATCTCAATCGAAATGTGACAGAATCTGAAGAGCTCGATCTGGCTATTGCCAACAAGTTTCGCGATGGTCGGCTGCACCCCGCGGTAGCGCTTTCAGCCTCTGACCAGAAGGTCGTGCAGCAGGAGTACCTGCGCAAGATTGCCGTGGGACTGCTTCCTCAGCTTTTCCCCGAGAGTGTGCTCAAGAGCAGGATTGTATCCGTGTTGATTAGAGAAATCATAGCATGTGCAATTCTGTTTCCAGTTGTGAACGCGCTCTCAGACCCCGATACATGGAATCAATTGATGGAAGCATATGGGCGGACGGCTCTGCAGGATCGAAAAACCGTGCGCAAATTGCGAGCTGCTCTAGACGAGCATGCATCCCCTGCACCAAAGTCTAAACGAGCACAATCTTTCCCAAAGCTGGCGCCTCATGATACTGAACGTGCCTTTGAGCGGTTTGTCCGGACCATCAGACGTTGCAATAATCTTTCTGATGCTCGTCGATTCCGTGCTCTCGTGACCAGCCAACTGAAGCGGGAGAGTATGATCGAAGGACAGGACCAGGTCTATCTTCGCCGGCTGGAAACGGGGAAACGAGTCTTGGATCAAAAGGTTGCCAAGCTCTCCTTACATGGCGAGACTGCTACATTGCCTCCTGCGCAGGTCCAAGCTCGCCGGGACAGCGTTCCTGCTCCTCAGGAGACATCGCTTGTGGAAGTCATGCACAATGCGTCTGGGCTATCGTACTTTATGGAGTTCATGGATCGTCAAGGCCTCATGTCTCTCGTTCAATACTGGATCGTGGTAGATGGTTTCCGCAACCCCCTGGAGGATAGCCTCGGCGACGAGACCTCATCCGGTACTGTAACATGGACCTCTGCAGACAGGAATGACCTGGCGCTTCTGAGCGAGACCTATCTCACCAAAGCCGAGCTCAAGGTTTCTGAAGAATCTCGCCGCGCGGTCAAAAGTTTCTTGAGTGCTGGAAAGCGTGCAACTCCCGAGCAATACCGCAAGGCTCGAACGGTCGTCTTGACTACGCAGTCGGCTGTATTGGAGGAGCTAGAGTCAACCTACTACCCAAAGTTCAAAGAGTCGGATCTCTATTGGAAGTATCTCGCCTCAGACGAGGCTTCGGGTGCTCAACCAGCTCCTCGTCAGGCCTCGCCAACGGTGACCTTTGAGGCCCCCGAAAGACGACCCCTGCCGCCGCTCATCGTACGAACCAGCTCGCAGCCTGGGACTAAGCCACCAAAGGATCTCCGACGAGCTGCAGTGTCATCAAGTGACGTGCGCAGCATGGGTAAACTATTCGATGATGATGACTCACCGAGACGATCAATTGACTCGGAACGATCTGCACCTTTATTTGACGACGATTACGACACTGATAACCTTGCCATGTCTACAGCCAGTCTGGGCAAGGATTCGCAGAATGGGGAGAGTGAAGCCACTCAAAGCAAGGTCCTGGAGACCATGGAAGCAGCTTTGAATGATATTATTACCAACGAGCCGAAAAACGGCAAGGTGGATGATCTACGGAATAGTGACCTGAGAAGTAGTGATGGTGTCTCCTCATCGTCCCTGTTTGGCGCAGAGCGCCCCGAAATGGCAGGGCAGACTCCGTCTGATGGTCTGCGCCAGGACAGCCGTCTTCCTACGGAGAAGACCAAGAAGAGCATCGCCTCGCTAGGCCTGGTCAATGATGGATCACGTCTTGGCGTCTTTGAAGACGACCTCTTCACAGACCAACAAAAGTTCATCGAAGATGAGTACGAGGAACCCGTCGGGGACGATGAAAAGGACCCTGCAGATGAGGTCCACGAAGCTGCACCCGGCGATCTCGGTTTGACAGAAGCGATCGAAGTTCTCACCGCCGATATCGACAAGCTCACCACACAAGACTCCGTCGTTGAAGCGCTCACCCGCAAAGCGGAGTTGACCAATAACACAGCTGAGCTGCGCATCTTACGCAAGTCCAAGGCCAGCATTCAGCGTGAAATCCATCGAAAAGAGATGCAACGCCAGCAGTACATTATCCAAGAGAGCGATAACAGTCTGTATGGTCGCTCCACGGTGCGTATCAAGTCTATCGTTGTGGGCAAGGAGGAGGATGACGGGCGCGAGTTTGCAATGTGTAAGAGACCCCCCATCGACCCGAAAACCCAAGATCAATCCGCTAACACTGTTCTTGCAGATGTCGTTGAAGTTCAACGCAATGCTGGCGAACAAATGCCTGCCGCTTCCTGGGCCGTTGCACGCCGCTACAGCGAATTCCACGAGCTACACCAAAAGCTACGCATGAGCTACCCGTCCGTACGACACCTGGAATTCCCACGCCGACGAATGGTCATGAAGCTGCAAAAGGAGTTCCTCCAAAAGCGACGCCTCGCTCTGGAATCATATCTCCAGAAACTTCTCCTCCTCCCCGAAGTCTGCCGCAGCCGCGATCTCCGAGCATTCCTCTCCCAGCGCGCCATCCTCCCCCGCGAAGAAGCCAATACCCGCGGCACCGAAGGCGAAACCAAAGACCTGGTCACACGAATCTACAACTCCGTCGCCGACGGCATGGATGATTTCCTGGGTAACTTTGGCGTCCTGGATCAACTTTCCACCGCAGGACAGAACCTCATTTCAGCCGCAACCGCCCAAGCAAGCACCAGCGCCGCACACGATCCCGCCCTCGCCACCGAAGACGCAGTCACAACCGCCGAAGCCGAAGCAGAACTAAACGCCTTCGAAGACCGCGAACTAGAACCCTTCATCAAACCCATCTGTGACCTCTTCCTCGAAGCCTTCGAACTCAACCGCGGCAACAACTGGCTCCGCGGCCGCGCCGTCGTCGTCGTCCTCCACCAACTCCTCGGCGGGACCATAGAGCGCAAAGTCCGCGACAGCGCTCGCTCGCTATTCCAGGATGACTCGCTACTACGGTATCTCAACATCGCACGCGATAATCTCTTTCCTGGCGGTGTCTTGCGTAAATTCGAGTCCCGGTCTGCACAGGAGAGACTGAAGAGTCGCGCTGAGGCGACTGTCGTTCTTGCGACGCTTATCCCGGATTTGGCGGGGAATGTGGTGGGACGCGCGAATGCGCAGGCTGCGGCGAGACGTATCTTTGCGACGCTTAATACCCGCCCGTTGAATACGCATCTGGCTTTTACCGTGTTGGATGAGATTGTGCTGGTTTTGTTTGGTGCTAGGGAGAGTGGTCGTTCCCGATGAGCCAACCGTCTTGCACTTGCACACCCCATCGACAGTTTTTTTTTTCACTTTATGATTGTTGACTGTTTTTTTGCCCTTGAGCGTTGCTAGCATAGCATTTTGCCGTTAGGGTATTTTGCGCTTGTTTTCTTTTTTTCCCTTTTCATTTCTTTTGTTACTGTTTTTTTTTCCAGCCTTGACGAACCAGTCGCTGATGTATATATTCATAATGTCTGCACATGATATTCCTCTTCCATCATAGCCGATGCAAGCATTGCCTATCACTCATCGAAACGAGACCCTCCCTTTGTACAAATTTTCTCCGAATCTGCACTTTCTAGGCCAGGGTCGAAGATTGTGGGAATCGCTTATCGAGGAATCGAGGCTAAGGCGCGGGTTGTGGGCCCTCGCGGTGGGTACGGCATTGTTAGCGTGGCGCCCATTCCTAACGTCGGGTTGATAGATGGACTGATGGACTGGTGGGCTATAGTGGTATAGTATACATAATGAACTACTGGGAAAAGAGAACAGATGTATCCCCTTGGAAATTAATAGATTGGATATTCCCCGAGTTGAGTAACGATGGAAATGGAGACTGGACACGCTGTGTCCCAGAACAACCGGGTTGCTCACACTGGGACGGTGACCACCAAGTTCCCCTTCTTCACCCTCTTGATGGTAAAAGAAAACCACCAGAAGAAAGGAAGTAGGGAAAGGTGTGTACACCGCACAGCCCGCTGGGCATAGATGATAAAAGACAGCAGAAAAAAAGGCGGACGATACAGGACGAGCAGACCAGAAAAGATAAAGATAGAGATAAAAGATAAAAAGATAAATGTCACACCCTGCGCCCTCTCTTAAATCCATGTTTCTACGTCCCGGAACCGAAACAGCAACGCAGCGCGATGGGAAGAAGGGGAATGGGAACGGTCCGTGGCGTGTTTGCCGGGACGGTTCGAACCGACTTCCCGTGGGAAGGAACTGGCAAGGAACGAGACAAGAAGAGGGGAGAGAAGGGGGTAGTTGGATGTTGACGTGGGGAAGTGATAATGTGTGGGTTAGGGGGTGGAGGGTATGTCAACCCTTGTCGTTTCAGTGTGGTCGTGACGGTGAATGAGCAGAGCAGAGAAGAATCATAGAGAGTGAAAGTGGGAGGGAGTAAAAATAGTTAAGAATGTAAGGAGTTAATCATTGAAGGGGAAGTGGAAGGGTAGGCCAGGTAGTGGTGGGGAGTACTGGCTGAGTAGGAGGGGGTATGACCCAATCTATGCCTCATCCTTGTTCTTCTTCTTGGACTTCTTGCTGCTGGGCTCTTTTGGGATTGTGCTTGTGCTGGTTTGGTGGACGATGAGGCGTGTCCAGCACTCCTCCTTGTCCCACTCGAAGCCAGCGAGGTAGGGCTTGTCCAGTTCGTCGTCCGCCTGGAGGGTGTGAGTCATGGGATAGCGACGGTGAGGGGAGACAGCGGATGGGGATAGATGAAGGGGAGAGGGATGCAATAGAACGATGGATGCGTACCTTCTTCTTGAATTGCTTGTGGATGGCATCTAGTGCGTCCTTGATCGTGACACCCTTTGAATTCCGGGCGGTGACTTCCAGACCCAGTGGGAAGTGCAGGTCGATCCTCTTGACGGGAGGGTTGACGAGGTGCATCTTGAGGATGTCCCTGTCATCAACCGTTGATGGTGAAGTGTTGAGTTTCCTGGGTGGCAGGTTAGTTATCGTTAAGAGGACCCGGGTGGGCTGATGGTGGTTGGGGTTGGGACTAGGATGGGAGAGGGGTCAGGGTCGGGTGTCACTTACCATCCGGTTCTTTGTGTCTCAATGGGAAGGGTGATTTCGATTTTTTGTTCCTCTGACAGAGAGGGTGAGTATATGATATGATGTAGGGAGTCCATCATGACGGGACATACCTAGGTCCTTGACGTTCCATACTCCGTCCGCCGTGGATGAGGCGCGACGATGCGTCTTCTCCTTCTTGGAGCCCTTGACCTCTTTCTCGGTAGGGGCAGGGGGTTTCTCATCGTGTATGGAGAGACCGGCGATGGCCGAATCAACCTTGGTGAGAGGGACAGTCATGGTTGGAGAGTTTGTTGGGAGCTGGGTTCAAGAAGAGAGATTCTTGGTGAGATCAGGATTGATTGATGGAAGGAGGAGGAGAAGAGAAGAAGAAAGAAGAGGAGAGGGGGGAGAGCCGGATAAGAAGGGAGGCGAGGGAGGAGGAGGGGGGAAGAGCAGGTGACCTCGTGAGTCGTGCCTGTTACCAGACTCTGAAAAGTCATGGATGTCATTCCGCGTCCAGCATAAACCCAAAAAAGTAGAGGCAAGTACCAACTGGACTTGGATGTACCACCCCAGTACCAGGCCAAGGTTACTTTGGCCCAGTGAGGCTTGTACCTGCGGGAACGGGCTCGACCTTGTTTCACGAGTATGGACGAGGGCAAGCTTTGTGGTTCGAGTTCGTCTCTTCTGGAGACTTTCTTGACTTTGGACCTTGAGCCGCATTTGATGAATCGCGATCTGGATAGCCTCTACTTCATTCTGTTGCCAGCTACCTCTCGGCACCTTCGGATCACACGAGCAACTGACATCAGAAGGGGCGATGGATTGGCGCTAGTTCGGACCAATCTGGAGCTGCACCCCGCATTCTGCTCCACTCTGACTTTATTTCAGACCACGGCCAAGTAGTCCAGTCATCATGATGACTGGACAATCCATCGGCGATGAGAGAGGAGAGGAATATAACATCTGATGTTAAAGAACAGACAGCTTCTTTCTTGTTCAATAATGATATCGAATTCATATCAATGGCCACTCCAACCTGTCGGGCGTGGTCCAATGCAAAGCGCCCCCTGATCACCTGATGTCATGAGCACACGCGACTCTGCGAATCAGCCCACGTCCCTCCCCAACATGCCATCCCCTTCTTCCTCCTCCATCAGATCCAAATCCATTTCCATCTCTAATTCAATTATGCCTACTATTCTCAATCCGAACATCACTCTTCCACTCAATCCGACCAGACCAGACCCATTGAACCCTCTCTCATCCACCAAACTCCCTTCCCCACACCCGCAGCTTAAGACGGGGCCCGGAAGATCGTCTACGATGGACCAAAGTGGATCCTGGGCTTTTTACCCCACGCCGAGCTTGCCGTTATGACTCGTCAGCCACACAATGGTGATGGTGACATTGCAGGCCACCCCTTCCATGACTCTGTCGAGCAAGATTCAACCTGGAACACTTATCTGAGAAAGAGTGGAAGACTCAAAACCCTCCTTCCAAGGTGTGAAGCTCCCAACAAAACTGCTCAGGAGAGAAGACGGGAATTCGACCGCCAGCTCACAAACCAGCGATACCCCCCCGACCGTGCAGAATCCGTTGGTCGAAGCAGAGGGAGTGCTTCCTTGACCGGTCTGGTCTCAAGGGTCTCCCTGCAAGGCTTAAGCTCATTCAGGACTGCCACTGTGGAATGAACTGCCCCCATACTTCCCCGGAAATCCTAAATTCCTGACACATTCTGATGCTCCCCCTTCCCTCAAAAACAGAGATAGATAGGAGAAACAAAGAAACAAAGCATTGACACCGCTTAGCAGCATTCCTCCCAATCCAAACCAATTCTCCGATTGGGTATGACGGAGCGCTATTGTCAAGGGGGGCGGGCTATAGTGAGTACATACTGTAACTGTACGGTCGGCCATTCACCCTCGCGAAAGGCTGTCTTGAGCATGCAAACGATTTTGCGTTCCACGCTGGTCTCTCTAAAGGATGATTCCTGCTTCTATCGGTTCAGGAGGGATACACAGATTTTGATATCCGTGAAACCCATCCATTAGAATCTCGAATTCTTTGAGCAAATGATAGTAAACTGTAACTATATGACAGGTCATATTGCAGTTGTTGGACACAGGCCCTTCAGCAACTCTTTTCATGGAGGGGGTTTGCAGTGCATGGTATCAGAAGCGCTGTATAATGTAGATGAATCAACTCAAGGGCCTGTTTTGGGAGGAATTGCCTGAAGGCTAATCATATAGTTGCAAATACGTAGCTGCTTCTCTCACCCCAATCGCCTTGGGATATGTTGACTGGCTACTCGTTTTGAGTTCGAGGGTTATTCAAGGCCGAGAATGACGGGGCGTGGAGTGCTTTGAGCTAACTTTGTTGACGCTAGATAGTGGGTCTAGTAGTCTAGAAGTCCAGTATTTGTCGGTAGATATGTGTGATAACCCTATCCATCAGCTACGATGTAGACCTTATTGTGATTGCAACGAGGGTGGAGTTGAGAGCGTCCTCTTAGAGCAGTCCAACCACCGAGCCTATAAGAGAGTCTAAAACTATCGTATCTACAAAGTTTTCTCTATTCTATAAGAAGTGTGAAGACTACTTAAATAGCTACAGGTACCCTTCACCGCTGGTATAGCCCCCTTATCCGAAAAGCCTCAATTCCATTCCCGAAGCTATTCCTACCACGCGCCTTTTATTCACTTTCATTCCAAGCCCTGGTCGGGATATTCTGATGGGTAACAAGTTGAAGATACAGTAAGTAGTAGGATGATTTCTGTCATTGATATGACCCAATATCCATTTCTCATCATCGACTTGCAGATACTCTTGGCTGGCTACAGGTCTCGCACAAGCACAATCAAGAGACACTGTTCTTCGTGGAGTCCAACCCAAGAAGACAGGCTATACTCGCTCGTCTCATTATCTCCCATGATGCAGTTAATCGAGTCGTATTTGATTTCTGAGCGGATAGGACATGGAGGATGTATGCTACAACTATGATCGACCCTAAAGCAGAGGCACTAAGATCCTGATCTTGCATATGTAGCGGGGACCGCAATTGAGCACTGCTTTATAGTACTGTCTAGCTATCATTAGCATGAAGCTGAGCAGTGCTACGAACTTTGACTTAGATCATGTATATCTTGGCCTGAAAAGTGTTCTATTTGACCTCCTTCGACTCTGCGAAGCCTATTATACCGCTTTTTTTTTTACAATAAGCGCATTTAGACGTGAGTAGGCGACTGAGCAGAAGTTCCTAATTTCTGATTGATCAAGGCAGAGATGTTGAAAGAGGTGTTGAAACACCTGTTATATGATGATGAATAATGGTTGCATTAATTTATAGTGCCTCTGAGAGTATTGTAGGTGGTCGGTACTTACAAATTGTGAAAAAGAGCGTCTCTAGAATCCTGGTTGAGTCTCTTTCTATGAGTAGGTCTGGTCTGTACCTACGTGTTACCCTGCGCCCCCTCTTCGGACCAACGGGCAATGGTATAGTGGTGTTTCATAAGTCTTCGACCACCTCCGCTCTACCGCCTAGTCTTCCGCCCTCAGTGAGAACTTGGCCTGTATATAAAACGCCAAGAAAATAATATGAGATCTTGTCCTACTGTTCTTTTATTTGAAATTGTAATCAAAGTCCATCTACTGACTCAAAAATATGAAATACTACCTTGTAATTGAAGCAACAGACAAAAATTTTGACTAGCAGAATATTATGTCATCAACTGAGCGGTCGGAGACTTATGAAACAGCACTGTAATGTACATCAGTTGGCTCGCCCTGACGAAGTATGACACAACCGCTCTTAATTGGATGGGACAAATTTCTCAATTATGGATTGATACTTGGACTACTATATTTACTCATTACTGCATCCTATGTTGCCACAATCGGCGCGAATTGACAGGGGCTCATACAATACATGTAGGAAGGGGACGGCGATTGTGATGACATCATCTCAGATCACGAAAGGGAGTAGTGGGGTAGCCCTCTCGCCAGTCCACATTGTAACAATCTATTGTCTCTCCCGTCGAGAGTAATTTCTGGTGATACACTGAGAGTGGCGATAAGCATAGAGCGTAGAGATCTATGAATAGTACACTCTTCAACCCCTGAGGAAAGTTGACTCCTGGAAAGGTACTGGGCGCATCCTGAAACACGGAAACCAACCAACCCGTGGGAGGGGTAACTGCCCGCATTGCAGCAACCGCTCCTCGGTAGGCCGCAGGATACATACAGGATTGACATGACATGGCGATCCCGCTGCAGTTACTGTACGACTGTAGGACTTGAGCTTCTCCTATCATTGACTTCCCCTGATCCAAAACCATTGCTGTCTTCCGTCTGGAAATAAGATATGACACACCACTGAGCGGTGTACACGGCTGGTGGGGAAGGGGCTGCCCCTCCATGGTAGCCACCGTACGAACCGCGTATTGTCTTCTCCCAATTGAGCGTTAGTAGGCCCTGGTTAGTCCTCATTAGTCCTTAGTGAGACCTTAACCCCCCTTTGGGTGATGTATTAAATACATAGCCCATGGAAATGCCCCACTTGGTTAGGCTGCAGTACCGAGCTGGAAAATGGAAATTGGGAAAATATGGATCCCAAGAGGGGTCTGCTGTGGTGGACACGAAAAGACTTGGCTTCTATCGCCAAGCAGTGATCAGAGAGCTTGTCCATCTTGGCAGGCAGCAACACCGTTTGATGGACAATTGTATACAGTAGATACTTGGTATAGCCTCACGATAGTAGTATTTAAATGTACCTATTCTGTAGTCCCTAATTCTACATGATGACGCCTTGCACCACCCCGCTCCCCCTAATTTCGGGTCTGGGGGCAGCGGAAACCGAGCAACAGACTGATTGGCTCAGGAGTGGGTTTTTGTTTTAAAAATGGAAAAGACAACACAGGCAAAGTCAATCGATTGGCGCCAATGATACTGTAGTTGTGAGTTCGGCGAATCGCCCCCGCCACCAGAGAGAGACCAGCGAGGATCTCAGCCCTCTCAGGCTTGGAGGTCTTCACTTGTGGAGCATCCACACGGGCAGCTCCATGCCCGACTGGAAAAGTGGCGTCCAATTCGACCGATTTTCACTGCTTCAGCCACGTAGCCGTGACTTGCCCCCCTCGTGGAGGACGACTGACGGGAGGTGTGCTGTGTTATCCACCGCGCGCTATTTAGATGGCCTCCCTCGCCCCTCGTCGGTACCCCTCCTCTCTTTTCCTCATCCCACATCTTCTCTTCTTCCTCATCTACCTCAATCACTCTACAATCACCGTCACAATGGGCTGGTTCTCTGGTAAGTACCTCAATGGCATAGCTACCTGATCGTATCACCCATCCCTCTATCCATCTATTACTACCCCCCGCATGATACCTGTTTAACTGGGGAAAAAAACACCTCACTAACCCCTTATCCTTCCCCCCAACAGACGACTCTCCCCAGTCCGACTCGTACCAGCAGTACAACGAGGGCGGCGTTAACCGCGAGCACGAGGCCTCCTTCGCCCACGAGCTCATCGCCGGCGCTGCCTCCTACGAGGCCGCCAAGGCCTACGAGCAGCACTGCGACCGCAACGGTAAGACACAATCCTACTCCTAGTCTCTCGTCTATCTCGCTATCCGCTATACATTGCCTAGCCTGGCTTTGTATACTCCATCACTTGGAATCTTGCAAGGCTAACACCCCTCCCTATCACAGGCCAGCCCCAGAGCCACGAGAAGGCCAAGGAGATCATGGCCGGTTTCGCTGGTGCCTTCATCGACCGTGAGGTCGAGACCCGCGGTCTGGACTTCATTGACCGTGAGCGCGCTAAGCGTCAGGCCGAGCAGCACATTGAGCAGGTCGATGAGAGCCGGTTCAACTACTAAGTGTTTTTCTGGAATATGATTATGTCGGCTATATGCCTTGATGAATCTGGAATTAAATGACTATTCCAACCCTTTGCTTGACGTGGTGCGTAGAGAGTAGTTGGCGTAGTTGCTCTGTTTTGCGTTCGTGTAGTGCGTTGCAGACCATGGTAGCTTCGATTGGTTTAGCTCTAGTAAACATAGAATCCTCTGGAGTCATGACCACGTAGAGACACGTGTTCCTGGCCCCAGGGTTGCCTATTACTTCAGGAAATTCCATCGCAACTGTAGACCACGATTGCTTATAGATATGCTATCCTTTTACACTTGTCTATTCAGAGGTGTTTGCTTCCGACTCTGGAAGCATTTCTATGGTAAAGCGGTATGGTATTTCAAGTAATTCTATTGATTCATTGTGAAGCTTTTTGACCTAGCTTCTTTCACATTCTATCTCGTTAACTAAATACTCACTGTATATAAATTGTTTATTCATTAATAGATACGATAGCTAACAGGCCCCACGACTGATAAGGTGCTAAATACGATATCTTTTATTAATCACGTGATTGAAGCCACTGAAAGGTTATGTGCGTAACTGGGGGTTTTACTACTTTGAATTTCAAGTTTTTGAGTTTGCATGATTCTCTTCCAACGGTTTCCATTTCAATTCCATTGCATTTCATTTCATTTTCAATGCAATTCAAAGCTTTCCCTTCAACATATCGTCAATAACCTGGCCTTTATTTATATGATTTAGTCTTCAATCATTTTGATTTCAATGATTCCAAGGCAGTCAAATTAAATTTCGTTGATTTGGTAGTGAATAATTAAGGTTTCAATGGTGATTGAAAATCAAAGCATGAAATTGAAAGGGTGAAATCCTGCGATAAAATCCCGTGATCAGAGCCTATTGGAAATTGGAATACTAATTTGCAATACTTTGTATACAAGCCTCCGTCCAGCTCCCAATAATCTCCTTGTTTATTCTGGGAGCGCTAGCTAATAGTGGCAGCCCAAAGTCTGACTTTAGAGACCAAGAAAGACATCTAGCTAAATAGGCTTCGATTGCCCATGCCTTTCTGGATAGCTCAAACAAAATTCGTTAATCAATCTTCGGAAGCAGAACTGATGAGATGAACGTCTCTACGGGGGTTCAAACTTGTGGAATCCCATTAGAGATTTCGGTAATCATGAATAGCAGCACTACGAACACCTTTGATAATGAGGCTTGATCTGAAGTAGGAGATTGATTATCAGTAACACCCGTAATTACCGTTCAAGGTGTTTA
This sequence comes from Penicillium daleae, assembly GCF_028827525.1. NCBI lineage: Eukaryota > Fungi > Ascomycota > Eurotiomycetes > Eurotiales > Aspergillaceae > Penicillium > Penicillium daleae. The sequence continues at coordinate 1,398,566 of NW_026623157.1, read as the reverse complement.
CGATAAACAAAGAGACTCTGGACATAGTCGTAAGGCCTTTGATATAGGAATTGATACACTAATACCCCATATCTCAAGCATGGTACGCGAATTTTCACTGCTCGAATGTAGTATAGGATAGTATAGTATAGGAAATATACTTGACCAGGTCCTATTGGTTGGCACGTTCACTGGTGGTAGGGACAGGATCTTGCTTGGAGAAGTCACTTCGAACATAACGCGCAGGGCATAAAAATTGCCTCTCTTATGCTCAGAAGACGGCGGAGACCTTCTCTCGATACATGTCTGAGAAAGGCGAAACGTCATAGCTCCTGGCATGATCCAGGTAGTACCTCCTATCGCTACATCTCGTGCCGTTACCAATTTGTTGATTATTTCAAGTCCCCGCCTGTTCTCGAGACATCATGTCGACGTTGCATTTATTTAGAGAAGATCTTGATCTGTCGGTCGAGAGAAGACCATAGTCGACGTGATATGATATTCGGTATTCTCACCGAGGACGAGGTATCTTGTCGAACGAGCTTCAGTAAGTCGGAGCTGGACCTTTAGGGATGAATGGCTTGGAATTTGGAAGATTATGTCGGGAAATATACTTGGAGGTGAAGATAGTCTTCACTGTTAGTCTCAAAGGCCGCTAAATATGTTTCGGTCGAACGACATGTGATAACTGTTCAAATAACCTTGTCCGCCATTGTGGACCTTTTAGCGCACGGCTTCCTTTGACCAATCTCATTTTTGTGGGTCATCTCTCACTATCTGTCACTCCATTATCACCGTTGATTGAACCTTCTATATTTATTCAAGTCAGCCAATTTACGTCAACAATGCTCTGTGCTTGTCATCATTGCTCACCCACAGTATTATACCATGGTTGGATAGACTTCATTAATATTGGGGTAACTAGGGAGGTTTGACTTGACTCTTCATCTGATGATTCCCTATTCTTTTCTTTATTCGAGTATCAGTCCCGTGGTCCCAGAAAAGACGAATTGACATATCAAATTGATCTGATTGGACAGGTTATAGACCTCGCTCTGTGGCCACTGTGAATGTTGGAGGTCAGTGCTTCGTTGGCAACGGCCGAGGTCTTTTGACGATCGGTGACATACAACATGCAAAAAACTATAGCATTGGCAATATTAGTAGCGCCTTCAGAATTATGAGCACAGGTGTATCGGAAATGCAAGTAGGATAGCAGTACGTTAAGTGACCCCTATAGAACCGTCATCTTGAAGGGGTAATCAGACATGAGACGACAACGAATTATAGCCCCAACGACCACCCCGAAATTTGGTTCCTGATCCCATCCAGGACACGAAACCTAGAAGGTTCTGGTGATTGCCTACATTTGAGATGGCCTTGATAGATGAAGATCGATATAGCCTATATGTATACCCTATACCCCGCATAATCCATCCAAGCCCCAAGAAGTCTGTGCGTAGGGGCGAACGAATCACAAAGATCAGTGCCTGCAACAATGCAATAGCTAAACGGAATATCACAAGCAATTGAATTTCTTCATTTAAATACCCGAAATACCGAGGAGATAACGCTGATAATCTAGCATGGACCTCTCGGCGCCTTAAATCTTTCCGGGTTAGAGTTCCTCAGAGGATGCCTGCCTTGATATTGCACTTCCTTTGACCTTCTACCCCCGCATCCCCGCAATATATTGCAGATCGTGAATTTACAGTACTATGGGGAACTGAACGGACGATCCGCTCTCCACCTTCCTGATTTACAGAACTTTAGCTGTGCACCTGAATCATGCCCTCGGTCATTGTACTAGTAACACTACCAAGACTCTTGTCTTGCCTTGCTGATGCAGTCATTTCACATGAACTAGATCCGAGCACCTTTTAAAATGGAGGCCCCAGCCGAGCTTCGCTTTTCTCGTTCAAGCAAAGCTGCGGTCCAGAAAATATGCCCAAAACGAAGAAGGATTTCGTGATAGGAGCCCACCGTGGACCACTGTTTTCACGACAAGAGGAAGATGATGGACTTGCCAAAACCGAGTCTGCTAGCGGTCTTTCCTTGACCAAAACACAAACTCGTGGTGAAAAGTGGCGCCGTCACTGGCGCCGTTTCTGGCTTGTCTATCTTGTCGGCAATGTGATCTTCCTTGCAATTCTTCTCCCTATATTGTGAGTCTCAAGAAACTGGTTACCTATGCATTCTATTTCTTACCCCCGGTCTAACATCTCAAAAGCTTCCTAGTTGTTATCCCTGCCGTGGCACAACTGGTGGTAAACAAGTCGGACTTATGGCTCGTCAATGCGCAAGTGATGCAGCCAAAGCCCGACTCTGTGATCATGACGATGCAAGCCAATGTGGACCTGAAGCTTGCGCTTCCTGTTCGTATTGAGCCTGTGACACTCAACTTATTCGAGCGAGAGTATGGCCACGATAATCCATATGTCTCAGTTGACATTCCAGGTCAAACGATCAAAGGCAACTATACCCTTGGTGTCTCTGATCAGTTCACGCGTATACAAAACTTGACCGTCTGGGAAAAGTTTGTCAAGCAAGCCGTTTTCCAGGAGAAAACCTCACTGGCCATGTATGGCAAGATGACTGCTTATTTGGGTGTGCTAAAGTCTCATGTTACGATGGACAAGGACGTTGTCGCACCAAGTAAGCTTTTCCTTTCCTTACTCGTCATCAATGCTTGTTTTCTTCTTCGGCTCCTTCTTTGCCCATCAGTTTCAATCCCTTGCTAATGACTTCCAGCTTTGAACAAGTTTGCAGGTTTCGCCATGTCTGACTCGACACTACTCCTCCCCGCGAGAAGCGACGGCACAAACCTCATCGGAAACATTACACTCCCCAACCCCACCGTCTTACATTTCGAAGTCGGCACTCTGAACTTGGATATTAAGAGTGGCGATATTCTTATCGGCAACGTTACCATCAAAGGAGTGACCCTCGTACCTGGGGACAACAAGTACCCACTTACTGGAGTTATCGATCTAAAGACTATACTTTCAAATTTGGGAGCCGTTCTCAAAGCCGAAGCTTCTGCTCTGAAATCCGGAAACTTGAGCCTCCAAGCAACCACTTCTTCGGTTGTTTGGAATGGTACTGTTGTTAAATATTATACAGACATTTTGCGCCAGCTCACTCTCACCACGGATATTGGTCTCGCCGATACCTTGAAGAATACGCTCAAGAATTTTGTTCAGGGGAAGAATGTTACCGGACTATTGTCCAGTATCTTTGGGAATACCGGTAATATAAACTCCACCCTTGGTCGTCGGTACGAGGATGATGGCAAGGCGAGATTTGACTTGGCACAATTCCTCAAAGAGGATCAAGATGTGCAAGATGCCTTCCATGATGTAAGTCCGGAAAGGCGGAATGGAATGATTGATTCTCTGATGGCGATGTATTGAATGCTTAATGTTCCTCCTTAATGACTCTATTAACGAAATGATACCTTGATATCCCTTCACACAATATAGCCCAACGTAGATAAAACTGCCTTTTCATCGAGAAATAAAGACCAATATTCTTTCATTCATGAACGTCCACCTCATCTAGTTCTTTATAGATAGCATTCTTCACATCATCCTCGGCCCAGCACATGTCCACCGCATTCCTCGCCAAATGCACCATTTCAGCTTTACTAAACCCGCAGTATGTATAGATTTTCTGCATATTCCCATCAATCCAGACATCATGCATCAGAGTCGGATCGTCACTATTGATGCAAATCTTCACTCCTTTGTCGCGCAATCTTCGAATTTTGGGAAAGAGAACATCCGTCGCTGTTCTCCGGTGATACGCATGGGGGCACAAGGTCAATCCAATTTTTCGATCAACCAGACCTTGCCACAACTCCTCTCTATCCTCGGCGTCAAGCCCATGGTCAATGCGCTCAGACCCTTGGCCATCGCAAACCTGGAAAATGGCTTCATGCATATGCTCATGCGTGTCCTTTTGTCCAAAATCACAATGCATTGTGACGTGCAGACCATCCGCTTTTGCAAGGGCATATCCCTCTTCGAACAGCATCGGCGGTCTTTCGTATGCATTGCTGGCGAGCCCAACGGCATGGAAAAGCCCCTTGCCGCCCTCAACTGTACCAGCGGCCCAAGGTCTCGCCTCAACGTACGCCTCCAACCCTTTTTCGACGGGCTCATCCCGAAGGAAGCATAAGATCCACTGCGAGCGCACACCGAACTGACTCGCTGCATCGTGTTGTGCGCGTAGATAACCACCTAAGACTGCGGTCGCAGCCACGCCTCGACGGGTATGCGCTTGAATATCGAAAAAGGGTTCAGCATAGCGCACATTCATCCCTGCACAGCGACGCAGATATGCCATTGCTAGATCGTAAAAATCCTCCTCTGTGCGAAGGACCTCACAGCCTGCGAAATACGCTTCGAGAAAGGTCGGGATGCCGGGCTGACGGCCATTGAGCTCCGGTCGGTGATTCAATGTCACTGCATAGGAAGCTTTGAGGTCTTCAAATGTTGCGTATGGGAGAGTGATATTGTTGCGGTGGGCGAGCTCCCACCGGAGAGCTGGCGTGAGTGTTCCTTCAATATGTACATGGAGTTCGACCTTGGGCAAGGTTGCTATGAAGGGACTGATAGCCAGGCCGTTCATGATGGGTAGAAGTGAGCGCCCCAATCAAGCCGTGGCTGGTGAATAAATGGTAAAGAGACTGTAGAGAATTCTCCCGAAAGAGTGACTGGAGGATTGCCGAGGCTTTTTAGTATGCCAGAGAGAAGCTGTTAGCTTGACGATGTCGGCATTTTCCGACGGCCCCTCGACCCTTTTTACCAACCACGCGAATAGCTTCCTGTTGGGGACAGATTGTACTAAATTAGCCTTGTGGATACGGCTTGATCTCTAGACAACTCACCCAATAATGAGCCCTCTTCACGATGTTCGATCAGTGATAACGTTCAAGGGCGCGCGGATCTTGCCCGAGCCAATCGAAGTGCGGGGAAAGATAAGGCAGGGATGGACTGTCTGCAAACAAAAGACAGTCGTTGCCTTTCGCTCCTCGATCACTGGGGACAATACTTCTTTGATTATATTTTTCAACATCTCTGACATTTTGAAATCATGCCAGAATCTAGCACTGCAGTTGAAGAAGCCATGGTGGAGCAGGGGTCGGACATGGCCATGGCCAAACGAGTGTTGCGCAAGATCGACATGCGACTCGTGCCTTTGTTATTTTTCACATATATGCTGAATTTCATGGACAAGACCATTCTTTCCAGTGCTTCTGTCTTTGGTCTAACTGAGGACACGGTAAGATTTCCGTCCACGAAGCGAAAATTCAAGTGCTGACTATGTTGATATATCAGGGCCTGGTGGGGCAACAGTACAGCTGGGTATCCTCAATCTTCTACTTTGGCTATTTGGCATGGGCATACCCAACTACCTTGCTCATTACTCGCCTGCCAACGGCTAAATATTTGACTGCCAATACCCTGTTCTGGGGTGCTGTAGTTGCGCTCACTGCGGCTTGTACAAACTTTGGCGGCCTCATGACGGTTCGCTTCCTCCTCGGAGTCGCTGAGGCAACTATTACTCCGGCATTTATGTTTATCACGTCGACTTGGTATACGCGTGATGAGATCCCGACACGGACGGGCATGTGGTTTGCTGGAAATGTGAGTGTCTCTCGGCCGCGAAACTTGTGCCATGTCCTAATTCATTATCTTCAGAGCGTCGGCGGAATTGCGGCTAGCCTTATTGCGTATGGCCTAGGACATGTCGATGACCATGTCAGGCCCTGGAGATGGATGTTCATCATCCTCGGTATCCTTACTTTTCTCTGGGGATTCGCTATCTGGATGTTGCTCCCAGATTCCATTTCGACCGCGAAGTTCCTCACAGAAGAGGAGCGTCAGTTCGCAGCTAATCGAGTCGTCATTGCTGGAACCGGTGCGACCGAAAAGACTGCATGGAGGTGGGATCAGGTCGTCGAATGCCTCATGGACCCAAAGACCTGGCTTATTTTCGGGCTGGAAATTCTCACACAAATTCCCAATGGAGGCACCCAGAACTTTGCCAACCTCGTGATCAAGTCCTTTGGATTTACGAGTCTGCAGTCGACGCTGATTACAATTCCCTATTCTCTTATAACTGTCGCTGCAATTACCGGCTCTGGTTGGCTTGCTGGTCGGTTTCGCCAAATGAACTGTCTGTTGATTATTGCAGTCATTCTTCCATGTGTGATTGGCAGTGCGATCATCTACTCCCGTGCTCACGTTGTGCATGGTGTTCAACTATTCGGGTATTTCCTACTGTCAACTGGCCCGGCCGCGATGCCACTCGCAATGTCGCTGGTGCAGGCGAACTACCGTGGAGTGACGAAGAAAATGACAATGACCGCTTTGCTGTTCCTAGCATACTGCGCAGGAAACATCTCGGGACCCCAGTTCTTTCTCAGTCGTGAAGCCCCCACATATGACACAGCATTCCGCACAATTATGATCTGCTATGCGTTGGCTGTGCTTTTGGCCCTGTGTCTACGCTTCTACTTGCAATGGATGAATGCTCGTCGCGTGAGAGCAGAGGGATTCGAAGGAAGTGCGGGAAATGCAGGCGCAGTTGGTGGTGGTAAAGTCGTGGATGTTGATCCGAACGCAAAGAATGTTGGACAGATGGTAAATCAGGTTCAATTGGTATCGAATGACTACGAGGATATCACGGACTGGAAAACGCCTGGGTTTAGGTATCGATTTTGATTGAAGGGGCTCAAATGACGCTGTTTCGGGATTTCAAGTTGATGTCAGTCTTCTGGTCACACTCAGTGCAATTGAAAATACTCCATCCTTTGAATTGATCTGGAGCTGAATGCTGTCAACTCAGAAGTGTCAGTCTCTAAGCGCTATTGTGTCCATTCGTTCTGGCTGCTAGAACAGGATGCAGTATCCAACATGATGATCTTATACATTAGTTCATCATTAATTGACAATTGGACTTTCAAGTTTCGAAATGGTGCTCCAGATGCCCGATAACCCGCGATGGTCCTGTCCAAGTAGAATCTGGTACCGACGCGACCTATCATGTACGTTTTGGTGCAAGATTGGTAAGCATCCCCGCTAGCCTAGGGGGTGGCTATGTACACTATTTTTGACCCTTAGCCGAAGATTCATGGTGGTTGAGACCCGCAACATGAGTCAGTTTGCGCGTACTGGGAAATTAGGCTTGGCGTCGGAAGTATAACATCTCTCTCGAAACCGAAATAGTCAAGTCATATCAGAGACATATGGTCGAGTGACTGAGGCCAGAATGATCACTCCGTCGATTTCAGAAGACAACCCTTTTCAGGTGTTGATTGCAGAGTCAAATAATGACCCGGTAAGTTACCTTTTTGATTTTCAAGCCACCCAAGAATACTTACGGCGTGACTGGCACCGAGTCGTAAACTAATGCGGACTTGAAAGACTCAATTGCAATCGCGCTATGAAACCCATCGCACAAATCGAAATGCGCAACAAAAGGCAAAAATTTTGGCAGAAGATTTCCCAGGCTGGTCTATAGACGAGATCCTGCGTCGTCTTGATGGTCCTGCCAAAGAAGAAGGATACCTCGACCCTCGCAACTGCCTCGTCATCTGGGCTAGACCTCCTCCCCATATCCGAGACTTGATCGCCTTTGTTCAAAGCGAACTGAAAGATGTTGCTCCTTGTAAGTAGATTGCAAACACCGTTCTCAAACCCTCAAGGCATCACGCACTGACTCATTGTCCTTAACAGCTATTTGGCTGATGCCACCTGGAAATCTCCACACGACCGTCTTGGAAGTGGCCCATTCTTTGACAGCAGAACAGATCCTCGAGCTTGTCCAAACCTTAAAATCATCAAAGAATGTCACCGAGAAGAACATCTCAGGATATCCCCTCAAACATCAAAGCCGGCTCTTGAAGCCAATGGTGAGCTTTGACTCTGCGGCACTTGCTCTGAGCTTCGTTCCCGCCGCAGGCGAAGGCCCAGCGGGAGTTTCTGAGGGCCATGGGGATCAGTACACATATCACCACCTTCGCCGGGACATTTTTGACTTGGTTCGTCAAACTGGTCTGCCTGTTGCTTCACGTTATATCGTCCCGTCAGCTCACATTACCATCGCACGATTCATCACTCGTGATGGGTTTCTTGTTGATCAAGCAGAAGGCAGAGAAGTGATTGATCCTGCTCGAGTCAAATTACTGGTCGACAGAATTGGTCGTATCAACGAAATTTTAGAAAGCCGATATTGGCCACAGTCTGACGGTAGCTATCCAAAAGAAGGTGAATGGGTTGTTGGACAGGATCAGGCACTTGTGATCCGGAGGGGCCGCCTGTGGTATGGAGGGGGTCAAGATATATGAAACATTGAACCATAGATTTAATATTAATTCTTTGGCCTCGATTCTGTCAATGATGCTGCCTTAGCTTGTGAGTCACCTCCTGACTGCTAGTTATGTATAGCCAGCATGTAACTGGCCTGATGAGGCCAAACAAAGCAGGCAAACAATACAAACAGTGCTAAGTCAGTTATCAGCAGGAGATACTGTTCTAAAGCAGACTAGCCTGGAGAGAGACAGGACACTTGTATGGCCAGAGTCACAAAGAACCCCACTCCCCCGCTTTTACGAGGGTGTTTGCAACACGAGAACAGCCCCCGAAACGATAAACATGAAATGCAACCTCGTGTGCTGTATCTTCTTCGAATCTTGAATACAAATAGTTGGGAGAATTCTTGAACTCTTATGATCTTTGAATATCTCATTCACGCTCAAGTGCAAAGCCATCCCAAATGGAGCCACTACGAAAGATAACTCATCAGTATGCTCACCATGTGATACCGCTAGAATGCGACGTATATGATGCAATCAACTATGCAAATGATGCACCTGTCTTTCTATTCTTTCATGCTGGTGGACTCGTTGGAGGTAATCGTACTTGTGTCCCTCCTTGGCTTGTTCAGGTGAGAAAAGGGTGTTTTTAGTCCTGGGGAGTTGTCGTATATTGACCTTCTTATTCTCATAGAATTGTTATGAGCAAAAGTGGCCTCTGATTAGCGCGAGCTATCGACTAGTTCCTCGTGTAGGAGGCAAAGAGTTGCTGGAGGATGTCACGGCTGCGTATCAATTCGCCAGAAAGCTGGGTAGTGCAGATAGAAAGGTCATAGTTGGTGGAGCCAGTGCCGGTTAGAAACACCCCTTCGTGATGGCATGACTTTTACCCAAATTTGATTGAAACTGATTATCTCAAAGGATTATTCATGGCCAGTTTGGTCCCTCATCATCTACAACCTCCGCCACTAGCTTTACTCTCTATCAGTGGAATCGCCACGTTTCACCACCCCTTCTTCCGCTCATCAGTTCAACTCTCGCCGACTCCGATCCCAACGAGCGAAGTGGAATACCTCTTCAAAGGTCCCGTAATTGTTGGTACCGCTCCAGAATACGACCCCTGGTCATTCTCTCCCGCGATGCTGCAGCCCTCATCCACAGCCAAGAACCCAGATTATGTTCGCCCAAGACCCCCGGCTGAGAAATCTGCCGCCGAAAAGGAAACCGATAAATATGACTCCCTTTATGACTACTTCCTTTATCAGAATGCATTCGAGGGTATTGTCGGCGATATCGACCCTGGATTTGACTGGACTTTGGAGAAGGGTAAAAAGTGGAATGCTTGGCCCCCGACTATCTTCATTCAAGGAGATGCTGATGTCGATGTTGATAAGGACGTGTGTGTCTCAGCTGCAAGTAAACTTGGTGAGAAGGCAAAGTTCTTTATGGCCGAGGGACAACCGCATTTGTTTGAAGCGGGCAGTTTTCTTGAGGAAGAAAGCGCGCCGATGGATACAGTTCGGGCTGCGATTGCCGAGTTGAAAAGCATTGTCAGTCAGGCATTGTAATAGAAGAAACGAGCCTCTATTATGATAGCTGAGTAGCCATCGGTGCAACTATAAAACTTGAGAGTTATGAGACACGAGATCTTTTAGTGGTATTTTGCATTCATAGCCGAAATAATTGTGGCGGGGAATTCTACAAACTTCCAGGCGCCGCGACATACTCGACCAAGTTTATATCTGTGATGGTAATTGGCAGAATGTAAATGAAAGACCATTATCTAATCATATTGGAAATATTATAATTCTTATTATCGATCAAAATTAACTTGACATCTGAAGAGTCGGAGCCCAAAACCAGATGCGAGATCAACAGAGCACATCAAGAAATGATACTCCTCTAAGAAAGGAAGAACATAGAAACAGCTAACAGCAGCAAGATGTCATAGACAGGAATCATCTTCAATGCCGAAAACCCAGCACCAGTGAAGACTGGACTCGAGCTGGTCACAGTTCCACTTGCCCCGCTAGTATTCTGTGATGCAGATGAAGCAGTCGAGCCGGGACGCAGGCTTGACGCCATGGCCGCGACTGGAGAAGACGATGTACGGTAGAAAGTAGTAGAAGAGCTTGGTGATCCTGCCTGGTTGCCGGCGACACCACCGGCATTACTTCCTGAAAAGCCAGATCCATTGCCGCTAGAACTGCCATTGTTTGACTCCTTGCTTGCACCCATGGATCCAATGCCAGAAGCCCCGCTGGTAGACACGGCAGGAAGAGATGTCAACGAGCCGGTGGCGGTTGGGGATGCCTCAATCGTAACGAGGACCGTAGACTGGACCAGTGTCTCAGTAGTGACAAAAGTGTTCTTAACCGAAGCTGGGCAGTTGGTGACCGTCGATGGGCATGCAATCAATGTGGACGTCCGGGTAGTCAGAACAGTTGAAGTGGTCACACTGGGATATGATTCCCCAGCGGAATTATTTGGCTGCGAGCCAGCACTAGGAGTAGGCGTCGAAACAGCCACTGGGCACACCGTGGTGGAGACCAGGACAGTTTCAGTGGTGACATATGTGCTCTTTTGTCTTGCAGGACAATCCACCACGCTGGACGGGCATGCAGTAATGGTGGAAGTGCGAGTACTGAAGACAGTGGACGTAATGAACTCTCCGGTAGGTGATCCGCCATTGGTCTGAGTAATTGTGGATGTTGGTTGAGAAGTCTCGGTGATGGGGCAAACAGTGGTGTCGACGACAATAGTTTCGGTCGTCACAGAGGTAGACATTTCAGATGCAGGGCAATTAGGGACTGATGATGGGCAAGCAGTAATTGTTGCCGTTTGAGTACTGAAGATTGTTGAAGTGGTGAATCCCGGCGATGGTAGTGTGGATGATGGCAAAGAGCCCTGGGGGGCTGAAGATCCCGATGAAGAGAGTGCGGTGGGTGACTGCACAGGCAGAGATGAAGGTGTAGCCAATGGAATGGCAGACGAGGACGACTTGGGGATGGGCCTGGAGCTAATCGGATATGGAGTCGACAATGACACTGCCGAGGACGGGAGCTCCGAGCGGCTCACAGAAAAGCTCATAGAAAGGCTAGGAGAAGGAGATACTGATTCTGGAACTGACACGGGGATGCTAGAAAGCGAAACGGGGATTGGTGAGGGACTGATCTGCGACAAAGGAACGGTAGAAGGTCGGATTGATGGCAATGGGGTTGACGATAGTCCCAAGGGAGTAGAAATGGGCATCACGCTTGGGATAGACCGGATGGGCGATGACGATGACACCACGGCGCTTGATGAAATGAAGTGGGCAGGTGTACTAGATGGTGTAATTGATGAAGGAACGGCCGAGGAAGTCGAAGTCACCGTCGCGGTCGAGCTGATGGTGCTGGTCGAGCACACCTTCTCGGGACCAATAAACTTGGCATTGTCCAATTCCAGAATTCCGCCGTCATGTTGCGAGAATATTAAGATGACCATCGTGTGCGAGGTTGAAGTCGCCTCCCATGTACCAGAGATGGTCTTCCAGCCTGCTCGGGGCGAATACCTCAGGGCAGCGCTAGCTAGGAGGTGGCCATCTAGTTCGATGAACAAGTCGTAGGCTATTCCAGAGATAGGTTTGTAGTCATAGGAAAGTGTATATGTTGTGCCAATTGTCAGTCCGGTCACGGTCTGCTGTGCGGCCCAGTAGCCACCAAGTGGTCCGATCTTCATCGCATAGTTCCCATCATCCGACGAGTCCCTGATGACGAGGGGTAGCGAGCAAATTGAGCCTTTATATTTGCCCCATGGGTTGATATCACCGGTCTCGACTGATGGATTGGTGAGGAAGTTTCGTGGGGTGTTCTGGCAATTCACGTCGGTACTGGTGATGATTGTCGTCTCTGCCATGGAATATTGTCCATAGAGCAGAACTCGCAGGAGCACGGCAACCCATGCAGTCTTCATAGTGATAGGTGGGATAGTATAACGAGTGTGAGAGAAAGAGCGAACAGTTTAATTTCAATAGAAAAGAATGGACGGTTGTTAAACCAAGTAAAAGAAGGTATAGTCCTAGACCGATGGACCGAACGGAAACGACAAGACCGCAGTGTTTCTGGCTCTCGAAGTGCCTTCGTTTAATTATATACCAGATTTTGATCATCCATTACGATCTCTAGTAGGTAGATACACAGTCATCTTATTGGCGGGTCGATTGTTCTGTGTCTTTGAATGGGGGCTTGCGCTTAGCCTCCCAAGCACGCACATGGAAGAAATTGGCGATGGCTACAACTTAAGCAGCACCAGAAAGATACAAACTGGGAATACTAGCCACACAACACGATGTGGGATTCAATAGTCTGTGAATTGTGTACACTAGCGGTCGTTCGGGAAATAAAGTGGCAAGAGACACCGGGCCTCAGCGCCTATCATCGTGCGCCGTCGCTTGTTTGTTCCTGGCATTTCTAGCGAGAAGTGGATCTTCCGCGCCTCCAGGAACGCGCCACGCCACGAGGCTCCTGTGCATCTTAGTTAAGTTGGTGCACTTCGGTAAGACCGATGAGGCTCACGCAAGCTAAATTGGGTTGGAGTTCATCATAAAACAGGGTTCATGGTGACTTGATGGTGGGGATCCGATGAGATCCGGAAATCGCCGACAGCCAGCTCAAAGGCTGTGCTATCCCCAATTTTGGCATCACAGAACTGTGTGGTCGAACAAATTGAGGGGAGGTAATTCTGTTAATACTCGTTCTGCTCTATATTCAGAGCTTCATTTCAGTTCTATCAACCTTTTGGTCGTCGTGATGTTGTCTACGCGTTTTCCTACTGTGGGAACCATATTGAAAATTTTAGGTGCAGGCTCTCTCTCTACATTCAGAAACAAGACAAACAATTCGCTTCAAGATGCACGCTTCAAGAGCCCGATTCAACAAGGAGTTGAATGAATAACTCTTCCACTCTTCATCACATTCTCACCAAACCCCCTTCGAACACTATGCATCGCAATTGAACGGACCTGTACAATTCGCGAACAGATGTGACGATATTATTCTTCTCGAATCCCGTGTTGCAGATCGTCCAAGGGTCATCCACGTTGCCAAGGCTCACTCCTGTACAAGTGGCGCCATTCCCACCGTTCTTATCAGCACAGTGCCATTTCTGCTTGTCCATTGCATCGACATTGCAATAGTAGGGAGCGACACCCCCACAGATTCCGTCGTCAAACAACATGTGGTCTGATAGACCACCATCATACAGACCGTTGTCTTCATTCTTCATCTCTGAAGCATTCTTTGCATCGCAGACTTTGTCCTTGTTTTGTGTCATGGCGTAGATGTTCTCTCCTTCGTTTGAAGTAATGCAATGTGAGTCCCACCAACAAATTTATCAGCGAATCCTGACTGCCAGTGCTATAACCTTATAGGGATTTAGCAAATAGATTTTATTTAAGGCTAAAATGTAACTACGACAAGAATGTAAAAGGCTGCATGAGATCCGACAAATACCCAAGTAGAATAATGTAATCATATCTCTTGCCAACAGAACCAAAACACCAAGGGGATTCCTGTACTGATGGCCTTATGATGTCGGCCTGATCGTCGATTAAGCTGAAGAACCCGTCTAAAAAGCCGAGCCGACCAATCCTGGCAGATCTGGATATTATTAAAGTCGGCCTACAAGAAACTGCTGTAAGGGTCCCTTCCGCTGCAAGTTATGTGGCTGGAGCCTTGCACCCCCCACAGATACAAACTTAAGGTGTAGGAACTCGGTAGTGTCGAAGTTTCAAGCTTATCTCTAATTAATACATGGTTCATAAGCATGACGATGGTCAATTGTCAGTCTGCATAATACAGGAATGCATCCGGAGTTTCCTAGTCGGGTTGAAGGCAGGTACAAGGTAGGCACTTCTGGTATCACGGCAGTAACTTCGCTTATTCCATAGAGAGTATGGGTTGGCTTTATATCTTTCATGCCCCATTTTCACTGACCTCGTCAAATTCTGGTCGATTTTTATGGGCTCTGGATGTACCTCTAGCCCCTACTATGAAATTTCTAAATTACGACTTCAATTGGAAGCTCGTCTGTCATGACATTGGATCGTTATTGCAAATTCATCGACGCCGTTTCGATCAAACCGTCGATTCGTCACGATAGAACTATGGATCCATGAAACTGTCAAATAAACAACTTAGGAAATTTACATGTAAGTATGCGGCTATCTCAGAGGCTGATCCTGACGCTCGTAATGTGATTGGCAGCTTGACGTTTAACAGCCGACTTGATCTCAACTTTGTTTTTTTGATAGAATGGATCAGAGCTTTAATCTTAAATTTTGGTGCAGGATCAGACAGATAATAAGATTATTTTCATTGTATTAATAAAGTGCGGTTGTCGACGGTTTGGGTCATACCGCGTTCCTTCCTTTTGATATCGGTACCTTAAATGGAGCCGTACGATGGGAGCTCCCGAATAAAGATATTTCACACGTCATCCCTTCATTTTGGGCGGCGGCTCTGTAGCGGCCTCAAAGATTGCAATGGGGAAAGTAAATATTCGTCATGTCACCATCTTATGAACATTCGTAAAACCAAGCCCTTTCCACCACGAAAATACATACCAGGAGCTCTTCTCACCCTGTTACTATACTAGAAATTGTCTTGGCAGAATAATCGAAAAGTTTTCCAATATGTTACCGGTCTTCTATTGGAAAGTGGTGGTTTCAGATAATCGTTACCTCGAAGTCCTATCATACGGGTCACAATGGATCAAACCAGAGGAAGTCATTGATATACTTCTCTCCGAGCACGTACTACGTGAGCTCAAGCAGCGAGAGGAAGCGTTAAAGTACCGGATTGTAGCCTTTCAAAAGGCCAAGGAAATCCAATCTGAGGACGATTCCGAGCTTGAGAATGCCAATAAACAGCTCAAAGAGACGCGTTCAAAAGTTCCAATGAAGGAGCACGCCCTTTACCGAGCAGTTTCCATGTTGGATTCCTACTTCAAGGGCGTTCATGATAACTTAAGGCGTGATTCTCAATGGTTCATGCGCAATGATACGGTTCAGGATTGTGCAGATCGCGGCGGATGTTGTAGTCGAGCATGTGGATGCTGCTCACAGAGGCATCAATGCCACGGAGGAAAAGGCATCGGCCACTGCACGACCGAGTGTTGGTGCTGTACCATTTTCCGGGGGTTTGAACTTTCAGAGGACGAAAAGGCGGAAGTCAGAAACGATTTGAAAAGCCGACTGGAGCACAACAGATCGCCATATTTGATAAATATGGCAAACTGCTTTTTTCGCCCTTTGCCAACGCCGCCTACCCCGGCTCTAAGCACACCGATTCCGGCCTCGACATCCTCACAGCCCAGACCGTGGTGGTGCAAAATTTTTAAATGGAATTAGAAACGAAAGCTACCTTTTTAACTTCTAAATCATTAGCTCGACAATCACTCAAAGACTCTTTGCTTTCAACCATGGTACCCCGGCGATTGAAGAGCAGACGACATGAGTGTCCCTCTCCATGGCAATGTATTTTGTGGAAAACTTCTCACGGTATCATCTTTGGCTACTTTCGATTATATGCTTTTTTCGTTGCTGATCTATCAAGTCCGGTTTCATATCTCTGCTTCTCGCACCAAAGCGATGTTTAATCTTTCGGGCTAGGACAGAGCAATTTGGACTTGAATAGGACATTTAGTGTTAAAAAAAAAATATTTGAAGTGCCCATACTACGCATCTGCTTATACCTATCTGTTTGACACAGTATGCTTATGTGTGATGCCTTCCTTATCTTGCATAGTACATAGTATCGGGCAACAGGGTTGCCTTCGAGTGGCTCAGTAAGACAACCTTGAAGATGACGAAGTACCTAATCCGTCATGTTGTATACGCTTGAATAATTCTAGAATCGAGCAAATCAGTAGGAAATTTAGTGAAAACTGTTCCATGTTGTCATCACTTAGCGCTCGTTTCCCTGGTCTCAGGCCAGTTTCGCTGGCCCTCAACTTCATGGTTTCGCCACTCTCAGTGATAATTGAGGCTCAAAAATACAGGAATCTGTTTAGTTAATCCAGTACAAAATTCACGAAACTTATCTATGTCTTTCTTCTAGCTCATTCTCCACTTGTCCTGGTTCCATAACCCACAGAACAAGACATATGTACTTCATGGAGCCTCATTGGGAAAGCGGTGGAGACAGTTTTTCTGCCTGAGGACGGAAGCTCATCGCGCATCCAAAACGCCTCTCAATGCAAAAGCATCACGAGGTTCCTTTATTTTTCATTCCTCTCCAACCCGCCCACCTCGACACTTCCCTCCCTGTCTCACAAGCTCAGACCTCCATATCCTCGAGTGCACTTTGAACAAACCTTTCAAATTTGACACACATATCTCTCTTGTTCACGACAGCTTCATTCCACGCAGCTCTCTGGCGCGCCCTTTCCGATGTCCCTCTTCGGCAGCGTTGGTGCTGTGACGACCACCACGTCGGCAGGCCAGACCAACACTACGGGCGACATCTCCAAGGATGTTGCGCTCAACCAACCCCCAGAGGACAGCATCTCTGACCTTCGTTTTTCGCCGGTCAGTGAGCATCTAGCTGTCGCATCGTGGGACAAGAAGGTCCGCATCTACGAGATCAACGAGCAGGGCCAGAGTGAGGGAAAGGCACTTTTCGAACATGAAGGCCCCGTGCTAAACTGCTGCTGGTCTCCGGTAAGCTCTATTTCTTCTTTTCGAGTTCTGCAAGAGGTGTTCATGTCCCCAAGCTAACCTGCGACTCTTTTTAATCACCAGGACGGAACCAAGGTCGTCGGTGCAGGTGCCGATAAAGCTGCTCGTCTTCTGGACCTCGGCGCCGGCGCGACTACTGCCACTCAAGTTGCTGTCCACGATGCTCCTATCCGCAGTTGCCACATGATTCCCAATCCCTCGGTTGGTGGCTCTCCACTTCTCATCACAGGCTCGTGGGACAAGACCGTCAAGTACTGGGACCTGCGACAATCGACCCCTATCGCCTCCATCGAGTGCCAGGAGCGTGTGTACTCAATGGACGTGAAGAACAAGCTTCTAGTCATCGGCACTGCGGACCGTTATATCAACGTCGTGAACCTCGATACCCCGACCAAATTCTACAAGACCATGCAATCCCCCCTCAAGTGGCAGACGCGGGTAGTCAGCTGCTTCGCCGACGCCTCCGGCTTTGCCGTCGGCAGTATCGAAGGTCGCTGCGCCATCCAATACGTCGAGGACAAGGATTCCGCCTCCAACTTCTCCTTCAAGTGCCACCGTGAAAATCCCCCAGCCAACCGCGACATCTGCAACATCTACTCCGTCAACTCTATCTGCTTCCACCCCGTCCACGGCACATTTAGCACTGCCGGAAGTGACGGTACTTTCCACTTCTGGGATAAGGACGCCAAGCACCGCCTGAAGGGATATCCAGCTGTCAACGGGCCTATCTCCAGCACCGCCTTCAACCGCAACGGAAACATCTTCGCCTACGCTGTCAGCTATGATTGGAGCAAGGGCTACTCTGCCAACACCCAGCAAACTCCCAACAAGGTCATGCTCCACCCCGTGGGGCCTGATGAGTGCAAGCCTCGACCCGGTACCCGCAAGCGGTGATCGGGGTAAATGAAGAATTGAGGAGGATGGACGTTTGGGATCGTGCCCAGCGAGCATCGCGGCGCGATTGGCGCAACGAGCATTTAATGAGACCCTTTTTATCCACATCGGCGTGTGTGCTTTTTACTTTATTCTTTCAAAAGAAATCTGCAAATGGGACTTATTTTGACCCTAGTCCTTTCTGAGCTTCTAACTGGACGCTCGTTTCCATTCATTATTTTCGTACTCATGGACTCGTATTCGAGCTATGCACGGCATGAATCTCGAAGCTTTAGAAAGAGCTTGAACACAATTGATCAAGACAAAAAAACAAGGAAGGACTTTACGAGGGATGTGCCTCTGATGGCGCGCGGTATTCAAGGCCTACAGGGCAAGAAACGGAAAGGAAGAGTCGCCCATCCATTCTACAGCAAATAGGTACTAGGTAGATAGATCGAACCATCAATCAAATCAGCAAAATGTCAAAATGTCAAAATGCAAATGCAACTCCCAACTCTTTCTTCCAGAACACCTATTCTCGTGGATTCATGTGTATGATAAACAAAAAGGAGAAATGCCAAAATCCAACGTCCAGTATATCAGTATCAGTTCCGAAAACCACGTCGCTCATCTCATTCATGACCTATGACCCGTAACATAAATCTCTAACAAAGTCTGCGCCGTTGGGAAGCCTGCATTTATCGTAGAATCTTCTCCTCGCATTGGCCTGAGACCTTCCACGCACTCGTTTCTCGTGGTCCGATCCTTTAAGAGGTGGGAAGGGTGACCTGGGAGACGCCGTCGGTGATCTTCTCAACTGCCTCATCGTGGGGACCGTCGGTCGTCACGCTGGTGCTCTCGGCACCACCCTTGGCTGTAGCCTCAACTCCACCGGGGGCCTTGCCCTTGTCCTTCTTCTCCTTCTTCTTGGCCTTGGCAGCAGCCTTCTTCGCAGCAAGCTTAGCAGCCTCCTCGACCTTCTTGGCGCGCTCAACCTGGGAACCGCCGAAGGCCTCGCGCCACTCATCAGCCTTCTTGGGGTCAATGCGCGAGAACAGGTACGCCGCCTTGCCAATCTTATGACCAGCCCTGAGGCTGTCGGGCTTCCAGCCATCCTTGAGGGCCTCCAGCGAGGGGATCAGGAGGAAAGAAGCGTTCAACTGCTGCAGGATGGACTCCGAGGTTCCGGGCATGTAGGGTTCAAACACACTGGCCAGCAGGTGGATCAGGTTCAGGACGGTGCCGACGACGGCCGCGGCGCGCTCGGGCTCATTGGCGATCAGCGAGTTGTCCAGACGGTTGGCCTGGATCAGACCGTTACCGGCCTCGGCGAGGCGCATGGCGGTGTTGACACCGGCACGCAGGTGGACACTCTCCATCTCCTCGATGTACTGCTTCAGCAGGCCGGTGACTTCCTCCTCGAAGGGCTTGAAGCTCTCGGGCACGGTGAACTCGGGGATGACGCCGCCGAAGGAAGCGTTCACAAGCTTGATAACACGGTTGACGAGGTTACCCAGCTTGGCAAGCAGCTCGCTGTTGTTGGCATCTACGAAGGGGCGCCACTCGAATTGGGTGTCACCGGTCTCGGGGCGGTTCTTCAGCAGGTAGTAGCGCCAGACATCGGGGCCCACACCGGTCTCCTTTGCATTCGTTCCGAAGACACCGATACCGCGAGACTTGCTGAACTTGCCGTTCTCGTAGTTCAGATACTCCGTAGCGCTGAGGTGGTGGAGCATAGTCCACTTATCCCGGGTACCCATCTGAGTAGCGGGGAAGATGACACTGTGGAAAGGAACGTTGTCCTTGCCCAGGAACTGGTACAGCTGGACGTTCTCCGGGTTGCGCCACCACTGCTCCCAGTCCTTGGTGTAGTTGGCGGTGATGGAGGGGTAGCCAATGCATGCCTCGAACCAAACGTACAGCACCTTGGTCTCAAAGCCCTCCAGAGGAACGGGGACACCCCACTTGAGGTCACGGGTAATACCACGGTCCTTCAGACCCTCTTTCAACCAGGACTCGGTGATGACCTTGGAGTTCTTGGGCCATTCTCCCTTGCTGATGGCCTCAGTGGACCACTTCTCAACCTCCGGCTGGAGCTTGTCCAACAGCAGGTGGATGTGTTTCGTCTCACGGCGGACCGGGGTGGCTCCGTCGAGCTTGCAGCGGGGGTTGATGAGGTCGAAGGGATCGAGGAGGTGACCACACTTGTCGCACTGGTCTCCACGGGCATCGTCGTAGTGGCAGCGGGGGCATTCACCCTCAACATAACGATCAGCCAGGAACGAGCCGTGCTTCTCGCAGAAAGGTTGCTCGGCGGTGCGCTCGCCAAGGAATCCGTTGTCATAGAGGCGCTTGAAGATGGTCTGGGAGATCTCGGTGTGCTTCTGGGTAGGGGTGCGGCCGAAGTGATCGAATCCGATGTTGAACCACTTGTAAACCTCCTGGTGGATCTTGTTATACTTTGCGCAAAGCTCCTCCGGCGTGACCTTCTCCTCTAGCGCCTTAGTCTCTGTTGCTGTGCCATATTCGTCCGTTCCGCAAATGAATAGTGTAGGCCGGCCGCAAGCCTTGTGATACCTATTGTGCACTCGTTAGTTTTGATCGTTTGAAATTATCGCAGTGGGTTCTTGGTGCGATTTTGAGTCATACCTCGAGAAGACATCCGCACTCAGCACTGAGCCGACGACATTGCCCAAATGGGGGACATTGTTCACGTAGGGAAGTGCGCTGGTAATGAGGATATTGCGCTCGCCCTCCTTGGGCAGGATCGGGTCTGATGCCATTGTGGTTTGGAGAGCTTGAAAGAGCGTAGATGGAGGGGTTCGGCGGGAAATTCGATAAAAGTGGGCATCTCGTGACGCGCGCGCGCCCCGCATATCAAAATTTATGACCTCTCGTTGTTGCTTACCCCAAATCTTGACTCATACCCTCCTCACCCCTTGCATTTTCCTATCGCTTTTACTTTCCGATGGAGTCCAATCTTCTAGATAGTCTTCTCGACATTGAGGAGCAATTCTATAATGAAGGCTATAGTCTCGGTGTTGCCGATGGCACCGAGGCGGGCTACACCGAAGGCAGCGTCTTCGCCGTCGAGAAGGGCTTTGAGAAATTTGTGGAGATGGGCCGATTGTATGGCAAGGCGCTAGTTTGGGCCCAGCGACTAGCCAAGTCTAATCCATCGGAGACATCCGAACAGCCATTGGACCAGTCGGTGGCCAGTGCCGATGCTATCGCTCTCGATCCATCCATTTGCAAACAGATGTCTACGCCGCCAGCACATAGTGCCCGACTTACCAAGAATCTCTCTACTTTGTTGGAGCTTCTTGACCCGGCCTCATTGGATATGACCAACACAGAGGAAGCTGTTAACGATGCAGATGAGCGCTTGAAAGGCGCTGCGGTCAAGGCCAAGCTCATCCAACGCGCAATGGGTGAAGGCGAGGAGTCTTTGGATGCTCGACCGGGTGCGAAAGAGGGCTCAAAGCCTGGAGATGGAACCGGCAGCATCGAAGACATCAGCTCGCTGAATGTTCGTCACTGAAGTCTCGCACGTTATTTATCAGCATCATGCGAGTATGTTGTATCTGCCCTGCAGAAATTGGCATATGGATGCGCCCGAATCCTCCAACATGAGGATCTTTCAGACAAGCAGGTGTCTCGATGGCGGCTGCAGTGGTGACGAAAGCTATGCCTCACTTTGGGGATTACGCTACAACACCGCTTCCTTGCGAAGCAAGTGACCTCCCATGGCCACCTACCTCTCAGCGGAGACTCGCGTCCGTGATGATCTCTACGTCGACTCACAACTGGTGGCGAAGATGAAACCACCAGACAGGCCTGAGACTCTGACATCAAAGTGGCCCATGACGAGGGTCAGGTCGACGGCTAAGACTCTTCAGAAGCGATTCTCGTAGATTCGCTCAAGACTACGACGCAATGAATCTTGTACAGGGCGCTATCAAGTTTTGGCAAATTCAAGTTCGTCATTATGAACCCAGTAGAGAACTGGGGATCCAGCTTCTTCATTTTGAAAATCATCATCATGTATGAATAAAACCGTTTACCTCCCATAAACCGGCATAATTTTTGATGCTCCGCATACGTCTCTCCCAGGACATCATTGCTTATTCCAGACTGCGCACAGCCATAGCCATAGCACCCTCCTTAGTCTTGTGGCCACCGATAAAGCCACTAGCGTGCACAAAGATCGCGCCCTCGGGAAGCTTGTCTCGGCCGTTCTTCTCGGCTTCCGCAGCCAACACGCCGTCTAAATCCTGGTCACGCACGCCGCGCCATGACTCAGGAAGCGGCTTGCGGGACTCGAAGCTGCTCTCAGAGACAGACACGCACTGCACGCGCCACTTGGAGTCCTCAGCCGCGCTCTCGGGGTACAGGACGTAGTAGACCTGGGCATCCGGGCCGGCTGAGGCCTCACGCTCAAAGTTGTACAGGTGCTCCTTCCAGGGCACGCCGCCTTGGGGCAGGACCATGATGCGACCAGAGGGGTGGGCCTCGGTGCGAGAGGCGTAGGCATTGCCCACGGTAGTGCGGGCGGGCAGCCACGAGGTAGTGGCGTGGTGGAGCTTGCGCGCGAACACGTTACCGATGAGCGTGCTGGCGCGGCCGAAGAGGCTGTCTTCATCTTGGGGCTCGCCGGGAGGACTGGTCGGGTCTGGGTTGTTCATGTCATTGACGATGGAGGCGAGGGTGACGCCGTAGTCCTTGAAGCGCTTTTCAAGGTTGGCGGCCGCAACGGCCGTTTGGTCGTAGGCTGAGATTCCGTTATCGTTGGCATCGATGGCCTCGATGAAATCGGTGTACAGCTTCTTGTACAGCAGGTCAACGTCGGCGTGGTCCTCGGAAAGGGACATGTGCTGGGCGATGATGGCGCGGCCAAAGTGCATGTATACTAGACCCGCAGAGGACAGCTTGGTGTTGTGCTTGGGGAAGTTGGTGTTGAAGGTCCGCTGGTGATGATCATAACGGTTAATGGCAGCATCATACACTCCGCCGACATCCACCACGGTGTGACATGTGTCCAGCTGGGCCGGGTCGCGGGTACGAATGAGCGGAGAAGAGGCATATGTGGGCAGGAGGCGCAAGAGGTACACGGCCAATGCCTCGTCGGCGTGGAAGTGACCGCTAAGGTAGCAGGTTAGAGACGAAACAGCCTCGGAAATACATCCTTCGCATTGGATGGCGGGGATACGTACTTGTGGGTGCCAATCAAAGGCGAGGAGGTCTTGAGCTTCTTGGTTGCTGTTTCTTCGGCCATTCTGAATAGTTGTCGCAGACGTAGCATCCGCGAGAAGGTGATATCAAACGAGGAGCAGCTTTGAAGCTCTTACGATTTGCTCTGCTCTGGCTGGCTGCCCGCTCTTATCGGGGCTGGGGCCATATCGGGAAAGTAGGGCTGGCAGCCAGGGCCTGGCCAGGTCACCTGATGGAGCTTTGAACTCTTAATCTTAACCGGTTTGGGCAACGTGGGCACTGTTTCATACGCCAGGAAGGACAAGCATATAACTGGTTGTTTCGAAGTAACTCTGGTATTTTACTACTACTATTGTTGGAAGATTTGTGTGGATAAAAACTGTCATAAATGCCTTGACTCGACATCAAAAAGCCCTGGCCAGACCTATTCGTTCCCAAGTACAGTTACATCAAGGACTATACCAAACCCACGCTAGTCACAAGTACTGGTACTTTAATCAGCCATCGGCACTCTCCTCTATTATGGCGTTATCGAATCAACGCCATCCCAGTGAATGAATAGCCATCTTGCCGGTGGAATAAATCAAGATTATACCACTATGGACCTCTTAAATTCCTACCTAGAGAGCAAATTCAGTCAAATAGCGCATATATCCCCACATCGAATACATTCGAGTCACGTAATGCCCCCAACCTGAGGTTGCAAAGCTCATCGCGATACGGTGCTTTGACCGCCAGTCTTGCCCCTTCTGGGTGCCTTAGCTCGAATATTGAAAACACAATACTCACGATCTGGCGGCCGTGTGTTGGAAAATGAAAAAACCCCCCCGTTCTACTCACTCATGCAGAGTGACTACATCCTGCTGCAGAATTTAGTTGTATACCTATCACCTTTCCACACTATACGAGGAGCATCGATCAACCCTCCCACCGCCTGCAGCAAAGCAACCACTCATTTCTCCGTGTGATTCTCCAGAAAACCAAATCCCAAAGCCCTTTGAGCCAAGAGCCCAAATTTCCCTTCTCCTGCACTGCTGGTCGCCCCCCAAATTAGCGGGCCCACGTGAAAGGGCGATAAGCTCGAGAAGAGAAAAAGAAAAACAGTTGTGTGCCCTCCCCCCCTCCTCTCTTTCAACCTTCCTTCAACCTTCTTTCATATCATCACCTTCCAACTCGAACCACCCCCCAAACCTCCGTCGCGCGCTGCGCGTCTCCCACTCCCGATGTGGCTCTTCCGCGTCTTCTCGTCGGCCGTCTTTCTCACCGTGATCGTCTCCTCGATCCCACTGGCCTTCGATGTGGGCGGCAAAGTATGCGGGCTGGCCTTTTCGCTATCCCTCGCCACGTTCTACTTCCTCTTCTCGCTGCTGAAGGTCTCAACTCCCGACCGCTCGTGGTTCCGGTCCTCTCTGGTCGTCGTGGTCAGCTCCACACAATGGATCCTGATCCCGATTCTGCTCATCTGGTCTTTGAATCGCTTCTCGGAAGATGCAGACAGTAGCGGTGGATGGGTCGAGCGCACATTCACGGGGCAGAGGGCGGCGGATAGTTCAATCCAGGAGTGGCTCTTTGGTCGGGCTGGTTTGGTGGAGTCGGTGACGCTGGGCAACTGGGATCGACTGTTGCGCTGGTCCACCCCCGTGTTCCAGCTCGTGGAGGGTTTCTGCAGTTTACTGGTTATTCAGGCTGCAGGCCAGATTACTCGTTGGCTGGTCAATCGAGGCGGGCGAAGTGACAGCTGGATGGTATGTGTCTTAGCCCTGTTTTTACCTGGTTTCCTTTGTGATGCGATTTCTAACTTGGATCAAAGATTGGCCTCCTCGTTCTCTCTGCGACCGTCATCTCCAGCTCGGTATACTTCCTCTGGCGCGTCCTCCAGTTCCCCGAAATTTCCAACGTCGACGCGGCCTTGATCGGTGTCTCTATCACATGCGCGGTCATTTTGTGTGCGTGGGGTATTGGCAGTGGACGCGGAAACCCCGTCGAGAGCTCTCTGCTCTTCGCCTACGTCGTCCTCTGCATCTACCAGATCTTTACGGATTACCAGCCCTCGTACCCGGTCGAGCAGGTTCCTTCGCCTTCGCAAGTGGGTGACTTCCCCCCGCTTCCCCCCGATTATCATGGCATCGTACACCACCCTCATGCACGCGCTATCCCTGCTGCCTTCGATTATCCACGCCGCGTTCAACGTCATCACCGCCGTCTTCAGTGCCGTCACTCCATCAGTCCTGATTTCTCTCGCGTATCGGTTACTCGTGTTGTACGCGTCAACGCGTATAATTCCTGCCGTGCGGGAATCTGGAGCCCGCGCGCTCTCGCAAGAGGCCTCTCTGGATGATGCCGACGCGGCTGGCCAGGTCTTGGGCTTCCTGAGCTACTTCGCTCCATCTATTCTCATTTCTGTCTACACCAGTCTATTGATGCAGCATTTCGCGTCTGCGTCGCAAGCGATGGGCGGTAGTGGTGAATGGTGGAGCAGCCAAGGCGGCGATCGAGGCAATCTCTGGAGGTGGATCAACCTTGCCTGTACGATGGGTCTTTATGCAGTTGAGCTCTGGCTCGGAGAGAATGATGATCTGGATAATGGACTGGCTGGGCATTGGAAGACTGACTGAATTTAATATTCTTAAGGAACCCGATCGGAGGGTGTATTGTGATTTCATTTGTCCTCTTATGGGAAATCTCAATTCATTCCGATCGGCTTTCCATTTCTCCATGCCCTTCCGTTACAGGGGCGCCATTTCATGATTTGGAGCAGCGGACCGCGATCCTTGTTTCCAAATCACCTCTCCTGGCCCCCTACCGTACCCCACAGACATCAATATCACATGGGAAAACGCATCGCAGTCTGGTTATCGTATGATCAGTCTGTCTTCCCAGAGAACAAAACTATGGGGCATCAAAATCTCTACCATGTGGTGTCCGGTCTTATTTCAAACTGAGATTCCCTCCTTGCTCTCTGTCCTTGCACCTTCAATGCATGGTGATCCCCCAAGCCCCCAGTCCGACGCTATACTCGCGCACATCTGGATCAAGCCCGTCTTAGGCCTGACAGGTGTCAACAGGCCGTTTTCCTCGCGTCCATGTATAAGCCATTTACCCTTGTCCCTCAATCCTGGAGACCTTTCCCTCTCCACCAGATCACTCACCCTATTCCCAGAGGCCTCTGTTCTGTTCTCGGCTTCAGGATTATGTTCCTAGCTCCTATTTCCCCATCCTCCTTTCCCGCAGGTACCTACCATGCTTGCAACATTTTCCACCCATCCTCTCATGACCCCCATGATACCAAATGCAATGTTCCTTACCGTGTTTTTACATTCTTGTCATGTCTTCTCCACGCCATGTGCTTGGCACTTTTATACCCTCTGTCGCTTGCGATCTTGTCTGGCTCGTTTCATCCCTCTAATGCAAGCTTGCTCCGTCTACTTTTCTCGTCACTTCCAGTAATGTGTGCAACCCTTTTGCCTCTGGCTTTCCATTTCTGTGCTTGTACATAGTCTATCTGGTGATTGGTGGGTGTTTGTCTTGAGACTTGTTACTTCTTCTCTCAAGCTCGAGGTGGGGGTTGGAATGGTGCGCGTAACTAGACTTCCTCCTTCTGGTAGGAAATACTTGTGTTGTCTCCAGGTTCTCTCCATGGACCTTGGGCTTTCTCGGGGTTTCGGGATCCGTTTATACGTGGATCAAATGGAATGTGAATTCATAGAGCCGGAAATACTATTAAGAGATATTATCAATGGAAATTGAAATACCTTTTACATTCAAATCAAATGCTATACGATTTGAGTAAGAAAACACAAGGGCAGGAAACGGCTAGTTGGAGCATTCGACTCAGAAACGAGGAAGAGGTACAACGTAAGATAGTATGCAAATTGTTTGAAAGAGGATGTCCGAGATAAGAAAGGCAGTAA
Source organism: Penicillium daleae (assembly GCF_028827525.1). Lineage (NCBI taxonomy): Eukaryota > Fungi > Ascomycota > Eurotiomycetes > Eurotiales > Aspergillaceae > Penicillium > Penicillium daleae. The sequence continues at coordinate 1,371,550 of NW_026623157.1, read as the reverse complement.
CAATAACACAGGTGAAGATGAAGATGAAGATGAAAATCGCACTCAAGTATAAACAAGCTGAAGAAGTAAGGAACAAAGGGAATTGATTCGATGCCTTGGACATGAGGAGATTGCGGGTGTTGGCACGGATACTCTTCAAGGAAGGTATGCATGGGCTGGCCTGACGGGTGGTGGTATAGACCAGCACCTCAGCCTTGACATCCCAGTAACCAGAACCACAGTCCATCATGCCATACTCCGGCGGTCTCTCCTTTCATGCAGATTCTTCACATTCCTTCTCGAGGTCTGTTTTCAAGATGAATTTTTCACTTGTTTTTTTTTTCAACCTTTCAATCTGTCAACGCTTGCCCTGGCCTGCAGTGCATCCCCCTCTCCATAAAAGAAAAAAAGACCTAACATTCCCATAGCGCCAGGCTTTTGAACCCGAAAAAAAAAAAAAGAGAACAAAACATAGTAAAGAGGTCGCAGATCGCGAGATAGCAGATCAAGAACACACCCTCAACCACTCCCAGACCCAACCGGAAATCAATGGGAAAAGGCACAAACGAAAAAACGTAGCGGGTACCAAAGAAGCCATGCAATGTAAAATGCTCCATCAGAATGAGGAGACACAAATCATTTCTCGAGTCTGACTAGGTTCCACCCAATCAGCTCAGAGGATAACACATCCCTTTCCTGTATTACTGGCGGATGGGGACGCCTTCCCGCGCAGCTTGTGTGCCCACGCTAGGCTCCGTGCCCTCATTGCTACCACCAGCACCATCATCATCCGGGCCCCTAGAGGCCCGACTGAGACTGGATCCGCGGTGCAGGTAGCTTCCCTCTTTCACGGGCGACCGGCTCTGGAAGCCGATCGAGCCTGGGTGTCCGCTGATACTGCCGGGGATCTGTTGGCCGATGCCCGCGGTGCTACCTCCACTGCCGGCCGCGCCGGGGTTTGCGGCACCTGGCGAAGTCGCAGTGAGATGGGGGATGTTCTCCGGGACCGGGTGGCGGGAGCCGATGCTGGTGACGCCGACATCCGAGGCTTTGCCGGCTTTGCTGAGAGCGTAGTCGCCCGAGTCGAAGTATTTGCGCTCCTACGTATGTGGAAGAGAGAGAATGGTGTTAGTTGGGGGGGTGATTTGGCTGATGTTGTTTGGAAGTGGAAGTGGGATTCGATGGGAGGGCGGGAGGTGGTTGGGTATGATTGGAGAGGGCCCGACTAGACGCACCTTGAGCTTGTTCTGGAGCAGGTCTTTCTTGGTGGGCATTTTGCCATAGAGGCGCAGCAGACGCTGTTCCTCCGGGCTCATCGACTGGGATGGGTTGTTAGTTCGAGCGAGAGTGGTTGGAGGGTAGGCGTAGGCTCACGTTGATATCGACTTTGTTCTGCTGGTGGGGATTCATGGTGGATGGTGTTGTGGGGAGTGAGAGTGCCACAAAGCGGGAGGGAGGGGGAGTTAGAACTTTGGGGGGTTGTTATGAGGCAAGACAAATGTTGGAGAAGCAGTCGATGATCGTGAAGGAGAGAAGTGGTTGGAGGAGGAAACGGATGGAGGATGAAGAGAGTCGTTGGAGCTGCGGAAATGCAAGTCGGGGGGACTATCGATAACGCGGGGCTTCTTCCAGGAAATCACTCGAAAGGTAATCAGCAGAGTATATCCGAGACTCGTCTCGTACACCCTGTACTGTCCTGGATCCCGTTTCCTTTTTAGCCTATTTATCTCCTGGTGCTTACGGTGATTTGATGTTATTCCTCTCTCTCCGACTGTGTCTTTACGACCGTCTTCCCATTCCTCGAAATGAGCATATCCCCCCCTCGTACGTCATCAAGGCGACGGTGACGAACACAGCAGTAGCCGCAGCAGCAGCAAAGCAGCTATGCCTTCAATCGTCGGGATTAGAATTTCGGATGTGGTTCAGGATTAGCTTCGAAAAACCTAGTTATTGATCGTCAATAGAATCGCTCCCTTTCCTGCAGTCTTTTCAGTCAGGCGGGCCAACTCCGAGCGCAAAAAGTCGCCGCATCCGCACATTTTTGGGGCCCAACGGCCACGGACCGAATGACGGCGCAAAAGAGGCAAAATTAAGTTCCAATTCATTTCAACCCCCAGATTGCCGTATGATTAGTATGTAAGCTGTGTGGGTGACAATCAATGTCTACAGAATGACGAGAGTACAGTGTAAAAGAAAGAATGGGAATGGAATTTAGCAGTATGAGTATGTACTGGTCGTAGGCAAGCACTCTCTCCAGTGATCCGCCAGTTGATGATCTACGGGGCGCCCGCCAAACTCTGCTGCCCTTCCGCTTCTTCGACTGCTCGACGAACTTTCCCCCCACTCCGACATCCCTCGGGGTTTAAGAAACATTACAAGTTTCTCATCATGACCGATCAGAAGACCCTGGCCACCAAGGCCTTTGTGGTCGAGCACCTGGATCCCGAGCTGGGGCCATGGTCCGCCTTGGAATACGCTGCCATCGCCCGCGAGTCCCATGCTAGCGGTGCTCGCTTCTTGCTCAGTTCGGTGCCCGCCGAGCTGCAGATGCCCGCCGGTCTGGCTGCTACCAAGGGCTTGGAGGTTGAGCAGCGTAGTGTCGAGGAGATTTTTGCAGATCGCAAGGATAAGGTGTGTTTATTGGATCCTGCTGCTGCGACGGAGTTGAGCCCGGAGGACGGTGATGTCTTTGAGGTCTTTTTGTTTGGTGGTATTCTCGGTATGAGGCACCCTTCTTGCCTTTTTTTTTTTTTTTACAATGCCTATTGAATGCATTTTTAATCCCCCGCCATTCGGTGATTCTACGTGGCTTGCGGGGGGTTTGATTGAATTTGGGCTAATGCGGCATACTTGATTTCTGTGGGCATACAGGTGACGATCCGCCTCGGGGTATGTAAATCATGATCTATATTCCATATTTCTCCAGTCTTCGAATTGGTGAATCATGAATTGACCTAGGAAACTAACCTTCGGTAGATCGCACTTCCGAACTGCGAAAGAAGGGCTACATTGGTCGTCGCCTTGGACCCAAGCAGATGACGACGGATACCGCCGTGCGAGTGACTCGCATGGTGGTGCACGAACGAGGTAAGCACTTCCCATCGAGTTCAGATTCGACTGATCGACGGAGGCACTCACTAACTGATAACCCCTCCTCGTGCAGTGCCCCTCGAGAAGATCTCCTATGTGGATTATCCGGAGATCCTGATCAATGAGCATGAACGGACCGAGATGCCGTTCCGCTACGTGAAAGATGCCCAGGGCGAGCCTATTATGCCCGATGTAAGTCAAGCCGTTGCTCGTCAATTCAATTCCTTACTGTCCCAAAGTGGTTCGTTGGCTGACCAGTGGGTTTCTTCAGGGGATGGTGGATCTGATTAAGAATGATGCCGACAAGGGCGTCGGTGATCTTTTCTGAGCCAGGACAGGCTCCACGCCCAATCCGCCGAAAAAAAAAAACTATCAAGGACGCCGCGCGGCTTCAGACGATGATCCGATCAGTTAACTATAGTCTGGGATTATGACTGTTCCATGCTTCCCAAAGGAGGTTTCACCTTATCTTGGCCTCCTGCGTTCCTGAACATGGTAGAGTTCCAGATCAAGTTCAACTACAGTACCGTACTCATGCAGTTCCAACAAAGGGCTATCGAGACACTTCGAAACCGTGGGTTGTAGCGGCCGTAAATAGATGTCAATAGGGAAAATTAACAATTTCTCTGCCAATGAATGATGAGATTCTTCACGAACTAGCTTCACTAGCCGGTGACTCCTATATTCTTCCTGCTAATCATCGGTCGGTGGCGCATCTTATAGACCTACGAAATAGGCAACGGGCCTTTCAAGCAGTGGTATTTCTGGTCTGGTGGTCGAAAGTGTATAACAAGGTACTGTCCATGCTTTTGTGTGTAGATAACTGTAACATACGGGTAATACCTTTACCATACATACTCCCGTGCCCGAGTCGAGGCCACGCCAGCAATTCGTGCCGTCATGGGCATTATTCTTCTGACCGCGCTTCACTTTCAGAGGGTCTTGCGACCAACCCTCTGCTTCATTTTTCCCTTTCCTTTGTGGCTCTGGTGAGCTTCTTATCCTCTCCTCCTCTCACCTTCCCTCCCTCCGTGTGACTCGCCTCTTGCTTCACTCCGTCCGATGGTTGTTTGAGCCAGCGCCTGTCCGCGGCGGTCCTGGAACAGCTCTCAACGTGACCAACTCTGACACGTTTCATCACAACTATTCGATGGTTCTTTTTCTGGAGAGCTGTTGACTATACCCATTTTTATCATCCGCCACCTTTCCTCCCTTGAAGAAGGGCTTCGCCGTCATCATGCTCTCGTGGTCCCTATCCCTGCTGCTAGCCCCGGCGCTGGCAGCAGCCAGCTCCGCGGCTGATTATTATGTGCATTCGCTGCCTGGTGCTCCAGAAGGCCCCTTGTTGAAGATGCATGCTGGGTGAGTTTCTGCGACGGGCGGGACAATTCTTGGTAACACGAAACAAAGTACACTGGCTAATACTCGGATTCCGGATAGGCACATCGAGGTGGACCCTGAGAACAATGGCAATTTGTTCTTTTGGCACTATCAGAACCGCCACATTGCGAACCGTCAACGGACCGTTCTTTGGATAAACGGTGGTCCCGGATGTAGCTCGATGGATGGCGCGTTGATGGAGGTGGGACCTTATCGGCTTAAGGATGACCATACCTTGGAATACAATAAGGGCTCGTGGGACGAGTTTGCCAACTTGCTGTTCGTTGATCAGCCGATTGGCACGGGATTCAGCTACGTGAATACGGATAGCTATATTCATGAGCTGGACGAAATGTCGGCCCAATTTATGGTCTTCTTGGAGAAATTCTTCCAGCTCTTCCCGGAGTATGAGAGAGACGATGTAAGTGTCGCGTGCTACCGCTCCAACCTTTCACTTTGAGAGAATGTAATGCTAATGCAGGTATAGCTCTACATAGCTGGTGAATCTTATGCGGGCATGTATATCCCCCATATTGCTACGGCTATCCAGGCGCGCAACAAGGCCGCCGAGCAATTAGGAAGGACGAAATGGCCCTTGAAGGGACTGCTGATTGGCAATGGCTGGATCTCACCCTATGATCAGTCTCCCGCTTATTTTGAGTTCGCTCAACGCATGGGTCTAATTAAGGAGGGCACAGAGCCCTACCGCCACCTCGAGGCTATAAACTCGGTCTGTCTGGCCGCGCTGGAGGACCCCCATAGCAAGGATATGGTCAACATTCACCAGTGCGAGGAGGTCTTGCAGGCTTTGACCAGACTGACCACTAAGGATGGCAAATGCGTCAACACCTATGACATTCGCTTACAGGACACATACCCCGAGTGTGGTATGAACTGGCCCCCAGACTTGGCCAATATTACGCCTTACCTCCGTCGCCAGGACGTGAGACGGGCTTTGAATGTCAACCCTGCTAAAACGGCTGGCTGGCAGGAGTGTAACGCTGCTGTCAGCCAGACCTTCCACGCCACCCATTCGACCCCAGGCGTCAAGTTGCTTCCCGCTTTGCTGGAATCGGACATCAACGTCCTCCTGTTCAGCGGTGATCAGGATCTGATCTGCAACCATCTTGGTACAGAGACCCTGATCCACAACATGGAGTGGAAGGGTGCCACCGGTTTCGAGACGGACCCGGGCGTCTGGGCTCCGCGCCATGATTGGACCTTCGAGGGCGAGCCGGCCGGTATCTACCAGTACGCGCGTAATCTAACCTACGTTCTATTCTACAACTCCAGCCACATGGTGCCCTTCGACCAGCCCCGCCAGACCCGCGACATGCTCGACCGCTTCATGAGGGTCGACATCGCCAGCATCGGCGGCCGCCCGACCGACTCTCGCATCGACGGAGAAAAACTGCCCCAGACTTCCGTCGGTGGTCACCCCAACAGCACCGCCGCCGAGGAACAGGAGCACAAGAAGCTGAAGGAGACCGAACTCCACGCTTATACCAAGTCCGGCGAGGCTATCCTCGTCGTCGTCATCATTGGTGTTACTATCTGGGGCTTCTTCATCTGGCGTTCGCGTCGTGCCCACAGCGGCTACCGCGGTGTCAAGAACCCCGATATCCGGGGCGGATCCGTTCTCGACCGCTTCCATAATAAGCGATCCGCTGCAGATGTCGAGGCTGGTGATTTTGATGAGTCTGAGTTGGATGCTCTGCATTCGCCCGGCCTCGAGCGTGACCATTATGTTGTTGGCGAGGATTTGAGTGGGGACGAGGATGAGGTGCATCGTCAGACTGGAGGAACTGGAAACCACCGCCAGCCGTCGGCGTCATCATCTTCATGATTTCGAACTCTGCATCTTTCGGCGCGGTGGGCTAGGGCTCCTCTTGTTTGGGTTTGGTTCCTGATTCCCTCGTTCTTTGGACAGCTTTATTTCTTTTTTCGGTTTGATTGCGTGCATTTGTATATGGGCGTGTACGTCAAGCATCCTTCATAGACTAAATATATTCAGTCATTGGTTCTGCTTCGATCCTGATGAAATGACCATGTACATCTTACGCCTTGCAAGGAACACCTGCTGTTTGGCTTTGCTTCTTTGGTATGTAAATCCTTTCTTTCTGGGACGGCCCAACCTTAAGATTGTCCTGCATTGTACCAAATCAGAATTGACTGAGTGGAACTGACACCTTGAAAGTGGTATTGATGTGCAATACATGTCTCGAGAGCATTAACTAAATACTAGGGGCTGTATCCGAGGCTGAATTGCATAGCAACTCCTTACTTCCTGCATCGCGTAAGGCGCCCAACTCAGGTTTAAGAATCGCGCTAAATCTATATGTCAACTTGTACAGGTCTACTTCCATGAAAGCCATTTGGCAAGCTTGTTTTTCTCTCTTGTACTTTTCACTTGTTAATCAAAAAATCTAATACGCTTACGATTCGGACATGACGGAAGACAAGTCAAAGTCTGCGCAACCAACTCGAAGAGCAAAACACAAACGAAACAGCAGCAAAACAGCCTATCGAGCGATTGGCACAGGAAGCGTGGAGGTACAAAGTTGCAAGCGATGCCCTTGCTGCCATATTGATCTTAATTGTCAACATTATCACTCTCACAGTGATGTACGCCAAATATTCACTAGATGGCGATCAAATCACCTTCTACATGGGCAGCTGCAAGCGTGCCAAAGTCTTGACGACCGGTCCACACCTGATTGTGAACATACTAAGTACCACACTGCTGGCATCCAGTAACTTCAGCATACAATGCCTAAATTCACCCACAAGGAAAGAAATCGACATCGCGCATTCCCAGCACAAGGCCCTCGATATCGGTATACCCAGTATCCGCAATTTGTTCTTCGTGTCTAAATGGAAAGTGTTGCTTTGGCATGTCCTTGCTGCGAGTTCTTTTCCTTTGCATATGATCTGAAACTCGGTTGTTTTTCAATCGATGATTGTGAAGGAATTTGCTGCTGTGACGGTTTTTCGGAATTTCACACAGGGGGCTGCGTGGACGATTCCTCCTGTTAGTTCTCTCGGGGGTATGGCGAATCCACAGGGGTATTTGAATATTGTGAGTGAGTTGCAGCAGGAAGTGCAAGATGGTGGACTCGAAACTCTGAATGCCGAGTCTTGTTATTACGAGTACATGGAAGCTGGGCATGTGCGGAATGTTCTTTGGGTGATTGATCCTTTGGACTGGGTTCCCAAAGATCCTGCTATCCTTGATGATGCCTCTTTCCTCGGTAGTCATTTGTCCGTGCTGGCAGCTTTTGATTTGAGCTCGATAGCCGGCGTTGACGGGTTTTGTGGTCCAAACAAAGCTTGCGGTGACAGCAGCCATTGCAGTCCTACTCAAGCGGATCTAGGTGATCAAGGTGGTGCTCCGATTCGTGTCTGTTATGCATCTCCAGCATCCAAGAATTGTAAAGCCAGTATTGCTCCATTGTTCTTAATCTTGGTTATTCTCTGCGTTACTGTTAAAGCTGTCTGTTTCCTCTTGACACTGCACGTTACCAAGAGAGATACTCGCTATGCACAATCGGGGATGCAATCCAGTCTTTCATCAATACACCAGACATCCACACACGCTACGCATGTCTGGCCTCGAGAGCAGAGTATCAGATATTCTGGTTCAAACGGTCATCAAGGTGGTCTGGTCGTTTGGATTTTACCTCGACTGATATCTGGCAAGGTGGCCGTCGACGCTGGGTCACCGCTGTAGACCAACGACAATGGTGGATGTTCACATTCTCATGGGCTTCAGGTATGACGTTGATTGCCTTTCTCGTGGGTGGGAAGATCAATCTACGAAATACGACTCTGTTCTCCTCACCCATCGACCTCTCCCTGTCAAATCATAGCGGAACTCTACCATCGATGCTGGTCGCCAATATCCCGCAACTTCTGATGTCATACATCTACCTTGGATTAAACAATATCCTGAGTACTATCCTGGTCATGAATGAATGGTGCGGATACTCGACCGAGTCCGGAAAGCCTCCCAAGGGTCTCAGAGTGACTTCTCCAGCGCCGGACACAGAACAACGATCGACTTATTTTCTCTCCGTGCCGTATAAATGGGGGATTCCAACTATGATAGCAATGACGATTGCGCACTGGTTAGTATCAGAAATGATTGTTTTCGGCCAGAGTCAATTCCGGACGAGGTATCTCATCAATGCGCCTCCGAGGGAAACTATGGTTTTCCTATACGGTTTTATTCCTACAATGAGGCATGCTGTTCCAGTCAACGGGGCTATTTGTTTTGTTCTGGTTATGGTATGTGTGTTGATGAAATTTCCGAAGGGCATTGCATTGGCTGGATGCTGCAGCGCCAGTATAGCTGCTGCTTGTCAGCCTGTAGATGCTCGAGGGGGTTCTACTCCAGATCTTGCGCAGAAGACGTTGAAGTGGGGAGGAGTTGTACGTCCTGATGAGACGGATTCCGCTATTGGACATGCTACTTTTACTACTGATGAAGCTGCACCACTCGAATTGGGGAAGACGTACGCCTAGAGAGATTGCTCTATTCTTGTGCAGTGGCAGTTCAAAAGTCGGAATCTAGAGGCCTAGAAAATATTCAGCTAAACGCCTTAATTTTCGTTTCCTTTAAAGATCTTTTCTTTCTGAATCTCTTTAGAACGTCTTTCTGATAGCTCAGGCAAGATTCCTGGATTTTCCTTCCAAAAAGTGACTGATGAGACGAACTTGAACGTCTCCATGAGGTTTCAAGTATATGGGACCCCTATGTATTTGTTGTGGTATACCAGAACGTCTATTTCGGACTCTTCATTGAGATCATCAATGTATGCATTTTGTAAATAAGAATTCTAGCTATATTCCAGAAATGTACATGTTTTTAGCTTGCTAACTGTATACATGTACAATCAAGCTCAGTCCTGTAAGAAATCACATTCCCTGATCCCCTCGACCAAAGACATACTTCACCACTGCAGCGTCCACACCTTCACACTCCCATCGTCTGCAGACGTCACCAAAACCTCTTCCTCCTGGCCTTCCGTAGACCCCCGATCCGCGCGCTTCGCCCAAGCAGCGTGGTTGATCTCATAGATGCCATGCGCACCATCCACCACCGCAAGAATAGACCATTCCGTCTTGACAGACCGCTTCTCCGTAGTCTCGGTATCCATAGCATCTGCATCAGTCGCCGTCGGCTTGACAAGTCGTTCCTTATACAGCACAATCCGCCCATCAGCCCCCACAGACGCGACAAGTCCGCTTCGCCGACTCCAAGCCACGGCGTACACTGCCAGCTCGTGTGCATGCGGCAGCACCGTATCTTCCTCCCACGTCTCATCCGTCCCAGTGGGCCGAATGATACTCGGGATGCCAGTCGCTGCAGACGAGTTCAGGCCTGCGGTTGTGCTTTCTTTCGGCAATCGGCGCCAGATACGAACAGTTCGGTCATCCGAGCAAGTAATCAGACGTGGTCCAGACAATGCACGCTGCTCGCGCCATTGGCTCACAAGCTCCGCGCTCTCCTCTGGTGAAGAGGTAGATGTCGAGGGAATATTATCCACGCTCTCCCAGTCTAGGAACCACACCGTGCCCCCGTGCCCCTTGATGCACGCCACTTGGCCCCAATCGTCCAAGTCCTCACGCCAGATTCGAATTGTATCATCGTAGCCACCGCTCGCAAGACACTCTTCCGCAGGATGCCACGCAACACACTTCACATCACCGCCATGCTCTTGCATCACCGCCACCGTCTCAAAGTTATTGTCACCATCATCCAAGTCCTCCCAGATCCAGATTGACTTGTCCCGCGCGCACGTCGCCAACAGCATTCCCGAGGCAGACCACGAGACTGACTTGACCTCGCTGTCATGCCCATCCAACAGCACCGCAAATCGCCATTCTTCGTCTTCCTCGCCATTATCCACTGCAGGGCCATTGGGGTCGCCATCAGTATCGGCATTGGTGCCGTTACCTCCCCACCCCACGCCGCCACCTTCCGCACGCCCATAGCTATCCCACCGCCGCCAGACGCCGACAGTAGCGTCGAAGGAGCCAGTCGCGAGCACGCTTTCACCTTGCACGTGGGGCTTCCAGGCGGCGGTACGTACGCTGCGCTTGTGTCCGCCTGTGATTGTGGAGAGGAGCTTGAAGTTCGTGAGCGAGTATACTCGCACGGTCTTGTCGGAGCTGCAAGTTGCGACGATGGGTAGGGTGGGGTGCGGGGCTGTGAGCCATGCTCGTTCCAGGGAGGGTGGTGTGAGGTCTGAGAGGAGGGTAAGGTTTGGCTTGGCCATGGCGAGGACAGTTGCGATACAGGACGTATTTTCCCCTGCTCGAGATGGTGGAGGAGGGGGAAATTTGAGGTGAGGGTGGTCGGGTTAAGGAATGTGGATGTGGGGTGGATTGCAAGGTTGTCTGATAAGATAGCGGATATGCTTAGTTATAGTATCGTCCTAACTAACTATCCACTGCCTATCATCGGAGAGTGGAATATAATTGATATGGAAATAGAACATTCATTTCAAATTGACTTCGTTGCATTAGTCCAAACTCCTGGAATGTCATGTCATACTCTCAAATTATAAGCAATTCATCCTTTCCCATTCCAAACCAAAGCCAGTCCTGCCAATCTGCCCATGTTGCAAGCCTCCCAAGCAAAACAAGCCAAATGTAATTGCGATGGTACGAAAGAACGAACAGAAAACGGGTCATGTTATAATGATATAATTAGTACGCCCTCGGAATGCCTTTCACTGTGGGGGAACACTTTCGTCGCACAGACGCTCATACACGCTGTTGTGGCAGAGCCAGTCTACCTCCCGCACTTTCTCCAGCTCATCGACCAACTTGCCGACTTCACTGACAAATTCTGGCATGCCAGCCGCAGCAAGGCTTTGACTTGCAGTCGTGGTGGCCCGAACTCGCTCGGAGGCACTTGACGCACTCAGACGGGAGAGAACGTGACTCCGCAGACGGGACAGAATGAGCTTAGCCACCGGGTCTGAGAAGCTCAGCGCAGAAGGTCTGTTGGAGGCAGACTCGACCGTGAGGGTCTCGGAAGATGCATCCGTATGAACCTGCACAGCAGGCTGAGATGCGGCGGAAGAGCTTGCAGTAGCGACGGGTGCAAGTACTCGTCTGATTGTTGCTGCAAGCTGGGCACTTGCAGCGGAAGGCATAGGATGCGTCGACTCGAGAATCGAGTGCACACGTTCGGCGCTGATTTCGTTGAAGTTCAGAGACAGAATCCGGTCAGCCTCCGGCTTCCACTGAGATCGCGCATCCCGCTTCAGCAAATTCTTGGCTGTCAGCAAGATGGACGCCGTCGCCACGATCTGGAACGCTTTCGCATGTAGGCGCTCCAGTCGCTGCTGATCAAGTGCGAGCGTTTCCGGAATCAGATCCTCAGATACGATAGCATTGCTCAGCACCAAGTCCACAAGACCGTGTGCATATACTCGCGACGCAGGCGGCCGAGGCTCTCCCTGGATATTCTCCGGGTCTCGCTTCTTCATTTCGTCGACAATAATCTTCCGGTTCGTGCGCCAGAAACGTCGGGTCTTTCCAAGTGTGATCGTTCCATCCATAACACCCTTGTCAAAGGTTCGCTGCTCATAGCCTGGCGCCTCCTGAATAAGTTGCGGCGCGGCTACCTGGATCATAAAATTCGTGTGGTCCAGCGACAATAGGTCGATTATGCCCATCAACCTCGCCAGTCGATCGATGGCATCGCCAGAGGTATCCTCGGCAAATGCTTTGACGACGGGGTCGCGATATGGTGCGCAGAGGCGAGGGAGAATATTATTCATAAAGTCGAAGAAGTTCTCATAAGAGAATGAGCCCGCCTTGCACTGGCTCTCGACCAGTTTCGGGTCAAGAACTTCGCTAATAAGGACGTAAAGGGAATTGCCGGGTCGAAGTGAGCGTAGTAAACGATCTTGAATCACAGTGGCCATGGCAACGGTCCATTCAGTGCCATGCCCTGATTCCACATCTCGTCTCATTTGTTCGCACATATGCTCCATAATTTGCCGTCTAGGATCCGTGTATAATGCCTCTTCTATCTTGTATTCTTTGTTAAGGAGAAGCTCGTGTACCAAAGCACGATTCTCAGGGAGGGCCGTAAGAACCTTCGTAAATCGTTCGTGTGGAGACGCACGCTGCTTATCCAGCTCTTGGAGAACAGCAGCATCCACATTGTTAAAGGACTCGCTGATGTGAGAGGTGACGCTCTCGGTCAGAGCATCCGTCGGGGAAGCTGCCGCTACCTCGGTAGAACGAGGAATAGCCTGCTTCGAAGCAGAGCGTTTCTTCTCTCGCTTGGCTTTCCTGAGAGACTGTCTGATCATCTCCATGGCTTTATTCGAGCCTGCAAGCCGCTTGAGCCGGGCCAGGAGGAGGATCTGGTTCTGCCGAATACCTTGGCGATAATCATCAGCCGCACCACCGGCTTCGTCATCTTTGACTGTCTGCCAAATAAGTTCCAATTCAGCAAATTGCGCAAGCATGATTTCAATCAAAACGGTCGAGTCGTGAGACTTCCATGCATGGAACGCTGAGAAAAACACATTATGCGATTCGCACAAAGACTGGAGATCCGCGGTTATCACGGTTGGTGAGCAACAACCGGACGAAAGCAACGCAGTAACTTGATCAAACGCGGCCAGAAGCTCACGCGCCTTGGTGATTAGGTCCTGCTCCTGTTCTCCGTCGCCGCTCAAAACCTCAGTCGGATGTGTGACGATCAGATAGCTGCTGAGAAAGGTGCGCACTGCGCCTCGCTCGCCCATCGCCCCACCTTCCATGTCCTGCAGACCGCATAGGCGGAGAACCTTGGTCATAGTATCCAGCACGGCCTTTTTGGAGAGAAGTGCTCCCACCTTCTCAAAAGGCATTTCACGTACTTGGTTGACTGACAAATTTAATGAGCGGAATTCTAGCATCACCGCCTTTGCATGATGCGTCCTCCAGACTCGCTGGATCTTTCGAGCCGCAGCGTCCTGGGTTAGAGACTTGGTGACTGCTCGTGCCATTTTCTTCTCCTCGGCAGCTGGCAAGCTGCTTGTACGCTGGCGCCGATGGGTTTGCTGGTAAAGCACCCGTCGCTTCTCTGCCTCTGCAAATTTCTCAGCCATTTCAAGCCGGAGACGTGCGTGCTCCGCGGCCTGTTTCTCCCGCTGATCCTCGGCCTTCTTCTTGGCTCGCTTGACTTGGTCCTCGCACTTGGCCGCGATATCAGCCAGTAGACGCTCCCTAGCTTGTTGCGCTGCCAAAGCGCGCTCTTCGCTATGGAGGTTTCTCGTCGCTGCCTTAGCCAGGGCGGCGCGCAGCCGCACCTTCTCGGCGTGAAGTGCACGATCGGCTAGTCGGGCTTTGCGGGTTTCGAGGATGGAGGTGCGCCGGAGGTGTTGGGCAATATGATCTGCGCTCGTGGAGCCATTTGAAGACGCGTTGGAGTGATGCGAGTGTAGCGATGAAACGGAGCTACGTCGCGACGAGGCGGCAGAGGAGCGCCGGACCTTGCTGTTTCGGCGGTAGAAGCGAGCGGCGATGTGCGGCGGGAGAGTCAGCGGAGGTGCGGGCTCCTCGGATGTCATTTCCACGTCAGGTTCAGTCGCGGAGTCCGGAGAAAGGGGAGTTGGTCCCACATCGGGGAGTTGAATCTCGATATCTGAGTTGCGACGCATCATCGTCGAGTCCGAGGCGAAAGACGAGACGAGAGCGACACACTGCAGGGGAAGCCGTGGGAGGAACGCGGCGGGGAAGGTCTGGGCTTGATAAGCGATTAGACGAGGCCGTGAACTCGGGACGAAGGGCAGTTTCGGACCAACCTGGTCAAGATCGCGTTCTTTATAGAGTTATGATCTCAGATGAGGAGGCGAGCAATCTGGAAGCCTGAAACTAGAGACGGGGGAGCATGCTCATGGCAGGGCAGCGGCTGGGGTTGCGGAGGGATCCGTGCTTCGTTTCAGAATAAAGGAGAGGATTCATTCCATGTTGGAAAGAGAGAAAAGGAGAGAAGAAGTGTAGAAGAGAATGAACGGTATAATCTGCCTTGCCCATCCACGAAACCGGGCAGGCCTGAGCTGTTCCCGATTGCTGATTGCTGATCCGATGGAATCGCATGGCCGCAAGCAGAAAGACGTCAACGCGGCTTAGCTAAGCCGCGGCCGTGATTCTTGGGATGGCACTTCACCGTCTCGGGGCGCCAGCAGTTTTACTTCTAAGCCTAATATGGGATTTGCAATATAAAATTTCAGTAGATTATTATGCAGCAGAAGTTACTCGCTTAGTTAACGTTTTGGTTAAATGGTTAGTCATACCAACCCTTCCCGGTTCAATTGTAGTATCATCCCGTCCGTTCGTTGTAAATATGCCTGACCCGGAACTATAAGCGCACACCTGGCGGCCTGGCTGAAAACATTTACATAATAGCTGCAAGCGGAAACTATAGCATACCATTCATAGAACGAAATATTATTGCAGAGAACAAGCTAAGACACTCTCGGTCTCCTGACTTCAGCCTCTATGCCAGTATCACAGCGCCTGATACTTATTGGTCATGTGCGATCCTGCAGCAAGGACCGCCCTCGCCTGACAAGACTCGAGGGAGTCAAGGACGCAAAGTTGCAAAATTCAGTCATCCCTTTGGAAATCAGCACTCAGCTTCTTGCTGTAAGGAGTCTGCTGGGTAAACAAATCCTTCTTCTAGATATCTCTCCATCACACGTCCGATTGCCCTCTCTTCATCGTGGTAGGCCTGCCACTCCCTCCATTCTTCTTCGTCCTTGAAATCTTTGCGAAACTTGCATTGTGCAAAATCAATCATGAGGAGCTTAAATACATGGTCTGAAACCTGGTTCACCATAAAATTCCCTGGTTTGGCACCCTCATTGAGGATGCCTCGATCGCCCATGAAGCAGATAGTTCGAATGGCATCCTCGCAGATGCTCTGTCAGGTCTCTCTCGGGGCTTTTTTTTTCCAATATAGGCCAATGAAAACCCCTTAACATATTGTAAAACAATCCCTGGGACATGGGTATACTGACTGATCATGGTAGACTGCGCCGAGGCCGATCCGGATATTGTGACGCACGTAATCAATCGTGGAATAACCACCCCTTGTATGTCCTTGAGAGAATTGTAAACTTTAACTTCTGTATCACAGAGTCTTTTAGCTTGGTGGCTAATGTATGCTTCGTTTTTAGCAGTATCCCACGTCTGCCAATCTGGAGACATCATCTCGTCGTCAGCGTCAAGAGCAGCGAGGAATTTGGAAGCACCATCATCTCCTAAGAAGCGGTGAAACTCATTTTCAACAGGAACAGTCCAAGGACAGATGAGCTCATTCTCTCTAAGTTGAGTGGCAAAACGTCGGTCAAAAAGCTTCAGTACCACGTCGCCTTCAGATGCAAGCTCAGGGTGGTCTAGCCGAACCACCATTACGCAGGAAGGGTGAACGGCTTGAAAACTTGCACAATTTTTGCTTTCACTTAGTAACCATTGAATGGATTTTTGAGGCGTAGTTTGACAGTGTTTCTAACCTCATAATGACACCTGAAGTAGTTAATATCTTCCACAAGTACACCTTCACGGGTAACGCACTCACTCGATACTCTCATGTTCTGTAGTTTTCTAGAAGAACAGGTTGTTTAGCAACTTAGAGATGTCGTGCGTTGAGTCCTTCAAGTGAATATTTCAAGTCGTGATTGTTTTCCAGAGGCAGCAAGTATTAAATAGGCGAAGTCGAATTGGGTTTCTTTGTTCGAAATCTCCTCGAGATTCGCGAATAGCGACATGCTATTTCTTGGAGGCACAGTCGGGCCTGTCCACATGATTCTCAAATAGCTATTACAAAGAACACTCTTCAGAGCAGCAATAACAAATACCTAGAAGAACCCGGGCTCACATTAACGACTTGAGTATAAGCAAGAATTAGAAACCTTGGAACCTTGGAACCCTGGAACCTTAGACCAAGTCTCGTTTCCAAGTAAGTCTACAGGAAACTGCTTACATCGCAACAATTCATTTAAATCTAGATTTCTGATTGAATCGTTGCATATAAAGACACATGCTGGAGTGTTCTGGCTAGCACTTCACTAAATACATTCGCTGTTTCAGAGCACGCGCAGACCGACCCTCATCTGACCCTTCCCACCACGATTCGCTCTCAAATAGTAAGGAATAAATTTGAGGTCCTTCGAGCCCTTGGAAACTTGATTCTCAGGCTCCGTCACGATTTGACCATCCCAGGCCGACGTATCGAGTTCGCACTTCGAACCATTCTCGGCCACAATGGCGATGTAAGAGTCTGGCTCGGATTGCGGCTCCTCCTTTAAAATTGCGTTCAGATCAAGGATTGTACGCTATTGTCATGTCAGAATGCTTCCTAATTGCATGTGTTGTCGCTTGACTCAAACCTTGAAATGCTGGTGTTCCCAGGGGTGATCAATATCCTCGACACAATAGACAATTGGACCGCGCATAACATATGCCACGGGCTGCATAGTCAGAGGATTCGGGCGAACGAACCGAGGCTTCATCGGGCAAGCTAGGCGGAACTTGGGATTTTGTTTTAGCCACTTAGCGTTTAGAATCAGATAGCCGTTTTCGACTTTGAGATTTTCGGGGCGAGGAGCGATCTGACTCAAATGTGATTAGTTTCTGGAGCCATAGACAAGTCTTGGGCTCTATTTACCTCCCATGACGTTGCCCAGCCCGGAATCCTTAGACGTAGCTCAAGATCAACCGGCGGTCCATCGGTGTGAGTTTCAAATTCCACATCTCCATTCCATGGCCAGTCTGTCTTTTGAGTGACCGTCACCGTTGAGTTGGAGACCTTGAGACTCAAAGTGGCTGAAGTATACATATGCACATTCACAACGGCACTCTGTTGGCTTATGGTGTGATACCAGAAATATCCTCCAAGGAAACCCAAAGTGCGAGTGACATTGGGGGGGCAGCAGGCACACTCAAACCACTCATATCGTTCCGACAGATCTGAATCTGAGGAGGCCAACTGGTTCACATAGGTGAATGCTTTTCCGTTTAGACTCATCCCAGTAAGAACAGCATTGTACATGCACAGCTCCATGATATCGGCGTATTGGCCGTTCAAGTCAATCTGATAAATTGTTAGTAGCCACCATCCTATAATAGGAGATAAAACCTACACGTAATAAACGCTCGGCCAGCATCATAACGCCAATAGCTGCACATGTCTCTGCATAGCAGCCGCCTTCATCAGAGCCTTGAGGTAAGAAATAGTCGATACCAAACCCTTCCCACTTCTTCATAGCACCGATTCCGCCAGTGACATAAGTCTTCTTCTCCACCATGTTCGACCATAGTCTATGGAGGGCGGGTAAGAACTTCGTTCCGGTCTCACTCGTAGGTTGGTGGATTCGAACGAGATCGGCGACTGCTGTGAGGAGATACATGGCTCGAACAGAATGCCCCTCTATGGTCTGCTGTTCAGCAATTGGCACATGGGCTTGCTGATACCAGTAGCTTCTTGCAGCGGGATAGCTCATGGGAAGTTCATGCTCGTTTTCACCCCTGGCCTTCGCTTCCACGTCGTAGTAATGGCTTTTCTCTTTCCCACCTTGCTGATTGCCTCTTTCCTCAACGAAGAATTGCGCCAATTTCAGATGATTGGGATTCTGTGTGACCTTGTACAAGCGAAGCAGAGCAAGCTCAATCTCTGGGTGACCTGGGTACCCAGGCAGCTGGCCATCCTGGTCTCCGAAAGTGGCCACGAAAAGATCTACATATTTACAAAGTGGTGCCAACAGGTCATCGTTCTTGTAATAAAGATGATGAGCAAGGGCAGCTTCGATGAGATGGCCTGCATTGTATCTAGACAAAGAGTCACTTAGCAGAACTTGAGTGCATGGTAGCGCATAAGGAATTACCTACAACTCGTGCATATCTCGCAAGTTAGTAAACCTTTTTTCTGGCTCCACAACAGTGTAATGAATATTCAAATATCCATCTGGTTGCTGTGCCCCTCGAATCATCTGCACTAGCTCTTTGACTGCCGCATCGATCTCAGAATCAAAGGAGTCCATCAGCAAGTAACAGGCTCCTTCGATCCACTTGGCCACATCAGAGTCCCAGAATTGATGATTAGGAACTGGATAGACGGTGGGAGGATCATCATAACTTGGATGCCACTTCAGCTTGAAAGCATCATAGCGGCCAGTGTCCTTGAGCATCTTCAGCTGGTGCCTCAGGGTCTGTTTTCGGACGACTTCACGTCGACGCGCCCAAAATGACCCTGGCGCAAAGGCCGTGGCGACAAAGCTCTCCTGAGGATATTCCATGGCTGATCCCAATGCTTCGACTCCAGGATAAGAGTTTCGGATATGCGAGTGTACTTTCTAAATCTATCGAGCAGATTGTGACCCTTATAGCATTACCGGGGATCGGGGATTCTCCCGTCCCGAACTCCCATAAAATCGGAGATTGAGCGAACAGTATCCCACACGTTCCGGCTTCCCTACGAGTTAAGAAGGAAATCGTTGAGAGCTCTCTACTCATTGTGTTAATGCGGTCCCCGAAGCGGGATGTCCTGTGGGATGCCCGAAGGGTCGAACACTCCGGCGGAGTGGCTCCGGCGGGGTGAAAGGCACAAAACATGCTTAAACGGCTTTGATAGTCAAAAAACATGGACGACAGTAGATGGGATAAAGTTTCTTCAACCTGGACTAGCTTGAACGGCAAAGCGCCGAGACCCTGCATGTGGCAACGATTAGCTCCTGAGTATCTGGAGATCTAAGCTTCAAGATCAGGCTTCCGGACCTCCCACTACCTCAAATGTGGGGCTTCCGAGGCTTCACTTGAGCCTTGAGGGTTCATATATACTGGCCAAAGTGGTTGCACGCACAAGAGAAATGCATTTGCAGGTTGCTGCTTCTTGCGACTGTACTCATTTCTGGGTTTATAATGGGCCTCGTCGAAAAGTGTCTTCCCAAAGATGACCGGTAAGTTTTCAACCATCTCGAGCCTCGGAATCGCCTTTCACTGACACTCCCTTGAGTTTTGCGGCATTGTTGCTCTATGGCATGGTATTTTCAGCCTGCTTTAATGGCTATGATGCTGGTATTATGACGGTCATTTTGGCCGACAAACAGTTTATCGATTACTATGGGATTACTGCGAGCAAGTCTGGATTGGTGGCCACTATTCCTTGGGCCATGACTGGTAAGTGAAGGGGCAATTGTAAGGTACGAACTATATAGTAACTGATTATATCTCCTCATTAGGTGTTGCCCAGCTTTGGTTAGGAGGATCATTGGCAGGTTGGCTTGGGCGCTTGTGGGCATTACGAATTTCCATCTGCATCATGATCATCGGAGTGTACGCATTCTGGCCCTTAAATCTCCTGAGACATGACTGATAGAAATTTAGGATTGTGGAAGTTATTCTGAACAACTTTGGCGTCTTGATTCTAGGTCGACTCTTGACGTAAGTTCTTTCAGCTTCACCCCTCGGTCACATCAGCCATGAGACCAACTCTGACTTTCTACAGTGGTTTAGGATTGATTCGGGTGTGTGTATATCGCGACTAATCTCTAAGTCGCCGAATGTGCACCCACAAAGCTACGAGGAAGTTTCGTCGGCACCGTCTCCCAGTTCGGCTACCAACTAGGCACACTCATCGCTTTTTGGACCGGTTACAGAATGTCATTCCATAAGTCCCCGTACAACATTGCATGGCGGGTATCCAACACCGTTCAGATCCCTATCGGCCTAGCGTTCATCTTTGTCTCATTTTGGTATCCTGAAACGCCAGAGAAATCGCTGCATATGCTCAGCCGCGTCCGATCTGGGGCTCCAACTGACGAGCGTATTCGGGCTGAGTTCCATGAACTAGTTGCCTCTTATGAGTTCCGTCGGCGATATGATCCTGGGTATATTGGGTTGTTCAAGGATCCAAGTATGCGGAAACGTTTGGCGTTTGGCTTCTATGCTGCCGGTCTTCAACAGGTGCGTCACTAGGAAGTCTTCAATTATAGATTTTTCTAACATAATTCCATATAGTGTGGTGGTATTGCTTCTCTTACCATGTATGCGACGCTTTTCTACCAAAGTCTTGGATGGGACTCTGGCTCCCAGGCGCTAGCCATCAACGGCATCCAGTCTGTCTTACAGCTACTTATTGTTCTGGTGGACACATTCACCGTGGAAAGATTCGGACGAAGGGGCCTCCTCCTAGCTGGTTTTGCCATCCAGTCGCTGGCTCTTTTGATCATGTCCTGTCTTTGCACTGCGTTCCCTACGAACTCAAACAAAGCCGCCGCTATCGTGGAAGTTGCGATGCTGTTCATAGTTGGTCTCACGTACTGCTGGTCCAATGGTCCCATTGCCGCTGCAGTTGTCTCTGAAATCTTTCCTCGGCATGTTCGAGACAAGGTAAGAAGTGTCGCCACAAAATTCCGATTAACTGTGTACTAATAATCCCAGGGCTTTGGACTTTCGATGCTTGGTCAAACTTCCTGGCTTATCCTGTTGACACAATCCTGGCCATCCTTCAATGCCAAAGTGGGAGGTCATAGCTACTGGTTACTCTTCGCCCTGAATGTCGCCGCCGGAGTAAGTCCAAAAAACTCAGCTTCTTTTTTTCTGAATTGAGATGACTGACTCATTGCAAAGATATCTGTCTACTTTATCCTTCCAGAGACAAAGGGCGTCTCTCTTGAACGGATGGACAAGATTTTTGGAGGTCTTGATTTCGTCGAGGAAGGTGAGATCGATGGAAGCTCTGAGAAGCGCGAGGCCATGGCCATGGTGAAGGAGGAAGAGAAGGCCCCTAGCACGCATGTGGAGAATACGTCTCAGGGACTTGTCTCGGAGCCCCGAGATCTGCGGTCTGAGTATGAACAGGCTTCCAAACCAAAAAGCAGGGTCGCATCCAGTACATTACCGCGAGAAAACTGAAGGTATTTACAATTTAGATCACTGTGATTACTCATGTTCTGCATAAGATGTGAGGCTGCATCATTGGTCTCTTAGAAGTAGAGCCCATTCCTTAGAAAAGATCTCGGTGAACAAGATGCAATGTTTACGAGGCTATCAACATGGACGCTCATATCCGCGCTCGTCAAACAGTAAGAAGATCTCTACCAGCCTCGATTCAGAGATCAGGACTAAAAGATTATGAGGGGATGGTTGTGGAAGAAAGTATTTATTTTCTCGGATGGCATTTATCGGCCTCTTTTGGGAGGCTTACTATGAATGATCAGCATGCTATCTCTGGCTTTTCGAGCGTCGTCTCGGTAGTGATGGGTGCTAGGTGATGTCCAGAAAGATATTTTCCATTTCGCCGTAATGCTAACGCTTGTAAATAAGAGGTATGTAGGCGCCAGGTTACTAAGACCGGCTTTTCTAATGCAAAGTAACGGACCCAAATGTCCAACTTTTGCCATTCAGCCGTTGGTGAGCTTAAATGGCATGGAGAAGTCATCATGGGTGTAATGTTGCCAAGATGTCGCCAAAATGCATATTTGGAGGAACACACGAAGAACCCTTCGCCGCCATGTGTAGCTGTGTCACTCCTGGTCTCGGACAAGGAGACTTGTGAGGTCTAGAGTAGAGAGTTCATACTCTCATACCCCGCTTGACTTTGAAAGGCGTTTTGTTTAGGAACCTAACTTGAAGTCAAGCCCCAAGCATGGGGATGATGCGAGTCGCATTGTGCGGACCAAATCGCTCGGCATGAGAGAGCGACGGCTAGGACCCGAGAGTGGCAAAGGTGTCTGCGAATAGATCGCAGTGGTCGAAATTATCAAAGGATTTCGACTGGGCACATGTATTCGGAGGCATGACATGTCGAACTGGAAAGCTGTAGACAGTCCATTCGGGTTTTAGAAAAGAGGGCACGAGCTCATCGATGGCCGAAAAGATCAATGTATTCCCCGCCGTCATCGTCGTCGTCCTCTTCGTTATCTTCCTCGTTTGTGTCTGAAGAGTCCGTCGATTCCTCGTTGTCGTCTTCATCGTCGTCATCCTCATCAACTGTCGAGGCAGTCTCGGCGGCTGCCGTATCACCAGCGAGGAATCCATATCTATCTCGAAGCTTTTTGCTCAGGAAGTTCAGTGCACCATATTCCGTCTCACCCTCAGCCCGGGATGCGCTACCGAAGAAAGGCAACGACGACGGCTTCTCCGATTCACGCTCAGAGGGTAACCCAAAGTAATTGCTTACCACTGGGGAGATAGCACGCCCATGAGTCATATTGTAAGACACAAAGCGCCTGTCATCGCCCGTGCCGGCAGATATCGGAGCGCTCAAGCGTGAAGAAGCAGGATTCGTGTTAAGATGCAGTGCTGCCAATGAGGTTGCAGGCTCGCCGTCCGGGTTCAGGAACGCTGCACGCGGTCGAGATGTAATCTCTCCAACACCTTCCTCCTCAAGCACCTCGGATATGTCCCCTCCCTGCAGGACCCGAAGTTGAGCGGTATTATACGATTCACACCTGCGTATGTCAGTGCTCTGCTTCGTCATTAAATCTCATTTGTCACTTACAGATCACATTTCAGGCCCAACCAGTGGTATTTGACAACAGATTTGGCTCCACAATCATTACAATATATGAGACCTTTAGTGTCTTTGAACTCAGCGGGCATCGGTTGGCTTTCGATCGTGCGATCTAGATTTCTGAAAGTTGACTCCATGTTCGTGATGGTCTTGCTGCAGATAGGACAGCGGAATGATGTCTTTGAGTACTCCGAGAGACATTTGTGATGAAGACTGTGGCCGCATCGCATTACGACCACTGTCTCTGGTGATGTAAACATGTAATCTCCGCAAATGGGGCAATCGCACTGAGTTGACCGTTCGATACATCTATGAGTGTCTTCGATTGAGATGGGCAAGCAGACGGAGCATGTCTGCGTATCGTCAGCACCCGTGAATGTATCTCAGGGAATGTATGGTTGGAACGTACCTTGCAGTGGAAGAAGTCCTTGCCAAGTCCTTGGCCAATTCGACAAATTCCACAGTCGTAACAGTGATATATGCTCTTCTTACTGTCATTGTCCCAAAGCTTGCAAATATCGCAGTAGTATTGAGCAGTCTGCTCGTCGCAGTGTCTGCAATTTTGTGCTGCAGGCTGAGCATGGCCGCACAGCATACACAACATGTTCTCCGTATCCCGGCGAATGAGAGGATGGTCCTCGACTGCATCATGGCAAAACCGACACGTGTACCATTTTTTACAAATATAGCACTGCAACTTGACATTCCGTTGATAGTGCTGGCAGCCCAAGATGGCTTCGTCGCACTCTTCCGTATCCGGATCATCATCGGCAGCATCGACAACTTCAGCCATTGGTGATTCAGGCTCAACTTTTGGAACATACGTCGGTTGTAAATCGCTGGGGGTAAGTGAGAATTGTATCTCATATTGCGGGATCGACGATGTAAATGTGGGGCTCATTGGTGTTGGGTCTGAGAGCTGTTTCATCTCCGGAGCGGGAGAACTAGCCGGATGGTTTATACACGGGGAACTCAGCATTGGAGACAGCATTGATGGAAAGGCTGGCGGTAAGTTTCGAGAAGAGTTGTAGCTCTCTGTCATCAATTCGTGGACCATGCGGGCTTTCTCGTTATTATTGAGGTCCAGATCCCGGATGGCATGAATCTTCTTCCTTAACCAACCCATTCCATCATCCGCCGGCAGGGACATCTGGCCGAGCTCATCAACGTTCAATATACCGCTTGGCGATCGCCCAACACCATCCAGTCTCAGTCCTAAATCTGTGCCCGATGGCCGCGTCTGGTCCGCCGGTATCTCATTCAGCTGGGATCGTTGACCCTCCAAGGCCGCTGAAAGTACGCTGATATCGTTCTGCACAGGGCCAGTTGGTAGGGCGTTGGTCACCGGTATAGTTTGGCTATCGGCAACCGGGCCATGACGAGACCCTGGTCGTGTGCCTTCCGGCTCTGGCGTTCGGCCATCCATCTCTTTCGGTAAGGTTGCAAAGAAGGGAGGCACAGGTAAAGATCCTGCATCTCCGCTGGTCCGCGCTAGTACCACAGAGTCTTTACCAATATCGAGACCCGTCAAATCACCGTTCTGGTTCGAGTGGGGGTTTGTCGGTTCGTTCGGCGAGGCCACCGGTTGGCCTCGAGGCTGGAATGTGCGGGGAAATGGTGTGCGGAACCCGAGCTCAATTAGCAGCGAGGTGATGAAGCTGCTCATGAAGGGCTGAGGCGAATCAGATTGAATACAATCGCAATCACCTTCAGCCTCTTTCTTTGCAGTGAAGGAGACAGTTAAGGCGCGGAGGTTGGAGGCATGTGACGTCGGGCTGCTGAATCATCATCATCACATGCCCCGCCATGGCCTTTGGAAGTATGAGCCCAACCAAATTTCCATGCGATTTACGCGATCCTACAGAATCTTTAGGGTTTTGTAAGATTGATCTCCAAATTAGGTAATATATGAAGCTCCTCCGGATATTGAACATTCTACTTTTGACTCGGCCATCCCATCACAATTCACAGACCTGCAGCAGACTGCACCCAATCTGATTGCACCTCCTTGGCTCTATGGAGCGAACTGCTTGGTAGCAAAGACATCTAGGAGGTGGCAGATATGATATGGACTATACATCAGAGGCAGTCTTTCTCCACTTGATTCGTGGTGAGTGGTGCAATGCGACAGAGGGCGGTAGTAGGATCATAATCTGCCTAGGACAGACGGTCAGCCCCAGTAGTCTCTCGGGGATCCAAACTCGACGGTGGTAAGGCGGCCGGATTGCAGAGGAAGGGAGAAATTGATGCTCGTCTCCCATTCCGGAAAGCTGCCTCGTGGGTCTATCCCTCTCAATGTCTGCCCAAATGGAGGTACAGAGGCCCAACGTAGGATTAAATCGGTAGTGCGGCGAATCAGATGGGCATCATGCCACCGTCTCTTAACTGCAAGGGTCCCCTTCACTTCAGACACGTCCCTAGGCTCTCATTCAGACGCTCCACTGTCAAGTTGAGTTGGTCGTAGGCACTTTTCCGCAGTTGGTGCTCTGCGTTGCCAAGTCCCAGGCTTCGTAGACTAATTCGCAAGTCAGCGATATTCATCTCCACTTCCGTGCTGGGCAGGGTGTGATGGGCAACTTACATGCGACTCTCTTTGGCAATCTGCGGCAGTTCCCAATACCGAGATAATAGCAAGTTCTTGAGAATCCGGTGTTCCAGACCCGTCATGTCGGCCGCACGTTCGAGAAAGCGGAGGGTATTTGCGATTCTCAACGGGTTGAATTCCGCGGGTGGAGATGCTCGAAAGGCCGTCCTCAAGGTGGTTCGAAGAACATGCCGGCTGGGAGTCGCATATCTGATGGCCTTTAAGCCTTGTCGGTAAAGATGGCGATATGCATGAACGACTTCTTGCTGGTTGACCAGCGGTCTGATCTGACAAGCGCTCATAGTGGAGTTGTAGCTTGATTTGTCTGGTTCGTTCCGCGTTGGCTGGAGCTTCACTTTCGTCGGCCTCAGGCAACGCTAGTCTCCTTCGGGACAGGTGACTTTGGGCCGCAATCGCTTCGTCTTCGCATTTTCCCCCACTTGCTTGGGATGAGAACCTGCAGTGTTCGTGCTTTGCTCAACTTCTGTCGACCTGGCTCCAGTAGCTAATAAGACGTGTTCTTCTGCAACGTGCCGGGCATCTCCATTTGTTTCGCGCCTGTCACGAACCCTGAGTACCCTGAGTACCCAGTGAAACCCAACCCCAACCCCAGTTGTATGAACTGACCGCCCGTCCCTGCGAGTCTACGCTCCTCTTCTCGACTTGCACTCCCTCGAGTCACCCGCGACGATCTATAAAACATGAGTTGAAGTGAACTTGTTGCCAGGCTGCGTCCAAAGCCGACTTGAGAAGAAATGGCCCGGGTCGTAAGAAGGGCTATGGCAGCTTCGGCTCGGCGCGCGCCCACTCGCGCTGTCCAGAGGCGAGCTCGCAAGCATAAGGTGATCATGGAGACGGTCACTCAAGAGAAGAAAAAGCTGCGGAGCGTGGTATGTGTTTAAGGATCGGTTTTATTTGTTGGAACGATCTCTAAACAGGCGACAATAGATCTGTTTCGAAGCTCAGGCGCCGACTGGGTATACATTCATCCCAGCGGGCAACCCGCTCCTGACCACCTCGTGCAAGGAGCGGTGTCGAAAAGATGGACTTCAAGTCTACGCGGTCTCGGTAAGATATAAACGCCTTTTGTCTGGGCTCTCTTCCCGCATGTTGCTCAACTAGACCAGACAACACCTCATATGGGTACACATAACCTTTCGCAACATGTCCATAGGATAGGGTATCATTTCCCAAGCACAGTTGTCGCGGCGGCTTGCTCAGAGCTGGGTCTATACCTTACGAGTGCCGGGAAAGCAGTGCCCTTCCACACACTTGGCACTCTACAAGAGAGTCCCCCATCGAACTCCGAGGTTGACCAGATTACAATCAACACCGAGGCAAGAGATGCAATCAGAGACTTGTTTCCCAACATTCCCGACAACGATCTGAATCAAATTATCAAGACGGCTTTTCAAAAGGTAAGTCCACTGCGAAATTACATGAGGCGAATGGATGAGAAAGATCGGAGGTACCTGATATCTATATCTACGGTGTCAGGGTCAACGGAAAGTCGGCACCGCATCCGAGTTGCCTTTGGCTCGCAGAGCACAACTGGCAGTAGTGGCGCACATTCGTCACCTCTACACTGATTATGATCGCCTTTTGAAACAGAAATCATTTCATGAAGCTAGATCGGACGTGGAGCAAGTGACATTGGCCAAAGTCATTGCATGGCGTGGAGATGATGAAAATGGACAGACAGCTCTGGAGGATGTCTTCCGCGAGGTTATCGTTATATCCGACGATGATGATGACAGTGAAACAGAAGAAGAAGGGCTTGTACCAGCAGGCTCTAGGGATCGCAGCGTGGAGATTTTCTCTAAAAATGGCGGGACCCATGAGATCCAAACTCAACCGATCAGCACCGTGCATGTTACAACCCAGGATCCATTGCGAGAGCAATCTGAGGAAGCCGCGTCTGGATTCCGGATTGTCACCAGGGTGCCCGCCCAGAATGCCATCAACCGACGTGGATTCAACAGATATCAAGCCTGGAATCGCGCACTGAATAGGTATCGAGCCGAAGCCAATTCTACTGTACAGGCTCCAATTGGGGGTGCCACCTCCAGTGACAAGCAGAGTCCACGGTATGGGAAACGCCCTGTTGTTGTCCAGGATATGCCAGATCCTCCTAGACGTCGAGACATCACAATCCCCTCCATGGAGACTGTTCCCAAAATTTTGTCACGCCCTGTCTACGTTGACAATTCAGGGCAGCGGTCGCTTGCCATCCCAGCAACGGGTCCTCCATCCGGGAAGAGCCATGTAGGTCCTCAAGAAAGACGTCCGCTTCTGGAACCCCAGCCGGTGATTGCCCAGTATGAATCCAGTGGGCGACCACTTCTACCACCACTAACCACACAGAAACCACATGAATCTCGTCATTTGGGTGCGAGAAGCTACCACACTGCTAATCCTGGCTACTCCCAGGGTATGTCCTACCCGAACACAAGTTCCCATACTCGTTTGGAGAGGATTCCCTTATCACTCAATGAAGCAGACGCGCCCGTGTTTGTGAGCGGGCCGCAGGAGCTTCACTCAAATAGGGAGAGCCTGTTTGGACCCCGGCCTGATCTTGCCGGTCCTCTTCATCCCAGGACTGGACCAAGTCGTGAGGATCCAATACCTTCAATTGAACTGATGGAGCCTCCTGGCCTCGCCGATAAGCGCTGGGCCGATGGCCGCTTAGTACACATGACCAACAGGATGTCGCTTCGTTCCGTAACTCCAGGCCATTCCAAGGGTGAGACCTCGCGGCATGCCCATGCTGTGGCCCCAGGCAGCTCAGAGGATCAAAACTGCAAGAGGAGACGACTTTCGCACCATGCTGCGGGCGCTGTAAACCCACGCCTCAATGACTGGAACCCAAGACCTATTGGAAATCCAATTCCGGAGGAACCGCGAAGGCTATACCGCCGTGATGAGATTAT
The DNA here is from genome assembly GCF_028827525.1 of Penicillium daleae. Classification (NCBI taxonomy): domain Eukaryota; kingdom Fungi; phylum Ascomycota; class Eurotiomycetes; order Eurotiales; family Aspergillaceae; genus Penicillium; species Penicillium daleae. Next base: position 1,343,058 of record NW_026623157.1, on the reverse strand, counting down.
CCAGCCAGAGCCTCATTTGCAGGATAGGACCTATCTCCGTCGTGATTTTCCCCCACCTGCAGAACAACCTCTAGCTATAGGACACCCACGGCAGAGAAATCCCGCCCCTTTGGTTCCATCTCAGGTCAGCTTGAGTGCCAGGCCCCCTCTAGATCGGACGCGTATGGCCGAGCCCTATAGGCCAGTTTCCATTCATACACAGACAAGCCTTCCTGGTTACAACGGCATTATTCCCTCTAGTGATCGCACCATTGGGCCACCAGCAGGTGTTTCTTACGCGGATGTCCGTCCTGCTTACTATGGTGATCGTAGTCCCCATTTGGACCGTGCGCGGCCTACCACGCTCGAAGAACAACGAGCGCCTCTTTGGAGATCTCGTACTGATGCCGATCACACCGTGGTCCATTCTGCTCCCTCCAACGGGAAGCTGTACGCCGATGACTTTGTTCGTCACGTTGATTACCGAGAGGCTCGCCCCGTGCCAGTGGAATACTATCTCCCGCGGTCGAGACATCAACCACTCCCGCATGTGGAAGAGGATCGTGGCCAACCGGCACGAACAAGGATTTCTGACCTTCATGCCCCTCAAGATCTTTCTCACCTTCAGGGCCCGACAGAAACCCGTCATCCTCGAAGTCCACGGGTGGCATTAGCTTCTCACGACCAGGGCCCTCGTCATCCCAACGCCGGGTCCAGCCCGCGTGAACTTCATAGTAAACCCAGCGGTGCTTCTCGTGACAGACGCCCAGGTAGTGGGCTTGGCGCGCCGCGGTAAGCCCTTGCGGGACTGTTGTCTCATGCTCACACTTCTAGTCTTTTAACTGGCCCTGCTGGGACTAACATCATCGCAGACGCATCCATGACCCGCGGTCGTTTCAAATGGTCGAGCAAAATCGCCCCATCTATGTGCAACGAGTCGAGTCGCAGCCACCGTCGCACTATCCCGTCCCGGATGGACGGCCCATTGTGATTGTCGATTAACGAAGAGAGCAAGAGGACTTGTTTCCAGGGCGTTTTGAGAGTTCCCGGATTAGGATTGATGCATTTGTCACGCACGCATTTGTCTATGATACCCATATGCCCATTCTTGTTAGAGTGCCTGCGATCATGATTCTTATAGGATGCCAAGTTCATGCCTTCATCTTCGGCATGTTAATACCAAACTATATACTCTCTTTGTATATTCCTGGTCGAAATTTGTAGATATCAGGGTATGTTCGATATGGCTAGACAAATTCTGAAATGTCCTCAAAAAGGTTGATAGGATTTAATGTAGGAATGCGAAAGGTATATTGCGCTTGTGATACAGTTCTTCTCCAGTGTACAGGAAGCCCGCGATCAAGTCTTCCAAGTACATCTGAAGATACAGCACTCTCTTGTGTGAAGATATTCCGACTTCCATGTAAACCACTCCCTCACTTCGTTTCGGTTCTGTTCGGGGGAAGCCTTTCACGCTGGTACGGCCCAAGAATTGTCTTACACGCTCATGGTCTGTCCATCAGCCTCGCCCGTATTCACCGTCTTGCCGGTCTTCTTGATCGCGGCCAGCACGGTATCGTACGAGACAGTGGGTTCGGTGGTAATGTTTGCCGTCTGGGATTCGAGGCTGACATCGAATGTTTTGACGCCTGTAATCCTTGAGTGTGAGTAATAAAAGACAGCAAAGGGAGAGCCAGTCAGTGGATCGGCAGGGGATCGACGCAGGTCGGAGCACGGGAATCGGGGTATACAGACCTTCCAGACGCTTCAGGACTCGCTCGACGGCACCAGAGCAGCCGCCGCAGGTCATGGTCACATTGAACTTGTACTGGTGGTCGGACATGGCTGGGACAAGGGGAAGTTGCAAAGAGTTGGAATTGTTCCGCGGGGCTGCGGGGAGATAAAAAGGCGGAAGCGGAGGTGACCCAAAGGAGGGGAAAAGAAGGAAAGAGGATTACGACGAGAGAGAACGATGGCAGTGGTGAGACCAGCTGGCCTGATTTGCATTATATAGGACCACAGTAGTATATACCTACATGGTTCGTATTAGTGACTACTTGACAGGGGTACGACTATCCTCATGTTTACACTTTTTGGTGTTTTTGTGTTTTGTTATTATTGATCGCATTCCCGTCGCAATTTGTCAGAAAACTAGTTCGAGCCATTTCCGCGATTGGCCCATTCGACCAGTGGATTTGCAATGTGATTCAATAAGATTCATTAGATTCGCACTGTCAGCAGCACGCCATTCTTCTGGGAATTGGATCGTGATGCATGAACTATGTACACTCATCGAACGCAATAATCGCGCCCTGTTCGACGCTAAAATCCCGCGGCCCGCCGCTTCTTTTTGGATTTCTGGCTCTTTTTCGTCTCGCGTGCTCCGAATTGTCCGCGCTCCATTTGAGTCATCGGTACTTCGTCGACTGTCAGTTGACTGCTCGGCAGTGGGAGCGCTGGTAGTGCGTCTGCAGGCTGACTGCCCCAGGTTCGAATAGAGGGTGCAATGGGAGTACCAGGCAGGGATGTGGCCTCGGGCACCGTTGGCTGTTGCGATCTTCTTCGTGACCGGCTCCTTCGGGGTAGACTCGGTCCTCCTGTACGTCGTGCCTCTTCTTCTTCCAGCATCTGCGAGGTCTTTTGCCATTCATATGCTGCTGGATCGGCGCCCGGTTTCCAGTGAGATAGCAAGTTGGCCACATTCCGGGCCATAGGGCGAGGCGGTTTGAACGTGGTAAATGCAGATAGGCCACTGTAGGATGGGGTCATAGTTTCTTTCGAAGAGTTGCTTGATGGTCGCTGAGAGCTAGTTGCTCCCACGCTCGTTATCTGACTGCTAGGCAGTTGTGAGGATGGCAAGCTCTGACTTAGATTCTGTGAGGACATTGGCCCCTCCCCCGCAGCTTGATTCTCGCCCGTAGTTTCCATCTTTTGCGGCGTATCTTTGGGACTTGGCGGGTTGGATATGCGGACGATCCGTGATAGAAGTAGATCAAGTGCAATCCCACGAACGACTCTCTCTTTCGTTACGCATGTGAACCGAGGGATGTCGTGTGAGACGCTGGTCACCCACCCTTCCACCAGCTGATCGTAAGTGCTCAGAAAATCCAAGCTTGAAGGTCCACCTGGAGAGGTGGGTGGCAATCCATGGAAGGTCTGTGAGAAAGTCTGCGGCAGGATCATATATCGAAACGGAGCCCAGTCATCAGGACTCTCGGGTATGATGGTTGAGACTAGACGCGTCAAATGATGGGCGGTGTCATCAATATCCTCCAGCACGGGTCGGCCAAGATTAAGCTCAAGCCTGTAGTGCATTCCCGTTAGTTTATTCGAATAGAACATGCTCACGCAAGGCTACTTACATCGTTTCGGTTGCGACCCACTCCTCTAAGCCGTCAGTCAGGTTATTCTCCCGAGCGAGGATGAGCTGATCAAAGGTAGATCCCAACGAGACAGAGCTGTCGGGACTTCTACCAACTACCAGATTGGCCACGGCAGACGCATATATAGACGTCAAGTCCAAGGTCCACTGGAGATCCAGATCGGAATCAATGGTGAGCTTTTGGTGAACAGCCGCAAGGGGAGGGGCAACGGTCTCATCCCAGTCATCCACGATAAAGTTTTCATCATTCATCTCTGTTTTCTTCTTGGGGGCATGATGTCGCTTCTTCAGACGCAGAACCTTGCTAGTCTCGAGATGCATCTCATCCTCTGCCTCAGGTTTTCCATCTGGTAGCCTGAAAAGGCTCTCATGAACGGCAAGTGATGAATCAAGCCAGAAGAGCTTGGTGAGCTTGATATCCGGGTTGTAATACGATTTCCCGACGGATGCAAGGGTGTGGCCGATTTCACGAAACAGCAAGGTTGAGTAGTGAACAGGCTTTTCTTTCTCGACCGAGGACTCACTGACTTCCATTGGCACATCTAACAAGAAAGGATCCGGCACAGGAACCATCTCCGTGGGCTCGTCTGCAAGAAATGGACACGGGAAGACTTGGACAAGCTCGGTAAGCTTGGAATAGACAACCATATGCAATTCTAGTTCAGTTAGTATGGACTCAAACACTAAGTCATATTGTAAAATATTTAGCATACCTCCACTGATCAGCAGATCACTCAACCGTAGTGTGGTGTCTTCAGAGTCTCTGAAATGACGCCAGGCCAAGCGGGGGCGAAGTGACGTTCTTGACCCATACTCCTTTGATGGTGCAGCGGTAGCATCAAACCACAGCAGCCGAGAGGTAGTAAGCACAAAAAAGTGAGCCACATTTTGGGTGCTTCGTTGTAGATCTAGAATCCACTCGGACTGCTTCGTCATGCTGAGCTCAACGACGTTGCTTTCAATCTCACCCTCCGCTAGTCGGTAGAGCATGAGGCAACGTCTATCAGAGACTAGAATGGTTGAGAAATCGATGACCCATTCGATAGATGCCCAGCCATCGTGCCGTGGGCGAGTGGAATCAGGCTTATCGTCCATCTGGGACAAGGTGCCTTTCTTTCCACACGTAGCAGCCCAAGTGGCTCTTCGTCGTCGTTGTCGACCGGATATGTCCCAAATGCTCCAATTACCTCTAGTGTCAACTATAGCGAGCTGCCGCGGATACCATGGGTTGAAGGTCACATCGGCATGGGGGAATCCGCCAGTGTGCGAATTCGATATGTCAACTACGGGATTTGCATCGAGCCGGGAATTTCGAAGGGGAGCTGAGAACGCAGCCGTGTCATCGTCCGGGATGTACATGGGCACTGGGTCTCGATGGTATAGAGGCCGGAATATTGTGGTCGCATCTTGCAGGCGCGCGGCCATCCACAGACTCTTCTCCTCTAACGGCCGCGCGAAGCAGATGTGCTGAATGGGGGCTCCCCGCTTGGACCACTCAGTAACCTCTGTGTTGCCGATGCATGGTACACGTAATGCAGTGCCCTCCAACGGTAGCTCTGCCGTCTCGTCTGTCAATACTCGGAATGAGATCGTATTGCCACACTCCCCAGTTACCGACGCCGCGATTGCGATCGGTACTCGACCTCGTTTGTCTTCCGCGCCGTGATACGTCGCATAACCCAGGTCGAGAAGGCAAGATACTTGTGGATCACAAATATCGCTTGCATTTAGAACAACTTTCGAAAAGGCGTCATCTCGAAGTGATGACCATTGAGAGGCAAGCTCGGGGAGAACGTGGGGAATGAGTTGCGAATCCGCCGTTCGAATAGGTTTGGACGAGTTCTGGGTCTGGGAAACAGGATCAGGGGCCGGCACAATCGTTGTTGTAATCCCAGTGTATGATATCGGGAGATTTCTTGCAAAGGAGCGCGAAAATGTCCACGTTTGTGTCTCAGCGAGATAGATAGCTCTTCCTACGTGCCCATAGTGTAGAGCACTCTCGGGGTGTTCATCCATCGGATCTTGCTATGCTCCGTGCAGTTAGCGCAAGACCGGACCGGAGCATGTCGAGAAAGCTCTCAGAACATCAATCGTTCTAAAGTATTGCGGAGGTCGAAAGGGACGAGTATGCTACTGCATCTCTTGACGTAGTGTTGGTGATCCGGCTGAAGTCCGAAAGTTTTTTGGCTGCTTATCGATAAGCCCGCTTTCTGTGCTCGTTGCGCCGCAACCCAAAACACCCGCGATCGTCAACGCGTCAAGTTCCTTCTTGTCACCCACCACGTCGCAAACTTCGCCCATCAGACCATCTTGATACCATTGATACTATACCTCCGGTGATACATAGCCATGGCTGCTCCATTTGAGCCCTCCCTCTCGACCAGTGGCATGCGCCCTCCCCTCGCCTCGGCAGACGCCCCCTCCATGGCCGACTCTCTGCCCAGCATCAATTTCGGATTCGAAGACTTGCGCAATCGCATGGCGCAATTTACCGCAAAGTTTGACGCATTCATCGAGCGAGGTCGCAAGCGGGTTCTGGAGGAACGAAACCAGTTTCATATCAATCTCGCCGAGCTGCAAGGTATATTAAAGCAATCATAGGGGGCGCATTCCACTAGGGCAATAGCTAACTCAACACACAGAGGACGAACGAATGCGCGAGCGAGATATCGAAATAACCAACTTGAAGGTCCAAACCCACGACCAAACCCTTCAGAAGGAGGCCGCGGAGGCAGCCGAAATGCACGCTGCAATCTCTTCGATCACCATGGAGCGCGATGCGCGACTCGCCAAGCGCGATCGCCTGAAGCAACAGATCGCAGAAACGCAAAAGGCGATCAATCAGAAGTTGGAGGCACAAAAGACACATGCGAAGCACCTGGATGCACAATCTCGACTCAATTTTCCGGAATTGGAATTTTGGCAGGATTATCTATGTTTACGGATTGAGGGCGCTGGTCGTGAGGACCGGTTGAAGTTTGTTTACAGCCACCTTCTGGAGAAAGACTGGGAGGCAGAAGCCTGGTTTGAACTGGGCACTGCCAGTCGTGACTACGAGGTATTGCACACCAAGCCCAAGGTCAATAGGGATGCCTTGGAGCGTGAGGTGGATCTGGTTAACGATGATCGAGATTTCGGGGCATTCCTCAAGCGGATGCGCAAGCTGTTTATGGAAACGATGAACTGAAGGCGGATGGTTTTGTCCTTAAAGATATCTGTTTATGACATTCATGAGGTAAATTAATACACAGGGATCATTGTGTTCATTGAGGTCGTCAAAAAGTACGTAGACCAGCACCGGCACCGAGGCGATATGATGAAACCATGCTCAGCCGCCAGTTGCCTCACGGTAGAAAGCGACACTCCTATTGGCACCGGCGGTAGCGAAGCATTCGGATCGGGCTGTCTTTGGAAGCCACTTGGCACTCCAGACTGCCTTCTCAGTTTCAGAGTGTGTGGCAACACACATCTTTGTATCAATTGACCAGACTTTGACTTTGCCATCGAAGGAACTGTCAAGCTCGTTAGAAATATGCACCATTCGGCGTCCACCGAACTGAAACCACTTACCTGCTCAGAAGGTACTCGCCTGAGCTGCTCCACGACAGAGACAGCACCCAGGCCGCGTGGCCAGAGAGATTGGCAATCTGTTCACCAGAAGAAGTGTCGTAGAGAACGATAACCTTGGAATCTCCCGCTGCCGCAAGAATTCTACCACCGGGAGAGAACGCCACTGCACGCACGGGTTTCACCAGGCCTAGACTTTTCGTTAGATTTGGTGGGGTCATGAAATTCAAGAGTCGTGCGCACCTGATAGAGAGAACGGCATGCGGCCAGTGTCTGTGAGGAAGATGTAAACAGCACCATTTTCATGACCACTGGCAATAAAACGGCCATCGGCAGACTGGAGATGTCAGCAGAAGCCATGGTCAAGAGCTGCAACTAAGGACCTACCAGGTCGATGCATGTGCCGAAGCTGCCCTTGGTTTCATGGTCTCTTATTTGGGCTCCACCTCCACCCAAGTCCCATACGCCGACACGACCATTCTCAGAGACACCTGCAAGATACTGGCCGTCTCCGGACAAGGCAATGGCCCACGGATGAACCTTCTTCAGGATGTCTGTCGACTATGGTTAGCACTGATGTGACCCCTCGTCATGGAAGCATAAATGTCTCTTCCGTACCTGTAGTCGCAGTATCTGCCGACCAATACCCATCTTGGGAGTACCAGGCCTTGAGATTCCCGTCGAATCCAGCAGTGATGGCTCGAGAGCCGTTGGCGTCAGTCACGATGTGGTGGCAGCCCAGTGGGTGAGCTGCATCAATGGACTGGATCAGCGGAAACTCCGTATCAGTAGTCGAATGTATCTTGATGGACGGGGCCCCCGATACAGACAGGACCTGCTTCTCGGTCACTGCCAGAGAGAAGATGTCGACCGGGTGCGCTGGGCCTCGGTCAGCTCATATCAATTCATTTTTAAGATCTTGCCAACCCACCATTGTCGGCTGAGCCCCACGTAAGGTATTGTCTCGACTAGACAAGGTTAGCAGCGATGCAAGCTCATAGGGGTTCTAATTGGACGGTACCATGCCGAGTTCAGTCTCAACGTGAAGAACTGGTGTTCCAGGTTCAAAGTGCAACGACCCTCACGGTTCTGTTATGACGTTGGGAGCCCGCGACTTCGGGGACGCTGTGGTTCCGCCTTCGCGCCTCAGGCGAACACAAAAGATGCTGAACAAGTACGCTTCTACAATTCTACAAGCTGACAAGAACTATACTAGCTTTTTCCAATCTACTCCACGGGTATAATTGAACAGAAATAAATTTTTCAAAAGGGCCATTACGACCAAGATCTAGAATATAGCGAATTCACGCTTTTTTTCCCACGTAACCAGACGCCAGATGCCATGCAGCAGATATATCCACAACCAATTCCTAGAAATACACAATGCGCTTCGGGTCTGCTCCACGAAGCCTGCTCCAACCGGCCTTTCAACGAGGAGATGAGAAGGCGCACCCCTGTTTAATGTTCGATCGCATCTCATGCGGCTTGCGCCGACTTCCAGGACTGCTTAATATCTAGAAAAACCGACTAGTTAGCGTTCAGGTATTTCGCAAGAAGTCCAGGCAGCGCTTTCGCTGCAGATTGCCACTCGACATCTCTCCAGGTAGATCAATGCCGAGCGTCCCGGACTCTGGTTTGATGGGATTGAGATATCCGTTGTGTACCTTTCACGCAGTGGGGACACAACACATGAGCCCGCTTGACCTGGCCGCAGCCAGGGCACTTGTTGAGATTCTGCACATCCTTCAAGGCTTTTCCGGCCATTTGGCGATGGCGTTTCTTCATGTGCGAGGTCTTTTTCTTGGGAACAGCGCGAAGCACAGACTCCCAGAGGTCGGCGAGCAGCGGAGGAATCGTAATGGAGATGGGCAGGGCGAAGGAGGCGGTAGAAAGGAAGCCGAGCGGAGGCAATTGGGGCAGAGCCCTTCGGAGAGGAAGAGAGAGGGCCATGTCGACTCAACGTAGAGAAGAGAATTCTCGTGGAGGCAAAAGTGCGGAGAAATCGACGAAGCTTTTGAAGGTCGAGCCTGCCTCTTTTGGGCGGACTCGTTTTGCACCAGTTCGGGGCAGGCACGCTAGGCCCGATTGGGAATAGCGCACCCCTGAGTTCGATAGGGAAATAACAACGCCGAACTTAAGGGGCTCTCCAAGCATCTTCACCTTGGGGAATTAGTTCAACCTATCTTGCTGGTTTCGGTCTTGGTCCTGTTCTCATCCCACCTCTCCTCCGTCATTCTTCAATCTCTCCATCTCCAAATATGGCCGCCGCTACCAGCGCTGCTTCGGCTCAACAGCCCACCGTCTTCCCCCACAGCCATGTTGGTTTCGACAGCATCACCTCCCAGATCGAGCGGAAGCTGTTGAAGCGTGGTTTCCAGTTCAATGTCATGTGTGTCGGTATGTATGCTTCTGTGTGCTTACTCTGAGATCTCGAATTGACGTCTTCTTCTTTCCCTTTGCGTATAGGACAAACTGGCCTGGGTAAATCGACTCTGGTTAACACCATCTTCGCATCCCACCTGATCGACTCCAAGGGTCGTCTTACCCCCAATGAGCCCGTGCGCTCCACCACCGAGATTCAGACTGTTTCGCATAGTATGTGTAACCCGTGAAGGATGTGGAGGATGCTTCGGACGCGAAATGGGGACCGCGACGGCTGACGACGTGGCTATAGTCATCGAGGAGAACGGTGTCCGCCTCCGCTTGAACATTGTCGACACACCTGGCTACGGCGACCAGGTCAACAACGACCGCTGGTACGAGCATTCCCCGCATATGCTCTTCGATTTTAATTCGAATGCGGTTGTATTCTATAGATTGATACTGACGTGGCACTAGCTGGGACCCCATTGTCAAGTACATCAAGGATCAGCACTCGGCATACCTTCGCAAGGAGCTTACTGCTCAGCGTGAGCGCTATATCCAAGATACCCGTATCCACTGCTGCTTGTTCTTCATCCAGCCCTCCGGCCATGCGTGAGTCTTGCCTTGCTTCCTCCACCCGCAGGTTATAACTGCCATTGAGTCGACCTGTGCTAACTCGGAACCCTTTCCACTCTGCAGCCTCAAGCCCATCGATATCGTTGTCCTGAAGAAGCTGTCCGACGTCGTCAATGTCGTGCCCGTCATCGCTAAGGCCGACTCTCTCACCCTCGAGGAGCGTCAGGCTTTTAAGGAGCGCATCAAGGAGGAGTTCGCTTTCCACAACCTGAAGATGTACCCCTACGATAACGACGAGCTGGATGATGAGGAGCGTGCTATCAACGCTCAGATCAAGGTATGCGACTATACCATGCGCAGCCGTTTCCCAATCCCCAGTCTAACCAATCCTCATACAGGACATTATCCCCTTCTCCGTTGTCGGCAGCGAGAAGACCATTGTTGTCAACGGCAAGCAGGTTCGCGGTCGCCAGAACCGCTGGGGTGTCATCAACGTTGAGGACGAGAACCACTGCGAGTTTGTCTACCTGCGCAACTTCCTGACCCGCACCCACCTGCAGGACCTGGTTGAGACCACCAGCCAGATCCACTACGAGACCTTCCGTGCCAAGCAGCTGCTGGCTCTGAAGGAGAGCAGCGCCGCCGGTGGCCACTCTGGTGGCACTCGGCCCATCAGCCCCTCTGCGGACCGTGAGCTCAGCCGCAACTCCCAACGGGCGGCTATGAACGGCTACTAATTCCCCTCCCTCCCTCTCTCGGATGGTGTTGCGGTCGTCCATGTTGGAGTGAGTGCTTCCTGATATGCGTTCGGTGGTAACAAACAGACATCCTCTCTCCCTCCACGGGCAAGGCTCTCATTTTCCCCTTCTCCGAAAATTTACTGTCCTTTCGACGCCAGCAGGCCCTTGCAGATATCCCTTTTTTTTCCCTTTTGCGTCTCTACGTTTTTGTCCTCAACATTTGTATTACCTCGAAGAACTCGAAACCCTTCGATTTCCATTGGGCTGTTTCCTTTTTTTCCTCGTTATTCTCTAGGATTTTTGTATTGCCGGGAAAAAGAGTCTGGCATCCAGCGCTCGTGCCATTTGGTCTTTTCCATGTACTTAGTTTCCTTAATTATCCCTGATGAGAAAGTCTTATTCTTGGACCGTTTCTCTTGGTGGCGGGGCCATGTGCTGTCCCAGTGGCATATTATTCGCATATAATGCTGTAATTTAATGTTCATTGGCTTTGCCAGCCCGGTCTGTACGAGGATTCAAACGCTGGACAATACTATGTTCTATATGGTAAATGGTTTTCAGAACCGCGTTCTTTATTGCGGCGCACCGAAGCGGCCACCATCGACAACCCAGTCCCGCAGCTCTGCGTAGGCCTTCTCCAGATCGTCGTTCACCACAATCTTGTCATGGGCACCGGGCTGCTTGGAGAACTCCAGCTCGTTAACTGCCTGGTCCAGACGCTGGCGCAGACTGTCTGTATTTCCGAAGATCCAAAATTAGCGCAAGATCATGACATAACGTACAATTTAAATTAATTCTCAGAGTGCACAATTACCTTCAGTCTCGGTTCCACGAGAGCGCAACCGACGCTCCAACTCCTCCATAGAAGGAGGAGCCAAGAAAAGGAAGCGGGCGTTGAGATCGCTGTTCTTCACCTGCTTGACGCCCTCCATCTCGATGTCGAGAACACAGATGCGCTGCTTCTCGGCCACGTCCTTGACTGCTTGCTTCGACGTGCCGTAGTGGTTGCTACCGAATTGGGCTGGGGAAGTGGTTAGTCCTGTAATTGTAGCCGAAACTACGGTTTGCAAGGCAATGTCACAGACCGTGTTCAATGAAGCCGTTCTGCGCGACTAGATCCAGGAAAGCCTCCTTGGTTACAAAGTTGTATCTTGACAAGCGTTAGCACGCGATCGAAGCTTCGTCTGTGGTTCTTTTCGTGCTCCCTCACTCTCTGCCATCTTGCTCGCCAGGGCGGGGCGCCCGAGTAGTGTTGGAAACGCTGAATCCGAAGCGTTCTATGCAATTGAATAATTAGTTAGAAGGTGGTCGAGTATTTGTGGAGGTTGTCGAGGCATTGCTTTACCAGGGTATTCCGCGAACAGGCGCTTGAGGAGTGTCGACTTTCCACAGCCTGATGGGCCACTGATCACCACGGGGCGGAACTGGGCTATTGAGAGCGAAGCAGTCAGTCATCATCCTTGGACTTGTTCGGATTGAGCGTGGGATAGAGATAGGATGAGTCGGAGAGGTATGAATGCGCCAGAGGAAAGGGGGGCTTGAGTATCATACAAGCGTTGGTAGCCATAGTAGAGACGAAACGGTTGGCACAAACGAAAGGTTTATAAGAAGCTGACAGGGCACGAAAAGCCGCCAAATGATTCATATGAAAGTAATTGGGAAAGTTGCGACAGAGCGAAAAGCACAGAAAGTGGACTACGAAAACGATTGTCCGGCAGAATACAGGCGGTGTGGATGACGAAAGCGCCCGATCTTCTATTCGAGGCCGATTCTATACAGGCAGAGAGAGACAACAAATACAGTAACCGCCCTGGAATAATCCCATAATTGGACAGTGGAAAAGAAATCGCACAATTTGTGCTATCGCTATGATTTCGCTGGTCCTGGATGACTGCCACGTCTCATCGTGTTCCTGTCTCCAGCCTCTGCTTCTTGCTCCAGGAAATTGGACCACAATTCGGCTAGGGTTTCCTTGCTGGATGCCCCATTGTCCATGAACTCGGTGGCCAGGTTTGGCGTGCTGGGTGTGCGTAAAGGTGTACCAGGGATTCGAAGCTTGCCGGGGACATTTGAGGTTCCTGGTCGAGCCAGACCTGCTTGCTCGCGTTGTTCTGTAAGGGCGCTTAGCAACCTGCAAAAAGAGTACAATGGCTATCAATAGCTGAGCTTACCATCATCCCAACCCAGTAAAGCTGCAATGAGCTGCAGGATCTGGAACTTCTTTGGATCTGACCGGTCGAGTGCAAGGAAATGTAGTAGATGGTTTGTTACAATTTGCCTGGGATCCCGAATTGTTAGCAAGAATTCCGTTCTTCTGGCGGTTTGAGAATTGGACGTTTAAGGAGAATGAGAGCTTACCGGTCCACATTGTCTTCTGGTTTGCCCTTCTTAAGGAATCGCAGTGCTTTCGTTAGATGGTCATTGAGCGTCACCGCTTCATGCCGTAGCTTGCCGATAAGAAGATTCTTCTCCTTCACCTCCTTTTCGAAGGGTCGCACCCGCTCCAACTCCGCCTGGGCCGTGAGAAGGTTCATGTCAGCGTTCTTCGCTTGTTCCTGCGCTTCTCGCAAGGACTTTCTCAAGTCCTCGAGTTGAGCATCGGAGCTCTCGACCAATTCACGAAGCTCCTGCTTCCGCGCCAACTGAATTTCTTGTAGCGCCCGCTGGAGACCATCCACCGTGGATTGTTGGCTATCGCGTTCGCCAGATGCCCTTTCATAGGCATCTCGCAGATTGACCAGCTGTTCCTCGAGATCGCCCACTTTCTCCGCTAGATTCTCACGAACGGATCGTTCCTCCATGGCCAGCACCTCCCAGTTATGCATGGCATCCTTGGCTTGTTCGAACTCGGACTGGAGGTATGCGTTCTGTTCCAGCAGCTCCTCTTTCTCTTGGGTCCAGTTCTGTTGTGACAAATTCGTTCGATCTCGGAGGGTGGAGATCTCCTTGGTCTTTTGTGCAGATTCCTCGGAGAGTTCGGCTAGTTCTGTAGACTTGGATTCTAGCTGTGACTTTAGGGTAGCGTTCTCATCCTCCAGCGCTTCGATCTGGGATCGCGCTTGAGCCAATTCCTCCTGCAATGTACCGTGAGTTTGGTTCACCTAGAGAGGTACAAGAAACAAGGTCACTTACCTCATCCTCCTTCAAGCGCTCGCCCAATTGCGACTTGATTGCATTCACCCGCTCCATGAGCTTCTGGAACTGCGTTTCAGCGTGCTCCTTCTTAGATTCTGCATCGCCCAGTTTCTGCTGCAAGGCTTCCATGTCGGCCCGGTGTTTTGATTGGATCTCTTCTAGGGACTTGCGCATGTCGGTCACTTCGGCCCGGAGGGAGTCGCGGTCTCGAACGAGGGCATCGAAGCGGTCTTTGGACTCGGCGTCGTCCGAATCAGGCTTGTCGGCATGCTCTTTGGATGTATTATTCTCAGCTGTATCCGGCCTGGCGGTATCGGCGTCTGCGGTCTCGACGGGATCGCTGGGGTCCTCGGCCTCGTCCTAGGGTTCTTTAGCAACGGTTGTAATGGCAGGGCGGGGGTGTAACACCCACCTCGACGGGGCCATCGTGTTTCTCCGAGGCTTCTAATTTTTCAGAGTCGGCCTTTTGCGCGCTCTCTTTGGCCTTTGCGCTCTTCTTCTTGTTCTTCTTGGATTTCGCGCCTAGGGAAATTGAGCGGGGTGAGCGAGCAAGCAGGCACTCAGGGGAGGGATAGGTCGAGATTCTCCGCACCTTGAGCAGCAGACGGGGGATTGTCTCCAGGCATATTGGCCACAGTATCGATTAGGCCGAGGAAGGAGAGGGGGAGTGGGAGAGAAAGGGCGGGTTGGCGGTTTCTGAGGGTATCCAACGGTTCCAAAGTTCGCAAGTTCCAAGCTGTCAACACCTCCACTAGCGCCGCGCGGGCTGTCCGTTCCGCCCTGGGATCGCGATGATTAATCGAGCTCACGGTTTCTCCAACGGTTGCGATCTTTGTGATGATCAGAGAAGTTGTAAATTTATTAGAGGTTCCGTCCTCATTGCCGTTCCATTGGGGGTATGCTTGGCATCCCTCCGTGTCTCTCTCGTCTTTCTTGTGGCTGGTCCAGTTGGGGCATCGGGTCGGTCCCCCAGCCACATCGGTAGACGGATCATGGCGCGATGGATACAGGATTATTGGAGATTGAGATTGATCCCTTTCAAGATTGTAGCCTTTGATAAGATAACACATCCTTTCTTTAGCTCCTTCTCTAGTTAGTGGATGTCGAATAGATTCGTTTATCGCTCCGGCTGCTATAAATAGCATCTTTTAGTCTACAGGATACTGTACGGTATGTACTCAGTTTATAGTCCATGGAGGAAATGAAGTATACTATGCGGAACATAGTAACCAAACATACATAGTCTATCGTATGCCCCCCAGGGCCCCCATAGGACAAGCATCGATCCCATCTGGAGTATCTCGCTTGAATTTCCGGCAATAGATTCATCAAGTCCATTCTCAAGTAAGCACACGTATGATGCATATTGTGAGTAACTCGCTCCAGGTCACTTCATTGCAGATCTTCATCCTACTTTTGTTCCTCGAGTCGTTGAGTTCACACTGACTGTTCGATCGATTCAACCAAACCCCCCTTTTCTAGGAATTTGGGAAAGTTATGCGCGCTCGTGTGGCTCGTTCTAGCAGCGTCTCGGACAAAAGGTAGAGAGTGATCTACAGTTCCAACTGGACGATGTATCTATTCTTTAAGTATCCTCGCTGGGATGGTGTAGCGATGATAGTCATGCAGTCTTTTAAGCGAGAGTCGTCTCATCCGCCACGAAAGTCCACAAGGCTTGTCGTTGACATGCTTCATAGACCTACTTCCGTAGTTTGTGTAGATTTTAGATTTTTATACTGCGGCGGAGGTCCCGGTCTCGTGGAACTCATTTCCGTCTCCTCACCTTTTCCTTTTCCCCGTTCTCTCCATTTGCCCTTTTTGTTTTCGCCTGCTTATTGCTCTCAGAATTACATGACCGAGTCTCGGATGAATTAAGGTTTTTGGGGGGTTCTCAATTTTCGGCTTTTCCGTACTGCGTCATCGTGGAGAAAACTCAATGGACTGTCATTCCGGCGCAATATCCTCTCTGGGATGCTGGCCGACTTCCCGTCAGTGCGAAGCTTTCCAGGTGCTGGATTACTCTCCTCCACCTCCCCGTTTCGTCTGACCTACGGGCTGGCCCGCAACGGCAATGGTGCTGATGCTTTTGAGAATTCCGAAACGCAGTTGCCGATCGGCCACCTTGGCCCATACAGCCTCGAATTGTGGGCGGGAAGGTTTCAGAAGCTCATTTGAGTGCTTTCAAGTATGTATCAACACCATATCCACATCCACTATTTATGATGGCAAGACATTCTGAAACGGGCTGGAAAGCACGAGGTCATCACCACGATGCATTAGGACAGTCCGGTCCTCATGGCTGACGGTGAGGAAAGCATGCGGAGTTCCATGTCGAAAACCTACACTCACGGGATTCTTCAATTCCTGCGGCATGACGAGCAGATGGAGCCAAATTGTTACGCGGCCGGCACTTTACTCAGGAGGAGCTCGTTCCCCAGAGCCCAGGTCTAGACGAACCAGCTCGTGGAGTTGGGGACCGGCAATAAGATATGCCAGAGAAAAGATCAGCACTTACTCCTGAATTGCCGAGCTCGCCTGTGCAAGACCTTTTCCACCTTAGTCAGAACCTGATAACGGCCAATCCTCGGGGATCAAGAAAATCATCTTTTTATTTGAGCCGAAGCACCCGAAACAACCACGAACCATTCCCGTTGCCCATCTTGGACAAGGCTACAAGCCGCCCAGAGACAACTACTGTATGTGATCACAGGGCTGGCACGCGGCCCCAGTTGGAGCCCGGAACCAGTCAAAGCGAAGCCCTAAAGCGACTAAGAGTGGCCTTCAACGGGAGCCTCACGGGCCAAGCCCAGCCAAAATGGCCACCCTTCTGGGTCTCTGGACCGCCTCTGGACCACCATCCAGTGGGCACTCGACCACTTGACCACCGATGCGCCCCTTCCATGGAAGTTCCAGTGTTCCACTGCACTTCCTCCACCCCTGGCGGATCCCGAAGTATCCCCACCTAACTGATGCGCCGGACCTGCTAGGCTGCTTAGCCTGCTTAGCCTGCTAGGCTTCTGAGGGGAGCGGGCCACACGCTTGCACCGTCATCACCGTGGCCCACTCACGAGTCAGATTGGCCCTTCAATCTAATTTGGACTTAAGCGACGTGTCCGACCCTTGAACCCTATATCTCCGTGGCGAATCAGCAGCCTGTCTACGTGGTCTCGTCTCGATCCTCCCCGGCTAGCTCGATCCTAGCCGGAGCATGTCATTTTCTCTTCCGAGAAAACCGTTACGCCAAGGGCGCTGGTGCATAATGAACCTTGCCCACCGCGGGCGAGCCCGCTGGTACATTGACAAACTACGGAGATACACCCAATACGATTATTATACGCCTCTTTCTTTTGCCGCCCCCCCCCCCTCCTCTCTCCCTCCCTTCCCTCCTCTCGCTACTCCACTCTTCCTCCAGTCCGCTCTGGTTTTATTCTCAAGGTCCAGCGTTCCTTTGATGGTTCTCCGGACTCCCCGTTGGCTTTCCAGGCTCTTGGCTTTTGTCCATTTCTGTGCTGCTAGTCAATTGGACTTGTTTTGAAACCTTTGGGAGTCCTTTGCCATTGAGGCGGCTCTCGTCATCTTCACCTTCCTTTCTCTCCTTCCGTTTCTCCGCGTATATCTCATCTCCCACATGCCATGATACTACTCTACCATTTTGTTCTACACTTTCCATCCCTGGCCTTCCAGACTCGCCTTCCTTCCTGTCGGCATAAAGTCCGAATCCTATGGCCTAACCCTGTATAAACTAGGATTCTTTTTTGTTTAAGTTCATTATAATTTTCCCCCCAATTCTCGTCTTATTTATTTTTATTCCGGTTGTGACGACCTTTGGCATCTCCGGAGGCCTACTCAAACTGGGTCCCTCACACTCACACAACACACCCCTTTCCCACTTAATAATCCCACCCCCTGCTCCACCTCGGCTCCATTATTCATTATTTTATTATTTGTATTATTGTCTTATTCCATGATTGAAAAGATTCCCAACTCCCCGTCTGGTCGTGTGCAGAATTCTTTCTCTGTTTCTTGTTTCCCTATTTCCCCTCCTGCTCCCGCATCTACAGTTTCTCTTCGCCGTCAGCGGCGGTTCTCTCGTTACAGATCTCCGAGCAACTAGCCCTGATCCTCTTCTCTACCTTATCGCGCCAGTCTCTACCGCCATGTCGAAGGACCTAGCCGGCATCCGACAAGCGTTGGAACGTGCGCGGAACTGTGAAGATGGCACCGTGGACCCGCAAACGACCGCCATCCTCGAAGCCGCCATCACCGAACTATGGACGCGCATCCAAGCCGATCCGGACAGCTATGTGCTCAGCCGCGATGAGTTCGCGCTCTTCAATTACTTTCTCGAGCGCTACCGCGGCTCGACTGTCGCCCAGCGGGCTGTGGCGCGGTTTTGGAACAATTACCAGGGCTCCCCCAACGCGGCGGCTAAGAAATAGTCTGGACCACTGCGAATAAAAGTGATTCGCGATCTGCAACTGGGCTGAATGGGGATTCCTCACTCTCTTACTTCTGTTTCCATTTTCTTCCAATCCTTCTTCGTCTACAGTTGTACGGTCTTTCTCTTCTTTCCTGCCCTCCACGGACGGAGGAGGGGCAGTGGAATGGAGGGGATGAGGACTTGTCCATTACATCCTGGACGTGGCTGGAATGACGGGTCTGCATGATGCATGCCCTGGCTACTGCCGCTCCCGCTGTTCATCCGTGTATGCCGATGCAGTCCAAGACGAGAGCAGCAAGAAACTGAAACCTGATGAGAAACCCATGAACCGGCACCCCCTCGCGCGTGCCCATGATGAGAAATCTACATATGACCACACCGACAATCGCCCATGGTAAGCTTGGCCCTCCAATGGACCAGAGACTATGGGGGGAAACTACGGGGAATGACAAAAGGACGAAGCAGAAGACCCGAAGACCCGAAGTGGGCGATGGACCTCTCTGGTTGGGGGTCGCTCACCGGTTTGCCTTCTTCCCCCAACGGCCCAACCGCCAACGAGGACTCACAAATACAGGAGCAACCAATTGGGAAACGAAGAGAGGGGGGCAAAGGCAAGCATGATGCAAGACGTTTGCGCTTGCTGCGGGAGTGGAGATGTGCGGTCAGGCAAATTGGCCTGGAGCCCTGCGTCATTTCGGGACTACATGCATTTGGGCAGGGCATCTCCGCATTACCTGCCACCCGGAGCCCTCTGATTGAATGATTGACCTTGAGAAATACACCAGAGTCTGCCAGCTGGATGCCAGCTGGAAACCACCTGGTCAAAGGACTTTCTTCAGAGATCCTGGAGAGATCGATTTGCCCTTTCTCATCTGCGCTGCTGTCCATCATGGTTCAGGCAAAGATGACCAAAAGACAACAGCACCAAATTTGTGGACGACATCCTCATCTGTCGATTGCAGATAACCTAGCATGCTGTCTATTTTTATCATTCCATCCTAACCTCCCCCCTTCCGAGTCATTTCATCACTCTATCCTGTATTATTATCTACATTATTCTTTACCCGGCATATCTACCTAATTTCAATCTGCGTTGGTGGAGAGAGCCGCCGTATGACACACAGCTGCACGACCCCGTCAGCAATTCTCCGACTGGCTCGGCTCCGACGGCCTCCTCCGCCGAGGACTGGACTTTTTTTTTTAAATTAATCCTTCCTTTTCGTGCACTTAATCTATGCAATTTTACAGTGTCCACCTTATCCCGTTCTGATATTTAGTGTTGGCCACCCCGCCGTGCGATGCTGACGCCGAGACGTTACAATGAGCTATGGACTTCCGAAGTATACGGAGACCACTAGCGTGAGGAAGCAACGAGTAGGCAAAGAGGGCTGTTGTCGTCACATACTATCCCAGTCTAGTCTCCATGCTTGTCCCTGCTGGGATTCTTCGAATCACTAGTTGCTCAAGGCTTAAATTGCGGGTGGGTTGCGAAAAGTGTGTCTTACAATCATGGTGAGCGCAAGCGATCCCAAGGGACAAAGAATACATTCCTTGCTAATGAGTTCTCCTAAAGCCAGAAATTTCCAATCAACGCCATTTCCCTTTCCATCCGACAAGCACACCTGCTAACGATGCAAATCAAACCATAATGGAAGACGCCATACCCTCCTCCTCGGCCATGAGATAAAACACGCTGTGCGGCCGTACACAATGCACCATGGAAAACAAAGAAAAGTCCGCTCAATACAGTGAGTTATCTGCACAAGAGAAACTGCCCCCTCTTACTCCTTCCCGTAGGTT
Source organism: Penicillium daleae (assembly GCF_028827525.1). Taxonomy (NCBI): domain Eukaryota; kingdom Fungi; phylum Ascomycota; class Eurotiomycetes; order Eurotiales; family Aspergillaceae; genus Penicillium; species Penicillium daleae. The sequence continues at coordinate 1,323,074 of NW_026623157.1, read as the reverse complement.
TTGGGAAATGGACCGAATCGATGAATACACGCCAATCAAGCACTAGAGCAAATCAGTGGATAGGTCAGATCCGAAGGGGCAAGAATGGACTGAAAGTTACAATGATCAGTGCCACAAAAACCAGGCCCATGTTGAGGCAAAAAAAGACCATCTGAGTCCTGGTCATGAACCAGCGATGTCGGTTGATATACAGCCAGAACATCCCTGGCAGACCAACGGTGAACCAAGTAGCAAACAAGGAGCTCTGTGAAACTAGTTAGTGAGAGATTCGCTCATCTGATAGATGAACGCATACTGCCAGACCAAGGACATCGTTGAAAACAGGAATGGCCTCCGCGATGATCCAGGACAGGATCCACAGAGCGAGACAGATGACCATCCAAATCACTCGACCCACGAATGACTGGGTATGCATCGCTTTGGTACCGCGGAAAATGCGAACATAAATGGTTTTCACTCCCACGTGGGCGTTCACGACACCTCCGATCACGATCTACATTGGGTTAGCATTCAAGAGATAATTAACTTCCCCACATTGGCGCTGCACAAAACACATACCGTTGGAATGGCAATACCATAGGAGATCTTTCGAAAGAGTCTCCTCGCAGAATTAAGGGCAGGTGATGTGACGGATGGGCCCACATATGCATAAATGACAATGGCAGTGGTCGTGTACAAAATCATCTCGGTCAGTTGCAACAGACCCAATGCCCGAGGGAAATCGTCGATGTCCTGCAACTCAGAGAACATGGTCAAGAAGGCCACATGGCCAGCATATGCAAAGACAATGTTGGCAATTGCTAGGCATATATCATGTAATGGGGGATGAGGAGAGAAAAGGGGTATCTGACTTGGACCTCCTCTGGCAGTGACTACACTGACCATGGTCACCAGAACTGCCACAACGATGCTTATAGAGCTTATCGTTGACAAGTGAGAGAGCTTCTCAAGTCGACGTGGGAGAGTCAGAATGAATGAGACCAACAAGCCCAGGGCAGAGTACAACAAAGTGCAGCTGCCATGGTCTGTGAGAACATTCATCATGATCGAAAACGTCAGCACATGGCTCCCCATGATGAAAATGTAATAGATCAGTTGGGAGATTCCCAGGATTTGCCGGCCATATTGTCCCATCAAGAGGTCTCCGGCATCTGCCATGCTATGTAGCTGCATGTTGTGCCTTTTGAGCGTACCGATGGTGTAGCCCGTGTAAGTGGAGATGATGCCAACAGCAAGGATAGCGAAAACGCCCCTGATTGATCGAGTCAGTGATGTCTTTCTAGACCAGAGCAAATGTCGCTAGAGAGCAGGTTAGATACGGAATCAGTCCCAACGTTGCCAAAGCTTTGGGTAGAGCCAGAATCCCGAGTGATATGGTCTCTGCAATCATGACTAGCTCTGTTAGCTTTGGCATTGTTTGGGAAGAAAGACCGCGGCCTACCCATTCCAGCTTGCCTAAGGGAGCGACTCAGTTTCCGGATGCTTCTATGTCTCTTCGAATGGATCGAAAACTTACCACCAGGCCATCGTCTTATACTTCACACTCGCATCGCTTTCATCTCCGAAGGGGTCCGACTGCACAGCGCCGGCCTCTGGGGTCACGGCGGCCTTCTCAACTGGCACACCAAGTTCAGAGTCGGCAGGGTCAGCCCTGAGGGAGCTTCGAGGGTCCATATCGGAGTAAAGGCATGGAGAATCCTGGTTTGGAAGGGGAAGACACGACCACAGTCGATGGACAGCGAATAAGGCACCTGCCTAAGGACGTGCCTGCCATTCTAACGGAGCCTCCCATACGGAAGGCAAGACATGACCGAAAGATACCGTGAAGAATTAAGGAAATTTTATATTTGTACAAGATCGCTCTATATATATCCACACACATGTCTATTTGTTGGCTGGAGAGTCCGGGGAAATCAGGGGATCGGCATTAGGATTAGCATCGCCCTTGAGAATGTCCTGGGAAATCAGGGGATCAGCATTGGGATTGGCATCGCCCTTGAGAATGTCCGCCGGAGGGTCTGTGAAGAAAAGAGTGCGTTAGCCATGTGAATACCTCGCCACTTTGTCATATTTGAAACTTACCAGTTCGAGCGAAGTGTTTGCGCTCCTCGGTATCTAGCTCCTTGACCCGACCGTTCGAGACCTCCTGGCGTGACAGACCCAAGAGGCTCTTGGGAAGACCCATGGAGGACAGGTACGAGACCGACTCCTTCCACTCCAGCTCCTTGCGCTTGTTGGACCACTTCAGCTCCTCACCCATAAGGTCAATCACACCAGGGAGAGCCTCCAGGGCGGCCTCAGCGTTAAGGAAGGCCAGACGGGTACGGCGGGCGATGACATCGACCGCGGTCTGAGCGTACTCGTGGCGGACCGCATACCGAACCTCACCGTCGACGAAGGGGTACAGGGCAGAGATACGGCAGCCGCGAACGGGGTAGCGGGCGTTGGTCGGGGATGACAGAGCGGCGACCTGCCAGGCACGGTCACCGTAGGACTGAGTCAGGTGTTGGGCCACATCGGTCTCGAGACCAAAGTGCTGGATCAGGTTGATGAAGAGGGTCTTGGAGTAGCCGTGAGCACCGATCAGGCGCACCTGGTGGGTCTGGCAGCTACCGTCGAGGACGGCGCCATCAGCCACCAAGCCACTGCCGCCAGCACCACTGATATCCGGCATATCGTTCAGCTCGCGAGTCTTCAACTGGAAGGACTTGATCGCCTCATCAACCGCCTCCTCGGCCATTTGGCGGTAGGTGGTCCACTTGCCACCGGCACAGGTCAACAGACCCGAGGGAGACACGGTGATCAGGTGGTTACGGACAAGAGCTTGCGAGCTGGTCTTGTTGGGGTCGCGAACCAGGGGGCGAATACCGGACCAGGCGGCCAGAACGTCCTTGCGGTCCACCGTGATGTCGGGGGCCAGGTAGCCACGGATCTCCTTGAGAATCCAGTTGATATCTTTCTCAGAGGGCTCGGGCTGGGTAGTGATCTCGGTGGGGGCGTCGGTGGTTCCGGCGATGGTGTTACCCTGCCAGGGCAGGAAGAAGATGACACGGCCGTCAGAAGTCGAGGGGTCGATCAGACCCATGTTAGACGGGCTGTAGTATCCGGGAAGAATAATGTGGACACCGGAGCTAGGGGCGACAATCTCCTGGGTGCTAGGCTCGTCCATCTTGCGAATGGAGTCGGTGAACGGACCGGTCGCGTTGACGATACCCTTGGCACGGATCGTGAACTCCTCGGTCTGCTCGCCGTCCTTGCCGGGGATCACGTCCTTCAGACGCGCCCCGTTCAGCTTACCGTCCGAATCCTTGGTGAGACCAGTCACCTCCATGTGGTTGACCACGGTACTGCCGTAGAGGGCGGCGGTCATAGCGAGGGAAACGTTCATGCGCGAATCATTGTGGGCGCCATCTACACAAAGTCAGATGAATCAAAATCTATGGCAATTGGGGGTTTTCGATCGTCGAAGCAAGAAACTTACCGTAGTACACCATGGCACCAATAACGTTATCGCGCTTCAGCATAGGGAATGCATCGATGGCCTTGCTCTTGGTCAGGAAGTAGGAGCTCTCAATGCCCTCGGAACCAGCCAGAAGGTCATAGGCCTTGCAGCCCGCCCAGAAATAGGGAGCCTGCCACAATTTCTGCACGGGCACCATAATCGGGAGCCATTGGGACAGATGGGGGGCGGTGTTCAAAAAGTACTTGCGCTCGCGGAGCGCTTCCTTGACGAGCGCATACCTGCGATGACATCATCGGTCAGTAAAGAACGGAGTCTTCAGGTCGAAAAGCTCGAAAATCCGAGCAAGATGAAAAACTGACTGGTTGTAATCCAATTCCCAAACGGCCTTTTCCAAATAGCGCACACCACCGTGGACCAACTTGGTACTTTTACTGCTGGTGCCAGCACTGAAATCATCACGCTCCACCACCGCCACCCGCAAGCCTCGGGTCGCCGCATCCAACGCAATCCCGGAACCCGTCGCGCCGCCACCAATGACCAACAGATCGTAGGGCTCTTCAGTCTGGCTGCGCTTCAGGTCCTTGATCTGATCAATGCGACCCTTGATGGCCGGGAAGCTTGGGGGTACCAGCTTGCCCTCATGGTAGCCCGGAGGAGGGACCGCGGGGGCTTCCAAACCGGGGATATTGCGAGGACGATAGGAAATGTAGAGAACTCCTGCTCCGGCGGCCGCGGCCGCCGAAGTGTAAAGAAGTGGTCGCAGGAGCTTGCGCGAATGACGAGCGGCCATTATCCGATCGGGGGGGGGGGGGTTGATTCTTTTTTTTTTTTGGAGATGAGAAGGTGAGGTGTGAGTCTCTAGCTAGAAATCACGGGTTAAGCTCGTTTTCTCTGCGCTCAAAGCAGGTGAAGTATGACGAGGTCCCAGAGTCAATTGGGAGTTTTGTTGAAGGAGGGAGAAATGTGTCCAAGTGGAGGATCAATTGGCGTCTCGGAGAGAGAAGAACGCGGAGATTCTGAGGGGAAGAATGCGGAGTGGGGAAGGGAGGGAAGGAGGAGTGGTGGAAGAGAAGACGAGCAATTCCTGGGACGGAAGGAGGAGGAGAGGGAGGATGATGGCGATGGCAGGGAGGAAGGGAACGAGCAGAAGTTAAGCCGGATGGTTTGGCAGAGGAACTCTGACCTGCGACCTGGTCTTTTGGTCCAGTCCTTCTTTCCCGTCGGATTTCACCCAACGTGAGTCAACGAAGAAATGGCTGACCAAGGCAGGATTGGCGGGTGCGCCCCAAAAGGGATCACCGTGATCGGGATACCTTCCCACTTTTCCACTTTTTCCACTTTTCTTCTTTTTCCAGCCAAACCCGGTTCAACTCGGCCCCGACGTCATTCGAGGCCAAACTGGGATTCTCCCACCAATCAGGCCCTCGGCAGCCAACTCATGCCCACAGATTTATTATCAGCACCGGATTTCCACCCCGATCTTTACAGTATTCTGGACTACTGGACTACTGGACTACTGGACTACTGGACTACTGGACTACTACTGTACCTACGATGGAGTCATGGAGTATGACGATGGAGTATGGGACTGTGTCTCGACCTTGGCGGATCTTCCTCTCCATGTGACACGCAGAAATTTCGAACCTCTCCAGCACCACTACCAGCTGGCCTATCCCTTTCAGAACGCTCTCCTTTCCCCTTAAGAAGCAATTCGTACTCGGCATACCTGACTTCTTTTTTTTTCTACTTGGGCCATCTGACCATCCTTGGGCTTCCGTGATCCCGTCCGGGGTACACCACTCCGTGTATACGCAGTCCAGCTCACTACCTGGAACTGGACCTGGAACTGTCAGTCGATCGCCAGGTTCGCGACAGTCTCTGCATGGGCAGCTGACTTGCGGCTCGATCCACCTAGATCGCGGCCCCAGTTTTCAGGGGCTCCAACTGCCTTGTTCGTTAGATCCACTCCATCGACTCTTAATCGGTCATGGTTATGGATCATCATGCTGTCATGGTGGTCCTCAAAAACCTGCCCTTCCCCCGATGGAGTTGGTTCTCTCTTTGCTATGATTGTTATCCTATCTCTCTTGCACTCTTAACACCAGAGCCAGACACAAGATAGGATCCATCTTCTGAAATCAGACCAATGTGGCCCTGATCCACTGCCACTCCACCAGAATTCCTGGTTCCCTTCGCATGCCTTGCAGGTCGGAAGGAGAAAATATGGTCACCCTATGCATTCTTGCCTGTCTGGTGGAGTCCATGAAGCCCATCTACCGCTTGCCACATAACTACACGAATCTACGACTACTGTATATGTCTATGATGAACGTGATGAACATGATAAATTATATTTATGCCTGAGTATACCTTCTGATAACTGATGTTGGGACCATAGGATGCGCGTGGGGGTTCCCCTCATAACTGACTGTGGCCATCGTAGATCTAGCCTCTTGTCCTGCCTTCGTCTTATTTTTCCGTGTCTTGTGGAAAACGAAAACGCTATAATTATTTATGGCACACAATGTGGAATTGGACTGGTGGAAATGGCATCCCGGACCCACCGATAGTGGCTTTCAAATGGATCAGCTTCCTCCATTGCGCCCCCACGCTCCTCGCTCACTACAGTACCAGTGTAGAAATATATAACCACCGGGCATCGATAGTCCGGATCACCACGCGTTCATGTGTTCTCCATTAACCATTGGGCTGTTTCCCATAACTCAAGTCTTTAGGATATATTGGACAACTAGGCTGAGATATATCAGCATAGTAGACGGTGACCGATCAGGTGATTTGTATGTTCCAAGCAGAAGCACTTGTGATGCCCAGGCAATTAGCCTACTGTACACAAATGATATACTATGTACGGAGTACTGCATCTTACATAGTACTACAGTGCCAGGCAAGAAGTTTGAATACACCCTTGGTAGATTACATAATTTTCTGCCGGCCAAATTAAATTAAATTAATTAAAATCAACAGACTGTTATATTCGCATAGACTAGTAGGTAGTATACCACCCCTTGGATTCGATAATTGCCTGCACACGATTATACATACTTATACTAAGCTTACGCAGGATATCAGGGTCTATTTGAGACCAGGTGTGCTGCGCTGCGCTGATGAGATAAACACGCGTTTCTTCATTGTTAGGCATATCATAGAGCTTAGGAAATAGCTCTAGTAGCCTACGCTTGAGTAGCCCCTAGAGGTTTTCAATTGGATTCAGATCTGGCGAATGTGGTGGCCACTGTATAACTTCTATATCTATCTCGTTTAGGAGATCGCGTACGATATGCGCAGTGTGTGTTGATGCGTTGTCATGCATAAAAATCGCATCGGATCGATTCGATAGAATTGATAGAAGGTAGGTTGAATAGGTTGATTGAATAACTCGTGAAGTAACACCACCACGCGGTGATTCGGGATCTCCGTCTATTGGAATTAGGCCAGTTCGCCTAGTATCACTATTAATACAAGCCCAAAACATCTGTCGAATCTGTTTCCTATAAGGTTTTTCATGAATTTCGCCCTCGCGAGCTTGGTGAATTGGTCGTACGAAGGTCCATTGAGCGCCAGCGCCAGAACCACGCTCAATTGATGTTTCGTCAGAGAAATAAACGCGCGACCAATCTTCTGGTGTAAAATCGCGATATCGCTCCGCCCAGGTAAGACGATTTGCTGCGTCGTTATCGTTTAATTGAGGTCTTGTAATCTTCCGCCACTTTCGTAGACCAAACTCTTTTAAAAGGTTTCGTAGGGTACGCTCGCAGATTTTGTAGTTAACCAATTCGAGTAGCTCGTAATATCGGCAGCTAGGATTTTGCTGAATATAATCATAAATACTATCGCGCTCCTCTTCAGAGAGATTTCTTGGCCGACCGGATCGTTTTAGCGTATCGTTTTCTTTGCCACGAATAGCCTCACGTCTGCAGGTGGTGATAATTGTGCTTCGAGAGATAGAGGGAAAATGACTAGCGATTTCGCCGTAGGAGAGCTTCGCATTAGTACGAAGACTGCAGATTCGCGACCTTGTAGAAGGTGATAATTCTACTCGACCCATATTGATTAGTGATGGTTGAATCTGGTAGTTGGATAGGGGCTAACTGACCTACCTACCTACCTACCTTTCAAATAGGGGTAGCCTGATTGTTGTTTATTTTGATGGTTATTTTGTTGTTTATTATGATGGCTGTCTTGATGGTTGGCAGGGTGCTAGAATTATGGTTTAAAATAGTAGGCGGTAGGCTAGGCGGAAGTAGGGGTGTATTCAAACTTCTTGCCTGGCACTGTAGTATAAGACCCACACAGAGTAAGACTGGCCTCAGGCTTCAGCCGACCTCAAGTCATCCCAGCTGCGGGAATCACATTGACTGACCAATCCACGGACCCAGGGCATGGTCCAGTGGCCTAATAGAGTAGTTGCCGCAATTTTCAGGACCACAATCCATGTATATATTATCTCTACTATCTATCTATAGGCAGCGCTAGCAGGGTAGTACGTACAGAGCAGTCCAGGAACAGTATTTACATTCAGTCCCGGCTATCGCGGCCGGAGACGGGTGTCCCAGGATAAGACTGACTATCTCCCGGGTACAGACAGTGGCTCGAGTAATCTATCTCTTATTGATCTGCAACATCGATGGAGTATATCCCACATGCGTCTTTTCCCCCCGAACCTCGAGATAAGAAACCCCTCTGCACGCAGGGCAACTTTGTTTTTACCATTCCCCCCCCCCCCACCCTGACACAGTCTGGGCATGCATGATGCCGACGCAAGTCCAGCGCTAGGCTTCAGAATACCTTCACCATAGTCACGGAATGCATGATGCGCGTATGGAGAGATAAGAGGTTGCACAAGGTTGCAATTGCCCTCGCCCCCCCCCCCCCCCCCCCCCCCCTTTTTTTCCCCCTCATTCTCCCACCAATCCTCAGATGCGGGGAACTCCTGATACTCTACGATTCTGGTCGGACGGACGGTACAGTAGTAGATACCTGAAAGCGGTTGTTAACAGTCGAGCTTCTGAAGACTGGCCACTCGGTGAACACACGCCCATCAGCCATATCGAATCCCACGATGACACACGGACACGGACGATAGGCGATTACGGTGGGGTGGCAATGCCGATCGAGCCGCCGTCTCCTGCACGTCGATCGGGTGTCAGTCTGTTAGTGGTGGTGTCTACAGTACCTACAGCATGGAGACTTTAAGAGATGACTGCATGGTGAAAGGTCCAAGCACCGTAAACAGCCTAAGGGAGCCTGAGAAGAGCCCGGGTTCACCTAGCCCGGGTAGAGTACATACTACGTAACCTACTGCGTAGGGGGGTACATACTCCATCCTACTACTTGAGTAATTTGTATTTTGTGTGGTTGCCACTGGCCAGGGTAGAAGAAGAAGCCTCCCTGATCGGCCGGTTGAGTTTGACAGGTGGAGTGATGGCCAGGTTCAACGGGAGATCAAACCACCTGGGTGGAGACCTGTGGCTCCGTGGCCCAATGTTGAATGTACCCGAGAATCGCCCCCCACTAAGAATGCTATACCCTGTATGTCTGTAAGATGTAGATGAGAATGTTGTTGAATGTGGCACCATGGCACTGACGTGGTCGTATACATCCTGGAACTAGGTACTGTACACGGGAGAAAAGCATGAGAAGGATATCAAGGGTACGAAGGAAATGGAAAGGATCGTAATTCAGTCAATCAAGGCTCCATCGAGAAATTCATTTGTCATAGTTCGTGCTTCACTTCGAGCATCGAGTCTTCAGTATAGAGTAATCTACATTCTTCATTGCCGTACACACCGTCCCAATCCAAGCAAAAAGGAAACACGGCAGAGAAAGCAGGACAGCAAAGCAAATCTCAGCCTTTAAAGAGGCAAATCAATACTCCCAAATTGGGGGCCTCATAACATTCTGGTGTGGGGCAGCGTAGGCCCATGAGAATCCCAAAACAAACTCCAGATATATATCACAAGATGACGGGGGTATAGATGTCGTGATGAGCGGGAGAGAAGATTCAAAAAAAACAAGGCCAAGTCCATAAATCCATAAATCCATATTCCCAAAAAAAGGTGCAGGTGATCGTTCTGCACGGAGACGCCTGGTTCGTTTTTTCCCGAGGATATGCAAAATGTGTCGCTGAGATGGGGGGAGAGAGAGAGAGCAAGAGAGATACGAGGGTGGAGAGGGCGACGAGTCAGCCCTCTTCCCGCGAGAAAGATGATTATTATGGTAGCAGAGAGGTCGGTCGGAGAGGAGGAGAAGAGAAGGAGGTGGTGTAGATGGGGAAGATCATTAAGAGGAAGCCATGCGTCGCTTCAGATCTCGAACATGATCAAAGCAGCTGGCATAGTCTCGCAGCTCATCTTGAAGCTGGCCGGAGAGGGCGGCATTGGAGGAATGACACCGCAGCGAGGATAGTGAGGTTTGAGACGACGAGGCCGAGAGACTGTGTGCCGATCGGGAATCGATGGAGTCGAGAGTAGATGATCGAGAGTGAGTCGCACCCTCTCGAGACTTGAGTGCGGATTGCTCGCCCTCGGCCGATGTGCGATCCAACTCGGCGAGTCGGCAGGTCTGGGAGCAGTAAGGACCGCCAGAAGTCTGGCGGTCGCAGACGAGACAGAAGTCGAGAGACCAGTCGGTAGACATGATGAGATGGTGATGAGTGATGTGGTTAGATGCTTGGTAGAGATTGGATGGAAAGAGAGGAAGTATGGTAAGATTGGATGTTGAAAAAGGTAGAAGCGAGAGGAATAAAGCAGATGATATACTCCAGAGCAGAAGAGAAAATAATCGACGCCAAGTGGTGGTAGGCCCCAATGTTATCAACTCGGCAGAAATGACGAAGAAAGGGGAGGATAAGAGAGAAGAATAAGAAAGAAGATGGGAGTAAAATGTGTTTCGAAACTCAGCAGAAAAAGGTGCAGCGTGCAGGTTGCAGACCCGAGCGATCACCTCATTAGGGGGAGCGATGGGGAGGGGGATCCACAGTGTCACAATCAGGACGGTAGTGCCAGGAGTGGAGTGGTTCAGAGCTGAGGCAAGTAAAAAAACCAGAGAAAAGAAATTCCATAGGTAGTCGTGACTCGTGCGTGGGTGAATCATCCTTATAATTTGAGGTACCCGTGAAACGATGGGAGGGGAAAAAGGACAACCCAAAGAGACGTGAGAGACTAAAAGAGGCGATCGTCGCACGGATGACCCCTGGCGACCAGCCAACCACACGAGCAAGTGCGGGGGAGAGGCACAACGGAGGGGTACTTCCAGTGGTACCCAATCCATTATGGCCCCAGATGTACTCGGTCCCAAACGGTGGTGGGAGCTGAGGACATTATGGGAGATTATGGCGTGGCTCGGGCGCTTAGGGCAAAAACTACTGAAAAGATGGCCAAAGTGGAAAAAAAAAATCAAATAAAAAAAGGTTAAAATGCGGACCTGACCATTCAAGCATGCAATCCGTAGTCCAGATAACATGCTTCGGCAGCTATTAGAAGAAGAGAGAGAGCGATAGAGAGAAAAAAAAGTTAGATATTCGAGATGACTCCATCCACGACCAGGTCACGGCATCAGGATATTTAGACATCGGAGGAGGAGCTTGACAAGCAAACATGGCCAATGTGGATAAAACTACGGAGTAGAGGACTTTATAAACTGGATCCGGGGTAGTAGCCCCCTCCTTCTCATTTACCCACCAATGTCCCAACTGACGATGAGAAGCCCAAAAAAAAAAGACGGCCTACACAGAATATGTTGGATGGTGATAGTGGGACTCCATTCTACAGTAGCAAGAGCAATTCACTCGATTGAGACACTAATGACGCTAATGACACACCTTTAAACGCAAGAGGCGCAGTATATTGGCCTATAGGTCCTGTAAATCCTTCTGATATACTGTATGAGCGAATTTGAGGCCACGAAGATGCATACCTCGTGGACTGTCCCACTGGTTGGTATGTACGGTAGGTACGTACTCCAGTAGGTTACTAAGGTACTCCGTCCAGGATGACGAGGCTCCCTTGAGACTAGCTTGCCTGCGCGTCGCCTGCAGGAACCTCGAACGGGCAGTCATCGGCCTCCCCTTTCCCCACTTCCAGCGTCCTTGCGGTGGCTTGTCAGCCCGTCATCTGCGCACGGGCCTCGGGACTACTGTTAGCACGGTGCCTGATTCATGCAAACTTGGGGGCCTGCCAGCTCAAGTAGACTGACGAAGAAATTGTCTTATTATGGGGGGGGGGAGGGCGGTTCCATAAGACCATAAGATATCGTTTATAAGATAGCTTCAATGATACTACAGTATGTTATTTGATCAGAGCGCAGGGATTGCAGCCTACGTACAGTTCCAGATCACCTATGGTTCAGGATGTCTAGAGACATACTACTACTCTAAGTATTATTCAATCAATTGAGGGTGTCCTCGAAGTGGATATGTACATAGCAGAAGTGAACACCATGACGCAAAGTCCACCCCTGGTATTCCATTTGGCTAACCTAATATACTGCACTGGACTGCGATATGCACGCTCCCCGCCGATAAACTTAGCTGCATTTGGCATTTTTGGCGCTATCGAGTCACGCGAGGAACGCGTGAGGGATGCCCATCCCGTCTCGCAAAATGCGGGGAAAGTATCGTGCTCGGTCCTGACCTTGACCTTGACCTTGCCCCTTTGGGGAGGGTCCCCCAGTGGCAGATCCCGTGGAACGTTCTCCCCCTTCTCGCTTCGGCAAGCTTTCTCCGAGCAGGGTCATCCAGCACCAGATTCACACTGATTGGACAGAGATTCTGCTTGCCCAGGCATATGCGGGTGATCAGGGACCCAACGAGGTGGATAAGGGGAGTTGGGGAATAATTGGGGGAAGAAACAGACTTCGCTTGGCACTTGATGAGAAAGAAAAAAAAAACCAAGGAAGCGAGAGGGAGGTGGGGAAGGCCATCACATCTTTTCCGAGTCAAGAGGTTTCTCAAGAAAAAAAGGGGATTAGGTCAATTTCTGGCCATGAAGATGATGCCGCTGGTTGCGGTTGATGCTGTTTCACTCGCCAGTCTTTTCCCGTGGTTCGGCGGGGATGCGAACCAAGGTGGCTGGCAAGCGAGCTTCGCGCGCGGGGTCCTCCGTCTCGTCGGGTCCAGTATCGTGAAGTCCACTTGCTTTAGCTGTGTGAAACCCGTAGCGTTAGCTTTGAATCTGCACTGGTGCGATAAGGAGCGGTTTCGCTCAAGCTTACTGGAGGCCAGGCTGATGGCGCGAAGCACATTGTCCCAATTGGCAAGCACGCATGCAACCGCTGGTTCGAATCAGTTTCAACGTTTCAACGTCCAAGAAGAGGGGAGGGGCAAGAGATAGACACCACCTTCCGTGCCATCCTTCAACGTGGCAATCTTGCTCTCGAGCGCCTGCATTTGCATGGCCAATGTCCCACTCAAATCCCGTAGCTGCCGGAGGTTTTCGAGTTCGGCCTTTTTCGCGTCGATGCGCGTCGATAGCGCGGACGAGGACTGGGACACTGGCTGACGAAGCCCAGCACCGGGCAACATGGAGGTTGGTCGTGACGAGTACGCCATGGTAAAGGTAGAGGCGACGACAAAAAGACAAAATGGAGAATGAGGCGCTGCCTGCTAGATGAATAATGCGTGACGAGCGATCAGAAGACTCTCATCAGTCCGCAAATACCCCAAACACTGCAAAAGGGTCCGGCATCCCGCCGAGGGGCGCTGAGTCAGCCAAAATGGGACTAGTCCCAATAAGGACAAACATCAACAGTCCTGTTTACACTTTTACACTTTGTTCCTCTTGCGACCGTCAACTCGACTTCCTTACGGCCCTCCAACAACATGGCCAGGCTGAACGACTTTGCTGCTCCGGCAGAGTCTGTCGAGGCTTGTAAGTTGATTCTTTCTTTCCCTTACCCGATGATAACCCCCCCCCCCTTCTCCCGAATCAGAGATTGACGCGATCGTGGCTAGTGAAACGGCGATTCGTACGACAGAACCGCGACATCGTGCGGGTGAATTCTATGCAATCCCTTCGCATCCGCAGTTTAGAATCCGAAGTCTCACATCTACTGGCCGAAAATGTTTCCCTGCGCGAACAAATTATCAATCTCACGCAGGAGAACGAACGTTTCGAGTCTGCCAAAATGCTTCACGAGGAAATCTTTGAGATCAAGTCCCGCTTGGATAAGAAACTGGCTGAGCTGAGTAGCTTGGCTTCGGACCTGGGAATGTTGCCTCGCAAAGTAGGCAGACAAGGTGGCGACAAGACTGGAACAGATTCAGGTCGGCCCAGAGCGACCGTGGCGGACTCAAAGCCTCGAACCACGGACTCGGAGTTCAATGCAGGTCCGGAGGATGGAAGGCTGCCGGCGATTGTGGAAGACAAATATTATCCCCGAAGAACACTCGAGTAAGTTTGGTGATCTTTCTCCATTATTTATGGTGAGAGGACTGTTCTCACTGACCCCCGCAGACAACAAGAAATTCAGAACCTCGACCACACCGACTCCCGCTTGGAATCACCTCAGCACGATCGTCCAGCGCAGGAAGAGTGCGATCCAGCTTTGGAAAGCCCGAGACCCGAGTTGGAGGAGATGCCATCGGAAAGTCGTATAGACAGCGATCCCTCACACGATGAATCGGCCCTGCCACCGACGCTCGAGACTCGGAAGAAGAAAAAGAAGACCGACTCGGTAACCCCTGCATATAAAACATTGTCCCAGGACGATCTATCAACTACAGCGAACCAATCACGCGAGCCGACGAAATTAGGATCAAAGCGTAAATTCAGTCCAGACGAGGATGGGTTTTTGTCGGATCTGGCGCAAGACGATGACGAGTTCCAGTTTACTCGCCCGAGCGGAAGCCCTCGGACGAAGGCAGATCCGTTTGATTTTATGCGCCAGGACTTCTCACCCAGTAAAACGCCGACGAGCGTGAAACGGGGAACTGCCCAAGCTGGACTTACAAAGCGAAAGGTCCTTGAGCCGAGTATGCAATTTCCCCTTCAGTCAAACTCTCCTCTGGCTCGTTTCCATTGACTAACACCATCTAACAGAGAGCGCAAATACCAATCTCGGCTCCCCTAAGAAGATCCGGGCATCTTTGAATTCAGACTACAAAGTTCTTCCCAGAGTCGCAGCAGATGAGAACACACGCTCGCCCCAGAAACCCAAGGAGATTGATATTCAGAGCGGAAGGACTTGGAATCAGAAACCTCGCGTTGCTCGAATTGGCGCCGTCACGCAGAAGCCAAAACGTGCTGGCCGGTCTATTGAAACGGAGGACCATCTCGAGCCCGACGTGAAATCTACATTGCCAAAGGACTCCCCGGTGGCAAATACAGGGGACCAAGGCTTTGGGATGTCGGATATGAGCGCGACTTCCCGCCCTTCACGGCGTCGCGGAGCCGTGGTAAGCTATGCAGAGCCTAATTTGCGAGACAAGATGCGTCGCCCATCCAAGAACCTGATTGATGCCGTGACTGGGGCTGGTCCTCGCCGCTCCTCGAGTTTCCAACTTTCCCGGGATAGCCTCGGTAATGAAGCGAACCCTTCGCAATCTGACGCCAGCCCCCATCCATCTTTGAGCACGACCCGTGTTGCCGATCTAGTACTCGCAAATGAGGCTGCCGACCCGTTCGTCCAGGACGACACTTCGGATCAGTTACTGGCGACAGTATCTCGGCGAAGGCGAAAGGTATCGTCATCAACCAAGGATCCCGATGAGCACCCGGGATCGATGTCAACCTCGGATGCTTCAGATTTGAACGACCTGTCAGTAGCGCTGAGACAGAAGGTGTGTTCCAAGGGGCCTTCTCGGCGGCATTCTTCGAACCCCAAGAGCACCTCCCACGAGACGTTACGAGGGGAGGCAGATGTGGCCAGCGATCTTGACAGCAGCTTTGAGGCGGATGATACGGTCTACCGGCGGGAGACTCGGGTCACAGCAAGGAGAAAGAGCATGATGGTTTGACGGGTAGGGAGTGCATGATGGTATTGGCCCCTGGATAGGCCGCGGTTTAAGTTAATACTGTATTTACATTTTAGCCTGCATTGGTTGCAGTCCTCGTACAGATACCCTCGTCCCTTTTTTTCCTTCCTATTTCTGTTTGCGAGATTTGCCAGTCAATTGAACTTGTTTGGAATTTGTCTTAGGACTTTGAACCCTCGAAATGCATTCATTGTAGACGATGAGTGGGAACCATTGGTAAAGACTAATGCACTCTAAGTCGGGTACCGAACCCATTTGTCACGAATCCTCGTACATGTGTATTTCCAATCTTCTCTCTGCCTGAAAGCTGTATGGTTGTGGTCTGGGTGTGTTCATCCCGTGGCAGAAGTGTTATTCGGGATGCAGACAAGTGGTCCTCAAATCGCCTTTCAATGGGTGAATATACACACCCACACACATTGGGGTAGTGGTAAGTCCTTTTGCCGTCTGGATCCATTTGAAAGTCTCGGGTCATGAGATAGTGGCTGTGAACATGATCTGAAAGGTGGAGCAGATCAATCAGGTACCCCGGGGCTGACTGTTCTTCGAAGGCTTGGGCATCTTCTCATACGCATTCGGACTGGGCTTCCTCCTCCTGCGCTTGATCTTCTGGTGATGGTGGTCAGAACAGCATGCTGTCGAGTCTGCATCGGGAGGCTGGTCGGCCTGATTCTCGCCCAACGGCCTGCGCCCTCGTGGGTGGGCGTGATGGGCCATGTGATTCCGGTGATCGGTCTCGCTTTCACTATCCGAGTCTGAGGAGCTGGAGGAGGACTCGGATTCAGAACTGCTTTCGCCTACGGGTCGTGCCTTGTGGTAGATACAGCAGACTGTTAGAGAGGGTGTGTCTAGTCAGTACGGGAAGGTGGGTGAGATGGGGCACAGGGGAAGAGAGTATTTACCCTTTGAGCTTTTCTTGCCCATGCCCTCATTGTCGACTACGTCTTCGCTCCATCGAATGCGACGGCCTGGGGACGATTCAGCGGTGGTGGTGTCGGGGGTATCCTCGGCCCTCAGTCGGAGGGTGCCCGTGAGCCGAAGGGTGGATGAATCTCGAGAAGTTTCAGTTGTAGACTGAGAGGATAGAGTCGCCGGTTGGCGAGTTCGAGACATTGTGCTGCGGCGAGTCTGGTGGTAGTGGGAAGGTACAAACTTGAGTTGGGCGATTGGGGGCCACTGGAAAATAATGATGCAACTGATAAGACGATAGAATCTCTCACCGCCTAGCGGGTTTGACTTGCAGCTTACGAAAGCAGCCCTACAGCAGCTTCTCGTATCTCGTATAATTATTGTACGAAGTAATTAGTTATAGATGCTTGGAATAACGATGTATTCCATGGTATTATGGGTGTTTAGCAAACTATACTGGTCATGCACTGCTCCCAAGTTCCATTCCGGTGAAATTGTTGATCTTGCACTCGAATGGATCGCCATCAAGATAAGACTGATATCGCTGTACAAGGATGTCACCCATTCGACTTGTACAGTATGTATCAGTCAAACATCGATGAAGGTTCAAAGAGGCCAAATCTACTTCTTGATAGGTGGCGAAACTCTGCGCCTTCAGAACAATTACCTCACTATTTCTCTTGATTATGCTAATCCATAAGCGAAGACGTGCTCAGAAGATCTCGGCTAATGTAAAAGACTGTCAGGGGCCATAGTTACTGGGGCATTCGATCAAGTTTGACAATACCCTCTCTGGTGGTGAGCGCAAAATTTGGCAATGAAATCGGAGATATCGGCGTGTCGGTTTCTGTGCTTAGAGTCCATTGATATACTCCCATTCTACCTTCATGTATATGAGGACCCCGGGGAGATACACCACCACATTAAAAAAATTCATAATCGTAAGTGTGAATAGAATTGTCTCAGAGAACAGCCTAACAGAAAGATGTAAACTGCAGTCCACACTAGTGGCACACTAAGGAGGCGTCGGCCTCGCTAGCCAAACTGGGCGATATCTAGCTCGGCAACTAATTTACTCCCGCAGTTATGGATTGGAAGAGAGCCGAGGAATTCGGTGGAGAGTACATCATATTTTTCGAGCCTCGATTGTGCCAAGCGACGACCAAGGCTTGTTTTCGCTACAGTATATTAATCTAATTGTGGTAAGGTGGATCCAGAAAAGGCTGAAGAATTGAGTCGCTCATAAGCCATGTCTTGTCCATGCTAACCTCTTGACCAGCCTCTTGTGCATCACTTTCGAAGAATTATCGACATTCATCAACCTGGTGTACAATATTTAGCCACCGCCAATCACTTCTCTAAAATACTCGTTATGCTGGTTCAAGCTCTTGTTGCGACTCTCCTTCCAGCTGTCGTCCTGGCTGTTCCAGCCGCGCAGACCACATCCAACAACGGAGAAGATGTCTACGGAATTCCCTCGTCCGTTATTGAAACCATGTTCAATGTCCCAGCCTAGATTGAAGCTGCCTACATTTCAGCCATCCCGACTGCCTGGATATCATCTCTAGACACCCCTGCGT
The DNA here is from genome assembly GCF_028827525.1 of Penicillium daleae. Classification (NCBI taxonomy): domain Eukaryota; kingdom Fungi; phylum Ascomycota; class Eurotiomycetes; order Eurotiales; family Aspergillaceae; genus Penicillium; species Penicillium daleae. The sequence goes on along the minus strand of NW_026623157.1, from coordinate 1,305,130 downwards.
TTGCATCCTCCGTACTAGCCGAGGAGGAAGCTGGCATTGAACCATCCTGGTATAGCAACGAGCCCGACAGTGTGAAGGCATACTTTTCCACTCGCAACAAAGCCATTGATTCCTACTACGCCAAGGCGTCTTCATCCTATTGTGTCACAGCCTCGGTCTTGACCGCCGACATCTCTGGTGGTTCCACTCTGTACCGCTAGCACTGAAGCCTACAGTACCTCGGGATTGACTGCCACCTCCATATCTGCGTTTGCGTTTGCGTTTGCGTTTGCGTTTGCGTTTGCGTTTGCGTTTGCGTTTGCGTTTGCGTCTGCGTCTGCTTCTTCCACGAGCATTCAACTTGGCTCGACTTCTACTGGAGGTGTCCCTGCCGCCACGACGGGCCTTGCCATGAGCCTTGCTGGTACTATGGCAATCCTAGGTCTCGCGGTCGCTCTGTGAGATTGCCGCAATCGATGTATATTAGTCTAGAATTAGAAAGTGTGCAGATACTGGAATGGATACATTTACTTGGAGTACACTTGTCGGACGACATCTATCTTATCATGGTGAACAAATGTATTGGTGAGAATTTTCCTTTTCCTTCCAAAGAGCTATGATAAGAAAAAAAAGATATCAAACATGAACCTCCCTCGACATTCCAAAGGGGGGTTTGCAAAGTACACGAAAGTGGAGGAAAGGAGATCGGGTTGCATCGTAGCAGAATCTTTGCGCCAAAACAAAAACAGCGTCTGAGAGGGAGAATGCCGGTTCTATGCTGCGGTATATGCGCGTTCCGGTTCTCATATGCATGCCCCTCCAAATAATCTAGAGCTCGTAGAGAGACCAGCCGTCAAGGCTATCATTTCTCATCGAGCTTGGGTTCCCCGACCTTCCAGAAGAGCCAGCCGACGCCGGTGGGGGGTATTCAGTGCGCAATTCCTGATCCAGTCATAGCTCGTCTTCCTGATCCATCTCCGATGGCTTCAACAAGCCTCCTACCTTCATAGCCCGGGTGCGCTCGGCGGCTTGCGCATCGCGAACGGCCTGCTCTCGTTCCTCTGCGTAGAGATCGGCGTTGTCGTCAGAGAACTCCTTGAGGGAGATCAAGAAGTCACGCAGATGGGTCTTGAACTTGTTCAGGTCATTAGTGTATGCGAACAAGCCAAGGACGAACTGCTTGATTTGCGCCCTAGAAAGAAATGAAGGTTAGCGACTGTGCGCACAGAGTTGTCTCGTGATAGAGGGTGGATGGAAGCTTACTCTTGCAGGTTCTTGAACGCATTCTGCAGCAAGTTGGCGACGTATTCCTGCAAGAACTGCTTGTTGGAAGTGCCCGCCGGCGCTTGATCAGCAGTATAGATGGGTTCCTGAATCTTGCCGGTTTCGACGAATTCAAACATGCGAGACAAGAGCATGGCTTGGGACTTGAAGCCAGCCTTGTGGTCACTGTCCGTGAGGACAAAGAAGACATCCTGGAGAATCGGGATGTAGAATTGGCGGAAGAAGATGCTCGAAGTTTGCACATCCGCCTCGGCCATATTGTTCATCAGTTCGAAGCACATGGTAAGACCCGTGTTCTCCACCTCACGGTTGTCGTGCTTGGAGGCCCACATGCAGGAATCGATGACAAACTTGAATTGCGTGCCATCCAGCTTGAGGAGAGCCTGGAAACAATACAGATTGATGGCCTGCAGGAGCTTGAAGAACTGGACTCGGTGCTCGGGGTATTCATGGAAATCCTTGTTAATCATCTCCAAAGTACAGCTGAAGACGCTGTCCATAATGGCAGGGATCTTGTCCTCCATCATTGTCTGTTAATCGTATATTGTTAGCCACATCTGATTTAGAGGAGCGAGGGGAAAGGAACCAAAAGGGTTGGCTATTGAAACGTACATGAAGCTTGTGGATGATGGTAGTCATGACGTTCAGAACCTCGGCTTCTCGTGCATCGGGCACGTTCCGGTGGTAGTCAACCAAAACAGCCTCAAGGAGTGGCGGAACCATGTTAGCGTTCACCATGTCCACATCGTCCGACTTCTCCACGTAGGTGTCGATCAACTTCAGGATCTCCTTCTTGATGGTGCGAAGCCCACGGACTTTAGGAGTCTTGGGAGCGATTGTCCCTAGAGCGTGACACGTTAATATTTGGCAATGGCAAATGGATTATGTGTGCATGAGTGGGCAGGGAGTGTGACTTACCGTCGTTGGCTACCGCATCGTTGATGAGCTGACTGGAGGCACGATACATGTTCAGCATGTCGTGGTAGATCCGGCCAATCTGAGAATAGAAGTAGGTTCCAATAGATGAGCATGCTGCAACATTCGTCTTCATAATGTTACCAATGATTTTGATAGTGTTGCCATCCTGGAGAATGGCAGCGTTCTGGTTGGCTTCCGCAATGATTTGATCCCAAGCGGAATTGGGCAGTTGCATCAGGTTCTCGATCAACCGATCTTGGAGTGTCTTTTGCCCCTGGGCAGAAATCATGTAGCCACATGCTTCATAGAAGGTATGAATTTGCTGGGGGAAAGGTCCATGGTGATCTTTCGCATGTTCCGAACGATCTCCTCAATGAAAGGCTCATTCTCACCCGGTTGGAGTGCCACAAAGTGCCGTCGGCACTTGTTGGCGATCTTGATGAATGTATCGCAGGCCATATCCTGGACACCTTCGTGCGTCTCGTGCATGAATTCGAAAAGCTTGTTGACCACTGTCTTCAGGAATTTCCAGTGTGCCTTCAAGAATCGAGGATATTGGCCCACAATGTACATGATATTACTGGCGACCACGGCCTTGTTGTCTTTACCACGCTTCTGCTCTGTCAGGCCGAGAAGATCCTTGATGACGGTGACCAAGAACCGCTTTTCGGTTTCCTCATTCATGGCACCGGAAATGGAGCCGATGGCCCAGCACAGGGTGTTGCAATTGGCCCAGGACCACTCAGATCCATCCACTTGCTTGGCGAGCTTGTCAATCATAATCGTCTCGGTGTCGACCACGTCCAAGTGAGTGAGGTAAACCAGACACTCCCGAATCGTCTTGTAAAGCTGGATGGTATCGCTCTCCTTGACGAATTCACGCACAATCTCGCCCTCATCGTTTTCGACAATCAAGACCTCCTCGGGGCGGACCATCTTCTCAATCATGACAGTGCGCAGATTCGACAGCACGGTTTCATACTTGTGCTTGCGAAGAGGATAGTTCGCCAAGGTGCTCGGATGTGGTGCACCACCGTTGGCCAACCCACTGACCCCCATGGTCACAAGAGGGTTGATGTCGGTGATGGGTAGCTGTTGCATTTCTTCGTAAAGCTCCTGAACCAGGCGAGTCCAGTAGTCCAAGCAGATCTTGAACACCTCACGGTCTTCGATTTGGCTGATCCGAATCAGGTAGAAATGGGCATGCGTGAGGAAGTCTTGGTTGGGCAACTTTTCAATAAGCTAGGCACGAAAGAACGGTCAAGAATTAGCGTCATATCGTAGGCAGAACGCCCCAAGGCAAACGGATAAGGGGGAAGGGAGAGGGGCTATTGGCTACACCTACATCCAAGTGGGCGCTAAAGAAGCTGGAGAGGAAAAGAGCCAAATTGGCAACGAATTCCTGGTCTCGTCCATTGCTTCGGGCGTAGGTTTCCTTCAAGTCCAGAGACAAGGGAATAACATTCGAGACCGTTGTGAGTGTCTCCGTGAACATGTGCACCAGTCTCTCGTCATAGTTGTACGGAGTGCCGATCTGCAATCCACCGATCTCCGTGAGACACTTGAGGGTGACATTCCGGAAGTCGGGCACATCCAGGAATCGCGTCAGGAGGGTATTAATGATGGGCGTTTCAAAGATATACCCCAGAGGAATCCAATTCAAGAAGCGAAGCAGAGTCTCGAGGGTCGCCTTGACAAGACTGGGCTGGTTGGCGGTGTTGAGGACTTCGGAGCACAGTTGGAAGATGGAGGCAAATTCCTGGGTCATGGAGGTCTTCAGATTGCGGGCCTTGACGGAGGTCATTTGGTCCTGGGAAAAGTCAAAGACCTCCTCCGACAATAGGCGAAGGATGGCCATGTTGTTTTCACAGATGGAAAGACTGGCATGGCAAGAGGAGACGATCTCATTGATGAAGGTGGGCCAGTTATGCGGCCACTCCTGCTTGAGAATCGACACCAGGACCAGATTCAGTTTGTTCAAGAAGGCGCGCTCAGTACGGAGCTTCTCTTCGGATCCGGAGTTCTCGATAATGAAGTTGACGATGAAGTTTCGAATACCTGGAGAGAGGGGGAAGGAGATAATGGGTCAGCGGGATTTCTATTCTTAGCTCGTTTCGTTGATCTCTGGCAAAGATCAACGGGAGAGGTTGGGAATTTAAAAAGCTCGAGGCAGCGGCGAGCGGAAATAGCTGAAGGAGCCCATCGTTACCTTGACATTGATCTCTCGGTAAGACCTTCCATCGGGTCATAATCACATCGTCAAGAACTTGCAAGGCAATATCTAGATATCTCCGTCAGCGCATTCTCCTATGACATTTGTTTCCTTCGACGCGGTCGGCCAAGGATGATGGAGTATTTTCATGTCAACCCACATTTGGTCTGGGGGTATGTTGCCTCCTGGAGGATATTGCCCACGGTCACCCAGGCATCGGGGTTTTGCTTGAACTATACGAAGACAGATTTGTGAGCGGGGGATCAATCATTCATTTGTCGCGTCGTCGCAGATGGGGAAACTGGGAAGGCGACGATGGTGGCGAGCTTACTTCGGTCAAGGTCTGCTGGGCTTGTTTTTGCTGCGTGTTGTTTGTGAGCTTCGGGTGTGCCACAAGGCGTCCATCGCGAGAAGCGAATCGACAGCGAGGAGAGAGGATACGTACCACGTCGCCCTTGCCTTCAAAAAAGGCGCGGACCGTGTTGTCCAGCTCTTGTACAGAAACAGACATCCCGCCGCAGAGATTGGCGATTTCGCCCTCACGAGGTGGCCGTCACCGAGGCTTGCCGGAATGGAAAGGATGGGACCCGAGAAGGAAGGGGTGGACGCGGGGAGGAATTGACGAATGCCAAAAGGCCAGTCAGGGTTTGGGGCGATGGACGGGTTCGGATGGTGTAAGGAAGAAGCCAGGAAGGAGGCCGCGAGATGGGTTGATGGTAGTTCGTCGACTGGTGGGGCAAGTAGAGGGAGCGAGGTGGAGGGGCTTTGGGTCAGCCAAAACACCTGAGCTTTGACCGCAGGACAACCCTAACTCGAAACGGGAGGGAGGGGGGGGAAGCTCGAAGGAGGGGGAACAGAGGAAAATCGAGATTCAAGAATCGAGGATAGACTAGCAGCAGCAGAGCTAGTGGGGGGGTAGGGGTTGGATGAGGAGGAGGGGGGAAAGAGAAAAAGTGTGGAAGTGGTAAAGCACTGGCGGTGAAGGCGCGTCAGGCCTGGTTGGAAACAAACGGGCTTTTTGGAGACAGACAGAGAGAGCGGGAGAGCGAGCGAGCGAGAGAGCTGGGCAAACGGGCTGGGAAGCAGAGTGCTTAGTCAGCCCGAGCTGGCAACAACCTTAAGGTCAGGTTAGAACACCAGTGTTGAGGTCTTCTGCTAGGTAAACTACAGTAGACAAGTCATATCAAATGGACATCTCTAGTAGCTATAGTGTGAGCCGTCAAGAGAGATCACTCATTAGAGGCCAGTAGGTATTAGATAGATTTCTCGAAGCATGGTACTACTGCGATCCATTCCCTTCGTAGTTGCTCCCACAGGAAGAAGAAATACTCGAGATCTGACCGAGATCTCATTCGATACTGGGTAGCTTTTGCACCTTCCTCACCTCTTGTATATATATTGTAGTTCAGCTATTTCATTTTTGTGACGCGCATGAGGCCAGATGGGGGCGAAGTGATGCTATGGAGAGGGAACTGGGTTCCCCCCCCGGGATCGATCGAGATGGACTCACAGACAGAACATAGACAAGCCACGAATAAAAGATCATGAAATCAGGTCATTCATATCTGACAGTATACTCTAAATACTTGACGAATCAAGTAAGTTCAAGCTGATGTGTGGGGATATGAAGATACTGTACTAGAGATACTTCGCCGACGTATAAACAATGGTGTATGGACGATATACATCTAGAGAGTGGTCGAAGCGGTCGGGATCTATATGCATAGAACCTTTAGTAGAACGACGATGGATGATATGCATCAGAAGTGGAGGGTGAAGGCCACGGTCGCGAGTTGGAACTGGTTCACCAGTTGAGGGATGACGTATTGATTCCTGTGGCTATACAAATGAAATAGGGATCATTCCAGGATTTCTTCCCGCCGTGGGTGGCCCATCTCAGCATTTATCCACCCGGATTGAAGGTGGAAAAGGGGGGCGGGTACCGCAGGGAGCACTTTGGCGACGCGCCAAGAGCAAGAGGGCCTGAGGGGAACCAGAAAATCCCTAGTGACCAGCTGATAAGCGATGCATAACCGCCCAACCCGCGCGGCGCCACTCGAGGCGTCTTGTCCCCACTCCGAGACGGCGCATGCGAGAGACAGAGCGAGCAGCGCAAGAATGCAAAGTGGGGGAGCGACGTTGGAGGTATCACGGGCGAGACCCCGACAGACCCCGTAGTCTCTTTTGGCCGCCTGAAGGAGAAGCAGGAGGGATATTCCGTCCAGGAGAGAGAGAGAGAGAGAGATGTCGCAAGGAAACGGCCCCAAGGGACCGAGCGAGGAACGCCATTGACGCTAGTCGGTTGTCGCCAGTCGGAAAACGAGAGCCATGGCAGCGAGGATGTCTCAGACCCGCGCAGCTTTTCACCAGACGGGCGCGCGTTGCTCTTCCGATTGGCGGCCGCTGTGACGCCGGCCGTGCCGATCGCGCGCTAACTCCTCTTTTTCGCGCCCTGGTTGTTTTCCATGTCCCGAGACTAGAAACAGTCTCGCGGGGAGAGGGGGTATTCAGAGGAAGAGGAGGAAGAAGAGGAAGAAGAGGAAGAAGAGAAAGAAGAGGAAGAAGAGGAAGAAGTATTGGACAAAGTATACAACGGCTATACTCCGTAGTCGTAGTACTATCGTGAGTACGTTAGTACCACTACTCAAGTCCTACGACTATAGTATCGTCCTATATCCCAAGGAAACGTGACTGCCGCTAGCCTGAGGCCCTGAATTAATCACTCCAGTCACTCACCCCCAGCACGCCCATCACATCTCTCGCTCTCTTCTTCTTCTTCTTCTTCTCTTCCTCCCACTTTTCTCCCAAAACGTACTCCCCTCTTCAACCCAGCACCTCTCTCTCTCCTTCCTCCTGATCTCCTCTTTGTCTTTCTATACTCCATATTCCAATTTCTCGTTGCTGCATTGAAGCGCTACCCGTCTCCCAATTCTCCTCTCCGTCCCCAACCCGCCCCACACCACCCCCCAGGCGAGGTTACCGCGGTCCTTCCTCTCCCAGCCCAAAATCAAGAAATCGCCAAGAACAAAATACAGAAAGGCATTTCCTGTTGTCCTACCCAGTGTCTCTCTCCTTCTCCTTTTTGTCGGATCCTTTTACACCCAGTCTTCCTCATTCCCCTGGTTCGCTCTCCCCAATTCTTATCCGCCTCGGCAACTTTCCGCGCGTCTCTCTGCTTCGCTCAGGCACCGTCCCAAGTTCCCCCCCCCTCTGCGGCTGAGACTTGGACTGGGGGCCGCTCCCAGTATTATTATTTCCCCCCTCTCCTTTTTATCAAAGAACCGTCCGTTGTAAGCCTGTTCTCTTCTTTTCTTTTTCTGGTGTTTTTCCCTAAATCTCCCCCCCCCCCCCTCTCTTCCCCGATTTACGTCTGGCGGGGCAAGAAAACCTCCTCCCCCCAGCCCTGTTCCTGGGCTTTGGGACTTTCGGTTCTCTTTATCACTCTTACCGCCCCCCCCCTCCTCGCCGAGGACCCATTTACTCGTGGGGATTACCCGCCCACGTTTCCCAAAACCATGACGGCTGTCGCAACCGCACCCGTGATGAGTAACCATGACTCCGGGGCGGAGCCCCGAACAGACCACAGCCCATCTCGCTTTACAGCGGTCAATGGCAGAGACGCGATCGCATCCACCCCCCATGGAGGACCGACTGCGGTTCCAGGCACCATGAACCAAGGGGAAAGAGTCGCCGCGGCAGCGGCAGCGCCAGTCTCAAGCGACAATGCGGACCCGTCGCGCGACAGCTTGGGTACCCGAGGCGATCACCACGAAGACTCGCAACGATCCTCACCGTCCGAGTCTAATAAGCATAAGCGGAAGCGGTCGGGCTCGGGGGACCAGGAAGCCCAGCAGCCTCCAGACCCTAGCTATCACCATCCTCCTCCTCCTCCTCCCCCTCTCCCTCCTCATCACCACCATCACCACCATGTCGGTCGCGGCTCCATCGGCCATTCGGAGGAACCGTCCCCTCTCCCTGCGAATGGAACGGGCCCAGGATCGGTTTCCTCCGAAATGGACTCGATCAACCCGGTCGCTGCCTCGGGCCACCGATCGGATACGAATGAGACATCGCAGCCTCCATCCACGGGTCCGTGGCCCGATTATGACACCCATTTGATCAGTCAGGCCCAACGGGCGCAACAAATCGATCCATCAGACGCTCACTTGGCTGATGCCCTCCAGCGAGATGCGCAAGGCCCGGACCACTCCCGCAATGGAGGAAACGACCGCTCCGTGCCGCCAGCCTCGTCCCCATCCTATGTCTCGGAGCGTGCGACGGGCGCGGTTCAAGTCGCGCCGAAGCGAAAGCGTGTCTTTAGCAACCGCACCAAGACGGGATGTATGACCTGTCGCCGCCGAAAGAAGAAATGTGATGAGCAACACCCTGCGTGTGAGTCGACATGACGCCGCTCTCTCTCCGCCTCTCTCTCTCTCTCCATGCCTTTTCCCTTTCCTGCATCTGTCATTTTTGTATTGTGACCTCAATCATGCCATATCATCCATACATGAGTTCACAACTCCAGTATTCGCAAAGATCATGATGTTCAAGTTGGGGAAACACGGCTGACTAACCTATCGGTCATTCTAGGCAACAATTGCATCCGCGGAGGGTTCTTGTGCGAAGGATACACCTCACGAAGTACCTGGCAGAAACCTTCAACAACGAAAGCACCCGTTCCGTTGCAGTCCAAGGAAGGCTATGCCGATATGAGTGGCCAGTACCTTCCTGAACCTACTGCCCATCATGACCGACCACCCTCGGGATTGCCCGATCATATGGAATCGCGGAAGATGAGACCATTGGGCGAGGATAATGAGCGTATCACCCAGCCATATACCACCAGCCCATCCAACAATACAGCCCCCACCCACGCACCATCGTCATCCTCGTCATCCTCATCATGGTCAAAACGCACTTGGTCGGGCCCCGGCCATTCGACGTATGTGCCGCCAGAGCACCTGGCCAAGCCCGATTATCGAGAGGTGGCCCCCATTCACGAGCTTCCCCCGCGAGAATCACATCCAAAGCCAGACTACCCCATGGTCCCTCCGATTCGGGAATTCTCGCATGCACCACCTCCACCGCCACCGCCAAAACCTAATAGCTTGCCTCTGTTTCATGGGACAACCACCGAGCAGCAGCGGCCTATGCCTCCGGCACCCGCGCCCGCCCCAGCACCGACTCCCATGCCGGCGTCCGCGATGGACACCAGCAGTCCACAAACGCAGGCACGAATGGCCCTCAAGATTGAGCATCAATTATCAGCCCGTACAGTGAACGTGGAAGAAACGGAAAAGGACAAGATGATTCGCGGCGAACTCTACCGGCCTTTCGATCTGCAGCTGGTTGAGGAGAGGGATCGGTGCAAGCGGGCCCTGTGGCGATTCAACAATGCATGTAATCCACACTATGGATTAAGCTCGAAAGAACAGAACCGTCTTCTCAAGGAAATCCTGGTTCCCCCCTCAGGTTCAGTAGCCAGTTCCCCCTCTGGTGTCGCATTGCCTCATTCCTCGGGGTCGATTGGACAGGGTGCAGTTGTGGAGTCTCCCTTCAACTGCCATTATGGATACAATATTCAAATCGGGGAAGATGTGATGATACACCAGAACTGCCTTTTTGTCGACGACTGCGGCATCAGCATTGGCGCCCATAGTTGGATCGGCCCAAACGTCACACTCCTGAGCTCGATGGCCCACTCCAGTATGCAGGAGCGTAAAGGGTCCCAGAGTCGCTATCAAGGCCGGCCTGTCATCATCGAGGAAGACTGTTATTTAGGCGCGGGCTGCACCATTTATCCCGGAGTTCATCTAAACCGAGGTGCCTATGTTGCGCCTGGCGAGGTCGTGAAGACAGACATCGTTGCTTATGGGTTCCAAGGATACAAGCCCAGTTATATGTGAATACCCCCCCTTTTTTTTTGGTTATGAACCGCCCATTTTCTCCCGTTGGGATCGATTTTCCCCACCTTCTTCTTCCCCTGAACTCTCTGTTAGATTTAATACAGGCTTCGTCTTTGTTTTTGCCTTAATAGGCCTTGGTGGCGAAATGGACCATTGGAAGCATGTGGATTTGAGTCAATGACTTTCTTTGTTAATCATGCTTCGAACTGGTGTATAGCACCTTCATGTGGATCAACTGGAGCTCTTCTTCGCTGTTAACTTGTCTGTCTATTCTCCCCTGATGACATCAGCTCTTGACTGTTATTATTCCAGCGATCTGGGCATGTGATTGATGCCGTATATAGATAATCTAACTATGAATGATCTCCACTTATGACTGCCTGGGCTAGAGGCATATGGACTACTTGAATATTTCGCTCCACAGCGCTTGCGATTATGGCGAGGCAAGGGCAAGGCTCTTAGAAAAGTATGGACTAGACAATGCAAAACTTGACTGGTGGTGATGACATACAATTTTTGATATAGTCAAACTATGGGTATCTATTTGTTTCTGGAGTGGAGTGGTTGATGGTCGAAGAAAATCTTCCTGGCTTCCTTCTTTCTCTCCTCCTCGACCAAGGAACGATGTACTACAGAATCATGCTAGGCATGTATGGCCTTCTCCCTTTGGCTCCCGTCTCCTTAAAATCCGGTTTATAGCCAGTCCAAAAATTCCGGAGCAAAGTAGGTCAGGACAATGCCAGCGCCTGCTCGGAGTATTCCCTCCGTGCTCTCAAATGCCATTGCTTTCAAGTCAAAAACCCCAGCCTTCGCCCCCGCGTGGATCATTGCAAATTCGCCGCTAACTTGGTAGGCTGCAACTGGCATATCCTGCGCCAATTCCTTGGCATCGCGAATAATGTCCAGATAGCTACTTGCAGGCTTGACCATGATGATATCGGCACCCTCGGCAATATCTCTTTGAATGGCACGTCGGGCAAGACCACGGCCTCCAGGGGGAAGTTGGTAGCAACGGCGGTCTCCAAACGAGGGACACGAGCCGGCTGCATCACGGAAAGGACCGTACAGGCAGCCGCTAAATTTGGCGCTGTAAGACATGAGCAGGACGCGGTGGGCTATCCCGGCCTCAATCAGTTTGAGCTTGATAGCGCGTACTCTTCCATCGTTCATGTCCGACGGCGCAACGCAATGAGCCCCGGCAACGGCATAGGCTAGTGCCACGTCGGAAATTCGATCTACCGATTGGGTATTGTCGAGGGTCCCATCCTCCCGGAGAATACCACAGTGTCCATGTGACGTATACTCGCAGAGGCAGACGTCGGTTGTAATATAGAGCTGAGGGAAACGAGATCGGAGAAGGCGAATGGCCTGGATGACTGGGCCCGCTGGGTCATCAGCTGCAGTTCCCAGCGCATCCTTCGCCGAGGGGTGAAGGGGCACGCCAAAGAGAATCACCGAGCGCAACCCCTTCCGGACCAATGGGGCTAGAAACGGCACAAGGCGATTGACGCCACGGCGGTATTGGTTTGGTAGAGATGGGATCGGGGTCTCTTCGTCAGGATTGTCCGTGATAAAGAGCGGATAGATCAACATATCCTAGACATGATCGTTAAACCACGAGTCCGGTTGCCGGGAGAAATAAAGTGGATGGTACCTTGGTCAGTTGCCTCTCTGCCTGCCATGACCTGCTCAATGGGTGACTGTATCCGGCATGGAGCTGGCTAGAAATGTCCCCCGAGATGCTCACACTGGTCGCGGTGGTGCTGGTGTAGGATCGGGCAGTGCGGGACTGAGCATGCGAGATCTGCGAGGCACGATCATCCGGGTTGGAGTCTCGAAAGGCGAGGTCAGAAACCAGATTCGAGAACGACATGACGGAAGTACGTGGAAACCCGAAGAAAAGTCGGATGAGGGATACGTAGGTAGGGCTATTTCGACGTTGTATGTACGGGCAGGATCAGACCAAGGGCGGCGTGGTTTTATGGTTTCTGGGTTTTGTGGGGGAGGAGGAGAGGAGGAGCGGGCGTGAGAGGGAAAAAATGATCTGCCGAGGGTCTGGTGCGGGTATAGCGGCCAATTGCGGCCACCAACCAGAATCCCTGGATTGTTCATCTATTTTTACCGCCCTATTGATCGTCCTGATCGATGCCTCAGGCCTCGAGCGCATCGTACTTCCTAATTAGGCAATTCAATGTGATTTTCAGCGACTGTAGAAATCAACGAATATCGCCCCTAGCCCTCTCTTGCTACCAGCTAGTACGTGACATACAGTAGTTAAGGTATTCCGATGTCTTGTATATCATAATTGGCTAACATCACCTACTATTTATCTATTCCGACCTGCCGCATTTTCATTCCGGCCAACTATGTGCCAACTTTGACTAATGAATTATAGCCCCGATAACTTATACTGTATGTTACTTAACCGATTAGCTATAGTTTCAATCCTAGGTAGCTATCCAGCCAACTACCTATCAATCTCAAAAAGTAGGTATTAATTACGTCAAGCGATATATTAACCCTGATACCTCGAGACTGTGTCTGTGTCATCCTAATATATCTATCCGATCCACTGTACATCACTATACTATGTCTTATTCCGAAATACCGATCCTAAACCGGTTAACTACACTGAAATCAAGCGGTGGCGTGGAAACGGCCCTACAAAGGCTAAGATAGGGGCTATAAGCTGACTGGTGAGGCGGAGGGGATATATCGGTTAAAGGGGGAAGCGTGTCGGTGGAGTTGAGATGTTGTTTTAAGTCACTGGAGATAACCTTCCATATACAGTCCGCTCTATGTAGTTACTGTATCTCTTGGGAAGGTACGCGCTAGAAGCTATCTAGGTGTTTAGCTGACTGACACGCAAAGCAGCATGCTAGGCCGCCACCCTAGAAAGGCTAGTAGTGAAAGCCATTCTTGGCCAACTGAAGCGAGGTGACGCCACCGAGCACTTATCCTTGGAATGACAGAGATCTGGCAGCGATTATAGAATAGGTTGGTCGAGAGAAAGAATTTCTCCTGGACGGTCCGTTGTGGGGTAGGATCTTCGGGTGGAGTGGGAGGAGTCGCGGATTTGGAGATAGAGGACTTCCTGCCAGCCCCGCGATCTGGACGCTGAGGATTCATCCCAATTCGATGCCGTTCTTTTCGTTTCTATGGCTTGTACCCGTTCGATTCTTTACAGTCCAACGAATACTGTACGTTTCGAAATCAGGTTGACCTCTCACTCATTAGCCTTGTTTCCTGGGGAAAATATTTCCGAGATACGCTAATCTTGTTCGAGATCACCGCTTTGTTAGTCAGGCAGAATCATACTTGTAATGACTATTCCACAGTCGTGCTCGTATTATAATGACACTGTAATGATACATCGATTCCACAAGCGCGCATAAGAGTTAGCAATATAGCAAGAGTAGGTGGCTGCCATGTACCCACGTTCCCACTCAGGCCCAAGTTGCCACGTTGCCACTTTTCCTCATGTTTTCTTCTATGTAGCCTTCGTGCAAAGGGTGCAAACCGACCAGTCATCCCCGAGATCTAGACGTGCATTGCTTCTGACAGAAATAGGGACAGTCTGAAATGTCTACAAAGCTTGGTCACCGCCTAGATGACTAGTTAACTAGGTTAATTAACCAACGCGTATTATGTAAGGCAAATGCTTCGCCCACAGATTTCATGGAGCTTCTTTAGCTAGGAAGCTTGACGAAATAGTTAAGAGAGTACTGTATAGTGTACTAGTGTACTATAAGTAACGTAGTATGAAATATCTTTCACATATGATTGAATTTGATATTTTCGTACTATCATTTCCTTCCAATGCTGATTTGCGGTGCCAGGATTTCAACTAGTTCGTTATATTCAAGATGTACAGTTTTGTGTCTTGGTTTGAGCCGTCTCAATAAGCCCATGGAACAACATGTTGAAATCATTTGACTTCTGGACAGAATTGTCTGATTACGCTAAATCAAGTCGCCTCTCTATCTGCTGGTGCTTGTAAAGACGACGGCGGCTGTCAAATTGCTGCATCGATGGCGGAATACCATTTTTTGGCCTCCTCAACACTCTGAGCTCTGAAAATGTACCGAGTGACGGCGTGAAACGGATTCAGAAGATTCCTGCTGGAGACATTCACGCCTTGAACACTGAACTCGACGTCATTCACAGGACTGATGGAGCAGTCTGCCAAGTATAAGGACATCTCCGGGACCGATGCTTGGTAAAGGGTGTTGTCACGATCGAAACCATGCAAGTAGCCTGCTTGCGTAACCACATAATGGTAATTCTTAGGTATGCCATTGGAACGGCATACTAGATCGCCTTCGATGATTGGTTTCGTTGCTCGATGGTCCTTATTCGGAAACGTTGTATAAACTGACAATCTCCGTATAGCTTCGGAATTCAGTAGTGCCGCGTTCTTTCGCTCCACAAAACTGAACCATTCCAAATCCGGGTGGATAAGCTGTGCTGTACCCAGGATATCACCGTACATTGCACGTTGATGATCGAACTGGCCACCCATAAACTGGAAGAGTTTAGCTAAAACACACTGTACTGTTTGTAAAATATGCATTTCGAACCACAGAAAAGATTCCTGAATCTCTTGGTTTTCTTGTCGATCAACCTTTTCTCTCGTTGCTTGCTCAATTAATCGGCTGTCGATGCCCTGGCGGAGGAGGTAGGGATCATGGGACCGCTCAATCTTGTAGTCGGTGCTAGCATCAGAGGACCTAGTGCTCCTAGCCAGGAGAAGTATATGTTTCTGCGTTGCGCGCCATGCTTTCTCGAGTAGATTTGCCCCCTTGGATTTGTCAATCTTCAATTGTTTCGCTTTTGATTTGATCTCTTTGAGAAGACGCTGTAGCATAGGCAGCACGCTCTCATTTAGGTTTCCCTCAGCCGCGGCATTCACTTTCACTATTTCCTGGAGAATATCGTTGGTTTAGACAAGACTTAGGGTACTATACACTTGGTTATCGTACCTTTGTATTAGTGTATATGTTTTCAAAAAGACCAGCGACCCCATCTGTGCTTGCTTTAAAATGATGACCTTCCCTGAGTGGATAGCTCACGCTCTAAGCCCGGGGAATTAATCCGATATTTCTTGATTTATTGGAGTAAGTACCTACCTTCAGAATCGTTTCATATTCTCTTGACTGAGATTTTTGCGCTTTCGCAGTTGCAGAAATATAAGAGTAGAGATATTCACATACGTGCTTCCACGCAGTGAGGCGTTCAAGAAGAATATCAGAGGTCTAGATACAGTTAACACTGGTTACCTCCTTGCTTTGTATAGAGGTAACGACAGCAAAAATATCACATATACCTCATCACTATCGGATCCCAAAATGGGGTCTTCGTCCGTTGAGCAACTACGTACACTGTTGTCGCCTAGTGCTGCTAGCCGCTGACTATTCTCGTCTGAGGCTATGATAGCCGACATGGCTGGAAAAGAGGGACTGATAAAGTCGGGGGAAGATTAAGTGCCGTTTAATTATCTCGTTCGTCCCGTCGTGGCCAAGAGACCGAAATTAGGGAAGTGGGTATATATGACTTAAGACCAGTAAAAATCACCCTCTCTGGGGGTCACCCTAGAACCACTAACTACGGAGTTACAGGACTTCCCTACAGCCACTACAGGGCTTACATAATACATCACATGACCCCTGAAAGCCCAACATTCTATGTTACCCTAGTAACGAATATCAAGTCTAAATATCAATAAAACCCTGCAAGATTTTCAGATCCCATTTCATCTCAATCTATAATTATAGTATTAAGAAAGAAGAAAAGGATTAGGAACTAAGTACGCTCGGTCTTTCAATGATACTTATAAGAAACTCGGCACTAATTTATAATATCTACGCTACCTATATAGTTAGTGATTATAGTTATTAGTAATAGCAAGAACAGAATATCTCTCTGTAGGCTCTACTCGAGATGATCACAGGGCCCGGGCTTCCTTCATAGGGTAGATTGAAACTAAAACTCACTCATACTAGAGAGGCCGAAAGGGGAAACTATGAAAAGCTACGGGTTCACGAGGTTGGTCGTCAATAGACAACCCCTCGACGGCAGAGTAACTGAGGAATCACCATAAGTAGATATTAGGTAAAGTGTCAACATTATGAACATTTCGTCTGCCCAAGCGGGTGCCATATATACTTGCACAATTGAACCCAACAATAATCACGCACATTCTCGAACGCCAAGAAGCACGGTCCACTTGCAATTTTTAGAACAACAGGCATTATCGGATGTGCAAAGCAACCCTGGGGCTGTACATCCGCTAGAGCTTGGATTGACCCACGGCAGGTCTGGGCTTATGCAGCTTTTCCGTCCCGGCTCATTGTTGAGTTTCTCCGTGAGTTCATCCCTGACGCATACCAATAGGGCTTTACAGTCTGAGTTCTTTTGGCAAACAGCTCCACTTGACCCATCTGGCTTCTTGCAAGCTCCGTTAGAACACAAGCCCGATACGCACTGTTCGTTGAGCTCACAATGCTCACCATCGGGACGGTCTCTCCTAATGCAAGTATGACTGCTTGGAGAGCAAAAGTATCTGTCCTGACCCTCACAATCGGCTGCCGTGTCACAAGACTCCCCCTCACTGGTGGCCTTACAGGTCCCCTGATAGCAATGCCGAGAAAAGCACATGTTACTATTCGTGCATGCGTTGCCATCGGCTACCTTGTATTGACATTTCCATGTCGACAGGTCGCAGTATTCCGTCCCGTGATTCTGCCAGCAGTCCTTATCCGCGGCGCAATTTTTGCAAATTCCTCCGTAGCACACGCCATTAGCGCAATGGCAGTCTGCAATACAAGCCATGCCCGATCGGGCAAGTTCAGTACAAGTTGACGTGACCATATCGCAATACGAGCCCTCAGAACATTCACGGCTCAAAACGCATGTTTGATTGAATGCGGATGCAGTTGCCATTGCTGCAACTGTCAAGAAGGAGAGACATTGATATAGAAGCATGTTTGAGTTTGGAGGATCCTACCGCTATCAGCGATCGTAACTAGAGAGTTTCCAAACGTAGGGCTTACCTGATGGTAGACTGAGATAGTTGATACGATGCCAGTGTCACCGGAAGGAGGGTTGTCAAATAACTCACAAATTTTACAATCATCTCAGAGATTGTTTGAAGACAAACACTGCGACAGAAAGGGAGCGGCCTTTTATAGCTGCTCCGGGATCTATTCGGCCCTACCTAAAACATAGTCCAAACTAGTGAAAAGGGGTATATGGTAGATCCCAGAAGTCTAATTACCCCGTTGTAGCTCTCTGGATCTATAGTGATGAACTATAAGCGTACTATTTGGATGAGCGTATTGCGATTTCCAATTCTCAAGGTCGGTGATCTTTGCTAACATCTCTCCATAACGATGATCTTTTGGAGCTGGGATGCGTCACTAACTCACTATTGACCTCTAGCCATATCTTTCTTGAACCCTAGCCCGCTCCGAGAATCTACCATGCGCTGGCTGTGGACTCCTCAGGGATCGAGTGGAGAGGGGTTCGTCTCTAGCTGCAACTAGTCTCCACGACTGAGATCTAAGCTAAGCCACGTCAATAACAAACCAAAGAGGCTTTGATGTGATTAGTTCCCTAATCTAACTAGACCCGTTCTAACCAATAGTGGCGTTGCAAAAGTCTGAAACTATTCAATGATTTCCCTTCCCGCCTGTCTAACAAGGACATACCGCCCGCAATTTCGGACTTTTGAGTGGTGAATATACCAGTTTCCGGCAGACTACGCGAGAGTTTTAGCCAGGATGTGGTTCAGTCAGGACCCGAGAAATTTCGGGCAAAGCTAGCCTGAAGATCCCTCGGAGAAATGAAGCGCCGAGCCGGCCTGGCCAGCTTCCGGGTTCTTCTGATCAAGGTTATATAGTCGTCTCTGATTGGCTACTTCGCTGGGCCTACTGTATATAAGCCACAGCCCCACTCACCATACTCTATTATTAATTCCACTTGGGCGGCTCGCCGTCCAAAGTTTATGGTTGGAAAGGCAGCCATTTCTGGCGCCGGAGGCTGTCATTTTCGGCGTCGATTTCACAGGTCCTCAGATTCTAGGTGCAGAAGATGAAGCTTATGTAACGCGCAATGGTCATACATATAACAAGACGCCCTGCGGACACTTAACGATGATTCAATGTTGTGTTTGAGGACCTTGGTATTCTAGGCCTGTCAGAGGTGCAAGGTCTTATTCGCCCTTGATGATATTAAAAATGGTCGCATTGAATCTGTTCGCGCAGCAGCAAGGCTATACGATATCCCCCATACAACCTTAGCCGACTGCGCGAAAGGCTAACCTTGAGTCTAGGCAAGCCACGGCCCACGATCTAGAAAGCACTGTGTTGACAGATAGAGCACAGATCACTAAGGATATGCTGTAATCTAGGTTTGACTCACTTAGACTATCATTTCAGCAGTATTGTTCATTTACATACGAGGGTAACTTGTCAACAAGACATCATATCTGGATATATGTACGGAGGTACTTTGACACTAGATAGCAGCTTGTGACGTTATTGCCAGTTAGAGACGTAAAAACATACAACCAAAACTGTCAGAATATAAGTATGCGTGCGCATAAGATCTTACGCCAGCTTCCTCTATTGGGTCCTGGAGGAATCATGCTTCCTGTATAAACCTTCCTGCAAGATAAACCTACCCTGCTTACCCTGCTTAATATATCATATTAATCTTCAACGATCTCGTCAACATTGCCTATCTAGGCCGGATAATGCTTAACACTCCAAAATGACCTCGAATGTTCTTGATTTCCTTATGTGATATTTGCTATATACCCTATATGTTGGATTTTTAAAAATTGATCATAAAATCCGATTGCACACAAAAGGATAAGTGTGTCCGAAACAGGTGAAGAAAGACTATCATGAGAGGAATAGGTGTCGGCTAATTAGACCAAAGAAGAGTATGATCAAGTATGCCAATAAATCTACTCATGAATTAAAAGAGATGTCAAACTTGTTCAATTTAGATAGGAAAACAGGCAGAATTTATAACACGAGGTACATAGTAAATATCACATGAAGAAATCAAGAATCGTTCGAGGTTATCTTGGAGTATTGAGTAGTCTCCGGCCAATATAGGCAGTTCAATGCGAGATCGTTGAGGATCGTTGAGGATCAATATAATAAATCAATATAGTGGTCATGAAGGTGTTTCTTCTAGGGAAAAGATAGTGGCGGCTTAGTCATCTACGGGATGACCCTATATAAGTTGATATCCCCCCTCAGCTCTCGATATAAGACAAAAGCAAGAGCAAATTAAGAGCTGAATAAGACAAAAGGTAAGATCTAGGACAAGGGGGATACTTCTATACCTAGTTGCCTAACGAATTCATAGTGTTTCTTACTTAGTAATCGTTTTATGAAACTATCTGCTAGTATTTTAGTCGTCTTGACTTATTTGACTATTAACCGCTTAGCCTAAACTTCTTGCTGAATCCAAAGCTGATAGATATCGACGTAGCGTAGTTTAGTCTAAAATACTAATTTCTCGCGATTTAGTAGATTAATAGTTTGCTTATTATCGCAATCTAGCGAATTAGATTACTTAGTATCGAATTAGATAAATAAAAATAGCCGCTTTATCTAATATAGCTACCTAGTAGTATAACTAATTATAAGTAGTTCGGCTTCTATCGTCGACGTAGTAATCGTCTTCTACTTACGAGATCTCTAATTAATTAGCCCACCGAATAGGTAGAAGAGAAATCCTTTAGAGCTTTTTCTATTATAATTATTAGTAAAGCTTGTATCGGATAAAATAGTAAAGATCTAGCTATCTAGTTAGCTATCTCTAAAGTAGATTACTAGATATCTCGTCCTGTATAGGTAGGAGATAAGATGATTAGCGGTAGCTAGATACTTCTTGTTATACTAAGTAAGCGATTAAGCTAGTAGCTAATTAGCAAATACGGTATCTAGTCTCGTCTAAATAGCCGCGAAAAGGGTTAATCTATATTTTTATTAATATAATTTAACGATCTTTAGATTAATTAGTTAACCTATTACTAGATTAAGCTTGTGATTAGTTAAAAGTAGGGTTCTTAGAGGCTTTTTGTTAAGAAGATTGAATTTAGTAGTAATCTTTTCGATATAGGCTACCTAACTAAGCTATATCTTTCTCTTTAGACGATCTCTAATAACACGAATCCTAATAAATTAAGTAAGTTTACTATAATCCTTTATCTTAAATCGTTTTAAGAGAAGGTCTTTAATCTAGTAAGCGTATAAACTCTTACTTTTATAGTAGGTAGCTAGAAAGTTATCAACGAATACTATAATTACTATACGATTATTAGTATAAAGGGCAGGGTTATTAGGATATAGCCGAAATCTAAGTAAGAGGAGTAGCTCTTTAATATTATCCTCCTATCTCTTACTAGCAATTCGTAGGCTATATACTACCTTATATAGGTAAAGGACTATCGATTTTCGTCCTATTCTAGGAGGATATTAGTAATAAACTTCCTCTTTAAGCGTGCTATTTAGGAAAGCGTTAACTATATCTATCTAGAAGGTCTCGAGGTCGAAACGGGTTATAATTACTATTAGCGTACAAAAGGTCCTAGTAGCAAGGGTACTAGTACGTATATCTTAATTATTAGGAATTTACGTATCTCCGCGTACGTATAATCTAGCTTTAAAGCGCGTAAGATAGCCTAATTTATTAGATTTATAGATAAAGACCTATCGTATCTTAATAAATTAGTAACGTAGATAATCTAATTAGTTAAGATCTTTATAATTTATCTAATATATAGATCTAATATAGTTTATACTAATTAGTTTAAATATATATATATTAAGGAGTTTGTTAAATTCAACTTATATAGCTTAGCGAAATTAATCTTCAAAAGGGTGACTAGTTAATTAGTTATAGCTAGGTAGTATAGGAGGAATAGATAAGATAAGAATCTTTAGTTGTTTTATCTAATAAGACGAGAAGGCTTATAGAAAGGTGTGAGATATAGGGCAGGATGTTATCAAGCCAGACCGCCATGCAGCATATCAAGCCAGATTCATAAGGCCTATACAAGATGGCTGAATCTCTATAAGCTTTATGCTATACCATCATCACTACGGTCAATGACATCGCTATACCATCATCACTACGGTCAATGATATCGTAGAAGACGTATACTATTGTATACGATCTACATCATCACTACGATCAATGACATCGTACAATCAAGCAACCACCGATCAAACAGCTACTGCATGAGATCACTATCTGTCTGCATGAGATCATCATGCATCTAGATCTAGGATCTAGAACGATCACATGCAAAAGAGGTTTGATAAAGATTGATTATAAATAAGCCCTGTTTTCTCTACAAAAATCATGTTCAAGACATACAAGCAAGATTCAATACAATCAACCAAGCTTCAGTCCTACTTTACTTTTCTCTCATCTTTATGATTCTAAGCCGAATTGAACTTATCCTTCCTATTCAATCAAGAGGAAGAAAGATCAATCGATCTTATTTAATCATCTTTAATTTATCTTCCTCTTTACCCAACCTGCGCAGCATCGCTTGCTCACAGGTTATGAGCCCGAATTGATCCTACTTCAATTCGGCTTATACCACTTCTTCAATCTTCTATCTTCAACGAAGAATCCTTTACTTTTAAGAGAAACTTCTCTCTCTTAAAGAGAAACAAAAAGCTCCTCCGACTTCTTATTTTCAAAAATTTATACTCGATTTTTACCGGTCGCGTCTACTTCTCTATACGAAAACTAAGAAATCTCAACTTTCTTGACAAAAACAATCATTTTTCAAATATTCAATCAAGTTTTTTGAACTCAAAATGATCAACAAACACAATATCGATCCTCTCAAAGGAGAAGGAAATTATGTTGCCTGGTCTATCCGAATCAAGGCAATTCTTGATCAAGAGAGACTGATCGATGCGATTCTACATGATTACACAAAGCTTCCTGCTATTCAGCAAGGCCAGATTCCTAATCAACACTGGTCTTATGAAAAAGCAATTGCTCTACCACCTGATCAACGATCACCTGATTGCAGAAATACTGCGATTTGGTCAGGAAGAAGATCTGGTAGACCTACAAGATCTACTAGCCCTGCTGAGATAGGCCAAAATGAGCTAGTTATTCCATCTGATAAATTCAAAACTATTGATCAGATGAATCGAGACGCTCTATCATCAATCAAGCTATCATGCAAAGATGGCCCACTCTTTTGGTTAGGAGATACCACATCGGCCTACCAAGCATGGGTTACCTTGGCTACCCAATATCGACCTAAAGGCTTTACTACCGAATTCCTTGTGTTGAAAAGCCTATTCAATAGTCAATTAGGCGATTTCGATAGCATGCATGATTATCTCACTGAGATAAGACGCCTGCTAATCGAACTGGCAAGCCTAGGAATCGATTTCCCAAAGCAAATCGTATTCGCATGGGTTCTCAACAATCTTGACCAATCATACGCACCGATTATTCAAAATATTATTCAATCTCTTCGCAGAGACTCTGATTCTTATACGATTGAATCGTTATTCGCCAATCTGATTGACGAATCGCGTGGTCATATTCAATCAAGCGAACAAATCTTCATAGCTGATAGCCATCAGCCTAATCGACAGAACAAATATCAGGCTCATCGCAAGCCTAATCATCAGGTAAAGCACTATTCAAAAAATCGTCAGGCTAATCAAAATCGTCGAATTAGCAAAAAACCATGGAAAAAATTGTCAAATTCTGGCAAATACTGTACGCATTGTAATATGCGAAGCCATACAGTAGCAGATTGCTGGTATCTGCATCCTTCTGGCAGACCAGCTAATTGGATACCTAGGGCAAATTGGCCTAGATCCAATCAAAATAATCAAAGATTTAATCAACAAAAGAAGATGATCACAGCAATGCTCAATGAGCAATCTGACGAGGAAGAAATCCACGTCACTAGTCATGTGACAGATTACCCCGCAGAAGCTGAACATCAAGAAACCTCGGCTAGCAACCTACTGCCTACTAGCCTATTGGCTAATGATCCAATTGATCTTGACGGTGATATCTGTTATACACCGATTAGTCCAATTGACTATCGATCAGATTATCAGATAGAATCTGATATACCCATGACAGAGGCACAGCCAATCAGGCATGGCCTACCAATCTTTGATGATCAAAACCTGATAAGAGACTACTCAAATCTGAGTAATGAATCTATGGTGAATACACCAAGAAGTCTCTCACTCTGCGATGAGTTCTCGCATGAAACCGATCAGGTAATTTATCTACCTATCAAAACAAACCAAGAAACCAATTCTGATATCACTATAGAAAGTGCATATAATCTGATAAATTCAGATCTTTCTACTACAAAAGTGATTTTCATTATTGATACAGCTGCCACTATATGTGCAGTATCTAAATTGGATTTGTTTGATAGTGTATATAAAACTAATAAAACTGTCATGTGGGGAAATGCACAAAGATTATCTATCGATCTTGCTGGAGATATTATCTTCCAGACAAATACCAATCTAGTCTATAAATTGACTAATGTGCTCTATGTCCCACAATTGGGAATCAATATATTAAGCACACATGCACTGAAAAATTCAGTATCTCTATTTAATAGAGAAAAGGCCACTATTTTCGATCAATATCGAAATATTATGCTGATTGGGCATAAGCAAGATAATCTATATCGAACTACCCTATATGTGATGCATACAAAGCCACATAAGGTAGATTCTGATCAAAAAATCGATCAAGATCAATCTATCCAAAGTACTAGCAATATTACTAGTTTAAAACTTTGGCATGATAGATTAGGCCATATAGGCCTAATACCACTACAAAGGCTACTAAGCCAGGCCGATATATCTCTATCTGATACTGAGATAAGAGATTATATGCAAGATATATGCGAAATATGCATACAGTCAAAATATGACAGGAAGATCAATAAATCTTCTACTTCTGCTGCCGAATACGGCATAGGCGAAAGAATACATAGCGATATTGGAGGGCCTATTAGCCCTAAGACCTATAATGGCTATCGCTACTACATCACGTTTCTTGATAAAACATCAAGATATCTACATATATCTCTACTTCGATCAAAAGACGAAGCTATTAAGAAATTTACCTTATATAAGCAATTGGTTGAAAACCAGCTTAATAAGAAGATCAAAGAGATATTTACCGATAACGGTACTGAATACGTGAATGATAACTTCCATATATTATTAGGAAGATACGGTATTATACACCGAACTACGCCTATCTATACAAAAGAGCCAAATGGCCTAATTGAGCGCATAAACCTGACACTTATGAACAAGGTCAGATGTTTATTAATCCAATCAGGATTAAAAGAAGATATGTGGGGAGAAGCCTTATTGGCTGCTACCTATCTATATAATATAACCCCACACAGTGCTCTAGGGTTCAAATCACCCTATGAGATATATCACAAGCGCTTACCTGCTATCAGGCATATAAAGACCTGGGGATCTATTGCCTACTATCATACAAACAAAAACCTGCCTAGCAAGCTATCGCCAAGAAAATCTATAGCTATTGTTATTGGCTATAGTGAGCAGAAGCACTATAAGCTATATGATCTGAAGCAGAAGAAGACAGTTTGGTCAAGAGACCCTACTATCTTAGAAGGTAGATTCCTGAAGAATCAATCTGATCTAGCCAATCAGGAACCAGGAATCAAGAAAAGATCTGCTAAACAAGCAGCAAACCCTATCAAAAAGAAGATTGCTAGATATACTAGCAAATCTACTAGCCTATCTACTAGCAAATCAGCTAGTAAAGAAACTAGCAAATCAGCTAGTAAGCCTACTAAGCAAACTGCTAGTAAGGAAGCTGCTATAGCAGCGGATCCGTCTCATAAGATAGAGATCCAAATCCCATCATTAAAATCTACCAAAGATAGCGAAGATATATATACTATATCAGATACGCTACTAGGAGATTTTATAAAGACTATTATCAACGATCAGCCTACCGATTATATATTATCGGCAGGAACTGATCAAGAACCCTCTACCTTTGATCAAGCTATGCAATCAGCTGAAAGGAATGAGTGGTATAGGGCCTGTCAGGACGAAAATCAAAGCCTGATAGATCAGGCAACCTATGAAATCGTTGATATACCCCCTGGTGTAACACCTATTAGGGGCAGATGGGTATTCAAAAAGAAGCCTATAAAGAATGCCACAGGCATCCAGGCTAATTATATTACTAATGCGAACAAAACGATTCGCTATAAGGCTAGATGGGTTATACAAGGATTTAATCAACGATTAGGTGTTGATTTCCTAGAAACCTTCTCTACTACTGCCAGAACAGAAACCTGGCATATATTGCTGATAATCGCGATGAATAAAAAATGGCATATCAGGCAATACGACGTTAAAAACGCATTCGTACATGCTGATATCGATAGTGATATATATACTATCTTGCCAACTGGCCTATATAGGCCAAAAGATCATCAAAATAAGTGCTGCTATCTAAAGAAGGCCCTATATGGCCTAAAGCAAGCACCAAGGCTTTGGTCTGAATTCTTTACAAAGGCTATCGCGAACCTCGGATTCGATAGAGTTCCTATCGACGAGGGAATATATATAAATGGCAAAACCCAGGCCATTATCATCACACATGTTGATGATATAATCATTATACACAAAGATCTAGCTTATATAAATAAGCTAGCTACTGCAACTAGGCAGTATATCCAATTGGAAGAGATAGGCGAATTAGCCACCTTCCTAGGCAATAATATCAGCCTGAATTATCAAGATCAATCGATAACTATCGATCAAAATGATTATATATCAAAGATCTTGTCAAAATTTGCTACTACTAGCAAACGGCCAAAGAAAACGCCGGGTGAAGCAGGGATCCACCTAAGAAAAAATCAATCAAAAGCTTCAGAGCAAACTATTAATCTCTATCAAAAAGAGATTGGCTCATTACTTTATACCAGCCTAAAGACTAGGCCTGATATAGCCTATCCAGTTGCCTATTGCTCAAGATATATGAGCAATCCTGACCAATCACATATCTCTGAATTAAAGAAGATATGGCAATATCTACAATATCGGCCAAATCTAGGCCTACACTACGATTGCACAGGGAATGACCTATATATAAAAGGCTACTCTGATGCTGATTGGTCAGGCGATATCGATGGTAGAAAATCCACTACTGGCTATATATTTAGCCTATCTGGAGATCTAGCCACTAATAATATAGTGAGCTGGAATTCGATGCTACAAAAATCAGTAGCTCTATCTACCTGCGAGGCCGAATATATGGCTATGAAAGAAGCTATACGAGAAGCTATTTATCTAGCTAATCTCTTCAACTATCTAAACGATAGATTAGGCCTAGGCTATACGCCTAGCAAGCCTACTATATTAGTGGATAATAAGGCAGCTATTAAGCTAGCCGAAAACCCTGAATTTCACAAAAGGACGAAGCATATTGATATACAATATCACTATATCAGAGATCAGGTCAAACAAGAAAGGGTCGATGTTCAATACGTCCCCACTAAACTGCAATTAGCAGATTTCCTGACTAAAAATGTCAGAAGAGAAATATTTGAAGACCTGAAGAATCTAGCTAATCTCTATGAGATCTAGCTATATATATATCCAATTTGATATATAATATCATGGATACCTTCGAGTATGGTTTTCACCTAAATAGGTTTTTCCATACTCTATACGCGAATGCGGAAGGAACCACTTAACCCTGTGAGATTGAGATTTAGGAAGATATATATCTAGCTATCTTATAGCAGTATATATATATATCGATCCTATCTACTCTATACTAATCTCTATACTCTACTGCTATCTGCACTATAGTATAAAGATTACGGGGGGGTGTGAGATATAGGGCAGGATGTTATCAAGCCAGACCGCCATGCAGCATATCAAGCCAGATTCATAAGGCCTATACAAGATGGCTGAATCTCTATAAGCTTTATGCTATACCATCATCACTACGGTCAATGACATCGCTATACCATCATCACTACGGTCAATGATATCGTAGAAGACGTATACTATTGTATACGATCTACATCATCACTACGATCAATGACATCGTACAATCAAGCAACCACCGATCAAACAGCTACTGCATGAGATCACTATCTGTCTGCATGAGATCATCATGCATCTAGATCTAGGATCTAGAACGATCACATGCAAAAGAGGTTTGATAAAGATTGATTATAAATAAGCCCTGTTTTCTCTACAAAAATCATGTTCAAGACATACAAGCAAGATTCAATACAATCAACCAAGCTTCAGTCCTACTTTACTTTTCTCTCATCTTTATGATTCTAAGCCGAATTGAACTTATCCTTCCTATTCAATCAAGAGGAAGAAAGATCAATCGATCTTATTTAATCATCTTTAATTTATCTTCCTCTTTACCCAACCTGCGCAGCATCGCTTGCTCACAAAAGGTTATAAGGCTAAAGTAAGGTCTTTTTACTTTATCTTAGTCTTAGCTTATATTAGAATTAGATTAAGGGCGTTTAGTTAGTATAGAAAGAGGTTTATAGCTAGAAGGATTGAAGTTTGTATTATTAATCAAGACGAATAGTTACTCCTGAGTTCCTAATTAGTTAGGATTATCGAGAGATTAATTAGAATCGGTAATAGAATCGTCTGATTTTAGGTCGAGTAGTAGTATAATTAGTTAATTACCAAGGATTTCGTTAATAGGAGAATCGAGTCGAATATAAGGTAAATCTAAAGCTTAAGAAGGTATAGCAAGATCGAAATTAGTAGTCGTAGTATTACTTCTACCCCCTAGGTCTTGCTACACCGAATCTAATTAGTTAATAGTAATTAGAATATTTGTGAGCAAGCGATACTGCGCAGGTTGGTAAAGAGGAAGATAAATTAAAGATGATTAAATAAGATCGATTGATCTTTCTTCCTCTTGATTGAATAGGAAGGATAAGTTCAATTCGGCTTAGAATCATAAGATGAGAGAAAAGTAAAGTAGGCCTGAAGCTTGGTTGATTGTATTGAATCTTGCTTGTATGTATTAAACATGATTATTATCTTGGTAGAGAAAGCAGGGCATATTTATAATCAACTTATCTCTTGCATGTGATCGTTCTAGATGATGCATAATGATCTTATGCAGACAGATCTAGATGCATAGTGATCTTATGCAGTAGCTGTTTGATCGGTGGTTGCTTGATTGTACGATGTTATTGACTGTAGTGATAATATAGATCGTGTCATTGACCGTAGTGATGATATAGATCGTATACTGTTGTATAGGTCTTACTTGATGTCATTGACCGTAGTGATGATAGTATAGCATAAAGCTTATAGAGATTCAGCCATCTTGTATAGGCCTTATGAATCTAGCTTGATATACTGCATGACGGTTTAGGCATCTTGCCCTATATCTCACACCCCCCCGTAATCTTTATACTATAGTGCAAATGGCAGTAGAGTATAGAGATTAGTATAGAGTAGATAGGATCGATATATATATATACTGCTATCAAATAGCTAGATATATATCTTCCCAAATCTCAATCTCACAGGGTTAAGTGGTTCCTTCCGCATTCGCGTATAGAGTATAGAAAAACCTTTTAGGTGAAAACTATACCTAAAGGTATCCGTGATATTATATATCAAATTGGATATATATATAGCTAGATCTCATAGAGATTAGCTAGATTCTTCAGGTCTTCAAATATTTCTCTTCTGACATTTTTAGTCAGGAAATCTGCTAATTGCAGTTTAGTAGGGACGTATTGAATATCAACCCTTTTTTGTTTGACCTGATCTCTGATATAGTGATATTGTATATCAATATGCTTCGTCCTTTTGTGAAATTCAGGGTTTTCGGCTAGCTTAATAGCTGCCTTATTATCCACTAAGATAGTAGGCTTACTAGGCGTATAGCCTAGGCCTAATCTATCGTTTAGATAGTTGAAGAGATTAGCTAGGTAGATAGCTTCTCGTATAGCTTCTTTCATAGCTATATATTCGGCCTCGCAGATAGATAGAGCTACTGATTTTTGTAGCATCGAATTCCAGCTCACTATATTATTAGTGGCTAGATCTCTAGATAGGCTAAATATATAGCTAGTAGTGGATTTTCTACCATCAATATCGCCTAACCAATCAGCATCAGAGTAGCCTTTTATATATAGGTCATTCCCTGTGCAATCGTAGTATAGGCCTAGATTTAGCCGATATTGTAGATATTGCCATATCTTCTTCAATTCAGAGATATGTGATTGGTCAGGATTGCTCATATATCTTAAGCAATAGGCAACTAGATAGGCTATATCAGGCCTAGTCTTTAGGCTGGTATATAGTAATAAGCCAATCTCTTTTTGATAGAGATTAATCGTTTGTTCTGAAGCTTTTGATTGATTTTTTCTTAGGTAGATTCCTACTTCACCCGGCGTTTTCTTTAGCCATTTGCTAGTAGTAGCAAATTTTGACAAGATCTTTGATATATAATTATTTTGATCGATAGATATCGATTGATCTTGATAATTTAGGCTGATATTATTGCCTAGGAAGATGGCTAATTCGCCTATCTCTTCCAATTAGATATACTACCTAGCCGTAGTAGCTAGCTTATTTATATAAGCTAGATCTTTGTGTATAATAATTATATCATCAATATATATAATAATAATAGCCTGGGTTTTGCCATTTATATATATACCCTCGTCGATAGGAACTCTATCGAATCCGAGGTTCGCGATAGCCTTTGTAAAGAATTCAGACTAAAGCCTTAGTGCTTGCTTTAGGCTATATAGGGCCTTTTTTAGATAGCAGCACTTATTTTAATAGTCTTTTAGCCTATATAGGCCAGTTAGCAAGATAGTATATATATCACTATCGATATCGGCATATACAAATACGTTTTTAACGTCGTATTGCCTAATATACCATTTTTTGTTCATCGCGATAATCAATAGTATATACCAGGTTTCTGTTCTAGTAGTAGTAGAGAAGGTTTCTAGGAAATCAACACCTAAACGTTGATTAAATCCTTGTATAACCTATCTAGCCTTATAGCGAATCGTTTTGTTCGCATTTGTAATATAATTAGCCTAGATACCTAAGGCATTCTTTATAGGCTTCTTTTTAAATACCTATCTGCCCCTAATAGGTATTACACCAGGGGGTATATCAACGATTTTGTAGGTTGCCTAATCTATTAGGCTTTGATTTTCGTCCTGACAGGCCCTATACCACTCATTCCTTTTAGCTGATTGCATAGCTTGGTTAAAGGTAGAGGGTTCTTTATCAGTTACTACCGATAATATATAATCAGTAGGCTGATCGTTGATAATAGTCTTTATAAAATCTCTTAGTAGCGTATCTGATATAGTATATATATCTTCGCTATCTTTAGTAGATTTTAAAGATAGGATTTAGATCTCTATCTTATAAGACGGATCTACTACAATAGCAGCTTCCTTACTAGCTTTTCGCTTAGTAGGCTTACTAGCTAATTTGCTAGTTTCTTTACTAGCTAATTTACTAGTAGATAGGCTAGTAGATTTACTAGTAGATTTACTAGTAATCTTCTTTTTGATAGGGTTTGCTACTTGTTTAGCAGATCTTTTCTTAGCAAATCGATTTTCGATTGCTTTGATTCCTGGCTCTTGATTAGCTAGATCAGATTAATTCTTTAGGAATCTACCTTCTAAGATAGTAGGGTCTCTTGACTAGACTATCTTCTTCTACTTCAGGTTATATAGCTTATAGTGCTTCTACTCACTATAGCCAATAATAATAGCTATAGATTTTCTTAGCGATAGCTTGCTAGGCAGGTTTTTGTTTATATAATAGTAGGTAATAGATCCCTAGGTCTTTATATACCTAATAGCAGGTAAGCGCTTATAATATATCTTATAGGGTGATTTTAACCCTAGAGCACTATATAGGGTTATATTGTATAGATAGGTAGCAGCCAATAAGGCTTCTCCCCACATATCTTCTTTTAATCCTGATTAGATTAATAAACATCTGACCTTATTCATAAGTATCAGGTTTATACGCTCAATTAGGCTATTTAGCTCTTTTGTATAGATAGGCGTAGTTCGGTATATAATACCGTATCTTCCTAATAATATATAGAAGTTATCATTCACGTATTTAGTACCGTTATCGGTAAATATCTCTTTAATCTTCTTATTAAGCTAGTTTTCAACCAATTGCTTATATAAGGTAAATTTCTTAATAGCTTCGTCTTTCGATCGAAGTAGAGATATATGAAGATATCTTAATACTTTGTCAAGAAACGTGATGTAGTAGCGATAGCCATTATAGGTCTTAGGGCTAATAGGCCCTCTAATATCGCTATATATTCTTTCGCTAATACCGTATTCGGCAGCAGAAGTAGAAGATTTATTGATCTTCCTGTCATATTTTGACTATATACATATTTCGTATATATTTTGCATATAATCTCTTATCTCAGTATTAGATAGAGATATATTTGCCTAGCTTAATAGCCTTTAAAGTAGTATTAGGCCTATATAACCTAATCTATTATGCTAAAGCTTTAATATACTAGTAGTGCTACTAGTGCTTTAGATAGATTAATCCTGATTATCTAATTAATCAGAATCTTCCTTATGTAGCTTTATATGCATCACATATAGGGTAGTTCGATATAGATTATCTTGCTTATGCCTAATCAGCATAATATTTCGATATTGATCGAAAATAGTGGCCTTTTCTCTATTAAATAGAGATACTAAATTTTTCAGTGTATATATGCTTAATATATTGATTCCTAATTGTAGGATATAGAGCATATTAGTCAATTTATAGACTAGATTAGTATTTGTCTAGAAGATAATATCTCTAGCAAGATTGATAGATAATCTTTGTGCATTTCCCCACATAATAGTTTTATTAGTTTTATATACACTATTAAACAAATCTAATTTAGATACTGTATATATAGTAGCAGCTGTATTAATAATGAAAATCACTTTTGTAGTAGAAAGATCTAAATTTATTAGATTATATACACTTTCTATAGTAATATCAGAATTAGTTTCTTGGTTTGTTTTGATAGGTAGATAAATTACCTGATCGGTTTCATGCGAGAACTTATCGTAGAGTAAGAGACTTCTTAGTATATTCACTATAGATTCATTACTCAGATTTGAGTGGTCTCTTATCAGGTTTTGATTATTAAAGATTGGTAGGCTATACCTAATTAGCTATGCCTCTATTATAGGTATATCATAGTCAATTCGACTAATCGGTATATAACAGATATCACCGTTAAGATTAATTAGATTATTAGCTAATAGGCTAGTAGGCAGTGGGTTGCTAGCCGAGGTTTCTTTAGCTTCTACGGGGTAATTAGTCATATAACTAGTGACGTGGATTTCTTCCTTGTTAGATTGCTCATTGAGTATTGCTATGATCATCTTCTTTTGTTGATTAAATCTTTGATTATTTTGATTAGATCTAGGCTAATTTGCCCTAGGTATCTAATTAGCTAGTCTGCTAGAAGGATGCAGATACTAGCAATCTGCTACTATATAGCTTCGCATATTATAATGCGTATAGTATTTGCTAGAATTTGACAATTTTTTCTATGGTTTTTTGCTAATTCGACGATTTTGATTAGCCTAACGATTTTTTGAATAGTGCTTTACCTGATGATTAGGCTTGCGATGAGCCTAATATTTGTTCTGTCGATTAGGCTGATAGCTATCAGCTATAAAGATTTGTTTGCTTAATTGAATATAACTACGCGATTCGTTAATCAGATTAGCGAATAACGATTCAATCGTATAAGCATCAGAGTCTCTGCGAAGAGATTGAATAATATTTTGAATAATCGGTGCGTATAATTAGTCAAGATTGTTGAGAACCTATACGAATACGATTTGCTTTAGGAAATCGATTCCTAGGCTTGCTAGTTCGATTAGCAGGCGTCTTATCTTAGTAAGATAATCATATATGCTATCGAAATCGCCTAATTGACTATTAAATAGGCTTTTCAACATAAGGAATTCGGTAGTAAAGCCTTTAGGTCGATATTAGGTAGCTAAGGTAACCTATGCTTGGTAGGCCGATATAGTATCTCCTAACTAAAAGAGTAGGCTATCTTTATATAATAGCTTGATTGATGATAGAGCGTCTCGATTTATCTAATTAATAGTTTTGAATTTATCAGATAGAATAACTAGCTTATTTTAGCCTATCTCAGCAGGGCTAGTAGATCTTGTAGGTCTACTAGATCTTCTTCCTAACTAAATCGCAGTATTTCTACAATCAGGTAATCGTTGATCAGGTAGCAGAGCAATTGCTTTTTCATAAGACCAGTGTTGATTAGGAATCTAGCCTTGCTGAATAGCAGGAAGCTTTGTGTAATTATGTTAGATTGCATTAATCAGTCTCTCTTAATCAAGAATCGCCTTAATTCGGATAGACTAGGCAACATAATTTCCTTCTCCTTTGAGAGGATCGATATTATATTTGTTGATCATCTTGAGTTCAAAAAACTTGATTAAATATTTGAAAAAAGATTGTTTTTGTCAAGAAAGTTGAGATTTCTTAGTGTTTCGTATAGAGAAGTAGACGCGACTAGTAAAAATCGAGTATAAATTTTTGAAAATAAGAAGTCGGAGGAGCTTTTTATTTCTCTTTAAGAGAGAGAAGTTTCTCTTAAAAGTAAAGGATTCTTCGTTGAAGATAGAAGATTGAAGAAGTAGTATAAGCCGAATTAAAGTAGGATCAATTCGGGCTTATAACCTATAAGCAAGCGATACTGCGCAGGTTAGTAAAGAGGAAGATAAATTAAAGATGATTAAATAAGATCGATTGATCTTTCTTCCTCTTGATTAAATAAGAAGGATAAGTTCAATTCGGCTTAGAATCATAAGATGAGAGAAAAGTAAAGTAGGCCTGAAGCTTGGTTGATTGTATTGAATCTTGCTTGTATGTATTAAACATGATTATTATCTTGGTAGAGAAAGCAGGGCATATTTATAATCAACTTGTCTCTTGTATGTGATCGTTCTAGATGATGCATGATGATCTTATGCAGACAGATCTAGATACATAGTGATCTTATGTAGTAGCTGTTTGATCGGTGGTTGCTTGATTGTACGATATCATTGACTGTAGTGATGATGTAGATCGTGTTATTGACCGTAGTGATGATATAGATCGTATACTGTTGTATAGGTCTTACTTGATGTCATTGACCGTAGTGATGATAGTATAGCATAAAGCTTATAGAGATTCAGCCATCTTGTATAGGCCTTATAAATCTAGCTTAATATACTGCATGACGGTTTAGGCATCTTGCCCTATATCTCACAATATTAATATCGTTAAGGATTTAAGAGATTTCTTTATCGTTAAGAGTTCTGATTAGCTAAGAGAGATTAGATTCTTCGTATATACGAATTCTCTAATTAGATAGAGAGGAGTCGTAGAATTCTTACTTATTAAATTAGACGTTACGTACGCGAATAATATAGCAGTTAGTAGGAATCTAAATACGCTAGATATTATATACTTCGTAGCCTACTAGATAGCCGATAGCTATATATAGTACTAGCTTAGCTAATCTTAGTAGCTTGTTAATACGTACGTAAGCTTTATATCTAAAAATTCGTATATTTAAGAGATCAGGCTTTATCTAAAGCTAATATAGTACTTTGTTACTAAGATAGGTAGCAAGGGCTTTATACGGAGATTGCTAGTTAATCGATCGATAAGGAATACGGTTTTATATAAAGATAGCAGTTTTAGCTACCTTAGGCTAAAGATAGCTTAGTAGGCCTAAATCGATAGTTATCTGCCTAGCTATCTTAGAGATCGATATACTATATTACTTAGTATAGCTATTTTAGTTAGGTTAATAGGGTAGTATAGTTTCGAGGTTAATACTACGTGATCTTATATTTTAATCAAAGAATTCAGATAGAGATCTCTTGTTATCTAAATATATTATAAGGACGCGTAGGTTAAATTAGGCTTAGACGAAATCAATTTGTTTATAGAGAGATTATAATAAATCGGTCTTAGAAGAAAGATCTTCCGCTAGTTAATATTTAGTGATAGGGTTAATAGAGTAAGAAAGATATAAGGTTTTAGCTAAAGATAGCTCGAAATAAATAAGATCCTAGTATAGCGATTCGAACGGGCGACTATACTATATAGGTAATCGAGAGATTTAGCGGGGCAAATTAGCTAATTTATAGGTCTTATAGTAGTTAATCGGCGAAGATATATCTCTAACAGAGATATTTAATAAGTAATCTAGTAGATAGGATAAAATCTCTTTGCCTACGTAGCCTAGGCGACGATACTATTAGTTAATCGTCCTATCAAGCTAATTCTTCGTATATAACGATAGGGCAATATAATTAGCAGTTAGTTCGCTAGTAATTACTAATTCGTCCTACTTAATCAGGTAAATACCTGATTTTAGATTCAATTTATAGATAGGTATTCTATCTTCTTCTTCTAGTAGATTCTTTCTACCGTTTAGATAGATTCCTATACTAGTAGCACGTTCTATAGAGATTAGGTTAATATAGAATCTAGGGTAGT
This sequence comes from Penicillium daleae, assembly GCF_028827525.1. Lineage (NCBI taxonomy): Eukaryota > Fungi > Ascomycota > Eurotiomycetes > Eurotiales > Aspergillaceae > Penicillium > Penicillium daleae. Next base: position 1,269,185 of record NW_026623157.1, on the reverse strand, counting down.
AAGCAACTTACTTTAAGGGAAAAGCGGTACTATTAAGAGACTTTATTAGGGTAACTTTAAGGTCTCCGTAGCCGAGGATAGTAGTTTCGGTATTTCTAACTATAACTAAGGACATAATAGACCTATAGTTTTGTAGTAGAGATCTGTTATTCGTAACATAAATTAAGGCTCCGGTATTATAGCACTAGGTATTACTTCGCTTAGTAGGGATCCTGATTATACTTATAGCTAACCGGTTATCTTTCTCGAAAGAGAGTTTTAGCTTCCTTCTTCGGAATATAGGCTGAAAATATATCTCGATCTCTAGCTAGATCATAATCTCTAGCTAGATCTTTATCTCTAGCTAGATCTGATTTATTAGAGTCGTTTAATTAATATCTCTTAATCGTATAATTATATATAGTTTTAAAGGTATATAACGATTCGTATAGGTCTTTAAAGATCTTCTCGATTACCTAATCTAGCTTCTAATCCTTTAGTCTAACCTTCGGGTTAATATATCGGTACTTATCGAATTTATGCTTAAATCCGTAAGGGCAATTTCGATTAGTAGGCGGCTTTATAATATTCGACTCGTCCTCTATATCTCGTCCCTAATAGGTAGGATAGGTAATTAGTCGCCTAGTAGAAGAGCTAATTAGCTAGTATTAGTTAATAAATAGGTTAACTAATTCTATTAGGATAGACTTCTTTAAGCCCTAGAGGATTATATTATACTAAAAGGTATAGAAACCTTAATTACTAAGTTAAATTGTCTCTAAGAAATCGTATACTAGAGATAGTAGGTCTTTAAAGTAGGCAATTCCGGCTTTCTTACCTTCTAATTAGCTAATAATCTATTTCTATCCCTATATAGCAAGATAAGACGATTTAGTTAGTAGCGTTTAGCGTTTAATTCTATCCTAATTACGTTAGATTTATTAGTTCTTTAATTAGTCGGATAGTACGAATATAGCTCGAAGTTTAATAATAGCTTTATATACTAATAGGCTATTAATAATCTACTATCCTTCTAATATAAGAGATAATCGAATACCTTATTTAAGAGATTCGATAGATCGAAGGTAGTAAAGATAGTCTAATCTTAATAATTTATACTTACTTAGTAATATCCTATAGATAGCTAATTAGTCGGATATAAGATTAATTAGTCGTATAGGAACGTTAGTAGGATCTTTAGTAAGATTAGCGAATTAAGGTTTTATAGGTTCTTATAGTAGGGTAGCAGGATCGGATTAGTCTAGATTAATATACTTCTATATACTATTCGCTAGTATATAGTCTTTAATAGCAGTAATCTAGGGTACCTAGTATATATAGGTTTTAAGTAGGTAATTAAGCTAGGTAGCTCGTAGATTAGATAAATCTATCACTTTTAAGACGAAAGTGAGAGATAGATAAGATAAAAGTAAGATAAGGAAAGATTAATTAACTAGTTAGAGGCCTTAGCAGAAGCTCGGGCTTATAACTATTAGATTTTTAAAAATTAATTATAAAATCCGATTACACACAAAAGGATAAGTATATCCGAAATAGGTAAAGAAAGACTATTATAAGAGGAATAGGTATCGGCTAATTAGACTAAAGAAGAGTATAATCAAGTATGCCAATAAATCTACTTATGAATTAAAAGAGATATCAAACTTGTTCAATTTAGATAGGAAAACAGGCAGAATTTATAACACGAGGTACATAGTAAATATCACATAAAGAAATCAAGAATCGTTCGAGGTTATCTTAGAGTATTAAGTAGTCTCCGGCTAATATAGGCAGTTTAATACGAGATCGTTAAGGATCGTTGAGGATCAATATAATAAATCAATATAGTAGTCATAAAGGTGTTTCTTCTAGGGAAAAGATAGTAGCGGCTTAGTCATCTACAGGATAACCCTACATAAGTTGATACTATGTTATAAATTGCACTCTGTTTCCTAGTTAGAATAAACAAGTTTGATATCTCTTTTATCACGGGTAGAATTACCAGGCATAGTAGACCATCCAAATCAACCTTCTACTGCTTAATTCTTCTATCTAATCAGCTAATTATGTTCTATCCTAATTAGTCACTCTTCTATAATCGTGGTACTTTGATTAGTACGCATAAACAATTATTCTTCTACAGTTTAATATACTAGACATATCACTATTCGATTTCTATTACTGTTTAATATACTAGACGTATTACTTTTGCTAATAGTTAGAAGCCTAAGCCTCTAATAAGGCCTTTATCTTTTACTTTCATCTTATCTATCTCTTACTTTCGTCTTAAGTAATAGATTCATCCGATCTACGAGCTACCTAGCTTAATTACCCTCTTAAATACCATATATATTAGGTCCCGTAGATTACTACTATTAAAGATTATATACTAGTAAATAGTATATAGAAATATATTAATCTAGACCTACTAACTCCTACTATACTACTATAGGAACTAACTAAGCTATATCTATCTAATATAATTAAAAAACTAGCTAATATATTTATATCTAATCTTCCTAATAAGCTAATTAGACTTATTAATCTTATCTCTAATTAACTAGCTATCTATAGGATCCTACTTAGTAAATATAAGTTAGTAAGATCTAATTACCTATTGTTAGATATCAGGCAAGATGCCTAAGCCGTTAGGTAGTATATTAAGCTAGATTCATGAGTATCAGATATCGGGCAAAATACCTAAGCCATCAGGCAGCATATTAAGCTAGATTCATAAGGCCTATACAAAGGCTAGAACGATGTTCTAAATCTCTATAAGCTTTATGCTATTATATTATTATTATCCAATCGGATAATTAGGCATAAACAGACGTATCATAGTTATGCGATCTACATCATTATTACTATTGAATTACATCGTATAATCAAGTAACTATATATTAAACGGCTACTACATGAAATCACTATATATCTAGATCTATCTAGATTGATTATATATAAGAAACAAGTTTAATAAGTTTATTGTGAGATATAGGGCAAGATGCCGATAGGCAAAGATGCCTAAGCTGTTAGGCTGTATATCAAGCTAGATTCATAAGGCCTATACCAAGGCTAGAACGATGTTCTGAATCTCTATAAGCTTTATGCTATCATATCATCATTATCTAATCGGATAATCAGGCATAAACAGACGCATCATAGTTATGCGATCTACATCATTATTACGATTGAATTACATCGTACAATCAAGTAACTATAAGTCAAACAGCTACTACATAAGATCACTATGTATCTAGATCTATCTACATGATATCATTATATATATCTAGATCTATCTATATAAGATCACTATATATCTAGAATATATCTAGATCTATCTAGATTGATTATATACAGAAAATAAGTTTGATAAGTTTGTATAAAATATTGATTATATATACGCCCTGTTTTCTCTACAAAAATCATGTTAATTATTAATTATATAGATTAGCAGATTCAATATAATTAACTAAGCTTTAGTCCTACCTTACTTTTCTCTTACCTTTATAATCCTAAGCCGAATTGAACTTATCCTTCCTATTTAATCAAGAGGAAGAAAGATTAATCGATCTTATTTAATTATCTTTAATTTTTCTTCCTCTTTACTAACCTACGTAGTATCGCTTACTTATAGGTTATAAGCCCGAATTAATCCTACTTTAATTCAGCTTATACTACTTCTTTAATCTTCTATCTTTAACAAAGAATCCCTTACTTTTAAGAGAAACTTCTCTCTCTTAAAGAGAAATAAAAAGCTCCTCCGACTTCTTATTTTCAAAAATTTATACTTGATTTTTACTAGTCGCGTCTACTTCTCTATACGAAATACTAAGAAATCTTAACTTTCTTAATAAAAATAATTATTTTTTAAATATTTAATTAAGCTTCTTTAACTTAAAATAATTAATAAATATAATATCGATCCTCTTAAGGGTAAAGAAAACTATATTATATAGTCTATCCGAATCGAAGCTATTCTTGATTTAGAAAGATTAATCGATACTATTCGATTCGATTATACTAAGCTTCCTACTATTTAGTAAGGGCTAGATTCCTAATTAGTACTAGTCTTATAAAAAAGTAATTACTCTACTACCTAATTAAAGATCGCCTAACTATAGAAATACTACGATTTAGTTAGGAAGAAGATCTAGTAGACCTAGAAGATCTACTAGCCCTACTATCTCTAAGATAGGCTAAAATAAGCTAGCTATACTATCTAAATAATTTAAAACTATTAATTAGATAAATCAAGATATATTATTATCTATTAAGCTATTATATATAAGCAAGCGATGCTGCGTAGGTTAGTAAAGAGGAAGATAAATTAAAGATGATTAAATAAGATCGATTGATCTTTCTTCCTCTTAATTGAATAGGAAGGATAAGTTCAATTCGGCTTAGAATCATAAAGGTAAGATAAGAGAAAAGTAAAGTAGGACTAAAGCTTGGTTGATTGTATTAAATCTTGCTTGTATATCTTTTTTTTATTATTTTAGTAGAAAAGGCAGGGCATATTTATAACTAACTTGTCTCTTGCATATAATCGTTCTAGATAATACATAATAATCTTATATAGATAGATCTAGATATATAGTGATATTATACAGTAGCTGTTTGATCGGTGGTTGCTTGATTGTACGATGTTATTAACTATAGTGATGATATAGATCGTATACTATTGTATGCGTCTTGTACGATATTATTAACCGTAGTAATGATCTTGTACGATATTATTAACTATAGTAATGATAGTATAGTATAAAGCTTATAGAGATTCAGCTATCTTGTATAGGCCTTATAAATCTAGCTTGATATACTATATAACAGTTTTAGTATCTTGCTCTATATCTTATACTCCCCCGTAATCTTTATACTATAGTACGAATAGTAGTAGAGTATAGAGATTAGTATAGAGTATATAGGATCGATATATATATATACTACTATAAAATAGCTAGATATATATCTTCCTAAATCTCACGGAGGTTAGCTAGATTCTTTAGGTCTTTAAATATTTCTCTTCTAATATTTTTAGTTAGGAAATCTGCTAATTGTAGTGTAGTAGGGACGTATTAAATATCGACCCTTTTTTGTTTAACCTAATCTCTAATATAGTAATATTATATATTAATATGCTTCGTCCTTTTATAAAATTCAGGGTTTTCGGCTAGCTTAATAGCTGCCTTATTATCCACTAAGATAGTAGGCTTACTAGACGTATAGCCTAGGCCTAATCTATCGTTTAGATAGTTAAAGAGATTAGCTAGATAGATAGCTTCTCGTATAGCTTCTTTTATAGCTATATATTCGGCCTTATAGGTAGATAGGGCTACTAATTTTTGTAGTATCGAATTCTAGCTTACTATATTATTAGTAGCTAGATCTCTAGATAGGCTAAATATATAGCTAGTAGTAGATTTTCTACTATCGATATCGCCTAACTAATTAGTATTAGAGTAGCCTTTTATATATAGGTCATTCCCTATACAATCGTAGTATAGGCCTAGATTTAGCCGATATTATAGATATTTATGAGCAAGCGATGCTGCGCAGGTTAGGTAGAGAGGAAGGAAGATTAATTGATCTTCTTCCTTTGATTGAATAGGAAGGATAAAATCAATTCGGCTTAGAATCATAAAGATAAGAGAAAAGTAAAGTAGGACTGAAGCTTGGTTGATTGTATTGAATCTTGCTTGTATGTCTTAAAACTTGTTATCTTGGTAGAGAAAGCAGGGCATATTTATAATCAACTTGTCTCTTGCATGTGATCGTTCTAGATGATGCATGATGATCTCATGCAGATAGATCTAGATACATAGTGATCTCATGTAGTAGCTGTTTGATCGGTGGTTGCTTGATTGTACGATGTCATTGACTGTAGTGATGATGTAGATCGTGTCATTAACCGTAGTGATGATGTAGATCGTGTCATTGACCGTAGTGATGATGTAGATCGTATACTGTTGTATACGTCTTACTTGATGTCATTGACCGCAGTGATAATGGTATAGTATAAAGCTTATAGAGATTCAGCCATCTTGTATAGGCCTTATGAATCTGGTCTCATACCCCCCCGTAATCTTTATACTGTAGTGCAAATGGCAGTAGAGTATAGAGATTAGTAGAGTAGATAGGATTGATATATATATATACTGCTATCAAATAGCTAGATATATATTTTCCTAAATCTCAATCTCACAGGGTTAAGTGGTTCCTTCCGCATTTGCGTATAGAGTATGGAAAAACCTATTTAGGTGAAAACTATACCCGAAGGTATCCATGATATTATATATCAAATTGGATATATATATATAGCTAGATCTCATAGAGATTAGCTAGATTCTTCAGGTCTTCAAATATTTCTCTTCTGACGTTTTTTGTCAGGAAATCTGCTAATTGCAGTTTAGTAGGGACGTATTGAACATCGACCCTTTCTTGTTTGACCTGATCTCTGATATAGTGATATTGTATATCAATATGCTTCGTCCTTTTGTGATCCTAAGGGTAGATGGGGCATGCCCTTCTAAGTATGGTAAAGGAGAGACTATATACACATGCGCGGCCGGACGGGGCCTCACGTGACCAGAGACCGAATGGGGCCTCACGTGACCGAAAGTGGCCGGAAGGGGTCAGTGGGTCAGGCCCACTGAAAGGGAGCCTAAGGCAGAAAATACTCCCGGGATCTCACTTTTGTGAAATTCAGGGTTTTCGGCTAGCTTAATAGCTGCCTTATTATCTACTAATATAGTAGGCTTACTAGGCGTATAGCCTAGGCCTAATCTATCGTTTAGATAGTTAAACAGGTTAGCTAGATAGATAGCTTCCCGTATAGCTTCTTTTATAGCCATATATTCGGCCTCGCAGGTAGATAGGGCTACTGATTTTTGTAGCATCGAATTCTAGCTCACTATATTATTAGTAGCTAGATCTCTAGATAGGCTAAATATATAGCTAGTAGTGGATTTTCTACTATTAATATCGCCTGACCAATCAGCATCAGAGTAGCCTTTTATATATAGGTCTTTCCCTGTATAATCGTAGTGTAGGCCTAGATTTGGCCGATATTATAGATATTGCCATATCTTCTTTAATTCGGAGATATACGATTGGTCAGGATTACTTATATATCTTGAGTAATAGGCAACTAGATAGGCTATATCAGGCCTAGTCTTTAGGCTGGTATATAGTAATAAGCTAATCTCTTTTTAATAGAGATTAATAGTTTGCTCTAAAGCTTTTGATTGATTTTTTCTTAGATAGATCCCTGCTTCACCCGGCGTTTTCTTTAGCCGTTTGCTACTAGTAGTAGCGAATTTTGACAAGATCTTTGATATATAATCATTTTAATCAATAGTTATCGATTGATCTTGATAATTTAGGCTGATATTATTACCTAGGAAGGTGGCTAGTTCGCCTATCTCTTCCAATTAAATATACTACCTAGCCGTAGTAGCTAGCTTATTAATATAAGCTAGATCTTTATATATGATAATTATATCATTAATATATATAATAATAATAGCCTAGGTTTTGCTATTTATATATATACCCTCGTCGATAGGAACTCTATCGAATCCAAGGTTCGCGATAGCCTTTATAAAGAATTCAGACTAAAGCCTTAGTACTTGCTTTAGGCTATATAGGGCCTTCTTTAGGTAGCAGCACTTATTTTAGTAGACAGGGTCTCCTAGCCTATATAGGCTAGTTAGTAAGATAGTATATATATCACTATCGATATCGGCGTGTACGAATGCGTTTTTAACGTCGTATTGCCTGATATACCAATTTTTGTTCATCACAATAATTAATATTATATACCAGGTTTCTGTTCTAGTAGTAGTAGAGAAGGTTTCTAGGAAATCAACACCTAATCGTTGATTAAATCCTTGTATAACCTATCTAGCCTTATAGCGAATCGTTTTGTTCGTATTTATAATATAATTAGCCTGGATGCCTATAGCATTTTTTATAGGCTTCTTTTTAAACACCTATCTACCCCTAATAGGTGTTATACTAGGGGGTATATCAACGATTTTATAGGTTGCCTGATCTATCAGGCTTTGATTTTCGTCCTGACAGGCCCTATACTACTCATTCCTTTCAGCTGATTGCATAGCTTAGTTAAAGGTAGAGGGTTCTTTATCAGTTACTACCGATAATATATAATCGGTAGGCTGATCGTTGATAATAGTCTTTATAAAATCTCTTAATAGCGTATCTAATATAGTATATATATCTTCGCTATCTTTAGTAGATTTTAATAATAGGATTTGGATCTCTATCTTATAAGACGGATCTGCTACAATAGCAGCTTCCTTACTAGCTTTTCGCTTAGTAGGCTTACTAGCTAATTTGCTAGTAGATAGGCTAGTAGATTTACTAGTAGATTTACTAGTAATCTTCTTTTTAATAGGGTTTGCTGCTTGTTTAGCAGATCTTTTCTTAGTTCCTAGTTCCTGATTAGCTAGATCAGATTGATTCATCAGGAATCTACCTTCTAAGATAGTAGGGTCTCTTAACCAAACTATCTTCTTCTACTTTAGGTTATATAGCTTATAGTGCTTCTGTTCACTATAGCTAATAATAATAGCTATAGATTTTCTTGGCGATAGCTTGCTAGGCAGGTTTTTGTTTATATGATAGTAGGCAATAGATCCCTAGGTCTTTATATACCTAATAGCAGGTAAGCGCTTATAATATATCTTATAGGGTGATTTAAACCCTAGAGCACTATATAGGGTTATATTGTATAGATAGGTAGCAGCTAATAAGGCTTCTCCCTATATATTATCTTTTAATCCTAATTAGATTAATAAATATCTGACCTTATTCATAAGTGTCAGGTTTATACGCTCAATTAGGCTATTTAGCTCTTTTATATAGATAGGCGTAGTTCGGTGTATAATACCGTATCTTCCTAATAATATATAGAAGTTATTATTCACGTATTTAGTACTATTATCGGTAAATATCTCTTTGATCTTCTTATTAAGCTAGTTTTCAACTAATTACTTATATAAGGTAAATTTCTTAATAGCTTCGTCTTTTAATCGAAGTAGAGATATATATAGATATCTTAATACTTTATTAAGAAACGTGATATAGTAGCGATAGCTATTATAGGTCTTAGGGCTAATAGGCCCTCTAATATCGCTATATATTCTTTTGCTAATACCGTATTCGGCAGCAGAAGTAGAAGATTTATTAATCTTCCTATTATATTTTAACTATATATATATTTCGTATATATTTTGTATATAATCTCTTATCTCAGTATTAGATAGAGATATATTTGCCTAGCTTAATAGCCTTTAAAGTAGTATTAGGCCTATATAACCTAATCTATTATACTAAAGTTTTAAACTAGTAATATTACTAGTACTTTAGATAGATTAATCTTAATAAATTATATTAGATAGATCTTTTGATTTTAATTAGCTAGAATCTTCCTTATATAGCTTTATATATATCATATATAGGGTAGTTCGATATAGATTATCTTGCTTATACCTAATTAGTATAATATTTCGATATTAATCGAAAATAGTAGCCTTTTCTCTATTAAATAGAGATACTAAATTTTTTAGTATATATATACTTAATATATTAATTCCTAATTATAGGATATAGAGCATATTAGTCAATTTATAGACTAGATTAGTATTTATCTAGAAGATAATATCTCTAGCAAGATCGATAGATAATCTTTATACATTTCCCTACATAATAGTTTTATTAGTTTTATATATACTATCAAACAAATCCAATTTAGATACTACACAAATAGTGGTAGCTATATTAATAATAAAAATCACTTTTGTAGTAGAAAGATCTGAATTTATTAGATTATATACACTTTCTATAGTAATATCAGAATTAGTTTCTTAGTTTATTTTGATAGATAGATAAATTACCTAATCGGTTTTATACGAGAACTTATTGTAGAGTAAGAGACTTCTTGGTGTATTCACTATAGATTCATTACTCAGATTTAAGTAGTCTCTTATCAGGTTTTAATCATAAACTAGTAGGCTATGCCTGATTAGCTATACCTCTATTATAGGTATATCAGATCTTATCTGATAATCTAATTAATAGTCAATTAGACTAATTAGTGTATAGCAAATATCACTATCAAGATTAATTAGATTATTAGCTAATAGGCTAGTAGGTAGTAGGTTGCTAGCCGAAATTTCTTGATATTCAGCTTCTACGGGGTAATCTGTTATATAACTAGTAACGTGGATTTCTTCCTCGTTAGATTACTTATCAAGTATTACAGTAATCATCTTCTTCTGTTTATCAATCTTTTAATAATCGATTTAATTAGATCTAGGCTAATTTGCCCTAGGTATCTAATTAGCTAGTCTACTAGAAGGATATAGATACTAGTAATCAGCTACTATATAGCTTCGTATATTATAATATGTACAGTATTTACCAGAATTTGATAGTTTTTTCTATAGTTTTTTGCTAATTCGACGATTTTGATTAGCCTAACGATTTAAATAGTGATTTACCTGATAGTTAGGCTTATAATTAGCCTAGTAATTGCTTTAACGATTGTTTTAACGATTATTTTAACAATTACTTTAACGATTACTTTAACGATTACTTTAGCTAGTAGCTATAAAGATTTGCTCGCTCGATTAAATATAACCGCGCGATTCGTTAATTAGATTAGCGAATAGCGATTTAATTGAATAAGAATCAGAATCTCTACGAAGAGATTAGATAATATTTTAAACAATCAGTACGTATAATTAGTCGAGATTGTAAAGAACCTATACGAATACGATTTGCTTTAGGAAATCGATTCCTAGGCTTGCTAGTTCGATTAGCAGGCGTCTTATCTTAGTAAGATAATCATATATACTATCGAAATCGCCTAATTAACTATTAAATAGGCTTTTTAATACAAGGAATTCGGTAGTAAAGCCTTTAGGTCGATATTAGGTAGCCAAGATAACCTATACTTAGTAGGCCGATATAGTATCTCCTAGCTAAAAGAGTAGGCTATCTTTATATAATAGCTTGATTAATAATAAAGCATCTCGATTAATCTAATTAATAGTTTTGAATTTATCAGATAGGATAACTAGCTTATTTTAACCTATCTCAGAGATAGTAGGGCTAGTAGATCTTACAGGTCTATAAGATCTTATTCTTTCTAACTAAATTGCAGTATTTCTACAATCAGGTAATCGTTGATTCGGTAGTAGAGCGATTACCTTTTTATAAGACTAGTATTGATTAGGAATCTAATCTTGTTAAATAGTAGGTAGCTTTGTATAATTATATAGAATCGCATCGATTAGTCTCTCTTGATCAAGAATTACCTTGATTCGGATAGACCAGGCAACATAATTTCCTTCTCCTTTAAGAGGATCGATATTATGTTTGTTAATTATTTTAAGTTCAAAAAACTTGATTGAATATTTGAAAAATGATTATTTTTGTCAAGAAAGTCGAGATTTCTTAGTGTTTCGTATAGAGAAGTAGACGCGACTAGTAAAAATCAAGTATAAATTTTTAAAAACAAGAAGTCGGAGGAGCTTTTTGTTTCTCTTTAAGAGAGAGAAGTTTCTCTTAAAAGTAAGGGATTCTTCGTTGAAGATAGAAGATTAAAGAAGTAGTATAAGCCGAATTGAAGTAGGATCAATTCGGGCTTATAACCTATAAGCAAGCGATACTACGCAGGTTAGGTAGAGAGGAAGGAAGATTAATTGATCTTCTTCCTTTAATTAAATAGGAAGGATAAAATTAATTCGGCTTAGAATTATAAAGATAAGAGAAAAGTAAAGTAGGACTAAAGCTTGGTTAATTATATTAAATCTTGCTTGTATATCTTAAAACTTGTTATCTTAGTAGAGAAAGCAGGGTATATTTATAATTAACTTGTCTCTTGTATATAATCGTTCTAGATAATGCATAATAATCTTATATAGATAGATCTAGATATATAGTGATCTCATACAGTAGCTGTTAATCGGTGGTTGCTTGATTATACAATGTTATTGACTATAGTGATGATATAGATCGTGTTATTAACCGTAGTGATAATATAGATCGTGTTATTAACCGTAGTAATAATATAGATCGTATACTATTATATACGTCTTACTTGATATCATTAACCGCAGTGATGATAGTATAGTATAAAGCTTATAGAGATTCAGCTATCTTATATAGGCCTTATAAATCTAGTCTTATAATATTACTATATCTTCTTTAATTTAGAGATATATAATTAGTTAGGATTACTTATATATCTTAAGCAATAGGTAACTAGATAGGCTATATCAGGCCTAGTCTTTAGGCTAGTATATAGTAATAAGCTAATCTCTTTTTAATAGAGATTAATAGTTTGCTCTAAAGCTTTTAATTGATTTTTTCTTAGGTAGATCCCTGCTTTACCCAGCGTTTTTTTTAGCTATTTACTAGTAGTAGTAAATTTTAACAAGATCTTTAATATATAATTATTTTAATTAATAGTTATCGATTAATCTTAATAATTTAGGCTAATATTATTACCTAGGAAGATAGCTAATTCGCCTATCTCTTCTAATTAGATATACTACCTAGCCGTAGTAGCTAGCTTATTTATATAAGCTAGATCTTTATATATAATAATTATATTATTAATATATATAATAATAATAGTCTAGGTCTTACTATTTATATATATTCCCTTGTTGATAGGAACTCTATCGAATCCGAGGTTCGCGATAGCCTTTATAAAGAATTTAGACTAAAGCCTCGGTACTTGCTTTAGGCTATATAGGGCCTTCTTTAAATAGCAGCACTTATTTTGATAGGCAGGGTCTTTTAGCCTATATAGGCTAGTTAGCAAGATAGTATATATATCACTATCGATATTAGCATATACGAATACGTTTTTAATATCGTATTACCTAATATACCATCTTTTATTCATCGCGATTATTAGTAATATATACCAGGTTTCTGTTCTAGTAGTAGTAGAGAAGGTTTCTAGGAAATCAACACCTAATCGTTGATTAAATCCTTATATAACCTATCTAGCCTTATAGCGAATCGTTTTATTCGTATTTATAATATAATTAGCCTAGATACCTAAGGTATTCTTTATAGGCTTCTTTTTGAATACCTATCTATCCCTAATAGGTATTATACTAGGGGGTATATCAACGATTTTATAGGTTGCCTAATCTATCAGGCTCTGATTTTCGTCCTAACAGGCCCTATACCACTTATTTCTTTCAGCTAATTATATAGCTTAGTTAAAGGTAGAGGGTTCTTTATTAGTTACTACCAATAATATATAATCGGTAGGCTAATCGTTGATAATAGTCTTTATAAAATCTCCTAGTAGCGTATTAGATATAGTATATATATCTTCGCTAGTAGATAGGATTTAGATCTCTATCTTATAAGACAGATCCGCTACTATAGTAGCTTCCTTACTAGCAGTTTGCTTAGTAGGCTTACTAGCTAATTAGCTAGTAGATAGGCTAGTAGATTTACTAGTATTTCTAGTAATCTTCTTAATTAGGTTTACTACTTATTTAGTAGATCTTTTCTTAGTTCCTAGTTCCTAATTAGCTAGATTAGATTAATTTATTAGGAATCTACCTTTCTAAGATAGTAGGGTCTCTTAACTAAACTATCTTCTTCTACTTTAGGTTATATAGCTTATAGTGCTTCTACTCACTATAGCTAATAACAATAGCTATAGATTTTCTTAGCGATAGCTTACTAGGTAGGTTTTTGTTTATATAATAGTAGGTAATAGATCCCTAGGTCTTTATATACCTAATAGTAGGTAAGCGCTTGTAATATATCTTATAGGGTGATTTGAACCCTAGAGCACTATATAGGGTTATATTATATAGATAGGTAGCAGCTAATAAGGCTTCTCCCTATATATCTTCTTTTAATCCTAATTAGATTAATAAATATCTAACCTTATTTATAAGTATTAGGTTTATACGCTTAATTAGGCTATTAGGCTCTTTTATATAGATAGGCGTAGTTTAGTATATTATACCGTATCTTCCTAATAGTATATAGAAGTTATTATTTACGTATTTAGTACCGTTATCGGTAAATATCTCTTTAATCTTCTTATTAAGCTAGTTTTTAACTAATTACTTATATAAGGTAAATTTCTTAATAGCTTCGTCTTTCGATCGAAGTAGAGATATATATAGATATCTTAATACTTTATCAAGAAACGTGATATAGTAGCGATAGCTATTATAGGTCTTAGGGCTAATAGGCCCTCTAATATCGCTATATATTCTTTCGCCTATACTGTATTCGGTAGTAGAAGTAGAAGATTTATTAATCTTCCTATTATATTTTAACTATATATATATTTCGTATATATTTTGTATATAATCTCTTATTTCTATATTAGATAGAGATATATTAGCCTAGCTTAGTAGCCTTTATAGTATTATTAGGCCTATATAACCTAATCTATTATACTAAAGTTTTAATATACTAGTAGTATTACTAGTACTTTAGATAGATTAATCTTAATAGATTATATTAGATAGATCTTTTAATTTTAATTAGCTAGAATCTTCCTTATATAGCTTTATATATATTATATATAGAGTAGTTCGATATAGATTATCTTACTTATACCTAATTAGTTTAATATTTCGATATTAATCGAAAATAGTAGCCTTTTCTCTATTAAATAGAGATACTAAATTTTTTAGTATATATATACTTAATATATTAATTCCTAATTATAGGATATAGAGTATATTAGTTAATTTATAGACTAGATTAGTATTTATCTAGAAGATAATATCTCTAGCAAGATTAATAGATAATCTTTATATATTTCCCTATATAATAGTTTTATTAGTTTTATATATACTATTAAATAAATCTAATTTAGATACTATATAAATAGTAGTAGCTATATTAATAATAAAAATCACTTTTATAGTAGAAAGATCTAAATTTATTAGATTATATACACTTTCTATAGTGATATTAGAATTAGTTTCTTAGTTTGTTTTAATAGGTAGATAAATTACCTAATCGGTTTTATATAAGAAGTTATTATAGAGTAAGAGACTTCTTAGTATATTTACTGTTGGAAATGCGTCTAGTGCATAAAACCGTAGAAGAAATCGTTCGTGCACACTAATCTTAGTGCCACGATTATAGAAGAGAGACGAATCAAGATAGATCACAATCGGCTAATCAGACAGAAGAATCAAGTAGTAGAAGGTTGATTCAGATAGTCTACTATGCCCGGTGATTCTACTTAAGGTAGAAAAGATGTCAAACTTGTTTATTCTAACTAGGAATCAGGGTGCAATTTATAATATAGGGTACATAGCAAATATCACATAAGGAAATTAAGAATATTCGAGGTTATTTTAGAGTGTTACGTAGTCTCCTGCCTAGATAGGCAATGTTAATACGATCGTTGAGGATTAATCTGATATATCAGGCGGGGTAAACATAATGATATTTCATAGTAGTAAAGGTATAGAAAAGGTATATTAAAAAGAGGATACAAGATAGTGTTCCTCCGTAGTAAAAATAGGGGAGATTACTTAGTAAGCAGGCAGAATTCAAAATAGCAATCTAGGCCTAAGGCCCTATATATACCGATATACCCCCTTAGCTCTCAATATAAGATAGAAGGTAAGAGTAAAGTAAGAGCTAAATAAGAGGAAAGGATAGGATAGGCAACTACCTAATACGATAGGGATACTTCTATACCTAGCTATCTAACAAAGGCGCTATATTTTTCGCTAGGTAGGTATTTTGTGAGCCTATTAGCTAGTATTTCGGTTATTTTGACCTATTAGACTATCAGCCGTTTAGCCTAAACTTCTTGCCGAATCTAAAGCTAGTAGATATCTATATAGCAAAGTTTCGTCTAATAGACTGATTTCTTGCGATTTAATAGGTCGACAGTCTGTTTATTATCGCAATTTAGCGTCTCTAATTAGCTAGTTTCGAATTAGATAAAGGAAAAGAGGCGTTTTATCTAATATAGCTGCTTAGCTACGTAGCTAATCGTAAGCAATTCGGCTTCGGTAGTTAACGTAGTAATCGTTTTTTGCTTGCGAGATTTCTACTCTATTAGTCTACTAAATAGGCAAAAGATAAATCCTTTAGAGCTTCTTCGATTAGGATTATTAGCAAAGCTTGTATCTAATAAAAGGGTAAAGATCTAGTTATCTAATTAGCTACTACTAAAACAGATTACTAGGTCTTTCGTTCTATATAGGTAGAAGATTAGATAATCTACTACCTTTAGATACTTCTTATTATACCGAGTAAGCGATCTTGCTAATAGTTAGTTAGCGAATACTATATCTAATCTCGTCTAAACTACCGGAAAAAGGGTTAATCCGCACTTTTACTAATATAACTTGATTATCTTAGGATTAATATAACTAGATTAGATTAGATCGATGTTATAATTAGTCAAAAGAGGCGTTTTTAGACAGTACTTATCAAGAAGGTTAAATCTAGTAGCGATCTTTTTAATATAAGCTGCTTAACTAAGCTAGGTCTTTCGTTTCTAATAATCTCTAATAACGCGAACTCCGATGAATTAAGTCAATTCGCTACAATCCTTTATCTCAAACCGTTATAAGAGTAGGTCTTTTATCTAGTAAGCGTGCAAGCTCTTACTTTTATAGTAGGCGGCTAGAAAATCGTTAACAAACACTATAATAACTATACGATTATTAGTGTAAAGGGCTAGATTATCAGGGTATAGTCGAAATCCGAGTAAGAGAAGTAGTCCTTTAATATTATCCTCCTATCTCTTACTAGTAATTCGCAGGCCGTATACTACTTTGTATAGGCGAAGAACTATCGATTTTCGTCCTATTCCTAGAGGGTATTAGCAATAAACTTCCTCTTTAAGCGTACTATTCAGGAAAGCGTTTACTACGTCTATCTAAAAGGTTTCGAGGTCAAATCGAGTAATAATTACTATTAGCGTACGGAAGGTTCTAGCAGCGAGGGTGCTAGTACGTATATCTTAATTATCGGGGATTTAGGTATCTCCGCGCACGCATAGGCGAGCTTTAAATCTAGTCAAATAGCCTAATTTATTAGATTTATAGGTAAAAACCTATCGTATCTAAACGAATTAGTGTCGAGGGCAAGATAATTAGTTAAGATCTTTGTAATTTGATTAGTAAGTATATTTGATATAGGTTATACTAATTAGTTCGAATATATATATATCAAGGAGTTTATTAAATTTAACTTATATAGCTTGTCGGAATTAGGCTTCGAACGGGTAGCTAGCTAATTGATTATAGCCGGAAGGCGTAGGAGGAATTAATAAGATTAGAATCTTTAGCTACTTAATCTAATTAAACAAGAAGGCTTATAGAAACGTAGTAAGGCTAAAATAAGGTCGTTTTACTTTATCTTAGTCTCGGCTAGTATTAGAATCAGATTAAGGGCGCTTAGTCGTTAAAGAAAGAGGTTCGTAGTTAGAGGGATTAAAGTTTGTATTATTAATCAAGACGAATAGCTAATCTAATAGCTAATCTAATAGCTAATCGAATAGCTAATCTAATTAGTAGAATTATTCTAGATCTAATATAGATCCGTCTAATTTTGTATTAAGTAGTAGTATAATTAGTTAGTCTCTAAGGATTTCGTCTAGATTAGAAGGGTCTTAGTCCGAAGTAAGCTAAATTTAAGGTATAGTATAATCGAGAATAGCCGTAGTAGTACTTCTACCCCTAAGATCTTGCTATACTAGTATATTAGCTGATTAATTAGTAGGAATTAGTAACGTAATTCCCGCTTGACCGGGACACCCGGTTGAGCGGGACACCCCATCCGAAATCGCGTCTTCCTACTTACATGCCAACTTCAACCACCTACAATGCCACCAATTCGCACTGAATCCTCGCAGAAACTAGTCAATCAAGAGGGCAAGATTCTATTAGCCCTTGATGATCTTAAAAATGGCCGTGTCAAATCTATTCGCGCAGCAGCTAGCCTTTATGCAATACCGAAGTCAACACTACATGCACGCGCCGACGGCCGAATTGCACGCGTCGATAAGCGCCCAAGTCGCTATAAATTGACTCAATTAGAAGAGGATGCGCTTACTGAATGGATTCTCTCTATAGATTCGCGTGGAGCAGCGCCTAGGCCCGCTACTATTGGAGAGATAGCGAATATCCTACTAGCTGCACGCGGTAGTCAACCTCCGCTTACCGTTAGTAAGAACTAGCCAACAAAATTTGTTGAACGTCGCGATGAGCTTCGAACACGCTACTCAGTGCGATACGACTACCAGCGCGCATTAAACGAAGACCCAAAAGCTCTACGAGCCTGGTTTGCGACCGTACAAAGCGTGATTGACGAGAACGGGATACAACCAGAGGATATCTACAACTTTGATGAGACAGGCTTTGCAATGGGCCTTATATCCTCGCAGAAGGTAGTTACGCGAGCTGAATTCTACGGTCGGAGACGTCTTTTACAGCCAGGAAATCGCGAATGGGTTACTGCGATCGAAGCAATTTGCGCAGACGGCTATTCGCTACCGCCATGTGTGATTTTTAAAGGCAAAGTTGCTATTGCTAGTTGGTTCGATAACCTACCGAAAGACTGGCGATTTGAAGTCTCAGCTAATGGCTGGACTACTGATGAGATTGGCCTACGCTGGTTACAAAAGCTCTTTATCCCGTTAACGAATTCGCGCGTACGTGGCCGGTTTCGCTTATTGATCCTCGACGGTCATGGTAGCCATCTTACGCCTCAATTCGACCGAATCTGCGCAGAGAATGACATAATACCTCTTTGTATGCCTGCACATTCTTCACATCTACTACAACCACTAGATGTTGGCTGCTTTGTAGTAATCAAGAGAGCGTATAGCCGTTTCGTGAGCGATCTTACGCGCACAGGATATAACCATATCGACAAGTGCGATTTCTTGGAGAATTATCAACACGCGCGGCTAGAAGCCTTCCAAAAGCTATCTATCATTCAGAATAGCTTCGCAGCTAGTGGTCTAGTACCAGTCGATGCAGAAAGAGTGCTTTCAAAGCTTAATATCTCTCTACAAACGCCTTCACCACCAAGCAGCCGGCCAAGCAGCAGATCTAGCCAATTCACACCAAAAACGCCTAGAACCGTTGTTCAGCTACAAAAGCAAGCTTCATTGCTAAAGGATCTACTACACCGGCGGTCAAATACCCCTCCGAGCCCAATCAACAGCGTGGTGAATCAGATGATTAAGGGCGCCTATCTATCCTTACATACCGCTGCATTACTTACGTAGGATAATGCGAATCTACGCGCAGCCAATCAGAAGGTCGTCAACAAGCGTAATCGGTCTCATAAGCAGATACCCTGCGAAGAGGGTTTGACCGTTGAAGAGGGCATACAGCTCGTTGAACAGCTAAACCAGCCGGTAGAAGCTGATAGGGTAGTATCGCATGCGCAGGGCGAATTGCCTAGTCAGGCAAATCCACCACCCACTAGGGCCCCGGCTAGGTGTAGTGGGTGTAGGGAGATTGGCCACAGGATTAATACGTGTAAAAATCGCTATATTTAGTTGAATTAATTAGTGTTGGTTGATATAATCGATTTTAGAATTCTCTAATGGGGGTAGGTGTCCCGCTCAACCGGGTGTCCCGGTCAAGCGGGAATTACGTTATATCGATATTATTAATAATTCGTATAGTTTCTTCGTTATCAAGAATAGTGATTAGCTACGTCGGATCTGTATTATCGTATATCCGAATCTTTTAATTAGTCGACGAGGGACTATAGAATTCTTACTTATTGAATTAAACGTCTCGGGCGCGAATAATACGACGATTAGTAGGAATCTAGATATACTAGATATTATAGGCTTCGTAGCCTACTAGATAGCTAATAGTAGCGCAGGGCGCTAGCTTAGCTAATCTTAGTAGCTTGTTGATTCGTATATAAGCTTTGCATCTAAAGATTCGTATATTCGATAGATCAGGCTTCTCCTAGAGCTAATATAGTACTTTGTTACTAAGATAGATAGCGAGGGCTTTATACGGAGATTGCTAGCTAATCGATCGATAAGGAATACGATTTTAGATATAGATAGCTATCTTAGCTGCCTTAGGCTAAAGATAGCTCGGTAGGCCTAAATCGATCGTTATCTACCTAGCTATCTTCGATATTAATATACCGTATTGCTTAGCGTAGCCGTTTTAGTTAGGTTAATAGGGCAGTATAGTTTCTAGATTAATTCTAGAAGTTTAATCGAAGAATTTAGAGAGGGTTCTTTCGTTATCGGTATATACTATAAGAACGCGTAGATCGAATTAGTTTTAGATAAAATCGATCTAATTTAATAGAGATTAAGATAATTTAGTCTTAGAAGAAAGATCTTCCGTAATTTAATATTTCGTGATAGGATCGACTAAATATAATAGGTAGGAGGTTCTAGCTAATAATAGCTTGAAGTAAATAAGATCCTAGTACAGCGATTCGAACGGGCGATTATACTATATAGGTAATCGAGAGATTTAACGCGGTGAATTAGCTAGTTTATATATTTTATAATAGCTAATTAGCGAAGATATATCCTTAATCGTGATACTAGACGCGTAGCTAGGTAGGCAAGATAGTACGTCTTTGCTAATATAGCCTAGTCGTCGGTACTACTAATTAATTATTCCTTCTAGCTATTTCTTAGTATCTAATACTAAGGCAATCTTGCTAATTCGATTAGCAAGAGGGTTTATATGATCTTGTAATATAGTAGTAAGGGGAAAGTAAGAGTTTAGTAAGGGATAAGAGATATAGTTAGCAGTAGGATAGCTAGCGTCTATTAATTCGTCCTATCTAATTAGATAGATACCTGATTTCGTATTTAATCAGCAGATAGGCGTTCTATCCTTCTCTTCTAGTAGGCAATCTCTCCTATTAAGATAGATTCCTGTATTAGCTACGCGTTTAGCTAAAATAAGGTTAATATAGAACCTAGGATAATAGGCAACTTATTTTAAGGGAAAGGTAGTACTATTAAGAGATTTAGTTAGCATAACTTTAAGCTCTCCGAAACTAAGGATAGTAGTCTCGGTGTTTCTAACTATAACTAAGGATATAGAAGACCTATAGTTTTGTAGTAGAGATCTGTTATTCGTGATATAAATAGAGGCTCTAGTATTATAACACTAGGCGTTGTTTCGCTTAGCGGAGATCCTGATTATACTTATAGCTATCCTACTATCTTCTCGAAAGAGATTATTAGCTTCCTCCTTTAGTATAAAGGCGGAAAATACGTCTTGCTTTCGATCTAATTAGCTAGAATTGTTGATATCTAGCTAGTCTACTTAGTCTAATTAATATTTCCTAATAGCTTCTTCGTACGATTGCTTAAAGGGAGGTAAAGATTCGTATCGAAGATTAAAGTTCTTTATAATTCGCTAGTCTAGTAACTAACCCTTTAGTCTGACTAGCGGATTAACGTATAGGCACTTATCGAAATCGTAGTTGCTATAGCTAGGAGGCCCTCTATAAGGATAATTCCTCTTTCGGCTAGGTTTAATTAGCTAATTATCGTTAGGTTCTCGTCCTTGATAGGTTAGATAAGTAATTAGTCGTCTGCTAGGTATAATTAGGCGGTATTAGTTAACAAACTAATTAACTAGTTCGGTTAGGGTAGGCCTCTTTAGGCCCTAGAGGATCGTATTATACTAGAAGGTATAGAAGCCTTAATCGCTAGGTTAAATCGTCTCTAGGAAGTCGTATACTAGAGATAGCGGGTCTTAAAAGTAGGTAATTCCGGCTTTCTCGCCTTCTAATTAGCTGATCACCTATTTCTAGCCCTATATAGCAAGATAAGACGATTTAGATAGCAGTATTTAGCGTTTAATCGTATCCTAGTCGCGTAGGATTTAGCGGTTCTTAGATTAGTCTAATAGAGCGAAGGTAGCGCGTAGCTTAGTAATCGCTTCGTATACTATCAGGCTATTAATAATCTATCTCCCTTCTAGCGTAAGAGAGGATCGAATTCCTTGCTTTAAGATCTCGATAGATCGTATATAGCGTAGATAATCAGATCTAGCTAACTTATATTCGCTAAGCAAGATTCGATAGATAGCTAATTAGTCAGAGATAAGATTAATAAGTCTAATTAGCTCAGGAGGGTTAGATATAAATATATTCGTAGGTTTCTTGATTATATTAGATAGATACGGCTTAGTTAGTTCCTATAGTAGTATAGCAGGAGTAGATAGGTCTAGATTAATATATTTCTACACACTATTAGCTAGTGTATAATCTTTAATAGCTATAATCTACAGAACCTAATATACGTAGTATTTTAGAGGATAATTAAGCTAGGTAGCTCGTAGATCGGATAAATCCATCACTTAAGACGAAAGTAAGGGATAGATAAGACGAAAGTAAAAGATAGAGTCCTTAGCAGAGGCTCGGGCTTATAACTATTAGAAATACGTCTAGTGTATAAAACCGTAGAAGAAATCGTTCGTGTACACTAATCTTAGTACTACGATTATAGAAGAGAGACGAATCAAGATAGATCACAATCGGCTGATTAGATAGAAGAATCAAGTAGTAGAAGGTTGATTTAGATAGTCTACTATACCCGGTGATTCTACTTAAG
Source organism: Penicillium daleae (assembly GCF_028827525.1). Classification (NCBI taxonomy): domain Eukaryota; kingdom Fungi; phylum Ascomycota; class Eurotiomycetes; order Eurotiales; family Aspergillaceae; genus Penicillium; species Penicillium daleae. The sequence goes on along the minus strand of NW_026623157.1, from coordinate 1,246,582 downwards.
GTAGAAAAGATATCAAACTTGTTTATTCTAACTAGGAATCAGGGTACAATTTATAATATAGGGTATATAGCAAATATCACATAAGGAAATTAAGAATATTCGAGGTTATTTTAGAGTATTACGTAGTCTCCTACCTAGATAGGCAATATTAATGCGATCGTTGAGGATCAATCTAATATATCAGGCGGGGTAAACATGATGATGTTTTATAGTAGTAAAGGTACAGAAAAGGTGTATTAAAAAGAGGATATAAGATAGTGTTCCTCCGCGGTAAAAATAGGGGAGATTGCTTAGTAAGTAGGCAGAATTCAAAATAGCAATCTAGGCCTAAGGCCCTATATATGCCGACATTTACTATAGATTTATTACTTAGATTTAAGTAGTCTCTTATTAGGTTTTAATTATCAAAAATTAGTAGGCTATACCTAATTAGCTATACCTCTATTATAGGTATATTATAGTTAATTCGACTAATCGGTATATAATAGATATCACTATTAAGATTAGTAAGATTATTAGCTAATAGGCTAGTAGGTAGTAGGTTACTAGCCGAGGTTTCTTTAGCTTCTACGGGGTAATTAGTTATATAACTAGTAATATAGATTTCTTCCTTGTTAGATTACTTATTAAGTATTGCTATAATCATCTTCTTCTATTAATTAAATTTTTAATAATTAGTTTAATTAGTTTTAGGCCTAATTAGCTAAGGTTTCTAATTAGCTAGTCTACTAGAAGGATATAGATACTAGTAATCTAATACTATATAGCTTCGTATATTATAATACGTATAGTATTTACTAGAATTTAATAGTTTTTTCCACGGTTTTTTGCTAATTCGACGATTTTGATTAGCCTAACGATTTAATTAGTGATTTACCTAGTAGTTAGGCTTATAATTAGCCTAATAATTACTTTAACGACTACTTTAACGATTACTTTAATAATTACTTTAACGATTAGTTTAACTAGTAGCTATAAAAATTTACTTACTTATTTATATATAACTACGCGATTCGTTAATTAGATTAGCGAATAGCGATTTAATTGAATAGGAATTAGAATCTCTACGAAGAGATTAGATAATATTTTAAATAATCGGTGCGTACGATTAGTCGAGATTATTAAGAACCTATACGAATACGATTTACTTTAGGAAATCGATTCCTAGGCTTACTAGTTCGATTAGTAGGCGTCTTATCTTAGTAAGATAGTTATATATACTATCGAAATTGCCTAATTAGCTATTAAATAGGCTTTTTAACATAAGGAATTTAGTAGTAAAGCCTTTAGGTCGATATTAGGTAGCTAAGGTAACCTATACTTAGTAGGCCGATATAGTATCTCCTAGCTAAAAGAGTAGGCTATCTTTATATAATAGCTTGATTAATAATAGCGCGTCTCGATTTATCTAATTAATAGTTTTAAATTTATTAGATAGAATAACTAGCTTATTCTAGCCTATCTTAGTAGGGCTAGTAGATCTTATAGGTCTACTAGATCTTCTTCCTAACTAAATCGTAGTATTTCTATAATTAGGTAATCGTTAATTAGGTAGTAAAGTAATTACTTTTTTATAAGACTAGTATTAATTAGGAATCTAGCCTTACTAAATAGCAGGAAGCTTTATATAATTATATTAGATTATATTAATTAGTCTCTCTTAATTAAGAATTACCTTAATTCGGATAGACTAGGCAATATAATTTCCTTCTCCTTTAAGAGGATCGATATTATATTTATTAATTATTTTAAGTTAAAGAAGCTTAATTAAATATTTAAAAAATAATTGTTTTTTGTTAAGAAAGTTAAGATTTCTTAGTATTTCGTATAGAGAAGCAGACGCGACTAGTAAAAATCGAGTATAAATTTTTAAAAATAAGAAGTCGGAGGAGCTTTTTATTTCTTTTTAAGAGAGAGAAGTTTCTCTTAAAAGTAAGGGATTCTTCGTTAAAGATAGAAGATTAAAGAAGTAGTATAAGCCGAATTAAAGTAGGATTAATTCGGGCTTATAACCTATAAGCAAGCGATACTACGTAGGTTAGGTAGAGAGGAAGTAAGATTAATTAATCTTCTTCCTTTAATTAAATAGGAAGGATAAAATCAATTCGGCTTAGAATTATAAGATAAGAGAAAAGTAAAGTAGGACTAAAGCTTAGTTAATTATATTAAATCTTGCTTATATATAATAAACATAATTCTTATCTTGGTAGAGAAAGTAGGGTATATTTATAATCAACTTGTCTCTTGTATATAATCGTTCTAGATAATGTATAATGATCTTATACAGACAGATCTAGATATATAGTGATCTTATATAGTAGCTGTTTAATCGGTGGTTACTTGATTATACGATGTTATTGTGATCTTGGTAGAGCATGTTTTGTTATATTCGTAAGGAAATAGGTCTAAATGAGTGTAATCCGGTAGATACCGGCAGAATTCTAGGTGCCCGGGCCGTACGGATGATGTAATCAGGCCACACGTGGCCGTCAGGATCACATTATTGACTATAGTGATGATGTAGATCGTGTTATTGACCGTAGTGATGATGTAGATCGTATACTATTGTATACGTCTTACTTGATGTTATTGACCGTAGTAATGGTATAGCATAAAGCTTATAGAGATTCAGCCATCTTGTATAGGCCTTATGAATCTAGCTTGATATACTATATAACGGTTTAGGCATCTTGCCCTATATCTTATATATTAATATTAACCTACTTCTCTTACGTTAGGTTCTTTTATATAAAATTCGAGAAGATAATCTAATAATAGTTACTTCTAAATACTCCTCTTTCGATAAGAAGTATACTAATAGTACTAATTTTAATATTAGTAAGTTCTATAAGCTATATAACGATCTTATAATAGAATTAGAAATAGTCTAAATACTTTATACGGTTATAACGATTTTAAAGGATACTAAAAATAATAATAATAATTCGGATTCTTAGCTATTAAAGAATAGACTACCCTAAGGACCCTCTAGCTTAACTAATAAATAGATCACTAACTAGATTAAGGGCCTAAATTAATATATACACTAAGGTTATTATATATTTTATAGTAAACCTAGTTATATAATAAAGATTATCTTTATTTAAACTACGAGAAGCGTTCTCCTAGTTAGAAACCTATTAAGGATCTTTAGTATTTATACCCTTAGAGGAATAGAGATAACCCTAAAGGATCGAAACTAGTAGATTAGAATTTTAATAACCGTATTTATAAGGATAGCTTATCGTCTCTATTAGATATCCCTCCTATCCCTAATTATAATTTACTAACTTCTTCTTTTTCTTCTTCCTCTATATTAAACTAAGTTCTAATTACTTCTTTAAAGAATATTAACTCCTATATAACGATTACTAGTCGAGGGCTATAACTAGTTATTAGTTATATACTAAGAACTTAATAATAGCTATAATCTTAATAACAAGAACTTACTTCTACTATATTATAAGATATATCTTATTACTATCTATAAGGTTATATATCTTTAACGATTAAACCTATTAATTCGGATTTTAATTCGGTAAAAGACTACTTTATAACCGTAATAATCAAAACTAATAATTAGTTTAACGACCTATACTCTTTAGGGGATAATCACGATTTTAACAGTAGAAGATTAGAGCCTTCTGTTTTATATACCTATAGTATTAACTAAAAATTTCCTATTCCTGTTTCCCTTACTAATATTATACGTTCTACTAGTAAATAGATAGTCGATTCTAGTATATCTTAAATAATTTATATAGATAGAGATATAATTATCTATTTTAAACCTTATAAAATTAATAAAGGTTACTAATATTAAACCTTAGAAGGTCGAACCTTAACTATAAAAGGGAAAGTAATTATAAGAATTAATTTAGTATTTCCTAATTATATTAAAGAACTAGATATTCGCTACGAGTATATTCTAGAAGGATCTTTTAATTTATTATTAACTATAAGAACCTACTACGACTATATAATAGGTTAGAAGGATTATATAAGCAAGCGATGCTGCGCAGGTTGGTAAAGAGGAAGATAAATTAAAGATGATTAAATAAGATCGATTGATCTTTCTTCCTCTTGATTGGATAGGAAGGATAAGTTCAATTCGGCTTAGAATCATAAAGATAAGAGAAAAATAAAGTAGGACTAAAGCTTGGTTGATTGTATTGAATCTTGCTTGTATATATTAAACATAATTATTATCTTGGTAGAGAAAGCAGGGCATATTTATAATCAACTTGTCTCTTGCATATGATCATTCTAGATGATGCATGATGATCTCATACAGATAGATCTAGATGCATAGTGATCTCATGCAGTAGCTGTTTGATCGGTGGTTGCTTGATTGTACGATGTCATTGACTGTAGTAATGATGTAGATCGTGTTATTGACCGTAGTGATGATATAGATTGTATACTGTTATATACGTCTTACTTGATGTTATTAACCGCAGTGATGATGGTATAGTATAAAGCTTATAGAGATTCAGCTATCTTGTATAGGCCTTATGAATCTAGCTTGATATACTGTATAACGGTTTAGGCATCTTGCCCTATATCTCATAGTATAACGGTTTAGGCATCTTGCCCTATATTTCACCACCCCCCCGTAATCTTTATACTATAGTGTAAATAGCAGTAGAGTATAGAGATTAGTAGAGTAGATAGGATCGATATATATATATACTGCTATTAAATAGCTAGATATATATCTTCCTAAATCTCAATCTCATAGGGTTAAGTGGTTCCTTCCGTATTTGCGTATAGAGTATAGAAAAACCTATTTAGGTGAAAACTATACCCGAAGGTATCTATGATATTATATATCAAATTAGATATATATATAGCTAGATCTCATAGAGATTAGCTAGATTCTTTAGGTCTTCAAATATTTCTCTTCTAACGTTTTTTGTTAGGAAATCTACTAATTACAGTTTAGTAGGGACGTATTAAACATCGACCCTTTCTTGTTTGACCTGATCTCTAATATAGTGATATTGTATATTAATATGCTTCGTCCTTTTATAAAATTCAGGGTTTTCGGCTAGCTTAATAGCTACCTTATTATCTACTAATATAGTAGGCTTACTAGGCGTATAGCCTAGGCCTAATCTATCGTTTAGATAGTTGAATAGGTTAGCTAGATAGATAGCTTCCCGTATAGCTTCTTTTATAGCTATATATTCGGCCTCGCAGGTAGATAGAGCTACTAATTTTTGTAGCATCGAATTCTAGCTCACTATATTATTAGTAGCTAGATCTCCAGATAGGCTAAATATATAGCTAGTAGTGGATTTTCTACTATCGATATCGCCTGACCAATTAGTATTAGAGTAGCCTTTTATATATAGGTCTTTCCCTATACAATCGTAGTATAGGCCTAGATTTAGCCGATATTGTAGATATTACTATATCTTCTTTAATTTAGAGATATATAATTAGTCAGGATTGCTTATATATCTTAAGCAATAGGTAACTAGATAGGCTATATCAGGCCTAGTCTTTAGGCTGGTATATAGTAATAAGCTAATCTCTTTTTAATAGAGATTAATAGTTTGCTCTAAAGCTTTTAATTGATTTTTTCTTAGGTAGATCCCTGCTTCACCCGGCGTTTTCTTTAGCCGTTTACTAGTAGTAGCAAATTTTGACAAGATCTTTAATATATAATCATTTTAATCGATAGTTATCAATTAATCTTGATAATTTAGGCTGATATTATTGCCTAGGAAGATAGCTAGTTCGCCTATCTCTTCTAATTAAATATACTACCTAGCCGTAGTAGCTAGCTTATTAATATAAGCTAGATCTTTATATATAATAATTATATTATCAATATATATAATAATAATAGCCTAGGTTTTGCTATTTATATATATACCCTCGTCGATAGGAACTCTATCGAATCCGAGGTTCGCGATAGCCTTTATAAAGAATTCAGACTAAAGCCTTAGTGCTTGCTTTAGGCTATATAGGGCCTTCTTTAGGTAGCAGCACTTATTTTAATAGGCAGGGTCTCCTAGCCTATATAGGCTAGTTAGCAATATAGTGTATATATCACTATCGATATCGGCGTGTACGAATACGTTTTTAACGTCGTATTGCCTAATATACTATTTTTTGTTTATCGCGATAATTAATATTATATACTAGGTTTCTATTCTAGTAGTAGTAGAGAAGGTTTCTAGGAAATCAACACCTAAACGTTGATTAAATCCTTTGTGAGATATAGGGCAGGATGTTATCAAGCCAGACCGCCATGCAAGACATACAAGCAAGATTCAATACAATCAACCAAGCTTCAGTCCTACTTTACTTTTCTCTCATCTTTATGATTCTAAGCCGAATTGAACTTATCCTTCCTATTCAATCAAGAGGAAGAAAGATCAATCGATCTTATTTAATCATCTTTAATTTATCTTCCTCTTTACCCAACCTGCGCAGCATCGCTTGCTCACAGGTTATGAGCCCGAATTGATCCTACTTCAATTCGGCTTATACCACTTCTTCAATCTTCTATCTTCAACGAAGAATCCTTTACTTTTAAGAGAAACTTCTCTCTCTAAAGAGAAACAAAAAGCTCCTCCGACTTCTTATTTTCAAAAATTTATACTCGATTTTTACCGGTCGCGTCTACTTCTCTATACGAAAACTAAGAAATCTCAACTTTCTTGACAAAAACAATCATTTTTCAAATATTCAATCAAGTTTTTTGAACTCAAAATGATCAACAAACACAATATCGATCCTCTCAAAGGAGAAGGAAATTATGTTGCCTGGTCTATCCGAATCAAGGCAATTCTTGATCAAGAGAGACTGATCGATGCGATTCTACATGATTACACAAAGCTTCCTGCTATTCAGCAAGGCCAGATTCCTAATCAACACTGGTCTTATGAAAAAGCAATTGCTCTACCACCTGATCAACGATCACCTGATTGCAGAAATACTGCGATTTGGTCAGGAAGAAGATCTGGTAGACCTACAAGATCTACTAGCCCTGCTGAGATAGGCCAAAATGAGCTAGTTATTCCATCTGATAAATTCAAAACTATTGATCAGATGAATCGAGACGCTCTATCATCAATCAAGCTATCATGCAAAGATGGCCCACTCTTTTGGTTAGGAGATACCACATCGGCCTACCAAGCATGGGTTACCTTGGCTACCCAATATCGACCTAAAGGCTTTACTACCGAATTCCTTGTGTTGAAAAGCCTATTCAATAGTCAATTAGGCGATTTCGATAGCATGCATGATTATCTCACTGAGATAAGACGCCTGCTAATCGAACTGGCAAGCCTAGGAATCGATTTCCCAAAGCAAATCGTATTCGCATGGGTTCTCAACAATCTTGACCAATCATACGCACCGATTATTCAAAATATTATTCAATCTCTTCGCAGAGACTCTGATTCTTATACGATTGAATCGTTATTCGCCAATCTGATTGACGAATCGCGTGGTCATATTCAATCAAGCGAACAAATCTTCATAGCTGATAGCCATCAGCCTAATCGACAGAACAAATATCAGGCTCATCGCAAGCCTAATCATCAGGTAAAGCACTATTCAAAAAATCGTCAGGCTAATCAAAATCGTCGAATTAGCAAAAAACCATGGAAAAAATTGTCAAATTCTGGCAAATACTGTACGCATTGTAATATGCGAAGCCATACAGTAGCAGATTGCTGGTATCTGCATCCTTCTGGCAGACCAGCTAATTGGATACCTAGGGCAAATTGGCCTAGATCCAATCAAAATAATCAAAGATTTAATCAACAAAAGAAGATGATCACAGCAATGCTCAATGAGCAATCTGACGAGGAAGAAATCCACGTCACTAGTCATGTGACAGATTACCCCGCAGAAGCTGAACATCAAGAAACCTCGGCTAGCAACCTACTGCCTACTAGCCTATTGGCTAATGATCCAATTGATCTTGACGGTGATATCTGTTATACACCGATTAGTCCAATTGACTATCGATCAGATTATCAGATAGAATCTGATATACCCATGACAGAGGCACAGCCAATCAGGCATGGCCTACCAATCTTTGATGATCAAAACCTGATAAGAGACTACTCAAATCTGAGTAATGAATCTATGGTGAATACACCAAGAAGTCTCTCACTCTGCGATGAGTTCTCGCATGAAACCGATCAGGTAATTTATCTACCTATCAAAACAAACCAAGAAACCAATTCTGATATCACTATAGAAAGTGCATATAATCTGATAAATTCAGATCTTTCTACTACAAAAGTGATTTTCATTATTGATACAGCTGCCACTATATGTGCAGTATCTAAATTGGATTTGTTTGATAGTGTATATAAAACTAATAAAACTGTCATGTGGGGAAATGCACAAAGATTATCTATCGATCTTGCTGGAGATATTATCTTCCAGACAAATACCAATCTAGTCTATAAATTGACTAATGTGCTCTATGTCCCACAATTGGGAATCAATATATTAAGCACACATGCACTGAAAAATTCAGTATCTCTATTTAATAGCGAAAAGGCCACTATTTTCGATCAATATCGAAATATTATGCTGATTGGGCATAAGCAAGATAATCTATATCGAACTACCCTATATGTGATGCATACAAAGCCACATAAGGTAGATTCTGATCAAAAAATCGATCAAGATCAATCTATCCAAAGTACTAGCAATATTACTAGTTTAAAACTTTGGCATGATAGATTAGGCCATATAGGCCTAATACCACTACAAAGGCTACTAAGCCAGGCCGATATATCTCTATCTGATACTGAGATAAGAGATTATATGCAAGATATATGCGAAATATGCATACAGTCAAAATATGACAGGAAGATCAATAAATCTTCTACTTCTGCTGCCGAATACGGCATAGGCGAAAGAATACATAGCGATATTGGAGGGCCTATTAGCCCTAAGACCTATAATGGCTATCGCTACTACATCACGTTTCTTGATAAAACATCAAGATATCTACATATATCTCTACTTCGATCAAAAGACGAAGCTATTAAGAAATTTACCTTATATAAGCAATTGGTTGAAAACCAGCTTAATAAGAAGATCAAAGAGATATTTACCGATAACGGTACTGAATACGTGAATGATAACTTCCATATATTATTAGGAAGATACGGTATTATACACCGAACTACGCCTATCTATACAAAAGAGCCAAATGGCCTAATTGAGCGCATAAACCTGACACTTATGAACAAGGTCAGATGTTTATTAATCCAATCAGGATTAAAAGAAGATATGTGGGGAGAAGCCTTATTGGCTGCTACCTATCTATATAATATAACCCCACACAGTGCTCTAGGGTTCAAATCACCCTATGAGATATATCACAAGCGCTTACCTGCTATCAGGCATATAAAGACCTGGGGATCTATTGCCTACTATCATACAAACAAAAACCTGCCTAGCAAGCTATCGCCAAGAAAATCTATAGCTATTGTTATTGGCTATAGTGAGCAGAAGCACTATAAGCTATATGATCTGAAGCAGAAGAAGACAGTTTGGTCAAGAGACCCTACTATCTTAGAAGGTAGATTCCTGAAGAATCAATCTGATCTAGCCAATCAGGAACCAGGAATCAAGAAAAGATCTGCTAAACAAGCAGCAAACCCTATCAAAAAGAAGATTGCTAGATATACTAGCAAATCTACTAGCCTATCTACTAGCAAATCAGCTAGTAAAGAAACTAGCAAATCAGCTAGTAAGCCTACTAAGCAAACTGCTAGTAAGGAAGCTGCTATAGCAGCGGATCCGTCTCATAAGATAGAGATCCAAATCCCATCATTAAAATCTACCAAAGATAGCGAAGATATATATACTATATCAGATACGCTACTAGGAGATTTTATAAAGACTATTATCAACGATCAGCCTACCGATTATATATTATCGGCAGGAACTGATCAAGAACCCTCTACCTTTGATCAAGCTATGCAATCAGCTGAAAGGAATGAGTGGTATAGGGCCTGTCAGGACGAAAATCAAAGCCTGATAGATCAGGCAACCTATGAAATCGTTGATATACCCCCTGGTGTAACACCTATTAGGGGCAGATGGGTATTCAAAAAGAAGCCTATAAAGAATGCCACAGGCATCCAGGCTAATTATATTACTAATGCGAACAAAACGATTCGCTATAAGGCTAGATGGGTTATACAAGGATTTAATCAACGATTAGGTGTTGATTTCCTAGAAACCTTCTCTACTACTGCCAGAACAGAAACCTGGCATATATTGCTGATAATCGCGATGAATAAAAAATGGCATATCAGGCAATACGACGTTAAAAACGCATTCGTACATGCTGATATCGATAGTGATATATATACTATCTTGCCAACTGGCCTATATAGGCCAAAAGATCATCAAAATAAGTGCTGCTATCTAAAGAAGGCCCTATATGGCCTAAAGCAAGCACCAAGGCTTTGGTCTGAATTCTTTACAAAGGCTATCGCGAACCTCGGATTCGATAGAGTTCCTATCGACGAGGGAATATATATAAATGGCAAAACCCAGGCCATTATCATCACACATGTTGATGATATAATCATTATACACAAAGATCTAGCTTATATAAATAAGCTAGCTACTGCGGCTAGGCAGTATATCCAATTGGAAGAGATAGGCGAATTAGCCACCTTCCTAGGCAATAATATCAGCCTGAATTATCAAGATCAATCGATAACTATCGATCAAAATGATTATATATCAAAGATCTTGTCAAAATTTGCTACTACTAGCAAACGGCCAAAGAAAACGCCGGGTGAAGCAGGGATCCACCTAAGAAAAAATCAATCAAAAGCTTCAGAGCAAACTATTAATCTCTATCAAAAAGAGATTGGCTCATTACTTTATACCAGCCTAAAGACTAGGCCTGATATAGCCTATCCAGTTGCCTATTGCTCAAGATATATGAGCAATCCTGACCAATCACATATCTCTGAATTAAAGAAGATATGGCAATATCTACAATATCGGCCAAATCTAGGCCTACACTACGATTGCACAGGGAATGACCTATATATAAAAGGCTACTCTGATGCTGATTGGTCAGGCGATATCGATGGTAGAAAATCCACTACTGGCTATATATTTAGCCTATCTGGAGATCTAGCCACTAATAATATAGTGAGCTGGAATTCGATGCTACAAAAATCAGTAGCTCTATCTACCTGCGAGGCCGAATATATGGCTATGAAAGAAGCTATACGAGAAGCTATTTATCTAGCTAATCTCTTCAACTATCTAAACGATAGATTAGGCCTAGGCTATACGCCTAGCAAGCCTACTATATTAGTGGATAATAAGGCAGCTATTAAGCTAGCCGAAAACCCTGAATTTCACAAAAGGACGAAGCATATTGATATACAATATCACTATATCAGAGATCAGGTCAAACAAGAAAGGGTCGATGTTCAATACGTCCCCACTAAACTGCAATTAGCAGATTTCCTGACTAAAAATGTCAGAAGAGAAATATTTGAAGACCTGAAGAATCTAGCTAATCTCTATGAGATCTAGCTATATATATATCCAATTTGATATATAATATCATGGATACCTTCGAGTATGGTTTTCACCTAAATAGGTTTTTCCATACTCTATACGCGAATGCGGAAGGAACCACTTAACCCTGTGAGATTGAGATTTAGGAAGATATATATCTAGCTATCTTATAGCAGTATATATATATATCGATCCTATCTACTCTATACTAATCTCTATACTCTACTGCTATCTGCACTATAGTATAAAGATTACGGGGGGGTGTGAGATATAGGGCAGGATGTTATCAAGCCAGACCGCCATGCAAGACATACAAGCAAGATTCAATACAATCAACCAAGCTTCAGTCCTACTTTACTTTTCTCTCATCTTTATGATTCTAAGCCGAATTGAACTTATCCTTCCTATTCAATCAAGAGGAAGAAAGATCAATCGATCTTATTTAATCATCTTTAATTTATCTTCCTCTTTACCCAACCTGCGCAGCATCGCTTGCTCACATCCTTGTATAACCTATCTAGCCTTATAGCGAATCGTTTTATTCGTATTTATAATATAATTAGCCTAGATGCCTGTAGTATTTTTTATAGGCTTCTTTTTGAATACCTATCTACCCCTAATAGGTGTTATACTAGGGGGTATATCAACGATTTTATAGGTTGCCTAATCTATCAGGCTTTGATTTTCATCCTAATAGGCCCTATACTACTTATTCCTTTTAGCTGATTATATAGCTTGGTCAAAGGTAGAGGGTTCTTTATCAGTTACTGCCGATAATATATAATCAGTAGGCTGATCGTTGATAATAGTTTTTATAAAATCTCCTAGTAGCGTATCTAATATAGTATATATATCTTCGCTATCTTTAGTAGATTTTAATGATAGGATTTAGATCTCTATCTTATAAGATAGATCTGCTATAATAGCAGCTTCCTTACTAGTAGTTTGCTTAGTAGGCTTACTAGCTAATTCGCTAGTTTCTTTACTAGCTAATTTACTAGTAGATAGGCTAGTAGATTTACTAGTATTTCTAGCAATCTTCTTGATTAGGTTTGCTGCTTATTTAGCAGATCTTTTCTTAGCAAATCGATTTTCGTTTGCTTTAATTCCTAGCTCCTAATTAGCTAGATTAGATTAATTCATCAGGAATCTACCTTCTAAGATAGTAGGGTCTCTTGACTAAACTGTCTTCTTCTACTTTAGGTTATATAGTTTATAGTGCTTCTGTTCACTATAGCTAATAATAATAGCTATAGATTTTCTTGGCGATAGCTTGCTAGGTAGGTTTTTATTTATATAATAGTAGGTAATAGATCCCTAGGTCTTTATATACCTAATAGCAGGTAAGCGCTTATAATATATCTTATAGGGTGATTTAAACCCTAGAGCACTATGTAGGGTTATATTATATAGATAGGTAGCAGCTAATAAGGCTTCTCCCTATATATCTTCTTTTAATCCTGATTAGATTAATAAATATCTGACCTTATTCATAAGTGTCAGGTTTATACGCTCAATTAGACTATTTAGCTCTTTTATATAGATAGGCGTAGTTCGGTGTATAATACCGTATCTTCCTAATAATATATACAAGTTATTATTCACGTATTTAGTACCGTTATCGGTAAATATCTCTTTGATCTTCTTATTAAGCTAGTTTTCAACTAATTGCTTATATAAGGTAAATTTCTTAATAGCTTCGTCTTTTAATCGAAGTAGAGATATATATAGATATCTTGATCCTTTATTAAGAAACGTGATATAGTAGCGATAGCTATTATAGGTCTTAGGGCTAATAGGCCCTCTAATATCGCTATATATTCTTTCGCCTATACCGTATTCGGTAGCAGAAGTAGAAGATTTATTAATCTTCCTATCATATTTTGACTATATACATATTTCGTATATATTTTGTATATAATCTCTTATCTCTATATTAGATAGAGATATATTTACCTAGCTTAATAGCCTTTGTAGTAGTATTAGGCCTATATAACCTAATCTATTATGCTAAAGTTTTAAACTAGTAATATTACTAGTACTTTAGATAGATTAATCTTGATAGATTTTATCTGATTAATCAGAATCTACCTTATATAGCTTTATTATATATAGGATAGTTTAATATAGATTATCTTGTTTATGCCTAATCAGCATAATATTTCGATATTGATCGAAAATAGTAGCCTTTTCTCTATTAAATAGAGATACTAAATTTTTTAGTGTATATATACTTAAAATATTAATTCCTAATTGTAGGATATAGAGCATATTAGTTAGTTTATAGACTAGATTAGTATTCGTCTAGAAGATAATATCTCTAGCAAGATTAATAGATAATCTTTATATATTTCCCTATATAATAGTTTTATTAGTTTTATATACACTATTAAACAAATCTAATTTAGATACTATATATATAGTAGCAGCTATATTAATAATAAAGATTACTTTTGTAGTAGAAAGATCTGAATTTATTAGATTATATATACTTTCTATAGTGATATCAGAATTAGTTTCTTGGTTTGTTTTGATAGGTAGATAAATTACCTAATTAGTTTTATACGAGAACTTATCGCAGAGTAAGAGACTTCTTAGTATATTCACTATAGATTCATTACTTAGATTTAAGTAGTCTCTTATTAGGTTTTAATTATAAACTAGTAGGCTATGCCTGATTAGCTATACCTCTGTTATAGGTATATTAGATCTTATCTAATAATCTAATTAATAGTTAATTAGACTGATTAGTATATAGTAAATATCACTATCAAGATTAATTAGATTATTAGCTAATAGGCTAGTAGGTAGTAGGTTGCTAGCCGAAATTTCTTGATATTCAGCTTCTACGGGGTAATCTATTATATAACTAGTAACGTAGATTTCTTCCTCGTCAGATTACTTATCAAGTATTATAGTGATTATCTTCTTCTATTTATTAATCTTTTAATAATTAATTTAATTAGATCTAGGCTAATTTGCCCTAGGTATCTAATTAGCTAATCTGCTAGAAGGATACAGATACTAGCAATCTACTACTATATAGCTTCGTATATTATAATACGTACAGTATTTACTAGAATTTGACAGTTTTTTCTACGGTTTTTTGCTAATTCGACGATTTTGATTAGCCTGACGATTTGATTAGTGCTTTACCTGATATTTAGGCTTGCGATTAGCCTGATATTTGCTTTAATAATTAGTATATTGATTGCTTTAACGATTACTTTAGCTAGTAGCTATAAAGATTTGCTTGCTCGATTGAATATAACCGCGCGATTCGTTAATAAGATTAGCGAATAACGATTTAATCGTATAGGAATCAGAATCTCTACGAAGAGATTAAATAATATTTTAAACAATTAGTATATAACTTTAATCGAGATTGTTCAAGACCTATACGAAAACGATTTACTTAGGGAAATCGATTCCTAGGCTTGCTAGTTCGATTAGCAGGCGTCTTATCTTAGTAAGATAATTATATATACTATCGAAATCGCCTAATTAACTATTAAATAGGCTTTTTAATACAAGGAATTCGGTAGTAAATCCTTTCGGCCGATATTAGGTAGCTAAAGTAACCTATACTTAGTAGGCCGATATAGTATCTCCTAGCTAAAAGAGTAGGCTATCTTTATATAATAGCTTGATTAATAATAGAGCGTCTCGATTTATCTAATTAATAGTTTTAAATTTATTAGATAGAATAACTAGCTCATTTTAACCTATCTTAGAGATAGTAGGGCTAGTAGATCTTACAGGTCTACGAGATCTTATTCTTTCTAACTAAATTACAGTATTTCTATAATTAGGTAATTGTTAATTCGGTAGTAGGGCGATCGCCTTTTTATAAGACTAGTGTTAATTAGGAATCTAATCTTGTTGAATAGTAGGTAGCTTTATATAATCATATAGAATTACATCGATTAGTCTCTCTTGATCAAGAATTGCCTTAATTCGGATAGACTAGGCAACATAATTTCCTTCTCCTTTAAGAGGATCGATATTGTGTTTGTTGATTATTTTGAGTTCAAAAAACTTGATTAAATATTTGAAAAAATGATTGTTTTTGTTAAGAAAGTCGAGATTTCTTAGTGTTTCGTATAGAGAAGTAGACGCGACCGGTAAAAATCGAGTATAAATTTTTGAAAATAAGAAGTCGGAGGAGCTTTTTGTTTCTCTTTAAGAGAGAGAAGTTTCTCTTAAAAGTAAAGGATTCTTTATTAAAGATAGAAGATTGAAGAAGTAGTATAAGCCGAATTAAAGTAGGATCAATTCGGGCTCATAACCTATAAGCAAGCGATACTACGTAGGTTAGTAAAGAGGAAGATAAATTAAAGATGATTAAATAAGATCGATTGATCTTTCTTCCTCTTGATTGAATAGGAAGGATAAGTTCAATTCGGCTTAGAATTATAAAGATAAGAGAAAAATAAAGTAGGACTGAAGCTTGGTTAATTGTATTGAATCTTGCTTATATATATTAAACATAATTATTATCTTGGTAGAGAAAGCAGGGCATATTTATAATCAACTTGTCTCTTGTATATGATCGTTCTAGATGATATATAATGATCTTATATAGACAGATCTAGATATATAGTGATCTTATATAGTAGCTGTTTGATCGGTGGTTGCTTGATTGTACGATGTTATTGACTGTAGTGATGATATAGATCGTGTTATTGACCGTAGTGATGATGTAGATCGTATACTATTGTATACGTCTTACTTGATGTCATTGACCGCAGTGATGATGGTATAGCATAAAGCTTATAGAGATTCAGCCATCTTGTATAGGCCTTATGAATCTGGCTTGATATGCTGCATAACGGTTTAGGCATCTTGCCCTATATCTCACAGTATGACGGTTTAGGCATCTTGCCCTATATTTCACAGATTAGTTAAATATAATAGTTAATCCTTAGAACGAATTAATTATTAAAGTATACGTATTTCGATAACGTAGTATACTATTTTTGTATATAATATCTATTCGACCTTCTCTATTAACTAAATTAATTATACTAAAATATATTATCGAAGCCTTTTCTTTTACTACGATTACCCCTAAACTTACGTATTTTTAGTTAGGCTATATTAGTTAACCTACCGCAAAGATTAACTATTATTATATTAGTAAAGATATAGAAGACGACTACGAATTTAATTACGAACCCTATTAATTAGCTAAATTAAAGAAGATTATTTCCTATATCCTCTAGAAACGTATATAAAAATCTAGTAAATAGTCTATAAAGGCTTCGAAAAGAGATATACTAGTTATCTAATTAGGAGTATTATTATAAGTATATTTAGCTATAGCTAGTAATTTAGGCTAATATATTTATTAATTATTGATAAATCTTTAGAGATATTATTCTAGAATTTAGTTTATATACTCTATTTAACTATTAGTTTAAGAATAAAATATAGTTAATAGCTATAATTTTATATAGGAGTAATAATAAAGTTTACTCTATAACTTACTAGTAAAGACTAGTCCTTAATTAGAGATAATTATATTAGATAGTGTGAGCAAGCGATGCTACGCAGGTTAGGTAGAGAGGAAGTAAGATTAATTGATCTTCTTCCTTTAATTGAATAGGAAGGATAAAATCAATTCGGCTTAGAATCATAAAGATGAAATGAGACAAAGTAAGGTAGGACTAAAGCTTGGTTGATTGTATTAAATCTTGCTTGTATATTATCTTCAATATAATTATTATCTTGGTAGAGAAAGCAGGGCATATTTATAATCAACTTGTCTCTTGTATATAATCATTCTAGATAATACATGATGATCTTATGCAGATAGATCTAGATGCATAGTGATCTTATGCAGTAGCTATTTGATCGGTAGTTGCTTGATTGTACGATGTCATTAACTATAGTGATAATGTAGATCGTGTTATTAACCGTAGTGATGATATAGATCGTATACTATTGTATACGTCTTACTTGATGTTATTAACTACAGTGATGATAGTATAGTATAAAGCTTATAGAGATTCAGCTATCTTGTATAGGCCTTGATATACTATATAATAGTTTAGGCATCTTGCCCTATATCTCACACCCCCCCGTAATCTTTATACTATAGTGCAAATAGCAGTAGAGTATAGAGATTAGTATAGAGTAGATAGGATCGATATATATATATACTACTATCAAATAGCTAGATATATATCTTCCTAAATCTCAATCTCACAGGGTTAAGTAGTTCCTTCCGTATTCGCGTATAGAGTATAGAAAAACCTTTTAGGTGAAAACCATACCTAAAGGTATCCGTGATATTATATATTAAATTGGATATATATATAGCTAGATCTTATAGAGATTAGCTAGATTCTTCAGGTCTTTAAATATTTCTCTTCTAACATTTTTAGTCAGGAAATCTGCTAATTGCAGTTTAGTAGGGACGTATTGAATATCAACCCTTTTTTGTTTAATCTAATCTCTGATATAGTGATATTATATATTAATATGCTTCGTCCTTTTATGAAATTCAGGGTTTTCGGCTAGCTTAATAGCTACCTTATTATCCACTAAGATAGTAGGTTTACTAGGCGTATAGCCTAGGCCTAATCTATTATTTAGATAGTTAAAAAGATTAGCTAGATAGATAGCTTCTCGTATAGCTTCTTTCATAGCTATATATTCCGCCTCGTAGGTAGATAGGGCTACTGATTTTTGTAGCATCGAATTCTAGCTTACTATATTATTAGTAGCTAGATCTCTAGATAGGCTAAATATATAGCTAGTAGTAGATTTTCTACTATCGATATCGCCTAACCAATCAGTATCAGAGTAGCCTTTTATATATAGGTCTTTCCCTATACAATCGTAGTATAGGCCTAGATTTAGCCGATATTATAGATATTGCTATATCTTCTTCAATTTAGAGATATATGATTAGTCAGGATTGCTTATATATCTTAAGCAATAGGCAACTAGATAGGCTATATCAGGCCTAGTCTTTAGGCTAGTATATAGTAATAAGCTAATCTCTTTTTGATAGAGATTAATAGTTTGCTCTAAAGCTTTTGATTGATTTTTTCTTAGGTAGATCCCTACTTCACCCGGCGTTTTCTTTAGCCGTTTACTACTAGTAGTAGCGAATTTTGACAAGATCTTTAATATATAATCATTTTGATCGATAGTTATCGATTAATCTTGATAGTTTAGGCTAATATTATTGCCTAGGAAGATAGCTAGTTCGCCTATCTCTTCTAATTAAATATACTACCTAGCCGCAGTAGCTAGCTTATTAATATAAGCTAGATCTTTATATATAATAATTATATTATTAATATATATAATAATAATAGCCTAGGTTTTACTATTTATATATATACCCTCGTCGATAGGAACTCTATCGAATCCAAGATTCGCGATAGCTTTTGTAAAGAATTCAGACTAAAGCCTTAGTACTTGCTTTAGGCTATATAGGGCCTTCTTTAGATAGCAGCACTTATTTTAATAGTCTTTTAGCCTATATAGGCTAGTTAGCAAGATAATATATATATCACTATCGATATCGGTATATACGAATGCGTTTTTAACGTCGTATTACCTAATATACTATTTTTTATTTATCGCGATTATTAGTAATATATACTAGGTTTCTGTTCTAGTAGTAGTAGAGAAGGTTTCTAGGAAATTAATACCTAATCGTTGATTAAATCCTTATATAACCTATCTAGCCTTATAGCAAATCGTTTTGTTCGTATTTATAATATAATTAGCCTAGATACCTATAGTATTCCTTATAGGCTTCTTTTTAAATACCTATCTACCCCTAATAGGTATTATACTAGGGGGTATATCAACGATTTTATAGGTTGCCTGATCTATTAGGCTCTAATTTTCGTCCTGACAGGCCCTATACTACTTATTCCTTTTAGCTAATTGCATAGCTTGGTTAAAGGTAGAGGGTTCTTTATTAGTTACTACCGATAATATATAATCAGTAGGCTGATCGTTGATAATAGTTTTTATAAAATCTCCTAGTAGCATATCTAATATAGTATATATATCTTCGCTATCTTTAGTAGATTTTAATAATAGGATTTAGATCTCTATCTTATAAGATAGATCTGCTATAATAGCAGCTTCCTTACTAGTAGTTTGCTTAGTAGGCTTACTAGCTAATTCGCTAGTTTCTTTACTAGCTGATTTACTAGTAGATAGGCTAGTAGATTTACTAGTAGATTTACTAGTAATCTTCTTTTTAATAGGGTTTACTGCTTATTTAGCAGATCTTTTCTTAGTTCCTAGTTCCTGATTAGCTAGATCAGATTAATTCATTAGGAATCTACCTTCTAAGATAGTAGAGTCTCTTAACTAAACTATCTTCTTCTACTTTAGGTCATATAGCTTATAGTGCTTCTACTCACTATAGCTAAAAATAATAGCTATAGATTTTCTTAGCGATAGCTTACTAGGTAGGTTTTTGTTTATATAATAGTAGGCAATAGATCCCTAGGTCTTTATATACCTAATAGTAGGTAAGCGCTTATAATATATCTTATAGGGTGATTTAAACCCTAGAGTACTATATAGGGTTATATTATATAGATAGATAGTAGCTAATAAGGCTTCTCCCTATATATCATCTTTTAATCCTGATTAGATTAATAAATATCTAACCTTATTTATAAGTATTATGTTTATACGCTTAATTAGGCTATTTAGCTCTTTTATATAGATAGGCGTAGTTTAGTGTATAATACCGTATCTTCCTAATAATATATAGAAGTTATTATTTACGTATTTAGTACTATTATCGGTAAATATCTCTTTAATCTTCTTATTAAGCTGGTTTTTAACTAATTACTTATATAAGGTAAATTTCTTAATAGCTTCGTCTTTCGATCGAAGTAGAGATATATATAGATATCTTAATACTTTGTTAAGAAACGTGATATAGTAGCGATAGCTATTATAGGTCTTAGGGCTAATAGGCCCTCTAATATCGCTATAGATTCTTTCGCCTATACCGTATTCGGCAGCAGAAGTAGAAGATTTATTAATCTTCCTATTATATTTTGACTATATATATATTTTGTATATATTTTGTATATAATCTCTTATCTCTATATTAGATAGAGATATATTAGCCTAGCTTAATAGCCTTTATAGAGGTATTAGGCCTATATAACCTAATCTATTATACTAAAGTTTTAATATACTAGTAGTGCTACTAGTACTTTAGATAGATTAATCCTGATTATCTGATTAATTAGAATCTTCCTTATATAGCTTTATATATATTATATATAGGGTAGTTCGATATAGATTATCTTACTTATACCTAATTAGTATAATATTTCGATATTAATCGAAAATAGTAGCCTTTTCTCTATTAAATAGAGATACTGAATTTTTTAGTATATATATATTTAATATATTAATTCCTAATTATAGGATATAGAGCATATTAGTTAATTTATAGACTAGATTAGTATTTATCTAGAAGATAATATCTCTAGCAAGATCGATAGATAATCTTTATACATTTCCCTACATAACAGTTTTATTAGTTTTATATACACTATTAAACAAATCTAATTTAGATACTACACAAATAGTAGTAGCTATATTAATAATAAAAATCACTTTTGTAGTAGAAAGATCTGAATTTATTAGATTATATACACTTTCTATAGTAATATTAGAATTAGTTTCTTGGTTTGTTTTAATAGATAGATAAATTACCTAATCGGTTTTATGCGAGAAGTCATCGCAGAGTGAGAGACTTCTTAGTATATTCACTATAGATTCATTACTCAGATTTGAGTAGTCTCTTATCAGGTTTTGATCATCAAAGATTAGTAGGCTATACCTAATTAGCTAGGCCTCTATTATAGGTATATCATAGTTAATTCGACTAATCGGTGTATAACAGATATCACCGTTAAGATTACTTAGATTATTAGCTAATAGGCTAGTAGGTAGTAGGTTGCTAGCCGAAGTTTCTTGATGTTTAGCTTCTACAGGGTAATCTATCATATAACTAGTAACGTGGATTTCTTCCTTATTAGATTGCTCGTTGAGTATTACTATGATTATCTTCTTTTATTAATTAAATCTTTGATTATTTTAATTAGATCTAGGCTAATTTGCCCTAGGTATCTAATTAGCTAGTCTGCTAGAAGGATATAGATACTAGCAATCTGCTACTATATAGCTTCGTATATTATAATACGTATAGTATTTACCAGAATTTGATAGTTTTTTCTATAGTTTTTTGCTAATTCGACGATTTTTATTAGCTTTTTGATTTGATTGATTTCTTACCTATCGATTTTTTCGGCGATCAGTCAGATTTACATAATTAGTTTAATAGCTATTAGCTATAAAGATTTGTTCGGTTGATTAAATATGACCGCGCGATTCGTTAATTAGATTAGCGAATAGCGATTCAATCGAATAGGAATCAGAATCTCTGCGAAGAGATTAGATGATATTTTGGATGATCGGTATATATAATTAATCAAGATTATTAAGAACCTATACGAAAACGATCTACTTTAGGAAATCAATCCCTAGGCTAGCTAATTCGACTAGCAGACGTCTTATCTATATAAGATAGTTATATATATTATCGAAATCGCCTAGTTAGCTATTAAAGAGCTTCTTTAATATAAGGAAATCAGTAGTGAATCCTTTTAGCCGATACTAGGTAGCTAAGACTACCTATACTTGATAGGCTGATTTAGTATCTCCTAGCTAGAAGAGCGGGCTATCTTTATATAATAGCTTGATAGACGATAGGGCATCTCGATTTATCTAATCTATAGTTTTAAATCGATTAGATAGAATAGCTAGCTCATTTTGACCTATCTCAGAGATAGCAGGGCTAGTAGATCTTCTAGGTCTACTAGATCTTCTTCTTTCTAACTAAATCGCAGTGCTTCTGCAATCGGGTGATCGTTGATTAGGTAGTAAAGCAATTACTTTTTCATAAGACCAGTGTTAATTAGGAATCTAGCCTTGCTGAATAGCAGGAAGCTTAGTATAATCGAATCGAATAGCATCGATCAATCTTTCTAAATCAAGAATAGCTTCGATTCGGATAGACCATACAATATAGTTTTCTTCACCCTTAAGAGGATCGATATTGTGTTTATTGATCATTTTGAGTTAAAGAAGCTTGATTGAATATTTAAAAAATAATTGTTTTTGTTAAGAAAGTTGAGATTTCTTAGTGTTTCGTATAGAGAAGTAGACGCGACCGGTAAAAATCGAATATAAATTTTTGAAAGTAAGAAGTCGGAGGAGCTTTTTATTTCTCTTTGAGAGAGAGAAGTTTCTCTTAAAAGTAAGGGATTCTTCGTTGAAGATAGAAGATTGAAGAAGTGGTATAAGCCGAATTAAAGTAGGATCAATTCGGGCTTATAACCTGTAAGCAAGCGATGCTACGCAGGTTAGGTAGAGAGGAAGTAAGATTAATTGATCTTCTTCCTTTAATTGAATAGGAAGGATAAAATCAATTCGGCTTAGAATTATAAAGATGAAATAAGACAAAGTAAGGTAGGACTGAAGCTTGGTTGATTGTATTGAATCTTGCTTATATATTATCTTCAACATAATTATTATCTTGGTAGAGAAAGCAGGGCATATTTATAATCAACTTATCTCTTGCATGTGATCATTCTAGATGATGCATGATGATCTCATGCAGATAGATCTAGATACATAGTAATCTCATGCAGTAGCTGTTTGATCGGTGGTTGCTTGATTGTACGATGTCATTGACTGTAGTGATGATGTAGATCGTGTCATTAACCGTAGTGATGATGTAGATCGTATACTGTTGTATACGTCTTACTTGATGTCATTGACCGCAGTGATGATGGTATAGCATAAAGCTTATAGAGATTCAGCCATCTTGTATAGGCCTTGATATGCTGTATGACAGTTTAGGCATCTTGCCCTATATCTCACAGATAGCCTATATTTTAATTTAATCTTATTATATAAGAGCTCTATAAGCTCTACTATATTAATATCTATTAAAATAGTAAAGAAATAGGCTATTTTCGTAAAATAGTCTATAATAATAAGAATAGTATTAATATAGTATCTATTAAAAATAGCTTTAGGTAAATCTATTATAAAATCTATAGTAGTCTTACTCTAAGATCTTTTAGGAATTAGAATACAGGTTAACTTACTATAAGGTTAATATTAATATATAGTAGTATACTAAGGGCGATGCTATAGGGACCCTCCCTTAGTCTAGGGACCCCCCTAACCTGAATTTTTAGGTATAATTTCCTATTTAGGTTTAGTTCTATCACGTGTTTGCTTAGTTATAGAACATCGAAAATTCTGCTACTTTTTCTGCTAGTCTTTCTGCTAACCTGCCACTTTTCTGCTATTCTGGTTTATACTATAAAACCACCCTATTTTTAGCTGTTTAAACTACGTCTATATTAAATTCGCTAATTCTTTTACTGCGATTTAGTAGTACGATTTAGTAGTAAACCGATAAAATCTTATATAGCTTTCTAGCTATCGCGAGCTTTCTAGCTACCGCGAGCTTTCTAGCCACCGCGAGCTTTCTAGCTACCGCGAGCTTTCTAGCCACCGCGAGCTTTCTAGCTGCCACGCTGACCGCGCCTACGCCTACCACAATCCTCGCTATCACTACTAGTATTATCGCCCTCTCTATTACTAGTATCATCGCCCTCTCTATCACTAGTATCATCGGCCTCTCTATCATTAGTATCATTGCCCTCTCTATCATTAGTATCATTGCCCTCTCTATCACTACCCTCTCGCCTACGCCTACGCCTACTACGCCTACCACGCCTACTGCGCCTACTAACTTCCGCTAAAACATACTTAAATGCCGAAGGCTCGCGCTAGGTAGAACGTTCGAATAGAGTAAGGGGCTTATTATCATCGGGAAGCTATATAGAATGGATAATAGACTATAAGGAAGGGAGCGTCGATAGAACCTAGATTACTATAGTATCCGGCTAGATCGCTAGTATATCGGTCTCTAGCCGGAGATTATTCCGCGTACTACGCGGGCGGCCTCGCCTACGAATAATCTACAGATCCCGGATAAGTAGTAATAGGTTAATAGGCAGGGTATTACTAAGCTTATAAAGATACAACTACTCGTAGTAATCCGAGGAAGAAAGCTATAGGCCGTTATTAAGGTACTACTTAATAATATAGATATAGGGGTATCTAGTAGTATTCTTCGAATTGTAGTCGTATATTAGCGGAATTAGTGGTTTCTTCTCTCCTAGTAGGAGATATAGGTTATATACTACGCGGGTATAGGTAATCGCCTTCTACGAGATATAGTTAATAAGTAGTTAGTAGAGATAAAGAAGAGTAGTTAGCCGCTTTATCCTTTTACTAGTAAGCTACGCCTAGTATTTCTAGTATTAGCCCTCTACTACTATCTTAAAATTAGTTAATACTAAGAGAAGATACCTTATAGAGATATAAAGATCTTACTTTAGTAGCTAGTAAGACTCTTTAGTACGAGATATAGTAGATTCTCTAAGATAGAGATAATAGCGGGTATAGTAATAAAGGAAGTGCTCTAGGTAATTATTAATCTATTCTAATCTATAGTAAATAAAGTAGTTAGTAGTGCTTAAGAGGATTATTAATCTACTAACCTAATATAGTTAAGAAGATTAGCGAAGATCGGGGCCTTATAAAGCTCCTAAAATTATATCTATACTATATTAAAGGCTATCTCTATCTCTATATATACTATACGGCTCTAGCGTCTTATTATTTTCTTCTACCCCTTGTTAATTACCTTCTTTAGCGCTTTATTAAGTTTTCCTTAGTAAGATTAGTAGTAACTATAGCCCTATCTAGGAGAGGAAGGCTATCCCTCCGGGTAGTAGTAACCTAGTCTCGGAGGAGAGGGAGAGCTTTCTTTATTAGGTTTATATTAATATACTAGATATAGATAATAGTATTAGTATTAGGGAAAACCTTATAAATTATATTAATTAAACTATCCTCCTTATTAGTAAGGATTATATAAGGATATTAAACCTAGAGCTTATCGTAGATATCTACTAGATAGATAAGGACGATCTTATATATTAGCTACTACTTATTTTATAGGAAGGCGAATCTAAGATAAGTAGAAGAACTAAGTACGGTAAAGCTAATAATATTAAGAAGAGGTATATTATATTAGTTAGTCTTATATATATAATCTATAGAGATAACGAAGGAATAGCGCTTTAGTATCTCTATATAGGCCTGATATATCCCGAAAAGCACTATAATATATTAATCCTTGTCTATATAGTATCTAGATCTTAGTTAGCGATAGAGATAGAGACTATAGCGATAGAGATAGAGGATATACCTAAATAGCTATTTTCCGTCTATCGGAAGCTCTATTAGCAGGGCCTAGATAGGTATACGGCTAGCTAAGAACTCTTAGTTTAGCTTAAGGCGCGTATTACTAATATCCTTCGCGATAATATACGTATTTAGATCCTCCGATTTAAGATTTCGTAGAATCTAGTAGGTAGTTATTAACTAGCGTAGCTAGTTCTTAATCTTCTCCTCTTTACGCGTAATCTCCTACTAGCGAAGAGCTATATAGGTAGTAGAGGGCGAAAGCTTATAGTTATAGGAGCTATTCGCGACTATAAGAAGCTAGAGACCGTTATCTTGAAGGCGAAGAGAGATATCGAATAGGTAGCCGTAGGCTATAGTAGTAGTCTTTCGCTTATAGGAAGCCTCGTCGACTATCGAAGTATAAATACTGCCTCGATTATACTATAACTAGACTTTTTTGAGCCTTAGTATAGGCCCCTTAGTCTTCTTGCTTATCCTTTTAACTACTACGTAGCTATATTGAAGGCTAAAGCTATTAATAGCCTGAATTCCTTCCTTAGGTATCTGAAATCTCTAATCGAGAGGGGGAAGTAGTACGTAGTAGTCTTCGGCGGGTAGGTCTTCGGCGGGTAGTTCTTCGGCAGGTAGTTCTTCCGTAGGGTCCTCGGCGAATAGAGCTTCGATAGGTAGGTCGCTATAGGTAGGGCTTTCTTTAATATCTAATAAGAGATATAGCTCTAGGCCTAAGCCTGCTATATTAGGTGATAGATCTAGTATATTAGAAGGGTATAGGAAGGTTGAATATAGTAGTAGGATAGAGAGTAAGGAGATAGAGATATAGGAGATAGGGGTATAGGAGATAGGGACGAAGTTTGATAGGGCTAGATTAGGTAGGCGGTATAGCGGACATTAGTAGTAGTAGGCTAGGAGTAAAGGCGGTAAGGAAGGTAGTAAGAGGGGAAATAAACAGAGTAAATATCTACCTTAGGATTTAATAATTTGCCTTACGCTAACCCTAAATAGGAAATTATACCTGAAAATTCAGGTTAGGGGGGTCCTCTAGCTAAAGGGGGGGTCCCTCTAGACCAAGGGGGGGTCCCTATAGTATCGCCCTATACTAATAGACTATATAAGAGGAAATATAGTTCTAAATATCCTTATATATTTAAATCTAATAGAACTTATACTTAAGAGCCTCTATATAACTAGTACTAAAATAGCCTACTAATAGATCTTTATAATAGAGAGAAAGAAGCTTCTAGTAAAGATTCTTACTAGAAGGAATAAATAAGTAACTCTTATAATAAAGAGTACTATTATAGCTAAAGGACTAATATTTAGATAATAACCTAGTATACTTTAGTTAAATATATAACTTATTATTCTTCTAGATACTTAGGATAAAATAATATAGATTAATATTAGTATTAGGAGTATAAACTTACTCTTAGTAGTATATAGACTATACTAAAGTACTAGAGATTCGTTATTCGCGAGCTAACGATTCTAATATAAGATAGTTTATCTTCTTTACTAAAGAAGCCTGTAGATAAGGAAAAGGTCTATTATTATTAGTATTAGAGCTATAAGACCTAGTATCTTTACTATTATTTAACCTAGAGAATAAATATATAAAGTTATTAATAAGAGTACTATTAGTAAATAATTTATAAGATTTATCTATAATATTAGCTCTTAGTATTAGTAGATCTAATATAGTAGAATAAGAGCTACTTCCTAATTTTAGTAGACCTAAAGTAGAGATATCTCCTAGCTTTAGTAGACCTAAAGTAGTAGAATAGAAGGATTAAATACTCTATATAAATATAGATTTAAGAGCTAAACGCTCGCGAAGAGATACTAGAAGATTACTATCTTAAGTATCCTTAAGAGTAGGATTAGTTTAATAGGAAAGGCTATTAGTAGGATTAGTCTTCTCTAGATAGTACTTTATTATAAAATTATAGGATATTAGAAAAAGATACTATCTTACTTATCTTCTATTAAGATAAGGCTACTTTATAAAGAATTAGAGATTCTAGTAATCTAATAATACCTTAATTAGATAGTTTAAATCTTCTAAATAATATTACTAGTATTTAAACGATTTAATAATAGTAAAAAGCTTCTAGTCTAGAGTACTATAATATAGCTCGGCTCTAAAGAATTTTCTTAACTAGAAAGTAATTAGATACTATTATCCTTACTTATTAGATTATAATAAAATCCTTACTATCCTATAATTAGAAGTATTAGTTTTAATACGAATTAGTAGTAAGGGGTTAAAATAATAAAGTAGGATTATAACCTAAAAGGCTATAATAAGTCCTTTAAATACTATCCTCTTAGGTTTAATTTAATAGAGCTAGGCTTTTTCTCTTTTATACTACTCTTTAATAGGTTAGTAAGAAGGTAGATAATTAATAAATAGTAAAGGATAAAATAATAGTAAAAATTATAGAATCCTAAAAAGATTTAAATCTTATAGTAAGTCTTAGGAAGCTTCTATTTCTAGATTACCTTAATCCTATAAGGATCTATCGAAACGCTATCGACTCTAAGGATAAATCCTAGGAAACTAACTTCTAATTAATAAAAAGTATATTTAGAAGAATTAGTATATAATTTCGCCTCTCTTAAGTACTATAAGACTTAATAAAGATATTAGGTATACTTATCCCTAGTCTTTAAAAAGATAAGGATATTATCAAGATATACTATATAAAAGATATTAAGATAATTTATAAAATATTATAGATATAGCTTTAGAAGGTAGCTAAAGTATTAGTTAATCTAAATAGTATTACTAAATACTTATAATAGCTATAATAGGTATAAAAGGTAGTCTTCTACTTATCTTCTTTCTTAATCTATATATAATAATATATATCCTTAATATTAAGCTTAGAAAAGAACTTTATCCCTTAAATATAATTAAGGATCTTAGAAATAAGTAGTAAAGGATAATAATTCTTTATAGTAATATAGTTAAGGCTATAGTAATCTATATAAAGATATAGATCCTTATTAGTCTTAGGTATAAAAAGAATTAGAGCTCTAGTAGAGCTCTTAGATAGTCTAATGTGAAATATAGGGCAAGATGCCTAAACCGTCATACTGTGAGATATAGGGCAAGATGCCTAAACCGTTATACAGCATATCAAGCCAGATTCATAAGCCCTATACAAGATGGCTGAATCTTAATAAGCTTTATGCTATTATATCATCATTATCCAATCGGATAATCAGGCATGAACAGACGTATCATAGTATACGATCTACATCATTACTACGGTCAATGACATCGTACAATCAAGCAACCACCGATCAAACAGCTACTGCATAAGATCACTATGCATCTAGATCTGTCTGCATAAGATCATCATGCATTATCTAGAACGATCATATGCAAGAGACAAGTTGATTATAAATATGCCCTGCTTTCTCTACCAAGATAATAATAATGTTCATAACATACAAGCAAGATTCAATATAATCAACCAAGCTTTAGTCCTACTTTACTTTTCTCTTATCTTTATAATTCTAAGCCGAATTGAACTTATCCTTCCTATTCAATCAAGAGGAAGAAAGATCAATCAATCTTATTTTAATCATCTTTAATTTATCTTCCTCTTTACCAACCTGCGCAGTATCGCTTGCTCATAGGTTATGAGCCCGAATTGATCCTACTTCAATTCGGCTTATACTACTTCTTTAATCTTCTATCTTTAACGAAGAATCCCTTACTTTTAAGAGAAACTTCTCTCTCTTAAAGAGAAACAAAAAGCTCCTCCGACTTCTTGTTTTCAAAAATTTATACTCGATTTTTACCGGTCGTGTCTACTTCTCTATACGAAACACTAAGAAATCTCGACTTTCTTAACAAAAACAATTATTTTTCAAATATTCAATTAAGTTTTTAAAACTCAAGATGATCAACAAACATAATATCGATCCTCTCAAAGGAGAAGGAAATTATGTTGCCTAGTCTATCCGAATCAAGGCGATTCTTGATCAAGAAAGACTGATTAATACAATCTAACATAATTATATAAAGCTTCCTGCTATTTAGCAAGGCCAGATTCCTAATCAATACTAGTCTTATGAAAAAGTAATTACTTTATCACCTGATTAACGATCACCTAATTATAGAAATACTGTAATTTAGTTAGAAAGAATAAGATCTCGTAGACCTACAAGATCTACTAGCCCTACTATCTCTAAGATAGGTTAAAATAAGCTAGTTATCCTATCTAATAAATTCAAAACTATTAATTAGATTAATCGAGACGCTTTATTATTAATCAAACTATTATGTAAGGATAGTCTACTCTTTTAGTTAGGAGATACTATATCGGCCTACTAAGCATAGGTTACCTTAGCTACCTAATATCGACCTAAAGGCTTTACTACCGAATTCCTTGTGTTGAAAAGCCTATTTAATAGTCAATTAGGCGATTTCGATAGTATATATAATTATCTTACTAAGATAAGACGCCTGCTAATCGAACTAGCAAGCCTAGGAATCGATTTCCCTAAGCAAATCGTTTTCGTATAGGTCTTGAACAATCTCGATTAAAGTTATATACCAATTGTTCAAAATATTATTCAATCTCTTCGTAGAGATTCTGATTCCTATACGATTGAATCGTTATTCGCCAATCTTATTAACGAATCGCGCAGTTATATTTAATCGAGCAAGCAAATCTTTATAGCTACTAGCTAAAGTAATCGTCAAAGCAATCGTTAAAGCAATCGTTAAAGCAATTACTAGGCTAATCATAAGCCTAACTATTAGGTAAATCACTAATCAAATCGTTAGGCTAATTAAAATCGTCGTATTAGCAAAAAACTATAGAAAAAACTATTAAATTCTAGCAAATACTATACGTATTATAATATACGAAGCTATATAGTATCAGATTGCTAGTATCTATATTCTTCTAGCAGACTAGCTAATTAGAAACCTTGGCTAATTAGGCCTAAATCCTATTAAAACGATCATCAAAAATTTGATCAACAAAAGAAGATAATTATAGTAATACTTAATAAGCAATCTAACAAGGAAGAAATCCACGTTACTAGTTATGTGATAGATTACCCCGCAGAAGCTGAACATCAAGAAACCACGGCTAGTAACCTACTACCTACTAGCCTATTAGCTAATAATCTAATTAATCTTAACGGTAATATCCGTTATACACCGATCAGTCTAATTAACTATCAATTAGATTATTAGATAGAATCTGATATACCTATAATAGAGGCACAGCTAATCAGGCATAGCCTACTAATCTTTGATAGTCAAAACCTGATAAGAGACCACTCAAATCTAAGTAATAAATCTATAGTGAATACACCAAGAAGTCTCTCACTCTGCAATGACTTCTCGCATGAAACCGATTAGGTAATTTATCTACCTATCAAAACAAACCAAGAAACTAATTCTGATATTACTATAGAAAGTGTATATAATCTGATAAATTCAGATCTTTCTACTACAAAAGTGATTTTCATTATTAATATAGCTGCCACTATTTATGCAGTATCTAAATTGGATTTGTTTAATAGTGTATATAAAACTAATAAAACTATTATATAGGGAAATACACAAAGATTATCTATCGATCTTGCTAGAGATATTATCTTCTAGACAAATACTAATCTAGTCTATAAATTGACTAATATACTCTATATCCCATAATTAGGAATTAATATATTAAGCATATATACACTAAAAAATTCAGTATCTCTATTTAATAGAGAAAAGGCTACTATTTTCGATTAATATCGAAATATTATACTGATTAGGTATAAGCAAGATAATCTATATCGAACTACCCTATATATGATGTATATAAAGCTATATAAGGAAGATTCTGATTAATTAGATAATCAGGATTAATCTATCTAAAGTACTAGTAGCACTACTAGTATATTAAAACTTTAGCATAATAGATTAGGTTATATAGGCCTAATACCACTATAAAGGCTATTAAGCTAGGCTAATATATCTCTATCTGATATAGAGATAAGAGATTATATACAAAATATATACGAAATATATATATAGTCAAAATATAATAGGAAGATTAATAAATCTTCTACTTCTGCTACCGAATACGGTATAGGCGAAAGAATCTATAGCGATATTAGAGGGCCTATTAGCCCTAAGACCTATAATAGCTATTGCTACTATATCACGTTTCTTAACAAAGTATTAAGATATCTATATATATCTCTACTTCGATCGAAAGACGAAGCTATTAAGAAATTTACCTTATATAAGCAATTAGTTGAAAACTAGCTTAATAAGAAGATCAAAGAGATATTTACCGATAATAGTACTAAATACGTGAATAATAACTTCTATATATTATTAGGAAGATACGGTATTATACACCGAACTACGCCTATCTATATAAAAGAGCTAAATAGCCTAATTAAGCGCATAAACCTAATACTTATAAATAAGGTATTGGAAATGCGTCTGGTGTATTAAACCGTCATAAAATCGAATAGCAATATCGTTCGTGCGTACTAAAAGTGCCACGATTATAGAAGAGAGACGAATCAGGATAGAACATAATCGGCTAATTAGACAGAAGAATCAAGTAGTGGAAGGTTGATTTAGATAGTCTACTATACCCGGTAATTCTACCCGTGATAAAAGAGATATCAAACTTATTTATTCTAACTAGGAATCAGGGTACAATTTATAATATAGGGTATATAGCAAATATTATATAAGGAAATTAAGAACATTCGAGGTCATTCTAGAGTATTACGTAGTCTCCTGCCTAGATAGGTAATATTTTTGTTAAAGATTAATCTAATATATTAGAGAGCGGTAAATAAAGATAGTGCTTTATAGTAGACGGGATAAGCGGGGTAAGCTTATCTTATAGGAGGTATACTTCCTCTAGGATCTACTAGAGTAGGAAGCTAACGTAAGATCTTATACGTACGCCTGCTTATATTCTAATATACCCCCTTAGCTTTTAGAGCAGGTTTAGATAAGAAAGCTAATATAGAAGCTAACGAGTAAGAAGGTAGGTAAGATAGCGTATCTTTACTAATATAGCCTAATAGGTAGTTCTGTTAATTAATCGTTCCTTCTAGCTATTTCGTCTAATAATCGATCGTTCTTTCTAGCTATTTCGTCTAATAATTAATCGTTCTTTCTAGCTATTTCGTCTAATTCGGTAAGGGCGTAATCTTGCTAAGCTGATTAGTAGGAAGGGTTATATAATCGTGTAAGATAGGAGTAAGAGGTAAGTTAGGGATTAGTAAGATAGAGTTAGTAGTAGGAGGATATTTAGTAGTAGTAGCTAATTTATCCTATTTAATTAGGTAGATTCCTAATTTCGTATTTAATTAGCAGATAGGCGTTCCGTCCTTCTCTTCTAGAAGATTCTTTCTCCTATTAAGATAGATTCCTATACTAGTAACGTGTTCTATAGAAATCAGGTTAATATAGAATCTAGGGTAGTAAGCAACTTGCTTTAAGGGAAAAGTAGTACCGTCAAGAGATTTTATTAGGGTAACTTTAAGGTCTCTGTATCCTTAGATAGTGGTTTTAGTGTTTCTAACTATAACTAAGGACACAAATAGCCTATAGTTTTGTAGTAGAGATTTGTTATTCGTAATATAAATTAAGGCTCCGGTATTATAGTACTAGGCATTACTTTGCTTAGTTATAATCCTGATTATGCTTATAGCTACCCTACTTTCTTCTCGGAAGAGGTTTTCGACTTTATACTTCGGAATATATACTAAGAACACACTTCGCTTCTTAGCTATTTAGACTACTTAATACGCTTAGTCGGATTAGTCTAATTAGTGTCTTTTAATTGTATTCTTATATATAGTTTTAAACAGAAGAGAAGATTCGTATTTGAACTAGAAGAACTTCTTAACTTGCTAGTCTAGCGACTAACCCTTTAGTCTAACTAGCGGGTTAATATAAGGGCACTTATCAAAATCGTGATCTCTATAGCTAGGAGATCCTTTATAAGGGCAAATTCCCTTTCGGCTAAGCTTGATTAGCTAATTTATTCTAAATTCGTTAGGTTCTCGTCCCTAATAGGTTAGATAAGTAATTAGTCGTCTTAATCTAGTAGATAATATAATTAGTCGGTATTAGTCAATAAACTGATTAACTAGTTCGGTTAGAGTAGGTCTCTTTAGGCCCTATAAGATCGTGTTATACTAGAAGATATAGAAGCCTTAATTACTAGATTAAATCGTCTCTAGGAAATCGTATACTAGAGATAGTAGGTCTTAGAAGTAGGTAATTCCGGCTTTCTAGCCTTCTAATTAGCTAATTAGCTATCTATAGCCCTATATAGCTAATTTAGACGATTTAACTAGCAGATTCTATTATTTAATCGTATCCTAGTCGCGTAGGATTTAGTAGTTCTTTAAATAGTCTAA
Source organism: Penicillium daleae (assembly GCF_028827525.1). Taxonomy (NCBI): domain Eukaryota; kingdom Fungi; phylum Ascomycota; class Eurotiomycetes; order Eurotiales; family Aspergillaceae; genus Penicillium; species Penicillium daleae. The sequence goes on along the minus strand of NW_026623157.1, from coordinate 1,212,259 downwards.
TAGGGCGAATATAGTATATAGCTTAGTAATCGCTTCGTACGCTATTAGGCTATTAATAATCTATCTCCCTTCTAGCGTAAGAGAGGATCGAATTCCTTGCTTTAAGATCTCGATAGATCGTATATATCGTAGATAGTTAGATCTAGCTAACTTATATTCGCTAAGTAGGATTCGATAGATAGCTAATTAGTCGGAGGTAAGATTAATAAGTCTAATTAGCTTAGGAGGGTTAGATATAAATATATTCGTAGGTTTCTTGATTATATTAGATAGATATAGCTTAGTTAGTTCCTATAGCGGTATAGCAGGAGTAGACAGGTCTAGATTAATATATTTCTATATACTATTTACTAGTATATAATCCTTAATAGCTATAATCTACAGAACCTAATATATATAGTATTATAGAGGATAATTAAGCTAGGTAGCTCGTAGATCGGATAAATCTATCACTTAAGACGAAAGTAAGGGATAAGATAAGACGAAAGTAAAAGATAGAGGCCTTAGCAGAGGCTCGGGCTTATAACTATTAGAAATACGTCTAGTATATTAAACCGTTATAAAATCGAATAGCAATATCGTTCGTGCGTACTAGTTAAAGTACCACGATTATAGAAGAGAGACGAATCAGGATAGAACACAATCGGCTAATTAGATAGAAGAATCAAGTAGTAGAAGGTTGATTTAGATAGTCTACTATGCCTAGTAATTCTACCTATAATAAAAGAGATATCAAACTTATTCATTCTAACTAGGAATCAGGGTACAATTTATAACATAGGGTACATAGCAAATATTATATAAGGAAATCAAGAATATTCGAGGTCATTCTAGAGTATTGCGTAGTCTCCTGCCTGGATAGGCAATATTGATACGATCGTTGAAGATCAATCTGATATATCAGAGAGCAGTAAATAAAGATAGTGCTTCGCAGCAGACGGGATAAGCGGGGTAAGCTCATCTTGCAGGAGGCATACTTCCTCCAGGATCCACCAGAGTAGGAAGCTGACGTAAGATCTTATGCGCACGCCTGCTTATATTCTAACATAAGGTTAGATGCTTATTAATCTAATTAGGATTGAAAGAAGATATATAGGGAGAAGCCTTATTAGCTACTACCTATCTATATAATATAACCCTATATAGTGCTCTAGGGTTCAAATCACCCTATAAGATATATCATAAGCGCTTACCTACTATCAGGTATATAAAGACCTAGGGATCTATTACCTATTATTATATAAACAAAAACCTACCTAGCAAGCTATCGCTAAGAAAATCTATAGCTATTATTATTAGCTATAGTGAGTAGAAGCACTATAAGCTATATAACCTAAAGCAGAAGAAGATAGTTTAGTTAAGAGACCCTACTATCTTAGAAGGTAGATTCCTAAAGAATCAATCTGATCTAGCTAATTAAGAGCTAGGAATCAAAGTAATCGAAAATCGATTTACTAAGAAAAGATCTGCTAAACAAGCAGTAAACCCTATTAAAAAGAAGATTACTAGTAAATCTACTAGTAAATCTACTAGCCTATCTACTAGCAAATTAGCTAGTAAAGAAACTAGTAAATCAGCTAGTAAGCCTACTAAGCGAAAAGCTAGTAAGAAAGCTACTATTATAGCGGATCCGTCTTATAAGATAGAGATCTAAATCCTATCTACTAGCGAAGATATATATACTATATCTAATACGCTACTAGGAGATTTTATAAAAATAATTATCAACGATCAGCCTACCGATTATATATTATCGGTAGTAACTAATAAAGAACCCTCTACCTTTAACCAAGCTATACAATCAGCTAAAAGGAATAAGTGGTATAGGGCCTATCAGGACGAAAATCAGAGCCTAATAGATCAGGTAACCTATAAAATCGTTAATATACCCCCTAGTATAATACCTATTAGGGGTAGATAGGTATTTAAAAAGAAGCCTATAAAGAATGCCTTAGGCATCTAGGCTAATTATATTATAAATACGAACAAAACGATTCGCTATAAGGCTAGATAGGTTATATAAGGATTTAATCAACGTTTAGGTATTAATTTCCTAGAAACCTTCTCTACTACTACTAGAACAGAAACCTAGTATATATTACTAATAATCGCGATAAATAAAAAATAGTATATTAGGTAATACGACGTTAAAAACGCATTCGTATATACCGATATCGATAGTGATATATATATTATCTTGCTAACTAGCCTATACAGGCTAAAAGACCCTACCTATTAAAATAAGTACTACTATCTAAAGAAGGCCCTATATAGCCTAAAGTAAGCACCGAGGCTTTAGTCTGAATTCTTTATAAAGGCTATCGCGAACCTCGGATTCGATAGAGTTCCTATCGACGAGGGAATATATATAAATAGCAAAACCTAGGCTATTATTATTATATATATTAATAATATAATCATTATATATAAAGATCTAGCTTATATAAATAAGCTAGCTACTACGGCTAGGTAGTATATCTAATTAGAAGAGATAGGCGAATTAGCTACCTTCCTAGGCAATAATATTAGCCTAAATTATCAAGATTAATCGATAACTATCGATTAAAACGATTATATATCAAAGATCTTATTAAAATTTGCTACTACTAGCAAACGGCTAAAGAAAACGCCGGGTGAAGTAGGGATCTACCTAAGAAAAAATTAATCAAAAGCTTTAGAGCAAACTATTAATCTCTATCAAAAAGAGACTAGCTTATTACTATATACTAGCCTAAAGACTAGGCCTAATATAGCCTATCTAGTTGCCTATTGCTTAAGATATATATGCAATCCTGACTAATTATATATCTCTAAATTAAAGAAGATATAGTAATATCTATAATATCGGCTAAATCTAGGCCTATACTACGATTACACAGGGAATAACCTATATATAAAAGGCTACTCTAATACTGATTAGTTAGGCGATATCGATAGTAGAAAATCCACTACTAGCTATATATTTAGCCTATCTAGAGATCTAGCTACTAATAATATAGTAAGCTAGAATTCGATACTACAAAAATTAGTAGCCCTATCTACCTACAAGGCCGAATATATAGCTATAAAAGAAGCTATATAGGAAGCTATCTACCTAGCTAACCTGTTTAACTATCTAAACGATAGATTAGGCCTAGGCTATACGCCTAGTAAGCCTACTATATTAGTAGATAATAAGGCAGCTATTAAGCTAGCCGAAAACCCTGAATTTCACAAAAGGACGAAGCATATTAATATACAATATTACTATATTAGAGATCAGGTTAAACAAGAAAGGGTTAATGTTTAATACGTCCCTACTAAACTACAATTAGCAGATTTCCTAATAAAAAACGTTAGAAGAGAAATATTTAAAGACCTAAAGAATCTAGCTAACCTCCAAGAGATCGATATTTAGGAAGATATATATCTAGCTATTTTATAGTAGTATATATATATATCGATCCTATATACTCTATACTAATCTCTATACTCTACTACTATTCGTACTATAGTATAAAGATTATAGGGGGGTATAAGATATAGAGCAAGATACCTAAACCGTTATACAGTATATCAAGCTAGATTCATAAGGCCTATATAAGATAGCTAAATCTCTATAAGCTTTATGCTATACCATTATTACTACGGTTAATAACATCAAGTAAGACGTATACAACAGTATACGATCTATATTATTACTATAGTTAATGACATCAAGTAAGACGTATACAATAGTATACGATCTATATCATCACTACAGTCGATAACATCGTACAATCAAGCAACCACCGATCAAATAGCTACTGCATAAGATCACTATGCATCTAGATCTGTCTACATGAGATCATTATATATTATCTAGAACGATCATATACAAGAGATAAGTTAGTTATAAATATGCCCTGTTTTTCTCTACAAAAACTATGTTTATAACATACAAGCAAGATTCAATACAATCAACTAAGCTTTAGTCCTACTTTACTTTTCTCTTATCTTACCTTTATGATTCTAAGCCGAATTGAACTTATCCTTCCTATTCAATCAAGAGGAAGAAAGATCAATCGATCTTATTTAATCATCTTTAATTTATCTTCCTCTTTACCAACCTGCGCAGCATCGCTTGCTCATAGTTCTTCTAGTTCTTTTTCTTTAATAAGAATACGTAATAAGTATAAGGATAAATTCCTTAAAGATTTCCTATAACTCTTTAGCTTCCTTCTATTACTAAGGAGTTAGTAATTTATTAATAAAATAGCCCTAATCCTATCTATATTTATTATTTATTTAATAGATAGTAGTAAGAATACGTCTTTAGTTAGTACTATAGTACTTAGATATCCTAGTAAAGATCTAATTTAGATTATTAAGCTAGTTACTTCGATCTTAAAGAGAAAACCTTCTAGTAAAAATAGGAATACTAGAAATTACCTTTTAATTAAGATCTTTTTAGCTAGAGTCTTAATATAATTTAGTAATAAATCCCTTTATAAGATTTTTAAGGATAAGATTTTTAGTAGTCTTATCCTTTAGCTTAGATTTAAGCTTCTAAATCCTTTTAATAATATAGAGATAGTTAGAAAGATTTAGTTTATCTAGAGTTAATAAAATAGGAATTAGATTTAGTATAGATCTTACTAAAGAAATAATAGAATCTTAGCTATTTTAATTAGAAGATATAGAGGTTAAGGTTCGGTCCTTAATAGGAATTGGTTTAACTAGAAGATAAGGTAATTTAGCTATCCTTCTAGGTAACCCTTAGGTAAAGAATTAAAAGTTATAAGGATAGAAAAGATAATAGATTAGGTAGAAGATAGTTAAATTAAAATAAATAAAGATAGTTAAAATAGTAATAGTTCGGCTACGAATTAATCTCTTTTTTATATAGGTTAAAATATTAATTAATTCTTAAGGATCTTCTAAAGGACCCTATTATATAGGCCTTTTACCCTTAAGCCTCTCTTAACTATATAACGTAGTATATATATATTACCTACTAAATAGAAACCTTCTAGAAGGGCCTATTATAGAGTAGACCTATTATTAAAGAAGGTAAGGTTTATATAATATACTTAGTAGGGTCTAAACTAGCCTAAAGCGTTACTAGAAAGCGGTAGTTTTAATTAGTTTCCTATATAGAACTAAATCATCCTAAAAGATATATAGAAAGATCTCTTTTTATACCTAGATTTAGCTAATATTATAGATATTACTATATCTTCTTTAATTTAGAGATATATAATTAGTTAGGATTGCTTATATATCTTAAGTAATAGGTAACTAGATAGGCTATATTAGGCCTAGTCTTTAGGCTAGTATATAGTAATAAGCTAATCTCTTTTTAATAGAGATTAATAGTTTGCTCTAAAGCTTTTAATTAATTTTTTCTTAGGTAGATCCCTGCTTCACCTAGTGTTTTCTTTAGCCGTTTACTAGTAGTAGTAAATTTTAATAAGATCTTTAATATATAATTATTTTAATTAATAGTTATCGATTAATCTTAATAATTTAGGCTAATATTATTACCTAGAAAGATAGCTAATTTACCTATCTCTTCTAATTAAATATACTACCTAGCTATAGTAGCTAGCTTATTTATATAAGCTAGATCTTTATATATAATAATTATATTATTAATATACGTAATAATAATAGCCTAGGTTTTACTATTTATATATATTCTCTCGTCGATAGGAACTCTATTAAATTCGAGGTTCGCGATAGCCTTAGTAAAGATGTTAGACTAAAGCCTTAGCACTTATTTTAGGCTATATAGAGCCTTCTTTAGATAGTAGTACGTATTTTAATAGGTAGGGTCTTTTAGCCTATATAGGCTAGTTAGTAAGATAGTATATATAAATACGTTTTTAACGTTATATTACCTAATATACTATTTTTTATTTATCGCGATTATTAGTACTATATACTAGGTTTCTATTCTAGTAGTAGTAGAGAAGGTTTCTAGGAAATTAATACCTAATTATTAATTAAATCCTTATATAACCTATCTAGCCTTATAGCGAATTATTTTATTTATATTTATAATATAATTAGCCTAGATATCTAAGATATTCTTTATAGGCTTCTTTTTAAATACCTATCTACCCCTAATAGGTATTATACTAGAGGGTATATTAACGATTTTATAGGTTACCTAATCTATTAGGCTTTAATTTTCGTCCTAATAGGCCCTATACTACTTATTCCTTGTAGCTAATTATATAGCTTAATTAAAGATAGAGGCTTCTTTATGAGTTCCTACTAATAGTATATAATTAGTAGGCTAATTATTAATAATAGTCTTTATAAAATCTCCTAGTAGTATATTAGATATAGTATATATATCATCGCTAGTAGATAGGATTTAGATCTTAATCTTATAAGATAGATCTACTACTATAGTAGCTTCCTTACTAGTAGTTTACTTAGTAGGTTTACTAGCTAATTTACTAGTAGATAGGCTAGTAGATTTACTAGTATTTCTAGTAATCTTCTTAATTACTACTTAATTAGCAGATCTTTTCTTAGCAAATCGTTTTCGATTACTTTAATTCCTAGTTCTTAATTAGCTAGATTAGATTAATTTATTAGGAATCTACCTTCTAAGATAGTAGAGTCTCTTAACTAAACTATCTTCTTCTACTTTAGGTTATATAGCTTATAGTGCTTCTATTTACTATAGCTAATAATAATAGCTATAGATTTTCTTAGCGATAGCTTGCTAGGTAGGTTTTTGTTTATATAATAGTAGGTAATAGATCTCTAGATCTTAATATACCTAATAGTAGGTAGGCGCTTATAATATATCTTATAGAGTAATTTTAACCCTAGAGTACTATATAGGGTTATATTATATAGATAGGTAGTAGCTAATAAGGCTTCTCTCTATATATCTTCTTTCAATCCTAATTAGATTAATAAGTATCTAACCTTATTTATAAGTATTAGGTTTATACGCTTAATTAGGCTATTAGGCTCTTTTATATAGATAGGCGTAGTTCGGTATGTAATACCGTATCTTCCTAATAATATATAGAAGTTATTATTTATATATTTAGTACTATTATTAGTAAATATCTCTTTAATCTTATTAAGCTAGTTTTTAACTAATTACTTATATAAGGTAAATTTCAGCTTCGTCTTTTAATCGAAGTAGAGATATATACGGAGGTCGATTTCAAAAGTCTTGCACATCGCACTGACCACCACTGCCGAAAATAGTTATAATTTACAGTATTGCCCATTACCACTACCCCCTACACCTTCGCGCGACCCTCTTTATATTCGTTTCCTCCTTCTAATTCAATAATCCTTTGGATATGCGTAGGGATACGTTCTATCCACTGCTGTATACGCTCCTGCGGAAGCTCCTGCCAAGCAGCTTTCCACGCAATATAGGCTTCCTGTCTAGACTTAGGAGCGCCCTTACGTGTAGTCCGCCGCTTCATCCAAGGCCATGCAGGTTCAATTGCATTTAAATCAGGCGAGTTTGGACACCAAAGTAGGCGAGAGACTTCCTGTAGATCAAAGACTCGCTGTTGAATATAGTGGTTATGCGCTGGCGCTTTATCCTCTTGAACTAACGTCCCTGGTCTTTCAATAGCGCATTCCTTTGCAAAAGGTAGAAGCTTTGGTAAAAGAATCAACTTTTGATATCGATACCAATCAATTCCACCTTTACCACCACGGCCAAGCTTGCCAGTTTTCTTTGTAAACTTCCATTGAGGCTTTTTACCAGCAGGTTGGCGTCGAAGGTTAACACGTCGCATTGAGGTCTCGAGCTCCCATTGATCTCGCAAAGATTGCTCAATCTGGCAATTCAATTGCTCAATTTCTTGCTCGGCTATACGTTTCTCTTGTGCAGTCTCTGGTTGCCAGCAATGGCAAGGACCTTTCTTATCATAAGAAAAACAACCCCAAAACATGAATTCGGAGGCACCTTTCCATCGTTCACGAATACAACTTCGAACAAACGCTTCGTCTTTCGTTCGCCAGATTCGATATCCTCCTCGCCGATGTAGAAGGATAACCGAAGTTTCGTCCGACCATATCACATTCTTAAAATCTTCAAGCGTCCAGTGAGCGTGGGCTTGACACCAAGCGAGCCGTTCAGCTCTCATTTTCTTCGTCAATCCAGGCTTCCGAGTCGGCTTCGTCTTGTTGTATCCGGCAGTCTTTAAGATTCGCCATATAGTCGTAGAGGAGAGATTAAGGCCTTCGAGACTAAGCTCACCAGCAATATCAGCACAAGATTTCTCTCGTCCGAAGCGGTCACGTTGAACCTTTGATATAACAATATCTTTGGCTAAGTCTTGCTTCTTTGGCCGACCAGACCGAGGCTTATCCTTAACAAATTCGTCTGTTATAATAGGACTTGCGTGCTGGTCAAACCCACGCTCAATTGCGCGAGCGTAAATACGATCAACCGTAGTTCTCGATAGACCTGTTAATGTAGCAATCTGTTCAGAAGTCTTTTGCGTATAGGTCTTCATAGTGACTACCTGGGCGCGTGTAGCGATATCTGTCATGGTGATAGATCGAAGATGGTAGATTGGAGGTAGTAGGTGGTAGTGGTGGTTGTGGTAGGAAATAGGGGTAGGGGGGTAGGGAAAGCGAAGACAGGCTAATTTACACTGGTATGGAGATTACCACTAGTAATTATAGTCATGTGAGGGTGTGCAAGACTTTTGAAATCGACCTCCGTACGGAGGTCCATTTCAAAAGAAATAAGCAGCGCATTGACCACCACCTTTTTAAAATACTGTATGAACATCGTTTTCTACTATACCCTAAACATCTTCCCAATCACCCTGCTGCTTCTCCCTGCCCTCTTTATATTCGTTTCCTCCTTCTTATAATCTGCTTTATATACCAAGGAATACGCTCAATCCACTGCTGAATCCTTTCCTGCGGTAGTTCTTGCCAAGCTGCCTTCCATGCACTAAACGCTTCCTGCCGGGTCTTCGGTGCTCCCTTGCGTGTTGTTCTTCGCTTCATCCAAGGCCACGCAGGCTCAATTGCATTAAGATCAGGCGAATTAGGGCACTAGAGTAATCGTTGTACTCGCGCTACATCAAAAACACGCTGTTGGATATGATGATTATGCGCTGGTGCTTTATCTTCTTGTACAAGCGTTCCTGGTCTTTCAATAGCACATTCTTGCGCAAATGGAAGCAATTCTGGTAGTAAAATAAGGCGTTGATATCGATACCAATCGATTCCACCTCGCTTTCCACGGCCTAATTTACCAGTCTTTGTAGTAAACTTCCATGTAGGCTTCCTACCACTAGGATTTTGACGAAGATTTAGACGGCGTACGCCAGTTTCAATCTCCCACGCAGTACGTAGAGTAGGTTCAATCTCGTTATTTAAACGTTCGATTTCCTTCTCAGCATCACGTTTTTCTTGCGTAGTCTCTAGAAGCCAACAATGATAGGGCCCTTTCTTATCATAAGAAAAGCATCCCCAAAACATAAATTCAGAAGCGCCTTTCCACCGTTCACGAATACAAGATCGCAAGAAACGCTCATCTTTAGTTCGCTAGATTCGATAACCTCCACGTCGGTGTAGGAGAATCACTGACGTTTCATCGGAGAAGATAACGTTTTTCCAATCTTCTAAAGTCCAGGATTCGTGCGCAAGACACCAAGCAAGACGCTCAGCGCGCATCTTCTTCGTCAATCCAGGCTTCCTCGTTGGCTTCGTCTTCCGAAAGCCAGCGTTCTTTAGTACACGATAGATCGTTGTACCAGAGATGTTGATTCCTAGCTTGCTAAGATCACTAGCGATATCAGCGCAGGTCTTTTCCCGGCCGTATCAATCTAGGCGCACCTTTGATAGGATAATATCAACTGTAGAAGGATCCTGCTTGGTAGGCCTACCGGAACGAGGCTTATCTTCGACATACTGGTTATCAACCATCGTACGATGCGGATCGAATCCTTGCTTGATTGCTTCTGCATAGATTCGATTCACAGAAGGAACAGATAGATCGGTAAGAGCAGCGATCTCAGCAGAAGATTTAGGCGTATAGGCCTTCAAAGCAACTACCGTTGCGCGCCTAGCAATTGTAGACTGCTTTGCCATGTTATCGTGCTCATGTAGTAGGAGTAGTAGAAGAAGCAGAAATAGAAGGGTAGGGGGGGAGGTGTGTGCGTGTGTGTGTATTCGCCTGGTAAAAGACTAGTGGTAAAATAATAGTGGTCAATGCGCTGCTTATTTCTTTTGAAATGGACCTCCGTATAGATATCTTAATACTTTATTAAGAAACGTAATATAGTAGTAATAGCTATTATAGGTCTTAGGGCTAATAGGCCCTCTAATATTACTATATATTCTTTTATCTATACCGTATTCGGTAGTAGAAGTAGAAGATTTATTAATCTTCCTATTATATTTTAACTATATATATATTTCGTATATATCTTATATATAATCTTATATCTCTATATTAGATAGAGATATATTAGCCTAGCTTAATAGCCTTTATAGTAGTATTAGGCCTATATGACCTAATCTATTATACTAAAGTTTTAAACTAGTAATATTACTAGTATTTTAGATAGATTAATCTTAGTCTAATTAATTAGAATCTACCTTATATAGTTTTATTATATATAGAGTAGTTTAATATAGATTATCTTACTTATATCTAATTAGTATAATATTTCGATATTTATTAAAAATAGTAGCTTTTTCTCTATTAAATAGAGATACTAAATTCTTTAGTATATATATACTTAATATATTAATTCCTAATTATAGGATATAGAGTATATTAGTTAATTTATAAACTAGATTAGTATTTATCTAGAAGATAATATCTCTAGTAAGATTAACAGATAATCTTTATATATTTCTTTATATAATAGTTTTATTAGTTTTATATATACTATCGAATAAATCTAATTTAGAGACTATATAAATAGTAGTAGCTATATTAATAATAAAAATTACTTTTATAGTAGAAAGATCTAAATTTATTAGATTATATATACTTCTATAGTAATATTAGAATTAGTTTCTTAGTTTATTCTAATAGGTAGATAGATAATTTACCTAATTAATTTTGATGACTCGACCTCGACCTTGCCCGTTTGGCAGTGCATGCGCTCGTCTTCCTTTACCCTACAGGTTTGCTGATTGCAGGCCCAGGCCTTTGTTTCTTTCTTCTTGTAGGCCTATATAGGCCTTTCCCTTCTTTTCCTTCGTCCTCTTACTCTCCGAGATAGACCAATCTGACTTCGTTCTCCCCTGCTTCCTGTGTGCTTAGTATCTATAACACTATTAGGTTATCGAGCCCGTTACACTATTTTACTTCGTATCCTTCTTGCATTTTTGCAATTGACCTTCGTAGGGTAGTAGAGCTATTTTGCCTATATCGTTATTACCCTTCATCCTTTTTCTCCTTCTTAAACTATTAGGAAGATAGCTAGACGCCAAGACCCCGTATTCGCCAAATCTGTTGCTACGTAGGTTAACTATAGCAACTACGTTTCTACTACTTCTGCTCAGGGTACAATTTACTAAACTACCGATACCCCCGAAGAGTATCAACTTAATCCTCTTGACCTATTTAATAATGTCGCCGATTTTGACACTTAGCTAGATAATATCTATCGTGTTTTGCGCTAGAAAGGTTTATAGCGTTTTATTAATCAAGATATTCCTCGCCGACTAAGGGATTTAGTAGATGCAGACCGTTAGGTGAAGATCTCTCGTGATATTTAAATCTAGATATACTAATCTGTTTCTAAAGAGATTAACCGTATAGTAAATTATCGTAACTTCTATACTAAATTAGCTAATAAGTATATTAAAAATCTCAAACATATCCTTAATATCACTAGTTATAATACAATAAACAAGGATTATATCACTTAGTAGACCCTTCGTCGATCGTAATATACTTCTGGTATAGATTTCGTTAATTTATTTAGAGACACTATTACTAAGGTATTAAAACGTGTTGATATTAACCTACTTCTCTTGCGTTAGGTTCTTTTATATAAGATTCGAGAAGATAACCTAACAATAGTTACTTCTAAATACTCCTCTTTCGATAAGAAGTATACTAACAGCACCGATTTTGATATTAGTGAGTTCTATAAGCTATATAACGATCTTATAACAGAATTAGAAATAGTCTAAATACTTTATATAGTCGTAACGATTTTAAAGGATACCAAAAACAACAATAATAATTCGGATTCTTAGCTATTAAAGAATAGGCTACCCTAAGGACCCCCTAGTTTAACTAACGAATAGATTACCGATTAGA